>NC_090939.1:49949802-51249087 GCF_040938575.1 Ambystoma mexicanum
GAACCAGTAGAGGTAGTTCCTGAGACTGGCTGCACACCGTGCTGCTCTAGGCAGCCATGAGCAATGAGCCAGTGGGGGCCAGTAGAGTGACTGGCTCGTGCGCGGTCCTGCTGCCCAATGCCATCTAAAGAAACATTGCATTGATTCCTGAAAGAATATATGTTGCATCCCCAGTCAATGTCCTGTCCCGGGAGGATAGCTCAGCGGCAACGTGTTCGCCATGGAAGCAAGACGACACGAAGCAACACAGGTTCGATCCCCGGGTCCGCGCTTAGAAACCTCTGGGTATTTAAGCGCGTTATAAATACGCAACTAAGAAAAGAAAAAAATAATACAATTACGCAACTAAAAAACAAACAATTCCTGTAACAGCGCCTCGATGCCCGCGGGCTGTGTGAGCGCTTTAAAAATGCAAAAATAAAATAATAAATAGAGGGTGTATTGGCCTCTGAATGACTTTACTTCCTTGCTGATTACAGTGGCCAGGACCTTATTGCAACAGTGATTTCTCTGAACCTTTGACATCATAGGTTGCGGGGAAGATTTCTAGGTCTGTGGCTCTGTACAGAGGCGTTAGTCTAAAGAAAAGTCCTGAATGAACCCATGGTGTTTAACCTGTAAAGGGACTAGACAAATCGGTGGCAAAAGGGGGGGACAGCATTCCAATAAACACCTGTGGGTGGTTTAGATTCACCCCTTCATTATTCCCTAGAAAATAAAATATAAATTGGAATGATCTTGTTCAACTGCATTAAAAGGGAAGGCCTTCAGAGAAATAGTTTGGCCTTGAAGGGGCATGTTGTGTTTGCTTTCTTCTTCGTCCCTCCCCTGCTCTGTATCCAGGGTCATGTCATAGTATGTGCGAGTGACGAGTGCGGAGCGGAGCAAGTGCTGACTGCGGAGTGTTCCATGTCGGACAGTTGCAGAGAGGCTGTCTGAGGTCCCTTGGAGGTCTCCCCTACCCGAGTCTTGCCTGATGCTGTAACTAAACAACGAAGCTTTGCTTTTGTGCCTGCGGCCCCTGGCCACAAAAGTAAAGACACAACACAACAGAGGACTTGAGATCAATGAGAGGAGAGTATGACTTTTAGATTTCCTGACCAGTTTGATTTACTAACCTTGTGATTGTGTAAGATTCCAAAAAAGAGATTTACCTTTTGTTTTCTAAAACATTTTGAAGCGTACACTGACATCCATGATGCTGTGAACTATTCGTTCTTCATGTAAGGACTAGCAAGATATGTTTCATTGTAGAAGGGGGTGTGATTGTTTTGAATAAGTAGGACGTGTGGAATCGTCTTGTGAACTGTCCATAGAAAGATAGAAAGAGGCAGACTGGATTACTTTGTTGCACAGCCCTTGTTCTAAGAGAGGGGGGCCGCCTGTCAATCATCTTGTGATCAATTTCCAGTGAAAGGAATTAGTGTGTCAGCACAGCTGCTTCTTGTTGCAACGGCTGAGAGTGAGATTGTGCTGTGTGAGACCATTACGCATTAGGGAGCTAACCCTGCGATCTTGGAGAAAAGGGCAAAAGAATTGCACGAATCCTGTTTGGGAGTGGGTGGTTTGATATCACTCTTGGCATTGCTAACTCTAAGAGTCAGAAATGGTAGACAGGAAGTGGGGAAAGGGCATTACTAGGTAGGACTCTTTTAATGTGAAGGGACTTTAAACATTGCATTGTCGCACTGCCCCCCGAGTCTTCCTTTGCATGGAGCTGCTGCTTTTAGTTGTACCATGTTATGTTGTGTTATGTTTGTGTACTGTAGCCCGCCTGGCATAGGTTTGATTTTGGATGGGCTTTGCTGCTGTGAGAGACAGTGTTAGAGAGAATGACTATGAGAGAGTCATGGGGAGTGAACATTGGGACAAGTGAGAGACTGAGTGGGGATGGAATAGTGCATTACAGAGTGACTGAAATACAAAGTGAGAAACATAGTGGGAAAGGCCAAGGGGGAGAAAGGAAGGAATACAAAGGGGAAAATTAGAATGAAGGAGATGGAAAAAAGGAAAGGGGCATCCAGAGAGAGGAAGAGAGAATTTGCCACAGGAAGAGGTGTTTACGTATTGTGGTTTGCTTGTACCCTGCATGCAACAGGGCACATGGGGGTGGGTGACAGGGAAGGAAGCGGGAAGGATGAAACACTTGTGAGGTGATGCGATTGTGCCTTTTGCAGAGAGTTGTGCAATGTGGTCGCACTTGTGGGGTGTTGTCTTCAGTAGCCCATTGATTAGACATGGCATCGGGACTTCACTTGCCATCCCGGGTTTTGACGATATCCAGAAACCTTTAGTGAATGTTGCCTGTTTGATAAGATCGTTGTTCATGACTTTTTAATCTTTGAAAGCGTTACTAATTCTTGAGATCCGGTGGGATTTTGGTCCAGAGCAGTGAGCCTTGCGCTGAGACCATTCTTGCGCCTGTCCTCATTGTCTTGATACTTTGAAGCCTTTTAATGGAGAATAATCTGAGGATCCTCATTGGCTGGTACTGCAAGAGGAAGTTGCACCCCTTTTGTCCACACGATTTTATGCATTGGACAAAGTGTGGGACAGGAAAAGGGAACCAATGAAAGAAAGAGGGAAAGAGAAAAGAGAGCGGTAGTGGCAAGAGAAAGCAAGAGACATAAAGGGAGCGAGAGAGAGTTGGTGGAAGAGGGAGAGAGACGTATAGAAATATGTACAGAGAGAAAATGATATAGAGAAAAAGAGACAGGGAGTGGGAGACACATGGAAAGAAACTTTACATTTAAGGGATATGAGAGAGGGGGTAGTAGATTGATCATTTTCACAGCATTAGGAGTAAGACAATGGCCTCAGTGTGGCATGTGATGTTGTGTCGGTCGAGTACAGGTGTGACATGTATTCCCTATGTCTGCCCATATTAGCCATGCTTAAAACTCTATGTGCTCTGAGCTGCAGACCAGGCCTTCTTGCTGAAGGTACAGTGCAATGAAAACACTTTCCGATTTAGTGAAATGCAAGCAGCGAGATTTGCTTTTGCAATATTAATGTGCAGGAAAATATGATTTTTTCCAATAGTCAGGGCTGCGTGCCAATGGGCATGAGCCGGGTACATCAGACGCTTATTGGGTAAACAATGCAGTTAACTGCTATGTATGCTTTTTTCTGCACCAATGTGCTAGTAAACAGAAAGCAAACAGATAATGGCACCCCAGGAAAACTACAAATCCCTGTCTGAATTGTAGTTTTTGTCCACTGCCACTTTTATTGGAAAAACACCTGGTGCTAAATGACGAAAGCCGTCCTTGGCTAATATTTACACAAGAAAGGGTGCTGTCCACTGAACACTTTTATTGGAAAAATTCCTTATGGTGAATGACATCGTTGTCCTGGGTATTTTTCTTAGAAAAATGTTCACTGCTGGAAGAAATTTGGGTATTTTCGGCATTGAATAAGGAATGGCCCGAAATGTACATAACAGAGTAAGCTCAGAACTTGAACACAGCTATTCGGGGGAGGCGTAGCAGGAGGATCAAGAGACAGATGGCTGCAAGGAGAGGAAGAGCAATGAGGCTTTCCAGATGGGAGAGGGCAACTCCCTCCTCATTCTTTTGCTGGAATTCTGAAGCCCCAAGCTGGATTATGGCTATTTTTTGAACATGTTTTAGCAGAACCTGAATTCTTTTGGAGCTGTTTGGGGAAAGATCTTTGCCTTTTCCCCCCAAAGCACTTCAGCTCACATCCTAAGGGCAGACACCTTATTCTGGATTGGCTATGGGCTGGTACCAGGAAGTCCAATGGACATTTAACCTTCTTTGGAGAATTTGATCTTATTTTTGATGCAAATATGATGCAATATTAGGTGGCATTTAAATATTTTTGGAATTTTTCAATTTTTTCAATTTTTCCTTTAATTGAGGATTTTTCCAGACATTCAATCCTGTCCAGCCCTCATTTCTCTATCCTCTAAACTTAGTGAATATGAGGTGTTTTGTTTCGTCATTCATTTGATATTGCACTGGGAAAGGTATTTAGGTATTGATTGAAGCAGATGCTTCTATGAGATTGCTTATCATTATTTGGTGAGGCAGGTGCTAGATTGCCTAGCATGATTTGGCCAGGCAGGTGCTAGATTACTTATCATGATTTAGTGAGGCAGGTCCTAGATTGCTCATCATTATTTGGTGAGGCAGGTGCTAGATTTCCTATCATTATTTGGTGAGGCAGGTGCTAGATCTCCTAGCATGATTTGGTCAGGCAGGTGCTAGATTGCCTAGCATGATTTGGTGAGGCAGATGTTAGATTGCCTAGCATGATTTGGTGAGGCAGGTGCTAGATTGCCTAGCATGATTTGGTGAGGCAGGTGCCAGATTGCCAAGCATGATTTGGCCAGGCAGGTGCTAGATTACTTATCATGATTTAGTGAGGCAGGTCCTAGATTGCTCATCATTATTTGGTGAGGCAGGTGCTAGATTTCCTATCATTATTTGGTGAGGCAGGTGCTAGATTTCCTAGCATGATTTGGTGAGGCAGGTCCTAGATTGCCTAGCATGATTTGGTGAGGCAGGTGTTAGATTGCCTAGCATGATTTGGTGAGGCAGGTGCTGGATTGCTCATCATGATTTGGTGAGGCAGATGTTAGATTGCCTAGCATGATTTGGTGAGGCAGGTGCTAGATTGCCTAGCATGATTTGGTGAGGCAGGTGCCAGATTGCCTAGCATGATTTGGCCAGGCAGGTGCTAGATTACTTATCATGATTTAGTGAGGCAGGTCCTAGATTGCTCATCATTATTTGGTGAGGCAGGTGCTAGATTTCCTATCATTATTTGGTGAGGCAGGTGCTAGATTTCCTAGCATGATTTGGTGAGGCAGGTCCTAGATTGCCTAGCATGATTTGGTGAGGCAGGTGTTAGATTGCCTAGCATGATTTGGTGAGGCAGGTGCTGGATTGCTCATCATGATTTGGTGAGGCAGATGTTAGATTGCCTAGCATGATTTGGTGAGGCAGGTGCTAGATTGCCTAGCATGATTTGGTGAGGCAGGTGCCAGATTGCCTAGCATGATTTGGCCAGGCAGGTGCTAGATTACTTATCATGATTTAGTGAGGCAGGTCCTAGATTGCTCATCATTATTTGGTGAGGCAGGTGCTAGATTTCCTATCATTATTTGGTGAGGCAGGTGCTAGATTTCCTAGCATGATTTGGTGAGGCAGGTCCTAGATTGCCTAGCATGATTTGGTGAGGCAGGTGTTAGATTGCCTAGCATGATTTGGTGAGGCAGGTGCTGGATTGCTCATCATGATTTGGTGAGGCAGATGTTAGATTGCCTAGCATGATTTGGTGAGGCAGGTGCTAGATTGCCTAGCATGATTTGGTGAGGCAGGTGCCAGATTGCCTAGCATGATTTGGTCAGGCAGGTGCTAGATTGCTCATCATGATTTGGTGAGGCAGGTCCTAGATTGCCTAGCATGATTTGGTGAGGCAGGTCCTAGATTGCCTAGCATGATTTGGTGAGGCAGGTGCTGGATTGCTCATCATGATTTGGTGAGGCAGGTGCTAGATTGCTCATCATGATTTGGTGAGGCAGGTGCTAGATTGCCTAGCATGATTTGGTGAGGCAGGTGCTAGATTGCCTAGCATGATTTGGTGAGGCAGGTGCCAGATTGCCTAGCATGATTTGGTCAGGCAGGTGCTAGATTGCTTATCATGATTTGGTGAGGCAGGTCCTAGATTGCCTAGCATGATTTGGTGAGGCAGGTGTTAGATTGCCTAGCATGATTTGGTGAGGCAGGTGCTGGATTGCTCATCATGATTTGGTGAGGCAGATGTTAGATTGCCTAGCATGATTTGGTCAGGCAGGTGCTAGATTGCTTATCATGATTTGGTGAGGCAGGTCCTAGATTGCCTAGCATGATTTGGTGAGGCAGGTGTTAGATTGCCTAGCATGATTTGGTGAGGCAGGTGCTGGATTGCTCATCATGATTTGGTGAGGCAGATGTTAGATTGCCTAGCATGATTTGGTGAGGCAGGTGCTAGATTGCCTAGCATGATCTGGTGAGGCAGGTGCCAGATTGCCTAGCATGATTTGGTCAGGCAGGTGCTAGATTGCTTATCATGATTTGGTGAGGCAGGTCCTAGATTGCCTAGCATGATTTGGTGAGGCAGGTGCTAGATTGCTCATCATGATTTGGTGAGGCAGGTCCTAGATTGCCTAGCATGATTTGGTGAGGCAGGTGCTAGATTGCTCATCATGATTTGGTGAGTCAGTTGCTAGATTGCCAAACATGATTTGGTGAGGCAGGTGCTAGATTTCCTATCATTATTTGGTGAGGCAGGTGCTAGATTTCCTAGCATGATTTGGTCAGGCAGGTGCTAGATTGCCTAGCATGATTTGGTGAGGCAGATGTTAGATTGCCTAGCATGATTTGGTGAGGCAGGTGCTAGATTGCCTAGCATGATTTGGTGAGGCAGGTGCCAGATTGCCTAGCATGATTTGGCCAGGCAGGTGCTAGATTACTTATCATGATTTAGTGAGGCAGGTCCTAGATTGCTCATCATTATTTGGTGAGGCAGGTGCTAGATTTCCTATCATTATTTGGTGAGGCAGGTGCTAGATTTCCTAGCATGATTTGGTGAGGCAGGTCCTAGATTGCCTAGCATGATTTGGTGAGGCAGGTGTTAGATTGCCTAGCATGATTTGGTGAGGCAGGTGCTGGATTGCTCATCATGATTTGGTGAGGCAGATGTTAGATTGCCTAGCATGATTTGGTGAGGCAGGTGCTAGATTGCCTAGCATGATTTGGTGAGGCAGGTGCCAGATTGCCTAGCATGATTTGGCCAGGCAGGTGCTAGATTACTTATCATGATTTAGTGAGGCAGGTCCTAGATTGCTCATCATTATTTGGTGAGGCAGGTGCTAGATTTCCTATCATTATTTGGTGAGGCAGGTGCTAGATTTCCTAGCATGATTTGGTGAGGCAGGTCCTAGATTGCCTAGCATGATTTGGTGAGGCAGGTGTTAGATTGCCTAGCATGATTTGGTGAGGCAGGTGCTGGATTGCTCATCATGATTTGGTGAGGCAGATGTTAGATTGCCTAGCATGATTTGGTGAGGCAGGTGCTAGATTGCCTAGCATGATTTGGTGAGGCAGGTGCCAGATTGCCTAGCATGATTTGGCCAGGCAGGTGCTAGATTACTTATCATGATTTAGTGAGGCAGGTCCTAGATTGCTCATCATTATTTGGTGAGGCAGGTGCTAGATTTCCTATCATTATTTGGTGAGGCAGGTGCTAGATTTCCTAGCATGATTTGGTGAGGCAGGTCCTAGATTGCCTAGCATGATTTGGTGAGGCAGGTGTTAGATTGCCTAGCATGATTTGGTGAGGCAGGTGCTGGATTGCTCATCATGATTTGGTGAGGCAGATGTTAGATTGCCTAGCATGATTTGGTGAGGCAGGTGCTAGATTGCCTAGCATGATTTGGTGAGGCAGGTGCCAGATTGCCTAGCATGATTTGGTCTGGCAGGTGCTAGATTGCTCATCATGATTTGGTGAGGCAGGTCCTAGATTGCCTAGCATGATTTGGTGAGGCAGGTCCTAGATTGCCTAGCATGATTTGGTGAGGCAGGTGCTGGATTGCTCATCATGATTTGGTGAGGCAGGTGCTAGATTGCTCATCATGATTTGGTGAGGCAGGTGCTAGATTGCCTAGCATGATTTGGTGAGGCAGGTGCTAGATTGCCTAGCATGATTTGGTGAGGCAGGTGCCAGATTGCCTAGCATGATTTGGTCAGGCAGGTGCTAGATTGCTTATCATGATTTGGTGAGGCAGGTCCTAGATTGCCTAGCATGATTTGGTGAGGCAGGTGTTAGATTGCCTAGCATGATTTGGTGAGGCAGGTGCTGGATTGCTCATCATGATTTGGTGAGGCAGATGTTAGATTGCCTAGCATGATTTGGTCAGGCAGGTGCTAGATTGCTTATCATGATTTGGTGAGGCAGGTCCTAGATTGCCTAGCATGATTTGGTGAGGCAGGTGTTAGATTGCCTAGCATGATTTGGTGAGGCAGGTGCTGGATTGCTCATCATGATTTGGTGAGGCAGATGTTAGATTGCCTAGCATGATTTGGTGAGGCAGGTGCTAGATTGCCTAGCATGATCTGGTGAGGCAGGTGCCAGATTGCCTAGCATGATTTGGTCAGGCAGGTGCTAGATTGCTTATCATGATTTGGTGAGGCAGGTCCTAGATTGCCTAGCATGATTTGGTGAGGCAGGTGCTAGATTGCTCATCATGATTTGGTGAGGCAGGTCCTAGATTGCCTAGCATGATTTGGTGAGGCAGGTGCTAGATTGCTCATCATGATTTGGTGAGTCAGTTGCTAGATTGCCAAACATGATTTGGTGAGGCAGGTGCTAGATTGCCTAGTATGATTTGGTGAGGCAGGTGCTAGATTGCTCATCATGATTTGGTGAGTCAGTTGCTAGATTGCCAAACATGATTTGGTGAGGCAGGTGCTAGATTGCCTAGCAGGATTTGGTGAGGCAGGTCCTAGATTGCCTAGCATGATTTGGTGAGGCCGGTGCTAGATTGCCTAGCATGATTTGGTGAGGCAGGTGTTAGATTGCTCATCATGATTTGGTGAGGCAGGTCCTAGATTACCTAGCATGATTTGGTGAGGCAGGTCCTAGATTGCTTATCATGATTTGGTGAGGCAGGTCTAGATTGCCTAGCAGGATTTGGTGAGGCAGGTCCTAGATTGCCTAGCATGATTTGGTTAGGCAGGTCCTAGATTGCCTAGCATGATTTGGTGAGGCAAGTGCTAGATTGCTCATCATGATTTGGTGAGGCAGGTCCTAGATTGCCTAGCATGATTTGATGAGGCAGGTGCTAGATTGCTTATCATGATTTGGTGAGGCAGTTGCTAGATTTCCAAACATGATTTGGTGAGGCAGGTGCTAGATTGCCTAGCATGATCTGGTGAGGCAGGTGCTAGATTGCTAATCATGATTTGGTGAGGCAGGTGCTAGATTGCCTAGCATGATTTGGTGATGCAGGTCCTAGATTGCCTAGCATGATTTGGTGAGGCAAGTGCTAGATTGCTCATCATGATTTGGTGAGGCAGGTCCTAGATCGCCTAGCATGATTTGGTGAGGCAGGTCCTAGATTGCCTAGCATGATTTGGTGAGGCAAGTGCTAGATTGCTCATCATGATTTGGTGAGGCAGGTCCTAGATTGCCTAGCATGATTTGGTGAGGTAGGTGCTAGATTGCTCATCATGATTTGGTGAGGCAGGTCCTAGATTGCCTAGCATGATTTGATGAGGCAGGTGCTAGATTGCTTATCATGATTTGGTGAGGCAGTTGCTAGATTTCCAAACATGATTTGGTGAGGCAGGTGCTAGATTGCCTAGCATGATCTGGTGAGGCAGGTGCTAGATTGCTAATCATGATTTGGTGAGGCAGGTGCTAGATTGCCTAGCAGGATTTGGTGAGGCAGGTCCTAGATTGCCTAGCATGATTTGGTGAGGCAAGTGCTAGATTGCTCATCATGATTTGGTGAGGCAGGTCCTAGATTGCCTAGCATGATTTGGTGAGGCAGGTGCTAGATTGCTCATCATGATTTGGTGAGGCAGGTCCTAGATTGCCTAGCATGATTTGATGAGGCAGGTGCTAGATTGCTTATCATGATTTGGTGAGGCAGTTGCTAGATTTCCAAACATGATTTGGTGAGGCAGGTGCTAGATTGCCTAGCATGATCTGGTGAGGCAGGTGCTAGATTGCTAATCATGATTTGGTGAGGCAGGTGCTAGATTGCCTAGCATGATTTGGTGAGGCAGGTGCTAGATTGCTCATCATGATTTGGTGAGGCAGGTGCTAGATTGCTCATCATGATTTGGTGAGGCAGGTGCTAGATTGCCTAGCATGATCTGGTGAGGCAGGTGCTAGATTGCTAATCATGATTTGGTGAGGCAGGTGCTAGATTGCCTAGCAGGATTTGGTGAGGCAGGTCCTAGATTGCCTAGCATGATTTGGCCAGGCAGGTGCTAGATTACTTATCATGATTTAGTGAGGCAGGTCCTAGATTGCTCATCATTATTTGGTGAGGCAGGTGCTAGATTTCCTATCATTATTTGGTGAGGCAGGTGCTAGATTTCCTAGCATGATTTGGTGAGGCAGGTCCTAGATTGCCTAGCATGATTTGGTGAGGCAGGTGTTAGATTGCCTAGCATGATTTGGTGAGGCAGGTGCTGGATTGCTCATCATGATTTGGTGAGGCAGATGTTAGATTGCCTAGCATGATTTGGTGAGGCAGGTGCTAGATTGCCTAGCATGATTTGGTGAGGCAGGTGCCAGATTGCCTAGCATGATTTGGTCTGGCAGGTGCTAGATTGCTCATCATGATTTGGTGAGGCAGGTCCTAGATTGCCTAGCATGATTTGGTGAGGCAGGTCCTAGATTGCCTAGCATGATTTGGTGAGGCAGGTGCTGGATTGCTCATCATGATTTGGTGAGGCAGGTGCTAGATTGCTCATCATGATTTGGTGAGGCAGGTGCTAGATTGCCTAGCATGATTTGGTGAGGCAGGTGCTAGATTGCCTAGCATGATTTGGTGAGGCAGGTGCCAGATTGCCTAGCATGATTTGGTCAGGCAGGTGCTAGATTGCTTATCATGATTTGGTGAGGCAGGTCCTAGATTGCCTAGCATGATTTGGTGAGGCAGGTGTTAGATTGCCTAGCATGATTTGGTGAGGCAGGTGCTGGATTGCTCATCATGATTTGGTGAGGCAGATGTTAGATTGCCTAGCATGATTTGGTCAGGCAGGTGCTAGATTGCTTATCATGATTTGGTGAGGCAGGTCCTAGATTGCCTAGCATGATTTGGTGAGGCAGGTGTTAGATTGCCTAGCATGATTTGGTGAGGCAGGTGCTGGATTGCTCATCATGATTTGGTGAGGCAGATGTTAGATTGCCTAGCATGATTTGGTGAGGCAGGTGCTAGATTGCCTAGCATGATCTGGTGAGGCAGGTGCCAGATTGCCTAGCATGATTTGGTCAGGCAGGTGCTAGATTGCTTATCATGATTTGGTGAGGCAGGTGCTAGATTGCCTAGCATGATTTGGTGAGGCAGGTGCTAGATTGCTCATCATGATTTGGTGAGGCAGGTCCTAGATTGCCTAGCATGATTTGGTGAGGCAGGTGCTAGATTGCTCATCATGATTTGGTGAGTCAGTTGCTAGATTGCCAAACATGATTTGGTGAGGCAGGTGCTAGATTGCCTAGTATGATTTGGTGAGGCAGGTGCTAGATTGCTCATCATGATTTGGTGAGTCAGTTGCTAGATTGCCAAACATGATTTGGTGAGGCAGGTGCTAGATTGCCTAGCAGGATTTGGTGAGGCAGGTCCTAGATTGCCTAGCATGATTTGGTGAGGCAGGTGCTAGATTGCCTAGCATGATTTGGTGAGGCAGGTGTTAGATTGCTCATCATGATTTGGTCAGGCAGGTCCTAGATTACCTAGCATGATTTGGTGAGGCAGGTCCTAGATTGCTTATCATGATTTGGTGAGGCAGGTCTAGATTGCCTAGCAGGATTTGGTGAGGCAGGTCCTAGATTGCCTAGCATGATTTGGTTAGGCAGGTCCTAGATTGCCTAGCATGATTTGGTGAGGCAAGTGCTAGATTGCTCATCATGATTTGGTGAGGCAGGTCCTAGATTGCCTAGCATGATTTGATGAGGCAGGTGCTAGATTGCTTATCATGATTTGGTGAGGCAGTTGCTAGATTTCCAAACATGATTTGGTGAGGCAGGTGCTAGATTGCCTAGCATGATCTGGTGAGGCAGGTGCTAGATTGCTAATCATGATTTGGTGAGGCAGGTGCTAGATTGCCTAGCATGATTTGGTGAGGCAGGTCCTAGATTGCCTAGCATGATTTGGTGAGGCAAGTGCTAGATTGCTCATCATGATTTGGTGAGGCAGGTCCTAGATCGCCTAGCATGATTTGGTGAGGCAGGTCCTAGATTGCCTAGCATGATTTGGTGAGGCAAGTGCTAGATTGCTCATCATGATTTGGTGAGGCAGGTCCTAGATTGCCTAGCATGATTTGGTGAGGTAGGTGCTAGATTGCTCATCATGATTTGGTGAGGCAGGTCCTAGATTGCCTAGCATGATTTGATGAGGCAGGTGCTAGATTGCTTATCATGATTTGGTGAGGCAGTTGCTAGAGTTCCAAACATGATTTGGTGAGGCAGGTGCTAGATTGCCTAGCATGATCTGGTGAGGCAGGTGCTAGATTGCTAATCATGATTTGGTGAGGCAGGTGCTAGATTGCCTAGCAGGATTTGGTGAGGCAGGTCCTAGATTGCCTAGCATGATTTGGTGAGGCAAGTGCTAGATTGCTCATCATGATTTGGTGAGGCAGGTCCTAGATTGCCTAGCATGATTTGGTGAGGCAGGTGCTAGATTGCTCATCATGATTTGGTGAGGCAGGTCCTAGATTGCCTAGCATGATTTGATGAGGCAGGTGCTAGATTGCTTATCATGATTTGGTGAGGCAGTTGCTAGATTTCCAAACATGATTTGGTGAGGCAGGTGCTAGATTGCCTAGCATGATCTGGTGAGGCAGGTGCTAGATTGCTAATCATGATTTGGTGAGGCAGGTGCTAGATTGCCTAGCATGATTTGGTGAGGCAGGTGCTAGATTGCTCATCATGATTTGGTGAGGCAGGTGCTAGATTGCTCATCATGATTTGGTGAGGCAGGTGCTAGATTGCCTAGCATGATCTGGTGAGGCAGGTGCTAGATTGCTAATCATGATTTGGTGAGGCAGGTGCTAGATTGCCTAGCAGGATTTGGTGAGGCAGGTCCTAGATTGCCTAGCATGATTTGGTGAGGCAGGTCCTAGATTGCCTAGCATGATTTGGTGAGGCAAGTGCTAGATTGCTCATCATGATTTGGTGAGGCAGGTCCTAGATTGCCTAGCATGATTTGGTGAGGCAGGTGCTAGATTGCTCATCATGATTTGGTGAGGCAGGTCCTAGATTGCCTAGCATGATTTGATGAGGCAGGTGCTAGATTGCTTATCATGATTTGGTGAGGCAGTTGCTAGATTTCCAAACATGATTTGGTGAGGCAGGTGCTAGATTGCCTAGCATGATCTGGTGAGGCAGGTGCTAGATTGCTAATCATGATTTGGTGAGGCAGGTGCTAGATTGCCTAGCATGATTTGGTGAGGCAGGTGCTAGATTGCTCATCATGATTTGGTGAGGCAGGTGCTAGATTGCTCATCATGATTTGGTGAGGCAGGTGCTAGATTGCCTAGCATGATTTGGTGAGGCAGGTGCTAGATTGCTCATCATGATTTGGTGACGCAGGTCCTAGATTGCCTAGCATGATTTGTTGAGGCAGGTGCTAGATTGCTTATCATGATTTGGTGAGGCAGGTCTAGATTGCCTTGCATGATTTGTTGAGGCAGGTGCTAGATTACTTATCATGATTTGGTGAGGCAGGTCCTAGATTGCCTAGCATGATTTGTGGGGTTACCTATCATAAGCTGGTAAGGCAGGTAGTTGTATTTTAAGGTGACTAGGATTTCTTGGAGAAGGGTGATCAGTCTTACTTTTGATTTGAGGTAGAGTCAATGACAATGATTTCAGTCTGTTCATTAATACCTTTGTGCATTTTAAGTGTATAGTGTATGGGTTCATAAATGTGAGATAAACAACTTTCAAATAATTTGTCAACCAATGCCATTTTATTACATTCAAAAAGTCAACCAAACACCTCACTTGCCCTGCTCTAACGGGGACTTCCCAGCCTAAATAAACTGAGGGAAATATTCTAACATAACAATTCTGGCCCTCACACGTGTGCTTAAACATAAACAAGAACATGTATGGCAATTCACAATGTCAACATGTATATTCACAGGATGTTCAAAGCCTCTGATTGTAACCTGAGGGAATTTCCCTTCCCCAGGTTTTAAGTCAAAGTCAATTCTGTGGATGAACACAACACAGCAAGGAAATCCGAGGTTGAAACAGCGTTCCAACACAGTTCTTGACAAAGTCAGGATGTTAAAGAAAAAACTCCCAACACTCCACAGTTCAACATAGGAAGGATACCTCTGTCCAGGAAATATAGGTAGATGAAAGTTCCTTGAACAGTACCAAAGGAGTTCTTGGTCAGGATGATCTCTGTTGAAACTTAAGTGCTTCACAAAAAACAAGTAGTTTGAGATTGGCTTCTCTTCATAGTGCTTCTCTTTGAGCACCATGAAACAAAAATGACTTCTTCTGTTTGAGGAAGGGCACATTGTTTCCTTCTTAGCACCATAAACCCCAACGTCGTTTCTTCACATTGTTTCCCTCTCTGCACCATGAAACAAGGAAACTTTACATTATATGCAACGTCTACCGGAGTGGTCCACACCCAGAACTCTACTTCCACTTCTGTCTGGTACACTCTCCTGCCAGACCTACTCCTACAATGATACACCGTGCAGCTTCACTTCTCTGCTCACAGTGTTTCACTTGTACTGCTTCTGAAGTCTCGCCCTATTGAACCTCTGTTGGCCCAGTGGATTCTATATTTCCTCATCACCGGCAGTGCAAGTAAATGCGAGGCAAGACTCCGCATTTTTAAAAGGCTTTTTAATTAATGTTAGGTCAGCTGTAGCCCACCGAGATGACATCCACTCCATTTTAGGAGATTCTCAAGCTGACCTCTTATGCATGATCGAAACCTGGTTGACTGCAAACTTCAGTCCCGACATAGTACAATTGCTTCCTCCCCAATATAATATTCTGCAACTTGATCGCTCCACCTGTCATGCTCTGTCCTTGGAAACACTTGAATCAGTGGCAATTGGGTAGCGTTGTGCGCTCGTTCCCCTCGCTCACCTGGTGCTATTAAACGAACAATTTCACATACGGGCAGGCGATTTCACAATGGACTATTTCGAAGGCATTGGGGGTTGCCATGGCGACGCTGGGACTTAAAACGGCTGCAGTCACGTTCCTGTATGCTTTCCGCTCACGTGACTCCCACGCCGCAGCAACGCCGATATAGTCACGACCCCTCCTTCCCCCGGCACTTCTGATTGTTTTCTCTTTGGACTTCAACAGCAGCGCTTATGTACTACGGAACTAATGGTTTCTGACCCTTGCTTGTTTTTTGGACTTCGTTTACTCTTGCCCTTCTGTCTAAGCCTTCTTGAACTGCTACGACCCAGACTGTGTAACTGGCTGTGCTTTTGTCTTGTGATTTCACTTCTTCTTGTTGTTTGTGGATTCAGGACCTGGACTGCTTATGGAATGCCTTGCTTTATGGACATTGTTTAAACACCTCTACAAGGAGCTGCGCTGGAAATACCATCTCCTAAGCGTACTCGTGCCGGCGGGAATAGGGTGTTGATTTCTGTGTTGGACTAGAGACTTCCTGCAGCACTTGTAAAACCTAGGCGTCCTTGTTTTGGCGGTACAGGTGGGGTTCTTGCTTCATTGTGGAATTTGGAACTATTCGCTTTTCAAGTTTACGTCTTGCTGTGCTGGTGCTACAAAAGGGGTCCTGCTTTTGGACACATAGGTAAGCAAAGGGTATTATTGCCTGGTTATTTCTATCTGATTCTATTTCCAGTCCTAGGCTTACCTGTGGTGTGTTGTGTTTACTATAGATTCGCTATCTGACTCTAGTGCTGGCCATTTCGTACCAGCTATCCCAGGAGTCATCTTGGTTATAGTCAGGTGGGTTACTGATTGTCATTTATGTAACTGAGTACCGTCCTTATACAAGTTGCTAACCCAGTGTTTTCTTTGCAGCCATTTGGGGTCCAGCGTGTCCAGCCATCGTCAATTACTCTTTCAACCAATTAAACGCTCAGCACTGTTCTTAAGTACAACTGAGTTTTGCATTGGTGGGAAGAACTAATTTCTTCACTACGAGTTCAAGAGTACCCCATGCCCGTTAGGCACGTGGTTCTGACAGAATCAGAAGCCTTATAATGGACACAGCTAGTGATCCCTTGGCGACATTGGTTCAGTTGGTGGCTGATTTGCATGCTGATAGGCAGACAGCTCACGACGCCACTCATCGCCGCATTGATGACATTCAGGCGGGATTGAGAACTGGTGTCACTGGGCCTCCACCAGTTGCTGTGGCATTCGGTTCAGGTACGCCTGGAGCCAGCCACGCTGAGAAACGGTACCTGTCTATATGGCAGTACAGTTCCCATTGGCCCCTCCGGAATGATTCTTGGGCGATCCCAAAGCCTTTAGAACGTTTATAAACCAATGCAGACTGCACTTTTTATGCAGACCATCATCATTTCCTGACTCGACTACCAAGGCTGCCTTTGTCCTGTCTAATTTGGGTGGTACTGCTGCAGTTTGGGCCAATCCCCTTTTGGAACAGGGTAGTCATTTGTTATTCGATTGCAACGCCCTTATAGAGGCACTTACACAGGTCTTTGACACCAGATATAAATCTCAAGCCACCGACCTAGAGCTACTAAATCTTCGGCAAGGTGATACCCCCTTATTGACATACCTCGCTAAATTCAATCAGCTCGTGGCTGAGACTAACCTGCCAGATGAAAAGAAGGTGGCTTTGTTTTACAAAGGCCTTTCGGATTCACTCAAAGACACCATAGCCACGGTACCTGTGCTACCAGCCTCTTTTCCTGATTTTTTGGATCTGGTTCTCAGATCGATGCTCGGAAATCAGAAAGGAAGGGAGAAAAAAGGGCACTGCCTCCGGTTCCAGTCAATCTTGCAAGCTCGGTCCCTGGGAATGGAGAACCTATGCAAATAGAGGCGGTAAGGGGACCATTGTCCAGAGAAGAAAGAGAGAACCGAAAGAATTACAACTTATGTTTTTACTGTGGTTCGTCTGAGCATTTTTTACGCTCATGTCGCAAGAAACCAGTGAAATTGGGAAACGCCAAGGCCCGGCAATAGAGGGTGCCCCTATGCCGAGCACTAATGTTCAGGGCTCCAGTTTCTCTGTACCATTCACGATTAAAGTCACCATTGCATGCCTGGAAAGACAGCCCTGGTCTACCGAAGCTGTTTCAGATTCCGGAGCAACTGGTAATTATATTGATAGCCAGTATGTCCGGGATTGGCAAATACCACTTGCACCTGAAGAACACCCCGAAGTGGTCAATGCGGTGGATGGCACTACACTTCTTTCCGGGATAGTAACCAAATCCACTGTGCCTCTGACCTTGATTGTTGACAGCTTCCATAGCAAACTTATTTCATTTGATGTTATTGCTGCACCCCAATTTCGACTCATTTTAGGCCTACTCTGGCTTAGACTCCACAACCCTATTGTTAACTGGGTTACCGGTTCCGTTTCTTTTGTGTCACCGCATTGTCTGGATCATTGTAGTACATCAAGCATTGTGCCAGATAACCCATGTCAAGCTCAATTGGAAAATGCTTCAGTGGTCAGTGGCGTCCTCAATACCACCATACCCCCACAAAATATGGAGTTTAAGGATGTTTTTGATAAGGGGCAGGCAGAAAAACTCCCACCCCATAGCCCATATGATTGTCCAATAGATCTCAAGGAGGGAGCGAAGATTCCTTCGGGAAAATATACTCCCTCACTGTGAATGAGGATGCAGTATTGAAGGAGTATTTGGATAAAGCCTTGGCTTCTGGCCTCATCCGTCCCTCCAGTTCCCCTGCGGCCTCTCCTTTGTTTTTTGTTCCCAAAAAGGAGGGAGACCTCAGACCATGTATAGATTATCGGGAACTCAATGCCATAACTGTGCGGAACCAATATCCCCTACCACTGATCTCTGTTCTTTTGGATCAATTGGGATCCTCAGTGATTTTCAGTAAACTGGACTTCAGGGCGGCATATGACCTAGTGAGAATACGAGAGGGGGATGAATGGAAAACAGCCTTCAAAAGCAAATATGGTCTGTTTGAGTATTTGGTTATGCCATTCAGGCTCTGTAACGCCCCTGCCACATTCCAACATTTTGTCAATGACATTTATCGAGACATGATTGACCGTTTTTTGATCATCTATTTAGATGATATTCTGATCTATTCCCTTCTCATGACCTTCATGTACAACATGTTACGGACGTCCTACAACGATTGCGTGATAACAACTTATACGCAAAATTAGAGAAGTGTAATTTCCATACTTCTAAAATGGAGTTTTTGAGGTATGACATCACTAGCCATGGTGCACAGATGAGCCAAGCGAAAGTCAAGGCAGTATTGGACTGGCCAGCACCTGCTACAGTGAAAGCCTTGCAGTCCTTACTGGGATTTGCGAACTCTTATCGTCGCTTTATTAGACACGTCTCCAACATTGTGGCTCCTCTCACGGCACAAACAAGTAACAAGCGTCCGTTCCTATGGAACCCAGAAGCACAAAGATCTTTTGATTTCCTTAAGGAAGCCTTTACCTCAGCTCCGGTGCTACAACACCCTAATGTCAAACAACCGTTTGTTGTGGAGGCAGATGCATCAGACATTGTGGTAGGGGCAGTTTTGTCCCAACCCTGTCCGGAGACCGGGGTCTTACACCCGGTTGCCTTTCACTCCCGTAAACTCAATCCCTATGAGGTAAACTATACCATTACAGAACATGAACTTCTGGCGGTTCGTGATGCATTTAAGGTTTGGAGGCATCACCTTTTGGGAACGGAAACCCCAATTCAGGTGTACACCGACCATAGGAACCTTCTAGCTCTTCAATCATTGCAATGCACCACAGCACGTCATTCACGTTGGCATGAGTTCTTTTCCATGTACAACTTTGTCTTATCTTACCGTCCTGGGATTATGCATTCCAAGGCAGACACTTTATCTCGGTTAAATGGAGAACCCGAACCCCGGTTGCAAGACAGTACTCTACTTCTACCTAACCAGGGGATATGTGGTTGTACGTTGCAACCCTCCTTAAAATCTGACATCCAACAGTGGGTACTCAGGGGTCCTCCA
The DNA here is from genome assembly GCF_040938575.1 of Ambystoma mexicanum. Taxonomy (NCBI): domain Eukaryota; kingdom Metazoa; phylum Chordata; class Amphibia; order Caudata; family Ambystomatidae; genus Ambystoma; species Ambystoma mexicanum. Next base: position 49,968,733 of record NC_090939.1, read on the forward strand.
GAGCTGGATCACTATAATATGGATGTGGTCCAGTCCTTGCCGTATGTTCAAGGCAAGATTGACATACCAGATTCAAATACACAATGTATCGCCATGTCCTGGTGTCATGACTCATTGTTGGCAGCACACCCTGGCCCTAGAAAAACATTGGAATTACTTAAACGCTGGTGTTGTGGCCTTCCATGTCTAAAGATATAATACAGTACGTTGCAACTTGCGCTGTTTGTGCCCAATGTAAGACCTCCCCAGCCAAACCCATGGGCCTACTGCAACCCATACCCGTACTCGCTCAACCCTGGGCTATGATCACCATGGATTTTGTAGTGGAATTATCTCTGGTTGGAGGTTTCGACACCATTTGGGTAGTGGTGGACAGCTTCACTAAGTTAGCTCTCTTTTTACCATGTCAGGGTCTCCCCTCTGCTCCCATTCTGGCTGATTTGTTCTTACGGAATGTTTTCCGTTTCTTTGGCCTCCCTGACATCATAGTATCTGATAGGGGTGCGCAATTTACCTCTTGTTTTTGGAGACATCTTACTCAATCGATGGGAATCCATGAGAGGTATTCCACTGCCTACCACCCCCAGATGGATGGACAAACTGAGCGACTAAATTCCACAATGGAACAATACTTGAGATGCCTTATTCTGCAACATCAGGAAACCTGGCTCCCAGTCCTGTCCATGGCAGAGTTCGCCTACAATAACTCGGTTCATTCCTCCACTGGGGTCTCTCCTTTTTATGCCATGAATGGACAACACCCTCGTTCTTTACCCTTGGACATTAACTCATCCTCGGATTGTCTGGCAGTTCGATCCTGTATCAGGGATTTATCCTCGCTATGTACCAATATTACGGAGCATTTGACTCATGCTCAGGGGCAGGCGAAGAAATATGGGGATCATCATCGCAGGCCGGCCCCGCTTTACACTCCTAGTATGCGTGTCTGGCTTTCAGCCAAGAATCTCCCTATTCCTGGGCGTAGGAGCCTCTTGCCTCGCTTTGTAGGTCCCTCTGTTATTAAGGAGGTACTTAGTCCTCTTGTGGTCAAATTAGAGTTGCCTCAGACGTGGAAAGTATATCCAGTTTTTCATATTTCCTTGGTTAAGCCATGTACTGAGCAAACCAGACTGCCTCTCCGTCCTCCACCTTTATTAGTACAAGGGATCGAGGAGTATGAGGTCAGCGCAATCCTCGACACCAAACTCTCTCGTGGAGTGCGTTTGTTCTTGGTGGATTGGAAAGGTTACGGACCTGAGGATCGCACCTGGGAGCCTGAGTCCAACATCCATGCTCCCGCCTTATTGTCCTGCTTTCTTGCCTCCCGGGGTCTAGAGGCGCCTTTGGGGGAGGGTACTGTGAGGTTGCAATCGCTGGCACGTTCCCCTCGCTCACCTGGTGCTATTAAACAAACAATTTCCCATATGGGCAGGCTATTGCACAATGGACAATTTCGAAGGCATTGGGGGTTGCCATGGCGACGCTGGCACTTGACACGGCTGCAGTTACGTTCCCGTCTGCTTTCCGCTCACATGACTCCCACGCTGCAGCAACGCCGATATAGTCATGCCCCCTCCTACCCGCGGCTCTTCTGATTGTTTTCTCTTCGGACTTCAACAGCAGCGCTTATGTACTACTGAACTCCTGGTTTCTGGCCCTTGCTTGGTTTTTGGACTTAGTTTTGTCTTGCCCTTCTGTCTAAGCCTTCTTGAACTGCTACGACCCGGACTGTGTAACTGGCTGTGCTTTTGTCTTGTGATTTCACTTCTTCTTGTTGTTTGTGGATTCAGGACCTGGACTGCTTACGGAATGCCTTGCTTTATGGACATTATTTAAACACCTCTACAAGGAGCTGCGCTGGAAATACCATCTCTGAGGCGCACTCGTGCCGGCGGGAATAGGGTGTTGATTTCTGTGCTGGACTAGGGACTTCCTGCAGCACTTTGGAACTACTGTGTTGGACTAGAGACTGCCTGCAGCACTTGTAAAACCTAGGCGTCCTCGTTTTGGCGGTACAGGTGGAGTTCTTGCTTCATTGTGGAATTTGGAACTATTCGCTTTTCAAGTTTACGTCTTGCTGTGCTGGTGCTACAAAAGGGGTCCTGCTTTTGGACACACAGGTAAGCAAAGGGTATTATTGCCTGGTTATTTCTATCCGATTCTATTTCCATTCCTAGGCTTACCTGTGGTGTGTTGTCTTTACTATAGATTAGTTATCTGACTCTAGTGCTGGCCATTTCGTACCCGCTATCCCAGGAGTCATCTTGGTTATAGTCAGGTGGGTTACTGATTGTCATTTATGTTACTGAGTACCGTCCTTATACCAGTTGCTAACCCAGTGTTTTCTTTGCAGCCATTTGGGGTCCAGCGTGTCCAGCCATCGTCAATTAATCTTTCAACCAATTAAACGCTCAGCACTGTTCTTAAGTACAACTGAGTATTGCATTGGTGGGAAGAACTCATTTCTTCACTACGAGTTCAAGAGTACCCCATGCCCGTTAGGCACATGGTTCTGACAGGTGCATTGTATCTGTCCTTGGACCTTCGCTGCTTGTACTGCTGCCTAGTACTAGCGTTTTGCTCTGTTCGTTCTTGCCACTTTTCTCTCTTCTCTTACTTTCGTCCTTTTCTGTACAGTGTTCGGCTTCAGCCTTTCTGCTCCTTTGTTTCCATGCCTATTCTTACTTTCTTGTTCCCATACTCGCGGAACTCGTTTTACTTTCAGTTTCCCTTTTCTTGATATCAGGTGCTTTCTATATGTTTCACTTTTCTCTTGCTACTTGAATTATTTGCATCTTTCGGGGTACAATGTTCACCTTTCTTTCATTTCTTTTTTCTTTAGTCTTCATGTCCATTACTGACATTGTTCACTCTTTACTGAGTTCTAGTCTACTCTTAGTCGCTCTGACTTTCCATTCTGTCTATACCTGGTTTACTTACCGGTCTCTTTCTTGGTGTTGCCCTTTCCGGTTACATTCTAATACAAACGCTTGTTTTTTCCTATTGCTTGGAGTACTCTTGCCCGTTGTTTCTCAGAATAATACTAATTATATCACTTACCTTTCACTGACTGTCATTCCGGGGGTACAATTCCATCTTCTGTTTTTGCTACCTGGATTCCCTTTTCCTGAGATATTCTGGATACGGGGAACACTTGAACCACCTTTACGGCCAACCTCGTATCCACATTGAAGGTTGTCGAATTCCGTCTTTGTGGTACAGGAATACCAGTCTTCGTTTCATTACATTTCCCTGCGGTCTGGTGTATGGAAGAAAATTACAACATCAGTTAAGAAGGAAATATTTGACTCGTGACCACGGCTATTCTTTCAAGTCAGAGCTGAGCACACATCCTAACAGGGTTTTTTCTACCACATCTCGCTTTTTCCCTGGACATTTCGGGTGTTTGCTCCTCGGGGTTCCCCTTCATCCTGTTTCCCTGCAGGTCACGGTGGCATCCGAGGGAGCTCGCCCTTATTTGCACGCTAAAAAGGAAAAGAGACTCTATAAACCAAGAAGACCAGAAGGAAGAAAGAATCTGAAAACTCCAAAGATATTTCTGAAGGCTCAGGTGAGGAGAGGGAACAGGGAGGTACTTCAGATCCTGACACCACCTCCAAAGCTGGTAGAGGAGTTGCTATTATGTTTAAAAATTTGCTCAGCTGCTCGACTGTACCATTGACCCATAAACTGTCATGTGAGCTCCTGTTAGTTAGGGTTCAGGCCTCTCCTGATATCTCGTTTTATCTCCTGATAGTCTACCGGCCACCAGGATATGCGACCAACCAATGTTTGGACGATTTCACACAATTGGTCGCTGATCTTTCCTTGCATAGACTACCGCCGTAATGGTGGGATGATTAGTGAATAAAACCCCTCCTCAGCCCCACTCTCCAACCAAACCAGCAGTGATTCCAATCATAAAGGTGGAACAGGCACAGCCTGACAGGCAAACCACCTTCGCCTTTTAGAGTAATGCAGGACCAGGGCAGGCAAAACTCTTCAGGAGGGGTGTGACCTCGTACAGAAGCAAACCAAACAGAAAAAGTACTGTGGTACCAAAATAAAAGACTGTTCAGCCAAGTTTCTATCAAAAATAGATTCCTTTAATTAAACCAACAAATACAACCAAACTAGTCAAAAACGCTATAACCCACCCCTGTAAATGAAAAGACAGAGAATGAAGACTTGGGGAAAACAGGGTTTCTTTTAGGGCAGGCTACGGGGGCAACACCTCTTTAAATACATTTGAATGTTTGTCTTTGAGGCTCGACAGCATCAAGCTAGACCTTTAGGCCCTTTAAATGGGTCAGGTCAGCATCGAGATGTTTCAAATCATTGATTTCCGCTTGACTGTGGGGAATGAGACAGTCGGATTGGCTTGAGACAGTCCAATCAGGTGGTGCCATCCTACAGCAGTGATCGGCACGAATTCAGAGGAAGAAACCAGGTGGTGATGGGTCCAGCCGATGTCTCAAATCGGTTCAGTCCACTGGAAAAGGTCTAGTAATGCAATGCAGATCTTCAATGGGTATCAGTTCAAAAACACTGGAGGGCCAGCAGGCGATGGGTTGAGCCAGCAGCTCGACAGCGCAGCGAAAAAGAAGCGACTGTCAAAGGCAGTTCCAGGTGCTTGCAGCCACTAGAAAAGCATCTCAAAGCAGTCAAGCTAGCTTGAAAACAAATCAAATCTTGAAAACAGGTTCCAGAGCTTGTGCGTGACTTCTAAGGTTTAAGGGGACCGCACCATTCCTCCCATTTTCTTCCCTTGCCATTCCTACCCACTCTCAGCCTCATCCCCAGTCCTGCCATTTTACACTGGTTGGTATTATACTCCGAGACACATGAGGATATACTGTGGGCCAAATCAACGGTAGGTAGACTGCACACAAAGGAGGTCATTGGTCTAGTAGACAAGTGCTGTGTCTGTTTCCCATCCTCCCGGCCAGTTGTGTGCCCTGCATCCAATGGCCTGAATACGTGGCATCCAGGCATTGTTTCGAAAACATAGTTTCGAATGACAAAAGTTTCGCAAACAATGCATCGAAAAAATGAAACTTTTTTGTACGTAAAGGATTTTCTTTTAACCAAAATTGGTGTTAAGGGGTAAAAAATCAGGGGTTGGGGGGACCCCCCATTACAGATATCAGCCCTTTACTCGGGGATAGATAGGACCAGTAACCAGGGGCATCGAGTACGCGGGTGCTCTGGGGCCCGGGCACCGGCTGGGAGAATCCATTCAGGGATGAGCTCCCCCCACCGGGCAAGAGAGAAGACGCAGTTTGAATGGCCCTTTGTTTTGGGCTGCATACTGTGTCTCTCTCTGGCCTGGATCAGTTGCTCTGGAAGCGTGAACATTTTCAAAATAAGCCCTGCCCTCTAGGCTTTCTGTTGGTGGTTGGGGCTGGTGGGGAGGGCTTAGGCACTTGCCACTGATAGCCTCTAATATTTTCCTTCCAGGTCACCCGCAGTTTAAGGCAGCAGCAGGCCCACGGGACAAAACGCCAGCCAAAGCAGACAGCAGCACGTCCTGAAAAGCAGGCACATTTTTATTGTTTTATTTGTGTCATTTCGGCCCTCTTCTTCCTTCGCCTGCTACTTTTTGTTCTCCCCCCATGGACTGCCAGTGCTTTAGCTGTCCAACATCTCCCCCTCTCCCGTGCTCTATTTTTTCCCAGTCGCCATTTCACATTTTAATTTAACTCCCACCCACCCCTGAACATCGCCCACCCTCCCACATTCACCTACACCGTTCCCCCGTGTCCCACCAACAACACGACTGACGCTCAAACAATGATCATCACCCCACCGCTCCCACCCATTGGCCATAATCAGTGGTGGAAGTTGATAAAAGGAACTATTGGTATTCTGGCTGCATCCAAAATGGAGGGAGTGGGATGGTCAGGGAGGCTGGGGGGGGGAGGGGTAGGGGAGGTGATTTTGTTGAGTGGGGGTGGGGAAGGGGGGTGACCAGGATCACAAACGTTGGCTCAAATTGTTGGATTTCAAGGTCTACAGTAATAATATCATATGGAGTTTACTTACAACACAAATTGCATAATAAAGCCTCATGATAACATGTAAAATATGTTAAGTCAAAATAATACAGTGTGGCTTTATTTCCACATGCTGAATGGTAAGCTAGTTAACCTCACTGTACTCAAGGTGATTTAAGACATGTAATAAAAGAAGTTGTGTAAAAAACAAAGATAGATATGCAGATTCTTAGTCACAAACTTGCTGCTCGATGTTATGAAGTTGTGCTGTTGCTCACTTTAACTAACACGGATTTGCTTGCAAGGTGGTGCTTTGTGAGCTCTTTGAGTAGGAAATATTCCATCATGCATATGAGAGGCTCTGCCACTGATAATAGAATTGTGTTTGAAACCTGCGCTACTTAAGGACCTGCAATGCCACGGACGTGGCGTGTGTCTGTCTAGCTGTGACTTGGCAAACTGGCAGTGCTCGAATCTCTGGCCTAAGCCAATTCTATAAAAATCAATGTTTCCCCCCCATAAATCTGTAATTGTCATGTTACCTGTACATTTTTAAAGTGCTAAAATGACCACTGTGAGGTTAGAAAGCGCCCCGGTCCTGCGGCCTTTTCACATTTTAATCACCGCCCCCTCACACTCACCTGCACCATTCCCCCAATCCCCACCAATCCCAAACTCCCAGTGGGGGCACAGAGTCTGAGTCTCAATCTCCTCGGCTGTTGTTGTCCCTGAAAACAAGGTAAAGGATGCTCTTTTTAAATAAACATGCAGAAACGAAAATCTTGCGGAAGTCATAGCATGGCTTCACAGGCCACCCACTGGTCATGCACTGGTCATGCACCAGGACTGTTTCTTTTATTGCCGGGCAGAGGTGTGGGATGTAATTAAAGTCCCCAAATGAATGGGACTGAAGAGCCATGTGAAAAATGCCTACCTGTCATAACCAAAGGAAAAGCAGCATTTTAATTCACAAAGGAAGAAGAAATTCAAAGGTCCCTTTCACATGAAAAACAGAATTTTTAAATACTGACACAAAACCAGCGTTGCATGTGTGTTTACAAGCTAAAGCAAGACATGAGAAAAATGTCCCCCTGCCAACATAAAGATTTCAGGTAAAAGACATGGGGCCTCATTCCGAGATTGGAGGCAGTCATGGCGCTACTAGCGCCATGACTGCCTCCAATAACAGTACCGAGTCCGCCCTGGTTCAATGGGGACTTACCGGTCTAGTCCGACCTTTGCGGGACCGGTAAGTCCCCATTGAAAAAGGCAATTCCCATTCCCATTTGAGCCCCCATAGGCCTCAATGGGAATCGGGAGGGAGCTAATAACGGTAGCGCAATTTGCGGTACCGTTATTTGCTCCCTGGTCCCTTTGCGGCTCCCGCTAAGGCCTCCTGGTAAAACCAGACACCCATAGCGGGACACGCTAAGGGACCTCGGAATAGGGCGCAAAGGGATTACCGGCACCGTTGTCCTTAAAAGTGCCCGGTATCCCTTTGCGCCCAGGTCGGAATGAGGCCCATGGTGTGTGTGTTGACAAAAAGGAAGGTAGATTATGCTTCACATGCAAAATACCAGCAAAACATTTGAAAAGAAAAGCCTGCTTGGTTGTTATTAAAAGTTCCAGTAGGCCTGAGGCAGACTATGCAGGTGTTTTCCAGCAAGGGAAATCCAAAGAAGGCTTAAGCAAAATGTAATCCAAGTGAAGATTGGAAAAGCACATCACATTACTGGCTGAGAAATAATTGCAGCATTTTTACTGAAACTGCCACGCATCAAATGGTGGTGCACTGTGACAATTCAGACTCACTTTTCATATGAAGATTCCCTTTGTTTGAAAGGACTATTATAACTTCGGCCTTACCCACAGCAACCATAAGTTCTACTTTCTTGATTGACGTGTCATTTCGTAGGTAATTTCCAGGCAATTCTGGTGATACAAAATTGATCCAACTATGACTCAGGGAACTGTAATGGCCATCTAAAATGGGTTTCTGGCTGATCTGAAAATGTTCCAAATTTGAGAGTTGTTGAATGGGTGGGGGGTAAAATTAGGAATATGGATAATAAATTGCATGCTCCTAACTGTTATGCTTTTTGTAAAAATGGCAGAAAATTGCCACATGACTGTGCAACCTGGTGTATACCCGACTGTTGTTTTATTAAATTCCCCCTGGTTAGCTGAATCAGAAAATATAGATATCATGGCAGTTACTAGTAAATCACAACGTTTCTGATACATAACTAGTGTTTGCCTGAAATGTAACATGAGAACAAATGGCCATTACAAATTGGAATTGCCATATGTCTGCCCCAGACTCCTAAACCAATCCTTAGAGTTGGAAAGAAAGAGAAGGGTAACTGTTGAATCCTATTTGCCAGAACTCTTGCAGGGTACACCCCAAGACTGTAAACTTAATGGTATCATTACTGCTATATCAAGTGGAATGCACCATGAGGAAGGGGGAGAGCTGCTGAAACTCACCATCTGACAGCCACAAGGAATCACCAAAGGAGATTTCTGAGATTGCATCTGAGTGGAGCTGTCTATTTCTGGGAAGGCCTAAAAGCTGGCTGGGTCCTATGGTAGAGTGCTGGGGGCCATCCTTGAGAGTGGCGTGACCAGACCCTACGCTATCCTCTAAGAGGGACCTGAAATGCAGCTGCCTTTACTGAACTTTATACAGAGGTTTTCTATGTGAGTAAAACTGACCCTGGGAAACCAAAAGGTAGGGCAGTCGGCTTGTCTTAAATATTTTCCCTTTATAGTGGGGGGGCAAAACTGTGTAGATCCTTAGCCTAATTAACTAAAAATATTAAATTAATTAATTCCCCTTGGCAGAACACCACAGTGTGATTTAACTATATACTGTAATTTAATTGGGTGTTCCTATATGTCCTGTGGACCCTGACTTCTTAAGGAAGAGGGGTGTCTTTGTCCCTAAACTAAATACATTCCTAAACTGTCAGCTTCCCCAATGCAGGCCTTTAAGTGGAGGGTGGTCTGAAAACCAAAATTCTTCGATCATCCAATTTTTTCTGTCTAACTTTCCGAACACAGACAAAAGTAGGGGGCCTCTAAAAAACCCACTGCTAAATCACCCTGTGCTTATTTTGAGCAAAGGTGTGGGTGAAATCATAATTATCCTATGCATTGATACAAATCTGTAACGCACCTGCTAGCCTTTTAAGCGAGCAGGAAAATGGAAATAGTACAGCTGTGAAAATGTAAAGGGATTTTATCCATGGACCAGTGTTGATGATAATTTCATTTGAAATTTGTAGAAAGATAAGTATTCTAATTTGAGTTTTTTCTAACCCATTGCTGTGATTCACTTGTGTAACAAGAAGTCAATTGTGAGCCACAAAGAAGGTGGCGTGTGTAGTGTGATTTCTATTACCTGTAATTAAATATACACATATTTCTTATACCCGACCTGGTTCTCGGCTCACTGTGGGCACGGGGGAGGGGGGAGATTTGTGTGACTCTATATGAGTCTTCAGTAAGGCCAGCGCTAAAAATCTTAAGCGAGTATTGCAGGGCTCCTTGATTGGGGTTGGGAAGGAGCTACCCAGGTTAAGGGTGGTCTAAATATAAAGTGGCTGGGGCAGGCACAAGTCTTAATGGAGAGTGCTAATGTCCCTCTTCTCTGTGAAGTCCCAGCTCACTGGGTTGGTTCCATTGGCATTCCAAAGCCCCTGACTACCTCCACTACATAAACTTGTGTTTTTTAAATTTACCAATGACTAGTCTGTGAGGGTCTAAGTTGTTGATATGTAAACTGTGTTCGCAATGCATTGCGTGCTTCATATTTTCTCTAGATGCTTGTGTGAAACAGGGACTTCTGTGTTGTCAATACAATAAGGCAGTATAAAGAGTTGTATGCTAGCCTCTTGGAAGGTAAGACGTTACTAACATACGTGGGGTGTAATTGTTTTATTGACTCTTTCTTTTCGGGAATAGGGTGTTTAAAATTAATGTTGAAAACAAGCATGGCTACAACTTTAGATGTGAGTACTTTCACCAGTCCCAAACCTCACCTGGGTGCAGGGTGAGCCTAGGTAACTGATTCTAACATTGGACACTACTTCACCGGAATTTCTGGTAAACTAGAATGTTAAAATCAGTTCATTGTCTCTGAAACCACACGTGATTGCGTTATACTTCATCGGGAACATCTGATGTGTCCATGGAGAGGTTGAGAGAAAGTTATATCCCTCACTCTATTTGCAAATCTGGTGACCCAGAGGCAACATTTTAGCAAATGTCACCTGTGCACGGCACCTTTACAGGAGGTTAATACAGGAGGGGCCAGCCACAATGGCCATTAATCAGTGGCACAGCCGTTGCTTTAGGGTGGACAGGAGTGATTGGCACAATCTTTGGATCTGGTGCAGCTTTCAGAATCAGGCTAACTAAAGGCTATCAAGGTGGCATTTGCCCAGGGTGCACTGACCTTTCTGAACTCCATTCCCCACATGCAGGCACAATAATAAACACGCCATTACTTACACAGTTCATATACATGGGTCTGCAGGAGAACAGACACAAACGCATAAACACATATAGGCACATGCACACCAAATACACCTATGTACATTTTAACTCTGTGCACCTGGGGCAATCTATGAACAAACTTTAGGGCACATCTGTATGACATTGAAAGTACATGGGGTCATCAATAATGGAGAATATGAAATGTTTGAATCTCATGTGGAAATTTGCAGGATGCTATGTTCAAGCACCTTGTTCCCTAGTGGCAGCTTTGGGTCCCTTATGCAATCTTAATTTTTCTCTGTAACTGTTGGTTTGCAGCTGAGATATGATATGATCAGTGCTGCCTGTAGCTTTTTGGCCCTTTTCCCCTCAATTCCTTCTTGCAAATGTGTTCCAGAATGCACCGATTTGATCTAGGTAGATCCCTTTTGTATTCAGGGTGGGGTGATTTCTGGCCTAAGCCCTCCCCACTAGAGAAAATGAAGTTGGCACCTGTGCCCCTTTCCCAATCTATCGTAATCAGGCCACGTGCGATCTCAGTGTTTTACACTGAGACAGTTCTGGGATTTCCGAAGCCCTGGGCCTTGCAACTTTGGTTTGAACACTGTCTGGCTGGAAAGCAGTGCAATGGGGATTGCGTTTTGCTAACTGAAGTAAACTCTTTTTTGCAGTTTCACAATTGATTTCTGTTGTGCATGTGCTTATCTGACAATGTTGTCCACACTAGCAATATGATTTTACTTCAGAAGTAGCAGATCTGGATTCCAGCTCTTTAAAAGTTAACAATATCAGCGGGTCTCCAGTTCCCACTTTTCTGCGCCCCTCCCCTTGCACCAACTTGGCGACTAAGTGAAAATGAGGTCATGTAACTGCTGGTGATGCCACTTCCCTATATCTGGACACCCTCCTGGAAATTCATAAATTGGCTCCCCTGCCCGAGATCCCTCGCCAATGTCCTTGCTACCCTCTAGCCGGCTCTAGCTGGTGGCCTGTTACTGGCCCTGTTCCCCCACTCTGAATGTGAGGGTGGTAGCATAAGCTATGCTCCACCCACCTGGAGCAGATTTACATCTCCTACCCCAACGATAAGGTCTAGCCCCAAAAAAGCTGGATTGCATGTTCCATGCCCAAGGCGCTGTGACTGGCGTACACTGGGAGTGAGCCATGGGCTTCCTATCCAGAGAGTTGACAGTTCACTGGTAGAACATCTGCTCTGACCCCCAGCAACCTGACTGATTTCTAGGCAAAAAGTTTCTTTTTTCTGCCAACAATGGGCTACAACATTTTTGCCCCAGTACCTGCTGCCACGTGGTGGGGAGGCGCCACTGCATTGCATGGACAGATTAAGTAATTTGCCCCAGAGCTCACCACAAGATTAAAAATTTGAAAGCACTACAGAAACCTCAAGAACAGTCAACATCTTTTGACTGGCCCTCAAAAAAGACCCTCTCCCCAGACTTTGAAGATCACAAACTTACACCTCTAACTACAACTGACATACCTAACCCCTGGCCAACACGCGCCCAAACGTCATGCACGAGGACGCCACACTGGACACAAAGGCTTTGATGCTTCTGACACTCAAGCTTACAAGAACGCAGAGCTCAGGGGACTTCTGTTCTGCAACCTCAATTCAAAGCACTGGAATCTTGCCTTTCCCCCTCCTTCCAACTATCCAAACCCACTGAGATCCTCCAGAGTGCCTGGAGGCCATGCAAATGGCGGCCGTCTGAAGCACACTGACTATGCTATAAAACTGTCTTGTTTCTTTACAGTTAGCACTCTTGCATACTGCCTTTCACTGATTTGCTGGACTAGAACATCCTCTGCATTACTGTGGTGCTTCTTGGCACAATGACAAGCGCTGCTCACGTTCAATAGTATCCTATGGGCTTGTGTTTCCCAATCCCAATGCACCCTCCTCCCAGGGCTGGCCTGGGAACTCGGGAGATTTTCTGGTAGGCCTCTGCACTCTCCTCCCAGGGGTGGACTGGCCGATAGGAAACTCTGGAGATTTCCTGGTAGGCCTCCGGACTGGCTTATAGGGAACTCTGGGGATTTCCTGGTAGGCCTCTGCACTCTCCTCCCAGGGGTGGACTGGCCGATCGGAAACTCTGGAGATTTCCTGGGAGGCCTCCGGGCTGGCTTATAGGGAACTCTGGGGATTTCCTGGTAGGCCTCTGCACTCTCCTCCCAGGGGTGGACTGGTCGATAGGGAACTCTGGAGATTTCCTGGTAGGCCTCTGCTCTCTCTTCCCAGGGGTGGACTGGCCTATAGGGAACTCTGGAGAGTTCCTGGTAGGCCTCTGGACTGGCTTATAGAGAACTCGGGAGATTTCCTGGTAGGCCTCTGCTCTCTCTTCCCAGGGGTGGATTGGCCTATAGGGAACTCTGGTAGGCCTCTGGACTGGCTTATAGAGAACTCGGGAGATTTTCTGGTAGGCCTCTGCTCTCTCCTCCCAGGGGTGGACTGGCCGATAGGGAACTCTGGAGATTTTCTGGTAGGCCTCTGCTCTCTCCTCCCAGGGGTGGGCTGGCCTATAGTGAACTCTGGAGATTTCCTGGTAGGCCTCTGCTCTCTCCTCCCAAGGGTCGAGTGGCCTATAGGGAACTCTGGATATTTCCTGCTAGGCCTCTGTACTCTGCTCCCAGGGGTGGACTGGCCGTTAGGGAACTCTGGCGATTTCCTGCTAGGCCTCTGCACTCTCCTCGGCCCACGTGTCTGTGTCCTAGTTTCTAGGGGCAGTGGGGCTTGTCTGCTGAACCCTATGTCGCTCAGGCACTCAGTGATTTCTTTGACAGCCTAAACACTTTCCATTAATTGTGGAGGACATTTATAGATGGAGAGGCGATACAGTCTTCCAACAGCAGGCATTTCCAAGATAATATTACACCACCGGTCACAAGCATTTGATGGTGTGATTACATTCCACCGGCCGAATGCCAAGTCCTCCAACACTTTGGATTATGAGAGAAGCTTGGAAAACGACTAAGTGCCTATATATAACTTCTGGGCAGGTACAGGTCCTTAGTGAGAAAATAAAAGCTTGAAAACGCCACATTTTTGTGTAACGAAATCCGGAATGCTGAAGTTAGAAATTACAACTTTCCCCAAACTTGTCACTGATTTCCTTGAAAAGCCTGCAAGTGTCTTTGCTTCTGATGCACCGCTGCCACCCTTGTCGCTTTGCTTTTCTTGTCTTCTCTCATTTCTGTTCTAAGTCCTGTCTGTCATTTTCTGTCATTTGTCTGAGCTTTTTAACAGAGCAAACACCCAATTACTTCACATTGTTATCACTCACCCATCACCCACCCTGTCTTCAAAGCCAAATCCAATTTCTTCCTTAACTATTTCTATCTTTTTGATTAGGGCGTTACTCTCCGTTGCCCCCTTCCGCACCTGTCTTTTACTAGTGTACTCTTTTGAACGTGTATTGTATTTTCCAACTTGTTATTCTATGTTCGAACTTTCGTAGTTTAACTTTTGTTTGACTTGGACTGTACTGGAGACGAGAGGCAAGTATATGATGCTCTTGAAGGATGCATATGCATACACTCCTTGGTGTGGTGTGTCTACACACACGTTTGTACAGTAGCAGGTGGACACGTCATTCCTAGCTCCCGCCCCCTCACCTCTGTCATACTGGAGCAGCAGGAGAAGAGACCTATGTGGGACACCAGGTATCATCCCAATACCACATCCAGTGTATGAGAGATGATATGCACTTAGACAACCGTACAGTATGTACCCTCACACTGCAGGGTGGAAGGAGGTCGGCACACACCATTGGACATCATAGAGCTATAAGTGAAATCTGACGAGGGCAGAGTGACGTCATGAAGGAAAGATGCTGAGACGTACTCAAACAGTATGCAAATACTCAAAGAATAAAGGTGTAACTGAAGTAACAAGAGAAACATAATCAAATAGGAGGAAATCATATATGCAAAGAAGATAAAGTGACCTGCTGACTAATAGCTGTATTCATGCAGAAACGCAAGTTAGATGAGACATATAGAGGCTTACTGCAGTAGAAACTATAACATGAGTAAAGCGGCCACGATGGAAAGATGGACGCCAGACTCATATTAAAATCAATCAAGCTACCGCTGAGACAGACCAAGGCTGCAGAGTCAGGAGACACTGGAAAAATAGCTTTGTGTGAGGAATAAAGAGGAGTCTATTAGCCTGGGATCAAGGATGCTACTTCAAGGAATAATTTCAAGGCAAAAGGGGTGTCAAAAGGATAAGCCATGTACGTAAGACATATAAAGAGGTAAACATCTGCAAGTGTCAAGTATTGTACAATTAAAGATGTGAGAAACCTAAGGAAGGTGGAGTGAGCAAATCTCTACAGGCCAAGAGGAGTAATAACACCCAGCACAATTGAATCAAATAGCTGTGAATATAATGTTGAAGTGGACACATTTGTGGTCTCCTCGCACGTGATTCAGAAGTTGAAAACAAGGGCTATTCATTAAGCTCCTGACCAAAATAATGGTTTACCTACACTGCATAAAAAGTCCCAGAAAAGAGAACAGGCTGCAAGGTCAACTACCAATGAGAGCTGATGGACTAATTGGGAAAGTGGGGAGTAGTCTGACGTTGCTTTCAGCACCTGGGGTCGATTTTGTCTACCTGCTGCTAACAAGCCGAATGTCCAAGGTTGGGAAAGCATGCCAACCAATCAGAGGATCTATGTAGCAACATGCTATAAAATGTTGCAAAGACCAATCCGCTGTCATTATTCTGCTCTAATAGGTATTATACGTATTTAGAGGTGGTACAAGGCGTGCCCATTAGATAAGGGCATCCAGTAATATTACTAATACTTACATCATATATAGATATATATGTTCCCTTAACCAATTCCTCCCATCAATAGGTTTTACAGTTTGCCTAGTAGGATGACATGCATGCTGTAGCCTATCACGGATGAGCAAGACGCGAAAGTGGCCATTCAAAAAAAGCATTTGACAGAGTGGAGTGGGGATACTTCAGTAAATTGTTGATTAAGTTGGGCTTGGCCCTGAATATGCTGAAGGTGTGACGTTAGTGTACCAGAACCACCAGCTAATGGTGCATGGTGGGCGTTTCACACAGACCTATTCATTCATGATATAGAGGGTGGCAAGAAAAGGATGCCCCGATCAAGAATCCTATTAGTGATGCTTTTGGAACCACTATCACAAACCATACAGCAAAGCTAAAATATCGAAAAAATAGCAACCTGTGCAGTGGAAATTGCAAACCGTGCAGTGGAAATAGCAACCTGTGCAGCGGAAATAAAGGCCACTCACCGTATCCAGCGTATCATATGCAGACCTAGCGCGCTCTCTCTCTAATGCTGCCTCGCTCCATTTCTCTCTCTGTGTCTATCTGTTCTTTGTCTCTATCTCTCCATCTCCCTCTCTCTGTATGACTCTATATCTCTCTGTCTCTCGCTCTCTCTGTCTCCCTCTCTGTGTGTGACTCTGTATCTCTCTGTCTCTGTCCCTCTCTCTTTGTCTTCCTCTCACTGTATGACTCTGTAAGACTCTATATGACTCTGTATCTCTCTGTCTCTCACTCTCTCTCCGTCTCCCTCTCTCTGTATGACTGTATTTCTCTATCTCTCACTCTCTCTCTTTCCCTCCCTCTGCATGACTCTATATCTCTCTGTCTCTTGCTCTCTCTGTCTCCCTCGCTGTGTGTGACTCTGTATCTCTCTGTCTCTGTCCCTCTCTCTCTGTCTTCCTCTCACTGTATGACTCTGTAAGACTCTATATGACTCTGTATCTCTCTGTCTCTCGCTCCGTCTACCTCTCTCTGTATGACTGTATCTCTCTATCTCTCACTCTCTCTCTTTCCCTCCCTCTGCATGACTCTATATCTCTCTGTCTCTTGCTCTCTCTGTCTCCCTCGCTGTGTGTGACTCTGTATCTCTCTGTCTCTCATGCTCTCTCTTTCCCTATCTCTGTTTGACTCTATATCTCTCTGTCTCTCGCTCTCTCTGTCTCCCACTCTGTGTGTGACTCTCTCTCTGTCTCGGTCTCTCTCTCTCTGCCTCTCTCTGTCTCCCTGTCTCTGTGTGACTCTGTATCTCTCTGTCTCCCACTCTCTCTGTCTCCCTCACTCTGTATGACTCTGTATGACTCTGTCTCTCACTCGCTCTCTGTCTGTCTCCCTCTCTGTGTGTGACTCTGTACCTCTCTGTCTGACACACTCTCTGTCTCCCTCTGTGTGTGTGACTCTGTATCTCTCTGTCTCTGTCTCTCGCTCTCACTCTCTCTCTCTGTCTCCCTCTCTCTGTATGACTCTGTATCTCTCTATCTCTCGCTCTCTCTGTGTATCTCTCTGTCTCTTGCTCTCACTCTCTCTCTTTCTCTCTCTCTGCCTTCCTCTCTCGTCATGACACTGTATCTCTCTGACTCCTGCTCTCTTTCTCTCTCTTCCTCTCTCGGTATGACTCTGTATCCCTCTGTCTCGCTCTCTGCCTCCCTCTCTCTCTATTACTCTGTATCGAAACACTGTTAGTTTTCTGTTAATGTAATTTTATGTCTGTATATATGCATTATTGTTACTTCGTACAAATTGCGTCCTGATGCCTCCGGGCCTGATGGCTTGCGCGTTATAAATAAAACAAATACAATTCTCTCTGTCTCTCGCTTTCCCTCTCTGTGTATGACTCTGTATCTCTCTGTCTCTTTCTCTCACTCCCTCTTTCCCTCTCTCTGTATGACTCTATATCTCTCTGTCTCTCGCTCTCTCTTTCCCTCTCTGTGTATGACTGCATCTCTCCATATCTGTCTCTCTCTGTCTGGATGAGATTTGTGTTGCCTGGTGTGTGCTCTCTCTCTCTCTCTCTCTCTCTCTTTCTCTCTTTCAATGAGGGCTGGTACGCACCCACAGGCTCACTGTTGGTGTGGTACGAACCAATTTGTGGCCAGCATGAAAAATTAAACAGCGCCTTTGAGCTCACATAAAAAAGCGATCATTAGTTTAATCTGAGCATCTATATTTCCAAGAAGGAGGGACATTTTGAGAGGAAAATGGTGTACATTTTAGGCAAAAGAAGCTATTAAAAAAGGGCACTGTTTAACTGCACTAACATTGTAAACAGGCTCTTTTAATTTTACAATGTTCATTTCTAATTATCACTTCCAATATATATTGTATACGTAACAAGAAAGTTACACTTGTCTTACTGAGCAAAGCGCAATTTCAAAACCCAAAATAACCATATAAATGATTTCCTATAGTAATGTATCGACGAAGACCACCAGCCAGGCTTCCTTCCTGCTTTGCATACAAACAAAGTGTATTTAGGGAGCATAAAAATGACCAGAGATAATTGTATTTGAGAAATATGTCTATGATAAAAGTGGTGCTTGCTTCACTCACTCTGTGCATAATGCACACTGTACTTGCTGCTCATTTAAACACTTGCTCTAACATTAAAGTGTTTGGAACCATGAGTCGTACACACTCATTCCGACAACATCATAATTTGGGTTTGAGAATTTGTTGTTCTTGACATCTGCCACTCCATTGGAGTCAGAGGGCCGGCCTCGTTCTTGTTTTTTGTAGTATTTTAGAAGAAGAGTCACAGAAAACGCACAGACAACATTGGCTCTCTTGCCCCTGTACTCGCTGATCTTGGGAACCACTCTTTTGCCGCTGGATCTTTCCCATCCTCCCTCAAGCACTCCCTTGTGTACCCCCCCTGAAAACATCTTCAGCAGACCATACCTGTCCAGCCAACTACCGCCCTATTTCTATAAGCCCCTTCCTTGGGAAACTGCTGGAGAAGCTGGCCTTCCACAACTTACCTCACACACTGAACTTGGTAGTTGTCTCCACGACCATCAATCTGGATTCTGAGCATCCAGAGGCACGGAAGCTGCTCTTCTGAACACCTGTGAAGAACTGCTTGCTTCTCTGGATTCTAGCTCTCTAGCTGTCCTCATGCTACTAATCTCTCCTCTGCTTTTTATATGCAATTCCATCCTCAGAAAACATCTCCACGATACCCTTGGTATTTCAGAGCAGTCACTGGATTGGCGTACCTCCTTCCTAACTGACCGTTCATCCCAAGTCATTTTGGGTACCTTCTCCTCGCCTACTTCCTTCTCTACCTGTGGTGTTCCCCAGGGATCAAAACTCTCCCCCTGGCTCTTCAGCTAGCACTCCTCATTTCCTCCTTTTCCATCAACTTCCAGTGCTACGCAGATGACACACAGCTCTGTTTCAAACTTCCTGCAAACCCTCTTACATCTTCCATCATCCCAATCTGCCATCCAGTCCTGGTGTACTTTCAACGATCTCTGCCTCAATGCCGCCAAGACTGAAATCCTTCCCATTGGAACCCTTGTTCCCTCTTTTTTCCCCCTCACTCTGACCATCCTCCATGGGCTCTCCCCCGTTCCTTCTTCTGAAGCCAGAAACCTCTGAGTCTTCTGTGACTCCTCTCTCTCCATCCTCCCTCAGACTCAGGACATTGCCAAGAAGTCCCACTTTCAACTCTTGCTTCTCACTTTCCCCCAGAAGCTCAATGTTACCCGAGGCCTGGTTGTCTCGAGGCTTGACTACTGCAATAGCCTCTCCTGAATCTACCTTCTTACACTTTACGACCCCTCCAGCTAATCCAGAATAGGGAAGCAAGACATATCCTTAGCCTTAAGCCCAGGGACTGCATCTCTCCTAACCTAAAAACTCTTCACTGCTTTCAGTTGTGGCACAGATTAAATTCAAATCGCTCTACATCATCCACAAGGCTATCTGGGGCCTGGGACCACGCTATCTGCAACTTTCTCTTACTAAATACTCTCCCTCTAGACCTCTGTGGTGCTCCGGCACCAACTGTCTTTGTGTAAAGGGTTTCGCTAAACAGAGTGCCAGAGGCCGATCACTTTTTTCAGCTGGCTCTGTAACAGATTTTATGCCACGTCTCACTCCAGCCAGAGACTTCTTCTCCTGACAGTGAAGGTGGCACACAATAAAACACGCCCTTTTAATTTTTATTATTTGAATATTATTTGAACTCTTTATTGAAGTGGCACCCAACCCATCTCACACCAACCTTAACAAACACCCTGTGTCGCGATGGACTATGAACCAGGCCGGTGTATAACAAAGAAATATTTATTTATTTTTAGAATTCAAATGAAGATAAAAGCAAAACTTTAGGGCAGAAGCCACCACGGTGTGGCAACACAAATAAAAAATTGTAAAATACAATTAATTCAACTTCTGACATCATCTACAGAAACCTTACATCAAAATTGAAATAAATTCCTTTTTATTCACAATTATAGATGGCACATATGTTATGCACTCCCCCTGCAACCCTTCCCCCAAACACCTGCTAACTAAATTCTGTGTGGATGGAAAGGAGTGGCAAGGAGTCAGACGTAAGAGGGAAAAATCATTTTTTAAATTCGACCCACCACGCCACAATGGGAGGCCAAAACGAACATTTAAAACCCTAAAAAAGAAGCAAAATGGCATACTCGGATTTCACTAGATACTTAGAGGTCAGTTTACATTTGCGGTTGGATAGATAGAACAGAAATCCGTGTGACTGCACTAAGTAGACCAGGAAGGTTACAGGCTACTGATCAGGGTACTAAATCAAGGTGAACACAGGTGAGGAAATACATTTTGGGGATGAAACAATGCAGCAAAAATCACATGCGGCAGAATTGCAATTTCTTATTTTACACATACTTTAAACAAGCAAACAGCTAAGAAAATAGGCTAAACAGTCAAAATCGGAAATGGGTTCTTGTATTTGTATTTATTTTTATTTATTTATTTATAAAGCGCAGCCAGGCCCAGGGGCATACGGGCGCATAAGTTAGATCTGGTTACAGTTGCAATTGAAAGCAGTCAATAAGGGTTACGTTACATTGCAGTTACAGGTGGGTACAAACTTAGTCGTGCAAATGCATATATACATAGTCTAGTATAAGTACATTAATTACAAAAGTGTGCCAGTGACAGTCGATCATGCTGGGATCAGGCGGTTAGGGTGTCAAAGAGTCCATGTTGTGAAGCCAACACTTCGTGTTATGTTTAAATAGGTTAAATGAAGGTTCTGCACGCAAAAGCGCAGGTATTGTGTTCCATAATTTAGAGGCTTGTACAGGGAAGCTAGCACCACCCGAGTTATGAAGTTTAAATCTCGGTATGGACATAGTGTTAGCTTGTGCTGCTCTAAGTGGTCTTGAAGAAGTGTGAGGTGTAAGTTGGTTGGTGAGGTAGGCTGGTGCAAGGTTGGCCCTGGCTTTATGTGTAAGGGCCAGAGTTTTAAGGGATATTCTGTGCTTGTGATGGGGAACAAAGGCACATAGCAGATAGGATAATAAAGTGAAAGGATGACTCTTTATTGGATGCCTTATTGGATTTTCTATAGGAAATGAAAATCGGATTTTAAAGAACAGCAATCGCTGCGGGCAAATTCGGTTTTGGTTGTACAATGACAGGCCCTACTGAGACTATATTTTAATGGCTAGATTATTAATGAAAGACACTGCACGCAAAGAGGTTAATTCGCAATTTTAACCAACTCACGCCGCGTACCTCCTTATAGGGGAATTAATTAATTAATCTAAAAAATGGTACTAAGGACTTACACAGATAACTGAAATGATCAGAAAAGAATTATGCTAACAGATATAGACTAATACAGATTCTTCTAAGGAAAGGATAAGCAGAGGATCCTAACACTTTGGGATATGAATAGGGTTTTACTTGGATTTCAATACAGTTTTAATGGGATTTGAATGGGGTTTGAACAGGATGCAAGGTAAAATAGTGGGATAGGCAGTTTTTGGGTACTGTGTGATGGGATACTTACAAGGTAAGCTTAGGTTCGGTAATTTGGACAGCCAGCAGGGTCTCTAGATGTTAGGGCCATGGATCTGGTCACAAGCAGCGGGGTCAAGAGATCTGGTTACTAGATCAGCTGGGCTCTCCTGGTAGGGAACTGCTGGGAAAAGTCTGGTCACTGTGGACAGCAGGGTCAGTCAGCTGGGCAAAGAGTATGGTCACTGGATGCTCCCAAAGGGATCAGTTGCCTTTCCTCCTTGCTCCCTGTATTATAGGCATGGATGTGGTTCTGAATAGGTGGTTCTGCCTGGATGGGATCAGCTGCCTCTGACCTGGTTCTGGTGTCTTGGAATCTTGAAGGGTGGATTTTGAATGTTGAATATCCCTGTGTCTCCCTGTCTACCTCTTAATTAGCCAGAATGACATCAGAGAATTTTACAATATGGGCTGAAGCACCCAAGAATTAGTCCTAGCCTAGGACAGGCCAGCATTTCAGTCCTCCCACCTCCCCTGAGCTGATTGGTTCAGGGGAAGTGACATCAGTTTATGTGCATGTGTATTATGACTTGCTTTGTTTCACCACAGTTACTTTTTATCAAAATATGGTATGGAACAAAACCTCATATTTACAATAGTCACCATCATAAAAATCAGATAGGCAGATCCCATATTTCACAAGGAATATGCCGGTTTGAACGCCAATTCTGTGTGATGTTGCGTCGTCCTTGGGCACAACTTCGCCGCTTTTGGGAGAATCATATTATCTAAAATTCTACAAATGGCTACACATATGCATAATAGTATTTGGCATAGTTTCCCCAAGTTTAATATCTGTGCCATTTATGCTTCCCCCATAATTACATTTTTCCTGCCATTTCAGTTCACCACATGCCAGAGAGATGAACATAGTCTTATTATGCTTGTCCAAAAATCACATAAAATACTATCATACTATTGACGTCTTGCTTATTTAGGGCATTGGAAGAAATGTCTTAATATGAAAGGTTCTTTCAAATCAAATGGGCTCGATGTATCACTGTGTGGGCAGACCTGCAAATCCTCACAGCCAAATTGTCTTCCTCCCATGACAGCCTGACAAAGGGTTTCCATGGCTCCCCTTTGAAACTCTCCTGTGGGTGATGGGAATGAATGTTAAGAGAATCACACCTCCGAGACAAAACCCAGGGCACCCCTTTCTTTGTTCTTGGGAGCAGTTCTGCCTGGAAGTCTGGGATAGCCTGTAATTATCACACTTCAGATCCATGGGAACAGAGCACATGCATTTGCAGCCTGAGTTCACGGATAGGTGTGACATTAGCCTTCTGGCCAAGTTGGTTTGACAGAATTTCCTAGGCCACAGCCAGGCTGATTTGTCTTTTTGGGGGGGAAAAAGCATAACATACATACATTGCAGCCCCTCTCCCCCAAACAAGTGTGTGTTTGTGCGAGCCACAATATTATTTCACATTCAGTTTTCCCAATGTCACTTTTTTCTTTTGCAAAAGCAGATTTACACGTGTTCATTTTTCCCTCATGTTTATTTCACAAAATGTGTTTTTTTCCACACACAGCTTCCTTTGCGTTTACTTTCTGAAAGGCTTCTTATAGATCTGGTCAGTTTCTGAACATGGAGATATGCTTGAGAATGGTTTCTTGGTAATTGACACAAGGCAAGAGAGAGCATCTTTGCTTTGAAGTACTTTGCGTGTGCTCGTTTATTTCAAAAAGTAAATCCAAGCTGCGTGAATCTGAACAGAATTCTTTTGCTTTTCATGGACTTTCTCAGATGAACAATGCCGTTCTGGAAGGGATGGCCTTATTTGATGGTGTTCAAATGCAATACACAGACAGGGCTGTGTTTTAATATAACACAACTGGGGGATGTCAAGAATGAAAGTAGCACCAGTGCGATGCCATTTTAAATGGATGTCATTTTCCTAAGCAGCCTTGAATGTTTAAATGACAAATGAGCAAAGCACAGCCATTCTGAATTCGAGTTGTTTTCTCTGGATTCACGTGAATGACAACAACATGCAGCTATTCTTGAGGTGGCTGTGTACAACTCTCGCCCCATAAGTGCTCAGCAGACAAAAGCACAGCCATTTTTGGGTTACTGCTGAAATGCAGTTTTTGCTGTAGGGAATTTCTGTTGGAGCTGGTAAATGTACCCCACAGCTCCCGGGAATAGCCTCCCCCTTCCTCTTCAACTTGAGCAGGACTTCCTCAAATTCCAGCAGCTCCTCAAGACTTTCCTCTTCACCTCCTTCTTCCCTTTGTCTCTCCTCTGCTAATCTCACAATCACTGTGATTGGTGGCCAGGGCCCATATGTATCCCTCTGAGCCTACCCAATCACCCCAGCCTCTGCCTACCTCTCGCCACTTGCCTCGGCACCCACCAGCCTCAATCTTGTAGGCTGGCACTTTCTACCCAATGCGACTCCATGCCGCATAGCACTTACCATACTATGCACTTTATCTGCTGCTCACCCATGAGCATTGACATTCAAGCACTTACCCCCACCCCCCACTTCCCTTCTTCTCACTGCACTTCCACGTTCTGAATACTCACAAGGTATAGTAGGTTTGTCTTTTATCTTCCACTGTATTCATTGTTTTCAATCCCATGTTCCCTCCCTGTTGCCCTGTGGGCGATTTGAAACAGAATTGACTTACTGTATAACCTCCTATTAATGACACAATAAATAAATAAATAAAATAAATAAGTTACCTCTCCTGGTAAAGATGCCAGCATGCACGCTCAGCCTCCAATGCACAGATATACTCAGAGAAATGTATATTTGGGTGCTAAATGCGTTCTATAAATGAATGGTCCTATCTAAGCACAATATAAGAACAAGACATTAAACAGCGACCACCAAGGATTTGTTAAGATTCTCTAGTTATGAGATTAGCAGAAGTGTGAAATATTACCAACAATAACATTACTACCCCAGAAAACCGACAATATCAGAAACTTGAAATAAAAACTGAAAAGTAAACACAATGGGCCTCATTACGAGATTTCCCGGTAAGTTTTGTTAGTTACCGTAATGCCGGTGCCAAGGTTTCCAGCAACCCATGATTCCGGAATCACCGGGTGATTACGGGTTGTAGGGTACACACATTCTGGCATGCCAGAAACGGCAGTACTGGCATCACGGAAACACCATCAAAACCCCCAGAAATTTCCAACACCGTCGTCCTTGGTGCCGGTGCCCCAGAATCTGGCATCACCATGCCTGACCCAGTGGCACCGGAAACTGCGGTACCGCAATTACCGTTACTGGAAATAAAGTGATCGCCGGAACAGGAAATTATCCGGCAGCCATTACAAAAACACAATAAATTTCCATCCGCAAACCACAGGTGACACCCACCCCTCCTGACCAGACAAATTACACCAGTAGCATGTCATCTCGAGTGTATGAGAGCCGCAAGCTGAAGCCACGCTTCTCGGAGCCCGAGCTGAACATGCTTGCGCACACCATTGTCCAGCATACTGCTGAGATTTTCACCAAAGACCAGCGCAGACAAACCCAGCTGCGCAAGAAGAGCATATGGGAGGAGGTGGCCCAGAAGGTGTTGGCGGTCAGGACAACACCACGCACAGTGCAAGACTGCCAGGAGCGCTGGGACGACCTCCGCCTGAGGGTACGGAACCTCCTCTCTGCCCAGCGGAGACAGGGCATGGCCACAGGTGGCAGGAGTGCATCACCAATACGCCTGATGCCCTGGGAGGAGAGGTGCAGCAGTGTGCTGCACCGGGAGTCAAGTGAAAAGGGTCGGTGCTGTGGAGGCCAGAGCCGGGACACCCAAAGAGGCTGTTGAGTACTCGTAACCCCAATGTAATAATCAACATCCCTGGCCACCCTGCTCCTACCACTGTACCAACATATCACATAAATGGGAATTGCAGCATCCACAACCCCAAAACCACCCTGCATGCAAAGACCCCCTCCCAAGAAAACAACATCCTGGATGCATACATGGACATACACCCTGGCCACTGAACAATGACACATGCCAGAAATGCTCATTGCACTCAGCACCGGCACCCTGTACTGCCAACTGTCCATGTATCTGCTCCCTCACAGACATACATTACCCAGCCACAGTGTATTGTGTGTGTGCCTGCCGTGCTTCCACTGGCACCAAATCACAGCAGCAGTGAGACCCATCTCCACCCACCCATGACCACCGTCGCACACAAAGTCAACA
The DNA here is from genome assembly GCF_040938575.1 of Ambystoma mexicanum. Taxonomy (NCBI): domain Eukaryota; kingdom Metazoa; phylum Chordata; class Amphibia; order Caudata; family Ambystomatidae; genus Ambystoma; species Ambystoma mexicanum. Next base: position 49,994,260 of record NC_090939.1, read on the forward strand.
TGTGTCCCCCTCGTCCCAGCCAGCCCGATCCCAGAGCACAAATGCACATACTGTCCCTGTTACTGGTCCAGGAGGTAAACCCATGCTTGCACCATCCATACCAGACCCCTCCCCACTCCAACATCCCACAGCAGGAACATCCCACCCTAACACCGTACCCAGCAAGTGGCAGTACACCATGACAGTATCCCCGGCGCAGCACCCTACCATGTACAAACATCACACATCCTGTAGCTCAGTACGCATAACACAATCATCATATGTGCACCATGCCATCACGGCCACAACCAACGTAGTGCATGTATCTGTGCTCCATGAATCCACACTGCTCACTGACAACATGCCTTTCTGACTGCCTCTTGGCACATCATCTGACAATGAAATGGCCCATGCAACCACCTCAAGTGGCACCAGCTGCCAACGCCGCCAGAAAGCATGGACCACCACCCAGGACACTGCAGTGCCCACTGGCACAACTGCCACAGTCACCACAGCTGTGGCCATCCCGCAAGCACAAACCACCACAGTCACCGCAATTGCAGCCATCCTGCCAGCACCAACCACCACAGTCACCACAACGGTGGCCATCCCGCAAGCACCTACCCCCACAGTCACCACAGCTGCGGCCATCCAGCCAGCACCAACTGCTGTTGTTACACCACCAGCACAGCAACCATATGCACATAGCCATAAATCGAGTGCTGAGGACATAGCTGACAATGCTGGAGACAACACAGGGGAAACCAGCGAACACAGCAGCTACGAAACTGCAGGATTCTGCCCTATAAACCTTATGAGACCACAACGCCCACCCTTCCCCAGTGTCAGGGAAATGGATGGCCGACTCCACCACATTGAGGAACGGCAGGATGCCTTAACTGCCCTAGTGCAGCAGCACCTACAAGGGGCACAATTGATGAGGGAGAGTGTACAGGCCAGTGGCTGGCGCAATGCACGTGCCCTTGGATGTGCCACAACTGCAATCGTCCTGATGGCCAGGAGGGTACGCGAGAGATATAGTATTATGTCCTCCATAGCCGAGACCATGGCAATGTGCCTTCAGGCGTTCCTTGACAGACAGGCCACTGAGCAGTCACACACGCCAGCCACAAACTCTATGCCCACAGGTTATGTGCCCAGCAGCCCAAGACGTTGTTCTATGCGCCTGTCCTCCACTCCACACAGTCGCACGCCGGATGGCAAGTGGGCCCGCAAATAGTCTGGCAACAAACATGTATCCTGGATGCGCCTTTTGCAGGGACTACATGGACGACGTCACACGTGTTGTTGAGGGTTGGTTGGAGCGGGGTTAGGGGGAGGCATAGTTGGTGAGTGGGGAGGTATAGTTGGGGAGGGGCAGTGGGGAGCGATAGTTGGGGAGGGGGAGTGGGGAGGAATAGTTTGGTTGGTGGGTGTAGTTCCATGTTTGTTTTGCTTTTCATTATTTACATCACAGCTGGTGTTGCATTGAAATCATGACTGGACATTCATTTTTAGTGTGAAGGAGTGTTTAATTTCCTGTACAGTGTTGAGTGCGTTAGCTGTCCAAGGCCATGTGCTTGGGTGATGTGCTCAGAAATAGTGGGAAATCAGTGCATTGCGTGCCTGACGGCCATCCACGGCATCCCTGCGATGGGCCAATGGCACTCCCTCATCACCGTCATTCTCATCCTCCGCATCAGGTGGGTGCATGTCCGTGTCCGGGGGCAGTGGTATGTTGCGCCTGATACACATATTGTGCACCATGGCACATTCCAGCACTATCTTTCCCACCTTCATGGGGCAGTATATCAGTGCACTCCCCGATCTGCTCAGGCAGCGGAACCTTGGCTTTAACAAGCCAAATTCTGTGAGCACGGCTGTATCCCTGCTCGTGCTGGTTCTGTGGTTACCTCATGGGAGTTATCAGCCATGGCATCAAGGGGTATCCAGCATCACCTGCATGGGAGGGACAGAAAGGGTTCAAAATCATTGTGGTGCCAGTATCATGGTGGTACAGTCTGTATATTGGTTGCTTACAAATGCAGGTTATTACATGCAATTGTCACAAGACGTGGCATTTGTCATAGATTACCCTGGTACCATGAGCATTGTCAATGGAGATTACTGTGTCTGCATTGTACGGATAGTTAGGCGTTGTATCTGTGATCTGCCGGCTTTCTGTCTGCATTCATCAATGTCAATTGCATGACATGGTCAAAATTTTAATTTTACTTGTCCATGTCAAAGTGTGCCGGTGGCCTTACCATGTGGCTTGTTTCCGGGCCGGCAAAATACAAATCTTCCTGCCACAGCCGGTGTGCCCGATAGGTCTGACCCTGCTGGGTGCCGCACACCTGGTAGGCAGGCCTGTCACAGGAGCTAACGTTTCTTTATGTGCACACATTGCAATTGCTCTTATTTAGGGAATGCGTGAAGTCATACTAGCATTTTGAATTACACAATATGCTGCATGGGAGTGGATGAAGAGCATATATGTATCATGCAAAAAGATCAATGTGGTTGGATACACGGTAAGGTAGCATTTAAAGGAATGGTTCGCCCAAAAAAATGTTATTGGCCAAAAAGATGGGCAATAATAAAACAAATATACTCGCACTTTTTTTTTTTTAAATTTTGAGCAATTCAAGGAGCCTGAGAAACTTAGAAAGAAAAACCGCAGTGTTTTCAAACACAATAACATTGCATTTATGTTTGTGGTCGCTTCAAAAGCTAACGCAAACATAAATACAACGTTTTTAAAGCTGCTCCTCCAGCCCGGAAAACTTAGAAAAAAAAACGCAGCTAGTGCTTATTTTAAAAAAATAAATAAATAGCACTTACTGAGATTCAGCTGTAGCTTTTCTGCCTGTAGTCTCGGGTCCGCGTCTTCCGAGTCCCGGCACTAATGAAGGGAAAGCCACCCAGTGGTAGCTTTTGTTTACTACAGCTGGCTGGCTTTTCCTTCATTAGTGCCGCAAAAGCAAGCACAGGCGGGCATCCATTTCACAAAATGGATGCGCCCATGTGCTTGCTTTTCCAATTTTTGACCTTGAATTGCTCAAAATTTTACATAGGAACTTTAAAAAAAAAAGTTTGAGTATATTTTTTTATTATTGCCCATCTTTTTGAGCAATAAAACATTTTGGGCGAACCATTCCTTTAAGGATTTCATTTGATTGAGAAGGCGATGGCAGGATAATGATTGCCATGCAGCCATTATGCTTGGCCCCTATGCGTGGTGGATGGGTAGTTTGCTGTCATTTTCCCATTGCTCATTCACAACCACCTTGCCCTATGACCCTATGCCTATGCCACCAACAATTTTGACATATGCATGTTCCAATCTGGAGTCAATTAGCATGTCGTATGATGGTCATATCACCCATCCATTCATGCTCTGTCAGGGCCTGGGGTTCTGAGGCCTGTTTCTTTTTGGCCTGCTCCGTCAGGGCCTGGGGTGTGTGTGGCATGCCTCTTCTCGGCCTGCTCCTGCGTGGAGCTTCTGAGGCCTGCTCCGCAAGGGCCTGGGGCTCTGAGGCCTGTTTCTTTTTGGCCTGCTCCGTCAGGGCCTGGGGTGTGTGTATGCCTCTTCTCGGCCTGCTCCTGCCTGGGCTGAGTTTCTGAGGCCTGCTCCGTCAGGGCCTGGGGTCTGAGGCCTGCTTCTTTTTGGCCTGCTCTGTCAGGGCCTGGGGTCTGAGGCCTGTTTCTTTTTGGCCTGCTCTGTCAGGGCCTGGGGTCTGAGGCCTGCTTCTTTTTGGCCTGCTCTGTCAGGGCCTGGGGTCTGAGGCCTGCTTCTTTTTGGCCTGCTCTGTGGGAGCCTAGGGTTCTGAGGCCTGCTCTGCGAGGGCCTGGGGCTCCGAGGCTTGCGTCTTTTTGGCCTGCTCCGTCAGGGCCTGGGGTTGGGCTCTGAGGCCTGCTTCTTTTTGGCCTGCTCCGTCAGGGCCTGGGGTGTGTGTATGCCTCTTCTCGGCCTGCTCCTGCCTGGGCTGAGTTTCTGAGGCCTGCTCCGCGAGGGCCTGGGGCTCTGAGGCCTGTTTCTTTTTGGCCTGCTCTGCGAGGGCCTGGGGCTCCGAGGCTTGCGTCTTTTTGGCCTGCTCTGCGAGGGCCTGGGGTGTGTGTATGCCTCTTCTCGGCCTGCTCCTGCCTGGGCTGAGTTTCTGAGGCCTGCTCCGCGAGGGCCTGGGGCTCTGAGGCCTGTTTCTTTTTGGCCTGCTCTGCGAGGGCCTGGGGCTCCGAGGCTTGCGTCTTTTTGGCCTGCTCTGCGAGGGCCTGGGGTGTGTGTATGCCTCTTCTCGGCCTGCTCCTGCCTGGGCTGAGTTTCTGAGGCCTGCTCCGCGAGGGCCTGGGGCTCTGAGGCCTGTTTCTTTTTGGCCTGCTCTGCGAGGGCCTGGGGCTCCGAGGCTTGCGTCTTTTTGGCCTGCTCTGCGAGGGCCTGGGGTGTGTGTATGCCTCTTCTCGGCCTGCTCCTGCCTGGGCTGAGTTTCTGAGGCCTGCTCCGCGAGGGCCTGGGGCTCTGAGGCCTGTTTCTTTTTGGCCTGCTCCGCGAGGGCCTGGGGCTCTGAGGCCTGTTTCTTTTTGGCCTGCTCTGCGAGGGCCTGGGGCTCCGAGGCTTGCGTCTTTTTGGCCTGCTCTGCGAGGGCCTGGGGTGTGTGTATGCCTCTTCTCGGCCTGCTCCTGCCTGGGCTGAGTTTCTGAGGCCTGCTCCGCGAGGGCCTGGGGCTCTGAGGCCTGTTTCTTTTTGGCCTGCTCTGCGAGGGCCTGGGGTTCTGAGGCTTGCTTCGTTTTGGCCTGCTCTGCGAGGGTCTGGGGTATTGAAGCCTGCTTCTTTTTGGTTTGCTCCGTCAAGGCCTGGGGTTGGGTTCTGAGGTCTGCGTCTTCTTGGCTTATTGGCCAGCCTGGGCTCGGTTTTTGAGGCCTCCCTCTTCCTGTCCCGCTCTGACAGGGGCTCGCCGGTGCGTGCCATGTGTTTGTCATCTGCTCCCCTCGCAGTGAACGCTATCTCTTCCAATTAGGGTGAGCGCCGCGGCTCTGAAAGCGCTATTTGTCCAGGTAGTCGGTAATGACACCGCTGGCTGCGGTATCAAAGCGGAGGCGCGCGCAGCAGGGGGGGAGGGGTGGGGGCACCGCCACCAGGAATGCCTTTGTAACCAGAGAGGGGTAGTGATAAATTGCCCCTTTCACGTGTAATCCGTGATGAACGCTGCTTATTCCATCGCAAGACCCTAATGGGCAACTTATTTATTTCGCATGTTTGTGCATTGGCTCGGCCCCAGAGTCAGACCCAGAACTCTGCAGCCCTGCACGGTAAACCCCTGGTGTCTGCCGGGAACGCAGGTGTCTGCCAGGGACAGTGCCTTTCCCAAACTGAATACTGGCCACTCTAAAGTGCAAGCTATTATTCCACCTCTTAAAGAAACACTTTGAATATGCTTGTAAGCAGGGCTCAAGTCGAGGGTACCCGCGGGGGGACGGAGTCCACCCACTTTATTCAGAGGGTGGACTCAGTCCCCCCCAGCAAAAATGAGAAACATTGAATGTCCTCTTTGAATTTATCAATTAAAGCCGTCCTCAGCAGTGGGAAGATTTATAGGCCTGACACTGCACTATGTAACCTGATGAAAAATAACAAATAAAGGTGAAATGTCCCATTTCGGCACTGCAAGTTCCGGAGAAAACATTTGTATTGGTTCTTGGAGTTTAAATCTGCACACCTTTTTTAAAGTTTTCAAAAACACTATTAGAAGAAAATGTCCTCTCTTGGTTTTGTGTGTGTTGATTTAATGAATGGTAAATGCCATTCGTCCTGTGCAATTTGCGTGGTTATCCAAAGCCAATTTACTGAAATGTGCATATTTCACCTAGATATTCTAATTTCTGGCGACGTCACATCCCATTGCGTTTGTTGATGAGTCCCCCCACTTTAATTTTTAGGACTTGACCCCTGCTTGTAAGGCTGAAAGGTTGAGTCAACCTCCCAGTTGATGGAGGTTCCCAACCCGCTGAGCTATCTACCAAACAATCCATCCTTCTATCCATCTGCTAGTCTATGTATTTCCCCGGCATTAGATGATCAGTCTGCCCATTGACCCCCCTGCCTGTTTATCCATCAATGCATCCACTCGCCTGTTCATCCACCCATCCATTCATCTGTATCTCTTATTCCCCCGTTTCACACTGAAGGTCCATCATTCACCCTCTGTAGTCGGTCCTCGCAGGGATGACATGAAACGCCTCGCTGTGTGCTGGAAAGGCAGGCGCTGCAAAATGATGAAAAGCAGAGTCAGCCAATCCCGGGTCTGAACCTTTGATCTGAAGCGGGCGCTCAACCTGCCGAGCTACATCACCAGCCATCTAGCCTTCTCTGTATGCCTGCCCCCCTGCCAGTGTGGCTGTCTTTCAGAACAGTGCTATGCATCTGGGGACGCGACTTTTCCACAGTTGTGGAGCTTTCCTGTAATACATGACTGGCATCATTTGCTGAAGTTCAATTATTTTAATTGAAGTACTCCAGGACTACAACTCCCAGTATGCCTTAAATAAAGGCCCAGAACTGGAAAATGGTACCCCATGGGCATGCAGCTGTCAGTCACCATATCCATCAACCCCTCCCTTTCGTTCTTTTTTCCACCCTCAGGGAATGCTTGTTGAGGGTCCAGTCCCCTGTGTAGGACTGTGGTCTTTCCCACTGTTTCCCCACTCCTCCTCTTACTCTGGGTGTGAGGCAGTCCTGCAGACTTTGGCAGGCCGCTCTCACTCCATGCACTGTCATTCACCCATCCATGAATGGATGGGTGAATGAACAGGCGAGTGGATGCATTGATGGATAAACAGGCAGGGGGGTCAATGGGCAGACTGATCATCTAATGCCGGGGAAATACATAGACTAGCAGATGGATAGAAGGATGGATTGTTTGGTAGATAGCTCAGTGGGTTGGAGCACGACAGGGCAGGACAGGGTCAGTAGGCATCATTAAGGGCTTCACGGCTCCCTGGCGGTGCTGAACAACTTAGAAAGGGGCAGCACCAAGGTGGGGTCATGAAATTGGGGGCCTGACCTTCTACCCTTTGTGGACGTGGCTAAAGTGTGCCGCACATCTGATTGGAGAGGTTTACATTTATTAACATTTCAAAAACACATTTAGTCCATGATGCCAGAGGATGGGCACAGAACCAGTTCACAAATCTGTCTACATTTACATGTAATATGTTTAGTTTTGGTTGTTAGACCATTATGTGCTCTTTAGTCTTAATGCACTTCGAAGTTGCCAAGAGCAAGACGTTTTCTCAACAATGTACCACACGTCCGCCTTTTGATTTAGTAGTAGCCAAACGAAATTCAATGTCCTGTGCAAATGATGTATGCTAGCATTGCCACTGTACAATTCATGCTGCAAATAATAGACCATCTTGAGGCTTCCCTCAACAATACATGTCAGTGCAGCTACCCTTTTAAGTTAAGTGTGCCCAGAGAAAATTCAGAGTGCTCGCCAAATAAATTATGCTTGCATTGCCACTGTAAATCACATTCATGAAACTGGTGCCCAAAGACCACCATGAGTCTTGCCTCAAAAATACATATCGGTAGCGGCCCTGTAGTTATGGTTAAGTTGCTCAACCCATAGGAAGAGCACTTTTTGGGTGGTTTATAACTTCACCCCCCACCGCAGACAAATCCTCACGAAACTTTGCAAAAAAAAAGTATATGGGTCCGTCAGATGGATCCTGCGATGTCTGGTGAGGTTTCATCAACGGGGGCAAAGTTATAGGGGGTCTCAAAATTTGTGGGTTTTGCCATAGACGCAATGGAAAGAAAATTTGCTCACGTCTACAGCCCAAACCGCTGGATGGATTTTCACAAAATTTGCGGCAGGAACGGCGGCCTGGTCCCAAAAGCGTGCTTTTGTAAAATTGGTGTAAAACCCATCCAGTAGTTTTTTTTTTAAATGACCAAAAAGTAGGTGAAAACAAAATTAGTGATATCTGGGTTCGGGCCGCAAACTGACTTCTCTCTTCAGTCCGCGGAGGGGCACCGGATTGATCGAGGGGCAGGCACGATGTGTGTGGACATTGGACACAGTCACTGGTTGGATGGTGAAGAGCGTGATGCGCGTCATATTTTTGGAGACGCCCTTGCATGTTGGATTTGTGGACATTCGCCTTTGTACGCAGACATCGCGGTACAAACGTATTAAGAAACACAACATTGCACTTGTCAAACTAATGAAACAATATCTGGGGAGGCAAAGGGTGATGAGAATCGGATGGGATATGGCCTTAAAAAGTCAAAAAGCAGGTGTGTTTTTTCTCTGATGTCCAAGAACATCTCGCGGATATCATTTCGATTGCAGGGGGCTGGCGGTGAGTTTCATTAGTTCCCCGTGTGTGATACGTACTTGGTATGCAGTTAATTGTGTTGTGGTCAGTGGCTAGATTCTGCGGGGCATGTCGGTGCACTGGGCACAATGACTACAGTAGTAGCATGTGTATTGTAATTATAGGTCATGTAGTAAGAGTAAGGCCAGAATGATCATAGTAGCAATATGTGTACAGTAATGAAGTGGGAGTATTAAGTGTTTGTAATACGATGTATTATGAAATTGAGTAATTGGGAGAAAAAACATACTGGATAAAAAAAAGAAATTACAAATATTACAAATAGTTGCAGGTAAACAGTTGTGAGACACTTCTGTAAGTGCACTACACGTGAAAACATATAAGCATATTGTTACATATTGGTGTGCAATAATGTATGCATTTATCTATGGCACTTGCCTTACCCTTACATGCCCCCATCTAGTATCAATGGCAGTTGGCACCTGAGATGGTGTGCTCGCAAGGGGGCAGGGTGGATGGAGACGCTGAAGGTGTGGTACACCATGTGCGCCAAAAAGGTATCTTATGCACTGTGATTATTGTGGCAATGGACACAACAGTGCTGGTGTGTACAGACTCTCCTTTGAAGACCTCGTTCTTGCAATGAACATATGTATGTGTCCATTCAATGTTGTCCCAGGCCTATTGCGCTTACCCTATAAACTGAGGAGCAGCGATGGCCCCCTGGGCCTCTTGTGTTATTATCCCCTACTCCCAACCTTGTTGGGTTGTTTGTCCAACGACTAGTGACACATTGTAGGTAGTGTTGCCAATAAGAGGCTGTGGATTTTACTGCACAATTACATACATCACAATAACATTTAATTGATAACATTTTGCATTAACAACATGAATAAGCCCTTTTGGGCACGAGGGTAGTGGGTGTACCCCTGGCCCATGGCGCTGTCTTTTCCCACGACTGTGTGACAATGTTCCCTGTACTGACATTCTTTTCTGTGTCCGTGTTTCGTTTTTTTATTCTTATTTTTCCGGGTGGAAAAGTAAAACTATTCTGCGGTTGCAGAATGGCTCCTTTGAGCTCAGTTCGGAGTGATGTGCGAATTGGAGACACTTGCTGGCAGGGCTCCTTTTATTTGCTTATTGTGGTCTTAGGCCATTCATTTGGTTGTGGCCTTGCTGCCCTTGCTGTCTGGCTGGCGCCGAAAATGTTACATATGCGTGTGTTATCCCCGTCCTTCTATGCTGCAGTTGCTTCCCTTCCTTTCTTGTTCTGCAGAGTGACACTTGGGCCCTTTTGGCACCATGGTGTGAGCTCCTAACTTGCCTTTTGGTTCCCCTGGTGGTACCATTTTTGTATTGTGGCTAAAGGAAAGGGGAGGGGAAGACAAGAAAAATTGAAATTAGGCTGAAAATGGGGGGATAAAAATCACTGTCAGTGTTCTGTACCTATTGTGCTGTGCTAATATTGTACAGCTTCAGCGCTGCTGTACTCGCCCTATGGTACCCCGCAGCCCCCGCATATGTTCCTGCATCTTCTAGCTACATAAGGGTCCCTTATTTCACTGCGCTGGTCCTTGTTGTAGTCCTCCTTTCACTTTTATCTAGAAGCTAAACGTGTGCAGTGCATTGGTACTGAGCATGCAGCCTTGGTGGTTGCTTCGTGGAAGAAATGGAAGATTATTGTATTATTGACAAGGCTGTGTGGCATGTGTTTCCAGAAACGAAACTGAGTCGTGCACGCTGTAACGGTACATGAAGGGTGCCATTGTCATCTGCCCTTCAAAGCAGTGTACTGAGAATTTGTGGGAGTAAATGTGTTGACAATCCGCAAAGAAATGATAAGATTCCCTGTATTAAAAGCAGACATTGGAAAGTAAAGTATGTATTTCAGAAAACTGTGTCGTGAAGTGGCTCGTCGTGTACAACATTGGAAAAATGGATCCGTAAAACGCAATGTAAGCAACATTTTACGTGATAGCTATTGAAGTGTGGAAAGTGAACTATCTCCATATGATAAACGCTGTGACGCATAAATGTTGAATTTGCCGCAAAGAGTACATGTAGTACATGTTATGAGTACATTTAATTTAAAGCCAAAATATTAATATTGCATTGTAAAGTGGTTAATGAAATATTTTTTTTTGTCCTCTATTTCTCATAGTTATATACTCCCGCGGTGTGCGTGTCATGGGTTCAGTATATAGGCCGACGGCTTTTTCAACAGTGTTTGGACAATAATTATCCACAACGGATGTGTGATCAAAATTGTGGGGGATGATCGCCAGACAACAATTTGTCCTTTTTTGCGGTTGCAGTAACAAGAAGCAACATGGTCGCAAACAGGTTCTAGAAAAGTGCCGATGTGAAAGTGTTGCATTTATTTCCATTTGAAAGCAGTAATTTGTCCTGTGAAATGGAGCAGCATGTGCACAGATTATTTGTATTTTATGGAAAATCATTTTTGGTGGAAAACGCAAAGACTTGCATTGATGGATCAATGACTGGATTTGGCAGTAGAATATTACAGTTGTTAGATTCAGTGAAAATGTAAATGCTGCGATGTCTGGTAACTATAAACTGGGTTCGAAAAAGTTAACAAACTTTTTGTGGACTTAAGTGCAAGTTTAAATCCTTGTGTCAAAATGAAAAATATTTTTTACAGTCCCCACTACTGCTGTTTTCTTCAAAATAAAATGTTTCTATCATTTCTGTAAGAAAAAGGCCAAGGTTTTGCGTTTTTTGTGGATGTTTGTGTTTAACTTCCTTGTTCTGCGTAACATAACTATATGAGGTTGGTGGGGGGTGTGGCTAACCGCCATGTAGAGCGGACGTGTCTCCTGAGAGCTCCGTGTTGATGAGCCATGATAAGCTGTTTTAAGTGACTTTAAAGTGCTCCGGAACCCTACAAGTTGCACCATTCGCCACAGAACCTCTTCAGCAAGTTTCGTACCGTCTCCCAGGCGGAGAAGAGACGGCTAACACCTCTACCCGGCGTGCGGAAAGTGTCAGTGAGCGGATCCAAAATGGCGCTCCCGCGCCCTGATCCCTCGAAAGACCAGAGCGCACTATCACCACCGACGACGCTGCCCGCCGGTGGGGGTAGAGGATCCTGGGCTGCCGACCTGTTCCGGGCCTGGAGGAGGGGGCTGAACAGCTGCACTCATCGATTGAGAGGACCGACCCTGATGCCCCTGCCGGACTGCGCCCTGCCTGCGGCGCTTGACTGGCCTGAGGTGTGCCCTGGATAGTCGCGAGGGCCCCCGGCGTAAGCGGTGGCTGACCGGTGCCGCGGAGGTAGGCGGGCGCGGCGGAAGACCAGCCCGGACATCCACATTGGCTGCTGGGTGCGTGGGGCCCGTGGCCGCGCATTACTCTACCCCCTGCACCTGACTTCGCCGCTGATGGCAATGCAAGAACTTGGGCTTGCCTCCCTGAGGTGCTGAGACCCCGGCTGTCTATTTTCCCCCACCTGCATGACCCTTCATTGGGGGGAGGTGTGGGCGAAAACACCTAGCCCCTGCCTGCAGACTGACGCTTCGGCGGACCGTGAGACCCACTCTTAGGGGAGTCCCCGTGCTCCCCCACCACTGCACAGCTGACAACTGGGGGGGCCGTCCGGCGTACAGCACGCCCGCTGGAACTGAGATACCCTTTGCTTCCCGAAATTGGCCTGCCGCCCCACAGCTTCATATCATTGCCCTGTCGGTCCTGCGGCGGTAACGAGAGTCTCCCCTCCGCAGCTGCTGCTGGCGGCCTCCCGATTGCGCTCCCGGCACTCTCGGTGCAGTGAGGCCCTGCGTTGACGATATGTCCGGCAGAAACGGCAGGCCCAAGCAGCACCAGACCACGATGGACACCTTCGCAGCCTGCGAATCCCCAAATTCCGAGGGCACAAACAAGGCGGCCTCGGACGCTAAATCCAACCCCACGGCAGTTGCGGCTACAGAGCCTAGTAACACCCAGATACTCGAAGCCATCAAGCTTTTCCAGGCAACGATGGAAAATAAAATCGACGCCGGGCCTCCTGCGTCAAGATGTCCGTTCCCTGGCCGGCAGAACCGAGGCGCTTGAAACACAAGTCCGGGAAAACACTGAATCCAAAACTCACCTTCTTCGAGACGTCGATGAGCTTCAGCAAAGGGTCAAAAACTTGGAGGACAGAGCCGATGAGGTGGAAGGGAGGGCTTGCCGGAACAATATACATCTCCTCGGGCTGCCAGAGGGTAACGAAGGCTCCGACCCCTCTAACTACATAGAGAACCTCTTGCTACACGAGGTGGGAGCTGGCAAACTCTCGCAGGGCTTCACCATCGAGAGGGCCCACAGATCCCTGGCTAAGAAACCACCGCCAGGGGCCCCACCCAGGCCAGTGATAGCGAAAGTTCTCAACTACAGGGATCGAGAAGTTATTCTTGCCTTTTCCAGAGCAGGTGGCCAAATCCAACGGAACTGTGCTAAAATCGCCATATACCCCGATTACACCTTTCAGGTCCAAATGAACAAAGTGCAGTTCATACACACGAAGGCCAGATTGAAAGCCGCCGGGCTGCGTTATATGCTCCTGTATCCTTCTAGGCTTAAAGTGCTGCATAACAATAAGGCACACCAGTTCGACACTCCGGCTCAGGCCAGGGACTGGATGGACGGTTTACAGATCCCTGATATTGAGGAAAGGAAGCAGAGACCGAGATAACGATCCTCCTGTCATCCTGGTGGGAACTATACTTTTGTTTGAACCTCTACACAGCTGAATGGATCCTCCTTGCGGAGACCCGGAGTCCAAGTTCACTCCACCCCCTGAATGTTTCTTCCTTTTGGGTATATATACCCGCCCGTAGGGCACCTGGAGACCAATGCACGGTCCGACGGAGCAGAAACGGGACAGTCATAATGAGGGTAACCTCGCTGGGCCAGTTCTATGTTTGGGGATTTCACAGTTAAGGGGGGGGTGGGAATAGGGGAGTTTTTGCACAAGTTGGGGACATACACTGGGATATACCGAGACCACGGGAACAGTTCACATGCAACGCAGCACCATCAAGACCTCGAGCTCCACCTGTTACATACAATAAACCACACTACGCCTATGGCTGACACAATAAGGGTCGTTACTTGGAACGTCAGAGGCCTAAACAGCTTCGTTAAACAACGGTGTGTCCAAACCTACTTGAAAAGATGCAAGGTCGGAATCGCCATGCTGCAAGAGACTCACTTAACTGCCAAGAAACTGGAAGCCCTGGCCAAAACTTGGTGTGGTACCCTAATAGGTTCGGCTTACTCCTCCTACGCCAGAGGGGTTCTGATTTGGATTGCCCCCACTGTTCCTTTTAAACTCACTAGCACTAAAACAGACAACGAAGGTAGCATGGTGGTGGTGTGCGTTTCCATCGAGGGCAAAGAGGTATGCCTGGTCAGCACTTACGCACCCAACCATGATGCGACTGCCATCTTCCATTCCCTTTATACACGACTCAGCCCGTATTTGGACAGAATTATGATATGGGGGGGGTGACCACAACTGTACCCTTGACCCTCTACTGGACAGATCAGATAATAAACACGATCGCCGCTCCCCTCCGGCCAAAATACTTTCCAAACTAATCCAACAGTTGCAACTCAGTGACCTATGGAGTGTCCAGCACCTTGAGCAACGTGAGTATTCCTTCTACTCCCCACCTCACGCTGTACACACCAGGCTGGACTACATTTTTCTCAGCCTAACACAACAGTCCATATTTGTTGATGCGTGCTAGCTGCCTAGGGTGCTGTCTGATCACTCTCCCCTATTGGTAACCTGGGAGGTGTTCCCGACTAAACCCCCTGTACCCACATGGAGGCTGAGGCCCTACTTGACACTGCATTCAAGGAACGCATAAAAGATAGTACTGAGGAATATTGGCAAAATAACTTGCATAGCGTTAGATACTTGAGCAAAACTTGGGAAGCATACAAGGTGGTCATGAGGGGCGAGATGATCGCAGCAGTTGGGGGAGCTCAGAGATCCATTACATCCTTGCTTGAGCGCGCAGAGAGGGACCTGAGTAGGCTCGAAGGCAGGGCTGACCCATCCCCTGACCAATTACAAAAAATGGCCGAATTTAGACAAACCTGCCTAACTCATTGGGAATCCCTCGGTAAACTGAGTTACGCCAAGCACACAGAGAGAATCCATGCTCTGGGAGACAAGCCAGGGAAACTCTTAGCTTGGCTCTATAAAAGGGAGACCCCCAAGCCACCCATCTGCCACATACTCACACCTGACGGCACCGCCGTGCATACCCAACAAGAAATCAATTCGGTTTTTACCGACTTCTACCGTAGCCTGTACTCCGAAGCCCCCCTCCGACACCAGGATCGAAGACGCCCTTGACGTCATTGACCTACCTAAATCAGACTCGCAATTGGCTGAGACCCTTGACGAGCCCGTCACCCCCGACGAGGGCAAGGTGGTAATTAAATCGCTACCAGCTGGGAATTCTACAAGACCTATGAGGAAACATTCACCCCAATATTGGCCCAGGTCTTTAATGAGGCCTTCGAGCGTGGTACCCTCCCGGACTCCATGAGTGAGGCTGTGATTATACCCTTACTTAAACCAGGGAGGGACGGGGCAGATTGTGGTTCATACAGGCCCCTCTCTATGCTTAATGTGGACTGCAAGATCCTTACTGCCCTGCTTGCGAATAGACTGCGCAGAGTAATCCCTCTGTTGATCCATCAAGACCAAACTGGATACGTCCCGGGGCGCTCCATCACTGAGAACCTGCGCAGGTTACATCATGTCATTTATAGCACTGAGGGAAGGCCGCAGAAACTTGCAGTGGCGTCACTAGATGCCACCAAAGCTTTCGATTACGTGAGGTGGGACTGGTTGTATGCCACCATGGCCAAAATGGGAATAGGCCCTGTATTCCTAAAGTGGACCCAGCTAGTTTATGCTAACCCCACCGCGATAGTACGCACCAACCAAACCCATTTCGCTAAATGGACCCTACACAGGGGCACCCGCCAGGGGTGCCCTCTGTCCCCCATGTTATACATTATTGCCGCGGAACCAGTGGCGGCCTACCTGAGACAGGAATATGGGGATGGAGGCATTAAGATAGACGGGGTGACCCACCTCATCTCTATGTACGCTGACAACACCCTTTTGTACCTTCAAGACCCTGAGCACCTCCTGCCCTACATCTTGGAAACCTTGGACTGCTTCCACAAGCTCACCGGGATCCAGATTAATAGGAGCAAATCTTGCCTTTACCCCCTCGCAGCACTTTACACTGATGAATACAGATCCCACCCCCCTCTAGATCTCGAATGGCAGGCAACATCTTTCAAATACTTGGGGATAACCATACACCGCAATCCCGGCACAGAACACATCCTTAATACTGTAAGGGCCAAAGACTCTCTCATGAAATCCATGGAATTCTGGGGTCGGCTCCCGCTTTCGATGGCCGGGAGGGCTGGTCTCCTTAAAATGGTCGCCCTTCCCCGCCTACTACATAACTTCACTAACGTCCCCTTCAACATTTCCCCCTTATTCTTCAAAGATCTCAACAAACTCTGTAGGGGCTTCCTCTGGCAGGGAGGTAGGCATAGGGTGGTGTTGGAGACTCTCCAAAGACCATACGAAAGGGGCGGACATAAGATCCCCAACTTTGAGCTGTACTTCCTTGCCAGCCAGCTGAGACATGTCACGCAATGGATGGCTGATGAGAGCACGACGGACACTCGCCTCCTCCAACCGGCCCTCCCCCGGATGTTACTAAGAGACATACTGTGGGCTGGGGAGGGTGCTACGAGACACTGCCCTTACCTCGCCAAGCTCGGGATCCGGCTTTGGAAAAGGGCCTACAAGCTGGTTGGGTCGGACGACCCGTTCTCCCCACAGATCCCCATTGCTGCACTTATGGTTAATCACTCTTGGGGGCAACTTGAAACACGCACACAATGTGAGCCCCTCGGGGTGGCCACGCTTGGGGACTTGATTCAAGAACAGGAAATCCTAACTTTCTCGGAACTCTGTGAGGCCACGGGCCTCCCGGTAGGACAGTTCCTGTTGCACAGGGTGGTCGTACAGGCCTTGTACAAGAGATGGCCGGTCGCTGCCGACCTGACTGAGGAAAATGAATGCATCGAAACGATAATGAACTCTGCTGAGGGGGGCCATGAAACCTCACGAATCTACGAGGCCCTGTTGTGGGGTACGACCAGGGGAGACCTTAAATGCAGGAGTAAGTGGGAAACTGAACTGGGCCTTGTTTTTGAAGACAAAGATTGGGGTGACATAACCCACTACCATAAGAAAGTTTCCAGGAACGCCCGCTTGCAGCTTATCCAGCTGTACATCACCAATAGTGCGTACCTCACACCTGAAGCCATATCAAGATTCACAGGTGCTGGAACCCAATTATACCCCAAATGCAGTGAACCCAGGGCAGGAATGACTCACATGTTCTGGGGCTGCCCAGTGATCAGGGAGTTCTGGTCACAAGTGAAGGACAGAGTGGCCAGCGCAGACATCGAAGTTGAGGTGGACGAGCCTACGGCCTGTATCCTGGGCAGATATAGGCGAAACAGGAAGAACAAACCCCTAACCAAGCTCACAGATCTTATATACATAACAGCCAAAAGACGTATTGCCATGGGGTGGAAAAGCCCCAGAGGTCTACATATGCCCCTATGGTGGGGAGACCTTACGAAGTGGATTATAGCTGAAACCGCTGCGTGGGAGACGGCTATCCATGTGCAAAGACTAGATTCCAGCGAGGAACTACACTGTTGGTTGGCCCTGACGGTGCCCTTGCTCCACCATGAGGCAGATAATACGGAGCGGAGTGGAGAGAGTTGCCCGGACGCGAGCACGGACTAGAGAGGAACAGTGAACTAACCATGGTCTTGGGGGGAGAGGAGGGTGGGGTGGGGTTTTGGGTATTTCCTTGATATGCTTGACCAATCGCTAATGATATTGGTTTGTTTTCTTGTTTACCTCATGTTATTAAACCAATAAACAAATTTAAAAAAAAAACTATATGAGGTTGGTGATGACCGTGTAATGATGTGTTATTTATATAGCGCCTTTATCCAAAGCGCTTTACAGAGCACATATTTACAAACAATATCACCCAACCGAAATTGGTACTCATTTATTGACCTCGGAAGGATGAACGGCTGAATTGGCCTTGCCGGGATTCAAACCTGCAACCTGCAGATAACACACACATCACAGCAGCGAGCGCTCAACCCACTGAGCTGTCTTACCGGGGTCAGCAACCTGCCGCTCTCTAGGTCTTTTGGTGTCCTATAATCCCTCATAAATGACCAAAGTCATTAGGGCTAATGGGAGTTGCAGTCTAAAACATCTGGACAGCCACATGTCTCTGATGCATGTCATGTGACTGTAGTTGTATTACTCTGATCCCATCTGCAACATTATTTTTCAAGAAAGTGTGAAGTCTGCCATCTGCAAACTATGCTTTCTTGTCTACGGTGCCAGCATCAAAAGCCAACCTCAAAGTAATTTTGAGAAAAAGAAATGTTATAAATGTGTACATCTGAAAAAGGGTGAATACAATTACATCAATTTAGACATTACTTGGAGCCTCCAAGGACTTCATTAAAATGCCATGTTTTCAAGCATTTTCTGAATGCGAAACTATTTGTAACCAAATGTAATTTCGGAGGGAGGGGGCCAACGGGTCTGGGCCTCAGCACCCATTGGATGCTCTTTGAAGCATTAGTTTGACTATTCACACCCTAATTTAGCAATACAGGTATCATATGTCAGTCCCTGCCCTTAATTGTTACCTACAAAAACGTCTCCACCTGGTCTGAACCACCTAACGTTCAGGAAACAACTCAAGAGTTGGCTGTTCAACCAACCACTTTGAAAGAAACGGAAAATAATAGCAACCGGCTAAAAACTGGGCACCAGAATCTTGGGCAAATCTACAGCAAGCAATTTTCTAAACTCTTGGCACTGCCATAAAATGGGATACAAATTTAATTCAATGGAACTTTGCTGTGTGATACTGGTGTGCACCTTAATCTCAGCGAAATCTTGCACCAAAAGCCAGGAAGTAACAACACCCTCACTCCCCATAGCCCCGCTCCACCTGCTTCATCCCCCAACTTACTCCTCACTACTAAAATCTTGCATCCTTAAATCTCCCAAACTCGTTCAGACAGCCTCCTAGTCTAGTGTACTTAACAGACTGAGACCCTATCCATTTTCTATCAATAACCACGCTGTAAATATTTTCCAAAAATTGGTATTCAGTCTGTCCACGGATGTGTTGATGTGTTTGGATATCCAATCCCTGTATACGAACATTCCGCAGCGTGCCACTCTAGAAGTAATTGAAGAAACATTTGTGGTGCGCTGAAACAGCCCTAGTTAACAATTTCTTTCAATTTTGCGGACAATTTTATGTGCAAGTTGAAGGGACGGCTATGGGGGCTGCCATGGCTCCTAACTTAGCAAACCTGTATGTGGACATGGTAGAACAGACAGTAGTATACTCTGATTTGAACACTTTCAGAAATCAGATAACTAAATGGTTTAAGTACATCGACGATATCTTTGTGCTATGGCATGGCTCTTTAGAGGAGGCAAAACATTTCCTGACATGGTTGAACACACAAAATAGATATCTAAAATTCACGGCTACCTTTAGCGTGATTGAAGTCAATTATTTGGACCTCACAATTTATCATAACAATTCTGAATTGTGTGTGAAACCTTATGTGAAGGAAACAGATAAAAATGCTCTGCTTCATTACAAAAGTCACCATGCCAAACATGTTCGTGATAATGTAACTTTTGGTCAATTTTTGCAGATTAAACGCAATAGTAGCACCAAAAAAAATTATGAAGAAGGTGCCAATGTTCTGATTGAGAAATTGAATAATAGAGGCTACCCCTTGAGAGTGGTTAAACAAGCAGCCAAGCGAGCCTTTAATAATGACCGAGGCTCTTTGTTTGAGAAAAAGAAACAATACACAGATAAACCACCTTTGGTACTGGTTAACACCTTTAGCAATTTATCCTACAAAGTTAAGGGGAAGGGGATTATCTGCAAGCATTGGAAAAAATGTATGGGCTCTGCCCCACCAGTGGTAGCTTTTAAGAAAAGCACCAACATTAGGAATCTGGTAATGAAAAATGATGTGCAACGAATTGTAGCCCGTCCACGGACACAGAGTACTCTTTGGGACCTTCCTCAAGTTTTGGGCCATCACCCGTGTGGTAATTGTGTAATGTGTCCCTTAACACACAAAGTGTCTGTGGTAAACTTAGGTCTCAAACATGTCTGGGTTCTAAAAGAACATACTAATTGCAATACGACCAATGTAATTTATATGATCAAATGTCCGTGTGCTCTTATATACATTGGCAAGACCAACAGGAAATGCAAGACGCGTATAATCGAACACAGGAGTTGCCTTAGGAATAATATTGAAACAGCACCTCTGGTGGCTCATTTTAGAAACATGGGTCATTCTGAAAATGATTTTGAGTGGTGCATTTTAAAAAAGATTACAGGCAAATGCCAAGAACTGATCAACAGAAAATTGGTTAATTTAGAACAAAAACTGATCTTTATGTCTAAAAGCCATCTTACAGGACTCAATGAGAGTATTGAGTGGCATAATGTGAGATAATTTTTACCTGTTTAGATCATATTTGGCGTCTATTGCGTTCCTGTTGGCAACTCCCTATATACATTGTAAATACTAATGTGAAGTCTGGCAGGCATTACTGGCTGTTTGTGTATTTTTCTTACACACACACACTTGTTCCGTGTTAAACACAGCTTTTTTTCTGAGGATGGGGCTTAATGATGTGTCTTGGTTTTGTTTATGTTCGGTGTGCATAATATTCCCCGGACTAGTGGAGATGGTAATCGAGCCACACATGGTGTTATGGTAGACAAGCTTTGCTCGTATAAGATTTACCCTTTGTTTCACTCGATCAGCTGCTCGCAGTACCCTGCGGGTTGGATGACGGTTCCTGGTATGAACATAAGCAACGCTGTTCCCTAGCAATACTAGGACGTGAAGGGATCACGTGGCCGCGAGCGATTGTTGTAACGTGGTTGCTTAGCAACTCACGCTGGCTAGAGAGCACGCTTTGGTATCATGTGACTGGGCGGTGTTTAAGCCGAGCGTTGTTTGGGAGCGAGGTTGCTTCGGCTGTTCCGTTCAGAGTGAAGATTGTTTGGCCACACACATACCAAGCTAATACAAGGTAAGCAAGTATAGTTCGGCTCGCACGGGAAACAGGATGTGGTGTTACTAAAGGATATGGAGGTTGTACCTTTAGCTTTCCTTAAGCGGTTGACACTCGCTTCTGGTTTACAGGACCCGGCTACTGGTGAGGACTATTAGGCAACCCATGTCTGTGGTACTGGTCACGTAATTTGGATACGTTTGAAACCTTTTGATACTATTGGAATACATTGGAGTTTTACTAGGACCTATCCTCTGAGACTGAAGTTGGACTGCTAAGGTGAGGAAACACATTGATTTTGGGTGTGGTGTGATCTAGGGGTGTTCATTTAGACTTGTGGAGAGTTATATCAGCACCCTTTTTTTAACATTCTGCTTGGGGGAAATTGCCCCATTTTTTTGGTACAGTTTGACTGTGTAGACCTTGTTGGATGTGATGACCAGTGTGTACGGAACAAAGGAGTACTATCCTTTTACGGCCTAAGAAAATTATACCCTTGGGATACGTGTTACAGGTAGAGATACAGAAATATTTTCCTACCTGTTTTACCCTTTTGGTATTGAGGGTTAGGGTTAGGTGAAGTGTTCTAAACCTGTGACTACCACATATTGATATATTTTGGGTATGTTTGTTGTACCTACAGATTGTGGAGTACCATTATTGAAATTAAGAATTAGAATCTTGAGTGGAAAAAGAATGCCACGTCAAAGCACAAGATACATGATTGCCCCTGAGGAATGTCCAGTTATTACATAACATTCAGGACAGAAACTTATATAAGTCGGCTATGATGGGTACAGTGTTGAGCAACAACAATTAATTTAGCTCTGTGCCTTTTTCCGGTTCTAATTATTGTTTCTTGGTTTTGTGAACACCAATTTTTTATGCGTTTTGTATTGTAACATGTGCATATACTTTTTATGTGTTTTAGATTCTTGTGTCAGGATTTTGTTGCTTTGAGTATTGAACAATAAAATATGTTATGTGGAACAGTCTGGGGACATACACCTGATATTGGTTGGTATATGTGGTGATGTCTAGGTACTTAACTTGTTTGTAGACATAGATGTGATTTTTGGTTATGGATTAACACCCTTCATTTGTTTGAGACTAAGTAAATATTTTCACACCACGATCCGAGGGCTGCCCATATGGCTAACTTGCTCAGTCAGTACCTGTAACGCTCACCTGATTCCCGTAGAGGCGCCGGTCTTGACTGGGCGTATACCGTATCTTCAAAGGTGATGTGTAATACACGGCTGGCTCTTTGGGCTGGACCTCTGTGCACTGTATGTCTGACTCGAAGGGTAAGATGTCTGCAGATAGAAAATATGGGATTAAGGAACTGGGTTATTGAATGTCTCTCTCTTCTTCCCTTTCTCTTCTCCTGTAGAACCCCAAAGGTTAACGCTCTCACCTTAAGTAAGTGAACGCTGTGCTCTCCATCTGCCTCGGGGCAGGGTGCTGTAACCAGTTTCTTCACTGGATAAGGGGAGCAGGCCTCTTGACTTCAGAGGACTGCTGTCCGTCGTTTACTGCACGAACGGTAAGTTTCGAGTAATTCTAATGTCTTTAAAGCCTTTAGTAATGATGTCTCTTGTTTTGCAGGGTTCCGGCGATGGCGGATGACGGGCTGAAGTGAGTTGAAGATGGAGCCCGTGTGATGAATAGAAGCGCCTGGAAGCACGTAAGTAAGCGCTTGTTGCCTGCTTCACGATGCGCTCTAACTGTCTTTTTATTTTGCAGGTACAAGTTCGGAGCGGCTGCAGGGTGCCGGAATACCCACTGAGTTAGATGTGGAAAGGAGTAATGACACGTGAGTATTAAAGTTCCCCAATGTCTTTAAACGCACCTTGTTTTGTCTTTCAGATGCGGGATGCAGCGCGGAAGGCCTCCGGAGCGTGCGAAGAGTTGGTAAGCTTTTGTCTTTCAGATGCCGGAATGCAGTGTGAAGACCTCCGGAGCGCACGAAGAGTAGGTAAGCCTTTGTCTTTCAGATGCCGGAATGCAGCGCGAGGCGTTGGTGACAGCCGATGGACCAGGTAAGTGAAGAGCTGTCACTGAAGACCGTAATGCTAACCTGTTCTTTCTTGTCTTTATAGGTGTTGCTGAAGACTGGATTCAGGATGGTAAGCCTTATTCCTTAGGCCCAGGATCAGATGCAGAAGACACGATGAGCGTTCTGCTGCAGAGGATGCAGAATAACGCAAAGCAAGATTCATCCATCGGGTGTGGTTTAAATAGCCTCCTGTAGTGCTTAGGTGTCTCCTTCCACAGCCACGCCTAGGTAAGAAAAGAGTTCCTGCCTTCCAGAACAGTTCCAGTGTTCTGAATCTAGGGAGTGGCTCCTGCCCCACCCAACAGGAAAAGTAGTTCCAAACAAAAGAGGATCAGAGGCTCAACTGGCAGGCAAGTAAGCAGCATGGTCTGCTGCAGGTAAGTCCACCCAAGCATTATGAGCCCGGCGCTTCCAGCGCTGGGACTGGGCATATTTATGAGCCTGGTGCCACTGGCGCCAGGACTGGGTCCAAAAGGTCCCAATTGGGACTGGTTGGCACTCGGAACCTGGGTTATGGATCTGCTTCCAAGGGAGTTGGGAAAACCCTGACCTTTTGGAAGCAGAGATCATGACAGTACCCCCCCTCAAGGCCCCTCCCAAACCGGGCTTCTCCGGGGGTTTTGGCTTGTCAGGAAATGTTCGGTGAAATCTTTTGATTAGGCGAGGAGCGTGGACATATTCAGCAGGTTCCCAGGATCTCTCTTGGGGGCCGTAGCCTTTCCAGTCAATTAGGTAAAATAGTTTAGATTTGGAGATCTTGGAGTCCAGAATGCTTTTGACTTCAAACTCGAGTTCTCCATCAACTAGGATAGGTTTTGGAGATTTAGTTAGTCGGGTTTGAGGTTGCACAGGTTTTAATAGAGAGACGTGGAAGACCGGATGTATCTTCATGTGCGGGGGCAAGTCCAACTTGACCGCTACTGGGTTTACTATGGTAGTGATGGAATAGGGACCAAGGTATCTTGGGTTGAATCTGCGTGGCCCTTTTAGAGGTAGATATTTGGTGGATAACCAGACTTGATCCCCTACTTGATATTGAGGGGCTTCCTTCCGATGTTGATCTGCTCCTTTCTTGTATTGTTCTTTAGCCCTTTGAAGGTGAGAAACAGCTTCCTTAAAGGCTTGGGTGATTGTAGAATGCAGGTAGTCTACTGCTTGTGTTTCAAGATCTTGGAGGGGATCCAACTCTGAGGTTCGAGGGTGACTGCCGTACAAAAGAAAAAACGGGGTTTTCCCAGTTCCCGAATGGACAGAGTTATTGTAGGCATATTCGGCTATCCAAAGGATGTCTTTCCAAGTTTTTTCAGTTTGTTGCAGCATGCAGCGTAAATACTGTTCCAGAGTTTGATTGGTCCTCTCGGTTTGTCCGTCGGTCTGAGGGTGGTGACTGGTCGATAGTCTCACATCAATTTGAGCTGACCGACAGCAACTTCGCCAAAAATGAGAAATAAATTGACTACCTCGATCCGAAATTAGAACCGAAGGAAAACCGTGCAGTCGGACGATGTTTTCGAGAAATTCTCGGGCCAGAGTTGCTGCTGTTGGCAAGCCTTTGAGCGGAATGAAATGCGCCATCTTGGAGAATAAGTCCACGATTACTAGAATCGTATTGTATCCGGAGCATGGAGGTAGATCGGTGATGAAGTCCATAGAAAGCGTATGCCAAGGGCGAGGTGGGATGTCAATAGGGCATAAGAGGCCTGCTGGTCTTTCCTTTTGACTCTTGTTTTGGGCGCATACTCCACAGGACATTATAAAGTCTCTGATATCTTTTTTCCAAGACGGCCACCAGAAGTAGCGCTTGATCTTTTCCGAGGTCCTGGCCATACCGGGATGTCCTTCCATTAAAGAATCGTGATAACAAGAGATTACTTTTTTCTGTAAATCTGTGCTGGGTAGGTATAATCGTTCTTGGAAATACAATAAGTTGTCCTTTACTGCAAAGTCCTTTCCCTGCAGATGCCAATTCTGTATGTCTGCTGGAGTTACAAGTTGCCTGGCTTTATCCTTAACTTCCTCTATGGATTCTGTGGCGATTACACCCAGAATTCTTTGTTCGGGAATGATTGGTACAGGTTTAGGGTTGATCAAGTGTTCTTCCACTCCCATCCAAGAAAGGGCATCAGCTTTACCGTTCTTTGTACCAGGTCGATAGGTAATTATGAAGTCAAACTCGGCAAAGAATAATGCCCAACGGAGTTGTCTAGAGGATTGGGCTTTTGCAGTTTTCAAATATTGCAGGTTTCGGTGATCCGTAATCACAGTAACGGTGTGTTGGGCCCCCAGCAGATAATGCCGCCAAGCCTTAAAGGCAGACTTGATAGCCAGAAGTTCCTTGTCAGTAATCGTGTAATTGATTTCAGGAGGCGAGAATTTGCGGGACCAAAATGCCACGGGATGCAACTGATTGGTTAGCGGGTCCTTTTGTGATAGAACTGCCCCCATGGCAAGGCTTGAAGCATCAGTTTCCACGATGTAGGGGAGTTCGGGGCGAGGGTGTTTTAAGATTGGTGCAGAGATAAATTTAGTCTTCAAATCCTGGAAAGCTTGTTCCGCCTCGGTAGACCATTCAAAACGTTTGTTTTTCTTTAACAAGGCAGTGATGGGCTGGACTATTCGAGAGAATTCGGGGATAAACCTGCGGTAAAAGTTAGCGAAGCCTAACATGCTTTGCACACCTTTTACGGAGGATGGTGATGGCCATTTGAGAACTGCATCGACCTTCTTTGAATCCATACGCACTCCGCCAGGTGATAATATGAATCCCAAGAATTCAACTTCAGTCACGTTGAAAACACATTTTTCCAACTTAGCGAAAAGTTTGTGTTGACGCAATCTTTCGAGGACCATTTTCACGTGTTTCCGATGTTCAGATTCCGATGAAGAATAAACGAGGATGTCGTCAATGTAAACAACAACACACACATCTATGAGCTCTCTGAGGACATCATTCATAAAATATTGAAAGGCGGCCGGGGCATTGCAAAGTCCGAAGGGCATGACCTGATATTCAAATAGCCCATACTTGGTGCGGAAGGCCGTCTTCCATTCATCGCCCTCTTTTACTCGTACCAAGTGGTAAGCTCCTCTAAGATCCAGCTTTGTATATATGCATGCTTTTCTGACTTGGTCCAGGAGTTCAGGGATCAAAGGTAACGGATATCTATTCTTAACGGTGATCTGGTTCAGGGAGCGATAATCTATACAAGTTCTAAGGTCTCCTTCCTTTTTTGGAACGAAGAACAAAGCTGAAGAAGCAGGGGACTTGGAAGGACGAATAAACCCATTTGCCAGGTATTGATCCAGGTATTGTCGAAGGTGAAGGTTCTCAGGCTCAGTGAGGGCATAAATTCTACTACAAGGAGGAGTAGATCCAGGTATCAGGTCTATCTGGCAGTCATAAGACCTATGAGGAGGTAGAGAGTTAGCCTGATCCTTCCGGAAAACATCTTGGTATTCTAGGTATTCGGGAGGTAACTGGGGAGTCTCTGAAGAAATTGCTGCCAGTGCAACACCAGGTGGAGGGGGACAAGTAGAGACACATTCTGGAAACTGGACCGTTCTTGCTCGCCAATCGATCAGGAATCGATCAGGAATACCTTGGTTGTGTTTCTCTAACCAAGGTATTCCTAGAATAATCTGAAACTGAGGGGCCTTGATCACATCGAACACGATCTTCTCATGGTGTCCATCTTGACTTACTAGCGTCACCTCTTGAGTGGTATGCGTTACTGGCCCGGAGGCTATCTCCGTACCATCCACCGTAGTAATGACATCCTTTACTGCCTTGGGACAAAGAGTTAGATTCATCCTCAAAACCATTTCATGATCCACATAATTGCCGATGGCACCGCTGTCGACGTAAGCTTCAATTGCATGTAATCGATCCGGATTATCAGGGCTAATGAGGACCATAGGTATCACGAAATGCGAGGTCACGGAACTGGTTTTCACGCTCGGCAAGAGGACCTCTATTCTTGTCGGGCGAGGTCGTTTCCCTGCTCAGAGTTTGTAACTTTGGTAACTGCAGCTCCTACTGCCTTCTTGGCAGGTTTCACCGGACAGTCTCGAAGAAAGTGCCCTGAGTTTCCGCAATAGAGGCATAATTGCAACTGTTTTCTCCTTTCCCGCTCCTTTTGTGTTAGAGGACCTTTCAGACCCCCTATTTGCATGGGTTCCCCGGAGTCTACTCCTTTGGAAGGAGTTGGCGGTTTGGAAAATACTCGAGCATCAAACTTGGAACGATCGGCCTTCCTGTTCTGCAGTTTGTGATCTATTTGAACGACTAAGTCTATATAGTCCGAACAATCTTGTGGGGGATTCACTACTTGGGCTAACACATCTTTGAGCTCTCCACGTAGACCTCTATAAAACAGCGTAATCCTTTTGTCCTCAGGCCATTGAGTTTCCACTATCAGTCTGTTGAAAGACGCAATATAAGCCAAAAGGTCTTGATTACCTTGTCGCAACGAAAGAAGCTCATTGTCCAAGGCCTGCCCCTGTGAATGTCTTGCGAACAGTTTTTCCATACTGAGCTGAAAAGCTTGAAAATCATGGAGGACCAGATCATCTTGATTTACTAGAGGGATCGACCAGTCTGCCGCATTGCCACTAAGGTACGAAAGCACGAAAGCTACTATAGCTTGATCAGTTGGAAAGGCTGCTGGCCGGCATAAGAAATGCAACCGGCACTGATTGATAAATACTGCAAACCTCTTTGGGTCACCAGAA
This sequence comes from Ambystoma mexicanum, assembly GCF_040938575.1. NCBI lineage: Eukaryota > Metazoa > Chordata > Amphibia > Caudata > Ambystomatidae > Ambystoma > Ambystoma mexicanum. Next base: position 50,021,598 of record NC_090939.1, read on the forward strand.
AATCGTTCGGGCGGAGCCAGAGGTACATTCCCAGGTAGGTTGATCTGCACTGGATTCATAGAGGATGTAGAAGGAAGATTTCCCCCAGATGCGGGTAACGGGGTCTGTCCGGCTTGTGACTGTAGCAATTATCTAGCGAGATCATCTGTTCGCTCCTTGGAAATAATCAGTTCCCTTCTTAGAGCGTTCGTTTCCTGACGGGCTGCATGCACTTCTGCCCTTAGTTCCCCAAGTAACTGGGCTAGCTGGTCGGTATCCGAGATTTCCATAGCGCCTGGACGGGAGTTTTGTGGTAGGCTTTGCGTTCTGTAACGCTCACCTGATTCCCGTAGAGGCGCCGGTCTTGACTGGGCGTATACCGTATCTTCAAAGGTGATGTGTAATACACGGCTGGCTCTTTGGGCTGGACCTCTGTGCACTGTATGTCTGACTCGAAGGGTAAGATGTCTGCAGATAGAAAATATGGGATTAAGGAACTGGGTTATTGAATGTCTCTCTCTTCTTCCCTTTCTCTTCTCCTGTAGAACCCCAAAGGTTAACGCTCTCACCTTAGGTAAGTGAACGCTGTGCTCTCCATCTGCCTCGGGGCAGGGTGCTGTAACCAGTTTCTTCACTGGATAAGGGGAGCAGGCCTCTTGACTTCAGAGGACTGCTGTCCGTCGTTTACTGCACGAACGGTAAGTTTCGAGTAATTCTAATGTCTTTAAAGTCTTTAGTAATGATGTCTCTTGTTTTGCAGGGTTCCGGCGATGGCGGATGACGGGGTGAAGTGAGTTGAAGATGGAGCCCGTGTGATGAATAGAAGCGCCTGGAAGCACGTAAGTAAGCGCTTGTTGCCTGCTTCACGATGCGCTCTAACTGTCTTTTTATTTTGCAGGTACAAGTTCGGAGCGGCTGCAGGGTGCCGGAATACCCACTGAGTTAGATGTGGAAAGGAGTAATGACACGTGAGTATTAAAGTTCCCCAATGTCTTTAAACGCACCTTGTTTTGTCTTTCAGATGCGGGATGCAGCGCCGAAGGCCTCCGGAGCGTGCGAAGAGTTGGTAAGCTTTTGTCTTTCAGATGCCGGAATGCAGTGTGAAGACCTCCGGAGCGCACGAAGAGTAGGTAAGCCTTTGTCTTTCAGATGCCGGAATGCAGCGCGAGGCGTTGGTGACAGCCGATGGACCAGGTAAGTGAAGAGCTGTCACTGAAGACCGTAATGCTAACCTGTTCTTTCTTGTCTTTATAGGTGTTGCTGAAGACTGGATTCAGGATGGTAAGCCTTATTCCTTAGGCCCAGGATCAGATGCAGAAGACACGATGAGCGTTCTGCTGCAGAGGATGCAGAATAACGCAAAGCAAGATTCATCCATCGGGTGTGGTTTAAATAGCCTCCTGTAGTGCTTAGGTGTCTCCTTCCACAGCCACGCCTAGGTAAGAAAAGAGTTCCTGCCTTCCAGAAGAGTTCCAGTGTTCTGAATCTAGGGAGTGGCTTCTGCCCCACCCAACAGGAAAAGTAGTTCCAAACAGAAGAGGATCAGAGGCTCAACTGGCAGGCAAGTAAGCAGCATGGTCTGCTGCAGGTAAGTCCACCCAAGCATTATGAGCCCGGCGCTTCCAGCGCTGGGACTGGGCATATTTATGAGCCTGGTGCCACTGGCGCCAGGACTGGGTCCAAAAGGTCCCAATTGGGACTGGTTGGCACTCGGAACCTGGGTTATGGATCTGCTTCCAAGGGAGTTGGGAAAACCCTGACCTTTTGGAAGCAGAGATCATGACAGTACCAACCACAAACAACATATAGATTTTCATATTGGCACACAGGTAACGGGTACTTCCGACCTGCATCCATCAACACCAACGTTTTCTGCATCTGCCTTCTTGCTATCCATCTAACACACCCTTCCCTCTTTTCTTACAGAGCTATGCGCAGCGAGGCCAACAGTATTGGCTGATGGGAGCTATTTAAAAACACTAACACTGCATTACATCTTCTAAGGTCAATAAACAGAGTATCATTAAAATGGAATGATCGTAATACGTATTATTAGTGACACCTGATTAGGGCCACATACCAACAACCACAAATTGTGCCACAGATACGAAAACCAAGTCACCTGCGGGCACATCATTGCACACCCACTGCTATCGATGGACCAGATAGATGGAAGGAACCTTGTGACTTCACCTTGACCAAAGCCAAAACTAACTGCCAACTAACCTTCCAGCCTCCCATCCTAAACAACACCACACTCCTCCAGACTGCCATAACACTAGCACTCCGTGCCAACCACCCTTTACCACAACCACAAAGAACATGACATGTGTACACGAAGCAGACTGGGTTACTGCACTAACTATAGGTACTAAATTAACCCGCCCCAAGATATGGCTAGGCAAGTTCTCACTAGACAATGGGCACCTTCAAACTTTCAGAGGCTTACCCATGCACAGAACCAGGTGGCTACAGATCTGCAACAACTGCCTTGCTCTACCACTTCTACTCCCACTTATTAAATCTAACTCCAAACCAACCCTTGTCATACAGGCCATGAAGATCTACAAAGCAGCCCTTCACCTGCAGGCCATGAACATCTATAAGCCAAGCCTTGCCATACAAGCCATGAAGATCTATAAACCAACCCTTGTCATACAGGCCATGAAGATCTACAAAGGAACCCTTGTCATGCAGGCCACGAAGATCTATAAACCAAGCCTTGCCATACAGGCCATGAAGATCTACAAAGCAGCCCTTCACGTGCAGGCCATGAACATCTATAAGCCAAGCCTTGCCATACAAGCCATGAAGATCTATAAACCAACCCTAGTCTTACAGGCCATGAAGATTAACAAAGGAACCCTTGTCATGCAGGCCAAGAAGATCTATAAACCAACCCTTGTCATACAGGCCATGAAGATCTATAAACCAACCCTTGTCATACAGGCCATGAAGATCTACAAAGGAACTCTTGTCATGCAGGCCATGAAGAAATATAAACCAACCCTTGTCATACAGGCCATGAAGATCTACAAAGGAACTCTTGTCATGCAGGCCATGAAGAAATATAAACCAACCCTTGTAATATAGGATATAAAGATCTATAAACAAAGTCTTGCCATACAGGCGATGAAGATCTACAAACCGACCCTTATCATACAGGCCATGAAGATCTACAAAGCAACCCTTGTCATACAGGCCATGAAGATCTACAAAGCATCCTTTGTCATGCAGGCCATGATGATCTACAAAGTGACCCTTGTCATACAGGCTATGAAGATCTATAAAGCAATGCTTGTCATACAGGCCATGAGGATCTACAAACCGACCCTTGTCATACAGGCCATGAAGATCTATAAAGTAAAGCTTGTCAAACAGGCTGTGAAGATCTACAAACCGACCCTTGTCATACATCCACCTGGATGCTTCCTGTCCCTCCTCTGGACTCTTTCACAACCTCTGCGACTCTCTCCCTCCTTCTATTCTCCCCTCTGGCCCGACTCACTCTGCAGGGCACACTCTGGATGTTATGATCTCCTCAGACCTCCACCTCTCTATCCCCCTCACCACTCCTCTCTTCTGGAGTGATCACCTTCTTCTTTCCGCCAATCTCTCTCTCTCTACCCCTCAGGCCAAGTCAACTCCAGCACTGCCACCTACCTTCTCAGTCATTCGACCCCTGATGCGTGTGTCAGTTGAGGCGTTCACCGCCACTTTCTCTCCCCCTCCTCCTACCTTGGCTGACTCACATTCTGACACAACCCTTTCCATGCTCCACTCTTCTATCTCTGATACTCTTGATGTTCTTCTTGCCCTTGTGTTGAGGATCCGCTTGAAGCCCAGAGGCAAGTGCAACTCCTGGTTTGACTCTGACCTCGTCACCCTTAAACGCAAGTTCAGGGTGGCTGAAAGGAAATGGCGGGCTTCTTGTGCATCCTCAGACAAACTGGCCTGCCGCCTGCTCCAGAGGCAATACCGGCGCTCTGTCCGCACAAAGAAGAGTGCCCACATCCAAGCCTGCGGCATCTAACAACTCGGCAGAACTCTTTAAAATCTGCAAGGACTTGGCCAATCCTTCTGCAGTCTCTACCTCTCCTGTACCCTCCCAGGCCCTGGCTTCTCATTTCATCTCTAAAACCCAGGACATCCTGTCCACCCTCTAGTGTTCTCCTCCTCCCTCTATTCTCTCCTCTACCTCTGGCCCCCCTGTGGCTACTTCTCCTCCCTACTCTCTTCCTTTCCTTTGTTCTCCCCTGACAAGGTTTCTAGACAAATCTGATCTATGTAAGTCTCGTCAAAACAGGTTCTTCCCTGTTCTTCGAAAACAATCAAGGACAGCATTGACACCGTAGCTCCTGCCCTGGCTGACTCCTGCAACCACTCCTTTGCCACTCTAGCCTTCCCATCCCCCTGAATCAATCTTTTGTGCACCCTCTTCTCAAGAAACCCTCAGCCGACCCCTCCTGCCCGGCTAATTATCGCCCCATCTCCATCACTCCTTTCCTGGGCAAACTCCTGGAAAAGCTGGCCATCTCCCAACTTAATCTTCACACTGAATCTGACTGACCTATCTGCTAATAATTGCAGGTACCTGAATGAGATGTTTCAATACGCCATGCTCCCAAGGCCCAGGCTTGGAACAAATGACAAACTTACACAGAGAGTGAAAGAGAAGTGAGTCATGACTGGGAGGGGGAATGGGAACGGGGGTGCGTACAGAGGGAAGTGCAGAGGTTAAAACAGCAATCTATACAACAGATGGGTACACAAACAGAGGGGCAGGAAACTATTCAACAGAGGGGGTTCTAAACAGAGGGGCACGTAATGAAATGAATAGAAATGGGGTCTGGAGCCCCAGTAGGGAGTGAGAGCAATTTTGGGATATGGCCAGGTTTGAGGCGGGCCCTCTTAAACTGAACCTAGATCAGTGAGTATCCGCATTGCAATCCCTGTGTTTACACAATCGCTCATGTGATGGAAGCAGCAACAGCAGAACACTTACAGAAGCAGAGAGCAAAAGCCTGCCCCGGGCCATACCAACAGAGCCCCATGATGGAGCCAAAGGCTTAACTGCTGGGGTTTGCTGCTGGATGGTTCACGCCTCCAATGATTAGCAACTCCTCGTGAAACTAAATGGCCTCTGACTTGGAGTAAATGATGCATCAAATGGGCCAAAAGAAGGTGATATAGCTATTCAGCTTCCTGGTGGGGGCAGATGGGGGAGGGCTGTTCAACAGTGCAATGTGCTGAATGACCCCACTCACTACCAGATTTCAAAACTATCACCAAGCCCCTCACCAAGCCCCCGCTGCCCCCCAAATGTTGAGACTGGCTCCACCCCTGGAGAGGGGGTACCCCCAAAGGGACATGCGGAAGCGAGAGGAAGACTTAAGGATTGACCCTGCTAGGGGCAACTTACAAACACTGGCCCCCTATGCTTCACTTTTTTCCTCAATTTGTTCAAGTCAATTGGGACCAGAACAATAGCTTATGTATGTGAGTTACTGGGGCCAGAGCGCACAAAACACAGTCACCGCTGATCGTGGTCATACAGGCACTTGGACCGGCATTACGTGTTGGGTGATCACTCATGACCCCACTCACAACTGGCTTTTTAGAACTGCCCTCAAGCGCCTCAAAACTGTTGAGGCTAACTCTCCCCCTGCATGGTGCAGATTTGGTAACAATGTTCCCCCACCATGTTCTCCCTGAAAGTAGTTTCCCAAACTAAGGCCACCTTAAATCAGCAGCCCCATGTCTATCAAGAAAAGGCTACCACTGATTTTGGGAAGATATCTAGCTATAACCATGTCAAGTAGGGTCCCTGGCTTTTTAGGAAGAAATGGAGCTGGACCGCCATATTGGAAATGCCATGACAAATTGGCGCTCTTGGCAGGTTCGATGAAAAGCAAAATGGGGCGGTGTTTGGACACAGAGGGCAGGTGGGCCATCCTTCTCATTATCGAACTCTATGATGGGGATGTTCCTATTTAATGGGGCAGCTGGAAGCACAGTCATTCTAGAGCGCCACTTATGAAATGGCGACCCACGGAGCTGAGCAGTATAAAGAGGTAGGCCGTATACTCATCCACACTACTCCTGCTCTTTGAATGAACAAACTGGACCCTAGAGTACGTCCCCAACAGCAGCTTACCCCAGCACCAAGACACTCAATAGACCGCATGAGTGAGAGTGATGAGGTTGCCACTGCTGCATTCAAAGGTACCCGAGGGCCCAGAAGACATCTTGTAAACACAGCCACGTCTCGGCTCTCTTTAAGTGCGTCTGGCGGTTTATGTTCTGTTCTTACACATTTCTGTCAATCTACGCAAGCGCACAACGTCAGACTGGCAGAAACAAAGCATTCACAATGAAGCACTTCATTTTAATAGGAATTTTAGAAAACAAGTAAAAGCCACGACCCCTCCCCCGCCCGTTTAGCCCATCGTGCTGTCAACACCTTCTTACTCTCACCTGTCACTTAACATCTGACTGCTTGAAAGGTCGTGTCAAAGGGTTCGTGAAAAAGGCCCACTGCGAATACAAAAAGTCAGTCACCACCCCTTTCAATTAGCATTGCCCGTGTATTTCCAAAGAGGCGGTTGTTGACCTTGGAAGCGTTTCAGCGGCTTTTGCGGGGTTTAGGGACTAAACTCCAGCACTCACTCGGATAAAGTCTGTGTTCTGGACTCATAAGACAAGCAGACTTGTTAGCCAGGCCCCCCTGGGCTGCCCCCTTCCAGCTGTTCCCCCAGACGCCAATTTCCCCTCTGCTACTGCCCCCGGTTTTTAACTAGATAGCAATTTCCCTCCGCAGAGTGCTCGCCTGATAAAGCTGATTGTGTGGCTTGTCAGCCAGTTCTGGGGTTCCTGGGTAAACTGGGAGCTGCTATTGCTGCAGTGCATGCAGAGAGTGCCTGAGCAGGACTATGTTTTTCCTTTTTTTGTGTTAACATTATTGTTTAAAGCCAGGTGTAGAGTTAAGGTAAAGGGCCAATTGGGCAAGATTGATGGAGGGCCCCAGGTAGGCGGGTCGTGGAGGCGGAGTGTAGAGTGGGCAGAGTAGCAGCACAATGATGAACTTTAGTGAAAATTGCCACATGTTTTTTTAAGCTGTTTTTTTCTTTTTTTTTTACAGTTTTCTGTGTCTAGGGGTCTGACTCCAGCTGTAAACGTCTGGGCCTCTGTGCCAGGCTTGTTTGTCAATGGTGGGACTATTTGATGATCAAACCCGAAGCTAATGTTGGAAATTACAGGTTTTTGGGCAATGGGGAGGGGCATTATCAGGGGATAATTCCTACAGCATGCAGATCCATTTTATGCATAGCCCCAGTGTTCTTACCCCATACACTTGAACATCACAGAATTAAAGGAGTGCGTCTTTTAATCTCTAAACATCCCAGATGTTACCACATTTTCGTTTTCATTGTAGGTGCTTCTTGTGGCACTTCAAAGACCCCTTAACTCCATTTCACCTGCAGCTCTGCAGGGCCTTGACGAAAGGCAGTGAATGGAAATTAAGACTAAATATGAGCGGGAGCGTGGCAATGTTTATTGACGATTTTATACAGACTGGAACTATCTGCAGTATATCTTGTAATGAATTTCAGTTTGTTGCTATGCGTACTTTGAGAGCGTATTTTAGGAGTAAGCAAATCCTCTCTCTTCATGGATTTAACCTCACGTTGTGCTTTGTCTAAGAGGCTGCTGCTGTAGCCTCTCGCCAGGAACCGGTTGCGAATTAACGCAAATTCTGTGTAAAAATCCTTGTTTAGAGAGCAGTTGCGTCATAGCAACAAACTGAAATTCATTACAAGATATAATGCAGATAGTTCCAGTCTGTATAAAATCGTCAATAAACATTGGCATATCCTTCAGTTTGACAGAGACATCAGCTCCTGGGTAGATGACTCGCCCAACTTCATCTACACTAGGGCCAATAATCTTAAGGGCATCCTCTCACCCTCCTTTATGTCGAAACCACAACATACAACTACTTGGTTACACCAACCAGTTAACAAAGGTTTTCGCAAGTGTGGGGGATGCTCTATGTGTACTTATGCATACGAAACCAGCACAATAGAATTTGGCCAACTGGGCACTCATAGAATCCAATCTTTCATTAATTGCAACACTAAATTTTGTGTATATTATATTATTTGTGTTTGTGGACAGTGCTATATTGGCAGTACCATTCGACCATTAAAAATTAGGATAAGGGAACATCTCGCATCCATCTCCCAGGTTGACTCAAAGTACCCATTGTCAGTACACTGGCAACAAGCCCAACAAATGGACAATAAGGTACAAATTAAATTCACTGGGATGGCGAAAGTGACCCTGCCACAACGTGGGGATAACCTTGTCCTCAAATTCAGACAATTAGAGGCTCGCCTCATTTGTTAATACTGCACTGTCACACAAGGTCTTAATACAGACCATGAATTATCTGTATTTTTATGAGCAATTGCTCTCATAATGTAACATTGTTACCTTGTGGCTAGACGGACAACCTTATACTCATCGGTGGCCATCCATTTAGTACTTATTCCATATATACTTATCCATTTCCGTCACCAGCCTAACCGAGGCGGGAACCCCCGAGGCAGACGCATGGGGCTTAACTCACCCCCATCCACCGCCATAGGTGATTTTTGAATCCAACCCCTAACATTGGCTATCCTTAATACTATTTTCTATTCCCACAATTTTTCCCCAATTTCTGATGACATGTGTAGAAACCTGGTCTTTCCACTCCTGGTCAGCCCTTTCTTTTCACTCCCTCCCTCTCTTTTTTCGCTTCAAGTTGTTTTCCTCCCTTAATTTCCTTCTCTTTTCATAATTCATTTTCACTAATTGTAATTATCACTAATCCAGCATACTGATTTATTAGAGTTCGCCACATTCAGTGTGGTTTAGCTGATCCCTACACTTGGGCCTCTGACCCTTGCATCGCCAAGAATTACCCCTCAGTAACCAGTCCTCACTCAAGATGGCGTCCTTTTTTCACCACCCGCGCTGTCAATCGGCAGTCGGGCTACGTGTTTAATTACTCACAGAAGCCGTGCACGCCTGGCTCCTGTTCACTGTTGCAGCCGAGACGCTGGTAAAACCAGCTACTTCGCGTAGACCCCTAACCTGATGGAGGGGCTTTGCGTACATCTAATCTTTGCCCAGACGCGCACCGCCGCTCAATCACTAATTATGTTGTTTTGTCTGCTTCTCTCCCTTCCTGGCTGCGACCTGGCTCTCTGTTCCGTGTGTACCTCCACTCACCGCTGCATTTGCAGTTTCACGCGATTACGTTTGCATTTGACCTTGCAACTGCATCTTAAGGTATGTAGGCTTGTGCCTTTTCACTTATGTCAAATCTGTGTAAATATATACAATTCACTATTAACAAGGTGTATGTTATGACTATTTTTACAGTGGAGCCCACGATCCTTCTATCTTTTGTTGCTTACCACATATATTGGTAAGTTAATTTTTCTTGTTTTCTCCAATTACCATGTCCTCAACTGAGCCATTATTTTTCACACGCTATTTTTCCCTTACAATTTCTTGTCTTTTTAGTGTTATTATTAAAGACATCCCACTACTCAGGTAAATTGCTTCAACCTTTCGGAAATACATTAACTAACTGGATGGCCAACCCAGATGAAACATGCTAACGTATATTTTTGTTATTTTTGTTTTATTCTACCCCCATTCTTTCTTCTGTGTGCTAATTTATTTGCCATCTCTTGAATTGTTTTTTGTCCTTTTTTGTCCCCATATGCACTTGCACAATTTCTTTGGCAATTGAATTACCTTTTCTTGTCCTTGATTGCTTCTTTGTGTTTAATATGATTGCTTTTAATCTCATATGCCTGATGTGCAATTGTATGTTGACTTGCCACTCTCCTTTTGCTTTGTTGTTGTTTGGGTTGTTTTCATGTATAATACATTACTCTGTAATTCTATGTACTGGCCTATTCTGCATGTACATTAACCTGTAGCCTCAGTAGAAGAGCAAGTGCACGAAACACGTGTCAGGCTACCTTTTTGGGAAATAAACACATACCAACTATAATTTATCTTGTGTGTGCGTGCAGTGTGTCTGTAAAATCAACTTGGTTCTGTTTCATTTGTGGAGGACTTGGCAAGTCCCCACACCCACACTCACACGCAGCGCCCCTCACACCACTCTTTATAATTCAGGTCCTTGCGCTGAGCCTCGCCGTCCTTGTTTGCCAACCTCGTTTACTAACAGGTATGTGCTTTGCAAACTGCTTGCAACTGCAGTTTCACTCGACCTCGGAAGTTTCAAGCTGAAAGTTTACCCTTCCACAGCTCCTAGATCCATTCTTACTCATTTTCCATCTACAATCCAGGAAAGAGCACCTTCTTGGAAGAGCATTCACACACTTGCTATTTAACTTCAAAAATGGCATCTATCATGACCATCCCTCCTCCCCAAGATCCACCACCACTAACAGCACCACCAACACTAGCAGGAGGGCCTGGACAAGGGAAAAGGCACATTGATCCACAGGAGGATCAAGAGGACGAGGAGGGTGTGATAGAGGAAATGCCTACCCCCAGCACCCATAGAGAATCAATGGGTGTGGTGGATCTTTAAGACCACACGAGGGATACCAAAGGCTCGGGCTACCCACGTTGAATGCATTGAGTGTGGAATCATAGTCACTGACAACATGGGCAGTACTCTTTTAGTACAACATTCATGTGCCACCACACCCGCTCATACCACCCAGGTGCTCTAAGAAAGGCTGTTCCTTTCTCAGGAAGTAGTAGGCTATATTTCTCTACCCCATCTTCCTCAACCTCTCCTGCCACTACACAGTCTACTCCTGAGGGGCAGAGGACCCAACCAGCTGCCTCGCATGCCATACAGAACTCTGTTGACCCTTACCTTTCGAAAGTCACAATACTCTGTTTATACTGTGACACACCTCTCTGCAGGGGGAGCAGTTTCAGAATGCTTTTGAGGCCCGATGAAGGAGCACAAGAAACACTGCCACCTACCTTAGATTCAAGACACGTCCAACAGCTTCCCCTGTCCACCTGCCCCTCTGTATCTGCGGTTGGTGCCCCTTCCATCCCCCATTTTACCTCCTCGCCTCTCCTACAAAAAAAGAAAAAAAATCACAAACAAATATAAAATCAAGAAAGTGTTAAGTTGTGCGTCTCTGGGGCGCTGCGTACCTGAAGTTTCAGTTGCTGGTCTCGCCGGTGACGCCAGACTGGTAAACCGTCAAACTGAATGCAGAAATTGTAACGCTAAGAAGCGACCCCGACCCAACCCTAATGGAACAGGGATGGATTGGAATCACCTCCCAACGCCACTTGCTCACCTCCCTGCGGATTAAAGTGACGTCGGGACAGTGCAAGCACTGACAGGGAGGTGATGAGGTGTTGAGCTGGTATGAATCGGTAGAGGTTCACAACTGGAGGATGAGAGGTCTTCAAAGATGTCCAGGCACGATCCACCAAGGCAGTTGATAATCAGGAGGGCTGGCACCCAGAGCCAATATGGCAAGAAAGATCCAGGCAAACAAGGAGATCAGGAAGAGAGGACCCAGGGAACAGGGAGGCCCAAGGAGAGGGAGAAGGCCAAGATGGGAACCCCACAACCTCCTAAGAGCCACAGAGCCAAGGGAACTAATCCCAATAGAAATGAACCCAGGGAGGGGAGTGGAACTGGAAGACAGGAACCACAAGGACCCAGCAGGAGCTAAGGCAGCCCGAAGGCCAGAGAATTGGACAAGGAAGCAGGAACCAAGGAGCAGGAACCTGATGCAAGGCACCAAGCGATGGTAAGTGGGGAACAAACCGCGTTAAAACGCGATCTGTTGAGGGCTGGACGCTATTTACAGCGTCCGGCACGAAAACGAGGCGTGGAACGCTAGCGAGGCTGCGCATGCGTAATGGCCGAGCGGGCACCAGAACGAGGCTTGGAACACAAGCTTGTCTGCCCGTTCCTGGTTACCCGCGAGGTTCGCGCATGCAAGCGAGCGCCGGCCTGCTGCCTACAGCCACGCTTCCCAAGCCGGTAATATGGGTACAACTGCCACGTCCGGGAACGGATGCGACGAGAAGGCCAGGTAAGTGTCCTAACAGAAAGACAAAAAAAAGATTACTTTAGGATCCACCTTTCACAGTTAAAAAATAGAACAAAAAATAAAATTCACAGGACCTTTTGTAGTCTGCATTGTCCGCGGACAGTTCTAAAGTCCGCGAACATCTGAAAAATACCAGCCGTGGGGTGGGGTAATAAAAATCTCTTTTTTTTTCGTGCAGAAATGGTGGCTCTTCAAAGAAATTTGCCAAGAAATTCACCCTTATTATGGATCCTCGGTGCAGTATAGTCCTGACAGCCTTTTGGTTGGCGCATTTGGCCATGTTTTTGTCACAAAACATGGCCAAATGCCACATGGCTACTCGGTGGCACTGTGGAATGTGTGACCTGGCTCAAATGGACTTTCCTACTTTCACATTTCAGGTGAAAGGATTTTTTCAAACTTTATTAAACCCACCATAACCTTTTTGGGTTGTCAGGACTATACTACACTGATGATCCCCAATAAGGGTGAAACCAGGTATGTAGTTGTCCTGGTAACCTTGCAAATGTCTTTCTTGGGGTGATTAAGGTATTTGTGAAGTAGCACTGCCCCCTTAGACAAAGACAATTTCCTGGAGAAAAGGGTTTGCATTTGAGCTAATTTGCATACCCACAATGCCTTGCTGTTGTGGCTCGGAACTGGAGGTGAACTTCCAGCATTACTAGGTGACGTTGTGGAATGTGGGGCTTGGCTCAAATGGACTTTCCTACTTTCACATTTCAGGTGAATGGGATTTTTTCAAACCTTTTTAAACCCACCATAACTTTCTTGGAATTGTGAACACATGGCCAAATGCTCCAAACACAAGGCTGTCAGGAGATGGTCTGTTTCTCGGATGGGAACTAGACACACACTCTGGGAGTTGGCGGTCGGCTCTAGGTGTTGGAGTTGAACTCGCATGCGCTTACAGGCACGCAGAGGAGGCGGACCCAGGCAGGGCGGAGCGGTGACTGGGTGGTGGGTGCTGGGCTCGAGGAGGTGGAGCGGACTCTCGAGGCGGATGCAAAGAGTGAGTGTGCCTGGAGGAGGTGGTAAGAATGCGTAAGGGAAAAGGGAAGGTTGGAAAGAAGGGGGGGTGGAGGAGGAGGCGAAGAGGGGGAGAACGCCAACTGTGAAGTCTACACCTGTGGAGGGGGGGAAAGGGGGAAGTGAGGGACTGCATCACAGCAGATCTCCACAGAGGGATGATGGAGGGGGGCTGGTCCGGGGCACCTCAGGGTTGGGGACCCAAGAAAAGTGTGCTTCGGAGGGGCTGGAAGCCTCAGAGAGCGGCGTGTCTGGGGAGGAGAAGATGCAGTGTGACAGTGTGTGGAAGGTGGTGTTGAAGCCTGATAATCGCGAGAAGACGTTTCTGGGGGTGAATCCATTGGAAATTGCTAGATGGGTGAAGGCGGCTGTGGGGGATGTTACTCGGGTACTAGTGGTGGCTGGGGGCCGGTTGTTGGTGGAGGGGACGGATGCTGGTAGCAAGGCTAATATTCTGGAGGTGCGTTGTCTGGGTAGACATGCGGTGCAAGTGTTTGATCAAAGTGGTGTGTCGTGTAAGGGGGTGCTGTATGGAGGGCCAGTGTCTGTGAATATGTCTGAGGTGGAAGAGAAATTGGCGGATGTGGGGGTGGTGGAAGCGTGGAGTTTGGGGAGGAGAGATGCACATGGGGATGTGGTGTCTACGACTGTGGCAGTGAGGTTTGCGAGGACAGCGTGTCCGGAAGTGGTGGAGTTGGGATACCAGAGGTTCCGTGTGAAAGTTTATGTAGCGTTGCCTTTGAGGTGTTATAAGTGTCAGCAGTTTGGACATGTGGCGAGAGTATGCAGGAATGAGAGACACTGTGGGAGGTGTGGTGGAGATCACGATATTAAGGAATGCAAGGTGGAGACCCCGGAAAAGTGTGTGAATTGTGGGGGGGACATTCTACCAGGTTTAGGGGGTGTGAGAGTCACAGGGTGGCGAGAGAGGTGGTGCAGGTAAGGGCGGCGGAAGGTTTGTCTTATGCGGAGGCTGTAGCAAAGGTGAAACCGGTATGGGTAGTGAGTGAGGTGAGTGAGAAAGAGCCGGTGGTGGATGAGGCTGTGGGAAGGAAGAAAGTCGTGGGTGAGGTGAAAGGCGTAGAAATGGTGGTTGTCCCGAAAACTGAATTTATGTGCTTTATAGTGAGGGTGCTGGAGCTGGTTCAGGGGAATTTGTCTGTCAGTGTGTCGGATCTTACGAAAGGAGTGGTGGAAGCGGGGATGAGGTTTTTGAGTGTTGTGGGTGTGGTGGAACAGGATGTGTTTAGGATGGTTTCTAAAGTGCGGAAGCAGAGTGGGGTGTCGGCATGAGGATTTTGCAGTAGAACACGATGAGTTTGTTGAGGAATGGGCAGGAGTTGAAAGCGGTGTTGTGTGGGGAATTGAATGTTGATGTGGTTTGTATTCAGGAGACGTGGTTAAGGGGTGATCTGAGGTTTGTGATTCCAGGTTTTGAGTTGTTTCGTAAGGATAGGTTGGAGGGGAGAGGGGGGGGTGTGGCTCTAGCAGTTCGGAAGGGGTTGGTTGCAAGGGAGATTGTGGTGGTTGGAGCAGTGGAGGCAATTGGGGCGGGGATTCGGGTAGGGGGTTCGGAAGTATTGATGTTGAATTATTATAATCCGTGTGAGGTGGTGGAGGTGGGTGTGCTGTCTGGAGTGTTAAGGGGACATGTGGGACCTTGTGTTTTGTGTGGCGATTTTAACAGTGCCAACACGTTGTGGGGTAGTGATCGCACAGAGGCGAATGGGGAACTGTTGGATGACATGGCTGATGAATTGTGGCTGGTATTGCTGAACGATGGTTTGGGTACGCAGTTGGATGTGAGGACTGGGAAGTTGTCGTGTTTGGATTTGACCTGGGTGTCTGCTGCGATTGCAGGTGAATGTGATTGGAAGGTGAGTGAGGATGGGGACATGGGGAGCGATCATTCTGGTATTTTGGTGACAGTGAGGGGTGAGGTAGGGATCAGGCCACGGATGTCTGGGAGTCGGTTTAATTCTAGGAAGGCTGATTGGGAGGTGTATAAGGGAGTGTGTCGGGAATTGATTGTTCCTCAGGGAAGGGATGGGGGGGTGGATGAATGGAATGAGCATCTGGTGCAGGGAATGGGAGCAGCGTCTGTGGCAGCAATTCCGGAGATTGAGAAGGGGAAGGGAGGGAAGGTCGAGGTTCCTTGGTGGTTGGTTCAATGTTCGAGAGCTGTGGCGGCGCGTAAGAAGGCTAGGACCAGGGCGGTGAGATCGGGAATGTTGGTGGATCTTGTGGCATATAAGAAGGCTAAGGCTGTGGTGCAGAGGGTGATTAGGGAAAGAAAGCGTGGATATTGGAGGGGCTATTTTGGGACCCTGGGTAGTGATTCTGGTGTGGGTGAGGTTTGGAAACAGTTCAAGCGGATGTCCGGATTGATGAGGCTGCAGGGTTGTATGTCTGTGTTGTTGAAAGGGGAAGAGGTGGTCAGTGCGGAAGGGGAGAAGGCCAATTTGTTGGGGGAATATTTTGCGGAGGTGCACAGTTCAGGAGATGCGGGAGTTGTTGGCGGATGTTGGGCCTTGGGAGGAGCAGTACGAGGTTCCGTTTTCTATGGTGGAGTTGGATGGGCCGATTCGGAAGGGGCCCACGGGTGGATGCGGTCATGTATGTATTTTTGGAGCAGTTGCCAGTGGAATGTAAGTTGGAGGTATTGGCTTTGTTCAATGAAATCTGGAAGAGTGGAGTTTTGCCGAAGTTGTGGAAGAGAGCGATTGTGGTGGCGATTTTGAAGGGTGGCAAGGTTCCTAAGGAGTGTAAGTCGTATAGGGCGATTGCGCTGACTGTTGTGATGTGTAAGGTAATGGAACGGATGGTGGTTGAGCGATTGGGGTTTTATTTGGAGACAAATGGGCGTTTGAGTGATTTTCAGAGTGGGTTTAGGAGGAATCGGTCGGTGGCTGATCTGTTAGTAAGGTTGGCGACTGGTGTGGAGGAGGCGTTGTGTGATGTGGAGTTGGTGGGGGCATTCTTTTTGGATTTTGAGAAAGTGTATGATATGGTATGGAAGAGCGGGTTGTTGATAAGACTGTTGGAGATGGGTGTGAAAGGGAGGATGTTTCGGTGGATTAGGGCGTTTTTGGCGGATAGGACCTTTCAGGTGAGAGTGAGTGTCAAAACCTTGTGTAAGACTTGAAGTTACCGTAGGGGTAGTAGTAGTAGAATTCAATTGCATCGGGAATCCTCGAGGTAAACAAAGCGAAGATTCATCCGGAGAAAAAATGACAAGGAGGGAAAGAACAAAGGCAGAAAGCAGGTAAGCGCCGAGACGCAAAAGCAGAGAGAAACCGGCGGAAGAGGGGGGCCGCCAGGGAGACGGAGAGGAAGGAGAAAAAGAGGAGAAGATCCCAAAAAGGGGAGAAAAGGAGCGAGCGAGAGAAAAAGCACTGGAAGCGTCTCACAGTGAAAACGAAAGGAGACGGTTGCAACGCAAGGAACCATGGGTAGCAGGAAGTAAATAGGCGAGAGGAAAGAACAGAGGAAAACACTAGACTGTAAACAGAGAAACGTGAACAACGTGGTGGCAGTATTAATGGCGGCGAAGCCGTAACAACGGCATCCATCGCCAACCGAGAGGGTTCATGACAGTATGCCCCCTTTTACTGCCGACCCCGCCCGGCTTACCAGGATGCATCCGATGAAATTTAGCTACTAGACGGGGCGCCTTGACAAAATGCACAGGTTCCCAGGAATCTTCAGACCTGGGATACCCCTTCCAGGAAATAAGATATTGTAAACGTCCCCGGTAGTAGCGGGAGTCTCGGATTTTAGAAACTTCATAAACCTCCTGGGAGTCTCTGGGTGAAATGTCCTGCAAGGGTCTTGACCTAAAGTGTGGTTCAGTTCGTGATTCCTTGAGAAGAGAGGTATGAAACACTGGGTGCACCGGCGAAGGTAGGAGGGTAGTTGAATCTTGTAGGCTACAGGGTTGATTCTTTCTAGGATGGGAAACGGGCCCAGGAATCGAGGAGACAACTTGGAGGAACAAATCCACCTTGGTAGGTATTTGGTCAAAATCCATACCTTCGTCCCTTTAGTCCAAGTGGGGGCAGCTTGGCGATGTTGATTTCAAGAGTCTTGTAGGTTCTAAGGCTCCTCGCTAGACTGTCTCTGGCTGTCTGGTGAGCCTCAGAAATTTCCAATAAAGCGGCTTCAGCAGCAGGAGAGTTACTGGTATGGGAAGCAATGGACCAAATGGACTTGGGATGAAGTCCGTAGTTGCAGTAAAAAGGAGAGATACCCGTGGCGGAGTGTTTAGAGTTGTTGTAAGTGAATTCTGCCGTGGGGAGGAGTTGTACCCAATTATCCTGGAGTCTATTAATGTAGCACCTGAGATATTATTCCAGAGTGGAATTGAGTCTTTCCGTCTGACCATTAGTCTGGGGATGGTACCCAAAGGAAAGAGCACGGTCAATACCTAAACAAGAACACAAAGCCTTCCAGAACTTAGAAATATATTGGCTACCACGGTCCGAAGTAATCTTATCGGGAAAGCCATGAAGACGAAATATATCTCTGGCAAAAACTTCGGCCATGCGATTAGCCGTAGGTAAGCCCTCCAGTGGAGAGAAATGGGCCATCTTGGTAAATTAATCTACTGTTACCATAATGCAAGAACAGGACTCGGATAAGGGTAAATCCACAATGAAGTCAGTAGACAAGTTCCCCCATGGCCTTTGTGGTAAGTCGGGCTGAGTAAAGAGACCCAACGGTTTGCCTGTTGGATTCTTAGCCATGGCGCAAACCGGGCATGCCTTTATGTAGGACTGGACTTCTTGTTGAAGGTTGGGCCAGTAAAACGAGCGTTTAATGAGTTCAATAGTGTTTGCCTGGCCTCAATGTCCTGCAACTCGGCTGTCGTGGCACCAGTAGAGAATCCTCTTGCGGAGATGTCCTGAAGGTATGTAAAGTCGGTTCTTGTAGAACCAGAGACCATCTTTGGTGCGAAACTGAGACGCCAAGCGTTTATCTGTAATGCAGGGTTCAGAGTCCGAAGCCTCTTTGACCTCCTGTAGGAAAGTATGTAGAGGTGCCACTATGCGAGTAGATGGAAACATGAGTTCGGTTGAGAGGCGACCCGAGTCAGTAACCAACTCCTTGCGAGACAAGGCGTCGGCTAGGACATTCTGAGAGCCTGGTAAATAGGTAATGGTGAAATCGTATTGGGAAAAAAGTAAGCCCATCGCGCTTGGCGAGAGTTGGCACATTTGAGGGACTGCAGGACCTTTAGATTCTTATGGTCCGTACGTATGACGAAGGGGATACTGGCACCTAATAGCAGATGTCGCCATTCCTCACAGGCCAATTTCATAGCTAGTAACTCCTTTTCAAGGACGGTATAGTGAAGTTGACTGATGGTCAGAGTGCGAGAGAGGTAGGCCACTGGGTGTTCTATACCTTCGAACTCCTGGAGCAAGGCAGCACCAATGGCGGCGGAAGAGGCATCAGTTTCCACGATAAACTGTTTAGTTTGATCGGCCTAGAGCAATATGGGTGCTGAGCAAAACAAAGTCTTGAGATGTCTGAAGCTAGACTCTGCCGCCGAGGACCACACAAAGGTTCCAGAAGATTTCTTGAGAAGTGTTGTTATGGGTAACACCATCTCGGAGAACCGGGGTATAAATCTTCTGTAACAGTTTGTTAAACCCAAGAATCTCTGAACCTCCTTGACAGAGGTGGGAGAAGACCACTCCAAAATGGCAGACACCTTGCGAGGGTCCATGGAGATACCCCGGTCAGACAAAATAAACCCCAAATAGGGAATGCTCGAGACCCCGAACTGGCATTTCTCAGGCTTGGCCAGTAAACTGTTCTCCTTAAGTCGAATAAGTACTGTCCGTACATGCTGTTCGTGTTCTTCCTTGTTGATGGAAAATACAAGAATATCATCTAGATAGATGATCGCTGAAACAAATAAGAGATCCGAAAACATGCGGTCCATAAATCTTTGGAAAACTGCGGGAGCGTTAACTAGGCCAAAGGGCATGACTCTATATTCAAACAATCCGAAGGGTGTTCGAAAAGCAGTCTTCCATTCATCACCCTTAGCAATGCGCAATAGATGGTACGCATTGCGAAGATCCAATATAGTGAAAATGTGAGCATCTTGAACCGCCTCAAGAATGTCTGTGATGAGTGGCATGGGATAGCGGTCTCTGACTGTGACCTTGTTGAGACCTCTATAATCTATGCAAGGTCGTAATTCTTTGGAATCCCTCTTGGAGATGAAGAATAAGGGAGCCCCGGCAGGAGATTTTGACGGTTAGATGAGGCCACTGTGAAGATTCACGTCCAGGTAAGTTCGTAAGACCTCCTTCTCGGATCTGGACAAGGAAAACATACGACCCAACTGAACCAAGGCGTTAGGCTCAAGATCGATAGAACAGTCCTCAGGACGATGGGGTGGCAAAGGTGCTGGCTTGACGTCTGTGAAAACCTCTCTGAAAGTCTCAGCAAGATGTGCCATATTATGGACAGTTGAGGATTCTTGACAAGAAGCTGGGGTGACCTGTAGTTGTAAATAAGATTGTTGAGGAATACAATGCTTCTTGCAAAACTCAGACTCGAAACGTAGCAAATTAGATACCCAATCTATTTGTGGGTTATGTCTCCTGAGCCAAGTGATACCCAAAATAACAGGAAAATGGGCAGCTCTAATGATATCGAATTTTAGACTCTCCACATGCTGGGAAATCCGGATTTATAGATCCTCGGTAGTCTGCGTTATAGGTCCTGAAGACAAGGGAGTACCATCTACACCCTCCACCTTCTGGTCTTCGAGTCTTGCTAGCCTTTTGAGGCCCACCTTGTCAACCCATAAGGTATCAACAAAGTTACCGGCTGCTCCGCAGTCTAAGAGTGCCAAAGTCTCTACGAGCTGGTCTTGGATCATCACGCTGATATTGATAACCATGAGTCTGGAATCTTCTGGTGTCTTCTTTGTGGATACCACCAATGAAACGTAGGGACTGGAAGATTTAAATAACCACCGGTTTTCTGTCCATTTTAAAACCGGGGTGATTCGTTTCCCGAACGCCGTTGAGGTAGTTTGGAACAGTCTTTGAGCAGATGTTTGTCAGACCCACAGTAGGCGCAAAGACCTCTTTCTCTCCGTCTTCTTCTTTCTTCTGCGGTGAGTGGTGCTCGGGTGGTTCCGATCTGCATAGGTTCTTCACTCTGTTTAGAAGATGGAGGAAGAGTGTTGGATGATGTACCGATGGTAGAGGGATTTTCTCTGTAACGTCTTTTTTCATTACGCCTCTCCTGGAGTCGATGTTCAATCTGTAGGACCGAGGATAAAAGATCCGAAAAAGAGGCAGGTCGGGGAGACCGGGCTAATTCGTCCTTTGTCTCTTCTTTAAGACCTCTACGAAAAATGGCAAATTGTGCCTGTTCGGGCCAGCCAGCCCCTGCAGCTAGGGTCTTAAACCTAGTGATGTAAGTGATGAGGTCTGATGATCCCTGTTTCACATCCAGGAGATCCTCACAAGCAGTGTAGGTGAGCTCATGTCTTTCAAAGGATTCTCTGAGAAGAGCCATAAATTTCCCGTAATTCTGTAGAACGGGATCCTCTCCTGTCACAAGAGGAGTAGCCCACGCAAGGGCATTGCCCACCATATTCGAAATGAGGAAGCCAACCTTAGCCTGATCAAAAGAAAACATGTGAGGGCGGAAAGTGAAGTAAATAGTGGCAGCTTCCAAAAACTCTTTAAGCTTTTTGGGAGAACCGTCGAACTTCCCCGAAGGTAGGGCCACAGGTGGCAATTCTGGGGGAGGGGGAGGTTCTCTACCTGAAACCAATTGTTTTAATACAACATTTTCTGCCTTAACAGTCTGAAGCTCTTGAGAAAGGGTCTGCACAGCTTTCCATAGCTCTTGTATCTGATCCTGCAGCTGTTCTGGAGTAGCCATTGGTATCTTCTGGCATTGCAAACTGTCAAAACCTTGTGTAAGACTTGAAGTTACCGTAGGGGTATTGTCCGAATGCTCCGCTTTCCCACCCGATGCACCACTCTCCTCACCTGAGTCTTCAGGGTCTGACGCTCCGACGCCGTGTCGGTGGGCAAGGTAATCCTTTTTACTCTTCGTTGTTAGAGCTCTGACACGGAACGAAGCCGTGGTGGAACTCTGAATTGGTTACCACCTCGGCTCTGGTCCCGTATGCAGGAGGGTAAGGGGAAAAAGCCCGAAGGCGGAAAAAACCCCTGAGTCGCGGTAGAACTGCTGGCCGTGGATTGCGATGAGATATGTAGCCGTAGTAGTAGTAGAATTCAATTGCATCGGGAATCCTCAAGGTAAACAAAGCGAAGATTCATCCGGAGAAAAAATACAAGGAGGGAAAGAACACTGGCAGAAAGCAGGTAAGCGCCGAGACGCAAAAGCAGAGAGAAACCGGCGGAAGAGGGGGGTCGCCAGGGAGACGGAGAGGAAGGAGAAAAAGAGGAGAAGATCCCCAAAAGGGGAGAACAGGAGCAAGCGAGAGAAAAAGCACTGGAAGCGTCTCACCGTGAAAACGAAAGGAGACGGTTGCAACGCAAGGAACCATGGGTAGCAGGAAGTAAATAGGCGAGAGGAAAGAACAGAGGAAAACACTAGACCGTAAACAGAGAAACGTGAACAACGTGGTGGCAGTATTAATGGCGGCGAAGCCGTAACAACGGCATCCATCGCCAACCGAGAGGGTTCATGACAGTGAGGGGGGTGCTGTCTGAAGTTTGGAAGATGGAGAATGGGACGCCGCAGGGGAGTGTGATTAGTGCAATGCTGTTTAATGTGATGGTGGATGGGTTGATTCGGGCTTTGGCGGGAGACGGGTGTCAGGTGGATTTCTTCGCAGATGATGGTGTGGTATGGGTAAGAGGGCGGAGTTTGTTGTTGGTGCAGAGCTGGCTGCAAGCTGCGATAGTGCGTATGGAGGAGTGGTGTGGGAAGTGGGGCTTTTCGGTGTCTGTGGATAAAAGTGTGAGTATGGTTTTTTCGAGGAGGAGGGTGCAGCAGGAGTTGGTCTTGGTTTTGAAAGGTGTGAGGGTGAAGAGCATAGAAGAGTTTCGGTACTTGGGGGTGATTCTGGATAGGAAGTTGAACTGGAATTTGCAGGTGGATGGTGTGGTGGATAAGTGTAAACGTAGGTTGAATTTGTTGCGGGCGGTGTCTGGGAAAGAGTGGGGTCCGCAGCAGAAGTGTTTACGAATGTTGTATAAGGGGTTGATTTTGAGTGTGATGGATTTTGGATGTCAGGTGGCAGTGGGTTTCACAGCGAGTCAGAAGTTGCGGTTGGATAGGGTGCAGGTGAGGGCATTGAGGGTGTGTTCGGGTGTGATGAGGTCCTCTCCAGTGAATGCGGTGCAGGTGCTTGTGGGGGAGATGCCGTTGGGGTTGAGGAGGGATGCGTTGAATATGAGGTGGTGGGTGAAGTGCAGTGCGAAGAGTGTGGCTCATCCGGTGCGTGAATATTTGAAGTATAATTGGAGGTTTGACTATTATAGGGACCGGTGGAGCAGGAAGGGGGCACTTTGGGGTTTCATATGTGGGAGAAGGGGGTGAAGTGGGGTGTAGGCAAGTTGTTGGCTGTGACGGGTACGGATTTGGTGAGATGGCCGATGTGGATGATGGGGTCTCCAAAGGTGTGTTTAGTGTTGGCGAGTGTGGTGTCGAAGAAGCAGGGTTTGCGGGGTGAGATCAAGGCTTTGGGTCAGGCGTATGTGGCAGGGAAGGAAGGATGTAAGGTGTTCACCGATGGTTCGAAAGATCCTGTGTCTGGGAGAGTGGGTATGGCGTATTATTTGGAAAGCACTGGGGAGTATAAAGTGGGGCGTCTGACGAATGATGTGTCTATTTGTAAGGCTGAGTTGGTGGCGATTGCATTGGCGATTGATAGGGTGTGCGAGTTGGGGTATGAGAAGGTGATGCTGTTCTCGGATTCATTAAGTGGGTTGCAGGCGATTGTGGCAGGGGATGGTGATAGGAAGGATGTGATTTTGGACATCAGGAGGAAGATTGATCGGTGTGTGCGTGGGGGAATGGATTTGGAGTTGGCGTGGGTCCCCAGTCACAGTGGCATTTTGGGTAATGAGTTGGTGGACCTGGCGGCGGGTGAAGGTATGAGGAGGGGAACGGTTGATGTGAGGTTGCCTTTGAGTGTGGATGAGGTGAAGGCTGTGGTGGTGAGACGGGTCATGGATGAGTGGCAGGAGAGGTGGGTTAGTGGGGTGAAGGGCAGGTGGATGTTTGGTGTTCGTGGAAAAGTGTCGGTGAAGGTGGATGCGGGGAGTCTGGAATGGAGGAGGGGGGAGGAGGTGATGCTGAATCGGTTGAGGATAGGGCATGTGGGGCTGAATGACTGTCTGTACCGAGTGGGGAAGCGTGAGTCGGGGGACTGTGCAGTGTGTGGGGTGCCTGAGACTGTGGGACATTTTTTGCTTAGGTGTGAGAGACATGTTGTGGAGAGAGAATTGATGAGGGTTAGCTTGTCTGCGCAGGGTGTGGCTGAGATGAGTGGGAAGGCTTTGCTGGGAGGTAACGGGGTGAGAGGCAGGAGGAGGAGCAGTGTGTTGTTGGATTTTGTGAGACAGACGGGGCGGTGGGAGGAGTTGTGAGTTTATGTGGGCTATGTGTTGATTGGTGGGTTGGTGCACATCATCCTAATGGATGGGGAAGCGCCTGCGTGGGTCCGCCCATGCATTCAGTAATTAAGAAGAAGAAGAAGAAGGCTGTCAGGACTATTCTGCACGGATGATCCTTAACAAGGGTGAAACCTGATATGCTGCTGTTGTCCTGGCAGCCTTGCAAATGTCTGTCTTGGGTTGAGCTATGTATACAATAGCACTGCCCTCATAGACAAAGACAATTTCCTAGAGAAAAAGGTTTGTGTTTGAGCTGATTTGCATACCCACAATGCTTTTTTGTTGTGGCTCAGAACTGGAAGTGAACTTCCAGCAATGGCTACTAGGTGGCGTGGTGGTATGTGTGACTTGTATCAAATGGGCTTTCACATTTCAGATGAAAGGTTTTTATTCAAATCTTTTGAAACCCACCATAACGTTCTTGGTGGTGCAGCCTACAGCATTTTACAGGATATTCATCGAGGGGACCATAGCCAGCCACTTTGTCTTACGTACGCGCAGTAAAGCAGTGTTTACTCAAAGCGCCGTCCATGGCAGTGCAACGCTGCTCAGGTGGGATCAAATGGTCCCTGGTGTTTCCAGATGTTTTAGCACAACCTTCAAGAGGTCCCCTTCATTATTTACACATTGTTTACTTTCCTTAAATTCTGGTGTCTTCGGAAGGAGGTCAAAGGTGAGGCAGGCAGCTACAAAAAGGCCAAGTAATGAGTTGAGTACTTTGCAAAGAAGCAAAAGGAAGACAGAAAGAGCTCCAGTTAAGTGGTACCAATGTAAAGATAGTGACAGGGCACCAAGTACAACTGTGCCACCAGGGGGTGTGCTCACAGGTGGGAGAGGCTGGCAACCCAGTGGATTGTCTATAGCAGAGGAGTTCAGGGGGTCAGGGCTGGTCAGGGCAATCAGTGCTTAATTTGTGGGGGTGTTTGCCAGGGCTCAGCCCCAGTACTTATTTTTGAGCCCCAGCACTTATTGTCGCAGACTCACTTTAATTATGTGTGAAGTGGTGATAGTCCGTGCATTACCCCAATGATCAGCTGTGAGCTGCAGTGTAACCCCAAATGTGTCGACACTGTGGAGAGCAGCTCTGGGTGGTGGCAGCAGCGGTGAGGAACTACCCACCTGGAGTGTGTCAGGAGCGCTAGAAAATATTTAGGCCCTAGCACTAATTGTTTTTACAAATCAAGCCTTGGGGCAATGGTGGAAGCAGGTGGGTGGGAGAGGCTGGCATATAGTGGATTGCCTGCAGCAGAGGAGGGCAGGGATTGGTGAGGTGAGGCCATGCAGAAGTCTCAAAAGGCTGCAGTATGTGTAGTCTATCAAATGGGTCGAAATGAACCCACATCTGCTGCCCGGCGCTAGCTGCATTGGCTCACAATCTCGGCAAGGATCTCCTTTAAATTACTGACAGTATGTCATAAATGTATCCATGGCCTTGCCCCCCAATACCTTAACGAAAGGTAGCTATTCATCATCCAAATAGAAATCTTCGATCTACACAGGCCTGCTACCTTAGGGTTGATAGCGTAAAAAGGGCTTGTTGAGGGTGGAGGCACTGCAGAGGGAGCATGTTTCTCTGCAGGAAGTGAGGATAGTCCAGGATGCAGGCACTACATATGGTGCATTGGTCAATGCAGGAGAAGGAAGGGGGTGCTGAGCCTGGCATGGGATGCTGGCAATGCTGATGGTATATTATTCAGTGCAGAACAGGGCTGTGCTGAGGCTGGTTGAGGGTGGAGGCACTGCAGAGGGAGCATGTTTCTCTGCAGGAAGTGAGGATAGTCCAGGATGCAGGCATTACAGATGGTGCATTGGTCAATGCAGGAGAAGGAAGGGGGTGCTGAGCCTGGCATGGGATGCTGGCAATGCTGATGGTATATTATGCAGTGCAGAACAGGGCTGTGCTGAGGCTGGTTGAGGATGGAGGCACTGCAGAGGGAGCATGTTTCTGTGCAGGAAGTCAGGATAGTCCAGGATGCAGGCACTACAGATGGTGCACTGTGCGGTGAAGAATAGCACTTGCGGGTGGTGAGGTTAGTCCAGGGGGAGGCAGTGCAGATGGTGAATAGCTTAGGGCAGAAGAGGGCAGTGTGTGGTGATGTACGTCGCAGGGTGCAGACGGTGCTTTGTTCAGCGCAGACAGCGGTAGGAAGCATTGGCATGGGCACTATAGGATGGGGGCAAATGGGGCATTGTCTATGGAAGAGGGTGAGAGTCCGGTGTAAGGAGCTACTGCTAAGCCCACTCATGTGGCATAGCCGAGTGGGGACCAGGCTGCTTCATGCATGGAAGGCATCTTCCCCAGGGCAGGCAGGGCGCACCTTGTAGTAGCTCGGGTCGCCCTGGCTCCAGGAAAGCGGCTCCCGTAGCTAATTGAAACATTTCTTTGGGGTTTATGAGAGCAGCAGCTTCTCTTGATAATGCGCCATGTCCACGTTTGCAATGATTCACAAGTGTGTGTCTAAAACCCTGACGACAGTAATTAATGTGCGCTGTCATCGCCCTAGACCCCGGCCTCAGCTGTTCAACCTGAGCTGGGCCCAGAAAATGGCCGCCGCCAGAGGCTGTGTTACACAGAGTGATTCCGCCTCTCATGCGATCTCTCAGCACCAGGAGGGGACAGAGCCTTCCCCAGGGAAGAAAGGGCAACCCGAGCCTCTGGAAAACAGCCCTCCTTCCACTGGAGACCGAGGACGAGACCCCCGAGACTCCGCAGCACCGAAGCCTATGGAATTGCTTGTGGAGGAGAAATGGCAGAAACTGCCTTCAAAACCAAGGTCTTATATTAGAAAATAAAGACCGCATAAAATAAAGGCATTATGTATTCAGTGCTGCACAATGAAGATACGAAGAAACTGCTTCCTCGGTCCTTACATTTGAAGAACTATCCTTCACTAAAAACCCACCCCTACCTGGGCTCGTATGGAATTATCTAGAACAGCGCCAGCTAGGCCAACTAGTGATGTCACCAAGCCGAAGAGGTATGAACATGGAGAAATAAAACCAAGACCGCTTAATCCCATGTAGGCACTATGCCCTTATGCAAGGTGGCGGCGGGTAGTCTGGGGGTGCTGGAGGCAACATCCTTTAACGGCAATTCGAGTTCCTCACATTTTGTGCCTGGGCTCCAAGTGTCTCAATATCTGCACAACAGCCTCGAACTCCCTGTGCCCCAAGCTCATGCCTGTATTCCGCGGGCCCAGAAGCACAACACGGCTCAAGCTCCACGCTATCTGCTCCCGCCAGGGCCTCAAGCTCCACGCTATCTGCGCCAGGGCCTCAAGCTCCACGCTATCTGTGCCAAGGCCTCAAGCTCCATGCTATCTGCGCCAGGGCCTCAAGCTCCACGCTATCTGCGCCAGGGCCTCAAGCTCCATGCTATCTGCGCCAGGGCCTCAAGCTCCACGCTATCTGCGCAAGGGCCTCAAGCTCCACGCTATCTGCACCAGGGCCTCAAGCTGCACGCTATCTGCTCCCGCCAGGGCCTCAAGCTCCACGCTATCTGCGCCAGGGCCTCAAGCTCCACGCTATCTGCACCAGGGCCTCAAGCTCCATGTTATCTGCGCCAGGGCCTCAAGCTGCACGCTATCTGCGCCAGGGCCTCAAGCTCCACGCTATCTGCTCCCACCAGGGCCTCAAGCTCCACGCTATCTGCGCCAGGGCCTCAAGCTCCACGCTATCTGCGCCAGGGCCTCAAGCTCCATGCTATCTGCGCCAGGGCCTCAAGCTCCACGCTATCTGCGCCAGGGCCTCAAGCTCCACGCTATCTGCGCCAGGGCCTCAAGCTCCACGCTATCTGCACCAGGGCCTCAAGCTCCATGTTATCTGCGCCAGGGCCTCAAGCTGCACGCTATCTGCGCCAGGGCCTCAAGCTCCACGCTATCTGCTCCCGCCAGGGCGTCAAGCTCCGTGCTATCTGCTCCCGCCAGGGCCTCAAGCTCCACGCTATCTGCGCCAGGGCCTCAAGCTCCACGCTATCTGCTCCCGCCAGGGCCTCAAGCTCCACGCTATCTGCGCCAGGGCCTCAAGCTCCATGCTATCTGCGCCAGGGCCTCAAGCTCTACGCTATCTGCACCAGGGCCTCAAGCTGCACGCTATCTGCTCCCGCCAGGGCCTCAAGCTCCACGCTATCTGCGCCAGGGCCTCAAGCTCCACGCTATCTGCACCAGGGCCTCAAGCTCCATGCTATCTGCGCCAGGGCCTCAAGCTGCACGCTATCTGCGCCAGGGCCTCAAGCTCCACGCTATCTGCTCCCGCCAGGGCGTCAAGCTCCGTGCTATCTGCTCCCGCCAGGGCCTCAAGCTCCACGCTATCTGCGCCAGGGCCTCAAGCTCCACGCTATCTGCTCCCGCCAGGACCTCAAGCTCCACGCTATCTGCGCCAGGGCCTCAAGCTCCACGCTATCTGCGCCAGGGCCCCAGGCTGCACGCTATCTGCGCCAGGGCCTCAGGCTGCACGCTATCTGCGCCAGGGCCTCAAGCTCCACACTATCTGCGCCAGGGCCTCAAGCTCCACGCTATCTGCGCCAGGGCCTCAAGCTGCATGCTATCTGCGCCCGCCAGGGCCTCAAGCTCCACGCTATCTGCTCCAGGGCCTCAAGCTCCACGCTATCTGCGCCAGGGCCTCAAACTCCCCGCTGTCTGCCCCAGGGTCTCAAGCTCAACGGTATCTGCACCAGGGCCTCAAGCTGCAAGCTATCTGCGCCCGCCAGGGCCTCAAGCTCCACACTATCTGCGCCAGGGCCTCAAGCTCCAAGCTATCTGCGCCAGGGTCTCAAGCTCAACGGTATCTGCGCCAGGGCCTCAAGCTGCACGCTATCTGCGCCCACCAGGGCCTCAAGCTCCACGCTATCTGCGCCAGGGCCTCAAGCTGCATGCTATCTGCGCCCACCAGGGCCTCAAGCTCCACGCTATCTGCTCCAGGGCCTCAAGCTCCACGCTATCTGCGCCAGGGTCTTAAGCTCAACGGTATCTGCGCCAGGGCCTCAAGCTCCATGCTATCTGCGCCAGGGCCTCAGGCTCCACGCTATCTGTGCCAGGGTCTCAAGCTCCATGCTATCTGCGCCAGGGCCTCAAGCTGCACGCTATCTGCACCCGCCAGGGCCTCAAGCTCCACGCTATCTGCGCCAGGGTCTCAAGCTCAACGGTATCTGCGCCAGGGCCTCAAGCTCCATGCTATCTGCGCCAGGGTCTCAAGCTCCACGCTATCTGCGCCAGGCCTCAAGCTCCACGATATCTGCGCCAGGGCCTCAGGCTCCACGCTATCTGTGCCAGGGTCTCAAGCTCCACGGTATCTGCGCCAGGGCCTGAAGCTGCACGCTATCTGCGCCAGGGTCTCAAGCTCCACGCTATATGCGCAAGTTCCTCAAGCTCCACTCTATCTGCGCCAGGGCCTCAAGCTCCACGCTATATGCGCAAGTTCCTCAAGCTCCACGCTATCTGCGCCAGGGCCTCAAGCTCCACGCTATATGCGCAAGTTCCTCAAGCTCCACTCTATCTGCGCCAGGGCCTCAAGCGCCACGCTATCTGCACCAGGGCCTCAAGTGCCACGCTATCTGAGCCAGGGTCTCAAGTTCCACGCTATCTGCGCCAGGGCCTCAAGCTCCACGCTATCTGCACAAGTTCCTCAAGCTCCACGCTATCTGCGCCAGGGCCTCAAGCACCACGCTATCTGCGCCAGGGCCTCAAGCTCCATGCTATCTGAGCAAGGGCCTCAAGCTCCCCGTTATCCGCACCAGGGCCTCAAGCTTCACACTATCTGTGCCAGGGCCTGAGGCTCCATGCTATCTGCACCAAGGCCTCAAGCTCCACGCTATCTGTGCCAGGGCCTCAGGCTCCACGCTATCTGTGCCAGGGTCTCAAGCTCCACGCTATCTGCGCCAGGGTCTCAAGCTCCATGCTATCTGTGCTATGGCCTCAAGCGCCATGCTATCTGCGCCAGGGCCTCAAGCTCCACGCTCTCAGTGCAAGTTCATCAAGCTCCATGCTATCTGCGCCAGGGCCTCAAGCTCCATGCTATCTGCGCCAGGGCCTCAAGCTCCACGCTATCTGTGCAAAGGCCTCAAGCTCCATGCTATCTGTGCAAGGGCCTCAAGCTCCACTTTATCTGTTCCAGGGCCTCAAGCTCCACGCTATCTGCGCCAGGGCCTCAAGCTCCATGCTCTCTGCGCCAGGGCCTCAAGCTCCACACTATCTGCACCAGGGCCTCAAGCGCCACGCTATCTGAGCCAGGGTCTTAAGCTCCATGCTATCTGCGCAAGGGCCTCAAGCTCCATGATATCTGCGCCAGGGCTTCAGGCTCCACGCTATCTGTGCCAGGGTCTCAAGCTCCATGCTATCTGCGCCAGGGTCTCAAGCTCCATGCTATCTGTGCCAGGGCCCCAAACTCCACGCTATCTGAGCCAGGGTCTCAAGCTCCATCCTATCTGTTTAAGGGCCTCAAGCTCCACGCTATCTGCGCCAGGGCCTCAAGCTCCACGCTATCTGCGCCAGGGCCACAAGCTCCACGCTATATGTGCAAAGGCCTCAAGCTCCACGCTATCTGCGCCAGGGCCTCAAGCTCCACGCTATCTGCGCCAGGTCCTCAAGCTCCACGTTATCTGCGCCAGGGCCTCAGGCTCCACGCTATTTGTGCAAGGGCCTCAAGCTCCACGCTATCTGCACCAGGGCCTCAAGCTCCACGCTATCTACACCAGGGCCTCAAGCTCCATGCTATCTGTTGTTGGGCGTCAAGCTCCACGCTATCTGTGCCAGGGCCCCAAACTCCACGCTATCTGAGCCAGGGTCTCAAGCTCCATCCTATCTGTTTAAGGGCCTCAAGCTCCACGCTATCTGCGCCAGGGCCTCAAGCTCCACGCTATCTGCGCCAGGGCCACAAGCTCCACGCTATATGTGCAAAGGCCTCAAGCTCCACGCTATCTGCGCCAGGGCCTCAAGCTCCACGCTATCTGCGCCAGGTCCTCAAGCTCCACGTTATCTGCGCCAGGGCCTCAGGCTCCACGCTATTTGTGCAAGGGCCTCAAGCTCCACGCTATCTGCACCAGGGCCTCAAGCTCCACGCTATCTACACCAGGGCCTCAAGCTCCATGCTATCTGTTGTTGGGCGTCAAGCTCCACGCTATCTGTGCCAGGGCCTCAAGCTCCACGCTATCTGTGCCAGGGCCTCAGGCTCCATGCTATCTGTGCCAGGGCCTCAAGCTCCACGCTATCTGTGCCAGGGCCTCAAGCTCCACGCTATCTGAGCCTGGGCCTCAAGCTTCACGCTATCTGCACCAGGGCCTCAAGCTCCACACTATCTTCTGCAGGGCCTCAAGCTCCACGTTATCTGCACCAGGGCCTCAAGCTCCATGCTATCTGTGCCAGGGCCTCAAGCTCCACGCTATCTGTGCCAGGGCCTCAAGCTCCATGCTATCTGCGCCAGGGCCTCAAGCTCCACGCTATCTGCGCCAGGGCCTCAAGCTCCACTCTATCTGCGCCAGGGCCTCAAGCTCCATGATATCTGCGCCAGGGCCTCAAGCTCCACACTATCTGCACCAGGGCCTCAAGCGCCACGCTATCTGAGCCAGGGTCTCAAGCTCCATGCTATCTGCGCAAGGGCCTCAAGCTCCATGATATCTGCGCCAGGGCTTCAGGCTCCACTCTATCTGCGCCAGGGCCTCAAGCTCCATGCTATCTGCGCCAGGGCCTCAAGCTCCACTCTATCTGCGCCAGGGCCTCAAGCACCACGCTTTCTGAGCCAGGGCCTCAAGCTCCTCACTACCTATCCCTGAGATTCGGGTCCAGGTGCCCCAAGCTCCTTTCTGGCTGCTGCTGTACCTTAAGCGCCACTGGCCTAAAACGCCTCGCTATCTTCTCAAGGGCCACATACTCCAGTGGCCCCAAACTTCTCAATCTCTACCCATAGGTTGCAAGCACCAGGCGCAGGACGGACTTCCTGCCCATTGGCCGCAAGCACCAGGCGCAGGACGGACTTCCTGCCCATTGGCCTCAAGCACCAGGCTTCCAAAACAGCTCACTATCTGCACCCTGGGTTCAAGCTCGCTGGGCTTCAAGCTCCTCACTAAATAGTCATGGGCCGCAGACTCCACACTATCTACCCCTCACTATCCACCCTGAGCTTCAAGCTCTGTGAGCATTAGGCTCCTCGCTACTGCCCCATGGCTTCAAGTTCCTCGCTATTTACCCATGGGCCTAAACCTCATCGCACAGACTATTTATCAGCCCCAAGTTACTATCTGCCAATCGGCTATGAGCTCTGCAACCACAAACTCCTCACTCTCTATACTTCGACCTCAATATCCATGGGCCCCAAACTCCTCACTATCTGCCCATTTCGCTCAATTTCCATGGGCCGTTACCTCCTCCCTCTCTTCCCATAGGCCTGAAGTTCCATGGACACCAAACTCCTCACTATTTTCCCATGCATCACAAACATCAGGGGCTTCAAGCTCCATACTGTCTGCCCCAGGGCCTCTGAGGATAAGGCTCCACAGATCCCAAGCTCCTCACTATCTGCCCTGCGAACTCGAGCTCCATGGGTCTCAACCTCTTCACTATATTCCCCAGGGCCCCAAGCTCCTCACTATCTGTCCCAGAGCATCAGGCTTAGTGTGTCTCAAGCTCCCTGTTACCAAACTTCTCACTATCTACCCCTGAGCCTCAAGCTTCATGGGCCCCAAACTCCACACTATCCACTGCAGGGTGTGAAGCTCCTCACTATCTTCCACTGAGCCTCAAGCTTCATGGGCCCCAAGCTCCACACTATCTACCGCAGCACTTGAAACTTCTCATTATCTACCCTGAGTCTCAAGCTTCATGGGCCCCAAGCTCCACACTATCCACAGCAGCGGTTGAAGCTCCTCACTATCTGCCCCTGAGCCTCAAGCTTCATGGGCCCCAAGCTGCACACTATCCACTGCGGGGCTTGAAGCATCTCACTATCTGCCCCTGAGCCTCAAGTTTCATGGGCCCCAAGCTCCACACTATCCACTGCAGGGCTTGAAGCTCCTCACTATCTGCCCCTGAGCCTCAAGCTTCATGAACCCCAAGCTCCACACTATCCACCGCAGCACTTGAAACTCCTCACTATCAGGCCCTGAGCCTCAAGCTTCATAGGGGCCAAACTCCAAACTATCCACTGCAGGGCTTGAAACTCCTCATATATGCCCCTGAGCCTCAAGCTTCATGGGCCACAAGCTCCACACTATCCACAGCAGGGGTTGAAGCTCCTCACTATCTGCCCCTGAGCCTCAAGCTTCATGGGCCCCAAGCTCCACACTATCCACTGCGGGGCTTGAAGCATCTCACTATCTGCCCCTGAGCCTCAGGTTTCATGGGCTCCAAGCTCCACACTATCCACTGCAGGGCTTGAAGCTCCTCACTATCTGCCCCTGAGCCTCAAGCTTCATGGACCCCAAGCTCCACACTATCCACCGCAGCACTTGAAACTCCTCACTATCAGGCCCTGAGCCTCAAGCTTCATAGGGGCCAAGCTCCAAACTATCCACTGCAGGGCTTGAAACTCCTCATATATGCCCCTGAGCCTCAAGCTTCATGGGCCCCAAGATCCACACTATCCACTGCAGGGCTTGAAGCTCCTCACTATCTGCCCCTGAGCCTCAAGCTTCATGGACCCCAAGCTCCACACTATCCTCTGCAGCACTTGAAACTCCTCACTATCAGGCCCTGAGCCTCAAGCTTCATAGGTCCCAAGCTCCACACTATTCGCCACAGGGCTTGAAGCTGCTCACTATCTGCCCCTGAGCCTCTAGCTTCATGCCCCCAAGCTCCACACTATCCATTGCAGGGCTTTAAACTCCTCACTATCTGCCCCTGATCCTCAGGCTTCATGGGCCTCAAGCTCCACACTATACATTGCAGGGCTTTAAACTCCTCACTATCTTCCCCTGAGCCTCAAGCTTCATGGGCCCCAAGCTCCACACTATCCACAGCAGCACTTGAAACTCCTCACTATCAGGCCCTGAGCCTCAAGCTTCATGAGTCCCAAGCTCCACACTGTCCACCGCAGGGCTTGAAACTCCTCACTATCTGCCCCTGAGCCTCAAGCTTCATTGGCCCCAAGCTCCACACTTTCCTCTGCAGGGCTTGAAGCACCTCACTATCTGCACTGAGTCTCAAGCTTCATGGGCCCCAAGCTCCACACTATCCCCCCCAGCACTTGACGCTCCTCACTATGTTCCCCTGAGCCTCAAGCTTCATGGGCCCCAAGCTCCACACTGTCCAGTGCAGCACTTGAAAGTCTTCACTATCTGTCCTTGAGCCTCAAGCTTCATGGGCCCCAAGCTCCACACTATCCACTGCAGGGCGTGAAGCTCTTCACTTTCTTCAACTGAGCCTCAAGCTTCATAGGCCTCAAGCTTCACACTATCCACCGCAGGGCGTGAAGCTCTTCACTTTCTTCCACTGAGCCTCAAGCTTTTCGGGCCCCAAGCTCCACACTATCCACCGCAGTGCGTGAAGCTCTTCACTTTCTTCCCCTGAGCCTAAAGCTTCATGGGCCCCAAGAGTACCAACAGCAACCCCAGGCACATGTTTTGGCCTAGTCGAGCCGCATGAGTGACGTGAAGCTGTGCCTCTCTAAGCACAGTGAACAAGAGGTCAACGTCTGGTTTACGCTTAGTTCAAAAAAATGCACAAACTCACTGAAGAGGCCCAACTAGGCCGAAACACGTGTCTGGGGTTGCTGTTGGTACTCTTGTTCAGAGGAGACTTGCCTAGCATTTCGGTGCTGGTCTGCCTTTGTGGGTGTGACAAAGGCTGATTTTCTCCTCTGTAAAGGATGCAGTGAGCTAAAATGTGGTTGCAGACCCTCCTGAGTGGTAGAAATTCCACAGTACAGGGTATTTGACACATGTTTGTTCTCAGTACAGGGGCTCCCACACTCCTTTGTAAAACTTGGGGTTTCACCTAAAGTAACCCAGGGTAATCCTGATATGGACCCCTTGCTCACTGTTGTGTTATGTTATGTTATGTTATGTTATTTTGCACTTATATAGCGCCTTATATACCATTGGTATGGTCTGAAGGCGCTGGTAGGTTGAACGCCCATGGGAACCGAAGATCAGGTCAGTAGAGAGTAGGGAGAGTCAACGGCGCGTGTGCGCACCGGGTATGTGTGCAGCTGGTGCGGTATTCGTGAAATAGCTGCTTCTTAGCGGTATGTGTGGTGGTTGAGATCAGGGGTATGTGTTCGTTCTGGCAGGATTTATCTAGACCGACTGCGGCAGCGTTAGGCCTGAGGAGAATGCCTGGCTGGGGGGTGTGTAACCAGCAGTGTTTACTTATAGTGATGGGGAGTGAGTGAAAGATGTTGGTATGAGAACAGTTATACCGAATGGTGTCATAGTATCTCTGTTGAGTTGAGTGGTGGTGTAAAGAAGAGAGTAAGCGTGGGGTGTGATATGATGGGTTACATGCTCTTTCAAACGTTCCCTGCAGTCGAGACCATACCATGTACATCGCGCAGTACTATGCACTCCAGTCCGTTCTATGGACTTTTATTCATTCCATGCGTCCCCGTCAATGATACACACTCCGGTCTGCTCGACGCATTCATGCATTCCGGTCCGCCCCACGCGCTCCTGACTGCCCCACGCATGCACCCCGTCTCCGCCTGTATTTCGCATTCACCCACCGTACGCATTCACCCGCTCCCCGCACTCACCAGCTCCCTGCACTCACCCGCTCCCCGCACTCACCCGCTCCCCGCACTCACTTCACTGATGAGGCCCGACTGGGCCGAAACACGTGTATGGGGTTGCTTTTGGTACTCTTGTTCAGAGGAGAATTGCCATAGCATTTCGGTGCTGGATTCCCCTTGTGGGTGGGGCAAAGACATATATGCAAATGGATATTTCTCCTCTGTGAGGGGTGCAGTGAGCTAAAACGTGGCTGCAGACCCTCCTGAATGGAAGTAATTCCATAGAACAGGGTATTTGACCCATGTTGGTTCTCAGTAGAGGGGCTCCCACACTCCTTTGTAACATCCATATCTTTACATACAGTCTGTATGGAAAGGACAGTAAAAGGCGGTTTGGAGGTAAAAAGAACAATAAAGGGAGGAAAGGAAGGGATGGGGGCACGGGCAGGTAGAAGGACAACAAGTGGCATGGGGGCATGGAATCTCCCCCATTTAGAAAGAATAAAAAAGGCAATTAAAATGGTAGAGTCACACATTTTGCTCATTGTTCAGGGAGGCACGAAAATGGGCAATTCGCACTTCTGACATACAACCGGGGAAGCTATGAGTGAAAGAGGTGCCTTCTTTGAAGCTACACAGCATCCTCTGTGGTCGCTGCTTGTATGTCTTGGGAGGATAGCTCAGGGGCAACGTGCTCGCCTTAGAAGCAACACGACACAGAGCACCACAGGTTCGATCCCCGGGTCCGCGTTTAGCAACCTCTGGGTATTAAGCGTGTTATAAATTACATATCATATGGGTATACCTTGTTCCACCACCATGTGGCAGTCATTTTCCTGTAAGGTTTCCCTCTTGGAGCAGGCCCTAGACTACCACTCCTAGTCATTGAGGCGTGGCTGGGACACCCCTTTCTTTATGAAAGTGACCAGTCATTATTATTGCCATCCATGGATGCCTTAGATCCTTCGTCTTCTAGGACGTCTCAGGGGATCGTCTCAACGTGAACATGGCCAGGAGATCCCTTTCCTTGTCTTCAGACTCTCTGCCAGGGCTTAGCTGCCCATTGATTTGGGCATCAGGGGCTGCATTTAACTTCAGACCACTTCCCTGTGGTGTCGTCTTCCAGGTGTCGGAAGTGCTGGCCATGGACTAGGAAGTGGGCAAATGCATAAGACACATTCTACGTCCCTCAGTCTGGTGTCCCTAGGTTTACCCCATTGCACTGTCTGAGGTGGCCCTTAGGACGGGCTGGGACCCTTTCTCTCATAGACCCATTAGTTGCAGAAGAGCCTGTGAGTTGCTGGTGGCTTTTCGCATGCTCCAGCAGTGTCTTTAAGTGCCCCTGCAGCTCTAGGTTATCACGCCCCACCCCCCCAACTCCCTGAGACGCAACCAGCTTTTTCAGACTACATTCCCACTGCTTAGCAAGGCAGTCCTTCTTTGACTTCTACAGCCCTGCCTGGCAGCCGCTCCATGGATTGGCCTCTTCGTCCGTCACTCCCAGGTGAGGCATAGCCACTTGAACGTATACTTCATTCCTCTATAGGGGAATGGGCGTTCAGAGCCCAGATTGGGGGAGTCAAGCAAAAGCTGAACCACAACATTATGCATAAGAGGATAATTCCAAGCCAGTTCTGTGCAGGAATAAGGACAGTGGAGCATGTTCCGTCAACAGGCCTGAATTGAGCTTTGTGTTAAACCTAGTGCCCACTGTCCTTCTGTCCAGGCCATCCTGACAGTACCCAGACACCAACCTGCTCCTGACGAATCCTGCACACAAACAGGAGTGCATGTGTGTAAGGGCCTGTGTGCACTGTTACTCCGCCTGCACCTAAATCTAGAGTTGCACTCCTTTCCTACACACAAGCCCAGTTGACATTTTCAAGACCTGGCAGCCACTGCCCCTCTTTCACCATTCTAACAACCAGGATGGTAATCACTCCTGCATAAAATGCCATTCAGTGCCACAATCGCCACCAGGAGCCGTGATGCCCAGGCAGGCTACTAGCCACTGGACACTGCAAGAGCTCCTTGGAATCACGGATCCAGGCACTGCTGACCGGTCTCTGCGGTTGGAATCTACAGAACACTCTTTGAAGTGCCATGGAGGGTATTTTTCGCATCAGCCTTTTGTGCTGGTGATATTCTCTTTTGCTTCTATGTGCAGCCCTCGAGGGCCTGGTTCACAATTCACAAAACCACAACAATAAATGAACAGGGCTGGTGTGGAGTATCCCACGTGTCTGCTGTGAAGTACCCAGCACAGAATGCAGAGTTGCACCGGGCGTGTGGTGCCGCCATTAGGGACCGGCACTCACGCTACCAAGGGCGGCGGACATTCTTCAGCTAAGCCTCCCATGAGAGCCAGTGGATCCGAGTGTTTGGTCTAAAACTTGAGCTGGGCGAGAAGTGGGGGGCGCTCCCCTGCTCCTGCAGCAGAGATTACCCCATCCCTCATCACCACCGGCTCAAACACCCCCTGGGGGTTCAAACTCTGGCACGGGACGATATTGACCCGGCTTGGAATCGCAGGGAAGTTGGGCTGCTAGGGAGCGTTATCGCTTAGCAACCCTCTTCTCTAAAACCCGCAGAAGTTGCTCATTCATTTCCTGTGTGCCGGCCATTGGGAGCCCCAAGTAAGAGAGATTTGGGGTGTCGTTGGCAATTTGGAGACATGAAGAGCCAATGGTGGTGTCATAGACAGGTAAGTAGGGCCACTCCATAGGCCCTGCTGCGCTTACCTTTTGTAGATAGATATATTATAGCGCGGCAGTCGCCACACTAGAGTTAAGGTGAGGATAGGGATTTATAGGAAATAAAACAAATGAATTGCTAATAACTTTTGACTCGTATGATGGATTTTGCAAAGATTCTGTAGAATTGTACTGACGGACCCCGTCCAGACGGGACATTTTGGGAAAGAAGTTATTAAGTAAACAAAAAAACAGTCTCTGCCTAGTCGCCATTCATTTTTCCCATAGAGGAAAAAGGCCAATGTTTGCTCGAGGGCACAACCCAAACCGCTGGACGGAATTGGACAAGGTACGAAACAACTTGGACACAAAGCGTTGACTCGATTTCAAAGCGGGGCGTGGGTTCTGGGGTTATTCCGTCCATCCGTTTTTAAAATATAAATATACGCATGCGGCCATATCTGGGTCTTCGTAAATCCCTGATGGCCAACAGCGACTCTGCAAGGGAATGCTCCAAGTGGACAATATGACAACTAAAGCCTGTGGAATAAGAAGACAAACCTACAATCACAATAAGGTGTCGGGGAGACATACCACCTTGGTCTAAACTACTTCCAACTCAACCAGGCTCAGACAGCTAGTGGAGTGGCATGGCTGGCACAGTGCATGGCAGTGCATCTCTTTGGGCACATTGCAGGGCCAAAAAGAGGGGCGGGAAATTTGGAATGAGGCCGGGAGCCGTATCATGCATGCGCGTGGGTGCGTGTTGCGCAGCACACATCTAGAGCCCATGTTTCTTCTATTTATTTACAGGCTACTTGGAGACCTATTTAACAGAACCCAGTGATTTCATCACTGGAAATAAACATAGAGGGGGAAACGATATTTTTTTAAAGCCACTCTTCAACATTTTCCCCAAATATTCTAGGACTGGAGTTTGTTTATATAATTGCACCAGTCCTAAAATATGTTGGGAAGGCTGTTTAGTGGGTTAAAAATTATATTGGTTCGCCTCAGTGTTTATTTCCAGCAATGAAATTGTTCTTATGTAAGGTTTGTTTATTACCACCTGGGCCGGGGGGAGCAGATCGCGGGCTAAAACCACGCGTCTCAACCTGTGTTCCAAGGAACCCACAGGCTGCCTGCCCCAACCCGGACCGCCATCTTGTCTCCACACTCTTTTCCTTTTTTTTTTTATCTTCTCAACCCCCAGCCCGATTTACCTGATTGTTGCGGCAGCGGCACCTGACACCGCCGCAACAGCTTCCCTTAATTTCAGTTTTTCGGGCGCCATGGAAATGGTAGAGGGGCTCCGCCTTCCACAGCCATGGCTTACAATCTTTGCACAGGATTTTCATTCAAAGAACGGGATGTGCTCGGCATCCCGTTCTTTGAATGAAAATCCTTTTTTTTTAAGACCCCGAGTTCCCGCTCCCGCTTTGGTAACACAAGGTGCTAATAGCGTTAGTAACGCCTTCCACGGGTAATACCGGGGGTAAAAGTTCTGGTGCCCCTGTAAAAATCCCTTGCTTCGCACGCGCTTTTAACTTGGGCTGCCAGGCTGTTAACCCCCGGAATAGCCATGGAACGTGATAGAAACGTTATATTATGTTGACGCCCTTACTGTTGGAATTGCCCAACTCTGCCTCCATGGGTGATTGTATCATGGGGAATAACCCTCTCTTGAACGGTTTCATGACAGAGCTCCCTCAGTACTGTGCAGCACATGAAGTTGGGCCCGGATTCTCCATGGCCCAGGCATGGACGAGGCCGTATACATGCCCTGAGTCAAATGTTTGCCAGGTTGGCATTATTTGGGGATCCTAACTTTTCACCTTAACTATGGACTGATCATCGGACGAGTCTGACGGTGGTAGACCACCGCTCAACGCTCCCACCTGGCACAGAGGACCCCGCTGTGGCTGAGTCTGGGACGACACACATACAACCGTGTCGTAGTTGAATGCAGTCTCAATGGTCTCTGCATCAAGCTTCATGCCTCTTGGTAGTGGAGCCATGATGACGTGCCCTTAGCAATGTGCATCTGAACCTCCTGATGAGGTCTTCCCGCATCGGTTGGTTCCCGCTCAGGTCTTCCCGCATCGCTTGGTTCCTTCTGAGGCTTTTGCCAGTGCTCTCCGGCACCCTTGTTTAAGTTCCCGATGGTCTTCCAACCGGTCGGCCTAGAGGACCCTGACATACTGAAGAGAGATTGATGTCCCCCAAACCTAAGACATCAGATGTCTGACTGCAACATTCTGAATGCAGGGATTAAGGAGCCTTATTCCACACTATGGGCCCCAGAGCAGATATGTCCCTCTGCCTTAGACAATGGCGGTATTTAACACCCAGTCCTATCTAAGAGAATCTTATTTAACACTTAACCTCAGGCTACACTTTTCCCTCAGTCCAACCTTCACTGTGTGACCTCCAGCTACCCACCTGCATCTTCCATTCAAAGTGCCCTCACGGAGAGGCCACCCAATAGATGATGGTTTGAGTAATATGTCACTCGCCAACAGTCTGGGTTGAGAAGAGCAAAATTTGAGTTGGAATCCTGGAGGAGTTAAATGTACCCTTCCCAAGAACCATTTTCGGAACCATGTTGGAAGGAAACATAAATCCGTGTGATTTGCAAAGTACTTGGGCCCATCCGAGAAATGAGTGAGGTAGTCAGCATTGTCCTTTCCCCTGCAGCCTTTTAATTGTCTCGGCAGGATAGCTCAGGAGCAACGCGCTCGCCTTGGAAGCAGAATGAGAGGAGCTACATAGGTTCGATTCCCGTGTCCTCGCTTAGAATAACAAATTGCTGCGTTTTGACGTGGAAAAATTAAACACTTTTTTTTTTTATTGGGGCATGGGGAGGAGGGAGAAGGGCCATGGGGGGGTAAGGGGCAGGGTGTAGGAAAAATAGGGACTATATGGATGGAGGAGTAAAGGGGGTGGAAGGGTAGGTGGGGGGGGTAAGGGCCAGGGTGTAGGAAAAATAGGGTCTATATGGATGGAGGAGTAAAGGGGGTGAAAGGGTAGGGACATGCCGAGCTGAGCCCCCCGCCCTTAAAAACACTGTGGAAATAAAGTAGGGAGGAGCTCATGCAAGTAGACTCTGTGCCTTTTACATGTAGGGGAGTTAGCAGTGAGCGGCTGGAACAATATAGCACCAAACTATGACCGTCTCCTCAAAAACATCACTTAACACAGTGCCGCCCCCTCCCCAACAGGAACCTGACTGCATAGAGGTGGAGCAGAGTTAGGGCAAGCCCCCCAGTGAGCCATAGAGGCTTCCTTCAGACTCGGGTGGCCCCACACATTCTCCTGACACCTAGAGAAGGGGGGCCCTGG
Organism: Ambystoma mexicanum; assembly: GCF_040938575.1. NCBI lineage: Eukaryota > Metazoa > Chordata > Amphibia > Caudata > Ambystomatidae > Ambystoma > Ambystoma mexicanum. The sequence continues at coordinate 50,063,052 of NC_090939.1, forward strand.
CCTGCATCATCACGGGCGTCCATCGCAACACAAGGCCACGTTATGGAGGGAATGGACACTTGTGTCGCCCCTAGAGCCCCTCTGGGAAAGGCTATTGTGCACCTTGTTATGTTATGATATCCATTTTGTAAAGCGCAACATAAACCCAGAGGCATCTTGGCGCTAAGAGACTCCAGGACAGCAGTACAAGAGCCAGACAGGAGGAAGTAAAACCTCAGAAAAGCAAGATTTTCCGAGAACGACGGAATAACAGGTGATCTTGGGTAGACCATGGAGAGCATTCCAAAGCGTAAACCGCCCAGCAGAGAAAGCCCGCCCACCGACCCCTGCATATCTGCATCTAGGAGCTTAAATAAGCTGCAAAAGACAAGGTGGAATGTGGGGGCGGGATTTAAGCTCCAGGCTCCAACCCTATAAAAGGCCCAATGGACCAAGCAAAGAGATTTCATATGAACACGCTTTGCTCCAGGGGAGCGGAGCCAACAAAGGGACCTCTACGTGGGGAGTACCGGTAGACAACCGAGTGGCAAACACCTGATCAGATACGCAGGCTGGGCTAAGTACAGGGAACTGCCGCAGCCAATCCGGCTTAGCACCAAAGCAGCTAGCACCGGGAGGGGACGCAAAGGCGATGAAGAAGAAGAGGAAGGGACCAGACAGGCACTACTCATTTCTGCAGCCAAAGGAAGTGATGCCGATAGTTTCACACCCAGGTATTTTACCGAGGGTGCTGGTGTGGGTAGAGGGCCAACAGTGGAGGGCCAAAAAGATGGGGAATCCAAGAGGCCACCGAGGGAGAACCCACAACCATGACCTCCGTTATGTCCCAATTTAGCTTGAGCCAGTTGTCTCTTATCCAACATCCCACAGCCTCTAGACACTAGACACAGCCTACACACAGCCTCTAGAAACTAGACACAGCCTCTAGACACTAGACACAGCCTAGACACAGCCTCTAGACACTAGGAACAGCCTAGACACAGCCTCTAGACACTAGACACAGCCTCTAGACATTAGACACAGCCTAGACACAGCCTCTAGACACTAGGCACAGCCTAGACACAGCCTCTAGACACTAGACACAGCCTCTAGACACTAGACACAGCCTACACACAGCCTCTAGACACTAGGCACAGCCTAGACACATCCTCTAGACACTATACACAGCCTCTAGACACTAGACACAGCCTCTAGACACTAGACACAGCCTAGACACAGCCTCTAGACACTAGACACAGCCTAGACACAACCTCCAAACTCTCTCTTAGCTAAGAAGCATTATCATGATAGAGCAGATTTAGTACTTTAATTTGCGTATCATCAGCGTAAGAGTAGCACCGGAGGCAGTGGGTTTGGATGCACGCAACCAGGCGCTGAATATATAAATTAAACAGGATCGGGGTCGGGGCAGGGCATAGCCATGCTGAACGGAAGGTGATAGAGAAAGAGAATGTACACAGTCAGAAAGAAAGGAACCGAACCATGACAGGAACGTTCCAGAGATACCTGCCCCGAATAGACGATTTAGCAGGGTGGAGGAACCGAACCATGGCAGGACCATTCCAGAGATACCTGCCCCGGATTGACAACTAAGCAGGGTGGAGGAACCGAACCATGACAGGACCATTCCAGAGATGTCTGCCCCAGATAGACGACTAAGCAGGGTGGAGTGGTCGATGGTATGGAAGGCAGTTGACAGATCTAATAAAATCAGCACTCCCACTCCTTTACAGCTGTTTAGTGGATACCCCGGGATATCGATGGATTTGCTTGCACCCTCATATTGCGTCCAAAGGTTGAGTAGGTGATATTCTTCACAAAGCAGCGTGGGGGATCAGAGGCTCTTATTAAGGGGTCTGAAAACCTCACTGTTGTCAGCGAAGACCGCTAGGAACGCCGGTTGCAATCTCTGGCGCTTAAGCTGTGTACGTAGCAGTGAAGTGGTGCAAATGGACACGCAATATGATCCCCAGCTGTGAGAACTTGTCTGTACACTCAGCAGGAGCCTGAAGGCTTATCCCTAATTAATTTGTCTTCTTGCCTAATGATGGTGTTGTGATGGTTTCATGATGAGGTCCGCAATGTTCTCGGTCGACTGGTAACCAGATCTTCCCGCCTGGGATGGCCTCCTGGGTATGGCTAGCACATGGGGCTTTAATGGAAGAGCACTCAGCTCGAGGGATACCTAAATGGGATCGACGGACTGGTCGGAATGCTAGGACGCAGAATTCTAAATCCGGCCGCTCAGTGGTGACATCCATCCCACACGGGTGGTGAAGGCGCATGGCAGAGCTGTCGCCGGTCTCCAGTGGACTACTCCGAATTATCGCTCACTGTGGAGACCCTGGCGGAGTGATGTCCCCGGCACTCTGGCAGGACTCTCAGAAGACTACCTTTCAGCACTCTGTGGATGTCTCGGTTATGCTGACCACCTGTCACAGTGCTGGTGACCTCAGATGCCAATAAGGGCGATACCCTGGCCTCGTGCATGGATGCTTCTCCTCAGACGACCCTTCTGGACTATAAACTAGGCAGGTCCACGCAATGTGCCAGCCTCGCTTCAGTGGCCCTAGCAGCCACTGGCAGCTGAGTCACGCTTCAGTGACCCTAGCAGCCACTGGCTGCTGAGTCACGCTTCAGTGGCCCTAGCAGCCACTGGCTGCTGAGCCACGCTTCAGTGACCCTAGCAGCCACTGGCAGGTGAGTCACACTTCAGTGACCCTAGCAGCCACTGGCTGCTGAGTCACGCTTCAGTGACCCTAGCAGCCACTGGCGGCTGAGTCACACTACAGTGGCCCTAGCAGCCACTGGCAGCTGAGTCACGCTTCAGTGACCCTAGCAGCCACTGGCTGCTGAGTCACGCTTCAGTGACCCTGGCAGCCACTGGCAGCTGAGTCACGCTTCAGTGACCCTAGCAGCCACTGGCTGCTGAGTCACGCTTCAGTGACCCTAGCAGCCACTGGCTGCTGAGTTACGCTTCATTGACCACAGCCGGTATTGGCTGCTGAGTCACGCTTCAGTGGCCCTAGCAGCTACTGGCAGCTGAGTCACGCTTCAGTGACCCTAGCAGCCACTGGCTGCTGAGTCACGCTTCAGTGGCCCTAGCAGCCACTGGCAGCTGAGTCACACTTCAGTGACCCCAGCAGCCGCTGGCTGCTGAGTCACGATTCAGTGACTGAGACACACTTCACAGTGACCCTATCAGCCACTGGCTGCTGAATCACAATTCAGTGACCCTATCATCCACTGGTTGCTGAGTCACGCTTCAGTGACCCTCTCAGCCACTGGCTGCTGAGTCACGCTTCAGTGACCCTAGTAGCAACTGGCTGTTGAGTCACGTTTCAGTGACCCCAGCAGCCACTCTCTGCTGAGTTACGGTTCAGTGACCCTAGCAGCCAGTGGCTGCTGAGTCACAATTCAGTGACCCTATCAGCCACTGGTTGCTGAGACACGCTTCAGTGACCCTCTAAGCCACTGGCTGCTGAATCACGCTTCAGTGAACTCAGCAGTCACTGGCTGCTGCGTCATGATTCGGTGACCCCAGCAGCCACTGGCTGCTGAGTCACGATTCAGTTACCCTGGCAGCCAATGGCTGCTGAGTCACGATTCAGTGAACCCAGCAGCCACTGGCTGCTGAGTCACGCTTCAGTGACCCTAGCAGCCACTGGCTGCTGAGTCACGCTTCAGTGGCCCTAGCAGCCACTGGCAGCTGAGTCACGCTTCAGTGACCCTAGCAGGTGCTGCCTGTTGAATCACGCTTCACAGTGACTGAGTCACCCTTCACAGTGACCCTATCAGCCACTGGCTGCTGAGTCGCGATTCAGTGACCCAACTGGCCAGTCAATTGTCCACAGCCCATCTCCTTCCCTTCCATTGAAAATAAAGGCACTGCAGGCAGCCAGCATTGCTACATGTGCAGTGCCGGATGAAGACAAGCTTGGTCTCCTGGGCGCCTAGACTTTGGGGGCCCCGACCTCGCAGTTTGTAATGTTTCTAAAACATTACGGGTTCTTTCTTAAAACGCTTTTTTTTAAATGGACAACCATTTTTTAATAGAAAACGCTATGTTTTGCTCCACTATCTTATATAAGAGTTTTCTTTAAATTTAGCATTCACTCAGCAAGTAGATGTATATTATGAAAGTCCGTGGGGGCTGGCGAATTATTTGTATTGGAGGTGCTTAAATATCTCCAACAAATGAGCGAGCTAGCAAGGGAGCCTGAAACCTCCCCAGAAGCATGTTTTTCAAATATTGGATTTAAATGATGCAGTTTGCAAGAACATATGATATGAAATGTTATTTATAATGTGCTTAATATGCAGAGGTTTGTAAGCGCGGACCTGGGGATCGACCCTGCGTTGCTCTCTGCCGTCTTGCTTCCAAGGCGAGCACGTTGACACTGAGCTATCCTCCCGCAACCATACCATATACAGCTGGTTATGTAGGTTATCACATGAAAAAATCGAATAGTTTGCCGTATATGGGAGTATTTTACTAGTGTGAGAAGACACTTTCATGCTGGATGAGTATTAGCAGTGTAAAAAGACATGGCCACGCTGGTAGCACCAACATATGCCAGTATTCCCACGCTACAACTCATGGATGCGGGTGAATAATTATATTGGTGAGGCACCCATTTTTCCACAAATGTGCAGGGGTGAGTGAGCCGAAGCAGCTAAAGATAGTTGGGTTGGTTCTCCCCTAAAGATATTTTGGGGAGTATTGGGCTTAAATCGTGCATTTTACAGCACACTTTCTGTGAACATTTGGGTACAAAGCCATTCAAAATATAATCCGTTTTGTCAGGTAATGAATGAAAAATCCAGTAGCTTCCAGGTCAAAAGTACACAACACATTTTCATAGGTGGCAGCATGCCCATGCGATTATGTTTTCTTTGCCCATATAGCCAGTAATGCTACTGTAAGACAATGTGTCCATGCTGGCTGAGCAAATATGTACCAGTATCCCCACATAATTACACCACATGTTCATTTTGTCCAAACAGCTAGTAATAAACGCGTAAGAACACATGTCCATCCTGGCTGTGCCAAATATATATAAACACAAAGTGAGGCCAAAACAATGTGCCGCCAGGTTCTATCCAATGCTTACATAATACAACACAAAACTCGGATGAACCCTTCTCTTACTCTTCATTACTTTCATGTACCTATGACTGGCTGTATCTCCCTACAGAAAGGCGTACTCACCTTTTCTGCATTACCTCTGCCTAGTCAGCTGTGGTGTGCCGCCTAGCTAGAAAATGGAAATAGAAGAGGGACTAGCCCTAACTCATCATATATCAAATAACTTACTAAATAGAAACAGAAAAAAAAGTTGAGATGAGTTAGGGCTAGTCCCTCTTCTCTATCCCTTTCCTAGATAGGCGGCTGACCACCGCTGACTACGGAGAGGTATTGCAGATGGGGTGAGTTAGCCTTTCTGTATGGAGATACAGCCACACATATACCAGTAGTATACCCCTATAATTACACCTCATGTTCTCTTTGCCCAGTCAGTTAGTGCAAAAAAAAATGTCCATGCTGGTTGTGCCAAAATGTGCCAGTATCCTCATGTCATTACACCTCATATTCATTTTGCCCATATAACTAAGAATCCCAGTGCAAGAAAAGTGTCCAAACTGGCAGTGCCAATATGTGGCAGTCTCCCCACATAATTACACTTCATGTTTGCTTTGAACATATAGCTTGTAATGCTAGGGCAAGACAATATGTCATGGTGTCTCTGTCAATATGAGTCAGCATGCCCATGCAATTATAGCCTCATTTTTGCTTTCCTCATATAGCCAGCTAATGGCATTGCAAGAAAATATGTCCATGCTGGCTGGGCCAATATGTGGCAGTATCCCCCTGATGTTTGCTTAGGCCAGTAATGTCACAGGAAGATGTGTCCATGATTTCTATGCCAATATGGGCCACTATCCCCATTTCATTTTACCATCATGTTTATCTGCCCATATAGCCAGTAATGCCATTTTAAGACAACAACATGTCCATGCTTGCTTCCCAGATATCACCCATTATCCCAAGAGAAGGCCACCCTCATGTTTGCTTATACCATACAGCTAGTATTGCGATTGTAAGAAAATGTCCATGATGGCTGTGCCAACATGGGCCATTACTGCCCTTCGCTAGTGGCACCACTCAGCAAGCATGCTCCCCTGCCACATTCACCTGCATTCATTCACCTTCCACCCTCCACCCAGCCAGCATAAAATATATGCATGCATTCATTGTCTCCCCTCAGCTAGCAGATTTTGCTAGTAGGCTCTCCGGCAGTGCTAAAAAGACTTAGCACGCAATTCACAGCCTTCATGATAGACAGAATCCAGATCCCAGTTTCTGACTAAATTAAAACCCCAGGTGTAGACCTGGACGCTTTGCTCTCCCTCAACAAACAAGTAAGCGCCATTGCAACCTCATCAGCCTATACTGCCAAGCGCATCGATGCTGCAAGACAGCTTCTCACCACGGAAAGCTGCATGGCCATTGCCATAGCAATCACGGCGGAAGGCTGGATTATTGCAACGTCCTATTTGCAGGAACCTCCAGCCGAAACTTAAATAAACTACAAGTAATCCAGAACAACTCCCTCAGAGCAGCTCTGAACATCCCAAAAAGGAACACGTCTGAGCCGCCAGAAAACGAGCTCACTGGCTCCCGCTCAGAGAAAGAATCATCTTCAAGACGCTTGCAATCACACACAAGTGCCTGAGCAAAACCGCCCCACAGTACTTGGCACAGAAAATTGTAAGAGTAAAACCAAACAGGCCCCTAAAATCCCTCTATACCAAGAGGGAAAAGAGCTAGAGGTGGAGGGGTAAGCTTCCCTTCGGTCGCAGTAAACCTATGGAACGCCCTTCCCACTGAGCTCCGAGCACAGGAATCTTACTGGGCCTTCCGCAAAGCTCTGAAAACCTGGCTTTTGGCCTAACCCCCGATGAGACACCGACACTCGTGCAACCCAACTTTTGTATTACTGTCTGTCCAGTGGTGGAAATTGAAAAAATGTGGTGGGGGATCCCACAACACAAGGGCCGGGGTGGGGGAGGAGTTTAGGTGGGGTGCCTGAGGGGGCGTGGTCTAGAGGGGCAGGGCTCGTAGTGGACATCCAGCAATGCTGGAATACTTTAAAAATAAAAAAGAAAAAAAGCACCAGCGACGGCAGCAGTGCCTTTTACCGCCGGCTTTGGCACTTGTGAAAAGCCGCGGTAAAAGGCCATGCTGCTGTCGCAGTCGCTTTTTTTTTTCTTTTTTAAGTATTACAGTGTGGTTCATGGATTTGGGCGGCTGACTCTGGCCGGATCCCGAGATCTGGCTCCATATCTGGTGCCGGATCTCTGATCCGCTGAGAACCGGCCCAATGACCAGCACTGTGTCTGTCTATTATTTGTCTTTTGCATTATATTAAGCTCTGTATAAATGTAACTGGTCTGCAACAGCGCCCTGATGCCCCAGGGCTTAGGCGCTTTACAAATGGAAAAAATAAAAATACTCCACACATACCACCGCATGAATGCGCCAACCACCCTTCCCCCACCAGCTTGAACTCTATGCTTTCACCAGTATTCATTCGCACACACATTCACCAGCCCACATCCCCTGCCCGACATAAACTGTAGGCATATGCGCGCACACACACGCGCACACACACACTCTCACATGTGTATACATTCACGTGCATGCACACACACAAAGACACATACACAAACACGCACACTGTTGTGTTTAGTTTGCTTACCTGCTCAGTGACTTCATCCTGCGTATGCTGCTGGTCCGGGGGTCCGCTCTGCACCCCCCCCCCTCCGCGCAGGCAGGGTTCAGGAAGCTAAGGGAGGGGCCAATGAAACACCTCTCCCTGGGAGCCAGTGCCTGTTATGCACAGCGTGCTGCCATTAACTCGCCACCCCAAGCCCTCCTAGCCCAGCGGGCTGCACAAGAGTGCCCTTACACACCCTTGGGACTCGATGAACCCAGCCTGCATGCCCGATGGCCCTGCACGACCGGGAACGCAAAGCACCGCCGACCTTTGGGCATAAGCAGCTGGGGGGCTCCACCAGGGGAAACCGTTCCACTGGTCCGCTCTCGGTCCTGCATAAGGGGGGTGCGGGGGCATTGGGTTAAAGCCCCGTTACCCATTACGGACGCGCTGCCACTGCTCCCAGTCAGAATGTTAGTTCCGCATGCCCAGAGGAAGTCATTGTAGGCTCCGTCCAGACCCCCAGTTGAGTTTGCCAATGTCTCGGGAGGATGGCTCAGGGGTAACGTGCTCGCTTTGGCAGCAAGACGACATGGAGCACCACAGGTTCGATCCCCAGGTCCATGCTTAAAAACCTCTGGGTATTAAGCGTGTTATAAATGACCTATCATATCATGTCCTTTTCTGCTACAGTTTAATGTTGTCCCATGTTTCAGCCCCCGCATCACGACGAAGCAGATTCTGTTGGTGCTGCAGACATTTAGTACAACAAACAGGGGCTCCAGGCTGGAATCTATGGGGGCCAGAGGAATGCAGTAGCCTCCTAGGGTCCCCAGTGCATATGCCGGCCCTGGTGCATAAGCCCCGCCATGATTAATGGGTGAATCGTGAACTCTTGCATCGATTCCTTGTTGTCAGCCAGCTTGAGCGAAATCTTGTGTAATGTCTCGGGGATATGAAATGTGACATTTCCAGGCATCACATTCCAGGATTCCATCCTTGCTTGTGGACACATGGGACTTTAAGTGAGCCGGGTCTGTCTGGGCTTGGTATCCGGCCAGAGTGAAAAGCATCACTTGGGAGCCAGGCCTGCTCATTTGTTCAGCGCAGCTCTGCTTTCTCCTGTAAAGCCTCAAAGAAGGTAGCTGGCGCTCCTCTCCAGAAAGAACATGGCATGATAAGCTGTTCTGAGAGGAGAGTTTGCAGCACACGCTGTTTGCTCACTGTACCTTTCACAGATGGGAAACAGGGCCGGCCTTAGGCCAGGGCGAGCCGGGCGACCGCCCGGGGCGCCCTACTCACGTCTCAAAGGTAGGGCGCCCCAGCACCGAGAGCACTCGGTGTTGCGTCGCTTTGGATTTTTTTTCGTTTACATTTTTTTTGGGCGCCCAGCGCCCCTTCCGTCATCAAGAGGCGCTGGGCGCCCTTCCCGTCATCAAGAGGCGCTGGGCGCCCTTCCCGTCACCAAGGAGCACCTGGGATCTCGAGGTGCACCTTGGTGACATGTCGGGTTGTCGCCTCTCAGGTGGCCGACGGACATTGGACTAATTAAAAAGCCCCCTGCCCTTTGGCGAGGGGGCTTTTTAATTGCCCCAATGCGGCTTTCTTAAATCCCACGGCCTGGCATGCTGCCTTTAGCCCCTGCCAGACTGCCCCAGTTACTCAGGTGAATCCTGTTGGTGCCGTGCCTGGCCTGCGTGCAATCCTGCTGCCTTCCGACTCGCCACACACGTTAAAGTAAGTGCTGCTTTTAATGTATGTGTGTGGATGATATGCGTGTATTGTGTAGGGGGCTTTGCTTTTAATGTGTGTGGATGGTGACTGCATGCATGTGGATGGTGTGCGCATGTTGTGTAGGGGCTTTGCTTTTAATTTGTGTGGATGGTGACTGCATGCATGTGGATGGTGTGCGCATGTTGTGTAGGGGCCTTTGCTTTTAATGTGTGTGGATGGTGACTGCATGCATGTGGATGGTGGGCGCATGTTGTGAGGGGCCTTTGCTTTTAATGTGTGTGGATGGTGACTGCATGCATGTGGATGGTGTGCGCATGTTGTGTAGGGGCCTTTGATTTTAATTTGTGTGGATGGTGACTGCATGCATGTGGATGGTGTGCGCATGTTGTGTAGGGGCCTTTGCTTTTAATTTGTGTGGATGGTGACTGCATGCATGTGGATGGTGGGTGCATGTTGTGTAGGGGGCTTTGCTTTTAATGTGTGTGGATGGTGACTGCATGCATGTGGATGGTGTGCGCATGTTGTGTAGGGGCTTTGCTTTTAATTTGTGTGGATGGTGACTGCATGCATGTGGATGGTGTGCGCATGTTGTGTAGGGGCCTTTGTTTTTAATGAGTGTGGATGGTGACTGCATGCATGTGGATGGTGGGCGCATGTTGTGTAGGGGCCTTTGCTTTTAATGTGTGTGGATGGTGACTGCATGCATGTGGATGGTGGGCGCATGTTGTGTAGGGGCCTTTGCTTTTAATGTGTGTGGATGGTGACTGCATGCATGTGGATGGTGTGCGCATGTTGTGTAGGGGCCTTTGCTTTTAATTTGTGTGGATGGTGACTGCATGCATGTGGATGGTGTGCGCATGTTGTGTAGGGGCCTTTGCTTTTAATGTGTGTGGATGGTGACTGCATGCATGTGGATGGTGGGCGCATGTTGTGTAGGGGCCTTTGCTTTTAATGTGTGTGGATGGTGACTGCATGCATGTGGATGGTGTGCGCATGTTGTGTAGGGGCCTTTGCTTTTAATGTGTGTGGATGGTGACTAAATGCATGTGGATGGTGTGCGCATGTTGTGTAGGGGCCTTTGCTTTTAATGTGTGTGGATGGTGACTGCATGCATGTGGATGGTGTGCGCATGTTGTGTAGGGGCCTTTGCTTTTAATTTGTGTGGATGGTGACTGCATGCATGTGGATGGTGTGCGCATGTTGTGTAGGGGCCTTTGCTTTTAATTTGTGTGGATGGTGACTGCATGCATGTGGATGGTGTGCGCATGTTGTGTAGGGGCCTTTGCTTTTAATGTGTGTGGATGGTGACTGCATGCATGTGGATGGTGTGCGCATGTTGTGTAGGGGCCTTTGCTTTTAATGTGTGTGGATGGTGACTGCATGCATGTGGATGGTGTGCGCATGTTGTGTAGGGGCCTTTGCTTTTAATGTGTGTGGATGGTGACTATGCATGTGGATGGTGGGCGCATGTTGTGTAGGGGCCTTTGCTTTTAATGTGTGTGGATGGTGACTGCATGCATGTGGATGGTGTGCGCATGTTGTGTAGGGGCCTTTGCTTTTAATGTGTGTGGATGGTGACTGCATGCATGTGGATGGTGTGCACATGTTGTGTAGGGGCCTTTGCTTTTAATGTGTGTGGATGGTGACTATGCATGTGGATGGTGGGCGCATGTTGTGTAGGGGCCTTTGCTTTTAATGTGTGTGGATGGTGACTGCATGCATGTGGATGGTGTGCGCATGTTGTGTAGGGGCCTTTGCTTTTAATGTGTGTGGATGGTGACTATGCATGTGGATGGTGGGCGCATGTTGTGTAGGGGCCTTTGCTTTTAATGTGTGTGGATGGTGACTACATGCATGTGGATGGTGTGCGCATGTTGTGTAGGGGCCTTTGCTTTTAATGTGTGTGGATGGTGACTGCATGCATGTGGATGGTGGGCGCATGTTGTGTAGGGGCCTTTGCTTTTAATGTGTGTGGATGGTGACTGCATGCATGTGGATGGTGTGCGTATGTTGTGTAGGGGCCTTTGCTTTTAATGTGTGTGGATGGTGACTGCATGCATGTGGATGGTGTGCGCATGTTGTGTAGGGGCCTTTGCTTTTAATGTGTGTGGATGGTGACTGCATGCATGTGGATGGTGTGCGCATGTTGTGTAGGGGCCTTTGCTTTTAATGTGTGTGGATGGTGACTGCATGCATGTGGATAGTGGGCGCATGTTGTGTAGGGGCCTTTGCTTTTAATGTGTGTGGATGGTGACTGCATGCATGTGGATGGTGTGCGCATGTTGTGTAGGGGCCTTTGCTTTTAATGTGTGTGGATGGTGACTGCATGCATGTGGATGGTGGGCGTATGTTGTGTAGGGGGCTGTGCTTTTAATGTGTGTGGATGGTGACTATGCATGTGGATGGTGGGCGCATGTTGTGTAGGGGCCTTTGCTTTTAATGTGTGTGGATGGTGACTATGCATGTGGATGGTGGGCGCATGTTGTGTAGGGGCCTTTGCTTTTAATTTGTGTGGATGGTGACTGCATGCATGTGGATGGTGTGCGCATGTTGTGTAGGGGCCTTTGCTTTTAATGTGTGTGGATGATGACTGCATGCATGTGGATGGTGTGCGCATGTTGTGTAGGGGCCTTTGCTTTTAATGTGTGTGGATGGTGACTGCATGCATGTGGATGGTGTGCGCATGTTGTGTAGGGGCCTTTGCTTTTAATGTGTGTGGATGGTGACTGCATGCATGTTGATGGTGTGCGCATGTTGTGTAGGGGCCTTTGCTTTTAATGTGTGTGGATGGTGACTGCATGCATGTGGATGGTGTGCGCATGTTGTGTAGGGGCCTTTGCTTTTAATGTATGTGTGGGGATGATGTGCATGTGTTGTTAGGGGGCTTTTCTTTTAATGTATGTATGTGGATGGTGGGCGCATGTTGTGTAGGGGCCTTTGCTTTTTATGTGTGTGGATGGTGACTGCATGCATGTGGATGGTGTGCGCATGTTGTGTAGGGGCCTTTGCTTTTAATGTGTGTGGATGGTGACTGCATGCATGTGGATGGTGTGCGCATGTTGTGTAGGGGCCTTTGCTTTTAATGTGTGTGGATGGTGACTGTATGCATGTGGATGGTGGGCGCATGTTGTGTAGGGGCCTTTGCTTTTAATGTATGTGTGGGGATGATGTGCGTGTGTTGTTAGGGGGCTTTTCTTTTAATGTATGTATGTGGATGGTGGGCGCATGTTGTGTAGGGGCCTTTGCTTTTAATTTGTGTGGATGGTGACTGCATGCATGTGGATGGTGTGCGCATGTTGTGTAGGGGCCTTTGCTTTTAATGTGTGTGGATGGTGACTGCATGCATGTGGATGGTGTGCGCATGTTGTGTAGTGGCCTTTGCTTTTAATGTGTGTGGATGGTGACTGTATGCATGTGGATGGTGGGCGCATGTTGTGTAGGGGCCTTTGCTTTTAATGTATGTGTGGGGATGATGTGCGTGTGTTGTTAGGGGGCTTTTCTTTTAATGTATGTATGTGGATGGTGGGCGCATGTTGTGTAGGGGCCTTTGCTTTTAATTTGTGTGGATGGTGACTGCATGCATGTGGATGGTGTGCGCATGTTGTGTAGGGGCCTTTGCTTTTAATGTGTGTGGATGGTGACTGCATGCATGTGGATGGTGTGCGCATGTTGTGTAGGGGCCTTTGCTTTTAATGTGTGTGGATGGTGACTGCATGCATGTGGATGGTGGGCACATGTTGTGTAAGGGCCTTTGCTTTTAATGTGTGTGGATGGTGACTGCATGCATGTGGATGGTGTGCGCATGTTGTGTAGGGGCTTTGCTTTTAATTTGTGTGGATGGTGACTGCATGCATGTGGATGGTGTGCGCATGTTGTGTAGGGGCCTTTGCTTTTAATGTGTGTGGATGGTGACTGCATGCATGTGGATGGTGGGCGCATGTTGTGAGGGGCCTTTGCTTTTAATGTGTGTGGATGGTGACTGCATGCATGTGGATGGTGTGCGCATGTTGTGTAGGGGCCTTTGATTTTAATTTGTGTGGATGGTGACTGCATGCATGTGGATGGTGTGCGCATGTTGTGTAGGGGCCTTTGCTTTTAATTTGTGTGGATGGTGACTGCATGCATGTGGATGGTGGGTGCATGTTGTGTAGGGGGCTTTGCTTTTAATGTGTGTGGATGGTGACTGCATGCATGTGGATGGTGTGCGCATGTTGTGTAGGGGCCTTTGCTTTTAATGTGTGTGGATGGTGACTGCATGCATGTGGATGGTGTGCGCATGTTGTGTAGGGGTCTTTGCTTTTAATGTGTGTGGATGGTGACTGCATGCATGTGGATGGTGTGCGCATGTTGTGTAGGGGCCTTTGCTTTTAATTTGTGTGGATGGTGATTGCATGCATGTGGATGGTGTGCGCATGTTGTGTAGGGGCCTTTGCTTTTAAATTGTGTGGATGGTGACTGCATGCATGTGGATGGTGTGCGCATGTTGTGTAGGGGCCTTTGCTTTTAATTTGTGTGGATGGTGACTGCATGCATGTGGATGGTGTGCGCATGTTGCGTAGGGGCCTTTGCTTTTAATTTGTGAGGATGGTGACTGCATGCATGTGGATGGTGTGCGCATGTTGTGTAGGGGCCTTTGCTTTTAATGTGTGTGGATGGTGACTGCATGCATGTGGATGGTGTGCGCATGTTGTGTAGGGGCCTTTGCTTTTAATTTGTGTGGATGGTGACTGCATGCATGTGGATGGTGTGCGCATGTTGTGTAGGGGCCTTTGCTTTTAATGTTAGTGGATGGTGACTGCATGCATGTGGATGGTGGGCGCATGTTGTGTAGGGGCCTTTGCTTTTAATGTGTGTGGATGGTGACTGCATGCATGTGGATGGTTGGCGCATGTTGTGTAGGGGCCTTTGCTTTTAATGTGTGTGGATGGTGACTGCATGCATGTGGATGGTGTGCGTATGTTGTGTAGGGGCCTTTGCTTTTAATGTGTGTGGATGGTGACTGCATGCATGTGGATGGTGTGCGCATGTTGTGTAGGGGCCTTTGCTTTTAATGTGTGTGGATGGTGACTGCATGCATGTGGATGGTGTGCGCATGTTGTGTAGGGGCCTTTGCTTTTAATGTGTGTGAATGGTGACTGTATGTATGTGGATGGTGGGCGCATGTTGTGTAGGGGCCTTTGCTTTTAATGTATGTGTGGGGATGATGTGTGTGTGTTGTTAGGGGGCTTTTCTTTTAATGTATGTATGTGGATGGTGGGCGCATGTTGTGTAGGAGCCTTTGCTTTTAATGTGTGTGGATGGTGACTGCATGCATATGGATGGTGTGCGCATGTTGTGTAGGGGCCTTTGCTTTTAATGTGTGTGGATGGTGACTGCATGCATGTGGATGGTGTGCGCATGTTGTGTAGGGGCCTTTGCTTTTAATGTGTGTGAATGGTGACTGTATGCATGTGGATGGTGGGCGCATGTTGTGTAGGGGCCTTTGCTTTTAATGTATGTGTGGGGATGATGTGCGTGTGTTGTTAGGGGGCTTTTCTTTTAATGTATATATGTGGATGGTGGGCGCATGTTGTGTAGGGGCCTTTGCTTTTAATTTGTGTGGATGGTGACTGCATGCATGTGGATGGTGTGCGCATGTTGTGTAGGGGCCTTTGCTTTTAATGTGTGTGGATGGTGACTGCATGCATGTGGATGGTGTGTGCATGTTGTGTAGTGGCCTTTGCTTTTAATGTGTGTGGATGGTGACTGTATGCATGTGGATGGTGGGCGCATGTGTGTAGGGGCCTTTGCTTTTAATGTATGTGTGGGGATGATGTGAGTGTGTTGTTAGGGGCTTTTCTTTTAATGTATGTATGTGGATGGTGGGCGCATGTTGTGTAGGGGCCTTTGCTTTTAATTTGTGTGGATGGTGACTGCATGCATATGGATGGTGTGCGCATGTTGTGTAGGGGCCTTTGCTTTTAATGTGTGTGGATGGTGACTGCATGCATGTGGATGGTGTGCGCATGTTGTGTAGGGGCCTTTGCTTTTAATGTGTGTGGATGGTGACTGCATGCATGTGGATGGTGGGTGCATGTTGTGTAAGGGCCTTTGCTTTTAATGTGTGTGGATGGTGACTGCATGCATGTGGATGGTGTGCGCATGTTGTGCAGGGGCCTTTGCTTTTAATGTGTGTGGATGGTGACTGCATGCATGTGGATGGTGTGCGCATGTTGTGTAGGGGTCTTTGCTTTTAATGTGTGTGGATGGTGACTGCATGCATGTGGATGGTGTGCGCATGTTGTGTAGGGGCCTTTGCTTTTAATTTGTGTGGATGGTGATTGCATGCATGTGGATGGTGTGCGCATGTTGTGTAGGGGCCTTTGCTTTTAATTTGTGTGGATGGTGACTGCATGCATGTGGATGGTGTGCGCATGTTGTGTAGGGGCCTTTGCTTTTAATTTGTGTGGATGATGACTGCATGCATGTGGATGGTGTGCGCATGTTGTGTAGGGGCCTTTGCTTTTAATTTGTGAGGATGGTGACTGCATGCATGTGGATGGTGTGCGCATGTTGTGTAGGGGCCTTTGCTTTTAATGTGTGTGGATGGTGACTGCATGCATGTGGATCGTGTGCGCATGTTGTGTAGGGGCCTTTGCTTTTAATTTGTGTGGATGGTCACTGCATGCATGTGGATGGTGGGCGCATGTTGTGTAGGGGCCTTTGCTTTAAATGTTAGTGGATGGTGACTGCATGCATGTGGATGGTGGGCGCATGTTGTGTAGGGGCCTTTGCTTTTAATGTGTGTGGATGGTGACTGCATGCATGTGGATGGTGGGCGCATGTTGTGTAGGGGCCTTTGCTTTTAATGTGTGTGGATGGCGACTATGCATGTGGATGGTGGGCGCATGTTGTGTAGGGGCCTTTGCTTTTAATGTGTGTGGATGGTGACTGCATGCATGTGGATCGTGTGCGCATGTTGTGTAGGGGCCTTTGCTTTTAATTTGTGTGGATGGTGACTGCATGCATGTGGATGGTGGGCGCATGTTGTGTAGGGGCCTTTGCTTTAAATGTTAGTGGATGGTGACTGCATGCATGTGGATGGTGGGCGCATGTTGTGTAGGGGCCTTTGCTTTTAATGTGTGTGGATGGTGACTGCATGCATGTGGATGGTGGGCGCATGTTGTGTAGGGGCCTTTGCTTTTAATGTGTGTGGATGGTGACTGCATGCATGTGGATGGTGTGCGTATGTTGTGTAGGGGCCTTTGCTTTTAATGTGTGTGGATGGTGACTATGCATGTGGATGGTGGGCGCATGTTGTGTAGGGGCCTTTGCTTTTAATGTGTGTGGATGGTGACTGCATGCATGTGGATGGTGGGCGCATGTTGTGTAGGGGGCTTTGCTTTTAATGTGTGTGGATGGTGACTATGCATGTGGATGGTGGGCGCATGTTGTGTAGGGGCCTTTGCTTTTAATGTGTGTGGATGGTGACTATGCATGTGGATGGTGGGCGCATGTTGTGTAGGGGCCTTTGCTTTTAATTTGTGTGGATGGTGACTGCATGCATGTGGATGGTGTGCACATGTTGTGTAGGGGCCTTTGCTTTTAATGTGTGTGGATGATGACTGCATGCATGTGGATGGTGTGCGCATGTTGTGTAGGGGCCTTTGCTTTTAATGTGTGTGGATGGTGACTGCATGCATGTGGATGGTGTGCGCATGTTGTGTAGGGGCCTTTGCTTTTAATGTGTGTGGATGGTGACTGCATGCATGTTGATGGTGTGCGCATGTTGTGTAGGGGCCTTTGCTTTTAATGTGTGTGGATGGTGACTGCATGCATGTGGATGGTGTGCGCATGTTGTGTAGGGGCCTTTGCTTTTAATGTATGTGTGGGGATGATGTGCATGTGTTGTTAGGGGGCTTTTCTTTTAATGTATGTATGTGGATGGTGGGCGCATGTTGTGTAGGGGCCTTTGCTTTTAATGTGTGTGGATGGTGACTGCATGCATGTGGATGGTGTGCGCATGTTGTGTAGGGGCATTTGCTTTTAATGTGTGTGGATGGTGACTGCATGCATGTGGATGGTGTGCGCATGTTGTGTAGGGGCCTTTGCTTTTAATGTGTGTGGATGGTGACTGTATGCATGTGGATGGTGGGCGCATGTTGTGTAGGGGCCTTTGCTTTTAATGTATGTGTGGGGATGATGTGCGTGTGTTGTTAGGGGGCTTTTCTTTTAATGTATGTATGTGGATGGTGGGCGCATGTTGTGTAGGGGCCTTTGCTTTTAATTTGTGTGGATGGTGACTGCATGCATGTGGATGGTGTGCGCATGTTGTGTAGGGGCCTTTGCTTTTAATGTGTGTGGATGGTGACTGCATGCATGTGGATGGTGTGCGCATGTTGTGTAGTGGCCTTTGCTTTTAATGTGTGTGGATGGTGACTGTATGCATGTGGATGGTGGGCGCATGTTGTGTAGGGGCCTTTGCTTTTAATGTATGTGTGGGGAAGATGTGCGTGTGTTGTTAGGGGGCTTTTCTTTTAATGTATGTATGTGGATGGTGGGCGCATGTTGTGTAGGGTCCTTTGCTTTTAATTTGTGTGGATGGTGACTGCATGCATATGGATGGTGTGCGCATGTTGTGTAGGGGCCTTTGCTTTTAATGTGTGTGGATGGTGACTGCATGCATGTGGATGGTGTGCGCATGTTGTGTAGGGGCCTTTGCTTTTAATGTGTGTGGATGGTTACTGCATGCATGTGGATGGTGGGCGCATGTTGTGTAAGGGCCTTTGCTTTTAATGTGTGTGGATGGTGACTGCATGCATGTGGATGGTGTGCGCATGTTGTGTAGGGGCCTTTGCTTTTAATGTGTGTGGATGGTGACTGCATGCATGTGGATGGTGTGCGCATGTTGTGTAGG
Source organism: Ambystoma mexicanum (assembly GCF_040938575.1). Classification (NCBI taxonomy): domain Eukaryota; kingdom Metazoa; phylum Chordata; class Amphibia; order Caudata; family Ambystomatidae; genus Ambystoma; species Ambystoma mexicanum. The sequence continues at coordinate 50,081,403 of NC_090939.1, forward strand.
GGTCTTTGCTTTTAATGTGTGTGGATGGTGACTGCATGCATGTGGATGGTGTGCGCATGTTGTGTAGGGGCCTTTGCTTTTAATTTGTGTGGATGGTGATTGAATGCATGTGGATGGTGTGCGCATGTTGTGTAGGGGCCTTTGCTTTTAATTTGTGTGGATGGTGACTGCATGCATGTGGATGGTGTGCGCATGTTGTGTAGGGGCCTTTGCTTTTAATTTGTGTGGATGGTGACTGCATGCATGTGGATGGTGTGCGCATGTTGCGTAGGGGCCTTTGCTTTTAATTTGTGAGGATGGTGACTGCATGCATGTGGATGGCGTGCGCATGTTGTGTAGGGGCCTTTGCTTTTAATGTGTGTGGATGGTGACTGCATGCATGTGGATGGTGTGCGCATGTTGTGTAGGGGCCTTTGCTTTTAATTTGTGTGGATGGTGACTGCATGCATGTGGATGGTGTGCGCATTTAATGTGTGTGGATGGTGACTGCATGCATGTGGATGGTGTGCGTATGTTGTGTAGGGGCCTTTGCTTTTAATGTGTGTGGATGGTGACTGCATGCATGTGGATGGTGTGCGCATGTTGTGTAGGGGCCTTTGCTTTTAATGTGTGTGGATGGTGACTGCATGCATGTGGATGGTGTGCGCATGTTGTGTAGGGGCCTTTGCTTTTAATGTGTGTGAATGGTGACTGTATGTATGTGGATGGTGGGCGCATGTTGTGTAGGGGCCTTTGCTTTTAATGTGTGTGGATGGTGACTGCATGCATGTGGATGGTGGGCACATGTTGTGTAAGGGCCTTTGCTTTTAATGTGTGTGGATGGTGACTGCATGCATGTGGATGGTGTGCGCATGTTGTGTAGGGGCTTTGCTTTTAATTTGTGTGGATGGTGACTGCATGCATGTGGATGGTGTGCGCATGTTGTGTACGGGCCTTTGCTTTTAATGTGTGTGGATGGTGACTGCATGCATTTTAATGTGTGTGAATGGTGACTGTATGTATGTGGATGGTGGGCGCATGTTGTGTAGGGGCCTTTGCTTTTAATGTGTGTGGATGGTGACTGCATGCATGTGGATGGTGGGCACATGTTGTGTAAGGGCCTTTGCTTTTAATGTGTGTGGATGGTGACTGCATGCATGTGGATGGTGTGCGCATGTTGTGTAGGGGCTTTGCTTTTAATTTGTGTGGATGGTGACTGCATGCATGTGGATGGTGTGCGCATGTTGTGTACGGGCCTTTGCTTTTAATGTGTGTGGATGGTGACTGCATGCATGTGGATGGTGGGCGCATGTTGTGAGGGGCCTTTGCTTTTAATGTGTGTGGATGGTGACTGCATGCATGTGGATGGTGTGCGCATGTTGTGTAGGGGCCTTTGATTTTAATTTGTGTGGATGGTGACTGCATGCATGTGGATGGTGTGCGCATGTTGTGTAGGGGCCTTTGCTTTTAATTTGTGTGGATGGTGACTGCATGCATGTGGATGGTGGGTGCATGTTGTGTAGGGGGCTTTGCTTTTAATGTGTGTGGATGGTGACTGCATGCATGTGGATGGTGTGTGCATGTTGTGTAGGGGCTTTGCTTTTAATTTGTGTGGATGGTGACTGCATGCATGTGGATGGTGTGCGCATGTTGTGTAGGGGCCTTTGCTTTTAATGAGTGTGGATGGTGACTGCATGCATGTGGATGGTGGGCGCATGTTGTGTAGGGGCCTTTGCTTTTAATGTGTGTGGATGGTGACTGCATGCATGTGGATGGTGGGCGCATGTTGTGTAGGGGCCTTTGCTTTTAATGTGTGTGGATGGTGACTGCATGCATGTGGATGGTGTGCGCATGTTGTGTAGAGGCCTTTGCTTTTAATTTGTGTGGATGGTGACTGCATGCATGTGGATGGTGTGCGCATATTGTGTAGGGGCCTTTGCTTTTAATGTGTGTGGATGGTGACTGCATGCATGTGGATGGTGTGCGCATGTTGTGCAGGGGCCTTTGCTTTTAATGTGTGTGGATGGTGACTGCATGCATGTGGATGGTGTGCGCATGTTGTGTAGGGGCCTTTGCTTTTAATTTGTGTGGATGGTGACTGCATGCATGTGGATGGTGTGCGCATGTTGTGTAGGGGCCTTTGCTTTTAATTTGTGTGGATGGTGACTGCATGCATGTGGATGGTGTGCGCATGTTGTGTAGGGGCCTTTGCTTTTAATGTGTGTGGATGGTGACTGCATGCATGTGGATGGTGTGCGCATGTTGTGTAGGGGCCTTTGCTTTTAATGTGTGTGGATGGTGACTGCATGCATGTGGATGGTGTGCGCATGTTGTGTAGGGGCCTTTGCTTTTAATGTGTGTGGATGGTGACTATGCATGTGGATGGTGGGCGCATGTTGTGTAGGGGCCTTTGCTTTTAATGTGTGTGGATGGTGACTGCATGCATGTGGATGGTGTGTGCATGTTGTGTAGGGGCCTTTGCTTTTAATGTGTGTGGATGGTGACTGCATGCATGTGGATGGTGTGCACATGTTGTGTAGGGGCCTTTGCTTTTAATGTGTGTGGATGGTGACTATGCATGTGGATGGTGGGCGCATGTTGTGTAGGGGCCTTTGCTTTTAATGTGTGTGGATGGTGACTGCATGCATGTGGATGGTGTGCGCATGTTGTGTAGGGGCCTTTGCTTTTAATGTGTGTGGATGGTGACTATGCATGTGGATGGTGTGCACATGTTGTGTAGGGGCCTTTGCTTTTAATGTGTGTGGATGGTGGGCGCATGTTGTGTAGGGGCCTTTGCTTTTAATGTGTGTGGATGGTGACTATGCATGTGGATGGTGGGCGCATGTTGTGTAGGGGCCTTTGCTTTTAATGTGTGTGGATGGTGACTACATGCATGTGGATGGTGTGCGCATGTTGTGTAGGGGCCTTTGCTTTTAATGTGTGTGGATGGTGACTGCATGCATGTGGATGGTGTGCGCATGTTGTGTAGGGGCCTTTGCTTTTAATGTGTGTGGATGGTGACTGCATGCATGTGGATGGTGTGCGCATGTTGTGTAGGGGCCTTTGCTTTTAATGTGTGTGGATGGTGACTGCATGCATGTGGATGGTGTGCGCATGTTGTGTAGGGGCCTTTGCTTTTAATGTGTGTGGATGGTGACTGCATGCATGTGGATAGTGGGCGCATGTTGTGTAGGGGCCTTTGCTTTTAATGTGTGTGGATGGTGACTATGTATGTGGATGGTGGGCGCATGTTGTGTAGGGGCCTTTGCTTTTAATGTGTGTGGATGGTGACTGCATGCATTTGGATGGTGTGCGCATGTTGTGTAGGGGCCTTTGCTTTTAATGTGTGTGGATGGTGACTGCATGCATGTGGATGGTGGGCGCATGTTGTGTAGGGGCTGTGCTTTTAATGTGTGTGGATGGTGACTATGCATGTGGATGGTGGGCGCATGTTGTGTAGGGGCCTTTGCTTTTAATGTGTGTGGATGGTGACTGCATGCATGTGGATGGTGGGCGCATGTTGTGTAGGGGGCTTTGCTTTTAATGTGTGTGGATGGTGACTATGCATGTGGATGGTGGGTGCATGTTGTGTAGGGGCCTTTGCTTTTAATGTGTGTGGATGGTGACTATGCATGTGGATGGTGGGCGCATGTTGTGTAGGGGCCTTTGCTTTTAATTTGTGTGGATGGTGACTGCATGCATGTGGATGGTGTGCACATGTTGTGTAGGGGCCTTTGCTTTTAATGTGTGTGGATGATGACTGCATGCATGTGGATGGTGTGCGCATGTTGTGTAGGGGCCTTTGCTTTTAATGTGTGTGGATGGTGACTGCATGCATGTGGATGGTGTGCGCATGTTGTGTAGGGCCTTTGCTTTTAATGTGTGTGGATGGTGACTGCATGTATGTTGATGGTGTGCGCATGTTGTGTAGGGGCCTTTGCTTTTAATGTGTGTGGATGGTGACTGCATGCATGTGGATGGTGTGCGCATGTTGTGTAGGGGCCTTTGCTTTTAATGTATGTGTGGGGATGATGTGCATGTGTTGTTAGGGGGCTTTTCTTTTAATGTATGTATGTGGATGGTGGGCGCATGTTGTGTAGGGGCCTTTGCTTTTAATGTGTGTGGATGGTGACTGCATGCATGTGGATGGTGTGCGCATGTTGTGTAGGGGCATTTGCTTTTAATGTGTGTGGATGGTGACTGCATGCATGTGGATGGTGTGCGCATGTTGTGTAGGGGCCTTTGCTTTTAATGTGTGTGGATGGTGACTGTATGCATGTGGATGGTGGGCGCATGTTGTGTAGGGGCCTTTGCTTTTAATGTATGTGTGGGGATGATGTGCGTGTGTTGTTAGGGGGCTTTTCTTTTAATGTATGTATGTGGATGGTGGGCGCATGTTGTGTAGGGGCCTTTGCTTTTAATTTGTGTGGATGGTGACTGCATGCATGTGGATGGTGTGCGCATGTTGTGTAGTGGCCTTTGCTTTTAATGTGTGTGGATGGTGACTGTATGCATGTGGATGGTGGGCGCATGTTGTGTAGGGGCCTTTGCTTTTAATGTATGTGTGGGGATGATGTGCGTGTGTTGTTAGGGGGCTTTTCTTTTAATGTATGTATGTGGATGGTGGGCGCATGTTGTGTAGGGGCCTTTGCTTTTAATTTGTGTGGATGGTGACTGCATGCATATGGATGGTGTGCGCATGTTGTGTAGGGGCCTTTGCTTTTAATGTGTGTGGATGGTGACTGCATGCATGTGGATGGTGTGCGCATGTTGTGTAGGGGCCTTTGCTTTTAATGTGTGTGGATGGTGACTGCATGCATGTGGATGGTGGGCGCATGTTGTGTAAGGGCCTTTGCTTTTAATGTGTGTGGATGGTGACTGCATGCATGTGGATGGTGTGCGCATGTTGTGTAGGGGCCTTTGCTTTTAATGTGTGTGGATGGTGACTGCATGCATGTGGATGGTGTGCGCATGTTGTGTAGGGGTCTTTGCTTTTAATGTGTGTGGATGGTGACTGCATGCATGTGGATGGTGTGCGCATGTTGTGTAGGGGCCTTTGCTTTTAATTTGTGTGGATGGTGATTGCATGCATGTGGATGGTGTGCGCATGTTGTGTAGGGGCCTTTGCTTTTAAATTGTGTGGATGGTGACTGCATGCATGTGGATGGTGTGCGCATGTTGTGTAGGGGCCTTTGCTTTTAATTTGTGTGGATGGTGACTGCATGCATGTGGATGGTGTGCGCATGTTGCGTAGGGGCCTTTGCTTTTAATTTGTGAGGATGGTGACTGCATGCATGTGGATGGTGTGCGCATGTTGTGTAGGGGCCTTTGCTTTTAATGTGTGTGGATGGTGACTGCATGCATGTGGATGGTGTGCGCATGTTGTGTAGGGGCCTTTGCTTTTAATTTGTGTGGATGGTGACTGCATGCATGTGGATGGTGTGCGCATGTTGTGTAGGGTCCTTTGCTTTTAATGTTAGTGGATGGTGACTGCATGCATGTGGATGGTGGGCGCATGTTGTGTAGGGGCCTTTGCTTTTAATGTGTGTGGATGGTGACTGCATGCATGTGGATGGTTGGCGCATGTTGTGTAGGGGCCTTTGCTTTTAATGTGTGTGGATGGTGACTGCATGCATGTGGATGGTGTGCGTATGTTGTGTAGGGGCCTTTGCTTTTAATGTGTGTGGATGGTGACTGCATGCATGTGGATGGTGTGCGCATGTTGTGTAGGGGCCTTTGCTTTTAATGTGTGTGGATGGTGACTGCATGCATGTGGATGGTGTGCGCATGTTGTGTAGGGGCCTTTGCTTTTAATGTGTGTGAATGGTGACTGTATGTATGTGGATGGTGGGCGCATGTTGTGTAGGGGCCTTTGCTTTTAATGTATGTGTGGGGATGATGTGCATGTGTTGTTAGGGGGCTTTTCTTTTAATGTATATATGTGGATGGTGGGCGCATGTTGTGTAGGAGCCTTTGCTTTTAATGTGTGTGGATGGTGACTGCATGCATATGGATGGTGTGCGCATGTTGTGTAGGGGCCTTTGCTTTTAATGTGTGTGGATGGTGACTGCATGCATGTGGATGGTGTGCGCATGTTGTGTAGGGGCCTTTGCTTTTAATGTGTGTGAATGGTGACTGTATGCATGTGGATGGTGGGCGCATGTTGTGTAGGGGCCTTTGCTTTTAATGTATGTGTGGGGATGATGTGCGTGTGTTGTTAGGGGGCTTTTCTTTTAATGTATTTATGTGGATGGTGGGCGCATGTTGTGTAGGGGCCTTTGCTTTTAATTTGTGTGGATGGTGACTGCATGCATGTGGATGGTGTGCGCATGTTGTGTAGGGGCCTTTGCTTTTAATGTGTGTGGATGGTGACTGCATGCATGTGGATGGTGTGTGCATGTTGTGTAGTGGCCTTTGCTTTTAATGTGTGTGGATGGTGACTGTATGCATGTGGATGGTGGGTGCATGTTGTGTAAGGGCCTTTGCTTTTAATGTGTGTGGATGGTGACTGCATGCATGTGGATGGTGTGCGCATGTTGTGCGGGGGCCTTTGCTTTTAATGTGTGTGGATGGTGACTGCATGCATGTGGATGGTGGGTGCATGTTGTGTAAGGGCCTTTGCTTTTAATGTGTGTGGATGGTGACTGCATGCATGTGGATGGTGTGCGCATGTTGTGCAGGGGCCTTTGCTTTTAATGTGTGTGGATGGTGACTGCATGCATGTGGATGGTGTGCGCATGTTGTGTAGGGGTCTTTGCTTTTAATGTGTGTGGATGGTGACTGCATGCATGTGGATGGTGTGCGCATGTTGTGTAGGGGCCTTTGCTTTTAATTTGTGTGGATGGTGATTGCATGCATGTGGATGGTGTGCGCATGTTGTGTAGGGGCCTTTGCTTTTAATTTGTGTGGATGGTGACTGCATGCATGTGGATGGTGTGCGCATGTTGTGTAGGGGCCTTTGCTTTTAATTTGTGTGGATGGTGACTGCATGCATGTGGATGGTGTGCGCATGTTGTGTAGGGGCCTTTGCTTTTAATGTGTGTGGATGGTGACTGCATGCATGTGGATCGTGTGCGCATGTTGTGTAGGGGCCTTTGCTTTTAATTTGTGTGGATGGTGACTGCATGCATGTGGATGGTGGGCGCATGTTGTGCAGGGGCCTTTGCTTTAAATGTTAGTGGATGGTGACTGCATGCATGTGGATGGTGGGCGCATGTTGTGTAGGGGCCTTTGCTTTTAATGTGTGTGGATGGTGACTGCATGCATGTGGATGGTGGGCGCATGTTGTGTAGGGGCCTTTGCTTTTAATGTGTGTGGATGGTGACTATGCATGTGGATGGTGGGCGCATGTTGTGTAGGGGCCTTTGCTTTTAATGTGTGTGGATGGTGACTGCATGCATGTGGATCGTGTGCGCATGTTGTGTAGGGGCCTTTGCTTTTAATTTGTGTGGATGGTGACTGCATGCATGTGGATGGTGGGCGCATGTTGTGTAGGGGCCTTTGCTTTAAATGTTAGTGGATGGTGACTGCATGCATGTGGATGGTGGGCGCATGTTGTGTAGGGGCCTTTGCTTTTAATGTGTGTGGATGGTGACTGCATGCATGTGGATGGTGGGCGCATGTTGTGTAGGGGCCTTTGCTTTTAATGTGTGTGGATGGTGACTGCATGCATGTGGATGGTGTGCGTATGTTGTGTAGGGGCCTTTGCTTTTAATGTGCGTGGATGGTGACTATGCATGTGGATGGTGGGCGCATGTTGTGTAGGGGCCTTTGCTTTTAATGTGTGTGGATGGTGACTGCATGCATGTGGATGGTGGGCGCATGTTGTGTAGGGGGCTTTGCTTTTAATGTGTGTGGATGGTGACTATGCATGTGGATGGTGGGCGCATGTTGTGTAGGGGCCTTTGCTTTTAATGTGTGTGGATGGTGACTATGCATGTGGATGGTGGGCGCATGTTGTGTAGGGGCCTTTGCTTTTAATTTGTGTGGATGGTGACTGCATGCATGTGGATGGTGTGCGCATGTTGTGTAGGGGCCTTTGCTTTTAATGTGTGTGGATGATGACTGCATGCATGTGGATGGTGTGCGCATGTTGTGTAGGGGCCTTTGCTTTTAATGTGTGTGGATGGTGACTGCATGCATGTGGATGGTGTGCGCATGTTGTGTAGGGGCCTTTGCTTTTAATGTGTGTGGATGGTGACTGCATGCATGTTGATGGTGTGCGCATGTTGTGTAGGGGCCTTTGCTTTTAATGTGTGTGGATGGTGACTGCATGCATGTGGATGGTGTGCGCATGTTGTGTAGGGGCCTTTGCTTTTAATGTATGTGTGGGGATGATGTGCATGTGTTGTTAGGGGGCTTTTCTTTTAATGTATGTATGTGGATGGTGGGCGCATGTTGTGTAGGGGCCTTTGCTTTTAATGTGTGTGGATGGTGACTGCATGCATGTGGATGGTGTGCGCATGTTGTGTAGGGGCATTTGCTTTTAATGTGTGTGGATGGTGACTGCATGCATGTGGATGGTGTGCGCATGTTGTGTAGGGGCCTTTGCTTTTAATGTGTGTGGATGGTGACTGTATGCATGTGGATGGTGGGCGCATGTTGTGTAGGGGCCTTTGCTTTTAATGTATGTGTGGGGATGATGTGCGTGTGTTGTTAGGGGGCTTTTCTTTTAATGTATGTATGTGGATGGTGGGCGCATGTTGTGTAGGGGCCTTTGCTTTTAATTTGTGTGGATGGTGACTGCATGCATGTGGATGGTGTGCGCATGTTGTGTAGGGGCCTTTGCTTTTAATGTGTGTGGATGGTGACTGCATGCATGTGGATGGTGTGCGCATGTTGTGTAGTGGCCTTTGCTTTTAATGTGTGTGGATGGTGACTGTATGCATGTGGATGGTGGGCGCATGTTGTGTAGGGGCCTTTGCTTTTAATGTATGTGTGGGGAAGATGTGCGTGTGTTGTTAGGGGGCTTTTCTTTTAATGTATGTATGTGGATGGTGGGCGCATGTTGTGTAGGGGCCTTTGCTTTTAATGTGTGTGGATGGTGACTGCATGCATATGGATGGTGTGCGCATGTTGTGTAGGGGCATTTGCTTTTAATGTGTGTGGATGGTGACTGCATGCATGTGGATGGTGTGCGCATGTTGTGTAGGGGCCTTTGCTTTTAATGTGTGTGGATGGTGACTGCATGCATGTGGATGGTGGGCGCATGTTGTGTAGGGGCCTTTGCTTTTAATGTATGTGTGGGGATGATGTGCATGTGTTGTTAGGGGGCTTTTCTTTTAATGTATGTATGTGGATGGTGGGAGCATGTTGTGTAGGGGCCTTTGCTTTTAATTTGTGTGGATGGTGACTGCATGCATGTGGATGGTGTGCGCATGTTGTGTAGGGGCCTTTGCTTTTAATTTGTGTGGATGGTGACTGCATGCATGTGGATGGTGTGCGCATGTTGCGTAGGGGCCTTTGCTTTTAATTTGTGAGGATGGTGACTGCATGCATGTGGATGGCGTGCGCATGTTGTGTAGGGGCCTTTGCTTTTAATGTGTGTGGATGGTGACTGCATGCATGTGGATGGTGTGCGCATGTTGTGTAGGGGCCTTTGCTTTTAATTTGTGTGGATGGTGACTGCATGCATGTGGATGGTGTGCGCATGTTGTGTAGGGGCCTTTGCTTTTAATGTTAGTGGATGGTGACTGCATGCATGTGGATGGTGGGCGCATGTTGTGTAGGGGCCTTTGCTTTTAATGTGTGTGGATGGTGACTGCATGCATTTGGATGGTGGGCGCATGTTGTGTAGGGGCCTTTGCTTTTAATGTGTGTGGATGGTGACTGCATGCATGTGGATGGTGTGCGTATGTTGTGTAGGGGCCTTTGCTTTTAATGTGTGTGGATGGTGACTGCATGCATGTGGATGGTGTGCGCATGTTGTGTAGGGGCCTTTGCTTTTAATGTGTGTGGATGGTGACTGCATGCATGTGGATGGTGTGCGCATGTTGTGTAGGGGCCTTTGCTTTTAATGTGTGTGAATGGTGACTGTATGTATGTGGATGGTGGGCCCATGTTGTGTAGGGGCCTTTGCTTTTAATGTATGTGTGGGGATGATGTGCGTGTGTTGTTAGGGGGCTTTTCTTTTAATGTATGTATGTGGATGGTGGGCGCATGTTGTGTAGGGGCCTTTGCTTTTAATGTGTGTGGATGGTGACTGCATGCATATGGATGGTGTGCGCATGTTGTGTAGGGGCCTTTGCTTTTAATGTGTGTGGATGGTGACTGCATGCATGTGGATGGTGTGCGCATGTTGTGTAGGGGCCTTTGCTTTTAATGTGTGTGAATGGTGACTGTATGCATGTGGATGGTGGGCGCATGTTGTGTAGGGGCCTTTGCTTTTAATGTATGTGTGGGTATGATGTGCATGTGTTGTTAGGGGGCTTTTCTTTTAATGTATGTATGTGGATGGTGGGAGCATGTTGTGTAGGGGCCTTTGCTTTTAATTTGTGTGGATGGTGACTGCATGCATGTGGATGGTGTGCGCATGTTGTGTAGGGGCCTTTGCTTTTAATGTGTGTGGATGGTGACTGTATGCATGTGGATGGTGGGCGCATGTGTGTAGGGGCCTTTGCTTTTAATGTATGTGTGGGGATGATGTGCGTGTGTTGTTAGGGGGCTTTTCTTTTAATGTATGTATGTGGATGGTGGGCGCATGTTGTGTAGGGGCCTTTGCTTTTAATTTGTGTGGATGGTGACTGCATGCATATGGATGGTGTGCGCATGTTGTGTAGGGGCCTTTGCTTTTAATGTGTGTGGATGGTGACTGCATGCATGTGGATGGTGTGCGCGTGTTGTGTAGGGGCCTTTGCTTTTAATGTGTGTGGATGGTGACTGCATGCATGTGGATGGTGGGCGCATGTTGTGTAAGGGCCTTTGCTTTTAATGTGTGTGGATGGTGACTGCATGCATGTGGATGGTGTGCGCATGTTGTGCAGGGGCCTTTGCTTTTAATGTGTGTGGATGGTGACTGCATGCATGTGGATGGTGTGCGCATGTTGTGTAGGGGTCTTTGCTTTTAATGTGTGTGGATGGTGACTGCATGCATGTGGATGGTGTGCGCATGTTGTGTAGGGGCCTTTGCTTTTAATTTGTGTGGATGGTGATTGCATGCATGTGGATGGTGTGCGCATGTTGTGTAGGGGCCTTTGCTTTTAATTTGTGTGGATGGTGACTGCATGCATGTGGATGGTGTGCGCATGTTGTGTAGGGGCCTTTGCTTTTAATTTGTGTGGATGGTGACTGCATGCATGTGGATGGTGTGCGCATGTTGTGTAGGGGCCTTTGCTTTTAATTTGTGAGGATGGTGACTGCATGCATGTGGATGGTGTGCGCATGTTGTGTAGGGGCCTTTGCTTTTAATGTGTGTGGATGGTGACTGCATGCATGTGGATCGTGTGCGCATGTTGTGTAGGGGCCTTTGCTTTTAATTTGTGTGGATGGTGACTGCATGCATGTGGATGGTGGGCGCATGTTGTGTAGGGGCCTTTGCTTTAAATGTTAGTGGATTGGTGACTGCATGCATGTGGATGGTGGGCGCATGTTGTGTAGGGGCCTTTGCTTTTAATGTGTGTGGATGGTGACTGCATGCATGTGGATGGTGTGCGTATGTTGTGTAGGGGCCTTTGCTTTTAATGTGTGTGGATGGTGACTGCATGCATGTGGATGGTGGGCGCATGTTGTGTAGGGGCCTTTGCTTTTAATGTATGTGTGGGGATGATGTGCGTGTGTTGTTAGGAGGCTTTTCTTTTAATGTATGTATGTGGATGCTGGGCGCATGTTGTGTAGGGCCTTTGCTTTTAATTTGTGTGGATGGTGACTGCATGCATGTGGATCGTGTGCGCATGTTGTGTAGGGGCCTTTGCTTTTAATTTGTGTGGATGGTGACTGCATGCATGTGGATGGTGGGCGTATGTTGTGTAGGGGCCTTTGCTTTAAATGTTAGTGGATTGGTGACTGCATGCATGTGGATGGTGGGCGCATGTTGTGTAGGGGCCTTTGCTTTTAATGTGTGTGGATGGTGACTGCATGCATGTGGATGGTGTGCGTATGTTGTGTAGGGGCCTTTGCTTTTAATGTGTGTGGATGGTGACTGCATGCATGTGGATGGTGGGCGCATGTTGTGTAGGGGCCTTTGCTTTTAATGTATGTGTGGGGATGATGTGCGTGTGTTGTTAGGAGGCTTTTCTTTTAATGTATGTATGTGGATGCTGGGCGCATGTTGTGTAGGGCCTTTGCTTTTAATTTGTGTGGATGGTGACTGCATGCATGTGGATGGTGTGCGCATGTTGTGTAGGGGCCTTTGCTTTTAATGTGTGTGGATGGTGACTGTATGCATGTGGATGGTGGGCGCATGTTGTGTAGGGGCCTTTGCTTTTAATTTGTGTGGATGGCGACTGCATGCATATGGATGGTGTGCGCATGTTGTGTAGGGGCCTTTGCCTTTAATGTGTGTGGATGGTGACTGCATGCATGTGGATGGTGTGCGCATGTTGTGTAGGGGCCTTTGCTTTTAATGTGTGTGTGGTGACTGCATGCATGTGGATGGTGGCCGCATGTTGTGTAAGGGCCTTTGCTTTTAATGTGTGTGGATGGTGACTGCATGCATGTGGATGGTGGCCGCATGTTGTGTAAGGGCCTTTGCTTTTAATGTGTGTGGATGGTGACTTCATGCATGTGGATGGTGTGCGCATGTTGTGTAGGGGTCTTTGCTTTTAATGTGTGTGGATGGTGACTTCATGCATATGGATGGTGTGCGCATGTTGTGTAGGGGTCTTTGCTTTTAATGTGTGTGGATGGTGACTGCATGCATGTGGATGGTGTGCGCATGTTGTGTAGGGGCCTTTGCTTTTAATTTGTGTGGATGGTGACTGCATGCATGTGGATGGTGTGCACATGTTGTGTGGGGGCCTTTGCTTTTAATTTGTGTGGATGGTGACTGCATGCATGTGGATGGTGTGCGCATGTTGTGTAGGGGCCTTTGCTTTTAATTTGTGAGGATGGTGACTGCATGCATGTGGATGGTGTGCGCATGTTGTGTAGGGGCCTTTGCTTTTAATGTGTGTGGATGGTGACTGCATGCATGTGGATGGTGTGCGCATGTTGTGTAGGGGCCTTTGCTTTTAATGTGTGTGGATGGTGACTGCATGCATGTGGATGGTGTGCGCATGTTGTGTAGGGGCCTTTGCTTTTAATGTGTGTGAATGGTGACTGTATGTATGTGGATGGTGGGCGCATGTTGTGTAGGGGCCTTTGCTTTTAATGTATGTGTGGGGATGATGTGCGTGTGTTGTTAGGGGGCTTTTCTTTTAATGTATGTATGTGGATGGTGGGCGCATGTTGTGTAGGGGCCTTTGCTTTTAATGTGTGTGGATGGTGACTGCATGCATATGGATGGTGTGCGCATGTTGTGTAGGGGCCTTTGCTTTTAATGTGTGTGGATGGTGACTGCATGCATGTGGATGGTGTGCGCATGTTGTGTAGGGGCCTTTGCTTTTAATGTGTGTGAATGGTGACTGTATGCATGTGGATGGTGGGCGCATGTTGTGTAGGGGCCTTTGCTTTTAATGTATGTGTGGGGATGATGTGCGTGTGTTGTTAGGGGGCTTTTCTTTTAATGTATGTATGTGGATGGTGGGCGCATGTTGTGTAGGGGCCTTTGCTTTTAATTTGTGTGGATGGTGACTGCATGCATGTGGATGGTGTGCGCATGTTGTGTAGGGGCCTTTGCTTTTAATGTGTGTGGATGGTGACTGCATGCATGTGGATGGTGTGCGCATGTTGTGTAGTGTCCTTTGCTTTTAATGTGTGTGGATGGTGACTGTATGCATGTGGATGGTGGGCGCATGTGTGTAGGGGCCTTTGCTTTTAATGTATGTGTGGGGATGATGTGCGTGTGTTGTTAGGGGGCTTTTCTTTTAATGTATGTATGTGGATGGTGGGCGCATGTTGTGTAGGGGCCTTTGCTTTTAATTTGTGTGGATGGTGACTGCATGCATATGGATGGTGTGCGCATGTTGTGTAGGGGCCTTTGCTTTTAATGTGTGTGGATGGTGACTGCATGCATGTGGATGGTGTGCGCATGTTGTGTAGGGGCCTTTGCTTTTAATGTGTGTGGATGGTGACTGCATGCATGTGGATGGTGGGCGCATGTTGTGTAAGGGCCTTTGCTTTTAATGTGTGTGGATGGTGACTGCATGCATGTGGATGGTGTGCGCATGTTGTGCAGGGGCCTTTGCTTTTAATGTGTGTGGATGGTGACTGCATGCATGTGGATGGTGTGCGCATGTTGTGTAGGGGTCTTTGCTTTTAATGTGTGTGGATGGTGACTGCATGCATGTGGATGGTGTGCGCATGTTGTGTAGGGGCCTTTGCTTTTAATTTGTGTGGATGGTGATTGCATGCATGTGGATGGTGTGCGCATGTTGTGTAGGGGCCTTTGCTTTTAATTTGTGTGGATGGTGACTGCATGCATGTGGATGGTGTGCGCATGTTGTGTAGGGGCCTTTGCTTTTAATTTGTGTGGATGGTGACTGCATGCATGTGGATGGTGTGCGCATGTTGTGTAGGGGCCTTTGCTTTTAATTTGTGAGGATGGTGACTGCATGCATGTGGATGGTGTGCGCATGTTGTGTAGGGGCCTTTGCTTTTAATGTGTGTGGATGGTGACTGCATGCATGTGGATCGTGTGCGCATGTTGTGTAGGGGCCTTTGCTTTTAATTTGTGTGGATGGTGACTGCATGCATGTGGATGGTGGGCGCATGTTGTGTAGGGGCCTTTGCTTTAAATGTTAGTGGATGGTGACTGCATGCATGTGGATGGTGGGCGCATGTTGTGTAGGGGCCTTTGCTTTTAATGTGTGTGGATGGTGACTGCATGCATGTGGATGGTGGGCGCATGTTGTGTAGGGGCCTTTGCTTTTAATGTGTGTGGATGGTGACTGCATGCATGTGGATGGTGTGCGTATGTTGTGTAGGGGCCTTTGCTTTTAATGTGTGTGGATGGTGACTGCATGCATGTGGATGGTGGGCGCATGTTGTGTAGGGGCCTTTGCTTTTAATGTATGTGTGGGGATGATGTGCGTGTGTTGTTAGGAGGCTTTTCTTTTAATGTATGTATCTGGATGCTGGGCGCATGTTGTGTAGGGCCTTTGCTTTTAATTTGTGTGGATGGTGACTGCATGCATGTGGATGGTGTGCGCATGTTGTGTAGGGGCCTTTGCTTTTAATGTGTGTGGATGGTGACTGCATGCATGTGGATGGTGTGCGCATGTTGTGTAGTGGCCTTTGCTTTTAATGTGTGTGGATGGTGACTGTATGCATGTGGATGGTGGGCGCATGTTGTGTAGGGGCCTTTGCTTTTAATGTATGTGTGGGGATGATGTGCGTGTGTTGTTAGGGGGCTTTTCTTTTAATGTATGTATGTGGATGGTGGGCGCATGTTGTGTAGGGGCCTTTGCTTTTAATTTGTGTGGATGGTGACTGCATGCATATGGATGGTGTGCGCATGTTGTGTAGGGGCCTTTGCCTTTAATGTGTGTGGATGGTGACTGCATGCATGTGGATGGTGTGCGCATGTTGTGTAGGGGCCTTTGCTTTTAATGTGTGTGGATGGTGACTGCATGCATGTGGATGGTGGCCGCATGTTGTGTAAGGGCCTTTGCTTTTAATGTGTGTGGATGGTGACTGCATGCATGTGGATGGTGGCCGCATGTTGTGTAAGGGCCTTTGCTTTTAATGTGTGTGGATGGTGACTTCATGCATGTGGATGGTGTGCGCATGTTGTGTAGGGGTCTTTGCTTTTAATGTGTGTGCATGGTGACTTCATGCATGTGGATGGTGTGCGCATGTTGTGTAGGAGTCTTTGCTTTTAATGTGTGTGGATGGTGACTGCATGCATGTGGATGGTGTGCGCATGTTGTGTAGGGGCCTTTGCTTTTAATTTGTGTGGATGGTGATTGCATGCATGTGGATGGTGTGCGCATGTTGTGTAGGGGCCTTTGCTTTTAATTTGTGTGGATGGTGACTGCATGCATGTGGATGGTGTGCGCATGTTGTGTGGGGGCCTTTGCTTTTAATTTGTGTGGATGGTGACTGCATGCATGTGGATGGTGTGCGCATGTTGTGTAGGGGCCTTTGCTTTTAATTTGTGAGGATGGTGACTGCATGCATGTGGATGGTGTGCGCATGTTGTGTAGGGGCCTTTGCTTTTAATGTGTGTGGATGGTGACTGCATGCATGTGGATGGTGTGCGCATGTTGTGTAGGGGTCTTTGCTTTTAATTTGTGTGGATGGTGACTGCATGCATGTGGATGGTGTGCGCATGTTGTGTAGGGGCCTTTGCTTTTAATGTTAGTGGATGGTGACTGCATGCATGTGGATGGTGGGCGCATGTTGTGTAGGGGCCTTTGCTTTTAATGTGTGTGGATGGTGACTGCATGCATGTGGATGGTGGGCGCATGTTGTGTAGGGGCCTTTGCTTTTAATGTGTGTGGATGGTGACTGCATGCATGTGGATGGTGTGCGTATGTTGTGTAGGGGCCTTTGCTTTTAATGTGTGTGGATGGTGACTGCATGCATGTGGATGGTGTGCGCATGTTGTGTAGGGGCCTTTGCTTTTAATGTGTGTGGATGGTGACTGCATGCATGTGGATGGTGTGCGCATGTTGTGTAGGGGCCTTTGCTTTTAATGTGTGTGAATGGTGACTGTATGTATGTGGATGGTGGGCGCATGTTGTGTAGGGGCCTTTGCTTTTAATGTGTGTGGATGGTGACTGCATGCATGTGGATGGTGTGCGCATGTTGTGTAGGGGCCTTTGCTTTTAATGTGTGTGGATGGTGACTATGCATGTGGATGGTGGGCGCATGTTGTGTAGGGGCCTTTGCTTTTAATGTGTGTGGATGGTGACTGTATGCATGTGGATGGTGGGCTCATGTTGTGTAGAGGCCTTTGCTTTTAATGTGTGTGGATGGTGACTATGCATGTGGATGGTGGGTGCATGTTGTGTAGGGGCCTTTGCTTTTAATGTGTGTGGATGGTGACTGCATGCATGTGGATGGTGTGCGCATGTTGTGTAGGGGCCTTTGCTTTTAATGTGTGTGGATGGTGACTGCATGCATGTGGATGGTGGGCGCATGTTGTGTTGGGGCCTTTGCTTTTAATGTGTGTGGATGGTGACTATGCATGTGGATGGTGGGCGCATGTTGTGTAGGGGCCTTTGCTTTTAATGTGTGTGGATGGTGACTATGCAAGTGGATGGTGTGCGCATGTTGTGTAGGGGCCTTTGCTTTTAATGTGTGTGGATGGTGACTGTATGCATGTGGATGGTGGGCGCATGTTGTGCAGGGGCCTTTGCTTTTAATGTGTGTGGATGGTGACTATGCATGTGGATGGTGGGCGCATGTTGTGTAGGGGCCTTTGCTTTTAATGTGTGTGGATGGTGACTGCATGCATGTGGATGGTGTGCGCATGTTGTGTAGGGGCCTTTGCTTTTAATGTGTGTGGATGGTGACTGCATGCATGTGGATGGTGTGCGCATGTTGTGTAGGGGCCTTTGCTTTTAATGTGTGTGGATGGTGACTGCATGCATGTGGATGGTGTGCGCATGTTGTGTAGGGGCCTTTGCTTTTAATGTGTGTGGATGGTGACTGCATGCATGTGGGTGGTGTGCGCATGTTGTGTAGGGGCCTTTGCTTTTAATGTGTTTGGATGGTGACTATGCATGTGGATGGTGTGCGCATGTTGTGTAGAGGCCTTTGCTTTTAATGTGTGTGGATGGTGACTGCATGCATGTGGATGGTGTGCGCATGTTGTACAGGGGCCTTTGCTTTTAATTTGTGTGGATGGTGACTGCATGCATGTGGATGGTGTGCGCATGTTGTGTAGGGGCCTTTGCTTTTAATTTGTGTGGATGGTGACTGCATGCATGTGGATGGTGGGCGCATGTTGTGTAGGGGCCTTTGCTTTTAATGTGTGTGGATGGTGACTGCATGCATGTGGATGGTGTGGCATGTTGTGTAGGGGCCTTTGCTTTTAATTTGTGTGGATGGTGACTGCATGCATGTGGATGGTGTGCGCATGTTGTGTAGGGGCCTTTGCTTTTAATTTGTGAGGATGGTGACTGCATGCATGTGGATGGTGTGCGCATGTTGTGTAGGGGCCTTTGCTTTTAATGTGTGTGGATGGCGACTGCATGCATGTGGATGGTGTGCGCATGTTGTGTAGGGGCCTTTGCTTTTAATTTGTGTGGATGGTGACTACATGCATGTGGATGGTGTGCGCATGTTGTGTAGGGGCCTTTGCTTTTAATGTTAGTGGATGGTGACTGCATGCATGTGGATGGTGGGCACATGTTGTGTAGGGGCCTTTGCTTTTAATGTGTGTGGATGGTGACTGCATGCATGTGGATGGTGGGCGCATGTAGTGTAGGGGCCTTTGCTTTTAATGTGTGTGGATGGGGACTATGCATGTGGATGGTGTGCGCATGTTGTGTAGAGGCCTTTGCTTTTAATGTGTGTGGATGGTGACTGCATGCATGAGGATGGTTTGCGCATGTTGTATAGGGGCCTTTGCTTTTAATTTGTGTGGATGGTGACTGCATGCATGTGGATGGTGTGCGCATGTTGTGTAGGGGCCTTTGCTTTTAATTTGTGTGGATGGTGACTGCATGCATGTGGATGGTGGGCGCATGTTGTGTAGGGGCCTTTGCTTTTAATGTGTGTGGATGGTGACTGCATGCATGTGGATGGTGTGGCATGTTGTGTAGGGGCCTTTGCTTTTAATGTGTGTGGATGGTGACTGCATGCATGTGGATGGTGTGCGCATGTTGTGTAGGGGCCTTTGCTTTTAATGTGTGTGGATGGTGACTGCATGCATGTGGATGGTGTGCGCATGTTGTGTAGGGGCCTTTGCTTTTAATGTGTGTGGATGGTGACTGCATGCATGTGGATGGTGGGCGCATGTTGTGTAGGGGCCTTTGCTTTTAATGTGTGTGGATGGTGACTATGCATGTGGATGGTGTGCGCTTGTTGTGTAGAGGCCTTTGCTTTTAATGTGTGTGGATGGTGACTGCATGCATGTGGATGGTGTGCGCATGTTGTATAGGGGCCTTTGCTTTTAATTTGTGTGGATGGTGACTGCATGCATGTGGATGGTGTGCGCATGTTGTGTAGGGGCCTTTGCTTTTAATTTGTGTGGATGGTGACTGCATGCATGTGGATGGTGGGCGCATGTTGTGTAGGGGCCTTTGCTTTTAATGTGTGTGGATGGTGACTGCATGCATGTGGATGGTGTGGCATGTTGTGTAGGGGCCTTTGCTTTTAATGTGTGTGGATGGTGACTGCATGCATGTGGATGGTGTGCGCATGTTGTGTAGGGGCCTTTGCTTTTAATGTGTATGGATGGTGACTGCATGCATGTGGATGGTGTGTGCATGTTGTGTAGGGTCCTTTGCTTTTAATGTGTGTGGATGGTGACTGCATGCATGTGGATGGTGTGCGCATGTTGTGTAGGGGCCTTTGCTTTTAATGTGTGTGGATGGTGAAAGCATGCATGTGGATGGTGTGCGCATGTTGTGTAGGGGCCTATGCTTTTAATGTGTGTGGATGGTGACTGCATGCATGTGGATGGTGGGCGCATGTTGTATAGGGGCCTTTGCTTTTAATGTGTGTGGATGGTGACTGCATGCATGTGGATGCTGGGCGCATGTTGTGTAGGGGCCTTTGCTTTTAATGTGTGTGGATGGTGACTGCATGCATGTGGATGGTGGGCGCATGTTGTGTAGGGGCCTTTGCTTTTAATGTGTGTGGATGGTGACTGCATGCATGTGGATGGTGGGCGCATGTTGTGAAGGGGCCTTTGCTTTTAATGTATGTGTGGGGATGATGTGCGTGTGTTGTTAGGGGGCTTTTCTTTTAATGTATGTATGTGGATGGTGGGCGCATGTTGTGTAGTGGCCTTTGCTTTTAATGTGTGTGGATGGTGACTGCATGCATGTGGATGGTGTGCGCATGTTGTGTAGGGGCCTTTGCTTTTAATGTGTGTGGATGGTGACTGTATGCATGTGGATGGTGGGCGCATGTTGTGTAGGGGCCTTTGCTTTTAATGTATGTGTGGGGATGATGTGCGTGTGTTGTTAGGGGGCTTTTCTTTTAATGTATGTATGTGGATGGTGGGCGCATGTTGTGTAGGGGCCTTTACTTTTAATTTGTGTGGATGGTGACTGCATGCATATGGATGGTGTGCGCATGTTGTGTAGGGGCCTTTGCTTTTAATGTGTGTGGATGGTGACTGCATGCATGTGGATGGTGTGCGCATGTTGTGTAGGGGCCTTTGCTTTTAATGTGTGTGGATGGTGACTGCATGCATGTGGATGGTGGGCGCATGTTGTGTAGGGGCCTTTGCTTTTAATGTGTGTGGATGGTGACTGCATGCATGTGGATGGTGTGCGCATGTTGTGTAGGGGCCTTTGCTTTTAATGTGTGTGGATGGTGACTGCATGCATGTGGATGGTGTGCGCATGTTGTGTAGGGGTCTTTGCTTTTAATGTGTGTGGATGGTGACTGCATGCATGTGGATGGTGGGCGCATGTTGTGTAGGGGCCTTTGCTTTTAATTTGTGTGGATGGTGATTGCATGCATGTGGATGGTGGGCGCATGTTGTGTAGGAGCCTTTGCTTTTAATTTGTGTGGATGGTGATTGCATGCATGTGGATGGTGTGCGCATGTTGTGTAGGGGCCTTTGCTTTTAATTTGTGAGGATGGTGACTGCATGCATGTGGATGATGTGCGCATGTTGTGTAGGGGCCTTTGCTTTTAATGTGTGTGGATGGTGACTGCATGCATGTGGATGGTGTGCGCATGTTGTGTAGGGGCCTTTGCTTTTAATTTGTGTGGATGGTGACTGCATGCATGTGGATGGTGTGCGCATGTTGTGTAGGGGCCTTTGCTTTTAATGTGTGTGGATGGTGACTGTATGCATGTGGATGGTGGGCGCATGTTGTGTAGAGGCCTTTGCTTTTAATGTGTGTGGATGGTGACTATGCATGTGGATGGTGGGCACATGTTGTGTAGGGGCCTTTGCTTCTAATGTGTGTGGATGGTGACTGCATGCATGTGGATGGTGTGCGCATGTTGTGTAGGGGCCTTTGCTTTTAATGTGTGTGGATGGTGACTGCATGCATGTGGATGGTGTGCGCATGTTGTGTAGGGACCTTTGCTTTTAATGTGTGTGGATGGTGACTGCATGCATGTGGATGGTGTGCGCATGTTGTGTAGGGACCTTTGCTTTTAATGTGTGTGGATGGTGACTGCATGCATGTGGATGGTGTGCGCATGTTGTGTAGGGGCCTTTGCTTTTAATGTGTGTGGATGGTGACTGCATGCATGTGGATGGTGGGCGCATGTTGTGTAGGGGCCTTTGCTTTTAATGTGTGTGGATGGTGACTATGCATGTGGATGGTGGGCGCATGTTGTGTAGGGGCCTTTGCTTTTAATGTGTGTGGATGGTGACTATGCATGTGGATGGTGTGCGCATGTTGTGTAGGGGCCTTTGCTTTTAATGTGTGTGGATGGTGACTATGCATGTGGATGGTGGGTGCATGGTGTGCAGGGGCCTTTGCTTTTAATGTGTGTGGATGGTGACTGCATGCATGTGGATGGTGTGCGCATGTTGTGTAGGGGCCTTTGCTTTTAATGTGTGTGGATGGTGACTGCATGCATGTGGATGGTGTGCGCATGTTGTGTAGGGGCCTTTGCTTTTAATGTGTGTGGATGGTGACTGCATGCATGTGGATGGTGGGCGCATGTTGTGTAGGTGCCTTTGCTTTTAATGTGTGTGGATGGTGACTATGCATGTGGATGGTGGGCGCATGTTGTGTAGGGTCCTTTGCTTTTAATGTGTGTGGATGGTGACTATGCATGTGGATGGTGTGCGCATGTTGTGTAGAGGCCTTTGCTTTTAATGTGTGTGGATGGTGACTGCATGCATGTGGATGGTGTGCGCATGTTGTGTAGGGGCCTTTGCTTTTAATTTGTGTGGATGGTGACTGCATGCATGTGGATGGTGTGCGCATGTTGTGTAGGGGCCTTTGCTTTTAATTTGTGTGGATGGTGACTGCATGCATGTGGATGGTGGGCGAATGTTGTGTAGGGGCCTTTGCTTTTAATGTGTGTGGATGGTGACTGCATGCATGTGGATGGTGTGCGCATGTTGTGTAGGGGCCTTTGCTTTTAATGTGTGTGGATGGTGACTGCATGCATGTGGATGGTGGGCGCATGTTGTGTAGGGGCTTTTGCTTTTAATGTGTGTGGATGGTGACTGCATGCATGTGGATGGTGGGCGCATGTTGTGTAGGGGCCTTTGCTTTTAATGTGTGTGGATGGTGACTGCATGCATGTGGATGGTGAGCGCATGTTGTGCAGGGGCCTTTGCTTTTAATGTGTGTGGATGGTGACTATGCATGTGGATGGTGGGCGCATGTTGTGTAGGGGCCTTTGCTTTTAATGTGTGTGGATGGTGACTATGCATGTGGATGGAGTGCGCATGTTGTGTAGGGGCCTTTGCTTTTAATGTGTGTGGATGGTGACTGCATGCATGTGGATGGTGTGCGCATGTTGTGTAGGGGCCTTTGCTTTTAATGTGTGTGGATGGGGACTAGATGCATGTGGATGGTGTGCGCATGTTGTGTAGGGGCCTTTGCTTTTAATGTGTGTGGATGGTGACTGCATGCATGTGGATGGTGTGCGCATGTTGTGTAGGGGCCTTTGCTTTTAATGTGTGTGAATGGTGACTGTATGTATGTGGATGGTGGGCGCATGTTGTGTAGGGGCCTTTGCTTTTAATGTATGTGTGGGGATGATGTGCGTGTGTTGTTAGGGGGCTTTTCTTTTAATGTATGTATGTGGA
Organism: Ambystoma mexicanum; assembly: GCF_040938575.1. Classification (NCBI taxonomy): domain Eukaryota; kingdom Metazoa; phylum Chordata; class Amphibia; order Caudata; family Ambystomatidae; genus Ambystoma; species Ambystoma mexicanum. The sequence goes on from NC_090939.1 coordinate 50,104,330, forward strand.
TGGTGGGCGCATGTTGTGTAGGGGCCTTTGCTTTTAATGTGTGTGGATGGTGACTGCATGCATATGGATGGTGTGCGCATGTTGTGTAGGGGCATTTGCTTTTAATGTGTGTGGATGGTGACTGCATGCATGTGGATGGTGTGCGCATGTTGTGTAGGGGCCTTTGCTTTTAATGTGTGTGAATGGTGACTGTATGCATGTGGATGGTGGGCGCATGTTGTGTAGGGGCCTTTGCTTTTAATGTGTGTGGATGGTGACTGCATGCATGTGGATGGTGTGCGCATGTTGTGTAGGGGCCTTTGCTTTTAATGTGTGTGGATGGTGACTGCATGCATGTGGATGGTGTGCGCATGTTGTGTAGGGGCCTTTGCTTTTAATGTGTGTGGATGGTGACTGCATGCATGTGGATGGTGTGCGCATGTTGTGTAGGGGCCTTTGCTTTTAATGTGTGTGAATGGTGACTGTATGTATGTGGATGGTGGGCGCATGTTGTGTAGGGGCCTTTGCTTTTAATGTATGTGTGGGGATGATGTGCGTGTGTTGTTAGGGGGCTTTTATTTTAATGTATGTATGTGGATGGTGGGCGCATGTTGTGTAGGGGCCTTTGCTTTTAATGTGTGTGGATGGTGACTGCATGCATATGGATGGTGTGCGCATGTTGTGTAGGGGCATTTGCTTTTAATGTGTGTGGATGGTGACTGTATGCATGTGGATGGTGGGCGCATGTTGTGTAGGGGCCTTTGCTTTTAATGTATGTGTGGGGATGATGTGCATGTGTTGTTAGGGGGCTTTTCTTTTAATGTATGTATGTGGATGGTGGGAGCATGTTGTGTAGGGGCCTTTGCTTTTAATTTGTGTGGATGGTGACTGCATGCATGTGGATGGTGTGCGCATGTTGTGTAGGGGCCTTTGCTTTTAATTTGTGTGGATGGTGACTGCATGCATGTGGATGGTGTGCGCATGTTGCGTAGGGGCCTTTGCTTTTAATTTGTGAGGATGGTGACTGCATGCATGTGGATGGCGTGCGCATGTTGTGTAGGGGCCTTTGCTTTTAATGTGTGTGGATGGTGACTGCATGCATGTGGATGGTGTGCGCATGTTGTGTAGGGGCCTTTGCTTTTAATTTGTGTGGATGGTGACTGCATGCATGTGGATGGTGTGCGCATGTTGTGTAGGGGCCTTTGCTTTTAATGTTAGTGGATGGTGACTGCATGCATGTGGATGGTGGGCGCATGTTGTGTAGGGGCCTTTGCTTTTAATGTGTGTGGATGGTGACTGCATGCATGTGGATGGTGGGCGCATGTTGTGTAGGGGCCTTTGCTTTTAATGTGTGTGGATGGTGACTGCATGCATGTGGATGGTGTGCGTATGTTGTGTAGGGGCCTTTGCTTTTAATGTGTGTGGATGGTGACTGCATGCATGTGGATGGTGTGCGCATGTTGTGTAGGGGCCTTTGCTTTTAATGTGTGTGGATGGTGACTGCATGCATGTGGATGGTGTGCGCATGTTGTGTAGGGGCCTTTGCTTTTAATGTGTGTGAATGGTGACTGTATGTATGTGGATGGTGGGCCCATGTTGTGTAGGGGCCTTTGCTTTTAATGTATGTGTGGGGATGATGTGCGTGTGTTGTTAGGGGGCTTTTCTTTTAATGTATGTATGTGGATGGTGGGCGCATGTTGTGTAGGGGCCTTTGCTTTTAATGTGTGTGGATGGTGACTGCATGCATATGGATGGTGTGCGCATGTTGTGTAGGGGCCTTTGCTTTTAATGTGTGTGGATGGTGACTGCATGCATGTGGATGGTGTGCGCATGTTGTGTAGGGGCCTTTGCTTTTAATGTGTGTGAATGGTGACTGTATGCATGTGGATGGTGGGCGCATGTTGTGTAGGGGCCTTTGCTTTTAATGTATGTGTGGGTATGATGTGCATGTGTTGTTAGGGGGCTTTTCTTTTAATGTATGTATGTGGATGGTGGGAGCATGTTGTGTAGGGGCCTTTGCTTTTAATTTGTGTGGATGGTGACTGCATGCATGTGGATGGTGTGCGCATGTTGTGTAGGGGCCTTTGCTTTTAATGTGTGTGGATGGTGACTGTATGCATGTGGATGGTGGGCGCATGTGTGTAGGGGCCTTTGCTTTTAATGTATGTGTGGGGATGATGTGCGTGTGTTGTTAGGGGGCTTTTCTTTTAATTTATGTATGTGGATGGTGGGCGCATGTTGTGTAGGGGCCTTTGCTTTTAATTTGTGTGGATGGTGACTGCATGCATATGGATGGTGTGCGCATGTTGTGTAGGGGCCTTTGCTTTTAATGTGTGTGGATGGTGACTGCATGCATGTGGATGGTGTGCGCGTGTTGTGTAGGGGCCTTTGCTTTTAATGTGTGTGGATGGTGACTGCATGCATGTGGATGGTGGGCGCATGTTGTGTAAGGGCCTTTGCTTTTAATGTGTGTGGATGGTGACTGCATGCATGTGGATGGTGTGCGCATGTTGTGCAGGGGCCTTTGCTTTTAATGTGTGTGGATGGTGACTGCATGCATGTGGATGGTGTGCGCATGTTGTGTAGGGGTCTTTGCTTTTAATGTGTGTGGATGGTGACTGCATGCATGTGGATGGTGTGCGCATGTTGTGTAGGGGCCTTTGCTTTTAATTTGTGTGGATGGTGATTGCATGCATGTGGATGGTGTGCGCATGTTGTGTAGGGGCCTTTGCTTTTAATTTGTGTGGATGGTGACTGCATGCATGTGGATGGTGTGCGCATGTTGTGTAGGGGCCTTTGCTTTTAATTTGTGTGGATGGTGACTGCATGCATGTGGATGGTGTGCGCATGTTGTGTAGGGGCCTTTGCTTTTAATTTGTGAGGATGGTGACTGCATGCATGTGGATGGTGTGCGCATGTTGTGTAGGGGCCTTTGCTTTTAATGTGTGTGGATGGTGACTGCATGCATGTGGATCGTGTGCGCATGTTGTGTAGGGGCCTTTGCTTTTAATTTGTGTGGATGGTGACTGCATGCATGTGGATGGTGGGCGCATGTTGTGTAGGGGCCTTTGCTTTAAATGTTAGTGGATTGGTGACTGCATGCATGTGGATGGTGGGCGCATGTTGTGTAGGGGCCTTTGCTTTTAATGTGTGTGGATGGTGACTGCATGCATGTGGATGGTGGGCGCATGTTGTGTAGGGGCCTTTGCTTTTAATGTGTGTGGATGGTGACTGCATGCATGTGGATGGTGTGCGTATGTTGTGTAGGGGCCTTTGCTTTTAATGTGTGTGGATGGTGACTGCATGCATGTGGATGGTGGGCGCATGTTGTGTAGGGGCCTTTGCTTTTAATGTATGTGTGGGGATGATGTGCGTGTGTTGTTAGGAGGCTTTTCTTTTAATGTATGTATGTGGATGCTGGGCGCATGTTGTGTAGGGCCTTTGCTTTTAATTTGTGTGGATGGTGACTGCATGCATGTGGATGGTGTGCGCATGTTGTGTAGGGGCCTTTGCTTTTAATGTGTGTGGATGGTGACTGTATGCATGTGGATGGTGGGCGCATGTTGTGTAGGGGCCTTTGCTTTTAATTTGTGTGGATGGCAACTGCATGCATATGGATGGTGTGCGCATGTTGTGTAGGGGCCTTTGCCTTTAATGTGTGTGGATGGTGACTGCATGCATGTGGATGGTGTGCGCATGTTGTGTAGGGGCCTTTGCTTTTAATGTGTGTGTGGTGACTGCATGCATGTGGATGGTGGCCGCATGTTGTGTAAGGGCCTTTGCTTTTAATGTGTGTGGATGGTGACTGCATGCATGTGGATGGTGGCCGCATGTTGTGTAAGGGCCTTTGCTTTTAATGTGTGTGGATGGTGACTTCATGCATGTGGATGGTGTGCGCATGTTGTGTAGGGGTCTTTGCTTTTAATGTGTGTGGATGGTGACTTCATGCATGTGGATGGTGTGCGCATGTTGTGTAGGGGTCTTTGCTTTTAATGTGTGTGGATGGTGACTGCATGCATGTGGATGGTGTGCGCATGTTGTGTAGGGGCCTTTGCTTTTAATTTGTGTGGATGGTGACTGCATGCATGTGGATGGTGTGCACATGTTGTGTGGGGGCCTTTGCTTTTAATTTGTGTGGATGGTGACTGCATGCATGTGGATGGTGTGCGCATGTTGTGTAGGGGCCTTTGCTTTTAATTTGTGAGGATGGTGACTGCATGCATGTGGATGGTGTGCGCATGTTGTGTAGGGGCCTTTGCTTTTAATGTGTGTGGATGGTGACTGCATGCATGTGGATGGTGTGCGCATGTTGTGTAGGGGCCTTTGCTTTTAATGTGTGTGGATGGTGACTGCATGCATGTGGATGGTGTGCGCATGTTGTGTAGGGGCCTTTGCTTTTAATGTGTGTGAATGGTGACTGTATGTATGTGGATGGTGGGCGCATGTTGTGTAGGGGCCTTTGCTTTTAATGTATGTGTGGGGATGATGTGCGTGTGTTGTTAGGGGGCTTTTCTTTTAATGTATGTATGTGGATGGTGGGCGCATGTTGTGTAGGGGCCTTTGCTTTTAATGTGTGTGGATGGTGACTGCATGCATATGGATGGTGTGCGCATGTTGTGTAGGGGCCTTTGCTTTTAATGTGTGTGGATGGTGACTGCATGCATGTGGATGGTGTGCGCATGTTGTGTAGGGGCCTTTGCTTTTAATGTGTGTGAATGGTGACTGTATGCATGTGGATGGTGGGCGCATGTTGTGTAGGGGCCTTTGCTTTTAATGTATGTGTGGGGATGATGTGCGTGTGTTGTTAGGGGGCTTTTCTTTTAATGTATGTATGTGGATGGTGGGCGCATGTTGTGTAGGGGCCTTTGCTTTTAATTTGTGTGGATGGTGACTGCATGCATGTGGATGGTGTGCGCATGTTGTGTAGGGGCCTTTGCTTTTAATGTGTGTGGATGGTGACTGCATGCATGTGGATGGTGTGCGCATGTTGTGTAGTGGCCTTTGCTTTTAATGTGTGTGGATGGTGACTGTATGCATGTGGATGGTGGGCGCATGTGTGTAGGGGCCTTTGCTTTTAATGTATGTGTGGGGATGATGTGCGTGTGTTGTTAGGGGGCTTTTCTTTTAATGTATGTATGTGGATGGTGGGCGCATGTTGTGTAGGGGCCTTTGCTTTTAATTTGTGTGGATGGTGACTGCATGCATATGGATGGTGTGCGCATGTTGTGTAGGGGCCTTTGCTTTTAATGTGTGTGGATGGTGACTGCATGCATGTGGATGGTGTGCGCATGTTGTGTAGGGGCCTTTGCTTTTAATGTGTGTGGATGGTGACTGCATGCATGTGGATGGTGGGCGCATGTTGTGTAAGGGCCTTTGCTTTTAATGTGTGTGGATGGTGACTGCATGCATGTGGATGGTGTGCGCATGTTGTGCAGGGGCCTTTGCTTTTAATGTGTGTGGATGGTGACTGCATGCATGTGGATGGTGTGCGCATGTTGTGTAGGGGTCTTTGCTTTTAATGTGTGTGGATGGTGACTGCATGCATGTGGATGGTGTGCGCATGTTGTGTAGGGGCCTTTGCTTTTAATTTGTGTGGATGGTGATTGCATGCATGTGGATGGTGTGCGCATGTTGTGTAGGGGCCTTTGCTTTTAATTTGTGTGGATGGTGACTGCATGCATGTGGATGGTGTGCGCATGTTGTGTAGGGGCCTTTGCTTTTAATTTGTGTGGATGGTGACTGCATGCATGTGGATGGTGTGCGCATGTTGTGTAGGGGCCTTTGCTTTTAATTTGTGAGGATGGTGACTGCATGCATGTGGATGGTGTGCGCATGTTGTGTAGGGGCCTTTGCTTTTAATGTGTGTGGATGGTGACTGCATGCATGTGGATCGTGTGCGCATGTTGTGTAGGGGCCTTTGCTTTTAATTTGTGTGGATGGTGACTGCATGCATGTGGATGGTGGGCGCATGTTGTGTAGGGGCCTTTGCTTTAAATGTTAGTGGATGGTGACTGCATGCATGTGGATGGTGGGCGCATGTTGTGTAGGGGCCTTTGCTTTTAATGTGTGTGGATGGTGACTGCATGCATGTGGATGGTGGGCGCATGTTGTGTAGGGGCCTTTGCTTTTAATGTGTGTGGATGGTGACTGCATGCATGTGGATGGTGTGCGTATGTTGTGTAGGGGCCTTTGCTTTTAATGTGTGTGGATGGTGACTGCATGCATGTGGATGGTGGGCGCATGTTGTGTAGGGGCCTTTGCTTTTAATGTATGTGTGGGGATGATGTGCGTGTGTTGTTAGGAGGCTTTTCTTTTAATGTATGTATCTGGATGCTGGGCGCATGTTGTGTAGGGCCTTTGCTTTTAATTTGTGTGGATGGTGACTGCATGCATGTGGATGGTGTGCGCATGTTGTGTAGGGGCCTTTGCTTTTAATGTGTGTGGATGGTGACTGCATGTATGTGGATGGTGTGCGCATGTTGTGTAGTGGCCTTTGCTTTTAATGTGTGTGGATGGTGACTGTATGCATGTGGATGGTGGGCGCATGTTGTGTAGGGGCCTTTGCTTTTAATGTATGTGTGGGGATGATGTGCGTGTGTTGTTAGGGGGCTTTTCTTTTAATGTATGTATGTGGATGGTGGGCGCATGTTGTGTAGGGGCCTTTGCTTTTAATTTGTGTGGATGGTGACTGCATGCATATGGATGGTGTGCGCATGTTGTGTAGGGGCCTTTGCCTTTAATGTGTGTGGATGGTGACTGCATGCATGTGGATGGTGGCCGCATGTTGTGTAAGGGCCTTTGCTTTTAATGTGTGTGGATGGTGACTGCATGCATGTGGATGGTGGCCGCATGTTGTGTAAGGGCCTTTGCTTTTAATGTGTGTGGATGGTGACTTCATGCATGTGGATGGTGTGCGCATGTTGTGTAGGGGTCTTTGCTTTTAATGTGTGTGCATGGTGACTTCATGCATGTGGATGGTGTGCGCATGTTGTGTAGGAGTCTTTGCTTTTAATGTGTGTGGATGGTGACTGCATGCATGTGGATGGTGTGCGCATGTTGTGTAGGGGCCTTTGCTTTTAATTTGTGTGGATGGTGATTGCATGCATGTGGATGGTGTGCGCATGTTGTGTAGGGGCCTTTGCTTTTAATTTGTGTGGATGGTGACTGCATGCATGTGGATGGTGTGCGCATGTTGTGTGGGGGCCTTTGCTTTTAATTTGTGTGGATGGTGACTGCATGCATGTGGATGGTGTGCGCATGTTGTGTAGGGGCCTTTGCTTTTAATTTGTGAGGATGGTGACTGCATGCATGTGGATGGTGTGCGCATGTTGTGTAGGGGCCTTTGCTTTTAATGTGTGTGGATGGTGACTGCATGCATGTGGATGGTGTGCGCATGTTGTGTAGGGGTCTTTGCTTTTAATTTGTGTGGATGGTGACTGCATGCATGTGGATGGTGTGCGCATGTTGTGTAGGGGCCTTTGCTTTTAATGTTAGTGGATGGTGACTGCATGCATGTGGATGGTGGGCGCATGTTGTGTAGGGGCCTTTGCTTTTAATGTGTGTGGATGGTGACTGCATGCATGTGGATGGTGGGCGCATGTTGTGTAGGGGCCTTTGCTTTTAATGTGTGTGGATGGTGACTGCATGCATGTGGATGGTGTGCGTATGTTGTGTAGGGGCCTTTGCTTTTAATGTGTGTGGATGGTGACTGCATGCATGTGGATGGTGTGCGCATGTTGTGTAGGGGCCTTTGCTTTTAATGTGTGTGGATGGTGACTGCATGCATGTGGATGGTGTGCGCATGTTGTGTAGGGGCCTTTGCTTTTAATGTGTGTGAATGGTGACTGTATGTATGTGGATGGTGGGCGCATGTTGTGTAGGGGCCTTTGCTTTTAATGTGTGTGGATGGTGACTATGCATGTGGATGGTGGGCGCATGTTGTGTAGGGGCCTTTGCTTTTAATGTGTGTGGATGGTGACTGTATGCATGTGGATGGTGGGCTCATGTTGTGTAGAGGCCTTTGCTTTTAATGTGTGTGGATGGTGACTATGCATGTGGATGGTGGGTGCATGTTGTGTAGGGGCCTTTGCTTTTAATGTGTGTGGATGGTGACTGCATGCATGTGGATGGTGTGCGCATGTTGTGTAGGGGCCTTTGCTTTTAATGTGTGTGGATGGTGACTGCATGCATGTGGATGGTGGGCGCATGTTGTGTTGGGGCCTTTGCTTTTAATGTGTGTGGATGGTGACTATGCATGTGGATGGTGGGCGCATGTTGTGTAGGGGCCTTTGCTTTTAATGTGTGTGGATGGTGACTATGCAAGTGGATGGTGTGCGCATGTTGTGTAGGGGCCTTTGCTTTTAATGTGTGTGGATGGTGACTGTATGCATGTGGATGGTGGGCGCATGTTGTGCAGGGGCCTTTGCTTTTAATGTGTGTGGATGGTGACTATGCATGTGGATGGTGGGCGCATGTTGTGTAGGGGCCTTTGCTTTTAATGTGTGTGGATGGTGACTGCATGCATGTGGATGGTGTGCGCATGTTGTGTAGGGGCCTTTGCTTTTAATGTGTGTGGATGGTGACTGCATGCATGTGGATGGTGTGCGCATGTTGTGTAGGGGCCTTTGCTTTTAATGTGTGTGGATGGTGACTGCATGCATGTGGATGGTGTGCGCATGTTGTGTAGGGGCCTTTGCTTTTAATGTGTGTGGATGGTGACTGCATGCATGTGGGTGGTGTGCGCATGTTGTGTAGGGGCCTTTGCTTTTAATGTGTTTGGATGGTGACTATGCATGTGGATGGTGTGCGCATGTTGTGTAGAGGCCTTTGCTTTTAATGTGTGTGGATGGTGACTGCATGCATGTGGATGGTGTGCGCATGTTGTACAGGGGCCTTTGCTTTTAATTTGTGTGGATGGTGACTGCATGCATGTGGATGGTGTGCGCATGTTGTGTAGGGGCCTTTGCTTTTAATTTGTGTGGATGGTGACTGCATGCATGTGGATGGTGGGCGCATGTTGTGTAGGGGCCTTTGCTTTTAATGTGTGTGGATGGTGACTGCATGCATGTGGATGGTGTGGCATGTTGTGTAGGGGCCTTTGCTTTTAATTTGTGTGGATGGTGACTGCATGCATGTGGATGGTGTGCGCATGTTGTGTAGGGGCCTTTGCTTTTAATTTGTGAGGATGGTGACTGCATGCATGTGGATGGTGTGCGCATGTTGTGTAGGGGCCTTTGCTTTTAATGTGTGTGGATGGCGACTGCATGCATGTGGATGGTGTGCGCATGTTGTGTAGGGGCCTTTGCTTTTAATTTGTGTGGATGGTGACTACATGCATGTGGATGGTGTGCGCATGTTGTGTAGGGGCCTTTGCTTTTAATGTTAGTGGATGGTGACTGCATGCATGTGGATGGTGGGCACATGTTGTGTAGGGGCCTTTGCTTTTAATGTGTGTGGATGGTGACTGCATGCATGTGGATGGTGGGCGCATGTAGTGTAGGGGCCTTTGCTTTTAATGTGTGTGGATGGTGACTATGCATGTGGATGGTGTGCGCATGTTGTGTAGAGGCCTTTGCTTTTAATGTGTGTGGATGGTGACTGCATGCATGAGGATGGTTTGCGCATGTTGTATAGGGGCCTTTGCTTTTAATTTGTGTGGATGGTGACTGCATGCATGTGGATGGTGTGCGCATGTTGTGTAGGGGCCTTTGCTTTTAATTTGTGTGGATGGTGACTGCATGCATGTGGATGGTGGGCGCATGTTGTGTAGGGGCCTTTGCTTTTAATGTGTGTGGATGGTGACTGCATGCATGTGGATGGTGTGGCATGTTGTGTAGGGGCCTTTGCTTTTAATGTGTGTGGATGGTGACTGCATGCATGTGGATGGTGTGCGCATGTTGTGTAGGGGCCTTTGCTTTTAATGTGTGTGGATGGTGACTGCATGCATGTGGATGGTGTGCGCATGTTGTGTAGGGGCCTTTGCTTTTAATGTGTGTGGATGGTGACTGCATGCATGTGGATGGTGGGCGCATGTTGTGTAGGGGCCTTTGCTTTTAATGTGTGTGGATGGTGACTATGCATGTGGATGGTGTGCGCTTGTTGTGTAGAGGCCTTTGCTTTTAATGTGTGTGGATGGTGACTGCATGCATGTGGATGGTGTGCGCATGTTGTATAGGGGCCTTTGCTTTTAATTTGTGTGGATGGTGACTGCATGCATGTGGATGGTGTGCGCATGTTGTGTAGGGGCCTTTGCTTTTAATTTGTGTGGATGGTGACTGCATGCATGTGGATGGTGGGCGCATGTTGTGTAGGGGCCTTTGCTTTTAATGTGTGTGGATGGTGACTGCATGCATGTGGATGGTGTGGCATGTTGTGTAGGGGCCTTTGCTTTTAATGTGTGTGGATGGTGACTGCATGCATGTGGATGGTGTGCGCATGTTGTGTAGGGGCCTTTGCTTTTAATGTGTATGGATGGTGACTGCATGCATGTGGATGGTGTGTGCATGTTGTGTAGGGTCCTTTGCTTTTAATGTGTGTGGATGGTGACTGCATGCATGTGGATGGTGTGCGCATGTTGTGTAGGGGCCTTTGCTTTTAATGTGTGTGGATGGTGAAAGCATGCATGTGGATGGTGTGCGCATGTTGTGTAGGGGCCTATGCTTTTAATGTGTGTGGATGGTGACTGCATGCATGTGGATGGTGGGCGCATGTTGTATAGGGGCCTTTGCTTTTAATGTGTGTGGATGGTGACTGCATGCATGTGGATGCTGGGCGCATGTTGTGTAGGGGCCTTTGCTTTTAATGTGTGTGGATGGTGACTGCATGCATGTGGATGGTGGGCGCATGTTGTGTAGGGGCCTTTGCTTTTAATGTGTGTGGATGGTGACTGCATGCATGTGGATGGTGGGCGCATGTTGTGAAGGGGCCTTTGCTTTTAATGTATGTGTGGGGATGATGTGCGTGTGTTGTTAGGGGGCTTTTCTTTTAATGTATGTATGTGGATGGTGGGCGCATGTTGTGTAGTGGCCTTTGCTTTTAATGTGTGTGGATGGTGACTGCATGCATGTGGATGGTGTGCGCATGTTGTGTAGGGGCCTTTGCTTTTAATGTGTGTGGATGGTGACTGTATGCATGTGGATGGTGGGCGCATGTTGTGTAGGGGCCTTTGCTTTTAATGTATGTGTGGGGATGATGTGCGTGTGTTGTTAGGGGGCTTTTCTTTTAATGTATGTATGTGGATGGTGGGCGCATGTTGTGTAGGGGCCTTTACTTTTAATTTGTGTGGATGGTGACTGCATGCATATGGATGGTGTGCGCATGTTGTGTAGGGGCCTTTGCTTTTAATGTGTGTGGATGGTGACTGCATGCATGTGGATGGTGTGCGCATGTTGTGTAGGGGCCTTTGCTTTTAATGTGTGTGGATGGTGACTGCATGCATGTGGATGGTGGGCGCATGTTGTGTAGGGGCCTTTGCTTTTAATGTGTGTGGATGGTGACTGCATGCATGTGGATGGTGTGCGCATGTTGTGTAGGGGCCTTTGCTTTTAATGTGTGTGGATGGTGACTGCATGCATGTGGATGGTGTGCGCATGTTGTGTAGGGGTCTTTGCTTTTAATGTGTGTGGATGGTGACTGCATGCATGTGGATGGTGGGCGCATGTTGTGTAGGGGCCTTTGCTTTTAATTTGTGTGGATGGTGATTGCATGCATGTGGATGGTGGGCGCATGTTGTGTAGGAGCCTTTGCTTTTAATTTGTGTGGATGGTGATTGCATGCATGTGGATGGTGTGCGCATGTTGTGTAGGGGCCTTTGCTTTTAATTTGTGAGGATGGTGACTGCATGCATGTGGATGATGTGCGCATGTTGTGTAGGGGCCTTTGCTTTTAATGTGTGTGGATGGTGACTGCATGCATGTGGATGGTGTGCGCATGTTGTGTAGGGGCCTTTGCTTTTAATTTGTGTGGATGGTGACTGCATGCATGTGGATGGTGTGCGCATGTTGTGTAGGGGCCTTTGCTTTTAATGTGTGTGGATGGTGACTGTATGCATGTGGATGGTGGGCGCATGTTGTGTAGAGGCCTTTGCTTTTAATGTGTGTGGATGGTGACTATGCATGTGGATGGTGGGCACATGTTGTGTAGGGGCCTTTGCTTCTAATGTGTGTGGATGGTGACTGCATGCATGTGGATGGTGTGCGCATGTTGTGTAGGGGCCTTTGCTTTTAATGTGTGTGGATGGTGACTGCATGCATGTGGATGGTGTGCGCATGTTGTGTAGGGACCTTTGCTTTTAATGTGTGTGGATGGTGACTGCATGCATGTGGATGGTGTGCGCATGTTGTGTAGGGACCTTTGCTTTTAATGTGTGTGGATGGTGACTGCATGCATGTGGATGGTGTGCGCATGTTGTGTAGGGGCCTTTGCTTTTAATGTGTGTGGATGGTGACTGCATGCATGTGGATGGTGGGCGCATGTTGTGTAGGGGCCTTTGCTTTTAATGTGTGTGGATGGTGACTATGCATGTGGATGGTGGGCGCATGTTGTGTAGGGGCCTTTGCTTTTAATGTGTGTGGATGGTGACTATGCATGTGGATGGTGTGCGCATGTTGTGTAGGGGCCTTTGCTTTTAATGTGTGTGGATGGTGACTATGCATGTGGATGGTGGGTGCATGGTGTGCAGGGGCCTTTGCTTTTAATGTGTGTGGATGGTGACTGCATGCATGTGGATGGTGTGCGCATGTTGTGTAGGGGCCTTTGCTTTTAATGTGTGTGGATGGTGACTGCATGCATGTGGATGGTGTGCGCATGTTGTGTAGGGGCCTTTGCTTTTAATGTGTGTGGATGGTGACTGCATGCATGTGGATGGTGGGCGCATGTTGTGTAGGTGCCTTTGCTTTTAATGTGTGTGGATGGTGACTATGCATGTGGATGGTGGGCGCATGTTGTGTAGGGTCCTTTGCTTTTAATGTGTGTGGATGGTGACTATGCATGTGGATGGTGTGCGCATGTTGTGTAGAGGCCTTTGCTTTTAATGTGTGTGGATGGTGACTGCATGCATGTGGATGGTGTGCGCATGTTGTGTAGGGGCCTTTGCTTTTAATTTGTGTGGATGGTGACTGCATGCATGTGGATGGTGTGCGCATGTTGTGTAGGGGCCTTTGCTTTTAATTTGTGTGGATGGTGACTGCATGCATGTGGATGGTGGGCGAATGTTGTGTAGGGGCCTTTGCTTTTAATGTGTGTGGATGGTGACTGCATGCATGTGGATGGTGTGCGCATGTTGTGTAGGGGCCTTTGCTTTTAATGTGTGTGGATGGTGACTGCATGCATGTGGATGGTGGGCGCATGTTGTGTAGGGGCTTTTGCTTTTAATGTGTGTGGATGGTGACTGCATGCATGTGGATGGTGGGCGCATGTTGTGTAGGGGCCTTTGCTTTTAATGTGTGTGGATGGTGACTGCATGCATGTGGATGGTGAGCGCATGTTGTGCAGGGGCCTTTGCTTTTAATGTGTGTGGATGGTGACTATGCATGTGGATGGTGGGCGCATGTTGTGTAGGGGCCTTTGCTTTTAATGTGTGTGGATGGTGACTATGCATGTGGATGGAGTGCGCATGTTGTGTAGGGGCCTTTGCTTTTAATGTGTGTGGATGGTGACTGCATGCATGTGGATGGTGTGCGCATGTTGTGTAGGGGCCTTTGCTTTTAATGTGTGTGGATGGGGACTAGATGCATGTGGATGGTGGGCGCATGTTGTGTAGGGGCCTTTGCTTTTAATGTGTGTGGATGGTGACTGCATGCATGTGGATGGTGGGCGCATGTTGCGCAGGGGCCTTTGCTTTTAATGTGTGTGGATGGTGACTATGCATGTGGATGGAGGGCGCATGTTGCGTAGGGGCCTTTGCTTTTAATGTGTGTGGATGGTGACTGTGCATGTGGATGGTGGGCGCATGTTGTGTAGAGGCCTTTGCTTTTAATGTGTGTGGATGGTGACTATGCATGTGGATGGTGGGCACATGTTGTGTAGGGGCCTTTGCTTTTAATGTGTGTGGATGGTGACTGCATGCATGTGGATGGTGTGCGCATGTTGTGTAGGGGCCTTTGCTTTTAATGTGTGTGGATGGTGACTGCATGCATGTGGATGGTGTGCGCATGTTGTGTAGGGACCTTTGCTTTTAATGTGTGTGGATGGTGACTGCATGCATGTGGATGGTGTGCGCATGTTGTGTAGGGGCCTTTGCTTTTAATGTGTGTGGATGGTGACTGCATGCATGTGGATGGTGGGCGCATGTTGTGTAGGGGCCTTTGCTTTTAATGTGTGTGGATGGTGACTATGCATGTGGATGGTGGGCGCATGTTGTGTAGGGGCCTTTGCTTTTAATGTGTGTGGATGGTGACTATGCATGTGGATGGTGTGCGCATGTTGAGTAGGGGCCTTTGCTTTTAATGTGTGTGGATGGTGACTATGCATGTGGATGGTGGGCGCATGTTGTGCAGGGGCCTTTGCTTTTAATGTGTGTGGATGGTGACTGCATGCATGTGGATGGTGTGCGCATGTTGTGCAGGGGCCTTTGCTTTTAATGTGTGTGGATGGTGACTGCATGCATGTGGATGGTGTGCGCATGTTGTGTAGGGGCCTTTGCTTTTAATGTGTGTGGATGGTGACTGCATGCATGTGGATGGTGGGCGCATGTTGTGTAGGTGCCTTTGCTTTTAATGTGTGTGGATTGTGACTATGCATGTGGATGGTGGGCGCATGTTGTGTAGGGTCCTTTGCTTTTAATGTGTGTGGATGGTGACTATGCATGTGGATGGTGTGCGCATGTTGTGTAGAGGCCTTTGCTTTTAATGTGTGTGGATGGTGACTGCATGCATATGGATGGTGTGCGCATGTTGTGTAGGGGCCTTTGCTTTTAATTTGTGTGGATGGTGACTGCATGCATGTGGATGGTGTGCGCATGTTGTGTAGGGGCCTTTGCTTTTAATTTGTGTGGATGGTGACTGCATGCATGTGGATGGTGGGCGAATGTTGTGTAGGGGCCTTTGCTTTTAATGTGTGTGGATGGTGACTGCATGCATGTGGATGGTGTGCGCATGTTGTGTAGGGGCCTTTGCTTTTAATGTGTGTGGATGGTGACTGCATGCATGTGGATGGTGGGCGCATGTTGTGTAGGGGCCTTTGCTTTTAATGTGTGTGGATGGTGACTGCATGCATGTGGATGGTGTGCGCATGTTGTGTAGGGGCCTTTGCTTTTAATGTGTGTGGATGGTGACTGCATGCATGTGGATGGTGGGCGCATGTTGTGTAGGGACTTTTGCTTTTAATGTGTGTGGATGGTGACTGCATGCATGTGGATGGTGGGCGCATGTTGTGTAGGGGCCTTTGCTTTTAATGTGTGTGGATGGTGACTGCATGCATGTGGATGGTGAGCGCATGTTGTGCAGGGGCCTTTGCTTTTAATGTGTGTGGATGGTGACTATGCATGTGGATGGTGGGCGCATGTTGTGTAGGGGCCTTTGCTTTTAATGTGTGTGGATGGTGACTATGCATGTGGATGGAGTGCGCATGTTGTGTAGGGGCCTTTGCTTTTAATGTGTGTGGATGGTGACTGCATGCATGTGGATGGTGTGCGCATGTTGTGTAGGGGCCTTTGCTTTTAATGTGTGTGGATGGGGACTAGATGCATGTGGATGGTGGGCGCATGTTGTGTAGGGGCCTTTGCTTTTAATGTGTGTGGATGGTGACTGCATGCATGTGGATGGTGGGCGCATGTTGCGCAGGGGCCTTTGCTTTTAATGTGTGTGGATGGTGACTATGCATGTGGATGGAGGGCGCATGTTGCGTAGGGGCCTTTGCTTTTAATGTGTGTGGATGGTGACTGTGCATGTGGATGGTGGGCGCATGTTGTGTAGAGGCCTTTGCTTTTAATGTGTGTGGATGGTGACTATGCATGTGGATGGTGGGCACATGTTGTGTAGGGGCCTTTGCTTTTAATGTGTGTGGATGGTGACTGCATGCATGTGGATGGTGTGCGCATGTTGTGTAGGGGCCTTTGCTTTTAATGTGTGTGGATGGTGACTGCATGCATGTGGATGGTGTGCGCATGTTGTGTAGGGACCTTTGCTTTTAATGTGTGTGGATGGTGACTGCATGCATGTGGATGGTGTGCGCATGTTGTGTAGGGGCCTTTGCTTTTAATGTGTGTGGATGGTGACTGCATGCATGTGGATGGTGGGCGCATGTTGTGTAGGGGCCTTTGCTTTTAATGTGTGTGGATGGTGACTATGCATGTGGATGGTGGGCGCATGTTGTGTAGGGGCCTTTGCTTTTAATGTGTGTGGATGGTGACTATGCATGTGGATGGTGTGCGCATGTTGAGTAGGGGCCTTTGCTTTTAATGTGTGTGGATGGTGACTATGCATGTGGATGGTGGGCGCATGTTGTGCAGGGGCCTTTGCTTTTAATGTGTGTGGATGGTGACTGCATGCATGTGGATGGTGTGCGCATGTTGTGCAGGGGCCTTTGCTTTTAATGTGTGTGGATGGTGACTGCATGCATGTGGATGGTGTGCGCATGTTGTGTAGGGGCCTTTGCTTTTAATGTGTGTGGATGGTGACTGCATGCATGTGGATGGTGGGCGCATGTTGTGTAGGTGCCTTTGCTTTTAATGTGTGTGGATTGTGACTATGCATGTGGATGGTGGGCGCATGTTGTGTAGGGTCCTTTGCTTTTAATGTGTGTGGATGGTGACTATGCATGTGGATGGTGTGCGCATGTTGTGTAGAGGCCTTTGCTTTTAATGTGTGTGGATGGTGACTGCATGCATGTGGATGGTGTGCGCATGTTGTGTAGGGGCCTTTGCTTTTAATTTGTGTGGATGGTGACTGCATGCATGTGGATGGTGTGCGCATGTTGTGTAGGGGCCTTTGCTTTTAATTTGTGTGGATGGTGACTGCATGCATGTGGATGGTGGGCGAATGTTGTGTAGGGGCCTTTGCTTTTAATGTGTGTGGATGGTGACTGCATGCATGTGGATGGTGTGCGCATGTTGTGTAGGGGCCTTTGCTTTTAATGTGTGTGGATGGTGACTGCATGCATGTGGATGGTGGGCGCATGTTGTGTAGGGGCCTTTGCTTTTAATGTGTGTGGATGGTGACTGCATGCATGTGGATGGTGGGCGCATGTTGTGTAGGGGCCTTTGCTTTTAATGTTAGTGGATGGTGACTGCATGCATGTGGATGGTGGGCGCATGTTGTGTAGGGGCCTTTGCTTTTAATGTGTGTGGATGGTGACTGCATGCATGTGGATGGTGGGCGCATGTTGTGTAGGGGCCTTTGCTTTTAATGTGTGTGGATGGTGACTGCATGCATGTGGATGGTGTGCGTATGTTGTGTAGGGGCCTTTGCTTTTAATGTGTGTGGATGGTGACTGCATGCATGTGGATGGTGTGCGCATGTTGTGTAGGGGCCTTTGCTTTTAATGTGTGTGGATGGTGACTGCATGCATGTGGATGGTGTGCGCATGTTGTGTAGGGGCCTTTGCTTTTAATGTGTGTGAATGGTGACTGTATGTATGTGGATGGTGGGCGCATGTTGTGTAGGGGCCTTTGCTTTTAATGTGTGTGGATGGTGACTATGCATGTGGATGGTGGGCGCATGTTGTGTAGGGGCCTTTGCTTTTAATGTGTGTGGATGGTGACTGTATGCATGTGGATGGTGGGCTCATGTTGTGTAGAGGCCTTTGCTTTTAATGTGTGTGGATGGTGACTATGCATGTGGATGGTGGGTGCATGTTGTGTAGGGGCCTTTGCTTTTAATGTGTGTGGATGGTGACTGCATGCATGTGGATGGTGTGCGCATGTTGTGTAGGGGCCTTTGCTTTTAATGTGTGTGGATGGTGACTGCATGCATGTGGATGGTGGGCGCATGTTGTGTTGGGGCCTTTGCTTTTAATGTGTGTGGATGGTGACTATGCATGTGGATGGTGGGCGCATGTTGTGTAGGGGCCTTTGCTTTTAATGTGTGTGGATGGTGACTATGCAAGTGGATAGTGTGCGCATGTTGTGTAGGGGCCTTTGCTTTTAATGTGTGTGGATGGTGACTGTATGCATGTGGATGGTGGGCGCATGTTGTGCAGGGGCCTTTGCTTTTAATGTGTGTGGATGGTGACTATGCATGTGGATGGTGGGCGCATGTTGTGTAGGGGCCTTTGCTTTTAATGTGTGTGGATGGTGACTGCATGCATGTGGATGGTGTGCGCATGTTGTGTAGGGGCCTTTGCTTTTAATGTGTGTGGATGGTGACTGCATGCATGTGGATGGTGTGCGCATGTTGTGTAGGGGCCTTTGCTTTTAATGTGTGTGGATGGTGACTGCATGCATGTGGATGGTGTGCGCATGTTGTGTAGGGGCCTTTGCTTTTAATGTGTGTGGATGGTGACTGCATGCATGTGGGTGGTGTGCGCATGTTGTGTAGGGGCCTTTGCTTTTAATGTGTTTGGATGGTGACTATGCATGTGGATGGTGTGCGCATGTTGTGTAGAGGCCTTTGCTTTTAATGTGTGTGGATGGTGACTGCATGCATGTGGATGGTGTGCGCATGTTGTACAGGGGCCTTTGCTTTTAATTTGTGTGGATGGTGACTGCATGCATGTGGATGGTGTGCGCATGTTGTGTAGGGGCCTTTGCTTTTAATTTGTGTGGATGGTGACTGCATGCATGTGGATGGTGGGCGCATGTTGTGTAGGGGCCTTTGCTTTTAATGTGTGTGGATGGTGACTGCATGCATGTGGATGGTGTGGCATGTTGTGTAGGGGCCTTTGCTTTTAATTTGTGTGGATGGTGACTGCATGCATGTGGATGGTGTGCGCATGTTGTGTAGGGGCCTTTGCTTTTAATTTGTGAGGATGGTGACTGCATGCATGTGGATGGTGTGCGCATGTTGTGTAGGGGCCTTTGCTTTTAATGTGTGTGGATGGCGACTGCATGCATGTGGATGGTGTGCGCATGTTGTGTAGGGGCCTTTGCTTTTAATTTGTGTGGATGGTGACTACATGCATGTGGATGGTGTGCGCATGTTGTGTAGGGGCCTTTGCTTTTAATGTTAGTGGATGGTGACTGCATGCATGTGGATGGTGGGCACATGTTGTGTAGGGGCCTTTGCTTTTAATGTGTGTGGATGGTGACTGCATGCATGTGGATGGTGGGCGCATGTAGTGTAGGGGCCTTTGCTTTTAATGTGTGTGGATGGTGACTATGCATGTGGATGGTGTGCGCATGTTGTGTAGAGGCCTTTGCTTTTAATGTGTGTGGATGGTGACTGCATGCATGAGGATGGTTTGCGCATGTTGTATAGGGGCCTTTGCTTTTAATTTGTGTGGATGGTGACTGCATGCATGTGGATGGTGTGCGCATGTTGTGTAGGGGCCTTTGCTTTTAATTTGTGTGGATGGTGACTGCATGCATGTGGATGGTGGGCGCATGTTGTGTAGGGGCCTTTGCTTTTAATGTGTGTGGATGGTGACTGCATGCATGTGGATGGTGTGGCATGTTGTGTAGGGGCCTTTGCTTTTAATGTGTGTGGATGGTGACTGCATGCATGTGGATGGTGTGCGCATGTTGTGTAGGGGCCTTTGCTTTTAATGTGTGTGGATGGTGACTGCATGCATGTGGATGGTGTGCGCATGTTGTGTAGGGGCCTTTGCTTTTAATGTGTGTGGATGGTGACTGCATGCATGTGGATGGTGGGCGCATGTTGTGTAGGGGCCTTTGCTTTTAATGTGTGTGGATGGTGACTATGCATGTGGATGGTGTGCGCTTGTTGTGTAGAGGCCTTTGCTTTTAATGTGTGTGGATGGTGACTGCATGCATGTGGATGGTGTGCGCATGTTGTATAGGGGCCTTTGCTTTTAATTTGTGTGGATGGTGACTGCATGCATGTGGATGGTGTGTGCATGTTGTGTAGGGGCCTTTGCTTTTAATTTGTGTGGATGGTGACTGCATGCATGTGGATGGTGGGCGCATGTTGTGTAGGGGCCTTTGCTTTTAATGTGTGTGGATGGTGACTGCATGCATGTGGATGGTGTGGCATGTTGTGTAGGGGCCTTTGCTTTTAATGTGTGTGGATGGTGACTGCATGCATGTGGATGGTGTGCGCATGTTGTGTAGGGGCCTTTGCTTTTAATGTGTATGGATGGTGACTGCATGCATGTGG
This sequence comes from Ambystoma mexicanum, assembly GCF_040938575.1. Lineage (NCBI taxonomy): Eukaryota > Metazoa > Chordata > Amphibia > Caudata > Ambystomatidae > Ambystoma > Ambystoma mexicanum. The sequence goes on from NC_090939.1 coordinate 50,124,519, forward strand.
ATGGTGTGTGCATGTTGTGTAGGGTCCTTTGCTTTTAATGTGTGTGGATGGTGACTGCATGCATGTGGATGGTGTGCGCATGTTGTGTAGGGGCCTTTGCTTTTAATGTGTGTGGATGGTGAAAGCATGCATGTGGATGGTGTGCGCATGTTGTGTAGGGGCCTATGCTTTTAATGTGTGTGGATGGTGACTGCATGCATGTGGATGGTGGGCGCATGTTGTATAGGGGCCTTTGCTTTTAATGTGTGTGGATGGTGACTGCATGCATGTGGATGCTGGGCGCATGTTGTGTAGGGGCCTTTGCTTTTAATGTGTGTGGATGGTGACTGCATGCATGTGGATGGTGGGCGCATGTTGTGTAGGGGCCTTTGCTTTTAATGTGTGTGGATGGTGACTGCATGCATGTGGATGGTGGGCGCATGTTGTGAAGGGGCCTTTGCTTTTAATGTATGTGTGGGGATGATGTGCGTGTGTTGTTAGGGGGCTTTTCTTTTAATGTATGTATGTGGATGGTGGGCGCATGTTGTGTAGTGGCCTTTGCTTTTAATGTGTGTGGATGGTGACTGCATGCATGTGGATGGTGTGCGCATGTTGTGTAGGGGCCTTTGCTTTTAATGTGTGTGGATGGTGACTGTATGCATGTGGATGGTGGGCGCATGTTGTGTAGGGGCCTTTGCTTTTAATGTATGTGTGGGGATGATGTGCGTGTGTTGTTAGGGGGCTTTTCTTTTAATGTATGTATGTGGATGGTGGGCGCATGTTGTGTAGGGGCCTTTACTTTTAATTTGTGTGGATGGTGACTGCATGCATATGGATGGTGTGCGCATGTTGTGTAGGGGCCTTTGCTTTTAATGTGTGTGGATGGTGACTGCATGCATGTGGATGGTGTGCGCATGTTGTGTAGGGGCCTTTGCTTTTAATGTGTGTGGATGGTGACTGCATGCATGTGGATGGTGGGCGCATGTTGTGTAGGGGCCTTTGCTTTTAATGTGTGTGGATGGTGACTGCATGCATGTGGATGGTGTGCGCATGTTGTGTAGGGGCCTTTGCTTTTAATGTGTGTGGATGGTGACTGCATGCATGTGGATGGTGTGCGCATGTTGTGTAGGGGTCTTTGCTTTTAATGTGTGTGGATGGTGACTGCATGCATGTGGATGGTGGGCGCATGTTGTGTAGGGGCCTTTGCTTTTAATTTGTGTGGATGGTGATTGCATGCATGTGGATGGTGGGCGCATGTTGTGTAGGAGCCTTTGCTTTTAATTTGTGTGGATGGTGATTGCATGCATGTGGATGGTGTGCGCATGTTGTGTAGGGGCCTTTGCTTTTAATTTGTGAGGATGGTGACTGCATGCATGTGGATGATGTGCGCATGTTGTGTAGGGGCCTTTGCTTTTAATGTGTGTGGATGGTGACTGCATGCATGTGGATGGTGTGCGCATGTTGTGTAGGGGCCTTTGCTTTTAATTTGTGTGGATGGTGACTGCATGCATGTGGATGGTGTGCGCATGTTGTGTAGGGGCCTTTGCTTTTAATGTGTGTGGATGGTGACTGTATGCATGTGGATGGTGGGCGCATGTTGTGTAGAGGCCTTTGCTTTTAATGTGTGTGGATGGTGACTATGCATGTGGATGGTGGGCACATGTTGTGTAGGGGCCTTTGCTTCTAATGTGTGTGGATGGTGACTGCATGCATGTGGATGGTGTGCGCATGTTGTGTAGGGGCCTTTGCTTTTAATGTGTGTGGATGGTGACTGCATGCATGTGGATGGTGTGCGCATGTTGTGTAGGGACCTTTGCTTTTAATGTGTGTGGATGGTGACTGCATGCATGTGGATGGTGTGCGCATGTTGTGTAGGGACCTTTGCTTTTAATGTGTGTGGATGGTGACTGCATGCATGTGGATGGTGTGCGCATGTTGTGTAGGGGCCTTTGCTTTTAATGTGTGTGGATGGTGACTGCATGCATGTGGATGGTGGGCGCATGTTGTGTAGGGGCCTTTGCTTTTAATGTGTGTGGATGGTGACTATGCATGTGGATGGTGGGCGCATGTTGTGTAGGGGCCTTTGCTTTTAATGTGTGTGGATGGTGACTATGCATGTGGATGGTGTGCGCATGTTGTGTAGGGGCCTTTGCTTTTAATGTGTGTGGATGGTGACTATGCATGTGGATGGTGGGTGCATGGTGTGCAGGGGCCTTTGCTTTTAATGTGTGTGGATGGTGACTGCATGCATGTGGATGGTGTGCGCATGTTGTGTAGGGGCCTTTGCTTTTAATGTGTGTGGATGGTGACTGCATGCATGTGGATGGTGTGCGCATGTTGTGTAGGGGCCTTTGCTTTTAATGTGTGTGGATGGTGACTGCATGCATGTGGATGGTGGGCGCATGTTGTGTAGGTGCCTTTGCTTTTAATGTGTGTGGATGGTGACTATGCATGTGGATGGTGGGCGCATGTTGTGTAGGGTCCTTTGCTTTTAATGTGTGTGGATGGTGACTATGCATGTGGATGGTGTGCGCATGTTGTGTAGAGGCCTTTGCTTTTAATGTGTGTGGATGGTGACTGCATGCATGTGGATGGTGTGCGCATGTTGTGTAGGGGCCTTTGCTTTTAATTTGTGTGGATGGTGACTGCATGCATGTGGATGGTGTGCGCATGTTGTGTAGGGGCCTTTGCTTTTAATTTGTGTGGATGGTGACTGCATGCATGTGGATGGTGGGCGAATGTTGTGTAGGGGCCTTTGCTTTTAATGTGTGTGGATGGTGACTGCATGCATGTGGATGGTGTGCACATGTTGTGTAGGGGCCTTTGCTTTTAATGTGTGTGGATGGTGACTGCATGCATGTGGATGGTGGGCGCATGTTGTGTAGGGGCTTTTGCTTTTAATGTGTGTGGATGGTGACTGCATGCATGTGGATGGTGGGCGCATGTTGTGTAGGGGCCTTTGCTTTTAATGTGTGTGGATGGTGACTGCATGCATGTGGATGGTGAGCGCATGTTGTGCAGGGGCCTTTGCTTTTAATGTGTGTGGATGGTGACTATGCATGTGGATGGTGGGCGCATGTTGTGTAGGGGCCTTTGCTTTTAATGTGTGTGGATGGTGACTATGCATGTGGATGGAGTGCGCATGTTGTGTAGGGGCCTTTGCTTTTAATGTGTGTGGATGGTGACTGCATGCATGTGGATGGTGTGCGCATGTTGTGTAGGGGCCTTTGCTTTTAATGTGTGTGGATGGGGACTAGATGCATGTGGATGGTGGGCGCATGTTGTGTAGGGGCCTTTGCTTTTAATGTGTGTGGATGGTGACTGCATGCATGTGGATGGTGGGCGCATGTTGCGCAGGGGCCTTTGCTTTTAATGTGTGTGGATGGTGACTATGCATGTGGATGGAGGGCGCATGTTGCGTAGGGGCCTTTGCTTTTAATGTGTGTGGATGGTGACTGTGCATGTGGATGGTGGGCGCATGTTGTGTAGAGGCCTTTGCTTTTAATGTGTGTGGATGGTGACTATGCATGTGGATGGTGGGCACATGTTGTGTAGGGGCCTTTGCTTTTAATGTGTGTGGATGGTGACTGCATGCATGTGGATGGTGTGCGCATGTTGTGTAGGGGCCTTTGCTTTTAATGTGTGTGGATGGTGACTGCATGCATGTGGATGGTGTGCGCATGTTGTGTAGGGACCTTTGCTTTTAATGTGTGTGGATGGTGACTGCATGCATGTGGATGGTGTGCGCATGTTGTGTAGGGGCCTTTGCTTTTAATGTGTGTGGATGGTGACTGCATGCATGTGGATGGTGGGCGCATGTTGTGTAGGGGCCTTTGCTTTTAATGTGTGTGGATGGTGACTATGCATGTGGATGGTGGGCGCATGTTGTGTAGGGGCCTTTGCTTTTAATGTGTGTGGATGGTGACTATGCATGTGGATGGTGTGCGCATGTTGAGTAGGGGCCTTTGCTTTTAATGTGTGTGGATGGTGACTATGCATGTGGATGGTGGGCGCATGTTGTGCAGGGGCCTTTGCTTTTAATGTGTGTGGATGGTGACTGCATGCATGTGGATGGTGTGCGCATGTTGTGCAGGGGCCTTTGCTTTTAATGTGTGTGGATGGTGACTGCATGCATGTGGATGGTGTGCGCATGTTGTGTAGGGGCCTTTGCTTTTAATGTGTGTGGATGGTGACTGCATGCATGTGGATGGTGGGCGCATGTTGTGTAGGTGCCTTTGCTTTTAATGTGTGTGGATTGTGACTATGCATGTGGATGGTGGGCGCATGTTGTGTAGGGTCCTTTGCTTTTAATGTGTGTGGATGGTGACTATGCATGTGGATGGTGTGCGCATGTTGTGTAGAGGCCTTTGCTTTTAATGTGTGTGGATGGTGACTGCATGCATGTGGATGGTGTGCGCATGTTGTGTAGGGGCTTTTGCTTTTAATTTGTGTGGATGGTGACTGCATGCATGTGGATGGTGTGCGCATGTTGTGTAGGGGCCTTTGCTTTTAATTTGTGTGGATGGTGACTGCATGCATGTGGATGGTGGGCGAATGTTGTGTAGGGGCCTTTGCTTTTAATGTGTGTGGATGGTGACTGCATGCATGTGGATGGTGTGCGCATGTTGTGTAGGGGCCTTTGCTTTTAATGTGTGTGGATGGTGACTGCATGCATGTGGATGGTGGGCGCATGTTGTGTAGGGGCCTTTGCTTTTAATGTGTGTGGATGGTGACTGCATGCATGTGGATGGTGTGCGCATGTTGTGTAGGGGCCTTTGCTTTTAATGTGTGTGGATGGTGACTGCATGCATGTGGATGGTGGGCGCATGTTGTGTAGGGGCTTTTGCTTTTAATGTGTGTGGATGGTGACTGCATGCATGTGGATGGTGGGCGCATGTTGTGTAGGGGCCTTTGCTTTTAATGTGTGTGGATGGTGACTGCATGCATGTGGATGGTGAGCGCATGTTGTGCAGGGGCCTTTGCTTTTAATGTGTGTGGATGGTGACTATGCATGTGGATGGTGGGCGCATGTTGTGTAGGGGCCTTTGCTTTTAATGTGTGTGGATGGTGACTATGCATGTGGATGGAGTGCGCATGTTGTGTAGGGGCCTTTGCTTTTAATGTGTGTGGATGGTGACTGCATGCATGTGGATGGTGTGCGCATGTTGTGTAGGGGCCTTTGCTTTTAATGTGTGTGGATGGGGACTAGATGCATGTGGATGGTGGGCGCATGTTGTGTAGGGGCCTTTGCTTTTAATGTGTGTGGATGGTGACTGCATGCATGTGGATGGTGGGCGCATGTTGCGCAGGGGCCTTTGCTTTTAATGTGTGTGGATGGTGACTATGCATGTGGATGGAGGGCGCATGTTGCGTAGGGGCCTTTGCTTTTAATGTGTGTGGATGGTGACTGTGCATGTGGATGGTGGGCGCATGTTGTGTAGAGGCCTTTGCTTTTAATGTGTGTGGATGGTGACTATGCATGTGGATGGTGGGCACATGTTGTGTAGGGGCCTTTGCTTTTAATGTGTGTGGATGGTGACTGCATGCATGTGGATGGTGTGCGCATGTTGTGTAGGGGCCTTTGCTTTTAATGTGTGTGGATGGTGACTGCATGCATGTGGATGGTGTGCGCATGTTGTGTAGGGACCTTTGCTTTTAATGTGTGTGGATGGTGACTGCATGCATGTGGATGGTGTGCGCATGTTGTGTAGGGGCCTTTGCTTTTAATGTGTGTGGATGGTGACTGCATGCATGTGGATGGTGGGCGCATGTTGTGTAGGGGCCTTTGCTTTTAATGTGTGTGGATGGTGACTATGCATGTGGATGGTGGGCGCATGTTGTGTAGGGGCCTTTGCTTTTAATGTGTGTGGATGGTGACTATGCATGTGGATGGTGTGCGCATGTTGAGTAGGGGCCTTTGCTTTTAATGTGTGTGGATGGTGACTATGCATGTGGATGGTGGGCGCATGTTGTGCAGGGGCCTTTGCTTTTAATGTGTGTGGATGGTGACTGCATGCATGTGGATGGTGTGCGCATGTTGTGCAGGGGCCTTTGCTTTTAATGTGTGTGGATGGTGACTGCATGCATGTGGATGGTGTGCGCATGTTGTGTAGGGGCCTTTGCTTTTAATGTGTGTGGATGGTGACTGCATGCATGTGGATGGTGGGCGCATGTTGTGTAGGTGCCTTTGCTTTTAATGTGTGTGGATTGTGACTATGCATGTGGATGGTGGGCGCATGTTGTGTAGGGTCCTTTGCTTTTAATGTGTGTGGATGGTGACTATGCATGTGGATGGTGTGCGCATGTTGTGTAGAGGCCTTTGCTTTTAATGTGTGTGGATGGTGACTGCATGCATGTGGATGGTGTGCGCATGTTGTGTAGGGGCCTTTGCTTTTAATTTGTGTGGATGGTGACTGCATGCATGTGGATGGTGTGCGCATGTTGTGTAGGGGCCTTTGCTTTTAATTTGTGTGGATGGTGACTGCATGCATGTGGATGGTGGGCGAATGTTGTGTAGGGGCCTTTGCTTTTAATGTGTGTGGATGGTGACTGCATGCATGTGGATGGTGTGCGCATGTTGTGTAGGGGCCTTTGCTTTTAATGTGTGTGGATGGTGACTGCATGCATGTGGATGGTGGGCGCATGTTGTGTAGGGGCCTTTGCTTTTAATGTGTGTGGATGGTGACTGCATGCATGTGGATGGTGGGCGCATGTTGTGTAGGGGCCTTTGCTTTTAATGTGTGTGGATGGTGAGTGCATGCATGTGGATGGTGGGCGCATGTTGTGCAGGGGCCTTTGCTTTTAATGTGTGTGGATGGTGACTATGCATGTGGATGGTGGGCGCATGTTGTGTAGGGGCCTTTGCTTTTAATGTGTGTGGATGGTGACTATGCATGTGGATGGAGTGCGCATATTGTGTAGGGGCCTTTGCTTTTAATGTGTGTGGATGGTGACTGCATGCATGTGGATGGTATGCGCATGTTGTGTAGGGGCCTTTGCTTTTAATGTGTGTGGATGGTGACTGCATGCATGTGGATGCTGGGCGCATGTTGTGTAGGGGCCTTTGCTTTTAATGTGTGTGGATGGTGACTGCATGCATGTGGATGGTGGGCGCATGTTGCGCAGGGGCCTTTGCTTTTAATGTGTGTGGATGGTGACTATGCATGTGGTTGGAGGGCGCATGTTGCGTAGGGGCCTTTGCTTTTAATGTGTGTGGATGGTGACTATGCATGTGGATGGTGGGCGCATGTTGTGTAGGGGCCTTTGCTTTTAATTTGTGTGGATGGTGACTGCATGCATATGGATGGTGTGCGCATGTTGTGTAGGGGCCTTTGCTTTTAATGTGTGTGGATGGTGACTGCATGCATGTGGATGGTGTGCGCATGTTGTGTAGGGGCCTTTGCTTTTAGTGTGTGTGGATGGTGACTGCATGCATGTGCATGGTGGGCGCATGTTGTGTAGGGGCCTTTGCTTTTAATGTGTGTGGATGGTGACTATGCATGTGGATGGTGGGCGCATGTTGTGTAGGGGCCTTTGCTTTTAATGTGTGTGGATGGTGACTATGCATGTGGATGGTGTGCGCATGTTGTGTAGGGGCCTTTGCTTTTAATGTGTGTGGATGGTGACTGCATGCATGTGGATGGTGTGCGCATGTTGTATAGGGGCCTTTGCTTTTAATTTGTGTGGATGGTGACTGCATGCATGTGGATGGTGTACGCATGTTGTGTAGGGGCCTTTGCTTTTAATTTGTGTGGATGGTGACTGCATGCATGTGGATGGTGTGCGCATGTTGTGTAGGGGCCTTTGCTTTTAATGTGTGTGGATGGTGACTGCATGCATGTGGATGGTGTGCGCATGTTGTGTAGGGGCCTTTGCTTTTAATGTGTGTGGATGGTGACTGCATGCATGTGGATGGTGTGAGCATGTTGTGTAGGGGTCTTTGCTTTTAATGTGTGTGGATGGTGTGTTGTTTGTGTTGCCTAGGTGTTTCAAGATTGGCATGTGTATTTTTCTTTATTGGGGGGGGGGGGTGCCAAATTTTGTTTCGCCCAGGGCGCTGCGGGTGCTAAGGCCGGCCCTGATGGGAAATATTACTCCTGTAATAGACACAGGCTTCTCCAGCATTTCAACTTCACAGAAGTGAAGCTGACCTGAAAGTAGTGGTTGAGAGTCGAGGAAAAGAGGTTACAATCTCTATGAAAAGTGTTCCTGGTCACCTTAGCTGGCCATTTGGAGCAAATGGTGCATGCTGACCTTGGAGCGGAGCACGTGCTGATCCGTGTCAATTTCACTCCGCAGGGGACGGGAAAGAGAGAGTCGAGTCACAACAAAAAGTGCAAAGGGTGCGAGTGCCCCCCATATTATACCACTATCTGCAAAGGGTAAAAGTACCTGCCCATATTATGCCACTATCTGCAAAGGGTAAAAGTACCTTCTCGTATTATACCACTATCTGGAAAGGGTGCGAGTACCTGCCCATACTATATAACTATCTGCAAAGGGTATGAGTACCTGCCCATATTATGCCACTATCTGCAAAGGGTGCGAGTACCTGCCCATATTATGCCACTATCTGCAAAGGGTGCAGGTACCTGCCCATATTATGCCACTATCTGCAAATGGTGCGAGTACCTGCCCATATTATACCACTATCTGCAAAGGGTAAACGTACCTTCCCGTATTATACCACTATCTGGAAAGGCTGCGAGTACCTGCCCATACTATATAACTATCTGCAAAGGGTATGAGTACCTGCCCATATTATGCCACTATCTGCAAAGGGTGCGAGTACCTGCCCATATTATACCACTATCTGCAAAGGGTGCGAGTACCTTCCCATATTATACCACTATCTGGAAAGGGTGCGAGTACCTGCCCATACTATATAACTATCTGCAAAGGGTATGAGTACCTGCCCATATTATGCCACTATTTGCAAATGGTGCGAGTGCCCCCCCCATATTATACCACTATCTGCAAAGGGTAAAAGTACCTGCCCATATTATGCCACTATCTGCAAAGGGTGCGAGTACCTGCCCATATTATACCACTATCTGCAAAGGGTGCGAGTACCTTCCCATATTATACCACTATCTGGAAAGGGTGCGAGTACCTGCCCATACTATATAACTATCTGCAAAGGGTATGAGTACCTGCCCATATTATGCCACTATCTGCAAAGGGTGCGAGTACCTGCCCATATTATGCCACTATCTGCAAAGGGTGCAAGTACCTGCCCATATTATGCCACTATCTGGAAAGGGTGCGAGTACCTGCCCATACTATATAACTATCTGCAAAGGGTATGAGTACCTGCCCATATTATACCACTTTCTGCAAAGGGTATGAGTACCTGCCCATATTATACCACTTTCTGCAAAGTGTATGAGTACCTGCCCATATTATGCCACTATCTGCAAAGGGTATGAGTACATGTCCATATTATGCCACTATCTGGAAAGGGTGTGAGTACCTGCTCATATTATGCCACTATCTACAAAGGGTGCGAGTACCTGGCTGTATGATGCTACTATCTGTAAAGGGTACGAGTACATGTCTGTATTATGCCACTATCTGCAAAGGGTGCGAGTACCTGGCTGTATGATGCTACTATCTGCAAAGGGTATGAGTACATGTCCATATTATGCCACTATCTGCAAAGGGTGCGAGTACCTGGCTGTATGATGCTACTATCTGCAAAGGGTATGAGTACATGACCGTATTATGGCACTATCTGCAAAGGGTGTGAGTACCTGCCCATATTATACCACTATCTGCAAAGGGTATGAGTACCTGCCCATATTATACCACTATCTGCAAAGGGTATGAGTACCTGCCCATATTATACCACTTTCTGCAAAGTGTATGAGTACCTGCCCATATTATGCCACTATCTGCAAAGGGTATGAGTACCTGCCCATATTATGCCACTATCTGGAAAAGGTGCGAGTACCTGCCCATACTATATCACTATCTGCAAAGGGTATGAGTACCTGCCCATATTATACCACTATCTGCAAAGGGTATATGTACCTGCCCATATTATACCACTTTCTGCCAAGTGTATGAGTACCTGCCCATATTATGCCACTATCTGCAAAGGATATGAGTACCTGCCCATATTATGCCACTATCTGGAAAAGGTGCGAGTACCTGCCCATACTATATCACTATCTGCAAAGGGTATGAGTACCTGCCCATATTATACCACTATCTGCAAAGGGTATAAGTACCTGCCCATATTATACCACTTTCTGCCAAGTGTATGAGTACCTGCCCATATTATGCCACTATCTGGAAAGGGTGTGAGTACCTGACCATACTATATCACTGTCTGCAAAGGGTATGAGTACCTGCCCATATTATGCCACTATCTGGAAAGGGTGCGAGTACTTGCCCATACTATATCACTATCAGCAAAGGGTGTGAGTGCCTGCCCATATTATGCCACTATCTGCAAAGGGTGTGAGTACCTGGCTGTATGATGCTACTATCTGCAAAGGGTATTAGTAAACGTCCGTATTATACCACTATCTGCAATGGGTGTGAATACCTGCCCATATTATACCACTTTCTACAAAGGGTATGAGTACTTGCCCATATTATGCCACTATCTGCAAAGGGTGCGAGTACCTGACTGTATTATGCCACTATCTGCAAAGGGTGTGAGTATCTGACTGTTTGATTCTACTACCTGCAAAGGGTATGAGTACATGTCCATATTATGCTACTATCTGGAAAGGGTGCGAGTACCTGCCCACATTATACCACTTTCTGCAAAGGGTATGAGTACCTGCCCATATTATGACACTATCTGGAAAGGGCGCGAATACCTGCCCATACTATGCCACTATCTGGAAAGGGTGCGAATACCTGCCCATACTATATCACTATCTGCAAAGGGTGTGAGTACCTGCCCATATTATGCCACTATCTGCAAAGGGTGTGAGCACCTGACTGTATTATGCCACTCTCTGCAAAAGGTATGAGTATCTGGCTGTTTGATTCTACTACCTGCAAAGGGTGGGAGTACATGAAGAAACGATGCTACTGTGTGCAAAGGGTGCAAGTACCTTCCCATATTATGCCACTATCTGCAAAAGGTGTGAGTACCTGCCCATATTATGCCACTATCTGGAAAGGGTGCAAGTACCTGCCCATATTAAACCACTTTCTGCAAAGTGTATGAGTACATGCCCATATTATGCCACTATCTGCAAAGGGTGTGAGTACCTGCCCATATTATACCACTATCTGCAAAGGGTATGGGTACCTGCCCATATTATACCACTATCTGCAAAGGGTATGAGTACCTGCCTATATTATGCCACTATCTGCAAAGGGTGTGAGTACATGGCTGTACGATGCGACTACATGCTAATGGTGTGACTATTTGAGCATGTGATGACAATATCTGTGAAATGGTGTCGCTATAAGGGTTTTGATGGGAATACTATAAAATGGCGGGAGTTCTTGAGTTGTCCGGTCCCTGAAGTTGCATAATTTGTGATAGGGACGCGTGATCTGCAAAATTAGGATTTCTAGGCGTTTAAAATTCATGTTGCTTTTCAGACCGCTTTAACAAAAAAGAATGCTGTTCAAGTATGGTATCTCTTTTTCTAAGGAAGTCTGTGCAGAGAATTATTTCTTAAAGGCACTAATTGTTGGACTAATTTCCTGCAAATCATTACCAATTACTTCCAGGTCAAAAGGATGATAGAGAGTGAAAAGCATGCAAAGCACTGAAGGCAGCCGCCTGGCTAGACAGTTTACCTCTCCCACTTCCTATTTTTCTATTGTGCCGGAGCTGGGCAGTGTTGGGCAAGATGTCCATGTCCTCGTGGCTGGGAAATGCTCTCGAATCTGTACTTTATCATGGTGTTTGTGTGTGTGCATCACAATTTTCATGCAAATAAAATCAGGTGTTTAGTTTTTTTCACTTTTTTAGTCTTTTGTCAGAAGGTTGGGGGGCAACGTGATTAGTTTATTGTATCTAGTCTTTGCAATATTCTATTTGTTTGTGGGTGCTTAGTGCACTGCACACACAGCACAAAAGGGGAGGCAGTGGGAGGAAGATGGCAGCTGAGAATGGCACAGGGGAGCAGGGGCGTAGTCAAGGCTGGGCATAGGGCTCCTGGGGCGCAAGATGGCAGGGAAACAGGGCGCTCAGGAGCTGAACGACATTTTATTTAGTGTACTGGCTGGCCAGACCCATTGTTTTCCATTTTGTGTGGATGGGTAGAGGAACAGTGGCTAGAAATTCATATACATATCATTTAAAAGCATTTAACAACGTACAATATGTTTAAAAAAAATTTTTTTAAACTTAACTGTTTAAAAAATATACATGTAAAGTTTCATAAAACGCAACAGAAAATGAAATTAAACATATTAGAAAAGAGATATATTTTAAACATTTTTAGAAATGATTAAACTATTTAAAAAATGAAAATATAAAACAAATATTATGTTATGCTGTGTAAGAGATCTTTTATTCTGTGCCCCAACACTGTAGTGGTCTTACAGTGCTGAGGATTTTCCAAATAGTTATGTACTGTGGCCCTGCCCAGGGAGAGTATGCTGTGCTTTGTATTGTGTGCTGTGTATTACCCGGCGCAGGGTGACTATTCTGAAGAGGAAGTCCCAAACATCATCCGCACCCCAGCCACCCCCTTCGAGCTGCCAGGAACCTTCACGCCAAAATATGTGATGTATAGAGAACAAATAAACCAGCAGAGAGCCGCAGTTGGGCTCTGCCCAGTGCCTATCGGAAGAACAGCACCGATTGGAGTACCGACACCTAAGCAAACCTGGACAGCAACGTACCCAATGAGAAATCCTTATCTACAGACACAACAAAAGGACGGTTGTCAGAATGAAATACCTGAAGAAGCCAAGAAGATACTAAGAGAAGACGACTGGTGACGTCATGAGAAATCGAACTGACGCACATATAGAATATAATGACCTAAGAATGCTGATAAAGAGACGAAATGACATGGATAAGTGACATCCTGAGCCTAAGGTGAAGCAGTTGAGTTCAAGATGGAGAAACTTATGAAGACATTAAGCCAGTTTAGACGTGAATATACGAAGGGAACCGCAAGAAGCAAAGAAATCGTGAAAGCTTGCTTATGCTTAATAGTAAAATAGATTGCAGCAAGCGCCAACTATACATATGTACCTCAAAAGCACTTTATAGATGAGTGAAAATCCACTACGCACATGAGCAGAATCGAATCGAGGTTACTTAAGGTGTCAAGAGGAGAGGGCCTCAGCTAACAATTCAAGAATTAAAGACGGAGATAAATCCTGCTGAAGGTAACCATGCAAGGAAGCCAAGGTTGTGTCAGACTGGAATAGACTAGCAATGCCTACGATTTAAGAGAAGAATAACAAGAGTCTCCTGTTCAGCAAGGCCGAGATAAGCCGCAGATGGTAAACGACTGACAGAAGTAAATCAAATACACGAAATTGCATGAATAAGAGGCCGATTTCAGGGTGTCCTAGTCACGTGGCAAGACAGGCAGACAGGGATGAGACTTTCACACCTACGCATGGAGTCTTATCCTACCCATCCTCCTATACTTTCTCAGACCAAGAGGCAGACTCAAGGCCAAACTCCAAGGGAGTAATTGACACACGGCCACTGAGGTGATGAATGGTTGTAACATAAATTGGAGGGAAGCTGGGGTGCAGACTTACTCCCTGCACCTGGCTCATTATTCTGCATGCTGCTACGCGCAAGTGGAAAAGTATGTGTGGGCACAATGCCAACCCAATCATAGTGGACCATGTAATCTAGGGCCCTATAGAGAGTAGAGCCAATGGGACGTCTTACCTTTTGTGACGTTTACATTGGCCAGTTTGAAGGAAGGGCTTAGTTGCCCCATCTGACATTATTACCCAATCCCCTCTCCCTGTTACCATATACATATATAGTACCTATATTAAAGTTACCTTCCTATAACCAATTAAGTTGTATGTTAGGTTTTTAAGATTACACGTCAATGATGAGTAGTTTTTGGCATAAATGTTGTTGTTTTTCTGGAATTAGGTGGAGTTTAAGATAGAATGAAGATCGAGTGATTGCTGATGTTCATTGAACTCCCTTTTTTCTGTACTTGTCATTAAACGGACCCCCTTTGCCAAACTATTGAGTTGTCATAGTTATTTGATGCAAGAGTACGAATCTGCATCCCCATCTATCCCGAGGGTGCTGCTACTCATCTTAAAGGGCTGTTTGGAGACCCCCAGTCTTATGGGCCAGCTGGGGTCCATCCAGTTCACTTGGTAGCAGAGATTAGATGGTTCGATTAGATAAGACACCCATTGGCCGTCGACATAAGTAACTTCGGTCCTCGGCAATATCACAAGTACTTTGCCATCCGGCTGATAGAACGAGAAGCTCCCCGTAGATAGTGGTTAGTGTATTAGTGTAATTGAAAACCCTGCAGGTTAGGTCTGAAGGAACCTTTGCTTTCCCCCAAGAATCCCTTCCCACTTCTACGAGCAGCTGATCGGACGAGCAGCACGGAAAGGCGGTAAAGAAGGCGGTGATCCCGAGCGTCCGGAGAGGAACATATGCAAACGGTGAGTGAAAAAGACTGAATGCTTTGGCAAAAAGTTGCAGGCCTTGAAACAAGTAAGGGAAGGTAACGGAGGGAGGTGGGACAAAAATAACGTCAGAGTAAGAGTATAATGTATTTATAAGGGGAACATATTGACTCGAGGGTGGCCGAGCAATAGAGAGAGATACCGGGAGAGACCGAGGTAGAGAGTATACGCCCAGTTTCCTAGGTTTTAAAGAGCTCTAGAAGAAGCCTTCATTTAAAGTCCTGAATTGATAGAATGACATAGAAGACCAGAATCGATTAAAGACGATCTGAAAGAAATGGGCTTGAATTCAATGTCAGAATAAATTTAGGGGCAGAATGCATCTGAGGAAGCAGATGGCATGTAATTTGTGTTGCCGGCTGGAATCTGTCTTGTCTGTTTCATGTTTTTATATGTAACGCTACAAGGTAAAAACCTTGAAAAATAGGCATGAAAATTGCACGATTGTGGTAATGTGATGGTGCACATAGCATGTATTGATGGCTGTAGTTGACAAACGTAACAGTGACATTTTTTGAAAAAAAAGGATTGGAGCTTGAGACGATTGGTGCTCGCTCATATTGTTGATTTTGATTGTGAAAGGCAAAGCATAAGAAAGTGTTGTATAGAGGAGAAACTAATCAGGTTAAGCATGGAAGACATTAACCCATTGGTGCACACGTGCACACAGCTGCCAAAGCATGCACCTAAGCTTAAACAGTACAGTGCAGGATGGGCTAAAGGAACTGCAAACAAAATGTTTATGCCATGGCCCCAAGGTGGCTCGCTATCTAAAACGGTCCTACAGCACATGACGACATATTTGCATGCCACATACACGGGCAAAACGTTAGACAAACGACTAGCTAGTTTAGAGCTTTGGAAAATGTACCAACAAGAAAAGGAGGAGGAGCCACCGTTAAATTGGATATTGAATGTATGCACAGAGGGGGTGTAAAGAGCGTTCTGTGCCACCCGCCCCATCTGAAACAAAAAACGGAGCTAGTAAAGATGAAGGATTATACCAGCTGAGAGAACTTAAAGGAGCCACAGGATATAGCAACCTGTCGTATGAGTCACTTACGCAAAGTAGTGAAGAAAGCCGAGAGAAAGACAGAGAAAAACGAGAGCAGCTGTATCATGATGAACAGGTCAGAAAACAGAAAAAGGCAGAAGAACAGAGAAAACGCGATCACAAGCAGAGAACAGTTGATGATCGAGATAGAATAGAACAAAGGAGAATAGAAGAAGAAGAGCAAAAGATACGGGAGAAAAGAATAAAAAGACAAAGGGATGAGGAAATGCGAAGGGCAAATGAACAAAGAGATGCGAGGAAACAAGATGAAGATAGGATAGGGTTAGAGAGGAAGCGAGGAAGCGTACAGAGTTTGATGACGACATAGAACTTTAACGAAGACAAAGAGCATGGGATCCTCAATATCAGAGAGGTAAAAAAACCCGACCCAGTAGTAGGCTGGGAAGATACCGAAGAATTCTTCCCTGAGTACGATTCAGTACAAGGCACGTCTAGGGCAAATATCGAAGATGACTTCGATACCAGAAGCATCGAAGAGACAATTGATAGAATACATGATGAGATGGGGCTAGAAGGAGTACTCCAAAGGGAAGAAGAGGATGAGCGTCTGGAGAGCACTTAGTTGTACGATACTGAGGACGCCTCATGAAGTGGCAGAAATAGAGAGCCGTCATTAGATAGGCTGACCCTAACCAGAAATGAGGAGGATGAGAGAAGTTGCAAGAGTTGGGCACAGACAATGTCGCAGAAAGAGAAGAATGTGAAGAAAGAGAAGATGAGAGAAAACACAAAAAACACTTTTCTAGGGGAAAGGGAGTGAGATGGTCAGATTCTAGTGGGTCAATACCTAAGGCATCAGAGTCAGCCACACAATCAGATTGGCATGAAGGAGTATCATACGGTCAGAGGGGGTGTCTCCACCGCCCTATGTGAGCAGACTAAGGACATTGCCAGGTAGACGGCGATGCAGGTAAATTACCCCTGCAGTAGACAGAAACATTATGAGAGAGGAAAAGGAGTGTCATGTGTCACAGTTCCCTTTACTAGAAAAGGGAGGAATGAGACCACAATATATACCCTGGCTTCACATGGACTGAGAGAACCTGAAAAATAAGCTCCCAATGCTGACATCGGGAGCCGGGAAATGGACACATGAGTTAGAAATAATGACAGGAGGGAACACGCTAGCTATAGGGGACATTAAGGGTCTTTTAATCGCCATACTTGGTGATTGAGCTGACAATGTGTGGGCACAAGCAGGTTACCCTGGAGAGACTTCAGTTAATACCGCGCATGACAGAGCGCCGTTTAACAATTGTAGAACCGCAGAGTGAAAAGCGCTTCGAGTGCTATACCCGGACACTACTGATATGGGAGCTTTAATGTCACACAAGATGAAGGAGTCAGATGATCTTTTGCTTTACATTCAGAATTTCCAAGGCGCCTGGGTGCTGGAAACGCATGAATCTTGGGGGAAATCTATACCCGTGTTTTACCATATTTTGTGCCAAGGGTTGCCAGAACAGGTACAGAAGCAGCTCAAGAAGTTGGTAGGGATTGAGGCAAAGCCATGGTCTGAAATACAGTTGACCATTGCGCACTTTTGCAGGCTGCTTCAAGAAAAGAATCCCAAAAAGGACGCTGCACGGAAAGGTGAAAAGGCTAAATTGGTGCAGAAATAATTATCAAAGTATGCCACTGAGGGGGCAATGATCATTAATACAGATGGATCAAACATGCAGCAGGCCAATAGCCAGAGACAGGTTGATCAAAACAATAAATGGCTTTACCCAAGGGGAAAAGACCTTCGAGGAAGAGGATGGCAGATTAATCAGGGAGGGTTTCCGAATAATCAAGGAGGTTTTCAAAATATGCTAAATGGAAACCAGGGTATGCAAAATGGGCAAATGATCAGACCACCGCCAATATGTTGTCCGTGTGGAATAACAAGGCATCTAGCACAAACATGCAGAAGTCATGGCATGGTGCAAAGCAAACAGCTCACAAGAGGAGGGATAGTGAGTCCATCTGCGTTCTCGCAGCAGGGTGGACATGGAGTTGCACAGAATCACATGGTGCAGCAGCAAGTGCCGGGAGTGCAGCAAAGTTTGCAACCCCAGAATGTGACACATTTTCCACAGGGACAGTCTCAACAGTTGCCGATGCAACGGTCACAAACAACATCTACAGGACAGATACTGAACTCACCGATGAGAAATGCCACAAGTGACGGGGGAAATCCGTTCACTCATAATGGGACAAGATTATATATAGACTGGGACAGCTCACTGGGAGACCCGATGTGTTCTATCCTATCAGTAACACCGAACCCTCACCAGAAACCAAGGGTAGATGTCTATATAAGGGATAAAGAATATTCTTTTTTATTTGACTCAGTTGCGACCCGCTCGTGTATACGTGAAGGCAAGTTTTCTTTGTCTGGCTATGCCATAAATACTCAGGGCTTCACAGGAGCAACAAGTTGTGTTCCTTTTACAAAAGAACTTCCAGTCTCCATAGGGGAATATGACATGAATGTGCCCCTGCTATATTCTAGGCAAGCCCCAGTGAATATATTGGGACGGGATCTAATGACAAAGTTAAACATGACAATCTCATTCACGGAGAAGGGCATAGTATGTTAAACTCCAGGAATGCATTATTTGAACGTATGCAAAATGATTAGAGCATACGCAGGACAAACGGCTATGAGAGCTATTCCATTGGAACCAGAAATATTCGCTTATGGAGTGCGCTTATTAATGTCATGGCTACCAGGCATTGCAGACAAAACCATGAGAACCCCAGATGAGTTTTTATTCAGACCAAGAATACCTATCCATGAGGAAAAGGGACAAGTGTTTCCCTTGACCATACAAGCAGCAATAGTGCAAAGAGAAATGGCTCTGCTTGACGGTTGTGATTATGAAAGCAGACAATGGTGTGCAGTAATCGCCATGGGAGAAGTTTACAGATTGACTAACGTCAGTGATGACGATCTGTTTTAAGAACAAACAAGTGAAGACGAGATAACAGATAAGGTTAATTTCATCTATTTGGTGAAAACGATCAAAAGAGAAGTGCCTCAGTGAATGATGCTGCACAAAAACATCCTGAATATTTCGAGGACGACATGGCAAAGGTGCCTGTCTCAGTGTGGACTACAGGCCCCTATGACGTAGGCCTATTGAAAGGAGTCAGAGAAGTGAAGATTAAATTGAAACCAGTAGCAATTTTACCAAAAGCACGACAGTATCCCATATCTAGGGAAGCAGGTGAAGGGATTTTTAAGACAATTTCTGCCATGATGGAGCAGGGCATCTTAGTGATGTCAGAGTCACCCTGTAATACGTCAGTGTACCCTGTCAACAAATCAAAGGGCGGGTCATGGTGTTTAATCCAAGATTTACGACCATTGAACCAGATAGTCAAGGCCGAGTTCCCTCTAGTCCCTAACCTGTCCACGATCCTATGTAATATACCAGTTGAAGCACTGTATTTCACGGTGATTGACTTGAAAAATGCATTTTTCTCAATCCCATTGCACAAAGACTCACACGATTTAACATTGTTTACATTCAGACAAGTTTGTCTGAAAAGCACAAGGCTGGCTCAAGGGTACTGTGAGTGTCCTTCGATTTTCAACAGAGTCCTGCAGATGGACTTGAGCAATATCGCGTTAGAGAGAATTGTCTTACAATACGTGGATGACATCCTAATTTGCAGCACGACAGAGGAAAAGCGCAGACACGATTCTATTCAGCTATTGACTATACTGGCTGAGAAAGGATATAAAGTTGACAGGGAGAAGTTACAATATTGTCAAGAAGTGCTGTATATAGGCCAGCTAATCTCACACGAGGGAAAAAGGGTTATCCCTGAAAGAGCTGAGGCCATTTCAAAGACCGCCAAACCACACACGATAAAACAAATGCAGAGTTTTCTCAGATTATGCAACTACGTCAGGGCATGTGTCTTTGACTACATTTCCTATACCAGACTCTTGTTACAAGCCTTGAAGAAAGCACAGGCAACGAAAGAAAAAATTGTGTGGACCAAGATCATGGAAGAAGGGTTTGTTGAACTAAAAAAGCCCATTTGCACGGCACCAGTTTTAGGGATTCCCGATTATTCAGAGGAATTCTACCTGTTTTCACACACGAATGGCAGTGTTATGACAGCAGTACTCACACAGAGAACCACGCTGGGGTACAAGCTCCTTGCATACTACAGTGGGAATTTAGACCCAGTGATGAGGGGTCACTTCCCATGCGAACAAGGTTTAGCTGCGCAGCGTTTGCCATAGAGAAGGCTACAACCATTCTGATGGCATGCCCAATGACGTTGTTTGTCGAGCATGCATTCTTTGCCATTTTAGAGAAACCAAAGGGCACATTGACATCTCAGAGAGCTTCTTCTTATGAAGTGGTCATATCAAATACAACGATTAAAATAATTTGATGCAAAATAGTGAACCCAGCTATGTTTATAGCAGAGCCAGTCACTGAAGGAGAGACAATACATGATTGTGCAAACTATGAAGAATTCTATGATGAGATTCACAGAGTGAAAGAAAATGCATTGGCAGGAGGAGAAATCATCTTCGCTGATGGTTCTTTGAGGATCGATCAAAATGACGGACAAAGATATACAGGCGCTGCTGTGATGAAGCACACAGCAAATGGGGAATTTCGAGTTCTCATTAGTGCACGATTACCCTCACATTATTCAGCACAAGCTGCAGAATTATTGACGTTGATACTCGCACTCGAGAATCACGCAGACCAGGAAGTAATGGTGTACAGTGACTCCGCCTATGTGACGTCAACAGTGCACGCAGGCTTATCGCGCTGGAAAACCAGTGATGCCTGTAGCCTTATTGAAGATAGCACTGGAACAGTTACACTATCCAGCGCACATGACAAAGGAGAATCTAGCAGGAATGATTGCTGAAGACTGGTTCATACCGAAATTGTCAGAACACATTGCATTTTATATGGTGAACTGTATAATTTGCCAGCAGTTCACGGCTGGGCATACACTACGTCTAATTAGAGGAGTTATCCCAAGGGCTAATGGGCCTTTTCAGCACTTGCATATCAACTACGTCGACATGATTCATGAAAGTAACAGGTAGAGGTATCTAATTGTTGTGGTGTGTCCATTCTCTAGATGGATAGAAGCAGGTCCATGTACACACCCAGACTCTACCTGTGTGGCCAAATTCTTGGTGAGGGAGGTGTTTCCCAGATGGGGAGTGTGTGAAGTCATGTGAAGTCATGAGATCAGACAATGGTCCTCATTTTGTTAATGCATTATTTGAGCAGATTAGCTTGTTGCTTGGTATAAAGCACATGTTTTCCCCGGCATATCATCCCCAAGGGAACAGCATAAGCGAGAAGCTCAATGGCTTGTTAAAGGAAAGGATAGCCAAGTTGAAGCTTTCTCTGAAGAAGGGATGGCTACACTGTCTTCCACTGGCACTGTATGCACTCAGAAACCAGCCTAGTTCTGACCATCATCTCACGCCGCACAAACTTGTGACAGGCAGAAGGATGCGCACACCATTGACACCTCAAAATAGAGCTAGATGTGATGCCTAGCCAACAGGAGAAGTTTTAGGATTGGAAATGCAAAACTACTTGAATTGCATGACGTCTTGTCTTACTGTCATTTCAGGACAGCTGCAGCGACGACAAGAAGCGTGCAGGGCAGAACAGAACACCGAAGGAGATACTACAACAAACCTAGTTCCGAAGTTACATGTACCTCCCATATTCCCTGGGGACACAGTCCTGGTGAGAAACCACACAGAAAAAAGTGGGCCGAGCCAAGGTTCAACGGCCCCTTTCGAGAGGAGGACGTCACTGTCACAAATTGGGGATTTATCCGTAATGTCCAAATCACTTTCTAGTTCTGTATCCTCCCCTTCCTCCTCACCTGCAGAAATATTCTTGGAAGGTTTCTTTCTTCTTTCTTTGACGGATAGTTTCTTTTTTAGGAGATACGGTCTACCACGGAACTACGCCACGCTGGTTGCTTAACATAGCCAGAAAGAGGGAAAAAGCCACGTAGGCAAAAAACCCTGGAACCGCCTTGCAGAAGGGATGGTATCGAGGAGGCACTGAAGATCGATGAGTGACGCGAAAGCTCCAAGCAGGTAAGTGCGTGTCAAACTGCAGGACAGGGACTTGAGGAGAAAGCCCCAGTAGAAGTGAAAACGCTCGGGGGAACCTGGAGAAGGCGCCACCGAGAGCGGCCCAACTAGAAAGGAGAGATGAGAAGCCGAGGCAAATCACGCCGAAGCTTCCCGGGAGAAAATGCAGAGAGAGAGAGGGCGAAGGGAGGCAGAACAGAGAGAGAGTACCAGCAGGCTAAGAGCGTAGAGAGGAAAGGAGAAAAAGAAGGAACAGAGAGATGGGCGAGGACCCGGAGGAAAGGCAGGGCTCAGCAGAGCCAAGAGAAATAACAGGAGCGTGACAACAGCAGGATAGCGAAACACACACAGTTGCAACGCGGCGAGCCGGCAGCAACTGAACGGTATGCTGGGGGCGGCCATGTTGGAAAAAGACTAGACCGCAGCTCAGGAGCGTGTCAAACGTAATGGGACAAACGATGGCGGCCCAATTTCCATCGATTCCAATGTTTGACGAAAAAGGGGCGCATGACAGTCACACCCTCTGCAGTCAAGCTACAGGGAAGAAGAGCATGGATCTTTCTGGGCAACATCAAGCCATACATCGGAGAAGACCCTCTGCCCGCACCCCTCTGCGTAGAGACTACAGACGACGGGGAAGAACCACAGCACATGCAGACGAGATCCATGACGAAGAAGAACGACGCATGATCAGCAAAACAAAGACAAGAAACTTTTTGTGCAAGTTGTGGCTTAGTTTTGGACACTTTCTTTGAGCAAAATAAGGGAAAAAGGGACATAAAAATACGGACACTCTGTGCATCCTAGTTGCAGGGTGAAGAAGAAGAATTGCACGTATAAGCCACAAAAATAGCTTGTTGATTTTAGACTTTGGACTGAGGCACACTGACGCCTTGAAAAGAAAGGATATGCCAGATTTTGATCGAGGACACGTAAATTGGAAAAGAATACAGTATCCTGACTCTTTCAATACGGAAGCCTTATTTGGACTTACTCATGGTGTCATGCAATAGAGACTTCACCAAAGACATTATGATCTATTTCGAGTTAGTATTGAGGTCGTTCCCATCGTTGGTGGGAACAATCACAAGCCTAACAGAGTTTCTTCAAGATCCTGAAAACAAAACGACAATAAGGAGGCTGCTCACAGTGATTGGAGAGCAGTTTCTTTTGCTTCCGGAATACAGCGAGGACAAGACAAATGTCCCTGTCCCAAGAAGATAGCAGACTAGCTAGCAACTTATTTTTTCCATTCATTGAAGACTTTCCAGAACTTGTGGGGAGACATGCCAGTGTTGATGTCCTCACGTTCATTAGAGATCCAGCAAACTCTGAACAGATGAGCATGCTCCTGCATGGTATCATAATGCAGGTCGAACTTCATAATCAACAGCAGAATCACCAGAGAAGATCGTAAAACTTTCCTTCGAAGGACAGATCGTGAAGGTGTTGCCAAGGACTTTGTTTTGTTTATGCTGACAAGGAACGCCATGTCATCCGGAGCGAAACAGATAAGAGACATGACTGGGAACTGGTCTATTTTGAACACGCAAATTAAAAGACTCGCTGAACCTGCGCCATTTGGAACTTTTGTTTTTAGAGAAAGGAACTGTTTCCAGAGACAAGAGACAGTGGCCCTAGTTACGACCCTGGCGGAAAGTAACTACCTGACCGCCATAGCGTAAATAGCGTTTCCGCCATTGCACGACGGAGTAAAGTGCCGCTAATTCTGACCCATCGGGCACGAGCACTACGCCATGGCGGAAGTGCAAAGTCCGCGATGGCGGAAATGTCCCCAAAACGCCCCTCACCGCCGTCGTACGGCGCCCTAGGTGCAATTCCGCCACCCATCATAGCGGTCACCGTAATGAGCGGCAATCGGAAAATACGGTGACCGTAAATATACGGAAACGGAAGTAAAAACATGGTCCCGGAACGGGAAACAGCACGCCGTACACCTATAAAATCAGAATCCCAACACAACCATTAAAAATCCTACCCTGAGACACATCCCAACGCGTTATCCACCCTAGTGAAAACAATAAAAATGGGAAAAGTAGCGAAAAAAGCGTGCGACCGCAAGCGGCAGGTCCACTTCTCCCATGAGGAACTCACCGTGCTCACAGAGACCCTCCAGGAGAATGCTGCCGTCGTCTTCTCGACGCAAATGACCAGGACGGCACTTGCGAACAAGAAGGCCATATGGGCCCTGGTGGCACAGTGGGTAAGTGCGGTGGGGACCGCACCCCGCAACCCACAGCAATGCAGAAAGCGATGGGACGACTTGCGGATACGCGTACGGAGCATACTATCAGCCAACCTTAACATTGCCACAGCTACCGGGGGAGGATCGGAATCACCCATCAAGTTGACCCCCTGGGAAGAAATCTGTGCCTCCACCATTGGAATGGAGAGTATAGAGGGAGTTGGAGGGATGGAGAAAGGAGTGCAGACATCCGAAGAATCAGGTAGGTGGGCCAAATAAAACAATGCTAAATCCACAATGTCCAATCATGTGAAGTACCATGTGTCCACATAGTGCAACAGAAACACATGTCCAGGAGAACGTCCACATACATTGGCCTGATAGCGCACTTTAAAAGTCACAATAAATACATAAATAATTAAAAATCCTAAAAACACCCTCTACACGTGCAGCATGCACACCCTAACTGCAGGCTGCAAAACAACTGCATCCTCAATCCACACAAAAATGAAACCACCTCCAAGGCCCTGACCCAAATCACCCTCAGGTACCACCCCAATGCATGTGATACATTGCCATTCCAATTTCCACAGACCCATTAATAACGCTCTCCCTCCTTTACTCCACCACAGGGTCCGATTCAAACGACGAGCTCCAGGACACCCCTACCAGCACACCTGCAAAGAGGGCCAAGACCAACGGCCAAAGACCCTCCACCTCAGCTGCATGGATCAAGACACGGCAGCAGCACAAATCAAGTGGCAGCACACAGGAGGGGACTTCAACAGGCACCCCAGCAGCCAGCATGCCCACAACAGCAGCACCACAGGTCCCCCCAATGGATGCCACAGAAGGCACTGCTTCTGGTGGCAGCAGCACCATAGGTGACACTGCATTAATGGCAGCATGCTCCGACACAGAAAACGGTGCTGTCGATGTAGGATCCATCCATGACCTGTCTCAATCCCCCTGTTTGTTTCATCCCGTACACCATGAGGATACCACGCAGGGGCACCCACAAGACGACGACTGGCCATCCCCCACAAGCCCTGTGGCAAGGCAACATGAGGTGATCAGCCCCTCTGTGACACCACCGCAAATGGGCATGGCCCAGCAGAGGCAACAGTCCCTCGACCAGGTGATCGTGCAACAGCAGCAACTGGCCACGCTCCTCAAGGAGCATGCTGATGAATGTGGGGGTACTAAGGCAGCCATAGAAACATCTACTGAGACACTTAGGGCAGAAATGGAGAGAAGTACAGAGACACTAAGGGCACAAATGGAGAGAAGCACCGAGAGCCTGAGGGTACAAATGGAGAGAAGCACCGAGAGCCTGAGGGTACAAATGGAGAGAAGCACCGAGAGCCTGAGGGGGGAACTGCATGCGACGTCCAAAGACGTATGTGCTGAACTTGCCGCTGTGCGCCGTGTGCTCACTGAGCTCTCACAAACCCTTAGGGACATGCATGGACGTGAGCAGGCAGAGACATCATCCGTTGCAAGTTCCGTCCAGGGCAGCCCCCAACGTAGATCTGGGAGGAACCTGCGCTCCACAGGCAGGGGTGCCCCTGATACCCGGAGAGGGGGCTTGCAATAGCGTCTGCCCACTGACAATGAGCATCTTTGGACACTGGTGTTCGGGGGGGAGGTAGGAGGGTGGAGGGGGTGTGTTGGGCTTTCTTGGGTGGCGGGTCGATGGGGTGTGTAACATAATTTCACATATGCTATAAACATTTCACAATCATCCAATGAGATGTGTGGACATTGATCTTTGTGTACGAGGCCTTTATAGGCGTACAGTCCATATTGTGCATGTTCCAGACACACACAGTGCCACAAGTCCCGTGTCCATGTATCAGCCACCAGGCGTGAGTGCTAGAAGCATGAATCTATGATAATCTGACGAATTTCACGGCCCTCCTGTGCCTCGCGGACTCCTTGAGGTGCTGCCACATCCCCACCCTCATCATGACCATCTTCAGGTGCTTGCAGTTCTGCGTCAGGGGGCATGGGCACATTTCTACGTACGCACATGTTGTGTAGCATGACACATGCCATGACCATCTTTGCAACCTTCTCATGGCGGTACAGGATTGCCCCGCCAGACCTGCTGAGGAGCGGAAACGACCCTTCAGTAGGCCGAATGCCTGTTCTATGACTACACGGGTACGTGAGTGGGCATGGTTGTAGTCCTCCTCATGCTGGTTCTGTGGGTTCCGGAGTGGTGTAAAGAGCCATCTCTTCAGTGGATACCCGGCATCACCTGTATGTGGACAATAAAGGATGTTTGTGGAATGACATTGCTACGTACGCATCCCCCCCCTTCCTGCCAGGTCATTGCCGCATCACATACCCCACATTATCATGCATGAAATGAGACTCACCGAGTAGCCAGGATCTGTTCCCTGCGTGTCGCTCCATGTAGCGTGGTATTGTAGAGTTCCTCAAGACCATAGAATCATGGGTTGATCCAGGAAATCGGGCACAACAATGTGTAATGATCCTGTTGGAGTCACACACCATTTGTACATTAAGAGAATGATATTGTTTTCGGTTGCGGTACTGGACCTCCATGGCATGTGGGACAACCAATTCCACATGGGTGCAGTCGATGGCACCAATGCAACCCGGTATGCCGGCAAGTGCATGGAATCCCACTTTTGTGTTCGTAATTTCCTGCTCCGAGCGTGGTAGAGAGATGTAGTCGTCTGCGTGCTTCAGGAGGGCATCGAGCACTTCCAATAGTGTCCGTGACAACAGTGGCTGTGAAATGCCATGCAACTGTCCGACTGTGTGCTGGTAGGTGCCTGTGGCCAGGAAGTGTAGTACAGACACCACCTTCAGTAGGGGTGGGATGGCGGTTGGGCTATCTATCATGCTGACAAGGTCAGCGTGTGTCATGTCCACAATGGCGGTTATGGTGTCCCGGTCCAAACGGTAGAGGGTGTGGATCTGCTCATCAGTGAGGTTGAACGGATGAGCTCGGAGGCGTGGGATTGCGGGCTGCCTGCGTGGTGGTAGTGGCTGTGCTGGTGGGCCTTGCTGGCCCTGCCTTGCCCTCCTCCTCCTCCTGCGTCTCCTCTGTGCGGCCGGTTGTTGTAGTAGTTGGTGTTCGTCTTCTTCTTGAAGTTGGAGTACTTGCAGTGCTATCAGGTCCCCCAGGGCCAACATCGCTAGTCCTGCCGGTAGCATTTTGGAGTGGGTGTGGTTGTGGGAGGGGGTTGGGTGTGCAATTTATGTGTTTTCAGGCAGTATAGCCTCCACCTGTGGTGATTCATTCCACCTGTGCAAGCTGCAATCCCCTTTGGGCGAGCACGTCCCGCACACAACGCTGCAATTTGACGCATGGCATCTTGCTATTACAATCATGTATTTAATCCCGATGGCAGTGAAATATTGGTTCATATGTTCATTCTGCTATGGTCCCATTGTTTCACATACTATCTTTACAGTCGCGAACAAACTTGTGAAGGGTCAGTGGAATGTAGTACTCGATTAACGGTGGACCCTCATGCAGCACTGTACCGAGGTTCACCGACGGGCGGGGCGTCCCATTTGTGAGTGAAGCCAGTTGCCATTTTCACACACTGCCGCACTACATGGATGAATTTGTGATTTCGAGCGGTCACAGATGCCTTTTCGACGTGATGTTGCAAATGAGGAATTCGAAGGACAGCGCTTTCGGTTTTCAGCTAGCGGCGAGGAGACGCCCACAGGTCTGACTGCAGATATTAAGTTCTATTGTTTAATGTCCTTCGGACAGGGGCCATGGCGAGAATGCAATGATTGATATGAATAGTATGGGATGCGCAATAGCGTAGTGGACGATAAGGCCGGACGTTCCCAAATACATGTTACTTCACAACACTGGAATTCCGGGCTGGAGCACAGTGGATTTTGCAGACTGCATTACGCACAGACTCAATGGAAATTTCACATGTTATGTGAATAAATAATCAGGCGTTTTCATACCGGGATGAGGGAATGATGTATGGATGCATGGACAGATGATTTAATAGAGAGTTTGCCATGTACATGGCTTTTTGGAATCTATCCACTTCCCCTGCGCTATGTGATGCAGGGCTGCCATAGTGGGACCATCGTCTATCTGCCCTTGTTGAACCCTCCCTGTCTCGACGCGCCTTCAAACACTTGTGTCTATGCACGTTACTAATCCCATCTAATGGATTCTGTTTTAACAGACGCATGCACACAAACACTCGTTTGTAATAGTGTTTTCACCTCGATTTATATAGTTATGATTCGCAAGTGATTTTTGGGTGGGAATAATCCTTTTGAGTGGGCTAGCATGCATATGGCTGTGGATTTAGTGTGATCATTGAAGTGAGTAATTCAAATGAAGTTCTGATGCCCATACTATTCTTTTTCATTTCATTTGGGTGACAGGTATCTCCTCCCCTTTTGCCGCTGCCATCTGTATGCCACTCCTGCAGATGGCTTTTACTCCCGACACCTGCTGCTTCGTGTTAATCAGTGGAGCACCATTACGATCTTATGGGACGATCGCCAATGGGCCACATGCCCTTACGCAGTACTAGTGGCTAGGAGCAACATATCGACCTTTCAGCTGGACTAGTGCCTACCTAATGGGACGGCCCTGCGGTTCTAGGCGCTTCCATGTTGCCTTTTTGAACGTGAATGTAGCCCCTGTGTACCATGAAGGTACAGGGCGTCACACAAGAAGAAGCTGGTCATTTATTGCGGATGCAGCCCACAATAATGAAATATATTTTGGAGTTCATGACCTAATAGCTTTATGGGCTTGGTGATTTTGTTGTGCATTAAATTTCTATTCTGATATTAACCGTGTAGCGTTATTCTTTGCAAGTAATGTAGCATATTCCTATTTGTGGAGCGATGTATTGTGAGAAGATCTGCATTGGGTTCCGGCTTCTGAGTATAGTTGCGTGGTACTGTACTGGGCGCGTTTGCCTACGAAGCCCAGTGAGGTCAGGGATAGGGGCTGCCATTATGACTGTTTTAATGATGTCATGCTCAGGGGCGGGGGATTAGCTTTTGTGTAACAGATGCCGGTCAGCCAGGTGGATTGGTGGAATGATGTGATTATCAGAATATGGCTGGTCACAGGTGCCTGTGTTTGCGTGCGTTTCTTGGAGGGAGACTGAGGTCATGTCCATTGGAATAGCTTCTGCATTCGTGCCATCTGTGCCCTGCAGCTCCCATTGGCCCCTCTTGAGATGAGCCTGGCTGCTCAGTCACTCTGCCAACTTGTGTGGTAAATGCTTATGCTGATGGTTGGTTTGTTTACTGGCAAGAGTACAGGGCTGGTGCAGTCTCCCTCAGGATACTGCTTTGAATGTTGCCTTGCACTGGTGTCAAGCGATGGGGGGCCTGTTGTTGTTTTGTCTCATATTTCAGTTCATGTTGCTGTACTTGAACCTTCACATGCCTGTGCTGCATCAGTACGGCAATGGTGACATGGCAAATATGGATGGCCACTCACAAGGCACTTGGAGCCCCTACATTCATTTGTTCGTTGGCATGCATGGGTGACTTGTACATTTCACTGGTTGCATTGTGTGACTTCATTGCACCTACGAGGAGTTGTGCAATGTGGCCAGGGAGTGGTGTACAGGCACTCAGTAGGGCCATTTACGGTTGGTTCGCGATGCCGTACTTCTCACCATGGCGGAATGGTACTTTCCGCCATGCTTGATGGCGTTAGGTAAATGTCCGCTAGGGTCAGAATTCGCATACCGTTGCGCCATGGTGGTAATTAGGGTTTTGCATGGCGCGCGTACTTGGTGCAGTTAGCGTTGGCGTTCACTACGGTGTCGCTAATGGCATCGTACTTTACGGTGACGGGTCATAATCGCACCGAGCGCTATTCGATGGCGGTATTGCATTTCCGCCATCGTTTTTCGATTTCCGCCAGGGTCGTAATGAGGGCCAGTGTATTGTTCAGACAAAAGGATAAGCAGTTTAGCATCTGTAACCTGCAAACAGAGACAGCAGAATCCAGTGGCCATATTTAATATATATTAAAAGTTAGATTTGCTTCCTTAAATGATCGAAATGGGAAACCAGAGTAGTAACGTTGTCCTCCCCCAGGAGGAGAGACGTTCATATTGGCCAAGGAATAAATGCTGTAAACTTGCTTACAAATGCATTATTTACATGTGCATAGTATATATTCATTATCATATTACTGTCATTGACGATTAGAACTGCATTTTTCATTGGTGCACAAAGCGTTCAGGTTCCGGTACACCCACCTAATGATGTACGCATGCAACCTACAAAGGTACCCAGACCTTACATAGTCATTCCAGTTCCTAGAAAGAATGATCGAGTGACTGAACTTGAGATGGATGTGATAAATAATGACACACCCATGAAACTTGGGGCAACAAATGAATTGCAACGCTGGAGACAGGGTCGGCAAAGTAAACCCGAGAAGGGGTTGAGGGAAGGTACACATACACAAATAATGAGCACATACACACCTGGTCTAGTGTTAAGAAGTTCAGAATCACATTCCAGAGAATGCGGAAAGGCCGGGCAAACAACAATGAGAAGTTCCACACCAAGAGAAGTTGAGAGACAGATGGAGGAAGCTGGACTTTTAAAGAGACAAAAGACTCTAGAGAATGAACAAACAGAGACAGCACTGACAAGCACGGCTGATCCAGTGATGAAAAGGTCAAGCTTAAATCCTGCAAGACGATCAAGTGCTGAGATACTGGCAGAATCAATATGGACATTCATAAACAGAGCCACAAAGAACCAGAGGGATAAAGAAAGACTTACCGGACTTTCTCCTACTCAAATAACACAGACGAAAATACCTGGATCATTGATGAAGATACCCGAGAATCCTCCAGCAAGAAAAAGCTATACAGATGTGTTTAAGGATGTGGTTATAGCTAACTACAGGAAGACCTCAAGAATCAGAAGGAGCACACAAGAAGACAATAATGAATTAAACGATTACTTGGACAGCACAGCATATTTGGCCAAAAACATATGGTACCAACACATGAAGGAAGTTGGAAGACGAACTTCAGAGGAAGAATGCTTTGTGTGTGCACTCCTACCTTACAGCATGGGGAAGTCAAAGACCTTCGTAGCTGTTGAAGTAGTTGTGCAGACAGCACACTGTCTGTCACATATAGCAATGTGCAAGACCAGAGGTCAGTTCATGGGAAGTGATGCTTCACTCAAATGGGCAACTGAAGCGACTGATCCAGATGAAATGAGTATGTACAAGACATAAAGACAAGAAACAATGGCAAAACAAAGAATATTGTGATAAGATATGAAAAGCCTGGAGTTAAAGGAGCGGAGATAAGAAGAAAAACAAACAAAAAACTGTACGTCCAAGGGAAATCTCCAGAAGAAGTGCGAAGATGGAAGAACAGAGGTCAAATGCAAATCCGGGGAACAGTGCTTTCACCAGACGGATGGGAGAAAGGAGTAGTGATCCGCAGAGCATGGATGATCATTGCACACTATAAGGAAACCATTGAAAATGCATTGATGGTATGCAAACCACTATGGCCGAGATTGGCCAGACTGCTGGACAAATCTTTGATGCCACAGGAATGGCACATGGTACTGCAGTAAAAATGGATCATTATTGGGCATGTGGATCCAAAGCATATATTAGGCTGCCAAAGAATTGGGGAGGTATATGCACATCGGTGAATGTCCATGTTGCAGAATTGGTGATTCCAAAAGGTGACCTGAACATTGACATTTTCCCGAAAGCAGATTGCTTTGCATTCCCCTACCCAGGGTGAGTATTCTGTGCTGTTTATTCTGTGCTGTGTATTGAGCCCCAGCCCAGGGTGAGTATTCTGTGCTGTGTATTCTGTGCTGTGTATTGAGCCCCTGTCCAGGTCGAGTATGCTGTGCTGTGTATCGTTCAAGGCCCAGGTGAGTATTCTGTGCTGTGTATTATGTGCTGTGTATTGAGCCCCTGCCCAGGGCGAGTATTCTGTACTGTGTATCGTGCCCGGCCCAGGTGAGTATTCTGTGCTGTGTATTATGTGCTGTGTATTGAGCCCCAGGCCAGAGCAAGTATTCTGTCCCGTGTATTGTGTCCCTGCCCAGGGAGAGTATTCTGTGCTGTGTATTGAGCCCCTGCTCAGGGTGAGTGGTCTGTGCTGTGTATCATGCCCAGCCCAGGTGAGTATTCTGTGCTATGTATTATGTGCTGTGTATTGAGCCCCTGCATAGGGCGAGTATTCTGTGTTGTGTATCGTACCGGGCCCAGGTGAGTATTCTTTTCTGTGTATTCTGTGCTGTGTATTGACCCCCAGCCCAGGGTGAGTATTCTGTGCTGTGTATCCTATGTTGTGTATTGAGCCCCAGCCCAGTGCAAGTATTTTGTGCTGTGTATCATGCCCGTTCCAGGTGAGTATTCTGTGCTGTTTATTCTGTGCTGTGTATTGATCCCCAGCCCAGGGCGAGTATTATGTGCTGTGTACTCTGTGCTGTGTATTAAGCTCCAGCCCAGGGTGAGTCGTCTGTGCTGTGTACTCTGTGCTGTTTATTGATCCCCAGCCCAGGGCGAGTATTCTGTGCTGTGTACTCTGTGCTGTGTACTAAGCTCCAGCCCAGGGTGAGTCGTCTGTGCTGTGTACTCTGTGCTGTGTATTGAGCCCCAGCCAGTGGTGAGTATTCTGTGCTGTGTATTCTGTGCTGCGTATTGAGCCCTAGCCCAGGGTGAGTATTGTGTGCTGTGTATTCTGTGCTGTGTATTGAGCCCCAGCCCAGGGTGAGTATTCTGTGCGGTGTATTCTGTGCTGTGTATTGAGCCACAGCCCAGGGCGAGTATTCTGTGCTGTGTATTCTGTGCTGTGTATTGAGCTCCAGCCCAGGGCGAGTATTCTGTGCTGTGTATTCTGTGCTGTGTATCGTGCCCAGCCCAGGTGAGTATTCTGTGCTGTGTCTTATGTGCTGTGTGTTGAGCCTCTGCCCAGGGTGAGTATTTTGTGCTGTTTATTCTGTGCTGTGTATTCTGTGCTGTGTATTGAGCCCCATCCCAGGGCGAGTATTCTGTGCTGTGTATTCTGTGCTGTGTATTGAGCCCCAGCCCAGGGCGAGTATTCTGTGCTGTGTTTCGTGCCCAGCCCAGGTGAGTATTACTTTGCTGTGTTTTCTGTGCTGTGTATTGAGCCCCAGCCCAGGGTGGGTATTCTGTGCTGTGTATTCTGTGCTGTGTATTGAGCCCCAGCCCAGGGTGAGTATTCTGTGCTGTGTATGCTGTGCTGTGTATTGAGCCCCAGCCCAGGGCGAGTATTCTGTGCTGTGTATTGTGCCCCAGCCCAGAGCAAGTATTCTGTGCTGTGTATCGTGCCTAGCCCAGGTGTGTATACTTTGCTGTGTTTTCTGTGCTGTGTATTGAGCCCCAGCCCAGGGCGAGTATTCTGTGCTGTGTATTCTGTGCTGTGTATTGAGCCCCAGCCCAGGGCGAGTATTCAGTGTTGTGTAATCTGTGCTGCGAATTGAGCCTCAGCCCAGGGTGAGTATTCTGTGCCGTGTATTCTGCGCTGTGTATTCAGCCCCAGCCTAGGGCGAGTATTCTGTGCTGTGTATTCTGTGCTGTGTATTGAGCCCCAGCCCAGGGTGAGTATTCTGTGCTGTGTATCATGCCCTGGTCCAGATGAGTATTCTGTGCTGTTTATTCTGTTCTGTGTATTGAGCCCTAGCCCAGGGTGAGTATTCTGTGCTGTGTATTCTGTGCTGTGTATTGAGTCCCAGCCCAGGGCGTGTATTCTGAGGTGGAAAGGAAAAGCATGTGAGGATAAGAGGAGCAGCAGTAGGGTAGGAAAGAAATGGACGAGGGGGAGGGGTGGTGTGTGTTTCTAGGGTTGGTTGGTGTGTGTGTGTGTGTGTGTGTGTTGTTGTGTAATCATTAGTAGTGGATCAAACAAATGATGATCGGAAAAAGTGGATTAAAACCGCCACTTTTTTCGTGAAGGCAGTTTATATATATATATTTAGTCAGTGCATGGTTGTGTGATGGACTCGAGATGTGCTCAAGCGTGTGGAGGCTCCTCTGCATAAACCATGAGGATAATCTGGGGGTGCTGCTCAGCCACCTGACAGAAGTGCCAGAGGCGAGTGTTGGCCATGTAAGGGAAATACAAAAGGGAAAGTGGGAGAGGAAGAAGGGTGTAACCTCGATCCTCCAAGAGCGATACCTGCTTGGCAACTTGGCAAGCTATGAGATGAACTGAGCAACGTTATCATCAAGACTCTTAACGAGATGCGCTGCCGCTTAGAACGTTAGGGCCCATGACCTGAGCATCATCCAAAGCCAGGGCTCTCTGGTCACATGACAGAAACTAAATGTACGACTTGTTTGCCTGTTCATGTTGTGAGGGGACGGCATAAATGAGGATGTGCCCTTTGAGGGCACGGCACACAAGAGAGGAAGGGGAGGAGCCAGGGTGAAGGAAGGACAGTACGAATAAAGTTGTAGAACCAATAACACGTCTCAGTGTCCTCTTTGAGTGCCTGTTGACGGCCCCATACTCCCAATAACTGTTGACGAGGAGTAGAAGCCGGTATATGCGTGCAGCAGCGCTCCGCTGCAGGCTCCTGTCGGGCTCGGTGGAGAGCCATCCTTCCCAGCGTCTTCCGAAGCGTCCTTTCGGTGCCACCCAACTTTTCCATGCCTCGGTGCGTCCTTACCAGCCTGTGACGGCTGCGCCGTGCGGGTTCCGTGCCTCAGCGTGTCTGTCACAGCCGGCGAGGCTGCAACGTATGCCCGGCGAAAGACCCTGTGGCTGGGACAATTAACATGATGCAGGCGGATAATGCGGCCTGCTCACCCCTGAATTGGCAACTCTGCTGGGAGACGTCCGCGCACTGTAGTGCGATGCTGACAGGCCCGCACGCCCAATCCTGATTCACGAAGATCCCGCTGACGTTGGGCTGCCTGGGGGTGGGTGGGGCGGGGATACAATAGCTAATCTCTGCCCTGTCGAAATCCTGAGACAAAGAAATACTGATTAGGCAGGTGCCACTTCTAGGACAGTTCCAGAGGACTCTCATGCACAACGGGAAGACAACTGAGACCACCATTCAGGTACTCAGAAGCCCCGGAAAAAAAAATGGTCTTCTCGGCTATCGCACAGCGAAGGCCCTTGGGCTAATAGACATTCACTAGCAAGATAACTAAGTGGTCGGTGCAGCATGGAGCCACTAGGAAAACGGACCATCGCCCACATGACTGGGACGCCAATGGGGAAGGAAGCGATCAAACAAGCATTCCCAGAGCTATTCCAAGGGCTGGGAAAATTGAAAGACACACTAGTCCAACTACATGTTAATGAAATTATCAGGCCGGCTCCACAACACCAAAGGAGAGTAGGATTTCACCTACAGGAGGCAGTGTCCTCAGAATTGCAACAGCTCATGGACAATGGAATAATTGAAAGGGTAACCAATCCCACACCATGGATCTCACCGCTAGTAGTGCTACCTAAAGAAGGGAACAAGATCAGATTCTGCATCAACATGAGAGTCCCGAACACCGCTATAGAGAGGGAGAGGCAACCAGGACCAAAAAATGAAGATATGATTATCCGCTTGAACTGTGCCACTAAATTCTCAAAACTAGACCTCAACCAGGGGTACCATAAATTAGAGCTACAGCCTGAATCAAGGGTCATTACAACCTTCACCACACATCAAGGGTTATTCCGCTACGTTCGCCTCAACTTTGGGATTTCATCAGCCATGGAAATCTTTCAGCAGGCTATCAGGCGGTTACTGACCCCAGTGAAGTCTGCATTCAATTACTCACACAACATCCTGGTCTATGGGTCATCACAGGAGGAACATACCCAAGCCCTCCAAGCTGTGTGCAACATCCTGAGTAAAGCTGGACTTGCATTGGACTACGAAAAGTGCAATATCAGCAAGGATAAAAGTAAGCACCATCACTGAACTCCCGGCACCGACACAAGCGGCTGAAGTGACGTTGTTTCTAGGAATGGCAGGGTATTGTGCTCGAGCCCTTACGGAAACTGTTGAGGAAAGAGGAGCAGTTTCATTGGTAACAAGAATGTTAAAGGGCGTTTGACACTATCAAGAGGGAGCTAGCAGGAGCAATCCATCTTGCTTATTTCAACCCGGCATGGCATACAGAAATTGTGGTTGACGTTAGCCCCATAGGATTGGGGGCCATCCTGGCCCAACGGGAACAGCCAGAGGCACTGGCAAGTTTTGTTTTGGCCTACGACCGCCGGGCACTATCCCAAACAGAATGGGCCTACTCACAGACAGAAAAGGAAAGCTTGGCTGCAGTGTGGCATGGCAGTATTTCCATCACTTCGTTAATGGGAAGAAATGTGCGCGCATGACAGACCACCAAGCCCTCCTGTCACAGTTCGGCAATCCAATAACATAGATGCCACCGAGGATTGAGAGGTGGGACATCCGTCTCCAAGAATACGATTATGAAATTGTCCACAGGCTGTGAGGTGATAACAACCCTGGAGACTCCATCTAGCGACACCCAGATCCAAAACAACGGTCATCGAGGGAAGGTGATATTGAAGACCTCTGATATGTTACCGTACAAGCAATGCCACCAACCCTGATGGTGGACTAACTGGCGCAGGCATCATGCAATGACTCATCTATCAGCATGGCCAAGGAGCTCACCAGCACCAACAAGCGGAGGGATTACAAGCGCCCAATTCCTGTGCCACAAGGGGGTAATCGATGAAGTCTTTAGTAAATGGGACATTCCCCACACTGTAAAAACAGACAATGGACCGCCATTCAATGGCCACGAATTCCACAATTTTGCAAGGCATCTAGGGTTCACACACCAGAAAATAACGTCACTCTGACCCCAGGTGAACGGCATGGTGGAACGATTTATGTCATCCAGAAAGAGGACGATACAGAAAGCAAAAATAGAAGGGATATCAATACAACAGGTGCTGTGCCAAATGCAGTGGCACTACTGAAACACGCTGCACACTACAACAGGAGTGCCACCTGGTGAACTGATGAGGGCGTACCATGCGAAGATGAGATTACCACAAGCGGAAGAAGTAAACCATGCCCTGACAGGAGGAGCAGGGATCGTCGAAGCTGAGATACGAGAGAAAGATGCGTGAGGCAAGGAACTAGCCAAGGAGCAAACCGACTGGACGAAAAAGGCAAAGATGAAGGTCTTCAATGAAGGGATGATGTCTTAGTGAAACAACCGATACAGAGAAAGATAGATTCATTCGAGATATGAGAGCACAACATTGTGGGTGATGGATGTAAAAAGGACAATGGTCACTGCTACGAATGGCAAGAAGGAAGGAACAAGAAATGCATTGTTCTTCAAGCACCTTATATCCGCCTGAGAAAGTGACACCCACCAAAAGCATGACGGGGTGTGAGACATACAAGAGGTGACAGGAGGAGAGGAAGATATAACACAAGGAGAATCGGTATCCCCAGATGAACAAGCCTAGGGAAGTGCTCATCCGAAAGGGAAACATCAAAAGACTGAGCAGACTCATTGACGTAAGGAGATATATGTGTGGGGAGATGTTGTGAGGGAACAGCATACATGACGATGTGCCCTTTAAGGGCACATCACACGAGAGAGGAAGGGAGGAGCCAGGATGAAGCAAGAACATTATGAATAAAGTTGTAGAACCAAGAACACGTCTCTGTGTCCTCTTTGAGTGCCTCTTGACGGCCACATACTCACAACAGTTCACTACATTGGACAGCACAGAGTCCGGCCACATGGTCATTTTTTTCTACGTTAGTCCAGTTCTCCTGCACTCCAAACATCAAGAGCACTAGCTTGACCGATGACTTGCAGCAAATGTTTTAAGGTTAGAGAAGTTCTTCAGCCTTTGCAGTCGTACATCCTATCCATTGCTCTGAAAGGGCTCCACTACCCATACACAAGCCAGACCAGTCTCTCCAGGGTATATGACAGAGGGCACTGATGGACAAAACTGACATTAATACAGTGGACTTTTACACCACCATGCCTGGAAAAATGTCTATCCGCTCGAGGTCAGAGGAAGACTAACAAACTATTAGACTAAAACCTTGTAGTCTTTCAACCTCATTTGCACCTTGGAAGGGGGCTCTGACCAATCGGGATGCTTGGACCACGGATATATATTAGCTGGTATAAGTGCTGCTGGCCTGCGCCCCCTTCCCCGCTCCTCCCTTATCACGTGGGTGTTAAGGGTGTGTTTTGAGTTTTAAAAAAGTAATCTTTACTTGCGGCTCGACACCACACTGTACTTCCAATGTCTTGTTTCCATATTGATGATGTCATGGTGATCAACAAGGACAAAAGACTTCTGAAATGCAGTGCAGTGCCGGGCCGCAAGGTAAGATCTGTTTTCTTTTTTTGGGAATTAATACACCCCCCAAATTGACTCTGCAGGTAGCAACACTGCCGCCCACGTTAAAGGACCCTCGCTTCACTTAAGCCCTTAAATTGGGCAGCAAGCCCTTACTGGCAGAGTCGGCCCACCGCCAAAGGTAATATCGCCTCATTAGATGTATTCCCACTCTAGGTTCCAGTTTTGGCACAATAAAAGGCATATGAACGCAATGATCATCAGGAGTGGAACAAGAAAGTTGTCTGAAACCCCCAAGCCATCCTCAGCAGGAACCTTTAAATATCTTCTTCCAGCAACACATAGCTTTCCCCATTAGCACCTTTGACGGGGGTGTCAGCCAATCAGGGAGCTCTGATATAAGCCCATGTTCCGAGCTCCACAACCGCTGCACTCCCCCCCACCCATTCCCTCCATTTCCCTTTCCATCCACACTCATGCCACCTTTAGCACCTGCAAGCAACACTCGTGCAACCAAGTGGGGTCCTCCTAAAAGACAATTTGGGAAGAAGGGGTCCAAACAGAAAATATATTTGTCCCTATATAGAGATAGAAAAGTAGAGAAACATAACAAAAACTAACAGATAACATTTAACAGTGAAGAATATCATACTGTAAGTTTCATAACACATGTTTTACTTCAAAGGGATGTGGGGGTTGCAGAGAGATGGAAAACCAGAGCGTACTGTAACAGTTTATTGAAAAGCCTCCCTCAACACAGGAAGTTCCTTCCGTCCCCACTTAAGGTGTAACGCAACAAACTGTTTACGGATTCTTTTCTTTAGCCCTACCTCAGACACATATCATGCCCCTTGTATCCCTCCCCCTAAGTTAACAATGAGCCAAGAACCAGGCTGTTCTAGGGGAAATATATTGGTATTTATTTAAATTAAAAGTAATAGAAATTAGCATGAAAATGTCAAACACCACTTTATCCGTGGCACAACACAATCAACTTATCTCAGCATAAATAAATCACAAAGTGAATTGAAAAGAACACAATCACAATTATTCACTTGCTACAAATTTCATTTCGTGAAATAATGACACTGATCAATAACAAAAGTATCATGTAGTGTTGGGCGATTTTGATTTTCCTGCATGCTTACAAGGCTATCAGTAGGATTTCAAGATTGGTACAAGTACATATGGCAAATATAATTTTTACCACACTTTTGGTTTAAAATAAACACAGGGTGATTTAGTGGTTCGTTTTCAGACGCCCCCCCATCCCCTTGCTTTGGTCTATGTTGGAAAGTCAGACAGAAACATTTGAATTATTTGGGGAATTTGGGATTTCAGACCCCCCTTACTTAAAGACCTGTGTTGTGGAAGCTGCATAAAAAGGTGTGACTGATTTGAAAAAAATGACACCCCTCTTTTTTGAAGAAGTCGGGGTCAGCAGGACAAAAAGGATTACCCAATTAAATGATTGGCTCTAGTTTTAAGTGCACACTGGGAAGTGAGCTTTGTTAATTTCGAATTTTAACAAAATTCACCCCGTAGTGTTCTGCCAAATGGGGAATTCATTAAATTAATATTTCTGGTTAAATAGGCTTAGGATCTACACAGTCCTGCCGCCCACTAGAAAGGAAAAGGATTCAAGGCAAGCAGACTCCTCCACCTTTTGGTTTTCCAAGGCTCAGTTCTACTTACATAGCAAGACTCTCTTTAAGGTTCAGGAAAGCCAGCTGCATCTCAGGACACTCTGGAAAGATAGGGCAGTGGTCTGGTCACTCCACTCTCAAAGATGGCCTCCCGCTCTCCACAATAGGACCCAGTCAGCTTTGAGGCCTTCCTAAGAAATAGACAGCTCCACCCAGATGCACTCTCAGAAATTTGCTCTTGTTTCTCCTTACAGCTGTCAGATGGTGCAGCCTTCCTGGTGGTCTGTCTATTTTCCGTCTGTTCCTCTCTTTGTTTCTGTCTCTCTTTTTCTCTGTCTTTCTGTCCTAGTGCAGTCCCCCTTATATAGTAGCGATGACACCACCAATTTTACAATCTTGGAGAAGTACCCTGCAATAATTCCTGCCACTGGGATTGGACAGTGACCATTCTCTCTCCTCCCAAAATGAGCCTCCAAGTCAGGATTGGTTTAGGGGTCTGTAGCAACATATGGTATTTCCCACTTGTAATCGTCATTTGTTCTCCTTTCATATTTTTCATTTTCCACTTGCTCACCAACATTCACATTTGAAACATGTTCAGATCAGCCAGAAATACATCTTAGATAGCCATTATAGTTCCATGAGTCACTGGTGGATACATGTTATACCACCAAAACCGCCTGAAAATTACATAAAAAATGGTACATATATGAAACCCATCCGCCTTTTGATGGCTGAGAAAAAAGCTTAAATGATAATAGTCCTTTTAAAATTAATTGTGAATCTTCATATGGGACAAATTGCCCTCCTCCTGCCTTCCCGCCATTTGTTTTCACTGGGTCAGCTTGTACCCAGAGATTTTTTTTATCAGTCTCCTTTGTGTTGGAAGCTTGTGCTTTGAAGTTGTTGCCCCCATTTTCACACCTATTAGTCATGCTCCAGCCAAGAGGAACTTTTCTTTTAGTCAATGCTTTCAGAGCCAGCACATCTAGAGAACACTGAATTTTGACACCTTTAGCAGGACACTTTATTGTTGTTGGTCATTAGATGGGAGATGTGGCATCCAGGCTGGGAGTGGGAGATTTCCTTGTGAAGTTTTTTTTTCCACAGCCAGCCAAAGGGTCTCCCTTGGGCTGACATTTTTTAAGAAGACAAAGTGGTTCTCCAAATGTCACTGAATTTTGTTGGTGAAACATAATATACATTGCTCCTTGTCAACCCACACATCATGTTTTTTTTCCCTGACATTGTTCTGTGAGCAGTGATTTTTTTTCAGTTGTATTTTTTTCAAACCGTTTTTATTTGCACAACCATGTGCAGGCCGTTTTTATTTTGAATGTTTAAAAATCCTGTTTTCCATGTGTCAGGAATCTTTGATTCCTCCTTCTTTTGTAAATTAAATGCTGTTTTTGCTTTGGTAATGACAGGGACGCCCCTTTCCACATGGCACTTTAATTTTATTTAAAAAAACAAATCAAAGGCCAGGCAATTTTTGATCCAGTATTTAAAACTCTGCTGTTCATGTGAAAGGGGCTTCTGTTTGGGGCCTTTAAATGCACCGCACAATACCCAAGAGAGTCCCGTGAAGCAGATACCCACTGAAAATCTCCAGAGTTCCCTGTAGGCAAGTACGCTGCTGGTAGGATCAAAGGATTGCCCTTTGTGGGGTTCCCATACCTTTCTAGGGGATTGTGAGAGATTCATGTTGCAGAACAAGGAGAATAAATGCAACATGGCCCTCTCTAAGCTTTAGACAAGTCTGAGGCCACTGAGGAGCCTGCCTGCTGAGCCGAGGCAGTCACTGTTGGGTCTATTGCCTAATATTAGCCTCCTTCTTGAGGGCAGGGGAGGAGAGCCCTCACGCTCCTCTTGTGCAAGCTCCATTAGCACATATCAATTGGAACCTATAACAAAAGTAACAGCGCATAACATGAAGCAGCAAATTACAATGTATCTGCTGAGATAAGAAGAGGAGTGCACATGCGGTTAGCTAGAGCGGAGCGGAGCTGCCACACACATAGCACAGGGCAAGAAGTTGCGCAAAGGTGTAGCAGCAAGTTTCAGTGCCAAGTAAGAGGAGGCAAAGAAGCGAGGACAGCTGCCACCCCATTCTCAGATGCGGAACCACTTCAGAAATCCGTAATTGTAAGAATAAGAGGAGAAACAGGGGTGGTGAGGAGAAGAAGGTAGACACAGTATGCGCACAACGTCGGCCAAGCTCGGGAAACACAACAATCTTGGCAGTCAAATCACAAGCTAAAATTAAATAAATTGAGCACAGTAAAAAAAGATAGTAAACAAAAAGCTCCAC
This sequence comes from Ambystoma mexicanum, assembly GCF_040938575.1. NCBI lineage: Eukaryota > Metazoa > Chordata > Amphibia > Caudata > Ambystomatidae > Ambystoma > Ambystoma mexicanum. The sequence continues at coordinate 50,166,785 of NC_090939.1, forward strand.
ACTTTTAGAAACTGCGCCACATTGTAATTCGAGTGAAAAGTATATAGGTTGCCTTTTTCAGATAACACGTGTTTCGACACACAATTGTCTTCTTCAAATCAGGGCTAGTCTTAACTATCTTCCATATCTAGATTTTCAATTCAGGAGGATCAGACGGCAGGAGACTTTGAACGACATTGAAGGGAATTCATCCCGTGACTTTTTGTTGCCCTCTTGAATTGAAGAACAGTCATAAGTAGTGAATAAAGCACATACTCGGCCCACACTACTAGCAAAGAAACAGTGATCCCAATCAAAAATGTGAAACAGGCACAGCCCAACAAGGATACCTCCTCAGGGTAAAGCAGACCGAGGGCAATCTGTATCCTATAGGAGGGACGTGAACTGAGACAGAAGCAAACCGGATAACAATAGTGTGGGGGAACCAAAATACAATAACATACAACCAAAGTTCTATAAATATCGGATGCTTTAATTAAACTAGAAAATACACATAACTAATGGCCAAATCCAATAGGGAAAACACAGAGAAGGCAGACTTTGGAATAAAGGGGCACTCTGGGTTCATAAGAGAGGGGTGCAAGGATTTTAGCAGCGCTTTCCAATGCTACTGGAGGTTCCAGATGATACCTTCTTCAATTGCCCAAAGATAAATCAACTAATGGGGGGGGTCTCCCTCTCTTATGTGGGCAACCTTCTCTAGTGGATTGGTTCACCTATAGCCTTATGTAAGGGGTCCAATCCAGCTGCTGTTTCAGAATCTTCTGCCTGGCGATGTCACACCCAGAGTGATTTGCCTGCAGGAAGTGGAGTTGTGGGTTACATGATGTTTGGGAGCTCTGGGAGAATCCAAGATGGCGGGACACTGCTGTGGACTGATGTCTCTCTCCTGACTACTCTAGCTTTGCCCCTTTGCTCTCTCTGCCCACATTGAAGAGTATCTGTTAATTCCCACCCTGGTGTGAGTTGCTTTGGCATAGCAGAGCCTGGCCTTTGAATTATTGACCCTCTCTCTGCCCGCCTGGGGGCAGTTCCTGTTTCCTGGAAGCTCAACTCATTCAAAGGAAAGACAAAGGCTGTTACTTGGGTCAGTCCCATACATTGAATACACGGAAGGCCCTGGCCATGAGTGTTACTAGAATAAACCATGCTTATAACAACAAGACATCAATAGGGTTTGGCCAATAGACTTGTGGCATCCCAGAGTTTACTAAGCCATAAGCAGTCATGGTTAACAGAGCGATTTTCCATCTGCTACTAGACTATGGGGCTCACATCTCATGCCTGTGCCCACCGTTGGACTTCTGCTGCTTCTGGACCCGCTTCCTCCAGGCCGTCCCTCCAGCCTGCAGTTGTAGCCCCTGCCTGCGGCCACCATCTGTCTCTTGCTGCTTCTCTTGCACCATCTGTCACCCCCTCCAGCCTGCGGGGATACCTCACGCCTACAACCGCCATCAGACTTTTTCCCGCTCTGGACCCGCTTCCTCCAGGCCGTCCCTCCAGCCTGCAGTTGTAGGCCTGCCTGCGGCCACCATCTGTCTCTTGCTGCTTCAGTCGGCTGGCAGTTGTGATTCCTCTAGATCCCGCTTTCTGCGGGCCACTCCTCCTCCACCAAGGCCCCTCTTTGGTGTCCTGCTGTGGCGGCACTCGTCTCCTAAGCGCGGCTCTTGGGCGGTGGTGTCCCGTGCCTTCACTGCACCATACGGTGTGTGGCGTTGCAGCTCCTTTCATGAGTCCTACTGTTGAGCTTGGCCGCCACTCAGTCCCACTTCTTCCCGACCACCCCTCCAGCCTACAGGTACGGATCACGCCTGTGATCTCCATTGACTCTTGCTGCTTCTGGGTCCCGCTTCTTCCTGACCATCCCTCCAACCTACAGGTACAGCTCACACCTGCGACCCTCAATGGACTCTTGCTGCTTCTGGGTCCCACTTCCTCCTGACCATCCCTCCAGCCTTCAGGTACAGCTCACACCTGCAACCCTCATTAGACTCTTGCTGCTCTGGGTTCTGCTTCCTCCTGACCATCCCTCCAGCCTGCAGTTTCATCTCCCACCTCTGGACACCATCTGGCTCCTGCTACTTCAGTTGGCTGGCTGGTGTGATCTCCTCTGGGTACTGCTCGCTCCTGTCCACCCATCCTCCATTAAGGTCCCTCCTCGAGGTCTCACCCCCTCTTCTTCCAGCCTGGGGTGACTGCCCTCACCTCCTGAGAGTGGTTCCTGGGTGGTGAGATCCTGCGCCTTCTCTGCACCTTTTGGAGTACCGCTGCAGCTTCTATCTTGAGTTCTGCCATTGGAGCTCAGAACCTCCCACCTGTGGAGAGTTTATGGACACCCCCTTTTCTTGCCGTGACTCTCTGCTCTGACTTCTAAACTCATAAACCTCCCAACAGTGGTACCCTCAGACGCCCTGCTGCCATCTCCATCCCCATACTTTTCCTACTGATTTTCTCTTGTCCACGACCTTACAACCTTTAACAGAATTTCCTCTACCCCCCAATCCATTCCTCCTGCCTAATCAACATTGCCCTTTGCAATGTCAGATCTCTTTGCAATAAGACTGCAGATGTCTTGGATATGTTCCTCCGCTTTAACCTTCACTTCTTCTGTCTGACTGAAACTTGGATCCCTCCTCACAACTCTACGGTCTCTGCCTCCCTTACTACCCCCTCTTCTTCCTTTCATCATATCTCTCGTCCCACTGGTCGTGGTGGAGGCGTTGGACTCCTCTTCCACCCTAATTACCTTTCGTCTAACTCCTCACTGTCCCTTCCTACCTTCCCATCTTTCGAATACTTATTTAAATCCTTCACCTCCTATCACCCCATCTCCTTCCTAATTATCTATAGACCTTTCTGGTCCCCTTTCTTCCTTCTACCACGATCTTGACCACCTCCTTTCTCATATCTCCCCCTCCCCCTCTCCCCTCACTGTACTCGCTGACTTCAACATTCACCTTCCCACTCCCACTCCCCCTCAACCCCCACCTCTTCTCTCTATCCTTGACTCCTACCTTCTCTCCCCTCTCCCCTCCTCCCCTACTCACTCTTCTGGCTCCACTCTTGACCTCATTTTTAATTCAACCTACTCCTCCTCCTCTGTCTCCTCACTACCCACCTACCTATCTGATCATGCTCTTCTCTCTTTCTCCCTTACACCCTGCTCTTCACCTCCCATTCCCCTACCCTCTGACAACTCGTTTACTCACCGTGACCTCTGGAATTTTAACCCCTCTCTCTTCCTTGAAACCTGCTCTTCCTCTCTTCCTCTTCTCTCTGACTTCTCCACTCTCCCTCCTGACCTTGCCCTATCCTCTCTGTCTTCCTCCATCTCCTCTAGTCTTGATCAACTGTACCCCCTCTCCTCTTTCCATCCCACCCGTAAGCCTTCCCAACCCTGGCTCTCCCCTCACCTGTTGTCCATGCGTCGTCTCCTCTGTCAACTTGAGCGACGCTGGCTCAAATCCCCTACTCATTCCCACCAAACCTCCTACTTCTCTTATCATTCTCTCTATGATTCCTGTCTTAACGCTGCGAAACGCTCCTACTTTTCTAACCTCCTTCACTCACAAGCCTCTCACCCTCTTTGTATCTTTCAAACTCTCTCTCGTCTGCTCTCCCTTCCTACCCCTGAACCCTCCCTTTCCTCTCCTCCCTCTCCTTCTGACTTTGCTGAATTCTTCTCTGCTAAAATTCTTTCTCTTCGCCAAAAAAAAAATTAACTCTTCTCCTCCCTGCTCCCCTCCCCCTCCTTCCTTCCACTCCCCCTCTGCTTGCAGGTCTGAATTCTCTCCTGTCACTCCCTCTGACGTCTCCCTCCTCCTTGCTAAATCCCACCCCACTGCTGCGCATTCTGATCCCATCATTACCCTCCTTAGTCCTAAGATTTACCCCTCTCTTATCCCTTATCTTACTTCCTTCTTCAATATCTGTCTCTCAGCGACCTCCTTCCCCACTGCCTTTAAGCATGTCACTATTGTCCCTATTCTGAAGAAACCTTCTGCTAATCCCCTTCTTGCTTCCAACTTTCATCCAATCTCACTTCTACCTTTCCTCTCTAAAATACTCGAACACTTAGCCTACTCTCAGCTCTCGACCTTTGTCACTAACCTCTCTCTCCTTCCCCTTCTCAATCTGGCTTCCGCCCCAAACACTCCACTGAGACCGCTCTCACCTATGTCCTTAACTCCCTCCTCACCGCTTGCTACTCTTAGCAATCCTCAATTCTCCTTCTCCTTGACCTCTCTGCTGCCTTCAATACTGTCGATCACCCTTTACTTATCAATACTCTTTCCTCCTTTGGCTTCAAAGGCTCTGTCATTAACTGGCTCTCCTCTTACCTCTCCCAACGTTCCTTTGCTGTCTCTTGGGGTGGTCGATCCTCCCCTACCTTCCCTTTGGACCATGGCGTTCCCCAAGGCTCTGTCCTGGGTCCCTTCCTATTCTCTCTTTACACTTCACTCCTCGCCCCTATCATCTCCTCCTTCAGGATCTCTCACCATTTCTACGCTGATGACACCCAGCTACATCTTTCCTTCTCTTCCTTTACCCCTGATCTCCATCTAAAGCTCTCTTCTTGTCATACCGCCATTAAAAACTGGATGCCATCTCACTCTCTTTCTCTCAATACTGATAAAACGAAAGTACTATTCTTTCCCTCTAACACACTTCCTTCCCCCACTCCCCCTACTTCCATTCATTTTCCCCCTTCTAACCTTCCTATTTCCACCCATGCTCGTAATCTAGGCATTTACTTTGACCCTTCCCTCTCTTTTTCCCATCATATCTCCCTTACTTCTCGTGCATGTCGCTACCACCTCTTTAACATCCGTAAAGTCTGTTCCTCTCTCACCTTTCATGCTTCGAAACTTTTAATCTCCTCCCTCATCTTCTCTCGCCTCTTCTATTGTTCTTCCCTCTTCCTTGGTCTCCCCGCCTCTCACCTTACCCCCCCTCAAATCCATCTACCACTCTGCTATCCGCACCCTCTGCCTTCTCTCTCCCCTTGACTCCATCTCTAACTCACGTTCCAACCTAGGCTGGCTTCCTTTCCACTCCCAACTTAAATTTCACTTCCTTTGTCTTGTCTTTAAATCTCTCCATGACCTTGCCCCTCCATATCTCTCGTCTCTTCTCTCCTTCCACACTCCATCTCGCTCCCTTCGCTCCGCGGATCTCTTCATACTTTCTGTTCCCCCACCCCCTTGTGCTTCTTCTCATTTCTGCTCCTTTCAGCTCCTTGCCCCTTTACACTGGAACTCCCTGCCTTTCCATCTGCTCCATCCCCACCTATTCTTCATTCCGTTCCTCCTTGAAATCACTCCTTCTTCATTCCCCCCTGACACCATATTCTCTCTCCTCTCTCTCCCTTTATTTCTTTCTATCTCTCTCTCCCTCTAGTGCCCCCATCTCAGCTCTATTCACTCTCCCCCTTGCTTCCTATGACCTCTCTTCCTACTATGTTATTTACTCCCTAATCTCTCTCCCTTATCCTTTCTTCCCATCCCCTCCCCTTCTCCTCCTTCTCATATGCAAATTGTTCTACACACTGTTTTTTGGTCTAATTCATGTCTAGTGTTTGCTTCTACTGTTTTATGTTTTGTGTAATCTTGTTGTTAAACTGTAAAGCGCCTTGGATTAAGGCGCTACATAAATACAATAAATACAAATACAAATACCAAAACAATTACATTTTATTTAATGTATATACAGGATGGCCCAGAATTAAAATGCACATTCTCGTTGCTTGGACCCAACAGCTGCTTGTGCAGGAATGCACATGTCACTTGTGACTGCCATGATGTGTGAAGGCCTCATGATGCATGACACAGACAACAGATTCAAAGTCACAAATAAAGTGGTTTATTAACTCAAATGTCAGGATGGTGGATGGCCTAACTTGTCCTATGCTAAGGTGGGATTTTCCTACCTGAATTAAACTTAGGAAAGTCTGAGTCGGAAAGTTCAACGTAAAGGTCTGTCTGTGTCCAAAACCTATTCCTGCCTTCACAATTAAAGCTAAACAATGTATGGGGATATCAAAAATAAAAGAAACGGTGATCAAACAAAGTTCTGAGCTGTTTCCTGCTTCTAGCTTCCCTTTCAGTTCAACTTCCGCGAGTTCAGGACAGTTCCACAAAGGTCTTGAGATTACCTTTCTCAAGTTCAAAATAGTTCCACAAACCCTTGGTTTTCCTTTCCCCAAGTTCAAGGAAATACAGTTCCAAAGAAAAGGGTCTTCAGAGCTCCGCCCTCAAGACAGCATTTATAGTTCATCCGGTCTCAGGGTTCCCTTCCCCAAGACTTCAACTTGCCAACTTATATTTAGTCTTTTAGTGTTCAGTACAACTACAGGTTAACTTGACACTCCATCTGAATTCACTTCAACAATGTTTTTGGCTTTCACAATGTGGGGTTCCCTGGTCTAGGCACAGTTGTCAGACCCCACGGTCCACCCATTACAGGTCGCACAACCAGGAACCCTAGGCTCTCCAGCCCACACAGGTTCTTCTGTATTTGTGCCGGTGTACAGATCCACATTCACATAGCTTCTCCTGGTTAACCTCCTTGCTTTAAGTGCAGGTTCACAGTCACTTGGCTTTGCCTGGGTAGCCTCTTGGCTTTGCCACAATGGGCCTCATTAGGAGTTTGCCGGTCGCGGTAACAACACTGCTACTGCTGGTAAGCTACAGGCACTGTTGTTACAAGACCGGCACACTCCGAGTTCTGAGTGCGGGTGCCATCCCACCCACCATGTCTGACCTGGCGGACGGAACGGAACCCACCCGCAGGCTTTGACGGATGCACCGGCACTATTGCACACAGTGCTGTGCATCCGTCCTCCCCATTCCCATTGAGTCCTATGGGACTCGAATGGGAATGGGGAATTTTTTTTCCCGGCGCCTGGCCGCACGGACCGCCGGGGCTGTAATGCCCCAGTGATTCCCCATTGCCAGGAAAAAAAACTCACCTCCGGCAGCAGCCTGCTGTTTTTACTGGCATGGCTACCGCCAGAGTCATAATGAGGCCCAGTGTGTCACATATCCTCTGCCAGCCTTTGGCCTTGTTGCACTGTATTCATGCATAGAGTTCACAGTGAGGAGGTTTTATTTCTCCCCACCTTTCTTTCATGCTCTTTTGCAAACTTCTGCACTTGCACTCTTATTTCATCTGCTGTTTTCAAATGGGCACTTTCCCGTTGCTTTGCCCAAAAAGTTTTCATTCAGTTCGGTATTCAATATTCACCCCCTCCAGCCTGCTTAACATCTCGTTCTCAAGTGTTCATTACTTGCTTGGCTTTAAATTGTATTTCCAATAGGTGATCGTCGGGACTTTCAATTCATCCAGTATTCAAAAGTATTCAATATATTGTTCAGGATTATGTCCAATTACATTCAGATCAATCACCATTCACAGATTACTTGTTTCAGTTAGTTCAACATTCTCAGATACGTGTCAGTATTAGCAGGAGCGCCCAAGGCAGAGTGTTTCCTGGATTGCACTCACCGGTTGTGCGCAACCGCTCTCTACTGCTTTGCCGATTCTCTGTTCGATCTTCTTGGATCGATGAGCTTCGCCTCTCTTGCGGCATCCACTGAGAGCTTCCCTCGCTCTCCCGCCTGCTGCAGTGGCTGTGGGCTTCAGGCGGAGCACAGCTCCTGCTGTAGTTATCGGCACCCGGAGCTCAGCTGGACAGTTAGCCCCTCTTGTGGCCCGCTCTTAGCCTGCATGTTTCTTTCCTTCTCAGGACTCTTGCGGCTCCCTATTCTTGTTTCTCCGAAATGCTTCTCTGCAACCCATTCCGTTCCCTGCTCTCTTCCATGGTGTGCAGCCCCACCTCTTATTCTCCCTAGGAGTGTTAAAAGTCCACAGGTGTGGTTCAGCAGGTTGAATTGCCTAACCTTTGTGCAGCCTATTTCTCTGACATGTCAGACTTCCTCTCTCTTATAGTCATCTTCTTCATCTCAGTACTGGAGGGGTGAAACTACCCACTGGTATTCACTACTCCTATCACCTCTTCCGCTTCCCAGTTCTGTAGTAGGTTGAATGAGGAAAATTGAGGAGAGCTAGTTCACAGTGGCCCATAAAAGACAGGGGAGGGTTAGGTTGGTCCTCAGAAGGGAAAGGGTGATGCCATGTCTCGCCTGTCCTACCCTTAAAACTTCTCTTCTTTACCCTCTTTCTAGTGCTTCTAGATTGGTAATATCTCCTGTGATTTTCTTGGTCAGTGGGACAGGGGTAGCAATACCCCATAACTGCGTCTGGGATTGAGGGTTCCTCCTGAAATGGAAACGCTGGATACCGCGTCTCACCAAAGGACATCTCATCCCCAATCCTCAAGGACCCTCCACCCAGGTGATCCTAACTCGCTTCTCCACCCCCACGGTCAGGATCCAATAGCGATGGCCTTTCCTTGGCAATCTGCGAAGAGGACCCAAGGGGAGTAGATGAGAGGGCACCCTCAGGTTTCTCAGAGTTGCTAGTCCACAAGGTAGCTGCCTGCTGTGAGATAGCAATAGGCAGGTGTTAATATGTAAATGACCACGCTTCACGCTGATGCTTGTCTTTATAGAGAGGCTTTATTTCTTTAGTTCATCCAAGAGAAAGGCCCCCAGCTGTGGCTGTCCTCCTGCTCTCAATCCTCTCTCTCTCTGCTGCTAGAATGTGGAACCTTTGCTTAATCATAACAACAAAGGTTCCTTGGTAACTAGGTTACATGGCAGCAGCTGAATTGATGTGATTGTAAACTCAATGAAGTAAATGTAACCACCTCCTAACACCTCCCTTCCTTTTACCAAAATATAAGTATTTGCCTAAACTAGATAATAGATTTCATTGAACATAAGTAGTTCATTATTTACATAGTATCTGATACACCGCTATATGAAGAAATAATAAAATTGCTTTAAATACCTTGCAGTGCAGTTACAAGTTGTTGTTTACCTTTTTGCAAATTGCTATCCTCTCCTTGTTCCAGACCCCACCCCCTTTAACAAGCACCGAAGATCCCAAATCTTTAACAACTTGTTTGGGCTGTGAAAATATGGATGCACCTTTGCGCACCTTGGTGGGAAGTTTGATCTTGATCCAATCACCTTCCTCAAGACTGAATTCTCTACAAGCATTCTTCCTGTCATATTGCTCCTTGGATCTGACCCCAGATTCAAATATCTTCTCTCTCACTCCCTCCAGATCTATTCCTACGAATTTTGACCTTCCCATCCAGCCTGGACACATGTGTGAGTTAGGTTTCCTCCCTCTTAATAGTTCAAATGGGGATACACCCGTAACACTGTGTGGTGCTAGTCTATATTGGAATGTTCTCTCCATTATGGTCCTGATCCAGTCACCTCCTGTTGCTACCGCAATTCTAATTGCATCCATGAGAGTGCGGTTGAAGCGTTCTACACACCCATTGGTCTGGGGATGATATAATGAAGTGGTTACTTGTTCTATTCCATGGTTACTCAAGAACTCTCTAAATTCCTTGGAAGCCAATTGGGTCCCATTATCTGATAAACACTTTCTGGGGAATCCCTCTCTCCAAAATAATTGCTCCAAACATTTAATGATGCTACTGCTGGATATGTCTCTTAGTGTAAATATTTCGGGCCACTTGGATAATAAATCTATGACAACCAGTACATAGGTGTCTCTCCCACCCTTGATATTGAAAGGCCCTAGTAAGTCTAAAGCAACCTCATCCCATGGAACTGTGGATGGCTTTCTAACAGTCATGGGTACTTTTTGAATCCTGAGACCCTTATTACCTTCAATGCAATCACAACAATTGTTGACCACTTCTTCAGTGTCTTTGTCAAGATTAGGCCACCAAAATTCTGCTCTAACCAAGCCTTTGGTTCTAGGCAGTCCCAAATGCCCAACATGAGCTAGCTCAATTATTAATTTTCTCATTTTAATAGGTACAACCATCTGATGTCCTCTATGTAAGTATCCTTTATCAATCCAGAGTTCTTCCTTAACTTTGGCAAACCCGCCTAAATCACCAATATAGTTTCTTATTCTGTTCTGCGTCACCAATGTTAAAACTCTCTGGTACAATTCATCCTCTGAACATGCATTGTCCCACTCTTCTTTCTTTACTGACTCATGAACCTGAAATATTTCAACACCTTTCTCACGAGTCAGAGGAGACTCCTCAGACACTGTTTCTCTCACTACTGATCTGGATAAGGCATCAGCAACTACGTTGGTTTCACCACTAATGTGAAGCATATCATATTGCAGGCCTTGTAGGGATGTCACCCACTTCATGATGCGTCTGGAGACTCCCTCCAGACCACCTTTGGTAAATATTCCTATTAGGGGTTTATGGTCTGTACATACTGTGAATTCTCTGCCCCACAAATATCTTTTGAACTTTTCCACTCCCCAGACACAAGCCAATGCTTCCTTTTCTACCACTGAATATCTGTTCTCAGGTCCTTTGAGAGATCTAGAGGCAAATGCTACGGTGTGTAAGCCCTCCTGATCTTCCTGCATTAGGACTGCCCCAATACCATAGTCACTTGCATCCACAAATAGTAATGAATGTCTACTTTCTTCAAACGTTTTCAAGATGGGTGCATTGACTATAGCATCTTTAATCTTACCAAACTCTTCCTCACAAGATTCATTCCACTTGAACGTAACACCTTTACGAGTCAACATCCTCATGTTCCTTGACAAATTTGCCAACCCTCTAACAAACTTGCCATAAAATTCAACCAGACCTAGAAAAGATAGTATATCTGCTTTGGATTTTGGTGCTTCCATCTTGCGAATAGCTTCTATGGCCTTTTCTTTGGGTTTGATCCCTTCACCTGTAATTTCATGACCTAGATATTCAACTTTGTCAGTTTTTAATATGCATTTCTCTAACGATACTGTAAGGCCAGCCTCTTTGAATATGTTCAACACTCTCTCTAACCTTTTATCATGTTCTGCTTCATTTTTCCCACATACTAGCACATCATCCTGGTAACACATGACACCTCTCTCTCCTCCCAGTAATCTGTACATGACGTTCTGAAATACACTAGCTGCTGAAATCAATCCAAATGGCATTCTTATACATCTGAAAAGGCCAATAGGGGTAATGAAAGCTGTGAGATCTCTCGAATCAGGGTGTAATTCTACTTGGTGATATGCAGATTTGAGGTCAATAAGAGAAAATACTTTGGAATCAGACACCCCTGCCAATAAATCATCTATTCTGGGTAAAGGAAATTTGTCAGCCACTACATGTTTATTCAGGTGTCTAAGGTCTATGCATATCCGCAGAGATCCACTGCTCTTTCTCACTATTACAATAGGACTAACCCACTCTGAGGAATCAATTCTCTCTATCACCCCTTCACTTTCCATTTTATTCAATTCACTCTCTACATCTTTTCTCAGGGCCAAGGGAATGGTCCGTAATTTGGCAACTTTGGGAATGGCATCCCTTTTCAAACGAATTTTGTGCACAAATCCCTTCAAGCACCCTAACTTAGTGCCACTCATATGCCCTCTGGCCCCTTCCATAACAATGCTCGAGACCGATTTTCCACCGGATTTTCCACCTTCAACAGTCAAAACCTGTTCTGGGTGGCTTGCTTCAAGTCTTATCTTGAGCTCTGCCTGATCGCTCCAGGACAACAGCTCTCCACCTCTGTTGGCTACATGGATAGTCCCTAACGCCTTCCTGTCTTTGAATTGGAGCTCAGCTTCAAAGCACCCTAAAATTTCTATGGGCACATCTCCATAAGCATTTGCTCTGACTACATTCTCCCACAATGTACAACATCTAAATTTCTCCTTCCACACTTGCACACTTATCAAAGTATAATCTGCTCCACTGTCCATGAGCATTGATACTGGCACCCCTCCAACTGACACAGTTGCATATGGTTTCTTTTTCTTGACCTTCCCATCAATGGCATTGACTGAAAATATAACTTCTCTACCAGCATCATCAATTGATATAAATTCTTGATCTGCATTGACTTCATGTATTTGACTTGGGGCGGTATAAAAATTCCTACAGCATCTAGCCATATGTCCTCTGACCCCACATTCATTACATATAATGTTTGATGCATAACATTCTTTGTCAGATGCTTTGTGATATAGACTCCCACATCTGAAACACCTCCTAATTGATGCACCTCTAGGATAACCAGAGTCCCTGCCACCCCTGAATGTAACATTCTCACTGGGCGACCCTCTGGTAGATGATCCTTGTCCCCATGCTCTGGTAAAGGGACCTTGGTGGCCCTCAGGGCTCCTACCCATTTGCCAAGTGCGACGCGCAGTTGCCGCACCTCTCTGCATCACTCTCGAAACCTTATGTATGGCAGCTTCATTGTCATCAGTTTTGGGCTTATCTTGAGATGTATTATCCACTTGAAGCATTTGTATACATTTGTCTGTGTGTTCTATCATTTTCGCTATCTCAATTGCTCTATCAAGAGAAGGATTTCTTTCCTTCCATAACTCCTTCCTGATGTTATCATTAGAACACTTAATCATGAGTTGGTCCCTGACATGCTCATCTCGACAATGGTCAAATCTACATTTGATGGCTAAACCTCTAAGAGCAGTTACAAATTCCTCAATACTCTCTCCAGTTTTTTGAGTTCTCGTGGCAAATTTGTACCTTTCAAGAATTATATTTTCTTCAACACAGTAGTGTTTGTCTAATTTTGCTAATGTTTTCTCATATGGACCCCCATCAGGAATGTCTGGAGGTTCTGGTAGTTTTTTGACCACTTCCTGTCCTGCGGCACCTAAACAGTGAAATAGGAGCGCCTCTTTGCGCTCATTGGAGAAATTGGGTCCAAATGCTGCCAGTGCATATTTTTGAAAACCCTCTTTCCAGTCTATCCAACGCACTCTGGGCTCACCTGGTGTAGGCAGGAAGAAAATTGGGGCTGGGACGTTTGCCATGTTGTGAATTAATTAATGTCACCCCCAGGTAGGAAACCTTACACAGCCACACTGTCACTTACTTGTACTTAAATTTTATAAGGTGTGATTTCAGGTGGAACCTGTGCTGATATTGTCAGCGCTGTCTGTGGTAGTTGCAATTTGTGATCCACAGGTCAGCCTCCTCCGTAATCCACAGGTGATCCAATTTGTGATCCACAGGTCATCCAACCTCCTCAATATTCGTGCTCAGCTCCAGTATGCTTTTATGGTTCTCTCCACTGCCAGGCACTGACTTCTTTCTTGGTGCTCCGCTCCAAAATGCGCTTTGCTGGTTTACTCCGCTCCAGGAGGATGGCCGTGTTTCTCGCCTGCTATTACACAACACATCTAGTGTAACACTCCGTCCATTTGCATCCAAACTGTAATCAATATTGCTGCAGTGTTGCTGCTGCTGGGGGCCTTTTCTCCTTGGCCCAATCCTCGTCGCCAATGTTAATATGTAAATGACCACGCTTCACGCTGATGCTTGTCTTTATAGAGAGGCTTTATTTCTTTAGTTCATCCAAGAGAAAGGCCCCCAGCTGTGGCTGTCCTCCTGCTCTCAATCCTCTCTCTCTCTGCTGCTAGAATGTGGAACCTTTGCTTAATCATAACAACAAAGGTTCCTTGGTAACTAGGTTACATGGCAGCAGCTGAATTGATGTGATTGTAAACTCAATGAAGTAAATGTAACCACCTCCTAACAGCAGGCTCAGCAGAGGTACATGTGAGCGCTATGCTTTTTTAACATGGAGCACTATGAAAGGGAGTCTGAGTAGCAGACCTTACTTTTAGAAAGATCTACCTGCATCATTGTATTATTACAAATCAAAAAAGCTCAGGCTATTCTGCCCCAACAGGTGGCATTCTGTCACAAAAACACATTTGTCATGCAGCCTGCACTGAAATAATAACATTGGGCCTATCTAGACAGTATATGCCAGGGCTGGTTCCTCCTTGCAGGCTGCTAGTGCCGATAAAACAACATGAACCCTCTCTATAAAATATATATCAGTTGTTCTGTCCCTGGTCTCTTCAAGCTGCTTCTGTCTAGAGAACATTATGAAGCCTGTCTCCACAATATATGACAGTGTTGCCCCTTTCATTCTCTTTGTGCCCAAAGAACATTATGAGGACTGTCTCGGAAATATATGCTAGGACTGTACTCCCTTTCATGCTACTGTTGCCCAAAGAATAACACGAGGCCTAGCTCAACAATATATGCAAGCGCTGAGCCCCTTTATGTTGCTTGTGCCCAGAGAACATTATCTGGCCCTATTAACAATATATGCCGGTGGTGACCCCCTTTCCGGTTGCTTGCTCCCAACAAATATCATAGGTCTGTCTTAGTAATATATGCTATCAGTGGGCCCCCTTCAGGCTCCTGCACCAAAAGAACTTTGTGAGACCTGTCTCAAAGATATATGTCATGCTGTTTGTGCCCAAAAACATCAGGAGGCATGTTTCCCTAAATATTATGATGTTTGCCAACAATATAGGCCAGCCCTGGAACGCCTGTCATGTTGGTTGTACCCAAGGAACATTATGAGACCTGTTTCAACAGTCTACGCCAGCGATGCCCACCCGCTGTTGTTCTGCTTCTGCCCAAAGGCAAATAAGAGGTCTCAACAAGATATGCCATTGCTGACCACCATTCATGGTGCCAGTGCTAGTGAACGTTGCAGGCAGTGACAGCTCGCCCATAATAGGCTGCGCCGCGCGCGCGCCTCACCGCTCAACATGGAGGAGTCGAGAGGCCAGTGGTGCAGACTACTCGCCCTTACAGCTGACACGGCTGAGTGCTGTGCTTTACTGTGCATGATAGCCAGTCTGTGTCTGCAGGTAGACACAGACAGCACATTCCTCTGGGCCATGTGGGGAAGGCTGCAAACCTTGCCCAGCCACACACAGGGGTTGACAATGTGTCTATCCGCAGCCACAGGGTTTTGCTGAGCAAGCTGTTGGAGGCCTGGGGGCAGCAGGGGCTCACCCCCCAAAAATAATGGTTCCCTATGCTTCCCTGAGGCCTCCAGTAACACCTGGAGAAATTAGGGTCATGAAGAACGGTGATTGACAATTGGGCAACCTTGCCAAGGATTAGTTGAACCAGAATTCACCATTTACTATATGCAAAGTAGACACCAGCATGGCAAGCTTGGGATAACACCGTGGGAACTGCCGTGTACCATGAAGAGGGCCCAGAAATAGCCTAGCAGGTGGATGGGCAAAGGATTGGGCACACTCGTGCTATTGCCTGGCCCTATAGACAGGGGGCGCACAATTGCAATGTGTAGATAGGGTTCTCTTTCAGAATCCAAGAACGCACATTCTGAAAAGGTCATTTAAAAGAGCTCCGTCTCAGGGGCCTTTATAAGTGAAGCAATGGACTGTGATAATGCGGGGTCTTTGCAATTCCAGAGAGCCGTGTGCACATTCCCAGGATAACCGGTATGCAAATAACAGCCAATCAGATTCACTGTTTCCAAAAGATCCAAATAGAATTTCTGTGGCTATCCTAAAGAAATGGAGTGGAGTTGGCTCTAGAGGATTGGACATGGAGAGCCCCACATACACCGGTCTGCTCCTGGCTGGGACTCGCATCCATTACAAGGAGCGGCAGCGTCCATTCTCACCCATGACTGCCTGAAAATCCTAAAATGTAAAAATAGCCCAGGAGGTGGAGATACAAATAAAAAAAGACATTTTGCAAAGTGGGCCAGGAAGCTATCATGTTCCTAAGCCCAGCCTGGTCTCTAGCTGTGAAATGTGGTTAGTTTATTGCTGCCCCTCAGCCTCTTAATTCTCTTTGATCCATTTCGCTTCCCACCCACTCAGCTGCTTCCTGGAACATGCCTTTGTGGTTGCCAACATGCAGGGTGGCACCGTATCCTCTTACCTGGACTGGGATCATGGACTTAAGAGCTTACTCACTTTTGATATATAGAGTTAATGGGGCTGGGGTTGTGGGGTAACAATTTGGAGCACAGCATCGATGTCGGGCCTTTTCCTGACAGAAAAAGGAGGTCTTATTAAGAGGCAACCCTATTCCTTGTTCACTGGTCCCTTAAGGAATGTACCAACTGGTTGGGTTGGTAGGGGGAGAGGGTCATTGCCATCTGCGCTAAGAAGGTATCTGCAATCATTACAGCACCTTATACTGTGAAGGGTCATGTGTTTGAAGCTGGTAAAGGAGGATCAAGGCGTGCAGAGACGGGGTCGGGGATCTCAGGTGGGGACTGTCCCGGGCTCAGTGGTCTGCATGGAACAGTGCATATATATTGGTACCTCTTCCACAACCTCTGTCCTGGCTAGGTCCCTTTCTCTTCTCTTTCAGATTATTCCCAGGAGGCACCATTACCCGCCCGCCCCAAAAATACTATCATGGGGCCAACAGAGAAGACACGGACTGGAGCAAGAGGAATGGAATGGTTATCCAAATGAAAATGCATGAGACTCCCTTACTCAGGAACTGAATGGGAGACCAACAATCTACTAGAAACTGCCCAGGTATGCTACAGGGGAGTAGCAGATGACACAGAGCCAGCCAAACACGACAGCCCCAGGGGAGACCACGGAAGTCCCCCGATACGGTGAGAAGCCTGAATGTGTCTCACCCGCTAGTACCCCGAGATCTGTCATCCAGGTGGCCAGGACACAGCAATTGCTTTTTGATGCAGTTCCTGGGGGCGCACCAGTGGGGGAGGATCACTTGGATGAGGTGTCTTTGGGGAGTGGAAGTGGGACACCGACAGGAGAGACATGGCACCCACTTCCTTATAACCCCTTTTCTCCATCCTACCACATAGGATACTTAGAAGCGCTACCTCACCCCCCCTTTTCTGACACGAACACTTTCCTATACTAGGAAAGACAATGGACTAACACCAGAGCCGTTTACCTGGCATGTCCCAACACAAGGGTCAGGCAGAGTCAGGCAATTGACAATAACTATGCACACCTGACGGCCCTTTCCCTTCCCCACAGGGATAAAAGACAGAGCACGAGAGCACACTTTGAGCAAGGCCAAACTCACAAGAAAACAACTACACCGGACTGCCAGTTCAAACAGAGGAGAAAGACGGCCAGACCTGAATGCCTGGACCCATATATCAGCGACCGCCTTGCACCAAACCTGAGCAGTGTTTTTCGAATCACACAGTATGCATGTGTGTGGATTATCTGCAGGGCTGCCAAGACCATCTGTGCTCAAGATCAAGTGGTGACCATGCCCCAGAGGAACACAACTGCTCATGCGTGTGTGTCGAACCCTGGACCTGCTCCTGTTGTTGAGGGCTATCTGCTTCTGTGTGCAAGTTACTGAAAACCTTCTCTGGAACTCAGCCTTGGATTGCTGCCCCCTGAATGGGATGACTCTCCTGCTTTGGTAGTAGTGGGTTGCACCACCTGAACCACCTGCCATTCAGGAAACAGCTCACCAGCTGGCTATTCAATAACTGACTTAGAGAAAGCAATGGACCAAGAGCTACACACCAGTTTACCTGATCCCTTTGCCACACCAAACACTGGGACAAGGTGTCCAGCTCCTCTCACAAAACATGCTTCAGTGATATAAATGACTTATCAAATCATATCATAACGCGCCAGTACACAAGTGTTTCTAGCCGTGACAAGACAAGGAAGGGAGGACAGAAGGAAGACAAAACAACAATCTTACTAGGCCTTGTGTCATTCAGACCAAGCAAGTGCAGGGGGGAAGCAGGGGGAGAAGTTTCGGGGGCGGGGGGGAGAGTGCAAAGTAGCTAGTAAGTGTTGCCGGAAAGTGGCTCATAAGTGCCGAGAGTCAGGAGACTGTAGGGTTGGAGATACAGTCCCTTAAGTGGCTTTGAGACCTGGAGGCAGTGCAGGGGCAACCGTTCATGCAGGAGCGTGGTCCCATAAATTCAGTGGGTGGCCAGGTAACTAACCAGTATGCACAGCAGGCAAGGACATCAGCAAAGGAGAGAGAAGCCGAAGCAAAAAGAAGGTCTTGAGTTGCTTCCGGAACCTTAGGTGGTCCTGCTCAAGTTTGAGAGAGGCGGGGAGGCAGTTCCAGAGGGAAGCCCCAGCCGAGGACAGAGCCCCCACTCTCTGCTTGGAGAAGTGTCTGACCCTCAGAGAGTTGGAGGTGGATGAGTGGAGGGCTCGAGAAGGAAGATGCTTAGGAAGGGAAAGTTGGATGTAGGGTGGTCCCAGGCCCCAGAAAGCCTTGTGGACGATGCAGAGGGTCTTGAACTTGATCCTCGGTGCCACAGGGAGCCAGTAGAGAGATTTCAGGGCTAGAGAGATACGATCTTTGGGCTTGAGCCCAAGGACAAGTCTCGCAGTCCTGTTCTGGATAAATTGTAGAGGGTGAAGAGTAGAGGCAGGCAGATTTGGAATGAGGCTGTTCCCGTAGTCCAGCCTAGCGAGAACCAGGGCTCTAGAGACAGTTTGCTTCTGTGGGAAAGTGAGAAAAGGAAGAATACCTCTGAGGAGGTGCAACTGATAGTTTGACTTCTTAGAGATGTCAGAGATGTGAGGAGAGAAGGAGAGGGTTAAGTCGAAGATGGCCCCAAGGTTCTTAGCCTCACTGGAAGGAGCAGGTAGAGGGCCCAGGGTGGGCGGCCAGAGTGAGAGAGGGAAGTCGGGAGCAGGAGTCCTAATGAGGAGGATCTCAGTCTTACTGGCATTAAGGCAGAGATTGTTGGAGGCACGCCATTCCTGAATAGCGGACATACAGTCTGGTATGAGTGAAGGAGAAGTAGAAGCTGAGGGAAGCCTGAAGGAGAACTGGGTGTCATCCGCATAACACTGAAATTTAGAGCAGAAGGTAGAGATGTGGTGGGCCAAAGGTGCCAGGTAGTGGTTAAATAGCCTGGGAGAGAGGTTAGACCCCTGGGGAACACCACAAGTAGAGAGAGAGAAAAAAGAGAGGAAAGACCCAAGTTGGACCTGGCAGGGTCGATCAGTGAGAAAGGAGGTCAACCAGGCAAGGGCCTGACCAGAGATACTGAGGTTGTCTCGGAGATGATTGAGCAGGATGGCGTGGTTGACTGTCTCGAAAGCAGAGGATAGATCAAGGAGAATGAGGACAGAAGGACGGTTAGAGTCAAGATTAGAGACCAGGTCTTCACGGGTGTTCAGGAGATCAGTTTTCATGCCTCTGGCTGCTCTGAAGCCAAACTGATGGTAATGGAGACGAATCTATGTTATCACTGCACCACCCGTAACTGCGCTGATGAAAATGTTGACGTCAATTACGCTGCAGCACTGTGATCAAAATTATCACTTTACCCACCTCCCCCACCCGGCATACACCTAGCCGACATCTTACGTTCATGGCAGCATACTTCTGTGTGCGCGCGCCGACTCCAAGATATCCCTGCGGCGTCAGTTCCTCCCACTTGCGTGGGTCAGAGCTGACGCTGCTGGTGCTTTTTTCCTACTTCCTTGTGCTCCACTTACCACAATGGTAAGGGGGGACACCCCTGCAACCCTTGACTCCCGTTACTGCCCCCAAGGAGAGCGGGGGACACCCCTGCAACCCCACTCTACTTGGGGGCAGTAATGGGAGTCAGTATTTTGTGCACCCCAAAAGTCGCAGTGACTGCGATGGCACACAAATGAGGGCGACATTATGGTGCATTTCCATGGAGACAACCAACAGATTCAGTGTGTAGATTAAGCTGGGAGAGGGCCAGCTTTTCGAGGAGTTTGGAATCAGCGGATAGTTTGCCGGAGAAGAAGGATCGGCAGAAGGCTTCTTCAGAAGGGGGTGAACAAGGGAGTGCTTGAGAGGGGAGGGGAAGGTTCCAGTGTCAAAAGAGTGATTACAGCAATCGGCCAAGGCTGGAGCAAGGGTGTCGATGTGGTCCTTAATGGCTCTGGAGGAGCACAGAAGCACCTGTTTTGAAGAGGCTTTCATAGATCGGACTTGTCTAAAAACATCATATTGGGTGAACAGGGGGGAGGAGGAGAAAGGAAGAGGAGAAACGGCCAGAGAGAAGGCTGGAAAGGGAGAGGAAGAGGTAGAAGAGGTAGAGGAAGAGAGAGTGGACCGAATGTCCTGAGTTTTAGTGGTAAAATGAGATGGCAAGGCCGTGCAAAGGGCCTAGGAGGGAGAGACTGCAGCAGGATTGGCCAGCTGCTTGCAGATTTTCAAAAGTTTGGCTGAGTTTTTAGAGGCCACCGAGACGCGGGCTTGGATGTAGGCTCTCTTCTTAGAGAGGACAGAGAGTCGGTATTGCCTTTGGAGCAGGCGGCAGGCCAGTTTGTCAGAGGGTGTGCTTGATGCCCTCCACTTCCTCTCTGCCACCCTATATTTACGCTTAAGGGTGGCGAGGTCAAAACGTACCAAGAGTTGCACTTGGATGCAGGCTTCAAACGGATCCTCCTGACAGGGGCAAGGACATCAAGAGTGTTAGCGATAGAGAGATGAAGGTTGGAAAGGGCTGTGTCAGAGTGTGAGTCAGCCAAAGGTGTGGGAGGAGGAGAGAAAGTAGCAGCAAAAGCCTCCACTGACATACGCTTCATGGGCTGGATGACCGAGAAGGTGGGAAGCAGTGCTGGGGATGGCTTAGCCTGAGGGGCAGAGAGCGACTGGTGAGAGGAGAGAAGAAAGTGGTCTGTCCAAGAGAGGAGTGGTGATGGGTTTGGAGAGGGTGAGATCTGAGGAGATCAGAACATCAAGGGGTTCCCTGCAGAGTGAGTCAGGCCAGAGGGTAGAATAGAGAGCGAGAGAGAGAGAGAGAGAGAGAGAGAGAGAGGGGGGGTTGCAGAGGTTGCAAAAGAGCACTGAGGAGGGGCTAGTAGATGTTAACGTCTCCAAGGAGAAGAGGTTGAGAGGTAGAGACGAGGAGGCCGAAGGGGAGGTCAGCCCAATCAGCGAGGAAGGGAGCGACCTGGCCACGCGGCCTATAGATGGTGGCCACAGTGAGAGAGAGGCCAGGAGAGATGCCCACAAACGCTTGCTGCAAGAAAAAATACAACCCGCTAAGGAAAAAAGTCCAAGAGGTTCTTGCAAGGATAACAAGTTTTAATCAAACCAAAAATAAATATGCCGGCAAAGAACTCTGCTGCTCATAAACCCTCAGTGGAAAAATGGTACAAGCAGAATGTTATAAGGAAACAAATCATCATCAATGACGCAAACATAGACAGTAAAAACCTGCACGGCTGATTGGTGCGACCTTACACATGGTCAGCCCGTTCTATAGGAGTTATCAGGCCATTGGTCCCAGCCTCGTCCGTCCATCTTCCATCACGTGGGGTCTGCTGGGCTAATCATCTCCAGGGAACCAAGGTTAAGTTCACAATTAGTTACTGCGTAAGACAATGCTACTCTATCATTATGGCGTGCACCTGGGAGCCTCGGGACTGGCACAGGGGAAGGCTTAAGATCGAGTTCACCCACACATTCATCACTCAATTAGTATTGCACTTTCTGTACCCAAGGCTTCCACCCTCGCTTTGGACTATAATTTATTCTGCCCTGTACCTTTCATGACAAATCTTGTCATTATGAACTAAGGTAGAATGTTTGAGTTCTTTTAGATCTTTTATGGCCAGTGGGTTTACGGCTGGTGGTCTGGGGTCCTCTACTAACGTGGAATTCAAGGGTCTTGAAGGGATTGGGCCTATTCAGGTTTCTTCATTAGGTTTGTGGTCAGTGTCTACCACGCAATCATGCAGGCCCGAATGTTTCTACCATAACTACAAAATGGCACCTGTTTATATGCGTGCACTAAGTCTAAGCATCTATATTTCGCTTAGTGTTGTGTTCGTGCAGGGTCTCTTGATACGCCCCGCTGCCCACTGGCACATCACACTTGTATTTATGGAATTCGCCTTACTCTAAAGCACCTAAGGGGTTGGGATGGTTTCATTTCCTTCCCAACAGACGGACACACGCACCCATCTTTTCACACCTTAACATGAACAGGTTCCACTTGTTGGCCAATAACAGCCCAATCAAATATTCTCTTTAAACGTTGCATCAAAGTTGTATTAGGAATTGTGGATCCCAAACATCAAGCAGTGCAATCAATAGAATACTACCACATACTGGATTACCCAACGGCCTACGGATCCCCCCTATTATGTGACACTGGACCACACCCCAATATCTCAATCCTAGGAAGGACTCCACAATCATGTGCCATGAGGTGATCAACCCTGACCCCGACTCCTCCACCATCTCTCCCTTCCCTAAACTAACTCAATATGAAAATGTGGCCACCTTACACTTCACTCGCTCCTTATCAGACGACCCACCAGGGCTAGAGTATTTAGCGCACTCCTACACTATCCATCTTCTGTCAAACACACTGATGACCCCTTACCCTTAACTTGAATCAGTGGATACTGCTTTCCAAAAGAGTTTTTCATATCGTCACTCCTGTAATGGGTTCTTACGACCTGCACTCATCAAAAACCACAGGTTTCTGCATATGCCTGGATGCTATCCGACTAACACCCCTCCCTGCACCCGTTTCTCTTACAAGGCCATACGCAGAGAGGCCAACATTATTGGCTGAAGGACGCTATATAAGGCCAAAAACCTTACCTTACCTGTGCTGCCAGTTGCTGCCAAACCTGCCCAACACCCTTTCTCCCCCTTTCACTACTTGCCCTTCTGCATCACCACCTATTTTCTGCCAGCTCTCAATCTGTTCCTCATCCTCTCCTCGTTGTTTCTTCAACCTCTCCCCTTTTTGCCAATCTCTTTTGCATTCGTAACCTTAATGGTATATATGCCCTTCGCACCTCTTGAAATGGTCTCTCTTTTCCATCGGTGCCTGGCCTCTCTGCCTCAGTCCCCTCTTTACCTCCCACCTCCCCTCTCTATCTGCCCCCTCCACTATTCCCTCCCTTCACCCCCTCTTGTTATATCTGCTTCTTTCTGTATTATGCCATTTACCTCTCCCTTTTTCTATCCCTATCTAAAGATACACTTTCACATTTGTGCTCTTTCTCCCTCCCTCTCTCTCTCTCTCTCTCTCTCTCTCTCTCTCTTCCCTTACACACTCCCCTCGCCCTCTTGCTCTCCCTCCTTTTCTGTATATGCCCCTGTTCCTCTCTAGTACTCGTTACCTCTCTTGCGCTCTCTATTCCCTTAACACACTAGCCGTCTACCATCCTTCCTCTTGCAAATCTCACACGCTCCTTTCCTCTCCCTCGTCCCATTCTCTCCTTTCTATATACATGCGTCTCTCCTTTCTCACTTCCCTCCCACTTGCTTTCCTCTCCTCTCTGTCTCTCTCCCATGCTGTCTCTCTCGCCATCTCTCACCCCCTCTTTATATGCCAAAGCTTGGACTGACCTTAAGGGCTAGACGGCACTGTCTGAAGGGGCCACTCCCAGATACCAGCGTGGCATTTGTGTAGGTCCACGTGTGCCAGTTTCATGATATATTGCACTGTGCAGTTTTGACAACTGTCTTGATCCAACCTGAACTGAACCATTTGCTGCACACTTTCTACAAAATGCACCCCTACGTGCAACTACTCAGTTTGTTGCAAAAAGTCAGCAAGCTGACTAAGGGGGGTGGCTTTCTTTTCAACGCTCCTCATACTGTCCAACATTTGAGTACAGCTAAGGAGATTTTGCACGAGGAAGGTTTTTTCCTAATTGGCTTGCAATGCAGAAAAATGTGGTCAATTAGCAAGTTCTTGGCCTGGATAATCGCGAGTCTCCCCTAAAGGTTGGTGGCCATTACTTTTTTGGGGCCCAGTCCTTTCTGCGGGTCTGTGTGGTGGTAATGTTCCCTGTCTGCCTATCTGCCATTTCCCCTCATGCCCTGTCTCTCTCAATTCTACTTTTCTCCGTGTCTCCTTTAACTCCCCTCTGCAGGGCTCCTGCTCTCTGCCTCTCTCGTTTGAGCGCCAGCTCTATTTGCGAGCCTCCTGGCAGCGGACGCAAGGCCTCCTGAGCCCCCCCCCCTGGGCAGTCAGCAGCTGCTGCTGCCCGGGAGCTTGGGTTTCCGCCCCTCCCGCCCTCGCTGCTCTTCAGCCGGGGCCTGTGCTGGCCCGGGCCCTGCCTGCCACCCGATCCCGCGCAGGAATCCCGAGCACGCAGCGGGCCCGCGCACGTGGCCCTGTCGCTCTGCGTCCTCCCGCCCGCGCAGCGCAGCGTGCGCCCACGTGGGCCTGCGCTCTGAATTCTGTTTATTTGTTGACGCCCGGGTGTGAAACAGCTCTCCATCAGCCGCCTATTAATCTTGTCAGCGTCCCGGGGAAGCTCCTCACTTTGCGTGTTGATGAATTTATTAGTCTTTTCTGTTCTCATTTTTTCCCTCTCCTGCAGAAAGCCAGGGCAGCAGCCGGGGCGCGGGATTTTGGGAGACACCCAACACCGCCACCAGGGCCCGAGCAAAGCCCTTCGCTCGTAAACGGAGAGCCGCGTACACGGTTCACACAACAAAATAATACGCTGGGTTTTTATTATATAGCTGCTGCGTAAGAGCAGATGGCAAAATGTCACAAGGAAAAACGCCTATATATCAAATTTGCCCCGACAGCATGGCAGCATAAAAATATGTAAAGCTTCCACTGTGGGAAACCACCCAAATGTAGTGTAGTTCTGGTTGCAAATAGGGAGAAGGACAGTGGTCAAAGTGAGGGGGAGCGATCGGGAGCGGTGCCCCTATACTTTTTTAAATTACCTTGTTCAGCTCCTATACTTTTATTTTAAAAAGAAACCATCCCGGAATGGTTTTGTTTTAAAATAAAAGTGTAGGAAGAAGTTGAAACCTTCACTTTCAGTGCACTGCACTGAACGTTCCCTTAAACAGCAGGTGCAAGTGTTTGGGGTGAGTGTATTGTGTGTGGGAGGGGTTGTGGCAATGGGGTTTGTGGGGAGCAGGGGCAGGCCAGCAGGGAACATAGTTCCACTACTTCTTTTCATACACTTCGACCACTGGAGAAGGAACAATGGTGAGGGAGTAAATGAGGCATAAAGGATTATTTAACTAGTTGCTCAATTAACTACAGCGACCACAAGAGGTAGGATAAAGACGTGTGTCGTCATTAGGAGGTGCTGACAATATTATGCCTATAATGCTGTGTAAACCAGAAACCAACTAACCACTCCCTCCTCTTTTCCAACCCGCCTTCCTCTCACATACTACACATGCCCAAAAGGGCCAGCAAAACAGCACACAAACCACACACAACGCTAATCACCACAAGATCAAACAGTTGGAAACAACAACCAACCTAGACACTGGATGCTACCCCTACGGACACAACAAGCCTAGTGCACACAGCAAAGCACACGCAGAAAGCTTCCAAGCACAGGCACCAGTTTCTCCTGGTTCTGCAGGCATCAACAGAAGAGCAAAACTTCTATCCTATCCCTCTTCCCTCACTAACCAACCCCACCCATATTTATTACAGGGCCACATGAGCGCCTTGAGGCCATGCAAATGGAAGCGGTGCATGGTATAAATCATCATAACATAAACAATAATTAGAACAAGCAATCCACTGGGTGACCAATCAGAATGCTTTGAACAAGAGATCTAACTGGAGGCAGAACCCTGTAGTTAAAATGCTCTACCAGCCAATCAGACTTGGTTCCTAACAGTCTCTGCTGCTGTTGCTTACCTCACTTCAATGTAGTCAGTGCAAGGTCATACAACACTTCCTAGTGCTGTAAGCTAACTTTGGCCAATCGTCCCTCAGGCAAAAAGAAACTTATTTTACCATATTTTAAACTGAAGACAGCTGTGGGGGTTTGCTGCTCCTGGGGAGCATGATCAAATAGCAATAATGAGCATTCTACAGGGCACCATCATGAGGTAACGGACCTTCATTCTGTGCTAGAAACCTCCACCTTTGGCAAATTGGGCAGTCTGTTAGGTCATGATAGTGGCCTGCAGACTATTTAGCTCGAGGCTCGAATGACTGAAAAAGTTAATAATTTAAGCAATAGAACCCTCAGAGGGGGCATTACCATTCAGGTAATGTCCCTGGGGTGATAGTTACAAGCCAGAGCGAAGTGAGGGCTTTAACATAGCCCCTGGGGCATTATCCGACCGGTAATGTCACCCTTCTGAGTATTCTATTGCTATTAGTATCCCGGCACGTCGTACCAGGGTACTGACAACATTTTCTCTCGAGTTGAGAAACGGCACTAAAACCGTATCTCAACTCGAGAAAAATAGCAAAATAAATGGCCGCCAGGGATTGGGGAGAAGGGACTACACATTGTTCCTTCTCACTTTTCATGGCGGTCTGACGAGGAAAGCAATGCAACTCTGCAGGACGCAGAGTTCTGGAACTGCAGCCACCACAACCCCTGCTTCTTTGTCGGCCGGATAAGGACCTGGCAAGAGCTAGTCAGATCATTTGTAACAATCCGATTGTCCCTCAGTGGGTACTAATTTGTGATAGTGCCCCATGACATTCTCATAAATGACATAATAGGGGCCCATGTTAAGCAGTCTAAATAATGTCCTCATTAGACTGCATCAGAAATGATGCAGCATTAATAATGACTCCCAAATCAGGCAGAATAGCCTCCTCTAGTCGACTACATATAATAATGCCAAACTCAGGCAGGATCAATAACAATGTCCGCATCTGACTGTACACATTACAGTGAAGCATTCTGACAGTATATATAATAATCTTCTGACAACCTAAAAGGATTGGTCCCATTAGGCCCCCGTACACATCAATAGCCCCATTGGGCATTACAGAGAATAATGGCCTGATCCGACACAATGAACACTTATGTTTCCACCATAAATGACCCCACCTGGTGGTATACACACTAACAGCCCAGTAGGCATAATGAATTGTAATGTATAAACAATAGAAACCTAGTCGACCATTATACACATACATGTATAAATCAGAGTTTAAACAATGGTGCCATCAGATGTCATGAGGAACAATGACCCGTTCAGGCAGGAGAGCCATTGGTGACTTCACATGCTGCGTCAGCCATACCGCCTTCGCTTTGCAATGAACAATACTGTGCACATGAGGTACTGCAAACACATGGCCCTGTTCCGCAGTATTAACCTCAATGACCCCATCAGGAACTTTAACCGAAAATTACCCAATCAGTCAGTATGAACCAAAATCATCCTATCAGACAATACAAACCAATTGATCCCCCATTAGGCAGTATACAAATCGCATCCCTATCAGGCCCTATTTGGGATAAAGTTACTAAAATCAGTTCAAGCCCCCACTCTGTGTGCAACAAGGAATCTCTATCCATTGCACCACCAAACCTCATTATATGGCTCCCCCAAACCCTGTCTGCACTCCTTAGATACATTGCACTCTTGCCTTATCCTGGGTGCCCCGCAGCTTGCCAGTCCCTGCCGGCTTACTCCATTGTGGCCACCCAGGCTTTTGGTCATAATGGTAGTTGGCAAAGTCCCTCATTGCTGACCCTATGAACTCTTTATGTGACGATCTTCACACCTTACCAGCTGACGCTCCAATGCTCTCATTAGGGGATTTCAACCTTCATCTTTCAACAACTCATCCTTGTTTTCTTTTCTGAGCTATCCTTAATTCTTACCATTTCACATCCCTACCATCTCCCCATGGCCCAGGTTCCTCATTCAACATAATCATATCTACTATACCCTCCTTTTCGCTGGTCTCAGCCTTCCTCGTCTACTCTCCTGTGTTCCTTTAACACTTACCTTTCCTCTTTCTCATGCTTTCCGCTCTTCTTCCACTACTTTCCTATGTTATAACCTTTATCCTTTTGATAGCTATATCTTTGCTTCCACCCTTCTTCTCACTCTCCTCTTACTGACTACTCTTCTGTTTCTGCAGACTCAGCAACCTAATTTTTTTTTTCTGCTTTGAAAACTACTCTTGATTCTCTTCAGGCTCCGTAACCTTATACTTATCCTCTTCCCAAAAACAGTCCCAGCCTTGGCTACCATGTGCTCTTTACTCCTCTCATCGCCTCAGGGTGAGCACCGATGGATGGAATCTCACTCCCCTCCGGGTCTCGCTCTTCTTCTCTTCATGCCTCAGATGATTCTTCTCTGCTCCTGCCTAAGCAAGAATATTGCACTGTGCTTCTGCTTACTCTCTTTCCTCATCCTCAATGCTTATTCAGAATTCTAAATCACACTCTCTCCCTTCCCCTTCTAGACCTTTCTCTGCCTTCCTCTCTTTCTGCCTCTAATTGTACTCATTATTTCACCACTGAGGTGGCACTTTTGCATTCTTCTGCTCCACCTAGTACTTCTCCAGGTTCCTCCTCTCCTACCTCTTCTCCTTCTCTCTCACAGATACTGATCTTTCTTCCTATTTGTCCAAGGCTCACCCTACAGCAGTTCCCTCAGACCCTTCACATTCCTCCTTGATTCCTAAAGTCTGTCATCTGCTGCCTCCATATCTAACTGTTTTTTTGTAATTCTTGTTCACTTATCTCCCATTTCCCATCAGTGTTTAAGCATGCTTCATTTCTCACTATTCTTACAAACTCTCACTCAACCCTTCATTACCCACTATTTATCATACTATGTCACGTCTTCCTTTCCTTTCTAAACTTCTAGAACATATAGTCTACACTCAAGTCTCTGCTCACTTAAATCACTTCTCTCTCCTGCCACTTTATCAAATTGGTTTTGTCCCTCGCATCATGCTGAAACTGCACCCCTCTTTGTCTCTAACTCACGTCTCTCTGATCGCTACTGTATAAGGGGTACAAGACCGCTGCCCCCCTCAAACTGAATACAGATAACATAATAGGCTGATAAATGGTCCCAGTATCTCAGAATTATAGTGTTTTCTGAAGGTAAAGAGTGCATGTGGGGCAACATATTTATTTGGGGTTAGAATGGCCAAGGAAGTGAAGGGTGCCTCAAGTATTACTCACATATCATGAATATGTAAAAATATATTCTGGAAACTGGATAGAAAATGAGCTATGCTCAAAAGTAAATAACGACTCACTGTTTGATAGCAAGGCTGAACAGACTGAGAAATGTTTTTAAATGGATGCCAAATACAAAATGGGGCCGTGAGACCAGGTGTTAGAGTCCTGACTCATGCAGATAATCAATCTTCTGTGGCAGCATTTCAATGTAAGATAAGCATGTCTGGGATGATATATTTAGAAAACCTGGCAGGGAAAGTAGACATGATTGATGGTAAATCAGATAAAGGCAAGAAAAGTTACCAATTAGTACAGATCAGCTGCTTACTTTTCAACAAATAAGATGAGCTCAGGGGGTTTTCCACAGTGGGAGCTGCCAATTAAATTTGGCAGGACCTCGAGAAGCAGATAAGAATTGGCTTTTGGCAGGAGTTGAAGAATGTGTAATTATGTTTAGATGAGTCTAAAATAAGCTTATCAGTCTATGTGTCAGACAGCCGGTGCCTGACAAAGATGAGCAAATATGGGCTTGGTGATTGACAGATAAACCAACCCATCAAAGATAAGGGGTATTTTTATTCTGGCTAAGAGAACAAATCAGATATATTTCCTGAATTTGCATGAAAGTATTGCATCATTGAAAATACCAATATAAGCAAGCTGACTGCAGCAGCTCTGTGTGCTTCCAATGTGTCATTTGAATTTGTATTAAAGATGACTGTGAAATTGCACCCGGGCATCCGTTCCTTCTGTGTTCAGTTTCCAGTGTCAGAGTCCACAGATGCCAGAGAGCTTGATGGGATGGAAGAAGACCCTCCTCTACACATGGCGACCAGACAAAGGGACCCTGAAAATCTTTCAGGGACAAGAACCCAGGCTTATGATGACATGCTGACAGAGTTGAGGAGAGGCCGAGGGGAAATGACAGGGTAAGTCGTTCTGTAGTTTGCCATAATTTTGTCGGGGGGAGTCTCCCTATGGCTGTCAGCATGGCGCACTTTGGCATCTGTACATTATGGTATGTATTGTGGGGAACAGAGGCAAAGGAAGAAACAATAGTTATGTATATATAAATGGGGTAGTTTTAGAAAAGTAACGGTAGGGTTGTTCAGAAACAACAAAGAATGTTTTAAGTGAAAGTAAGACGAGGAGGATCTTTATGTATGAATAAGAGCCCAGTATTCTTACCTCAAGGCAGGTCTAGAATAAGTCATTTCATAGGATAAATAGGTGCCACATAAACAGGTTTATGATAGGTAATGATATCATATGATAGAAATTATATAATTTATTTAGGAAAGGTGATTTGCACCAATCCAAAAGTAGGCAGGGATCAGTGAAAAAGGTAGAGGTTTGAGCAAGCCGTTGATGGGCACGCTCTTATTTGCTGCCTGAGATGTTATGAAGAAGAAACCAGGGAAAATAATAAAATGAAGTCAAATGACTATTTTTCACCCATGAGGCGGGCGAATGAAAGCAGATACAGGGTTCATTATTGTATACTTACAGAAATAACAGTTTTAGTGAGTCAAAAAGCCTTGCATGATAGAAAACCACCAAGTGCATCATAGAAACAAAGACAAAAAGAAAATTGCACATGAGGCAACTTTTTGCTGATTATTAGTGCGTAGTTAGAAAAATAAAAGGAGGTGTTTCAAATCAAGTTGACACAAAATCTGACACTAGATTCCTTTCCTGCTTAAACAAGAGAAGGTACTTTGGCACATGACAGGTTTTGAAAATGAAAGAACATAGAGATATAGCTCATTTTGAACGTGATGTGCACAGCTGGCGAAAAGCCAGCCGATATAAACAAGTGAAATTTATGTTGAAATCCGCCCTGTTGGAAGAAACTAGGGCTTCTTTTCAAGGTTAGAGATAAACAGTTGGCAGAGCCACAAGAATGATTAATGTTTGTAGGAAAAAGCCGAGCTGTTTTATAGTTAGGAACAGGGATAGTCCTGTTAGTCAATGGAACTGAAGCAGTCTGCACAGAGAAGTAGTAGTATGCTGTTGACAAATATTTTTTGCAAAGCTGTGGAAAATTAGGAAAACATACGTATGTGTATTCACATTGAAACTAAGAAAAACATACATAAAAGGTTATGAAGTGATGATTGTAACAAATGACAATCAGTAAGGTCAAAGCTAATATATGTATATGTATGCAAGAAATATGTTTAATGGTTCATTTGTGAAGTTTTGAAAAATTAATTTTTTTGGTACTGAGCTGAAAGTGTGCCAGGGCTGTCCCTGACCCTTATGGAAATGACGAGTTGAGCCAGAACTCATTAAATGAATTTGTTCTCTTTTGGGATTTTTAGGATAGATATATATATATGATGTGTGTGTTTTGTAGTAGGGACGAATAATTATGGGTTGATGTGATTGACACCCGCTGAGTAATTGACAAATGAGTAGGATTTGAGAAACATAATTTTTTCATGGCATTAGTGCATGGTTGTTGAAACCAGATGCTGAGAGAAGCACTGAATTAGATTAATATATTGTGGTGCAAATTAAACCCCTGGTTGTTTAGTCAAGCGAGGGTGTATATCTTGAAGGAACTGTTAATTTTTTACATGAAAACTATATGTGGTTGAACTTTATTCGGAATATATTATTTTGCACTAGGAGATTTCTCCCAGTTATTGAATATGTGTGAGATGGGGAGACCCCATTGAGTCAATGTTTAGGGTCACATTGGTCACTTTCTTTTTTAGGGGGTTGGTTGGTCATTTTTTGGGGTTGGTGTTGGATGTCGTCTTTGTTGGGCACACATTAGAGTGCCCTTGATTTGTTGATTTTATGTTGGGCAAGTAGCTGCTCCTTGTTGATGATGGATGGGACATTGGAAAGAGTATAGATCATAAGGTATGTATGGGCCAATTGCACAAATGAGAGAGAGAGGAAACATGTTTTGCTAAGAGGTTTTCAGTGCGCTACAAAAAGAAAGTCAAATTGCAAATGAAAGGCACAGGGGAGTGCTGTGGATGGTTAGAACATTGAGAAGATTGTTAATCAAGGAGAGAGAGAGAAGACATGGGATATGCGCAACAATAATATAGAGTCATGAGGGTGTCATAACATGCAGATGTAGGCATGGTTACCAAGGCCAGAGCAGATTGGCCAGGCATCAAAAGGGGGGGCGGTGTTTCCCCACTACACAGTATAACTACATAATATAGAGGCATTTGAAGTAGAAAGAGAAAAAGAATACATCCAAGATCACACAAATTGTGAAGCACAGCAATTATGAGTGCAAATTACATAAAAAAATAGGTTGATGCAATAATGGATGACATTAAACTAAGCACAGTGAATATTTATGGAGAATAGCAAGAATGAATACAATAAAAACACCTTTTTCAAAAAAATATTGTAAGTGGATGTATTGATGAAAAAATAAATTGTATTTAGAATGAGGAAGCAATAAGTAATGAGGACTAAGATCACACACAATATGAACAAGGGGCATGATATATTTAAACAGTTGCATTGAGAAAACTTTAAGTCAAAAGATGATTTTTTTATAGAAGCACACACATGCACGCATGCACACACACATGCACACGCACGCACATGCACAGGCACACACACATGTGCACACATGACCTTGTGGAAGTACAGGCAGTCAATGGATTGCAGGCAATGCCCATAAAAACACACATAGGTAGTCAGAGAAGGAATTCGATACTGCAATAAGGACACACATACCGGATGTTTTCATTTTATATTAGGAGCACCAGTTAGGGATATTATGTTTTGCTAAAATATGATATAAAATAAGTTAGATTTTCTGAAGACTTTTAATAAAAGAGGATGAACATCTGCTTGCTTACTTTCAGGAGCACTCGACTCTTGAAATGCGCAAGCCGAGGGGAAAAACAGTGTCAGTATTTTACCACATTTTATGTCAGGGATTCCCTGGGCAGGCACAGAGGCAGC
The DNA here is from genome assembly GCF_040938575.1 of Ambystoma mexicanum. NCBI lineage: Eukaryota > Metazoa > Chordata > Amphibia > Caudata > Ambystomatidae > Ambystoma > Ambystoma mexicanum. The sequence goes on from NC_090939.1 coordinate 50,199,524, forward strand.
TCACGAAGCAAGTGGGAATGGAAGTGAAATCGTGGCCTAAGATACAGTTGACCATAGTGCATCACTGTCGACTGTTACAGGAGAAGAATAAGAAGAAAAACGATGCAAAGGAAACTGAGGAAGCCAAGTTAGTACAGAAAATATTTTCAAAATATGCCATAGAAGGGGCACTATTGACAAGTGGAGAAGGACTGGGAATATAGAAAGCAGTGGGTACATCACAGGCGAATAATCAGAGCCAGGTGGGCCAAGGAGGGAATTGATTTGTGCCACAGGGTAGAGGTATGGGCAATAGACGAAGGGGAGGATTTTAACTGAAATGGCAATAATTTTGGTCGGGACACCGGTGCAAAGCCGGTGGCCTGACCTTCTTTGCGCAATTCGGGGGCTGCTCCACTCTCCATGAGCGGCCCCAGACTCCCGAGGCCCCGCCGGGGCACTTTGTCCACCCCGGCGGCCTGGAAATTAGCTGAGCCCCCCCCACCCCCTTCAGCACGGTGAGGCCACTGGGGTGCCCTGCACCCCCACGGCCTCACCGAAATGCCAATCATTTTGGTCAGGCCACCAGTACAAAGCCGGTGGCCTGACCTTCTTTGCACAATTTCGAGGCCACTCCAATCTCCAGGAGAGGCCCCCAGACTCACTCTCTTTGCAGTTGCTCATTCCGTCCCTCACCTCGCAGTGTACCTCCTTTTCTTGCAGAGTTCTCCCTTTCTTTCCTCTCCTTGAAGTATACTTCCTAACCTTGCATTCTGCTTCCTTCACTCCCTATCCTTGCAGTGTACTCCCTCTCCTTGCAGTGTGCTCTCTTCCCTACCTCTCCTTGCAGTGTGCTCCCTTCCCTCCCTCTCCTTGCAGTGTGCTCCCTCCCCTTACAGTGTGCACCCTTCTATCCCTCTCCTTGCAGTGTGCACCAGGACTCCCTCACCTTGCAGTGTACTCCCTCTCCTTGCAGTTCCCCTTCACTCCCTCTCCTTGCAGTGCACTTCCTCTCCTTGCAGTGTGCTGCTCCTTGACTTCTGTTGTCTCCAGTTTGGTGAGAGGGCTTTTAAGAACCCATGTGCCAGTAGCTTCTTAGGTTTGCCTCCCCGGCCACCCCTTCAGCGACTGTGGCTGATTGCCCACTCCCCAAAAGTGCCTCACTGTTGCAAATGCGTACTCATTCCTTTTCTGACACTTTTTGACTAGTACTACCCATGGGGGTGTTTTGTGATTAGCCGCATAGCGAAGTAACTCATCAAATAGGTCCACCACATTGCTCCAAAAAGTGCCCACCTATGACTCCTGAAAACATGTCCAAGCTAGCTTTTTGTATTTTTGGTTCAGGCATTTGCCCTATTGCCCACTCCGCAAAAGTGCCTCACTGTTGTTGGAAATGGCTATTCATTCCTTTTCTGATACTGGTCCACGCTAACTATTTGTGGTTTTGGTTCCAGACTTGGATCTGGAGCCACCTGCTTGGCCTCAATATTGAAGCAGCCAGCGGGCTGTTAGGACATTCATGCCAGAGGGAGAGTCAGGGGACAACATTGGCCTCTGGTCAGTGCTGGGGGTTGCTGTGCTTGGGGTCTGGCATAGCAGTATAAGGGCAGGTGCTGCGGAACCCTCTGTGTGAAGTATTTGTTGGTAAGTATTGGTGTGCCCTGCTCTCAGCCGCTCACACATGATCCTTTACTTTTAGTACTGCAACTGCCCTGATAAGATGCAGCACCATCCAAGGAAGCTCCTCTCCGAGACTGGCTTGCCATTCCGGCTTGATGCACATCATTGCCTAGTACCTCCAATCCTGGTGAGTACTATGGGGGTTGTACTATTCAGGGGAAGCTTTAGGTGTGAGGTCACCACTCGGTGCATATGCCTGATAAATGAAAGACTGCTATATTATGCTTGCCGCAGTCAGTGGATGTACATAATAGCTTCACACTCCTGGCAATGTCAAGCACGGTTATTGTCATTGTTCATATTTCCCTTTTTACAGAATTTTACATGCCTTTTTATAAGGTTTTTTTAAAAACATTTTTGAAGTAAACCAGCATACCGCTTCAGAGCCATCATTCGGTACAGCCCAGCCAAAAGGCCCACAAGCAACAGGTAGGAGACATGCCCAGCAGAAACGCTATCCCTGGCCAAGAGCAGCAGAACCCCTCATTGTCGGCATGAGTAGCACCAAGGAGAAAACCAGCCCTGTGTGGGATTACTTTACCATTAAAATGGATGATAACTCCAAGGCGGTGTGTTCTGTGCGCCTTGCGGATTTTGTCTCGTGGTTCTGCAAACTCGGGACAGTGCAGCACATCAGCACTGACCAACCATCTGCGGTACAAACATCACAATGACTATGTTCAATATGAAAGGAAAAAAGAGGAAGTTGTAGGAAGAACCATCAGCAATGTGACCCTCTCAAAGTGCAAGAGGGCATTGTCACAGCTGTCCAATAAAGATTGTCTTGACAAAACGCAAGTGTGGCCTCTGGACAGCCCTTCTGCACATGCTGTGCATCGCAGTATTGGCGAAATGATAGCGCTAGACTTGCAACCATTTTCTGTTGTTGAGGATGTAGGTTGTGTGCGTTTACTCAATAAGTTGGAGCCTAGATACAAAGTATCATCACAGAAATATTTTTTGACTTGCATCATCCCTGACCTGTATGAAAATGTGAGCCAGTGTATTGCTTCAGAGGTTCAGAGGACGGAGAAAATTGTGTTTACTGTGGACCTTTGGACCTCTGATAACATTGTGAAATCTTTTGTGAGCTTAACAGGATATTGGCTGGCCAGCAACATGCGAAGGCATGGAGTTTTGTTGCAGTGCGAGGCTTTTGGCAGAAGCCATACTGGTGCCAAAATAGGATTAGCATTCCAAGAAATGCTAAAAAGGTGGTAAATTAGCCATTCCAAAGTGCACGTGATTCTTCGTGATAATGCAGATAACATGTTCAAGGCCTTCGGAAAAGCAGATTTTGTTAGTGTAGGGTATTTTGCTCACACCCTACAGCTTTGCATCCATGATGGCCTTTTTGTACAAAGATCTGTGCCGGACATGATGGCACATGCAAGAAAGCTTGTTGGCCACTTCCAACATAATAGTTCTGCCACATTCCGCTTGCACGCACTGCAAAAAGATCTTGAGTTCCCTGAATTGCAGTTGATTCAAGACGTGTCAACACAGTGGAACTCGTCCTATTTGATGCTGGGGCGACTGGTAGGGCAGTGGCGGCCAGTAAGTTTGTACTGTGCTGAGGATGATAAAGTGTCTAACCTTTCTACCTGCCAGTGGCTTTTGGCAGAAACGGTATTATCTTTGTTGGCACCCTTTGCAGAGCTCAGAAAGGAGATTTGCTCCCATGCATCAAGCATCTCCTTGGTGGTTCCTACTGTGAAAGCTTTAAGGTCCTACCTGATCTCTGGCAAGGTTAGGGACACTGGTGTGAAGCTAGTGAAGGCTGTAGAGGCAAGGTTAAAAGACATTGAGGCTATACCTAGCTAATGTGTGGTGACAAGTATCGATCCGCAGTTCAAATGAACATTTTTCAGTAATGATGTTGTGGCCCCCAATGTGAAATGGGCAATCCACTCTACTGCCTTAGCCCTCTGTGAGCAGACCTCCCCGCCTCCTGAGGGGCAACCTGCAGACCCTGGCCTGCAAGAGGACGAGCCACCACCCAAGAAGAGTGTTCCACCATGTGGCATATGGGCCTTCTGGGACAGTGTTGTTCAGCAGTCCTCGGCTGTTGTGAGTCAATCAATAAGTTCCATGGACACTAAGCTCACTATCTTTTTGAGTGAGCCACTGCTCCCTAAAACGGCAGACCCGCTGGAGTGGTGGGACATGAACGTGTTGAATTTCCAGGGTTGGTAAAAGTTGCGCGTGTATAATTGCCACCTCCTCCTACCAGTGTGGACAGCAAGAGAGTGTTCAGTACAGCTGCAGATATTTATTCTGAACACAGAAGTAGCCTCTCAGCAGAAAATTTTGAATGGCTTGTTTTTCTGAAATATAACCATCCCCTTACAGCTTACTCTTATTGGTGAGTGAAAGTATATTTGGGCTTTTTCCAGATCTGTTTAGTATTTATTTTTGTCTTTGTCATAATCTTACAGAGATGTGTCCAATTAATAAATATGAATACCCATGCAATAGAATGCCTGCTTAGTTTATTCATTGGAATGCTGTGTATTATGGCCTGGAACATGTTTGGCTAAAAAAACAACTATTCGGCTCCGGCCGAATAGTTGGACCAACTATTCAGCATTCGGCCAAATAGCAAATTAACTATTCAGTACACCCCTAATTTGAATAAGGGTGAAGTTACACTGGCATTCACAGGGCAAATGGCTCTGCGAGGTGTTCCAGTTAAGACAGCTTTTCCTATTATGAGGTGAGCAGTCTATTAATATGGCTACCTGGCCTAGTGAAGAGAATGGTGTGTTACGCTCACCTGACTCCCACAGAGGTGCTGGCCTGGTTCACGCTGCTGTGACCTCTTCTAAGGTGATCCGCAGGGTTAGGAAGACGGACTGGACCGGGCCCCCAAATCTGGCTTGTCTGGCTCGCAGAAGTCTCCTTCTGTAGGCAAAAATAGGGGATTAACTGTCTGCGGGGTAATGCAATCGGCCTCCCACTTTCCCCTCTCACCCTCCTTGAAACCCTTCTGTGATTTCTCGTAGCGTCTCACCTTAGGGTCTGGAAAGACGAGCTCTCCATCCTGCTTCTGATGCAGGGGCACGTTGGTATCCAGTTACTTCACTGGATTTTCGGATTGGTGAGAACCAAACTTGCTTGGCTTCCAGGTACGTTTTTTGATAAGAGGTTTCCCTTGTGTCCATGCATTAATGTACTAATGCTAGTGTCTTTTTCCCCATAGGGGCCGGGGTACGGAATGCCGGGGAACAGGCACCGACCCGAGATGAGAGGTGAAATCCTTGTAGAAATCAGGTAAGTCTTTAATGAGCGTTTTTTGGTAATGTCTTTTCATTCGCTCATTAACGCTGATGTCTCTTTTTCCCCTTAGTGGCCGGGGTCCGGAAATGCCAGGATGCGGCGCGGACCCAAAATGAAGAGGGAATGAATCAACAGGTAAGTCTTAACATGGATATTTAGCTTTCCTTATTCCCTTCTCTCTCTCACCTTTTGTTCTGGTCTTTTTCTCCCTAGGCGCTGGGGCGTGACTGCGAATCCGGATTATCGCTGCTGAACATGGAGGCGCCCTGTAAAGGTGAGTGGAATGCGGCGCTGCAGCGATCGACGCGATGAGCTTTTAAATTAAAGTCTTCCTTTTCAGGATTGTCAGCGAGATGTCTCCGGGATGCGGATTTAGCAGGTAAGGACTTTTCCTTCTTCTGTTCTCATCTTCTCTTCCTTTGCAGGTGATCCAGGATGCTGGCAGGCGTGGCAGAAGTCAGGATGCAGGAGCAGACACGGTGAGCGTCCAGCTGCTAGATGCAGAACAACGCGAAGCACGTGTGGCTGTTCGGTTGGGGTTTAAATAGCCTTGGAAGAAGTTCCAGGTATGTATCCTTCCTCCAATCAGGTATGTATCCTTCCCTGACCACGCCCGGATGGTAAATTAGTCCCACAGGTAAAGTAGTTCCTTTCAGGCCTCAAGGAGGCCGGGATCCTGCAGCATGGTCTGCATCAGGTAAGTGCACCCAAGCATTCCCATAATGAGCCTGACGCCTATGGCGCCAGGACTGATGTCTTTTATGAGCCTGGCGCCATAGGTGCCAGGACACTGTCCAAAGGGCCCCTATATGGGGTTGCTGGGTCCTTCCTTGGGGACTGGATGTCCGCTATCGGGGACGCCGGGCTTGAACCGGCTCCCCGGGAGCGGGCATCATGACAGCACTCCCCCCCAAGGCCCCTCCCAAGGTTGTTCCCTCCGGGGGTTTTGGTTTGTCTGGGAAGAGTCGGTGGAATTTCCTGACTAATCGAGGTGCATGCACATGGTCGCTGGGTTCCCACGACCTCTCCTGAGGTCCGTACCCCTTCCAATCAATTAGGTAGAACAGTTTTGACCTAAACATTTTTGAGTCTAAAATGTTCTTCACTTCGAAGTCGGGGCTCCCCATCTATTAGAATAGGTTCTGGAGGTTTGAGTAGTCGGGTTCCGGGTACCACTGGTTTCAGAAGTGACACATGACAAACAGGGTGAATTCGCATACTAGCTGGTAAATCACGTTTAACAGCCACTGGGTTAATTATTGTCGTAATAGAATAAGGTCCCAGATATTTTGGGTTAAAAGTTCGAGGCCCTTTGAGTGGTTAATGTCTGGTAGCTAACCACACTCGATCCCCAATCTGATACGGAGGTGCTTCACTCCGATGTAGATCAGCATTCTCCTTGTATTTTCTCTTGGCTTGTTGTAAATGCGTAGTTGCCTCTTTGAAGGCTTGGGTAATTGTAGAATGCAGATGTTCTACTGCAGGCATTCCGAGGTTCTGAGGTGAGTCAAGGTTTGAGGTTCGAGGGTGATGCCCAAACAAAGTATAAAAAGGACTGTGACCAGTTCCAGAGTGTACCGAATTATTATATGCGTATTCGGCTATCCAAAGAATGTCTTTCCAGTTGCTTTCAGATTGCTGTAACATACACTGTAAGTACTGTTCAAGGGTCTGATTTGTCCTCTCGGTCTGACCATTGGTCTGAGGGTGGTGACTGGTCGATAATCTTACGTCGATCTGCGCCATTTGACAACATTTGCGCCAGAAGTGGGAAATGAATTGGCTTCCCCGGTCAGAGATTAGTATAGATGGGAATCCATGTAGCCGAACAATATTTTCGAGGAATTCTTTGGCTAGGACAGAAGCTGAAGGTAAACCTTTCAGAGGAATAAAGTGGGCCATTTTGGAAAACAAATCCACAATAACCAGAATAGTATTGTACCCCGAACAAGGAGGCAGGTCCGTAATAAAATCCATTGATAGGGTGTGCCAGGGTGTTGGTGGTGTTACGCTCACCTGGTTCCCACGGGGGCGTCGACCGGAAATGGGCCGCTGTTGTTTAAAACCAGCGTGACATGTAGCGCCGAGATGACTGACTGGACTGGCCCGCTCAGCCTAGTTTGTCTGGCTCGCAGGAATATTCTTCTGCAAAGGAGAAGAGGAATTAACCACCAGTGGAATTGAGTGTCAACCCACCTTCCCCACTCCCGTTGTCTTCCCACAGATCACTCTTGATGTCCCCTCCTTAGTCTCACCTGATGGTTCGGAAGGATGAGCTCTCCATCCTGCGTCGACCGCAGGGGCGCGTTGATGACCAGTTATGTCACTGGCGTAGAGGAATTGGTGAGTTCCAGTATTGACTCTAAAGTCCAATTGTTCATAAGAGTTCAGATGTCTGATCTTCACTCTGTCCGATTCCTTGCAGGTTGCCGATTAATCCACTCGAAGATTTCCAAATGGCAATTGGTAAGATTCAGGTAAGTCTATTGTGGTTTTCCCCTTAGGGGCTGGGGTACGGCGATGAAGCAGAGTTGACTGCGCCGACCCGAGATGAGGTGAGTACCCCCCGTGGTAAATCAGGTAAGTCCTTGGGGGTAGCTTGTTTAGCCTTAGAGAGTCCCCTTGCTCACCTTGCTGTCTTTGTCTCCTTAGGTGTCGGAGGACGGCCGCGAGATGGAGAGAGCGTGATGGAATGCTGAAGTACCGCCAAGCAGGTGAGTTCAGCGCGGCGCCGTAGGAATGCGAAGCGATGCTTCAAAGACTTCTGTCTTTCAGCTCCGTGGCGAAATGGATCAGGATTCAGGTAAGGATTAAAGTTAAAACTCCTGTTCTAACCTTTATCCTTCTTTTCTTCTTGTTTCAGGAGTCCCAGGACTGAAGCGGGCGTGGCTGAAGACTGGAGCTGCTGAAAACACGGTGAGCGTTACGCTGCAGCAAGCAGAATAACGCGAAGCACGTGTGGCTGTCTGGGCGTGGTTTAAATAGCCTTGGAAGAAGATCCAGGTAAGTATTCTTCCACAGCCCCACCCAAGTAACAAAGTAGTCCCTTCAGTAAAATAGTCCCTCCTAAGCCTCATTTGGCTTGAGTCTTCTTGCAGCATGGTCTGCCTCAGGTGAGTATGCAGCATGGTCTGCTTCAGGTAAGTTATCAATAATGAGCCTGGTGCCCGTGGCGCCAGGACTTACTTTACCTTTATGAGCCTGCCGCCATAGGCGCCAGGACTGCACCCAAACAGCCCCTAACTGGGGCTTTTGGGCATGCTCCAAGTGGCATGATGCCTGCTTCCGGGGCTGCTGGGTCTCGTCTGGTCTTCCGGGGGCAGGCATCATGACAGCACTCCCCCTCAAGGCCCCTCCTAAAGTCGTTCTCCCCCTTGGCCGTGGTTTGTCTGGAAATTCCCGATGGAACCTCTTCACTAAACGAGGTGCATGCACATGGTCACTAGGTTCCCAAGACCTTTCCTGCGGACCATAACCTTTCCAGTCAATTAGGTAAAAGAGTTTTGATCTCACTCTTTTTGAGTCCAAAATATTCTTGACTTCGAACTCGGGCTCCCCGTCTATGAGGACAGGTTCAGGTGGAGTGGGTAGTCTAGTTCCTGGTTGCACAGGCTTCAAAAGAGACACGTGGAAGACGGGATGGATTCGCATATGAGCAGGTAGGTCCAACTTGACGGCCACTGGGTTAATAATTGCCTTGACAGAAAAAGGTCCCAAATACCTGGGGTTAAAGGTCCGAGTCCCCTTGTGTGGTAAGTGCTTAGTGGCTAACCACACTTGGTCCCCTATTTGGTATTGAGGAGCTTCACTTCTGTGCTGATCCGCATCCTTTTTGTATTTTTCCTTAGCCTTTTGCAAATGGATGGTTGCTTCTTTAAAGGCTTGTGTAATAACAGCGTGGAGATGGTCCACTGTGGGCATTTCTAAATGCTGGGGTGAGTCCAAATCCGAGGTTCGAGGATGGTGCCCATAAATGGTAAAAAAAGGACTTTGTCCAGTTCCTGTGTGTACGGAATTATTGTACGCATACTCTGCGATCCACAGAATGTCTTTCCAATTCCCCTCAGACTGATGTAGCATACAACGGAGGTACTGTTCAAGAGTCTGGTTGGTCCTCTCCGTTTGACCGTCGGTCTGAGGGTTGTGACTGGTCGAAAGCCTAACATCAATTTGTGCCAGTTGGCAGCATTTCCTCCAAAAATGTGAAATGAATTGACTGCCCCGATCTGAAATTAACACTGAAGGAAAGCCATGCAGGCGGACAACATTTTCAAGGAATTCCTTGGCCAGGATTGAAGCTGAAGGTATCCCTTTTAAAGGAATGAAGTGGGCCATTTTAGAAAAAAGATCTACAATAACTAGAATGGTATTGTAACCTTGGTACGGGGGTAAATCCGTGATAAAGTCTAATGACAAGGTATGCCAAGGGGTAGGTGGTATGTCTAATGGTTGCAATAATCCAGCAGGTTTTTTCTTTTGCCCTTTATTTTGTGCGCAAATGCCACAAGACATGACAAATGACTTGACATCCTTTCGCCAGGTGGGCCACCAAAATTGCTTCCTAGTTTTAGCTTCGGTTTTTGCAATACCCGGATGCCCTTCTATTAAGGTGTCATGGTAATGGGAAATGACAAGTTCCTGTAGTTCTTTTTGCGGTAAAAATAGCCGGCCTTGGTAATAAGGTAAATCATCAATGACAGAGTACTCTGGACCTTTCTTTGCCCAGTCCTGTAGGGCAACGGAATCAAAGATTTGGTGGATCTTGTTTTGAATGTCCTCCAGTGTCTGTATGGATGTCAGGCCAAGGATTCTCTGTTCCGGAATTATGGGTACGGGTTCTAAAGTTATTTCTGCTTCTCCCATTTCAATCCAGGACAAGGCGTCTGCTTTACCATTCTTACAACCTGGTCGATAGGTTATTACAAAATCAAACTCGGCGAAGAACAATGCCCAACGGAGTTGGCGCGAAGATTGGGCTTTGGCTGTCTATAGGTATTGTAAGTTGCGGTGATCGGTGATGACCGTGATGGTATGTCTGGCACCCAGTAGATAGTGCCGCCAAGCCTTGAAGGCGGACTTGATGGCCAGCAGCTCCTTGTCGGTTATGGCATAGTTTAATTCGGGGGCTGAAAATTTTCTTGACCAAAACGCCACTGGGTGAAGCTGGTTAGTTTCGGGATCCTTTTGGGAAAGGACTGCTCCCATGGCTGAACTGGATGCATCTGTTTCCACTATGTAGGGATGCTCGGGCGCGGGTGTCTTAATATGGGAGCAGATGTGAATTTAGCTTTTAACTCTTGGAAGGACGTTCTCGGCTTCCTCTGTCCACACAAAGCATTTGTTTTTTCGCAATAGAGTCGTAATGGGATGTACAATGTGCGAGAAGTCTGGGATAAACCTGCGGTAGAAATTGGCAAAGCCAAGCATGCTTTGAACTCCGTTGATTGAACTTGGTGAAGGCCAATTAAGAATGGCATCCACTTTTCGTGTATCCATCCGGATTCCTCTCGGGGTCAGAATAAGTCCAAGGAATTCCACTTCCGTAGTGTGGAAGATGCACTTTTCCAGTTTAGCATACCATTTATGCTGTCGTAACTTCTCTAGGACTGCTCGGACGTGTTTTACATGCTCAGATTCTGATAAAGAGTATACTGAGATGTCGTCGATGTAAGCGACCACACAAACGTCGATAAGCTCTCGGAGGACATCGTTCATGAAGAACTGGAAGGCTGCTGGTGCATTGCATAGTCCGAAGGGCATCACCTGGTACTCAAATAGTCCGTTCTTGGTGCGAAAAGCAGTCTTCCATTCGTCACCCTCTTTGACACGTACCAGATGATATGCCCCCCGAAGGTCTAGTTTTGTGTATATACAAGCGTCCTTCACCTGGTCTAGTAGTTCTGGGATCAAAGGCAGTGGGTATCGATTCTTGATGGTTATCTGATTCAGTGCGCGGTAGTCTACACATGTTCTAATGTCGCCTTCCTTTTTCGGTACGAAGAACAAAGCTGAAGATGCAGGGGACTTGGACGGGCGAATGAAGCCATTAGCAAGGTACTGGTCTAGGTACTGGCGCAAATGGAGATTTTCGGGTTCCGTAAGGGCATAGATTCTGCTGCAAGGTGGTTGTGCTCCAGGTACAAGATCTATTTGACAATCATACGATCTGTGAGGTGGTAAGGTGTTTGCCTGTTCCTTTTGGAAGACATCCTGAAAGTCTTAGTATTCAACAGGTAATTGTATGGCTACTGGAATTACTGGGGCCAGGACTGAGTTTTGAGTTTTCCTTGGGTAGCAGGTGTGAGCACATTCTGGGAAGGTTAGTCTCTTCTCTCGCCAATCAATACAGGGATTATGTTTTTCCAACCAAGGTATCCCCAGTATCAGCTGAAACTGCAGGGCCTTGATTAAGTCAAACACCATAGCCTCTCGATGCCCATCTTGACTCAGCAATGTCATCTCTGCAGTGGAATGAGTTACGGGTCCAGAGGCAATTTCCGTTCCATCTACAGTGGTGACAACATCGGCCGTGGTCTTGCGGGTGAGAGATAGATTCATCCTGGTAGCCAATTCCCAGTCCAAGTAATTTCCTATGGCTCCACTGTCTACGTACGCCTTTACCGCGTGCATGCGTGATGGCTGCTCTGGATCTACAAGGACCATGGGTATGGTGAAATGCGAGGTCAGAGTGTCCTTCTTTAAGCTCGGCAAGCGGACCTCTAAGCTTGCCGGCCGTGGTCGTTTCCCGAGTCAGATTTCACATGGTTTTCGTCTGCTGCTCCTATAACTTTCTGGGTGGTTTTACAGGGCAGTTCCAAAGAAATTGACCAGTAGTTCCGCAATATAAACATAATTGCAGTTGCCGTCTTCTATCTCTCTCCTTCTGGGTTAAGGGTCCTTTAACCCCCCCGATTTGCATAGGTTCTGAGACATCTACTTCCTTGGAGCTTACGTGGGTTTTAACCAACACCCTGTTCTCAAACTTGGTTCGGTCAGCCTTCCTGGTTTGAAGTCTGTGATCGAGCTGGACCACTAGATCTATATATTCAGCACAGTCTTGAGGCGGGTTCACGATTTGGGCCAAAACATCTTTGAGTTCTCCCCGAAGTCCTCGATGGAATAATGTGATTCGCTTGGCTTCAGGCCATACGGTTTCCACTACTAATCTATTGAAAGTTGCAATGTAAGATAAAAGATCCTGGTTACTTTGACGTAGGGATAAAAGTTTGTTGTCCAAAGCCTGTCCTCGGGAGTGTCGGGCGAATAGTCTTTCCATGCTTGTTCGAAAACCCTGGAAATCTCGAAGAATCGGGTCATCCTGGTTAACTAGTGGAATGGACCAATCCGCCGCACTGCCGCTGAGATATGACAGTACAAAGGCTACCTTGGCCTGATCGTTTGGGAAAGCTCCAGGTCTACATAAAAAGTGCAAACGGCATTGATTCATGAATGTTGCAAACCCTTTTGGGTCTCCGGCAAAGCGTTCAGGCGGAGCCAAAGGAACGGCTCCAGGTAAATTTATCTGCACCGGGTTACTCAATGGTACAGGAGCTGGACTTGCCCCAAGTCCTGGTAGAGGTGTTTGTCCAGCCTGGCTCTGTAATAGTTGTCTGGCCAACTCATCAGTTCGTTCTTTTGACACTATCAGTTCCCTCCTGAGGGCATTGGTTTCTTGGCGGGCGGAATGCACTTCGGCCCTTAATTCCCCTAATAATTGGGCCAACTGATCAGTTTCCGAGGTCTCCATGACGCCCAGGTGGGTATTTGTGGGTAGGCTTTGCGTTCTCTTACGCTCACCTGGTTCCCACGGGGGCGTCGACCGGAACTGGGCCGCTGTTGTTTTCACCAGCGTGACGTGTAGCGCCGAGATGACTGACTGGACTGGCCCACTCAGCCTAGTTTGTCTGGCTCGCAGGAATATTCTTCTGCAAAGGAGAAGAGGAATTAACCACCCGTGGAATTGAGTGTCAACCCACCTTCCCCACTCCTGTTGTCTTCCCACAGATCACTCTTGATGTCCCCTCCTTAGTCTCACCTGATGGTTTGGAAGGATGAGCTCTCCATCCTGCGTCGACCGCAGGGGCGCGTTGATGACCAGTTACTTCACTGGCGTAGAGGAATTGGTGAGTTCCAGTATTGACTCTAAAGTCCAATTGTTCATAAGAGTTCAAATGTCTGATCTTCACTCTGTCCGATTCCTTGCAGGTTGCCGATTAATCCACTCGAAGATTTCCAAATGGCAATTGGTAAGATTCAGGTAAGTCTATTGTGGTTTTCCCCTTAAGGGCCGGCGTACGGCGATGAAGCAGAGTTGACTGCGCCGACCCGAGATGAGGTGAGTACCCCCCGTGGTAAATCAGGTAAGTCCTTGGCGGTAGCTTGTATAGCCTTAGAGAGTCCCCTTGCTCACCTTGCTGTCTTTGTCACCTTAGGTGTCAGAGGAAGGCCGCGAGATGGAGAGAGCGTGATAGAATGCTGAAGTACCGCCAAGCAGGTGAGTTCAGCGCGGCGCCGTAGGAAAGCGAAGCGATGCTTCAAAGACTTCTGTCTTTCAGCTCCGTGGCGAAATGGATCAGGATTCAGGTAAGGATTAAAGTTAAAACTCCTGTTCTAACCTTTATCCTTCTTTTCTTCTTGTTTCAGGAGTCCCAGGACTGAAGCGGGCGTGGCTGAAGACTGGAGCTGCTGAAAACAAGGTGAGCGTTACGCTGCAGCAAGCAGAATAACGCGAAGCACGTGTGGCTGTCTGGGCATGGTTTAAATAGCCTTGGAAGAAGATCCAGGTAAGTATTCTTCCACAGCCCCACCCAAGTAACAAAATAGTCCCTTCAGTAAAATAGTCCAATCCTAAGCCTCATTTGGCTTGAGTCTTCATGCAGCATGGTCTGCCTCAGGTGAGTATGCAGCATGGTCTGCTTCAGGTAAGTTATCAATAATGAGCCTGGCGCCCATGGCGCCAGGACTGACTTTATCTTTATGAGCCTGGCACCATAGGCGCCAGGACTGCACCCAAACAGCCCCTAACTGGGGCTTTGGGCATGCTCCAAGTGGCATGATGCCTGCTTCCGGGGCTGCTGGGTCTGGTCTGGTCTTCCGGGGGCAGGCATCATGACAGGTGGTATGTCTAGAGGTTGAAGGAAACCGGCTGGTCTTTTCTTTTGACTTTTATTTTGGGCGCAAACACCACAGGACATCACAAAAGATTTAACATCTTTTCGCCAAGAGGGCCACCAAAATTGTCGTTTCACGTTTTCCTCTGTCTTGGCAATACCGGGGTGTCCCTCTATTAATGTATCATGATAACCTGAAATAACTAGTTTGTGTAATTCCTTATGTGGCAGGAATAAGCGTCCTTGGAAATAAGGTAAACCATTATCTATGGTAAAGTCTGATCCCTTTTGTATCCATTCCTGTAAGGTTGTAGGGTCCAGGAGTTGTTTCACTCTGGCTTGAATGTCTTCAAGCGTCTGTAACAAAGTCATGCCTAGAATCCTCTGTTTGGGAATTATTGGTACTGGTTCTGAGTTTGTATCAGATTCTCCCATTCCAATTCGGGATAAGGCGTCTGCTTTGCCATTCTTGCAGCCAGGTCGATAGGTAATCACGAAATCAAATTCAGCGAAAAACAAAGCCCATCGGAGCTGCCGTGATGACTGAGCCTTGGCGATTTTCAAATACTGTAAATTCCAGTGATCAGTGATCACTGTGATGGTATGTCGAGCGCCAAGCAGATAATGCCGCCAGGCTTTAAAAGTGGACTTAATGGCTAACAGTTCTTTGTCCGTGATTGCATAATTAACCTCGGGTGCCAAGAATTTTCTGGACCAAAATGCTACGGGATGCAGTTGGTTGGTTTCGGGATCTCTTTGGGACAGGACAGCTCCCATGGCTAGGCTGGATGCGTCAGTCTCGACAACATAAGGCAGATCTGGACGCGGGTGTTTCAATATAGGTGCGGAGGTAAACTTAGCTTTTAAATCCTGAAAGGCCTGCTCGGCTTCTTCAGACCATTCAGAACGTTTATTTTTCCTCAAAAGTGGAGTAATGGGTTGTACCACGCGTGAAAATTCCGGGATAAACCTGCGATAGAAATTGGCAAAGCCAAGCATGCTTTGAACCCCTTTTACAGAGCTAGGTGATGGCCATTTGAGGATGGCATCCACTTTTCTTGAGTCCATTCGGATTCCTTTGGGTGTCAGGATGAAACCTAGAAACTCGACTTCTGTGGTATGGAAAACACATTTCTCCAATTTAGCAAATAGTTTGTGTTGGCGCAGTTTTTCAAGTACTGCCCTGATGTGTTTTCTGTGATCAGATTCCAAAGAGGAGTACACCAGAATGTCATCGATATATACGACAACACAAACATCGATGAGTTCCCGAAGGACATCATTCATGAAGTATTGGAAGGCAGCCGGCGCGTTACACAATCCAAAAGGCATCACCTGGTACTCGAATAATCCGTATTTAGTACGGAAGGCAGTTTTCCATTCGTCGCCTTCTTTAACTCGTACCAGATGATAAGCCCCCCGGAGATCTAACTTGGTGTATATGCAAGCGTCCTTCACCTGGTCAAGGAGTTCAGGGATCAGAGGCAGAGGATAACGGTTTTTAACCGTTATCTGGTTCAATGCGCGGTAATCGATACAAGTTCTAAGGTCGCCTTCTTTTTTGGGCACGAAGAACAAAGCCGAGGATGCCGGGGACTTTGACGGGTGAATAAAACCATTAGCTAGGTATTGATCCAAATATTGTCTCAAATGCAGATTCTCAGGTTCGGTAAGGGCATAAATTCTGCTACAAGGGGGTTGTGCACCGGGCACCAGATTGATTTGGCAATCGTACGATCTGTGAGGAGGTAACGTGTTGGCCTGTTCCTTTTGAAAGACGTCCTGAAAGTCTTGGTATTCCGGAGGTAGTTGCATGGAGGCAGAGGCTACAGATGCTAGATTAATCTTCATGTTTTCTGGGTAGCAGGTTTGTGTACAATCCGGGAAGGTTATTCTCTTAGCTCGCCAATCAATTCGAGGATTATTTGTCTCTAACCAAGGGATTCCAAGAATAACCTGAAACTGTGGAGCCTTGATTACATCAAACACAACACCCTCCCGATGGCCGTCGGGACCAATAAGAGTCACCTCAGTAGTGGAATGTGTTACCGGTCCAGAGGCAATTTCAGTTCCATCGACTGTGGTGATGACATCTTTGCTGGTTTTAGGACGGAGAGGGAGGTTAATCCTAGAGACCAATTCACGATCCACATAGTTTCCAATAGCCCCACTATCGATGTATGCCTTTATTGCATGCAACCGCTTAGGCTGTTCTGGATCTACGAGAACCATTGGCACAATGAAATGCGAGGTTTCAGAGTTAGTTTTCAAGCTCGGCAAGCGGACCCCTACACTTGTCAGGCGGACTCGTTTCCCGAAACAGATTCTTCATGGTTTTTATCAGCGGCTCCTACCGCCTTTCGGGGCGGTTTTGCTGGGCAATCTCGTAGAAAGTGTCCAGAATTCCAACAATAAAGACATAATTTTAACTGCCGCCTCCTTTCACGTTCCTTTTGAGTTAAGGGTCCTTTAACCCCTCCAATTTGCATAGGCTCAGAGACATCAACTCCCTTGGGATTAGCATGGGTCTTGACCAACACCCGGGTCCCAAACCTGGACCGATCTGCTTTTCTGTTTTGAAGTCAATTGGACCACTAAGTCTATATACTCTGTGCATTCTTGGGGCGGATTTACAACTTGGGCCAAGACATCTTTAAGTTCTCCGCGAAGGCCTCGATAAAACAACGTGACTCTTTTATCCTCTGGCCATCCCGTTTCCACAATTAGTCTATTAAAGGTTGCAATATAGGATAGGAGGTCCTGATTGCCCTGTCGCAGGGATAGAATTTCGTCATCCAGAGACTGCCCCTGAGAGTATCGAGCAAATAACCTTTGCATGCTTGCTTGAAACCTTTGAAAATCACGGAGAATCGGGTCATCTTGAGTAACCAGTGGAACTGACCAATCGGCAGCGCAGCCGCTGAGATATGACAATACAAAGGCTACCTTGGTCTGATCATTAGGGAAGGCCCCAGGTCTGCATAGGAAGTGCAAACGACACTGATTCATGAATACGGCGAATCGTTTGGGGTCCCCAGCAAAGCGTTCGGGTGGGGTCAGCGGCATGTTTCCAGGTAGATTAATCTGCACAGGGTTACTGGAAACCACAGGAGCGGGGTTCCCTCCGGAACCGGGTAGAGGAGTTTGCCCAGGTTGACCTTGCAAAAGCTGTCTGGCCAGGTCATCAGTTCTTTCCTTTGATATTATTAATTCCCTCATGAGGACATTAGTCTCTTGACGAGCGGCATGTACTTCGGCCAGTAATTCCCCCAGTAATTGGGCCAACTGATCAGTCTCAGAACTTTCCATAGCGCCTGGGTGGGAATTTGTAGAAAGGCTTCGCGTTCTGTTACGCTCACCTGACTCCCACGGAGGCGCTGGCCTTGTTCGCGCTGCTGTGACCTCTTCTAAGGTGATGCGCAGGGTTAGGAAGACGGACTGGACCGGGCCCCCAAATCTGGCTTGTCTGGCTCACAGAAGTATCTTACGGTAGGCGAAAATAGGGGATTAACTGTCTGCGGGGTAATGAAATCGGCCTCCCACTTTCCCCTCTCACCCTCCTTGAAACCCTTCTGTGATTTCTCGTAGCGTCTCACCTTAGGGTCTGGAAGGACGAGCTCTCCATCCTGCTTCTGATGCAGGGGCGCGTTGGTATCCAGTTACTTCACTGGATTTTTTCGGATTGGTGAGAACCAAACGTGCTTGGCTTCCAGGTAAGTTTTTTTGATAAGAGGTTCCCCTTGTGTCCATGCATTAATGTACTAATGCTAGTGTCTTTTTCCCCATAGGGGCCGGGGTACGGAATGCCGGGGAACAGGCACCGACCCGAGATGAGAGGTGAAATCCTTGTAGAAATCAGGTAAGTCTTTAATGAGCGTTTTTTGGTAATGTCTTTTCATTCGCTCATTAACGCTGATGTCTCTTTTTCCCCTTAGGGGCCAGGGTCCGGAAATGCTAGGATGCGGCGCGGACCCGAAATGAAGAGGGAATGAATCAACAGGTAAGTCTTAACATGGAGATTTAGCTTTCCTTATTCCCTTCTCTCTCTCACCTTTTGTTCTGGTCTTTTTCTCCCTAGGCGCTGGGGCATGACTGCGAATCCGGATGATCGCTGCTGAACATGGAGGCGCCCTGTAAAGGTGAGGGGAATGCGGCGCTGCAGCGATCGACGCGATGAGCTTTTAAATTAAAGTCTTCCTTTTCAGGATTGTCGGCGAGATGTCTCCGGGATGCGGATTTAACAGGTAAGGACTTTTTCATTCTTCTGTTCTCTTCTTCTCTTCCTTTGCAGGTGATCCAGGATGCTGGCAGGCGTGGCAGAAGTCAGGATGCAGGAGCAGACACGGTGAGCGTCCAGCTGCTAGATGCAGAACAACGCGAAGCACGTGTGGCTGTTCGGGTGGGATTTAAATAGCCTTGGAAGAGGTTCCAGGTTGTATCCTTCCTCCAATCAGGTATGTATCCTTCCCCGACCACGCCCGGATGGTAAATTAGTCCCACAGGTAAAGTAGTTCCTTTCGGGCCTCAAGGAGGCCGGGATCCTGCAGCATGGTCTGCATCAGGTAAGTGCACCCAAGCATTCCCATAATGAGCCTGGCGCCTATGGCGCCAGGACTGATGTCTTTTATGAGCCTGGCGCCATAGGCGCCAGGACACTGTCCAAAGGGCCCCTCTATGGGGTTGCTGGGTCCTTCCTTGGGGACTGGATGTCCGCTATCGGGGACGCCGGGCTTGAACCGGCTCCCCGGGAGCGGGCATCATGACATGGTGCGAATATCTGATAAATTCTTGTTTAGACCACAGATACCTATGGACAAAGAGGGGGGACAGACTATCCCTATAGAATTAAAAGAAGCCATAGTACGAAAGGAAATGGAAATGCTCAAAGGCGTAGACGATGAGGGTAGACCATGGAGAACAGTGATAGATTTTGAAAAAGGGTCAAGGTTGATTGATGTCACTGATGGCGACATATTTAGAAAGAACTCAACAGATGATTAAGTGGTCTTTTTTAGGAGCATCACACACTGAAAGAAAAAAGGGAAGTCTTATAGCCTGGGGAAATGATGCAGCAACGCTCAGTATATTTTCAGGAAGACTTGGAGAGAGTGCCAAATGCCTGTGGACCACATGCCCTTATAACATGGGTCTGGTGAAATGAATAGGGGAACAAAATAAAAGTACATACATGTAAGGGATTATAATATGACAAATATGAGGGTTTGTGTTATGATTACACTAATTAATATAAGATAATAATAAACAGATGAACTTAACAGCACAGGAGTAAGAAGCTCAAAATTAAGTGATTGATGACAAATTCAGGGGGTGAAATAAATAAATAAATAAAAATGAATGAATGAATTAATTAATTAATGAATGGATATTAAAGCAGCGAAATGCACAAGTGGATAAGATATCCAGATTTGTAAACAATGAGCACAATGGATGGTGTTGCTTACAATTGAGTAGTGTAGTGTATTTTGATGAACATAAAATATGATTAATGAAAGGCCAAAGGAGTATGGATGGCAAAGTTTGATTTGATAATATGAGAGAATTTTTAAAAGAACTACACCAAAGAACATATTAGAGTTAGTAACAAAAACATTGGTTGTATGTATATGATGATCTCGATTTATGTTTTACAGATGGAAATTATGGTACTTTTTTTTAGCACAGAAGGAATGTCTATATGGCCTTAGTGGAGCATAGCAATTTAATGAGAAAAAACATTCTGACAAAAGTAAGTA
The DNA here is from genome assembly GCF_040938575.1 of Ambystoma mexicanum. Lineage (NCBI taxonomy): Eukaryota > Metazoa > Chordata > Amphibia > Caudata > Ambystomatidae > Ambystoma > Ambystoma mexicanum. The sequence goes on from NC_090939.1 coordinate 50,219,328, forward strand.
TTAAGTGGACAAGTAGAGAAGGAAAAGGTAAGTACCAGTTGACACAGCAAGTGTGTGAACAAACTATTGATCATTATAAGAAGTAAGAGGACTCAGGTGAGTACAGAAAAAAGACAGTAAGGGATACAGTCCTTTTAAATAGATAACATTTTCCAAGAAAAGTGCAAACAGGTGTGAGCACAGAATAGCATATATATGCGAGTATGGCCATATATATAACGACGAGAATGAAGAAGACCTTTGGATAGAAGGCGGAGTAACCGTTTAGTCATTCTGGTGACAGAAAATGCCAAAAGGGAAAAACGATGTATGCCTAAATGTTACACATGCATGCATTTAATAGGAACAGTGCTGGGTTCCCAATAACATGGGTATGCATGATTAGTGTAGGTAGGACGACAAAAAATGTTAATGATGTCTCAACAGAATAAAGACAGCAAAGAATGAAGAGACCGCAGTCCCATGCCATCAGCAGGAGGACTTCAAAAGTACAGAGAACATTGTCAGCATAGCAGAAAAAATTAAAACACAGGACACATATTGAAAGGTCGAACAAATTTAAATGTGCACCCAACACTTTTTATTTTTACAGAAAATCTAACCTATATTCGGTGGGCTCAGAAGGCCAAGAGATGAATTCAGTAGAAATCCTGATTGAAAAGAAAAAATGTAGGCCCACGCTAGGGAAATAATTAACCACTTTGCTAGTAAAAACATGACTGTACCTCTATTTCGGTCTCTACCGGGAGCAGGAACCAATACTGGCGTCTTCTTCTTCAGCTACGGATGTACCAAGAAGAAAGAAGGGGAGCGATTGAAGAAAACACAAACCTTTTTTTCGACAAATCGTTTGAATTTGTTATGTTGTCTGTTTTGTTGTTCATTATTTTATCAATAAGGAAGGAGATTGTATAAATCTGTGGGGAGAAGAGTGACAACCACAGAGAAAAAGTTTCCTTTGCTATTAACATTGTTTAAAAGAAGGCCCATGAAAAATAGGGCAATGCCAGGAAAAAGCCAAAGATGCATATGCTTCATGTCATAGCCACAATCAGGTATCAGCCAGTATGTATTAAGTATAAAGTGACGCCAAGAGATGCTGAAAACGGAGAAAGCAGTAGCCATCCTAGTGTAGTCAAAAAAGAGAAAATGCAGTAGAAATTGTTTTAGGAGGCAGGAGTGTTTACAAGAAACACATAGCTTTAAGGTTTGGGTTTGAGGAGGAAGTACGGATGATAAAGATAAACTTATTTTTCAAGACCCATTCAGTTTTATATTAAAGATGGATGAGAGATACCTAGACATGAGGTGATCAACGGCAACCGACACTGCGAGTAGGCAGAAAGGCCCAGTATGAAAAGGGTTTCGAGGGACCCAGCCAGATGCCCAGTTGCAACCGCTTTTGTGAAAGTTTGTCCCCATGAGACTTCCCCATCCTTGTGTTCCCCAGAAACAATTGAATGCCCCCCCCTTTTTTGACTATTCGAATCAGAAGATTGAGAGTTGGAGTACTCTGTGATGAAATGAACAATGAAAATCAAAAGGACTGGCCTATGCCTTTAAGGGGACTGTGAACGTGCTGCAAAGCAGCCCAAAGGACAAGTAAGATAACTTGACTAAAATTGAAGAAGGTCCTTTTACGCGAGATAAGCCAAAATAAGATTAATCGGGATGGAAGATATGATATGATATGATGTGATATGATATGATATGGCATTTATAATGCGCCTATACACAAGTGTTTCAAGGCGCGATGAGGCAAGGAAGGGTGAACAAAGGGAGGACAAACAATGATCCTACTAGGCCAGGTGTCATTCAGTTCGTGCAAGTGCAAGGGATGGGGGAAGGGGACAGTGCAGAGGGGCAGGGGGAGGGACAGTGAAGTACATGAACATAGAATAATAACATAAGTAACGGCCAGCAGGTGGCAAGTGCAAGGAGTGTGCAGACAACAGTGTCAAATGCTGGTAGTGGGACTGTAGGGATACAGAAGCAGTCCCCAAGTGCGGGGGTTGCCAGGCAGGCAGTGCAGGTGTGAGTGACAGCAGGGGGAGGGGCCTGGGCCCGAGAAAAAAGGGTGGCCAGGTAATCAGCGCAGATTCAGTTTCAGCCAGGAGGTCAGCAGGGGAGAGGAGGAGAAAAGGCAAAAGCAAAGAGAAAGGTTTTGAGGTGCTTCCGGAACTGGAGATGGTTCTCCTAAAGATTCAGGGAGGCAGGGAGGCTGTTCCAGAGGGAGGCCCCAGCCGAAGAAAGAGATCTACCACCAACTTGTTGCTAGGAGAAGCGACTGACCCTAAGGGAGTTGGAGGCGGATGAGCGAAGAGCTTGAGAGGGAAGATATTTAGGAAGAGAGAGTTGAATGTATTGGGGCCCCAGAAGGCCTTGCGGACAATGCAGAGGGTTTTGAACTTGATCCTCGCAGCCACTGGGAGCCAGTGCAGAGATTTCAGTCCTGGAGAGATACGATCCCTGGGCTTGAGGCCAAGGATAAGTCTTGCAGTCCTGTTCTGGATGATTTGCAGAGGGCGGAGAATGGAGGCAGGCAGATTTAGAAAGAGTTTTGAGGTGCTTCCGGAATTGAAGACGGATGAAAAGAAGACAAGAGTGAAAATGTGCATGGGGAAAAGAGGGGAAACAAGAAAGTATCGTGGGGTGGGAGGAAGGAAAAGGTGTACAATAAAATGTTGCATGTGGACAAAAGAGGAGAAAAATGAGCTGGAGGATTCCCTAAAGAAATGAACTCTCTCGATTCTCGTGGTGGCCAAAATCGTTTGTTGTGTATGTTATGTTCTTATTTAATTGGGTAATGAGGATGGGATCCAGATATGAGCAAATAAAGTTATCCTTTGATGATACGAATATCCAAAAGTTCAAAGAGGGCAAAACGTCGCAATATTCTTTTGGCAAAAGGAGATACATATGTGTTTTAGATTTAGAGAGTACAAAATGATTGAAGTCACTGTTGATTCCGTAGAAATGTTTTCATGATACCTCCCATGTTGAGATAAATCACCACAATGAGGGAGGTGACTGAGACAGGGATGTATAGGTACACTTTATATGATGGAGGGTGGACACTGGGTGTAGTGGTTGTTTATTGAATAGTTGTCTAATACAGAACAGAGGGGAGGTGTATAAGAGGTACTAGACCCCTTGTTACGCTCACCAGGCTCCCACGATGGCTTCGATCGGAACTGGACAGCTGCGGTCTACACCAGTGTGACGCGAAGGGCTGAGATGACGGACTGGACTGGCCCACCTAGCTTCGTTTGCTTGGCCCGTAGGAATATTCTTCTCATGGTTTGAAAAGATGAGCTCTCCATCCTGCATTGAGCGCAGGGGCGCGTTGATAACCAGTTGCTTCACTGGCTCGAAGGAATTGGTGATTTCCAGAACAATATTGACTCTGAAAAGTATCTAGTTCATAAGAGTTCACATGTCTGACTTTCACTCTTGTCCAATTCCTTGCAGTTTGCAGCTTGATCCCAGCAAAGAGTTCCTTGTGGTAGCTGACGAAGTTCAGGTAAGGATTTGGCTTATCCTACACAGTTCAATAAAATAAGGCCAGAATGTAACCTGTGGCTTGCTCCCTTTTTCAGGTGTGGAGAGAAAATATGAAGTTCGGGGAATAATGCCTCCGGCGGTAAAATTAGGTAAGTCTATTGTGGTGAGAAGAGTTCCCCTTGTTAGTCCCTTCGTCTCACCTTGTTGTTCCCCTTAGGGGACGGGATACGGCGAAGATGCAATAGAGACTGTGCCGACCCGTGAAGAGGAATAGTACCCCCGGCGGTAATCAGGTAAGTCTATGGGGGTAGTTACTATTGCCTCTGTTTATTCCCTTGACTCACCTTTGCTGTTCTTGTGTTCCCCTTAGGTGCCAGAATGCGGCGGGAACGTGCAGAAGGATGCGGTGGATCGTGAGTATGCTGCGAAGGCCGGTGAGTTCAGCGCGGCGCTGTAGCAGGCAAGGCGGCACGCCTAAAATGCTTCTTTCTTCCAACTCGAAGGCGCGGTGAATCCGGAATTCAGGTAAGGATCTAAGGTTTTGCTCTTATTCTAACCTCTTCTCCTTCTGTTGCTCCCTTTTTCTAGGAGCTGCAGACTCTAGGCGGGCGTGGCAGAAGACTAGATGCAGGCTTGCAGACACGGTGAGCGTTACGCTGCTGGATGCAGAATAACGCAAAGCGTGTGCTGCTCTTCGGGCGTGGTTTAAATAGCCTCCAAAGTAGTCCCAGGTAAGTATTCCTCCCCAGCCCCACCCGAGTAAAAAATAGTCCCTAGGTAAAATAGTCCCTTCCAAGCCTCATTTGGCTTGGATCTCTGCAGCATGGTCTGCATCAGGTAAGCTTGCAGCATGATCTGCATCAGGTAAGTTCTACTCTATGAGCCTGGCGCCTATGGCGCCAGGACTGACTCTCCATATGAGCCTGGCACCATAGGCGCCAGTACTGCACCCAAACAGCCCCTAGCAGGGGTTTTTGGTCTTACTCAAAATAACTTGATGCCTGCTTCCGGGGTTGCTGGACCTGGTCTGGTTCCCCGGGGGTAGGCATCATGACACCCCTCCCCCCTCAAACTGAATACAGGTAACATAATAGGCTGACAATGGTCCCAGTATTGGAAGCATCAGAATTGTAGTGATTTTTGAAGGTAAAGAGTGCATGTGGGGTGACATATTTTTTTGGGGTCAGAATGACCAAGGAAGTGAAGGGTGCCTCAGGTATTACTCACATATCATGAATATGTAAAATATATATTCTGGAAACTGGATAGAAAATGAGTTATGCTCAAAAGTAAATAACAACTCACTGTTTGGTAGCGAGGCTGAACAGACTGAGAAATGTTTTAAAATTAATGCCAAATATAAAATGGCATCGTGAGGCTGGGTGTTAGAGTCCTGACTCATGCAGAAAATGAATCTTCTTTGGCAGCATTTCAATGAAAGATAAGACCATCTGAGATGAAATATTTAGAAAACTTTGCAGGGAAAGCAGACATGATTGATGGTAAATTAGATAAAGGCAAGAAAAGTTACCAATTAGTACAGATCAGCTGCTTACTTGGCAACAAATAAGATGAGCTCATGGGGTTTTCCACAGTGTGAGCTGCCAATTAAATTTGGCAGGACCTCGAGAAGCAGATTAGAATTGGCTTTTGGCAGGAGTTGAAGGATGTGTAATTATGTTTAGCTGAGTCTAAAATAAGCTTATCAGTCTATGTGTCAGTCAGCTGGTGTTTGCCAAAGATAAGCTAATGTGGGATTGGTGAGTTACAGATAAGCCAACCAATCAAAGATAAGGAGGGCTTTTATTCTGGCTAAGAGAACCAATCAGATATGTATCCTGAATTTGCATGAAAGTGTTGCATCATTGAAAAGACATATGTAGGCAAGCTGGCTGTAGCAGCTCTGTGTGCTTCCAGTGTGTCTTTTGAATAAGTATTAAAGATGACTGTGAAATTGCATCCGGACGTCCGTTCATTCTTTGTCCAGTCTCCAGGACAAAGTCCAAAGATCCCAGAGAGCTTGACGGGATGGAAAATGACTTTCCACACACTAAACATTCTTCTCTTCTTGTTCTTCTAGATCTTTTGGCAGCTTTTAACACCATCAAGAACTCTGCTCTTCTCTGTGTCCTTTATCATTTTGGGTTTAAGGAGTCAGTTCTTCACTAGTTACATTTTTCTCTCACTAAACATACTCAGTTTTCCTACTGCTACTATCCCCCCTCTGTTACACCTTCTATTTTCTTTCCCCATCATTTCTTTCCATTATGCCCTCATCTCACAGCCTTAGCAGGATCTATGATTGCACACTCTCCTTTTACTATCACATCTCGACTGTCAATCGTTCCTGTCTCTTTAATTTGTTTAACATTCGTAAAGCAGATCCTTTTCGTCCTTTTTATGCCAAAGGAAATATAGTATATGTGTATAGGTGCTTTAGTATTCCATCTTCTTTTGATCTATTGGAATCACCCGGGATGTTCCAAGAAACCAGTGTCAGTGGGGTGTCAGGCTGTGTGTCTTGAGTTGTTACATGATACTGGTAATTAGGGCAAATGTCCTGCAATCCTGAAGGGCCCACAGTCTCCCATATTTTGTTCCTGATGGTAGAGGTATTAGTCTGGGGATGGGTAGTCAGTCCACGTCTTCGAGAGAAGGCAACACTTTAAATCTATGACCCTTCAAAAAACAACATGAAGCATATTTTGAACTATTAGCAGAGCCATTACAAACTGCAACATAAGAGCCTTGAGTGGACAAATTTATAGTGGGTGTGTTTTGGGCAAATATACCAATTGGGGTACATTTTCCAGGGATGAAATTAGACCTTTGTAAAGAGCCAGACTTTGGAGGCAATGTGTATAAATACAATAGTGGTAAAATCTTCCGGTATACATTTCCACCCCAGTGCCAATATTAGAGTTGCACACATCCAGGGACAGATCCATTTTCATAAGAAAACTGTCACACGCTTTGCTAAGCCAAGCCAAATATTTGGTACTCCCAGTATCTAATTCATCCCTGAGTTAAGAAAAAATAGCAATAATCTACTACGTCTTGCTTTTAATCCACATGCTCGATTTCCTAATTTCTAACAAAGTAGAGATTACACCTAGTTCCAATCTGATGTAATTTAAAGGAACAGCATTGGATACGTCCAGAATATGTCTTGAAAGAGAATATTCAAGTTGGTCAAGCCATTTAAGGTCAGACGTTTTGCAGGTTTCGAGACCATTTAATATCGAAGGAATGAGGTTGTGTATGTAAATAGTGAGAATACCACTTATACAAAATCCTGTATAGGGGCAAATTTATCGCATTATCACCCCTAACTTCCTTTGGGCTCTGAGCTCAATGGAGGCCATGAGGTAACGCTGTGATCATTTATCAGAAAGCAGGGAACTCAAGTATACATATGAGTTTGCTCTCTCAATTACATTGTTTCTGATCTTAATCTGTCTTATGGTTATAGTTCTTTTCATGCCAAAAGTCATGAGCCTCATCATTTTGGGGTTTACTACCAGGTCATGCTCTGGAGAATAATCCAATTATGACGCCATGCATCTCTTTAGACTATTCAACATGTGATACATTAGTATGATATCGTCAGCATACGACAATAATTTAGGGGCAAAGTTTCTGCATGTGTTTAAGGCAAGATGAAGGTCAGCCATATAAAGGTTATAAAGCATGGGGGCCAAAACACACCCCTGCTTTGCTCCTCTATTAGTCTTTATTCATTTGGTGAATTGGCCCAACCCTTCTAAGAGAACAGATGCAGTCGTTTTGTCAGAATTAAGGGTTTGGGCAGGAAAAGGCATGTAAAAATGATGTGAGAAGCTGAAAAATAAATTTCTCAGTAGGCAATGGGACATTGTGTAGTTCAGCCTGCGCGCCGCTAAGCAGCTGCAGGCAATCTACGGGCGGGCTTATAACCGCCAACCGCCAGTGCTCTGGTGCAGTTGATTAATGTTATGGAGCACGGGCGGTGGCGGATTGACAGGCAGACTAGGCGGTGAGGCTGGGGCACACTGGAGGAACGCAGATGGTGACTTTTGCCTTGGGGCTCCAGAGATCTTTCCGGGAGCCACGCTGTGTGATGTCTGGGTCGCGGCAGTGAAAGGAGGCGGCCAGGCACAACCTCGCATCATTTCTTAAGGCTCGGACTGCCTCACGAGGCGTCCGAGCATTCAGTTAAGTGTTTCCCCCTGAAACTGTGCATGTAGTAAGCTCATATGTTACAGCCTGGGTCGCGGCGGTGATAGGAGGAGGCCCGGCTCAACTCCGCAGCCTTTCTTCAGGCTCGGACTGCCTCAGGAGGCGTTCGAGCGTTCAGTTAAGTGTTGCCTAAAAACAAACAGTATACATGTAATATGCTGATATGCTGGTGGCTGTGAGGGTGTGTAAAACGAACTACTGCTGCATGACATTTCATATCCTGATACTCAAGGCATATTGGGGTTATGCCTGCAGGGCTGTACAGGCAGGCATTCTGTGCTAAGACAAAAGAAAGGACTGGTTCGCCATTGATTTGTTAAGAGAACCTTAGAGGCCAGTTCATTGCCAGTATCACGCAAGAGGCTTATTGTGAAATCTTCATGTTCCATGTATTGTATTATATTTCTTGTGTCGTGGCTTCTGCTTGCCCATTAGGGCCATGTGTCTATGTTCATTTCATTACAAGGAATTCCCTTGTTTGTGCCATGTTGCTTATGCCATATTATGTTCTGTGTAGGGAGAGTGGGTTGTTGGTGTTCGTGGTATTCAAGTCATGACCTCTAACCTTTGTATGTTCAGTGATTTCTGAGTCTCATGAATATGCAATCCTCTATGAATTCTATGTTTGACATGCATTAAGGTGACAGGTATAGGGTGCTGAGTAGAATTTATATGACAGGGAGGCAGGATCTGGTTTTCATGCATAAGGTATTATCAGTTTTGCTTTGTTATTCGTGCATGTTTCTTTACCCTACCTTTCCTTTGTAATTCCATCCCCTTTCCCTAACTCTGTCTTCTGCCCATTGGCTGTGACGTGGTTTCGTGTATTTTTTAATATTTAGGTACTCGTGCCAACCATAGTGGGAGGGTCGATCTATTCGGCTTCTGTGGTTCGGGAGAGGGGATTGATACCCTCGTCCCTTTATGACTTATTGACAAGTTTCATGGTGTAACTGACAAATCATGTTGAGAAGACCTCTGTCTATTCCCCAATTCTGCAATTTTAACCACAGATTTTACGCTGTCAAATTATTTGATATATTCTACGTAGATAACATATAAGGGCGGACCTCTACCAGTCCTGTCTCTATTAATAAGAGTTTGTAGAATAAGCAAATTGTGCAGCATCGAGCAGTGACTCCAGAAGCCCACTTGGGTGACAAGCAGAATTCCCTGTTCCCTAGACCACTGCTCAAGGCTCCTTTGGAGGATGGTGACAAAGACCCTGCTGGACAAGTGCAGCATTGCTAACAAGCGATAGTTAGCAGCATTATCTCTAGGACCGGTTTTAAAGACGATTATCAATAAGGATGGTCTACAGGACCGAGGGATTCTGTCTGTCACCACTATGCATCTGAAGTATACCAAAAACATACATGACCAGGTATTACTATTGATTACTGTGGCGGCCTATCAAAGGTGTTTCCCCTACGATCATTCCAACGAACAAGGGGCAAAGCTGCTAGCCGTAAATTAAAACTGAGGGTGCCGGGGCCACCAGAGGGTGCGGGCAAGATGGCTGCCTGAGCCGTGACCTCCACACCCAGCCCCCGGGAAACTTGCGGAGTTACAACAGAGAAAGGGCTCCATCTCGCAGATGGATGCATGATAACGCTGTCAGAACATATCACCCACTGAAAGGTCCAACCCATTAGTTCTGAGGTGCCCCCTGGGCTGAGAAACGTCTCTGTGAGCCTTGGATGCCCCTCCCCCAGGGCCGTAGGCAGAGCGCCTGAAGGAGACAGTGAAGCTGCTTGTCACCCAGGCCAGAGAGGAGGGGCACCAGGAAGTAGTTGTAACGCTCACCTGACTCCCACGGAGGCGCTGGTCTGTTTCGCGCTGCTGTGACCTCTTCTAAGGTGATGCGCAGGGTTCGGAAGACGGACTGGATCGGGCCCCCAAATTTGGCTTGTCTGGCTCGCAGAAGTATCCTTCTGTAGGCGAAAATAGGGGATTAACTGTCTGCGGGGTAATGCAATCAGCCTCCCACTTTCCCCTCTCACCCTCCTCGAAACCCTTCTGTGATTCCTCGTAGCGTCTCACTTTAGGGTCTGGAAGGACGAGCTCTCCATCCTGCTTCTGATGCAGGGGTGCGTTGGTATCCAGTTACTTCACTGGATTTTCGGATTGGTGAGAACCAAACTTGCTTGGCTTCCAGGTAAGTTTTTTGATAAGAGGTTCCCCTTGTGTCCATGCATTAATGTACTAATGCTAGTGTCTTTTTCCCCATAGGGGCCGGGGTACGGAATGCCGGGGAACAGACACCGACCCGAGATGAGAGGTGAAATCCTTGTAGAAATCAGGTAAGTCTTTAATGAGCGTTTTTTGGTAATGTCTTTTCATTCGCTCATTAACGCTGATGTCTCTTTTTCCCTTTAGAGGCCGGGGTCCGGAAATGCCAGGATGCGGCGCGGACCCGAAATGAAGAGGGAATGAATCAACAGGTAAGTCTTAACATGGAGATTTAGCTTTCCTTATTCCCTTCTCTCTCTCACCTTTTGTTCTGGTCTTTTTCTCCCTAGGCGCTGGGGCGTGACTGCGAATCCGGATGATCGCTGCTGAACATGGAGGCGCCCAGTAAAGGTGAGTGGAATACGGCGCTGCAGCGATCGACGCGATGAGCTTTTAAATAAAAGTCTTCCTTTTCAGGATTGTCGGCGAGATGTCTCCGGGATGCGGATTTAGCAGGTAAGGACTTTTCCTTCTTCTGTTCTCTTCTTCTCTTCCTTTGCAGGTGATCCAGGATGCTGGCAGGCGTGGCAGAAGTCAGGATGCAGGAGCAGACACGGTGAGCGTCCAGCTGCTAGATGCAGAACAACGCGAAGCACGTGTGGCTGTTCGGGTGGGGTTTAAATAGCCTTGGAAGAAGTTCCAGGTATGTATCCTTCCTCCAATCATGTATGTATCCTTCCCCGACCACGCCCGGATGGTAAATTAGTCCCACAGGTAAAGTAGTTCCTTTCAGGCCTCAAGGAGGCCGGGATCCTGCAGCATGGTCTGCATCAGGTAAGTGCACCCAAGCACATCCATAATGAGCCTGGTGCCTATGGCGCCAGGACTGATGTCTTTTATGAGCCTGGCGCCATAGGCGCCAGGACACTGTCCAAAGGGCCCCTATATGGGGTTGCTGGGTCCTTCCTTGGGGACAGGATGTCCGCTTTCGGGGACGCAGGGCTTGAACTGGCTCCCCCGGAGCGGGCATCATGACAGCACTCCCCACCCCCAGGCCCCTCCCAAGGTTATTCCCTCCGGGGGTTTTGGTTTGTCTGGGAAGAGTCAGTGGAATTTCCGGGCTAATCGAGGTGCATGCACATGGTCGCTGGGTTCCCACGACCTCTTCTGAGGTCCGTACCCCTTCCAATCAATTAGGTAGAACAGTTTTGACCTAAACATTTTTGACTCTAAAATGTTCTTCACTTCGAATTCGGGCTCCCCATCTATTAGAATAGGTTCTGGAGGTTTGAGTAGTCGGGTTCCGGGTACCACTGGTTTCAGAAGTGACACATGAAAAACAGGGTGAATTCGCATACTAGCTGGTAAATCAAGTTTAACAGCCACTGGGTTAATTATTGCCGTAATAGAATAAGGTCCCAGATATTTTGGGTTAAAAGTTCGAGGCCCTTTGAGTGGTAAATGTCTGGTAGCTAACGACACTTGATCCCCAATCTGATACGGAGGTGCTTCACTCCGATGTAGATCAGCATTCTCCTTGTATTTTCTCTTGGCTTGTTGTAAATGCGTAGTTGCCTCTTTGAAGGCTTGGGTAATTGTAGAATGCAGATGTTCTACTGCAGGCATTCCGAGGCTCTGAGGAGAGTCAAGGTTTGAGGTTCGAGGGTGATGCCCAAACAAAGTATAAAAAGGACTGTGGCCAGTTCCAGAGTGTACCGAATTATTATATGCGTATTCGGCTATCCAAAGAATGTCTTTCCAGTTGCTTTCAGATTGCTGTAACATGCACCGTAAGTATTGCTCAAGGGTCTGATTTGTCCTCTCGGTCTGACCATCGGTCTGAGGGTGGTGACTGGTCGATAATCTTACGTCGATCTGCGCCATTTGACAACATTTGCGCCAGAAGTGGGAAATGAATTGGCTTCCCCGGTCAGAGATTAGTATAGATGGGAATCCATGTAGCTGAACAATATTTTCGAGGAATTCTTTGGCTAGGACAGAAGCTGAAGGTAAACCTTTCAAAGGAATAAAGTGGGCCATTTTGGAAAACAAATCCACAATTACCAGAATAGTATTGTACCCCGAACAAGGAGGCAGGTTCGTAATAAAATCCATTGATAGGGTGTGCCAGGGTGCTGGCGGTATGTCTAGAGGTTGAAGGAGACCGGCTGGTCTTTTCATTTGACTTTTATTTTGGGCGCAAACACCACAGGACATCACAAAGGATTTAACATCTTTTCGCCAAGAGGGCCACCAAAATTGTCGTTTCACCTTTTCCTCTGTTTTGGCAATAACGGGGTGTCCCTCTATTAATGCATCATGATAACCGGAAATAACTAGTTTGTGTAATTCCTTATGTGGCAGGAATAAGCGTCCTTGGAAATAAGGTAAACCATTATCTATGGTAAAGTCTGATCCCTTTTTTTATCCAATCCTGTAAGGTTATAGGGTCCAGGAGTTGTTTCACTCTGGCTTGAATGTCTTCAAGCGCCTGTAACGAAGTCATGCCTAGAATCCTCTGTTCGGGAATTATTGGTACTGGTTCTGAGTTTGTATCAGATTCTCCCATTCCAATTCGGGATAAGGCGTCTGCTTTGCCATTCTTGCAGCCAGGTCGATAGGTAATCATGAAATCAAATTCAGCGAAAAACAAAGCCCATCGGTGCTGCTGTGATGACTGAGCCTTGGCGGTTTTCAAATACTGTAAATTCCGGTGATCACTGTGATGGTATGTCGAGCGCCAAGCAGATAATGCCGCCAGGCTGTAAAAGCGGACTTAATGGCTAACAGTTCTTTGTCCGTGATTTCATAATTAACCTCGGGTGCCGAGACTTTTCTGGACCAAAATACTACGGGATGCAGTTGGTTGGTTTCGGGATCTCTTTGGGACAGGACAGCTCCCATGGCTAGGCTGGATGCATCAGTCTCGACGACATAAGGGAGATCTGGACGCGGGTGTTTCAATATAGGTGCGGAGGTAAACTTAGCTTTTAAATCCTGAAAGGCCTGCTCGGCTTCTTCAGACCATTCAAAACGTTTACTTTTCCTCAAGAGTGCAGTAATGGGTTGTACCACGCGTGAAAATTCCGGGATAAACCTGCGATAGAAATTGGCAAAGCCGAGCATGCTTTGAACCCCTTTTACAGAGCTAGGTGATGGCCATTTGAGGATGGCATCCACTTTTCTTGCGTCCATTTGGACTCCTTTACGTGTCAGGATGAAAACTAGAAACTCGACTTCTGTGGTATGGAAAACACATTTCTCCAATTTAGCAAATAGTTTGTGTTGGCGCAGTTTTTCAAGTACTGCCCTGACGTGTTTTCTGTGATCAGATTCCGAAGAGGAGTACACCAGAATGTCATCGATATATACGACAACACAAACATCGATGAGTTCCCGAAGGACATCATTCATGAAGTATTGGAAGGCAGCCGGCGCGTTACACAATCCGAAAGGCATCACCTGGTACTCGAATAATCCGTATTTAGTACGGAAGGCAGTTTTCCATTCGTCGCCTTCTTTAACTCGTACCAGATGATAAGCCCCCCGGAGATCTAACTTGGTGTATATGCAAGCGTCCTTCACCTGGTCAAGGAGTTCAGGGATCAGAGGCAGAGGATAACGGTTTTTAACCGTTATCTGGTTCAATGCGCGGTAATCGATACAAGTTCTAAGGTCGCCTTCTTTTTTGGGCACGAAGAACAAAGCCGAGGATGCCGGGGACTTTGACAGGCGAATAAAACCATTAGCTAGTTATTGATCCAAATATTGTCTCAAATGCAGATTCTCACGTTCGGTAAGGGCATAAATCCTGCTACAAGGGGGTTGTGCACTGGGCACCAGATCGATTTGGAAATCGTACAATCTGTGAGGAGGTAACGTGTTGGCCTGTTCCTTTTAGAAGACGTCCTGAAAGTCTTGGTATTCCGGAGGTAGTTGCATGGAGGCAGAGGTTACAGATTCTAGATTAATCTTCAGGTTTTCTGGGTAGCAGGTTTGTGTACAATCCGGGAAGGTTATTCTCTCAGCTCGCCAATCAATTCGAGGATTATGTGTCTCTAACCAAGGGATTCCAAGAATAACCTGAAACTGTGGAGCCTTGATTACATCAAACACAACACCCTCCTGATGGCCGTCGGGACCAATAAGAGTCACCTCAGTAGTGGAATGTGTTACCGGTCCAGAGGCAATTTCAGTTCCATCGACTGTGGTGATGACATCTTTGCTGGTTTTAGGACGGAGAGGGAGGTTAATCCTAGAGACCAATTCACGATCCACATAGTTTCCAATAGCCCCACTATCGATGTATGCCTTTATTGCATGCAACCGCTTAGGCTGTTCTGGATCTACGAGAACCATTGGCACAATGAAATGCAAGGTCTGAGAGTTAGTTTTCAAGCTCGGCAAGCGGACCCCTACACTTGTCGGGCGGAGTCGTTTCCCGAAACAGAGTCTTCATGGTTTTTATCAGCGGCTCCTACCGCCTTTCGGGGCGTTTTTGCCGGGCAATCTCGTAGAAAGTGTCCAGAATTCCCACAATAAAGACATAATTTTAACTGTCGCCTCCTTTCACGTTCCTTCTGAGTTAAGGGTCCTTTAACCCCTCCAATTTGCATAGGCTCAGAGACATCAACTCCCTTGGGATTAGCATGGGTCTTGACCAACACCGGGTCTCAAACCTGGACCGATCTGCTTTTCTGTTTTGAAGTCTGTGATCCAATTGGACCACTAAGTCTATATACTCTGTGCATTCTTGGGGAGGATTTACGACTTGGGCCAAGACATCTTTAAGTTCTCCGTGTAGGCCTCGATAAAACAACGTGACTCTTTTATCCTCTGGCCATCCATTAAAGGTTGCAATATAGGATAGGAGGTCCTGATTGCCCTGTCGCAGGGATAGAAGTTCGTCATCCAGAGCCTGCCCCTGAGAGTGCCGAGCAAATAACCTTTCCATGCTTGCTTGAAACCTTTGAAAATCACGGAGAATCGGGTCATCTTGAGTAACCAGTGGAACTGACCAATCGGCAGAGCAGCCGCTGAGATATGACAATACAAAGGCTACCTTGGTCTGATCATTAGGGAAGGCCCCAGTTCTTCATAGGAAGTGCAAACGACACTGATTCATGAATACGGCAAATCGTTTGGGGTCCCCAGCAAAGCGTTCGGGTGGGGCCAGCGGCATGTTTCCAGGTAGATTAATCTGCACAGGATTACTGGAAACCACAGGAGCGGGGTTCCCTCCGGAACCGGGTAGAGGAGTTTTCCCAGCTTGACCTTGCAAAAGCTGTATGGCCAGGTCATCAGTTCTTTCCTTTGATATTATTAATTCCCTCCTGAGGGCATTAGTCTCTTGACGAGCGGCATGAACTTCGGCCCGTAATTCCCTCAGTAATTGGGCCAACTGATCAGTCTCAGAACTTTCCATAGCGCCTGGGTGGGAATTTGTAGGAAGGCTTCGCGTTCTGTAACGCTCACCTGACTCCCACGGAGGCGCTGGTCTGGTTCGCGCTGCTGTGACCTCTTCTAAGGTGATGCGCAGGGTTCGGAAGACGGACTGGACCGGGCCCCCAAATCTGGCTTGTCTGGCTCGCAGAAGTATCCTTCTGTAGGCGAAAATAGGGGATTAACTGTCTGCGGGGTAATGCAATCAGCCTCCCACTTTCCCCTCTCACCCTCCTCGAAACCCTTCTGTGATTCCTCGTAGCGTCTCACCTTAGGGTCTGGAAGGACGAGCTCTCCATCCTGCTTCTGATGCAGGGGCGCGTTGGTATCCAGTTACTTCACTGGATTTTCGGATTGGTGAGAACCAAACTTGCTTGGCTTCCAGGTAAGTTTTTTGATAGGAGGTTCCCCTTGTGTCCATGCATTAATGTACTAATGCTAGTGTCTTTTTCCCCATAGGGGCCGGGGTACGGAATGCCGGGGAACAGGCACCGACCCGAGATGAGAGGTGAAATCCTTGTAGAAATCAGGTAAGTCTTTAATGAGCGTTTTTTGGTAATGTCTTTTCATTCGCTCATTAACACTGATGTCTCTTTTTCCCCTTAGGGGCCGGGGTCCCGAAATGAAGAGGGAATGAATCAACAGGTAAGTCTTAACATGGAGATTTAGCTTCCCTTATTCCCTTCTCTCTCTCACCTTTTGTTCTGGTCTTTTTCCCCCTAGGCGCTGGGGCGTGACTGCAAATCCGGATGATCGCTGCTGAACATGGAGGCGCCCAGTAAAGGTGAGTGGAATGCGGCGCTGCAGCGATCGACGCGATGAGCTTTTAAATAAAAGTCTTCCTTTTCAGGATTGTCGGCGAGATGTCTCCGGGATGCGGATTTAGCAGGTAAGGACTTTTCCTTCTTCTGTTCTCTTCTTCTCTTCTTTTGCAGGTGATCCAGGATGCTGGCAGGCGTGGCAGAAGTCAGGATGCAGGAGCAGACACGGTGAGCGTCCAGCTGCTAGATGCAGAACAACGCGAAGCACGTGTGGCTGTTCGGGTGGGGTTTAAATAGCCTTGGAAGAAGTTACAGGTATGTATCCTTCCTCCAATCATGTATGTATCCTTCCCCGACCACGCCCGGATGGTATATTAGTCCCACAGGTAAAGTAGTTCCTTTCAGGCTTCAAGGAGGCCGGGATCCTGCAGCATGGTCTGCATCAGGTAAGTGCACCCAAGCACATCCATAATGAGCCTGGCGCCTATGGCGCCAGGACTGATGTCTTTTATGAGCCTGGCGCCATAGGCGCCAGGACACTGTCCAAAGGGCCCCTATATGGGGTTGCTGGGTCCTTCCTTGGGGACTGGATGTCCGCTTTCGGGGACGCAGGGCTTGAACCGGCTCCCCGGGAGCGGGCATCATGACAGTAGTGCCAGCCAAGCCATGAAACGCCCCCATCCAGGACGCGCAACTGAGGGTGACCAAGCAGAGCTTGGAGAGACTCCTGGAGCACGGTGGGGCAGCCCGGACCCTGTGGGCTCTCCTCTACCTCCCCAGACGCATGCGGCGCAAGTCGCAGGAGAAAGTGAAACCTCCCGACTCGCGGCCGAGCATAAAGAAGCATTGAGGGGCCAGAGCCGTAATAGGAGAGACACGCCAGCAGAGGCATACCCCACCACTCCCCCCACGCTGAGGGGAGCCACCGGAAGCCAACCATGGGATGAAGCCCCCCCCCCTCTGGCATGGGTACTGTGAACCGGGCCGACGCCCCTACCACTGCATATAAAGAGAGCCGGCACCTAGAGTAATAAACACAGGGTGAGGAGGCGGTTGGTGGTGGCCCCCCAGGGTGAGTCTGAACACCTGTAGTCCCCACTGCCCACACGTGGGGACCCATTAGACCTCTAGTGAGTTGCTGTTGCCTGGGAGAAGGAGGCACATACCCGAGCCAGCTGGAGAACTGCGAGGGTCATGCCTGGGCCTGCGTCCTCAATCTCTGGCAGCGGGGCCCACATCCCCAGCGAGATACCCCCAGCCTGGGCCGACACGGGAGTGTGCCCTCACCACAGCTGGCTGGGAGGACACACACAGAGCCACACTGCAGGTGAGGGGGTCAACGGGAGGGGCCCCCAGGCAGGCCAACACCTGACAAACTAGCTCAGCTGGATTGGGCCCAACAGGGAGCGCCACTTGGACAAGGAATAGCCCTGCCCCAGGGTGCATTGTGGAGGGTGCCCTCTTCCGCCCTGGACTGGGCCCACATACTTCCACCCAAGAACCTCTACATCCCTAGGTGGGAGATCTAGAAAGGGACCGGGACCGTGTGCAGGGACCCAAAGAGTGGGGCCTCGGGCGTGCCCACCAGTCCCCCGCGGATCCAACCTATTCCCTGAGCTAACATCCACAGACCCGCCGGCATCTCTTGAGCACCACCGAGGAGACAACCACGAGCTCGAAGGCGGCACTCTCACCACTGCTTACTAGACACAGGGTAGCTACCACATCCGACGTTGGCACGACCCCCATGAGTTGGAAGGAAGCCCTTTCCCAATACCAATTCCGTGCCAGCGAGGGTGAGATGGCATCCGGGGGCCCTTCCACCCCAGCCCCCGATCTGGGTGCTATCCAAAACAACATCCAGATGATCCTAGAGGAAATCCGCGGAATAAGAACGGATATGGGAGCCAAGCTCGCAGACCTCACAACAAAAGTAACTACCCTAGAGGACCGCATGGAGGGAGTCGAAAACAGCCAACTCTCCACAGCGCTCCTGGAAACTCACATGAAGGCAAGGTTCATGGAGGTGCAACATCGCGAGGAGGAATTACGATTCAAGGTAGACGACATGGAAAACAGGGAAAGGAGAAATAACTTACATATCTTTGGCCTGGTGGAATTTTGATGGTGAAAGCCCGCTAGGCCTAGAAGGCAAGGAGCACAACATCATACGGATAGTTTTGGGGGCAGATGCTGGTGAAGAGATTAAATTGGACAGAGTTCACCACGCTGGAGGGGGAGGCAAGGGTCCTCGCTCGGTGTTTGCACGACTACATTACTAGAAGGATAAGGCTAAAATCCTGGAAAAAGCCAAGACTCTTTGGAGAATACAATATTGGGATTACAAGGTGGCCATTTTTCAGGATCTCTCGGCCCTCACCCTGCTGATGAGAAAAAAGTGTGGCAATCTCACCAGATGGCTCCAGGAGAAGGGGGTCACCCCTTCTACCTGGCGTTTGAATGGAAGGGGGAGAAGTACCATCTGGTGTCCGAGGAAGACTTTCAGAGGGTCACGGAGGACCTGGTGAGGGATCGGGCCGGCTCCTCAGGTGGCCGTGAAGGAGACGCTTGGGACCCCATCCGTGGCCCCAGTGGCCCAGACACATTCAGAGGTAAAGCAAAGGTGAAAGGGGCCTGCAAGTTTAAAAAACTAGACACCCCTCATCGGCCTCCAAGGGACACCTAAAGTGACTCAGAATTTCTTTTCTAAGAATTGTGCGATGTTCTTCTGGGTTTTGTGGCTCCATGCAAGGGCATCGAAGCTGCCGAGGGCCGAGGCCCCAAGGCACTATGGCTGAACGCTATGTTGGTGCCATGTTCTGCCCTTAAGGTTGAGGGACCAGTTGTTGATTCTCAGCGGTTGCTAAGTTGTTGATGGGCTCACGGTCAGGGGGCAAGTTTAATAATATGGGCGGAAGGAGTGGGGTAGAATTGAGAGATATCTACTTGGACTCCAATGTCAATGGTAAAGTGGGAATAGTCCCGACATGTAGACTGAGATGGAAACCCTGTTTACGGAATTACCCGGGGCTGGGGTAGAGTCCCTGGTGGTTCGTTGACTAACCCCAACGAGTGTTGGGAGACGTGGGCAAACGCCTTGAAAATGGGAAAGGGAGGGAGGGAACGAGGAATGGGGAAGGGGCGGGAAAGGGTAAGAGCGTAGGGGAGAAATTTGTTGGGGTTGAGGGGAAGGGGAATAGCCAGATCGAGCCATGGCCTTTTGCTTCACAACGGGCACTGCATAGGGAAAAAACACAGAGGCGCACAAAGAGAACGAGATTAAGGGCGACAATGGTTGAAGGAAGGATAGGCACACTCAATGTTAAAGGCTTAAACTCTCAGAACAAGAGATCTCTGACAAGCAACATGTTTCGCAAACAACGGTTGATGGTCCTCTTCCTACAGGAAACCCACTACAAACAGCAGAAGGAATTGATGATAAGGGGAAGGAAATTGGAAGTTATTTCTGGGCCTCTCATAGAATCACTAAGAAGGAGGGGCTGGGCATTCTCTTGAGCCAAGCACTCCACCTCATGGAAACAGAAACCAAGAGGGATTTTGGGGGCCATTCATGGGGGTTAACGGCACTTGCGAGGGTGAACGGATTACATTGGCCACCCTATATGCACCCAACTCAGGCCAGATATGGTTCCTGACTCAAATGTTCAGGGTAATGGATGAATGGGCAGAGGGGGCCATGATACTTGGTGGTGATTTCAACCTCATAATGGGCCCCCAACTGGACTGGTGGTCAGCGAAGGGTGCGGGGACAAAGGGAAGCACCCAGGACAATTTAACCCTACAGACTCTCCTAAGGGAACATTACTGGGTAGATGTATGGCATAGAGCGTGGCCAGGCCCGGCGGGATACAGCTTCTTTGCACCCCCACACCACACATATACAAGAATTGACTTGCTACTGATCTCTGAGGAAGGGGGAGGGGTGGCCGTGCTTCCAAGAGTGGAAGCAATAACGTGATCAGACCACGAGTTACTGGTGGCAAACTGGTCGCTGCCTGTCTCCCCGAGATCCTCTTCATGGCGCTGTAACAATATGCTCTTAAGGGACCCGGTGATCCGGGAGTTTCTAAGGAAGGAAATGATTGCCTATTTTGAAAGAAACGACAACGGGGAAACGGATATGGTGATGGTGTGGAAAGCTGCCAAAGCTACTTTCCGGGGTCTCCTGATAGCAGAGGGTTCCAGGCGTAAGCGGGAAAGGGGTCTTATTGAAAACAAGATCTGAGCAGAGTTGAGGGCCCTGAGATCTAGGCTCAGCCTCGATGGGGAGGATCAGGAAGCCCTCCTGGTGGAAATGCAAGAAAAAAGGCAGGCATTACATACGGTCCTCATAGGGGAAGTGATTAAGAAAGTGAAATACACGAGACAAAGATACTATGAATGGGGGGATAGAGTGGGGACTCTCTTGGCACACAAGGCAAGGGGATGTAGAATGGAAAGGAGGGTGGGTCCCCTTAGAGACAAAGGGGGCAATGTGTGTAAGAAAAGGGAGGAAATAGTGGAATGCTTAGCCTACTTCTACAGGGAACTTTACACCAAACAGGGGGGTGAGTCATTGGAAGAGATTAAGGTTTATTTGGCTGATCACCCCCTACCCCGACTGACCGAGCCTGAGCGTGAGGCACTTGAGGGGGAAATATCAGAAGAAGAGGTGGAGTGTGCCATTAAGAGGTTAAAAGCGGGAAAAGCCCCAGGGGGAGATGGTTACACGGCGGACTTCTATAAACAGTGTCAATTCATTCTGGTGAAGCCACTGGCCAAGCTGTTTAACCAAATTAGAAACCAAGATTCAATCCCACGGACGTTCCTACAGGCCCTAATCACTGTAATACCCAAACCGGGCAAGGAATAGGCAGATTGTGATTCATATAGGCCTATCTCCCTTCTGAACCTAGATGCTAAGATCTTCGCCAGAATCCTGGCGACTCGACTAGAGAGATGCCTCCCCAGCCTACTCCGCACAGATCAGGTGGGATTCGTCATGAACAGACAAGGCTCTGACAATATGCGAAAGACCCCTCATGTGCTTAACTTGAGGGTGGTCCGTGAAGAGGGGGCCCTCTTGCTGGCTCTCGATGCTGAAAAGGCCTTTGACAGGGTCAGCTGGGCTTTCATGGGGGAGGTTTTTTCTTCTCTGGGGATGGGACCGAGGTGACTAGGCTGGATGTCGGCTTTATATTCCACTCCACTCCCTCGGCTAGGGTGGTTGCAAACGGGACTGAATCAAAGACATTTCCCTTGGGGATGGGCACAAGGCAGGGATGTCCTCTATCCCCCCTAATATATGCAATGGTTATGGACCTCTGGGCGACTTCTGTCCGTAACGACGAGGCAATCAATGGGGTACAGATAGGGGACTCGCACTGCAAGATTGGCCTGTTTGCCGATGACACACTGCTCTATATCACAAGGCCATCCCAGACGATCCACCGGGTCCTCCAGGGCCCGGTGCGCTATGGAGAACTCTCTGGGTTTAAGGTGAATTTTGGGAAGTCAGTGGCGTTCATAGGGGGAAATCTATCAGACCCAGAGGTAGACTATGTGGGAGGGCTCCCCTTCCGACTACAGAGGGACGGGTTCCGATACTTGGGTGTCCAAGTGACACGCGACCCTGGTAATTTTCTCCCACTCTAGTCAGAAATCAAGAGGGACATAGAGAGATGGGCAAGATCAGGACTCTCCTGGATGGCACGTCTCAACCTGGTGAAAATGGTGATTCTCCCCAAGTTTCTATTTCTGTTCCAAATGCTCCCGGTACAGGTACCCAAGACATTCCTAACGGAAACAAAACAAGTCCTCTTGAGATTTCTTTGGGTGGGCAAAAAACATAGGATCTCTTATGAGGTACTATCTAGACCCAAGGAACACGGTTGGGTGGGGTACCCGGACCTGGAGACATATTACAAGGCCTCTCAGTTGAGGGTGTTGATTGATCATTTTACTCCGGTGAGGGAAAAGCAGTGGGTAGCGATGGACAACAAAGTCCTCGCCCCTGTCACATTAGACGAGTGGCTATGGGTTCCCAGAGCGTGCATCTCTAGACGGGTCCTGCACCACCCGGTGCTGAGGGTCTTGTGGTCAGTGTGGAGGGAGGGGGGCTACTATTGATGGCTTACAACCTGGCCTTCTCCGTTGAGTTGCATTTGGGACCCCCTGTTCATAGACAAGGTTTCCGAGCCAGCTGCATTTCAACAATGGTACGAAGCTGGTCTTAGCAGGGGTGGTCAGCTCTGGGTGGGGAGCTCCTTTAAAACCCTGAAAGATCTGCAGGAGGCTCTGGGGTTGGGCACCCTGTCGCCATTCCGCTATCTCCAGCTTAAGGGAGTTCTCACCGAACCCTCATGGGGGGACACTCTCAGGAGGGACTTGACAGACTTCGAGAGACTGCTCATCTCTACCCGGGGCTCTAAGGGGGTGATATCCCGTCTCTACAAGCTTCTCCTAGTCTTGGCTCCAGTGGACCCTCCACCAGCGTGGATACAATGGGAAAAGGACCTCGGGAGGTAATTAATGATGATAGGTGGTCCATAATGTGCAGACAAGCCAACCGCTCAACGGCCTCGCTCCAATTCTGACACCAGGCTCCGAAGGTACTGCACAGGTGGCACTACCACCCGCAGAGGATTGATAGGATGATGGTGGGATATGACCTGCACTGTTGGAAATGTAGGACGGTAAAAGGCGACTATATACATATGTGGTGGAGGGGCCTGGTGGTTCAGACATATTGGGGAGAGGTCTTATCCTAGATTAAAGGGGTCGATGGAGTGGAGAGTACCATGTGCCCCTGGTTCCTCCTCTTTGGAATCGATGTGGGGGATGACCACGAGGAAACCCAAGGTCATATGTTGCAGGTCATGTTGGTGGCAGACAGATGTTGTCTGGCCCAGAATTGGAAAAGTCCACGTATGCCAGGTGAAAAAGAATGGATCACTAAAGTTTGGGCCATTTATGATATGGAGTTCCTAACACACCTTATAGACGAGTCCAAATCGAACATTGAAGAATTGTGGCTCCCCTTCTTCGAAAAGTATGGACGCCTGGCCTAAAGTGATAGCATTGCGCCTGGGGGCCTCCCCCCAAACATGAAAGACCACCAGGAATGCTACTGTAAAATGTTCAAAGATGGGCCCAAAACTCCAGCGTACAAGGAATTGACTGATCGTACCTTGAAACGTTCTCCACGAGCTCGTCAGGCGAACTAGATACATGTGCTCGATCTATGGCAGTGGGTGGGGGTTGTATAGACGGATGGGTGATGGCTATTGTTATAATTGTGTTAAGGAGATCTATGTCAATATATGAGGCATAATGTTATAACCTAAAATGCCAATAAAATATGATGTTTTTTTAAAACGGAGGGTGCCTGTTTCATCCTCTCTACGGTGGCCTTGAAAGTTGCTGTACCCTTCCTTGTGCCTGAATTTCCCTTGCGATGATGAAGAAAGGGAATATGGTGCCAGAATAGACCGTTCTAGATTTTTATGGGAAATTGATCCAGAAACAGACCCGACATTGACCTTGTTACTAGTGACAGGTCTTGCGGCTACGGTGCAGATAGCGATTGGAGTTCAGATTTAACATCTCTTAAAATCCCATCCACGAGGGACATGAAATAAAGAAAAGTTTGCTTAAAATTATTTTAAAAAGCCATCAACAACTAGAATGTATTTGTACTTCTTCATAGGTTTTAGAGCTTTCACCACGTTCAATAGAACTTCGCCATACATCCCTGCACTCTTATCCACAGAAAAGGACTCTGAATGGCCAGATGAAGTACTCATGGTGCGCACTGAAGCAATTGGTAGAATGTTGGAAGATGTTCCGTGCAAACTAGTGAAGCTATTTGAGGTGAGGGCAAAGTCACCACCGATGACTTCAAGTCTAAAAGAGCCCGGGAAGTGGGGCTGACAGTTAAGAGGAAATGCCCTCAGTATTAGTACTGAAGTTTGATGCCTTGGACAAAGATGGAATTGGGGAGGAAAGAGTCATTAACTGTGAATCATTGGTGGGGATATTTGTTGTAGAGGTCAGAGGTTGGCCAGCTTGTACAGGAGGCGATATAGCCTTTTCAGCCACTAAAATGTTCTTTCTTGGAGGTAAGTATCTAAGACTCTTTTGGGGTTAGACAGTTTGCCGACAGCGTTATTACATACAGGAGGTGCTGTTGGGAGAGCCCCAGCAAATGAGGCATTAAACGGAGGTGAATAGGGCTTTTGTTTGCCCATAGTTCTTGGTATAAGCAACACTAGCACTCAAGAGTATGTCAACGCATGAACTGCGGTTAAGGTTTAACAGTAACACTAACATGTACCATGGGAACGCTGCAAGCAGCAGTACAAGTTGTGGCAATTTCAACAAGCAACAAAAAGCGTGGCAAGAAAGGCCGGTAAAGAAGAGCCTACCAAAGAAAACCGGGAGATGCAGTCCAACAGAATACTCCTTCAAGTTACCAAAAAGGGTTCGCCGCCTCATTGGGTTTATATTTGTCAAAGAAGAAAAGCATTTATCAATTATCCACCATTTGACACCACAGACTACAGGCCGTAGCCTCTCCATTGTTGAGGTCGTTGGAGAGCGCTAATGGGTTTATGGGTCCATTGTGTATGGTTTGTACAAAGCATGGGCTGGTCATGCAAGCCACAAAGCCCCATGGCCTTGAGAAGCCTCAGGAACAGTGGGAAGAGCCCACTCTCAGATCCGCTGGGCTCATGCCACACTCATGCAACACCTGGCCCCTCCCAGGAGCGGCTCAGCGGGAACAGCATGCTCTCAGCCCTGCTTCGCTCTGGGTATCTCATCTCTGTTGGCCAGGAAAACTCACAGTCCATCCCACATCTGTTCCCGTTTGCATTCCTCTGGTTCTAGTCTGTTTTTTCTTGATTACACCCAGGTACATTCTGGTAGTTGTGGTTCTGAAAAAAGGCAAAAGAAAACTGTGGACAGAAGAGAGGTTGGCAGGCATTGTGGAAGGGACAGTGGTACCAGTAGTCACATACAATGCCCAATGCCCACTCTGGGGGCAAGGATTGCTCCCTAAATCCCTCACTCCATCTTTGAGATATGACTCGCTCTGGTAGACACCCTTATAGTCTAACTACCCTTAAATCGGGAGAGATCCCTGTTCCCCCCTGACAGAGTCACAACCCTGATCATGTCACAGTATTGACATGGTCTTGGATTTTGTTCTATTTTCCCACCCATTCCCTTTGATCGTAATCACTGTTGTATTGGTTGTTCCCCTCCCAAAAACAAACATTCCCTATATAAGGAATATAGTCAAAGGTAGTTGGATATTGCAACAGTTCGACCAGTAGTTCAGTAAATATCAAAAAAGTATCACATTTTATTAAACCTTAAAAGATCCTTCCATTCACGATACGAGTATTGTACAGAAAATGAATGTCTCTTCTTCTGCCTCGGTCGGTTCTGAGGAGGACAATTAAGTAACTTCAGACCGGAAAAACCTTATTATCTAAGTGCACAGAGTAAATACCCAATTTTCTGTCTTTGGTCTGTTCTTTCGGAAAGCGCTATCAAGAGAAAATAGAGTTTTTATTAAACATATACAGTCAAAGTGACCTATCTCCTGAAGAATGTTTGCAATTGACTGAGCTTATTCACTACTCAGACCCCTATTACGTAGGGTAAATTGTCACAGGACCATTTTTTTAATAATAGTTTTTAACTTGTAAGCGCTTTATATTTGAACACTGAGATTTGATCTATTAAGGTTTAATAAAATATTATACTTTTTTGGATATTTACTGAACTACTGGTCGAACTGTTGCAATATCCAACTACCTTTTTCTATATATTGCTCTTTCTCCTCCCAAATAAAGGTTGGGATCTCACTACTAAGTGAAATGAGGGATTCCCCAATCTATTTGAGTAAAGAATCTAGTCCCCATACTAGCCCCAACAAGCAGTCTATGCAATAATAGTCTCACCACACAGTGTAAATGATATATTCATTATAAGGCAATATTAAAAAGTAATGACCCCTCAGGCAATATTAACAGAAATATCCCCATTATTGCACGTTTCTGGCAGTAATAGCATTGCAGAAATAATCATTTCCTTACCAGGTAATAGAAATATTAAAAGGGCAATTTGTCAAGGTCCTGCATGAGCTGATGCGCTACCCAACAAGACAAGCAGTATCCACCACCAACATGTAGACCGACGAAAGAAAGCTACCCACAGGGGGTTGCACCCTGATCCTCTCAAGGGCATTTTCTACAAAACAAAAAACAACCGGCAACTGTTATCTTGGTTTACTGCTGATTCCCTACAGCAGGGGTCTGCAACCTGGAGCTGTCCTTATGTTATATACTATGACTCCATTGATTCCCCAACATTGACTATAGTAGAGAGTTCTGATGGAAGTTGTAGTCCAAAACGTTTGGAGATCCAAAAGTTGCAGAACCCTGGCCTACTGGTTATCGGTAAGCTGTGATGATATTGGCCACTGAACTGGTCTTAACTGCAAAAGCTTTCCTAAGCAGGTCTTTGAACAGTTACTTCTTTAGAGCTTGTGATGCATTGGGGAACTGCAGCACTGCAATATCCAGTCAAGCTTTATAAGGAGAAAGAGCACGGGCACTGTTTAAAGTGCAGGAGCTACAGCTCCCCTGGATGACCTAGAGGTTTTCCCACTAAATCCTGACACCTTTTTGATCTTAATCGACGGAATGGTCCTGTCTACCTGACATTTCTTGACTGTTCCCTGTCAATGCCAAGATTCATGCAGACGCAGCCTGTTGCAATAATAAGAAGCCAGGCTATAAGAAGCCAATGGCAGGTGATAACGGCTTGGGTCCATTTGACCTAAAACTTTTGACCTAATCGCATTTGATCGAATTTATTTGACCTTTTCTTCAGTCTAAAATGTGGGGGGAGACCCCCTGCAAGCCCCCCCACCGACTTCCCCTCAACCTAATATATACCCCTACCCATCCCATATATATATTTAATTAAATGTGACTGAAAAAAGGTTAAAAAAAATTGAATCAAATGTTTAAGGTCAAATGTTTTTGGGTCAATTATGCAAATACCATATAAGTCCCCTGCCTGGCCCCGAGAGGCAGCTGGGGCACCCACTCCACTTCAGGATGGAATCCCTGGGTGTATCGCACTGCGGGCTCATTGCATAGCAGGGGCTTGTTATATGGGGACTCCATCTCCCATACTACCCCTAAAGTTAAGTCAGAGGTTGCAACTTCTGCCCTCCATAACTATGTTCACCTCCAAGGTTGACCTCCCAGAGGAACACTCGGGGGACAGGCAGCCAGCCTCGATTGTTGCTGGTCATTTAAGGGCTACCCGGAAGATAGGGTCTCCCCTCATCTACCATGAGGGACATTCCAACTCTTTCCTGTGCCCCAGTAGAACCAATGGGACAAGTAGGTGGGCCCCTTTACGAAAATCAAGGATCAGTGGTCCATTTCAGGGGGCAGCTCCTGCACCAGCGGCTGCTTTCACACAGGTTCAGTAACCACTCTCAAATATGCAAAGAGAGGGCCATGATCTAGATAAAGGAATCTGGGAGGGCGTCAACCAGCCCTAGTCCCTACCTCAGAACTGGAACCCACTACCAGGGAAGACACCTACCAACCAGTGCTTAAACCAGTAACCTAAACATGAAGAGGCAGTGTGGAACTCCAAGTAGATAATGAGGCTGAGATCCAGAAGACACTGAAGACCTACCCACGGCCAGAGAATTAGAACTCCCAAGAATCCTGTATCAAGTCTGCACAGCTAGGTCCTCTTATCCCAAAGAGAGGCTGGGAGGTGGGGCGAAGACACTATATGATATGATAAGTCATTTATAACGCGCCTGTACACAAGTGTTTCCAGGCGAGACAAGACAAAGAAGGGAAGACAGAGGGAGTACAAGACAAACGATCCTACTAGCCCTTGTGTCATCTGAATCGTGCAAGTGCACCAACGCAAAGTGCAGGGGGGAAGGGGAAGTGCCAGGGAGAGGGAGGAGGGGAAGTGCAATCAGGGCAGCAATGCTCTTGTAAGTGCAGCCAGGACAGTGCAGGCCTGGGTAAGTTCAAGGAGGCAGGTGACTGTAGGGGTTACAGTTACAAACCCTAAGTGCACGGTATACCGAGAGGCAGTGCAGGGGAGACTGAACAGGAGGAGCCTGGTACCCAGTGAGACTCTAAGGGTAGCGAGGCAACCAGTCGGCACAGCAGACAGGCAGATCAGCAGAGGAGGGAGAGAGAGAAAGCGGAGGAGAAAAGGAAGGTCTTGAGCTGCTTCTGGAACTTCAGGTGGTCCGGCTCAGGTTTGATAGGGGCAGGGAGGCCTATCCAGAGGGTGGCACCTGCAGAGGAGAGAGATCTACCCCTAGCTCTCTGTCTGGAGCAGAATCTGACCCTCAGAGAGTTGAAGGTGGCTGAGCGAAGGGCTTGAGAAGGAAGGTATTTCTGAAGAGAGTTGGAAGTAGTCCAGATTCCAAGTTAGTGTGGGAGTTACGAGGAAGGAAGACGGCGGATGGAGCAGAAGTGAGAAGAAGGAGTTTGGAATGAGCTGAAGGCATGCAGAAGGAGTTGAAGGAGTCTGGAGAAGGAGACTGGAGAGGAAGAGTTGGGAGACTAGAGTGGAGATAGCCCTGGAGAAGCCCAGTGAGTGGAAGGAGGCAAAGATTACATCTATATGGAAGTAGAGTGTGAAGAAGAGTGACCAGGAGGATTTGGGAAAGGACACAATTGAAGTTGAGAAGAAGCATGAGAAAGAGGTGGTAGGAGCTGAAATCCAGGTGGTTGAAGAGGAGCGTGGTAAGGAGGTGATTGGACGAGACAGTCAGGAGGTTGAGGAGGCGTGTTATTCAGAGAAGGTAGGAGGTGACATTGAGGTGGTTAAGGGATGAGCATGATCGGAAGGTGGGTGAAGGAGCCATCAAGGATGTTAAGGAGGAGCCTAATGTGACAAACCTGAAGGTGTCTCACTTAGTAGTCCCCAGGGATCTGTCATCCGGGTGGCCAGGACGCGGCCATCGCTATTGGATCCAGTTCCTGGAGGTGGACCAGTGGGGAGGATCACCTGGATTTGGGGTGCTCAGGTGGGACACCTAAGGGTGAGATGTGGTACTCCCTTCCCTATAACACCTTTTCCCCATCCTACCCCTTAGGATATATAGAAAATCTACCCCATCCCCCTTTTCCAACACAAACGCTTTCCTACACCGTGACAAACAACAGACTAACACCAGAGCCGTTTACCTGACATGTCCCAACACAAGGGTCAGGCAGAGTCAGGCAATTGACGATAATTACACACCCATGACTACCCTTTCCCTTCCCCACAGGGATAAAAGGTGGAGGACGAGAGCACAATGGGAGCAATGCCAAATGCACAAGGAAGTAGCTATTCCGGACTGGCAGTTCAAACGGAGGAGAAAGGTGGCGAGACCTGAAAGGATGATGAGGAGGGAATTGCCCTTGCCCTTTTCAACTCAGACCCGCGAAGCCTCCGAAAGGAGAATCATAAAACTGGGAAATCCAGCTGGCATTCGGTGTGGAAGGTGTCAATTGTGTATGAGGCCCTCCCGCACTGATAACCAAGGCAGGGAGACGCGATTGCTACCGTGGTACAATCCTTGACTCCAGAGACAAGAAACACTAAAAGGTACTGCACAGCCGGTGAGTTGGAGAAAGCTGATAGTGAACTGGACTGTGTTGATCCCAAGGTTGCAAACAGCAACATTTGTTTGAACAAAGAACTTGGGTGTATTAACTTTAAAGATACCCCAGTGAAGCTCCAGATGCAGAGTGGTCCGGCGCTGTGTGGGCCATCATTCAAATTACTCTGACTGGAGCCTTTTTGTTGTGTTGAAACTACAAGAACCAAGAGGCCTTAAGGGAGGCCAGCATGAAGTGTCAAGATGGTCATACGAGAGTCAAGCAAAAACCCTGGTACAGTAGAAAGTCTTTGGCACGTTCAGGAAACAAGGTGAACTGTGTTACTGGGGCAAATGTCAGTGCGACTGATGGATACCTACGAACCAGGGTAACCAGTAACACACCCAAGAACATTGTATTGATTTAACTGTGTGAAGCCTGGCTGGGGCTTTAAGGAAAGCCTGACTGGCGGCTGAGACCAGGATTTAGAAAAAGGGAAGAACCTAAGGGGTCTAAAAGGATTGTCTCGTGAACCGTGCCAAGTGTGAACCCGGCGGAGCGATGCCCAGAGAAAGCTAGTGGAAGGGAACCCTGCTTTTCCGATGAGATAATAGGATCATGAACTGTGTTAGAATGGCTAACGAGATGGAGGGATGCCAAGGGAAAAGCTAAGAGAAATAAATCCTGCATTGTGATAAAGCAAAGTGAATTGTGATATTGGCAAATGTGAACCCAGCTGAGAGATGCCTGCGGATTAGGGTGAACAGTGACACACCTGTGAACATTGTGATGACAGGCGTGAACTGACAGAGGGATGTCCACAGTGAATTATTGTTTAAAAAGACATTGGGACTCTTGAATGCTACAAGTTGCTGAGATTTTGAAAGAACGGCTGTAGTGTACATGACTGAGGGAAGCCAGCATTGCAAGAAGGATTGGAACCTGGTTGAGGCAATCCCAAGGCGGAGAGCAATCGCCCAACGTGAAGATTACTGGAAGGAACTTTTTTTTGTTTGTTGTTTATAGCACATCAGGTCCTATGAGGCAAGAGACTTTGTGTGAAAAAGACTTTGCCACAGAAAGCCTGCCTTGTCCCGTGCTAAAACATGTGAAAGGGAGACTCCAGCTATACCATCCTGACTTTTCATTTTGAGAACACTTCTTTCTTTTTCTATGAACATTATCCCGCACTCTTTTTGTAGCATAACGGTAAGAATTGGCAATAGGTTTTTTAGTATAGGCCCTTCTTATTTGAATAAGACACTGCAAGGACTGTATTATTATTATTTGATGGTTGTAGCTTTCTCCCATCTTAGATTTAGGTTTAGATTTGGTGTTTATCCCACCCATTGCTACAGTTTAATAAACACCCTTCAACTGTAATGACTTCTGTCTGTCTATTCTTGATACCATGCCTTCCTTACACCAATAAGGAGGGGGTTGGCAGAGACATTCAGGAGGCTGAGGCAGAGCGTTATCAGAGAGTGGTGGGAGGAGGCAGGATTCAGGGGGGATGTTGGTGAAAGAAGTCAAGCAGGTGGAGGCCGACTTGTTATATCACTCCAAAAGACTTGAGGCCATACTTAGAGAAAGCCCAGAGAGGGACTGGAGTTGCAGGTATATTAAACTGGTTCTTCTAGTCCCGGGTGGGAGTGGGGTCAAGGAAAGCCCTATGAGGTGGCCACTGAGACCCAGATTGAGAACTGGTAAAGGGAAGTAGTCAGGAAGCAGAGGCAGAAGGATGACCTCATGAGAAGGTTAAGTCTTGCTGATTACCAGATGGAAGGAAGAGGTAGGACAAGTCCAAAGGGAAAAGCTCACAGAGATACAGCCTGCATGGTGGGTAGGGTAAATTTCCACCTCTCATGAGGCAGAACTTAGTGTTTGGGAGAAAGAGTTAGAACAGACAGGTAGATTTAAAGATGAGCTAAAGTGGGAAATAAACAGCAGAAAAGGCTGCTATAAGGAAATAGACAGCGACATAATGTTCAGGAGGGTTAGGTCTGGCACTAGGCAGGCATTAGAGGAAGGAAGCCGAATGATGAGTTGGCAGCGGGACAGGGAGGGAGACTAAAAGCAGACAGGTGATTAGAAGGTGAGGGCAAAAGGAAGGGTGGGGAACCGTTGTGGCTAGGTTAGAATCTCCAAAAGGCTGCCAACCCAACTGGCTCCAGTTACCTCCCCAAGGATACTCAAAGCAGCTGCCTTGGCCTTGTCAAGAAAGAAGCATTCGAAAATGCCTTCCAACCTACACTGAGAAGTCCTAAAAGGAGACTGTTAGAGCCATGGACTTTCTACAGTGAATGCAGACTTCAGGAGGGGTCCAGATCAAGAATCTGGGAGAGACATTAGAGTTACCTTTCATTCCCCATTTGATATTTTTACTTCAACCTGTACACAATCCAAAATAACCCCCATTCTACTCTTTATTTGAGTTTGGTTGTCTGTTGATTCCCGGTGGCCGCCCTGACACAGGCTATAGGATAAAAGGTTAACATGGGAGCTATGGTATTTTCTACATATTTCTGCCTGCTTATATATGAACACCGGGGCTCAGGGTGTGCAAACCAAGCTATCACTCTGCTATCACTGCAGAGGTCTGCATAGTGTCGACATACCACCATCACAGCTATGTTGATTTTTTTTGTATTAATTCATACTATCAAATACCAATAAATAAAACAGAGGCAACAAAGGTCCCACTGGTACTATAATTGAAGGGTAAGTGACCATGAAATATTATTTATAATCAATTATATTGTATTTTCATAAAGTATTTTTTAAAGAGGCGTTTGAATATTCAGCAGAATTCTCTGGCTTTTATATAGTGTGACGAATCCCAAGAGGTCGTCACTGCTTTAGATGGGAGAGACCCTTTCCATGAGGATAGGGGGGTGAGGCTGCTACCCGATATTCCCCCTGGGTGAGGTGCTCAGTGGGTGCATCTCACGCAGAGGGAGAACCCCATTGAGAGTAATGACCTACTTGGTAAAACATATTACCCTTTTCCCCTTCCTACCTTCCATGTAAATCCATCCTTCTCCACATTACCCAAGACTCTCATGTGTTATTGCAATACATCCCAGTTAACAACTACTGGGAAGAGGAAGATACAGCAAGGAATGATGAGCACCAATGCGAGTGACAGCACGCGTTCTAGCCTTTGCCAGGACCCGATTGGCCCACCATCATTCAAAGGCAGAGAGGCAGCCAAGAATAGAGTCTTTGTTCTTGGTCGGGCACAGACCACGAGAGGCTGCAGGTACGCGGAAGCCTACCAGAGAGGGGAGAACAATACGTCCCACGGAGAACCACGCTCGAAGGAGGCTCACCAGCCGGGAAGCAGACCAAAGAAGAGGCAAGCTCCCTAGTGCTGATCGAAGCTGTGGGAGTGCAGAGAGATGGACGTTGAGCGGTAGAGGAAGCACAGAGAGGTCCGGCAAGGATGCCGGAAATCCCAGGAAGCCGCCAAAAGCCCCAAAAGGGCGAGCAACCAGAGAAGGACAGCCCAGACCATACAATTAACAGGGTGGCTGGTCCCAAGGTTGAGGAAAAGAGAGGGGGCAAGAGGCGAGGGGCTAGAGACATGGGATGTTGAAGTTGCAGAATAATCACGTGAAGGGTATCTTTTCCCCATTTCGGAAAGTTAAAGAACGAATTACAGAAATTACGAACTTTGCCTATTCAAACACCAACATCCACATACTTTGGCAGGACAATAAACCAAGGGAGTGGGCTACAGAGAGAGAGAACTGAGAACACACAAGAGAAAGCGGTGGGCACCAATACTGGGGGAATGAGCCCCAAAACATGATAAGAGGGAACAGAAACTTTGTGGATGCAAGAAAGGATCACAGACCTTGGCAGGAGAGTGACCCAGGGTGTGGTCATAAGAAGAGGAGAACTGGAAGAGTAATCAAGTGAAGGGGGTCTGGGAACCACATGAGACACACATCATAAATACGAAACTTGCATATTTTAGTGACACCCAAAGACCTTGGCAAGAGAGCAAACCATGGCAGTGGGTGAATGAAACGAGCGAGTACCCTCCCGGGCAGGAGAGTTAACCAAGGAAGGGGTGCTAAGGAAGGGACTGGGATCCCCTACATACAAAGCAGATTATTAGAGGCACAGAAATAGTGGAACAATCCTGAGGAAAGGGACTCAAACCCTTGGGTCTTTGGGGAACCTTTACTTGTTTTCATATGCTAAAAAGACTCTGGGGAAAGGGAATCATCCCCTTGAGTCTTGAGGAACTGGTGTTTGATTTTCTACATCTTTTGGAACCTTTGTGTTTGGCTGACAAGATAGGGCTGCAGGTCGGCAGTCAGGAGACATTCTCCCTTTGCACATTATACTCAGTTTAGCTTGTGAGGGACAGAGTAGATTTTGGACACAGGACGGCAAACTTGACTTTGGACATTCATACACAGGTTATTCAGCATTTTGTTGAGTCAGGGAAACCACTCTTAGAGACAGGGCTAGGTAGGTTTTCCTCCAACTCCCCCACTTTACTCTATAATACATGTTTTTACCAATCAACATTCCACCTTTGTGTCCGTCTCTTACTCGTAGACCCTCACAATAATCACAACTATCAATTTCACTTGGTGCACAGGGTCACGCGCATATGCATTACTGAGGTCCCCTTCCACATTAAAATGACTGGAGGGACAGTAAAATCATATTGTAGAGCACTCCCAGGGAAACCTGGAATTACTGTAGCACCATTGTAGGTAACTGATGTCTCAAGCATGTGGGGACTCACTGCTGACAGACAATCCAAGATGGTGCTCTGCTTACTTGGTCCTGATGGTGGAACAAATGTTTCCATTTCACAAAGGACGGCCCAATTACTGCTCACTTGATCTGTCCTTGCAGGCTGCTCAGCCCATCTGCTGTTCCCCCTAAGTTTGCACCGTGCATAGTCAGTAAGGATCGGCATTTTCCTCTTCCAATGCAAATCCCAAAAAGGATCTTGGGTGGTTAATATCTGGTCACTTTTTTAGATGGACCAGATCCCAGACACTTGGGCCATCTGAAACATGTCTGTAAAGGCTGGAGGGGGTTATCTGTACGCCTGCCCCTCTATATAGCAGGGTAGAAGCACAGAGCACCCCAGCCAAGATTCTCTATTGTTGGTAGCAATAAACGAGCAATCAAGACTTAAGCTTTCAGGAGGTGATGCAGGCTGTTTGATATGATATGGCATTTGTAGCGCGCCTATACACAAGTGTTTCAAGGCGCGAAAGTTTCTTAACTACAGTGTAGTGCCCAAGCCCCAACAAAGAATTGTCCACACACTATGGTATGTGATGACACAGTTCTTTATATAAATATGGTTCAATATATGTTTGAAATAGTCTTGTTTCCTGCTAAAATGTTCCACTACCCCAATATACCTGCGTTTAGCAGAGTTTCTTTCTACGGGTCGTCTACGGATCCCTCGTGGATGAATCCCTTTAAAGCAGGAGGCACAGTGCATCGATAGTCCTCGAAGAAAATGTGAACACTGTCGTCGGGACAGCAGCTTCGACCTTCTCGGTGCTCATCGACGATCAATGATGGACGTCCTGTGAAAATGAGGCGTGCAGTGCACCTCAATGATGAGAGTGTGTTGCCGTAAAGATGACTTGATGAAGAACGTAAGCCCAGCAGCGGGATTCAGGTGTCGGCGTTGGCATCATCGATCAGGACTCGACCACGGCCAGCTTTCGGATCTTTGTTGGTCTTTGTGGACTTCGGATTCTCCTCGGCTCGTCGACAACCTCGACTTTCTCTCGTGGGACAAAGCGGTCGACGGTGATGGCAAGGGAGTC
The DNA here is from genome assembly GCF_040938575.1 of Ambystoma mexicanum. Taxonomy (NCBI): domain Eukaryota; kingdom Metazoa; phylum Chordata; class Amphibia; order Caudata; family Ambystomatidae; genus Ambystoma; species Ambystoma mexicanum. The sequence goes on from NC_090939.1 coordinate 50,254,899, forward strand.
CTTCATTTCAAATGTCTTATGCAAAGGGTGGGCCGTTGTGGCTCCGGTCGTCGAGCAGCATGACGTCAAGCTGTCCCCACTTCTGGGCAACACGAATCAACGGGCTTCCAGTGGTTACAGCGGTCCTTCGAACCCCAGTCGACGACAATGGACTTCGATGTACGGGTGCTTCACTTCAGATTCCTCGGGGGACCTCGTCTCCGGTCGATACCCTTTTGGGACTGGCTTCCAGGATGCCTTGGTAAAGATTAGCTTTCTGCATGATGTTCCCTCGTAGCTCGGGGAGAGGTCTCCTAGCCAGGTCTTCTCTTGGATCAGCCCTTGACAGACACGACAGTCTTCATATTTTGACGACAGCAAGCAGCAGAAAAACCTTCTTCTTCCAGCATGGGATTCAAAGTTAAGCATCAGGTTTTGACTTCAGCTTTTGAACAATTCTGGTAAGTGAGAGGTCCCCAGATATACTGTTCTGTCTCTCATTCACACTGCTGAGCCAAGCTCAGGCAGCCAATGATTCAGAAGGGCATTCATGCAGGCAGGCACCCAATCAGGCTCACAGTGCATTCACGCCATTCTCTTCCACCCAGACACTCAAAACAAGGAATGTGGATTGGGGCAAGCACCCAGCGTTTCAGCACACCACACTGCATTCACACCAGTTTCGGGCAGGGCTGTCTCATTCATTGTGTCACACACCAGAAACCAGACACCCATAACATGAAATGTATATTGGTCACACACTCCATTCACCCAGGTCCCACCCCAAGGGTGTACCCAAAACATACAGTCACTGGGAAGGCCCCAGCCAGTCTGGCCTGGACTTCCCCACAATACCATATATGGTTCTTCCACCCAATAGCCAGTCAGGGGAAGGGACAGAGTCAGGGCTTCCCAGGACTTTGGGAAAACAAGTTAACAGGCAATAGAAACCAAGAGGCCACAGGGCCATCTTGTCTTTTATCAGGAATCTACTGATTCCTATGGCAGGGCCTGGGTATCCCAAAATGGAGGATACTCAGAGCACCTGTCAAATTCAGCATGGAGCTGCCACCAGCACATACCCTACTCTGTGGGCCACACACAGGTGCCCAAAAACAAAAACTAGGGGCACAGGGATGTACCCCCACCCATGGGTGCCATAAAGGTATCTCAAGGTTCTGTTCACCACAACCAAAAAGGCGAAGAGCTGCACTGCCAGGAGTCCCACATGGACCTGAACCCGAAGGTCCTTTAAGACGAGGTAACACTCTATAGGATGGATGGGGATGCAGAAGTTACTCAGACATCAAAAATAAAACAGACTCAGGAAGTTGTCAAATACTTGGCTATTTTTATAACAATTATCTAAAACAGGGAGGACAACAGACATCAACGGATGTCTAACAATATCGCTCTCGAAGCAACGCAACACATTTCATAAAAAACACACTTTTATAATGAAAACTCATCATCTCTGACGTCACACTACGTGACAAAATAAGAAAACCTACGTGGGGTTGGGATAGTACAACGGGGAACATCTAGGTATACTTTCTATGGGGCATGGGATTGTGATTGGGTCTCTACTGTCAGGTGGACGACTCCCTAGTGCAAGCCATCGTCAGTGTCATCAATTACACAACGTTTCATTGGGTCTCAAACTACAGGGCTCTTTGATACGTGGGCCTCTACAATTGGTTGGCACACTTGTTCCCTTCTGGAATATTCCACTCGCTAGCAGCCCGCAAGCTGGTACCCCAGGTGCTGGTGGGTTGGCTTGGTCATGCCTCCCTACCCTATTACCCAACATCCATCATCACTCCTACTGTCTGCCATTCAATTAGTCCTTTGAACTCGGCCTTGCAACGGATCACTGTGCTTGAGAATAAAAGGGAGTGTGAGCATGACCTTATCTTCTGATCGCGGCGTAACTTGCACAAAGTCTATTTTCATCTGGCCATGTGACAGGAAACCATCTTTTGAGCTCCTTCATTGTATTTAATACTATTAAATTAATAAAACCTGGTGCTTCTAGTGTTTTCCATTACTCCTCAACAGGTGCCCGCCTCTGCTCTCACGTTCATTGTACCTTTCCATGATAGATAACAAGATTCCTGGCGGCCTCAACCCTTGACACTGGACCAGACAAGCCTATTCGAATTTTCTTCGCCGTCAGCTGTTTTATTCTACTGTGCTACACTTTCAGCCCTTCTATTCATGGGGTCCAAGTTTGCTAAAATGCCTCATGAAACATCCAGATTCTATCCACACATATATATATATATATATATATATATGTATATATATATATATATATATATACACATATAATGGCGGAACCGCCTGCAGTCTATTCACTTTGTATAGCCAGCCTTCATGAATTCTTAGTCTACTTGTGTTACTGCATCTGTACAATTATAAAATGGTTTGAATTTTCTTCTGTGCTCTTTACACATGCAATCTTCATTCCGCACGTAAAGGGTCACTCGACTCTTTACTTCGTCATCAGATTCTATATGGTCTATGCACCTTCTCTCTTGTCTTCGCTTCTTGGCGTGTTACCTTGCTTCATGTGACGTCACCAGTCTCCTCTTCCATCTGTCTTTACATGCTCTTCAGGGATCTTTCCCAAGACACTATCAGCTTTTCGTGGATACACGAAGAATGGTTTTCTCAAGGTATACCTTGCTTCACAGGCTGCTCATGTTATGGGCATCATTACAGGTGTCGTAGTTGTCACTACTTCTGGTTTCCAACATATAGGCAAGATGGGGGGGGGGACTTCCGGTAGAGGCCTTTGGTTCCTCCTCTACAGACTCCTATGCAGAAAACAACACAGAACACACATGATAAGGGAGTACAGCACAAGGACATGGAGGCCCTGTCGCTCCAATGCATTTCCAGCATCACAATGTCAAAGTCTGCAAGTTTACCTTTCTGTTTGGTAGTTGTGAAGGCATCATGAAGCAAGACACAGACAACAGATTCAATGTTCTAAATAAGGTCTAAATTGCCCTATGCTAAGGTGGGATTTCCCTATCTAAAGAAACGAAGGATAGTCCAAGTCAGTAAGTTCAACGTAAAAGTCTGTCTCTGTCCAAAACCTGTACTTGCCCTCACAACTAAAGCTAAACTCTGTTAGCTTTCAGTATTCTTTGGGTTTTCTTGCTAACACAGGTTTCTCTCTCACTGCACCTGTGCTTTGGCTTACATTCACTTTTTATTTGCCTTGGCAGTCTCTGGGCTTTTCCACAATGTCTTCTTCCACACAACTCACTCTGTGGTGCTCACTCTCTTACACCACCTTCATTTCAAAGTATTCATAAGTGTTCATCACTTGCTTTTTCACGTGGTTCATAATGTTTACTTCTTAAATGTTAATTACTTGTGTTTCACGCTTTGTTTTCACTTCATTCGTAGGCTTGTCAGATGGTACCAGAGGCCTGCAGTACTTGGGAGTCTTCCGTGCCCCACAGCTCCAACTGTGGGCACAAGGCAATGGAGACTGTGGCGGTCTTCACCCTCTCACATTCCGCTCGGGCCCCAGCGTCATGGTCTCTCCTCTGTAGCAGCCGGCGTCCTGTCCTCTAGGCAGGACCCACCTCGGCAGCTCCTTCTTGAGCAGGCTTCTTCCCCTCTCAGGCCAGTTTCTCTCAGGCCGGTCTCTCCCAGCTCGCTGGCATTCCCCCCTTTAATGCACTTGTGACCTGTTAACTGGTTGCAGGTGCAGGTCCTTGATTTCAATTGCCTAATCACAATTACTTGTATTTTCGGGACATGCCTTATTCTTGCAATAGTCTTTCGCTGCAGTTCTCTTCCTCGCCTCAGTACCAAAGTGGTGTAAATGAATGTTAGTGTGTACAACTCCTAGTCACCTCTTCCTCGTCCCAGTGCCAAAGTGGTGAGAATTAGTGGAAGTAAGAGGAAATGAATGCCAATAACCTATGAAGGGAAGGGGGGTAGGGTTTATTCATACAAGGGAAAGGGTGGGTACCATGTCCCACACAAAGACATCCTCTCCCCGCTTCCCACTCCCCAAGGTTCCTCCACCCGGGTGATCCTCCCTCACATCTCCACACCCAGGGTCGGGATCCAAGAGTGATGGCCTTTCCCTGGCCACCTGAGAAGAGGATCCAAGGGGAGCAGATGTGAGGACGCCCGCAGGTTCCTCCCATAGTTAAGAGGAGTGCTGATCAGCAATTGGCTAGACGGCAAATGCTCCTTTCTTATGTGAGCCCCCGGCTAATGGCTGCACATCTTCATTATGGCACCCATCAAAGCATGGTTCGACTTGCAGCCCAGAACCAACACCTTTTAAAGAAGTGAACCCGATATCAGACAAAGTAACAGAGCCTTTTACTCAGAAAGACTTTTGGTTGCCATTACGTCGCAGCAAATATTCACGCATGGAAATCCAGTGGCCGCAAGCTGAATCCCACGAGGTTTGAGTGGGGAATAGTGGACACAAGGGCTAGTAAGTAGCAAGAGGAGCTTGATAGGCTCCCAATCGCATGTCTCCATTTGCTATAGATTCCAGGCTCACGTTGTATCATCTTTAGTGAAGTCCATTGGCGGTAATTGCACCGGCAGTAATAACGCCAAAAACAGCTGAAAACAGACGGTAAGTGGAAATATTTACCTCCAGCCTTTTGCCAGAGATAAAACTCCAACTTAATGCGGAACCCATGATAGGGCCAGCCCTTAAATGCAGCAGTAATCGCGTTACCGTTGCATTTAAAGGCTACTGCCCAACTCGTGATGAGGCCCAATGTGTGGCCCCCAAAGATTAATACACCCCAGGCCCACCCATACCTGATGTAGGGGTTGAGAACTTGAGAGTGATGTGTTCGGGGCGGGCATCACTGTCTGGCATCACTGACTTGCTCTGGGTCTCTCGGTCTATTTATTTCATAACCCATGGAGATAAAGAAGTGGGCGTGGTCACTAGTAGGTTAGTCTCTCAAGGGGCTACCTCGTTCTTTAGTTGTCCATGGTGTTGTGGACAAACCGTGCTACCCATGCATGTAGTTGGCCGCCCCTGCCCTGTCTCTGATTTTTGTCCATGGTCTGTCTGTGAATGCCAGTCATTTCAGTCATGGTCTCGTGGGCAGGAAACCTTTGGTTGCCAATGGCATCACTTTTCTGTCTGTCCCAGTTATTTTTGGCCACGGTCTGTCTGTACCCTGACAAAGCTGTCTACCGCTGCGTAAAACCTCCAGTGTGACTTCCTGCCTTGGCTACGAGCTCCACAGAGTGGCTTTAGTGGGTAAACGTTGATTATGCAGCAAGGGAGGAAGGTTGACCATGAGGCTGAGTGACCATTTGAAATTTCGAAGTAATTACTTAGTGGTAAAGTAACACAAAGTAATTACTGTCAGCGTAACAATGGGATACCATTTGTGGTTATCCAAACTCTTCAGGATTAGGGACAGCGGGCCTGATCAGGTGGTAACAGCCCGGGCCCGAGTTACAGGACCAAGCAAAGCCCCCCACCGTCCCCTCTGAGCGGAGGAGAGGGCGGGGGAAAGATGGCAGAGTGGGTGAGCAGCCTTCAGGTTGCTCAGAACGTGGGCTTGGATCATGGGATTCCGTCCATAATGTGAGCAACCTGATTGATTGCTCCTACCCCCCAGGTGCTAATTTGCAATAATTAGCCAGAATCGCCAATGGCCCCCTGTGGAGTGTGACATTCCAACACCTCACCGGGTACACCTAGCAACACATCATCATCATCTTTGTGTTGGCATGCAAGACCACAGACGCTCATGATTTATTGGTTGCGTGATCAGAAATGTACATGGTGATTCGAAACAACAACAATTAAAAGCTTTGTTTGTGCCATCAGAATGAATTCATACACGGGATTATAATAATTTCATGTTTTCATATAGCGCTTCCTGCTTGATTCTTCCTCCTTCTAAGAGATGTAATAATATATGCTATGTTTACTCAGTTTACTGACCTTGGAAGCATGGAAGGCTGATGTTGCCCTGCCAGAGATTCTAAGTCCAGGCTGGCCTCATAGCAAAGGTAAGTACTTACCTTGGGTGCTATCCACCCAGAATGATTGATCCTGAAATGATTCTGTGTCTGTGAGATTATGTTTTTGGGGGGTAGAAAGATATACACTGCACCATGTCCTGGGGGGAGCCCGTCGACCAGCTTCAGAAAGAAATAATGTATTCCTGAAGTCAGATCGTTTGTTTCTGAAGACGCAGTGCATGCACTGCAACTTCAGAAAGAACTGTTCAATTGTGGCACAGGATCGAGGACGGATCCGGGAACAGCAGGTAAGAAAAAAAAAATGTTAAGCATATATGCATGTGTGCGTGTGTACAAGGGTGTCGCATGTTCATGATGTATGTTTGTATGTATCTGTGCGTGCATGCAAGGCTGTTCCATGTTTTATGTAACTGTGTGTGAATACGTTACTGTATGATGATCCCAGTGCCTTCATGCAGGGGCCACGTGTGAATAAGTGTATGGTGTATTGGTGTGCAAGTGAATGAGCGAGCGAATGGTGTGAGTAAATGAGCATGTGAATGTTGTGTGAATGGGTGTGTGTGTGTTTTCTCTGGGCTTGCCACAGAGGAGCTGATGTTGGTGGGTGAGGGGAGAGTGACTAGAGGTTATACTGCTGCTACTGTGGCCTTTTAAAGGGAATCCATCCATCCAAGATAAAGCAAATGTGATATGTGTTATTATGTGCCTAGACTCCATTTTGGTGCCACCAGTCTAGTCATTCCTCACTGTGGGATGAAACTTTCTAATCGGCATTTATAATAAAGCAACCGATAGTGTTATTACTTGGCTGGACTGGCATTGTGGTGCAGCCAGTCAAGCCATTGCTTACTGTGCATCACATTTATTACTGGGCATTTATAATAAAGTAAGCATGATAAGTAGTGTTTCGTGGCTAGGCTGGAATTTTAATGCAGCCAGTCTTGCTATTTCTTACTGTGGTATGACATTTTTTCTGGGCATCTATGATAACCCTCCCAGGGCAGCCTTGCCAGGGCAGCCGACCAAGGGTCAGAGGCAAAGGGCAGCTCCATAAGGCATCTCCCATCCCCTGTTTGCCATGGGCGCCGTCATCTGCTACAAACAGGTACGATGGTAGGAATTGGGAGAACAGACGGTGCTGCACTTCCTAAATCCTGCTACTACATTTTACTTATCACTACCATAAGATTCTTGCCACTGTTTGAAATTCTGCTGCGCTCCAGAGCCAACCAATGTACTGCATCAAGATGTATTTGTGAGTGTAGCCAATGTATTTCTTTAGATTCATTTTTTAGGGTAACCAATGTATGAATTTTGATATATTCTGAGGGTAGCCATTGTATTGCTTTAGGTGTATTTTGAATGTAGCCAATGTTTTGCATTTGGATGAATTTTGAGTTTAGCCAATGTATTGTATTTGGATGAATTTGGAGGGTAGCCAATGTATTGCATTTAGGCAGGCTTACTTGATAATAATCTCTCAGCATCTATCCATTTAGTGCACTACTCCAAGACACACTGCACAACACCTCTGCCATTAGAATGCAGCTATCCCCCCTGATACAAATGTGATCTAGCTGCACACATAATCCCTCTCTCGCATACTCTACAGACTACCTCTCAACACCCACTACTAATCTAAGACACATTGCACAACACCTTCTCTCCTGCTGATCTCTCTGCATCCAATCCACCCATCCACTTGCTTGCTCGACATGGGTGATGAGCATGGACTTGGCCAACCCTACCTACCCTTGTATTGGTTACAATACACAATTTAATTCTAGAACTCTCTGACGAATTTCCCATACCTGGACTTCTGTGGCCAAAGGGCGTTTGACCTACAGCGCATTAGGACCATACCAATGGTGACAGGCACTATGCAAATGACAATTATATTATATTACATAAATTAAGCAGAGTATGTGTTATTATGTAAGTAGACTGCCATTTTGGTGCAGTCAATTTTGGCATGTTATCTTATTGTGGCATTTGCATTTTTAATGGCAAAGCCAACAGGAGTGTGCCCTTATGTGGGGATACTGCCCTATATTGGCAGAGCCAGCATGGACATATTTTCTTATAGTATAATTAGTGGCTGTATGAGCAAACTAAACATGAGTATGTTCTTATATGGGAATACTGTCATATCTTGGGGCAGCCATCATGGACATGTGTGGGCACATAAAGTGTGAAAAAAGAATTATCCTGGCATATAGTCTATGCAATGGCATCATGAAAATGCATTGGGGAGTGCTCTATCGGATTTTTGGATTGGAGTTACCCTACAAAATCAATTGCAAACTGTCTGTCTTTCTGCCCAATATTTCACAGAAAGTGTGCTGTATACAGCACCATTTTAACCATTTATAAAAAGAAATTTAGAAACCCAGGTGGCGGAACCCCCTCCCATGCCCCCTGAACCCCTTTGGTTGGTTTGGTCTCCCTCACCATGCTCAGTCATTCTGGCATATTTGTAGGAAACATTTAGGGGGTAATTCATAGAATTCAGCGCACAAGTGGCGCATGCGGCTGGCGCACAGTGTGCGCGTGCGAATCCCTGCGCCAGCCGCGTGCGCTAAAATACATTTCCGCGCACAGCGTATTCCTGGATTCCAGCCACCAAAACCAGCCGTGGCGCACAGTGGCGCAGCGAGCCTGCAGCAGCGCCAGTTACGCCCCCAAGAACGCCCCTTGCGCAGGGAAAAGCCATCAAAATCCCCAATCCAGCGCAAAGGGCTGCGCTAACCCTGTACCAGCACGGCAAGCGGGGTACGTGTATCACTGGGGTGCGCGGGAAGTTTCTCACGTGATTTCAGCTGGGTACATGTATTACTGGGGTGCGTGGGAAGTTTCACACGCGATTGGCCCTGTGCGAGCAGGGTACGTGTATTACTGGGGTGCGCGGGAAGTTTCACATGCAAATTCAGCAGGGTACGTGTATTTCAGGGGTGCGCAGGAAGTTTCACACGCGATTCCATCAGGGTATGTGTATTTCAGGGGTGCGCGGGAAGTTCCACACGCAATTCCATCAGGGTACGTGTATATCAGGGGTGCGCGGAAAGTTTCACACGCGATTTCAGCTGGGTACGTGTATTTCAGGGGTGCGCGGGAAGTTCCACATGCAAATGTCCTGGGTACGTGTATTTCGGGGTGCGCGGGAAGTTACACACACAAATTCAGCAGGGTACGTGTATTTCAGGGGTGCGTGGGAAGTTCCACACGCGATTCCATCAGGGTACGTGTATATCAGGGGTGTGCGGGAAGTTCCACACGTGATTCCATCAGGGTACGTGTATTTCAGGGGTGCGCGGGAAGTTTCACATGCGATTTCAGCTGGGTACGTGTATTTCAGGGGTGCGCGGGAAGTTCCACACGCGAATGTCCTGGGTACGTGTATTTCGGGGTGCGCGGGAAGTTACACACGCGAATTCAGCAGGGTACGTGCATTTCAGGGGTGCGCGGGAAGTTCCACACGGGAATGTCCTGTGTACGTGTATTCCGGGGTGCGCGGGAAGTTTCACACGTGAATTCAGCAGGGTATGTGTATTTCAGGGGTGCGCGGGAAGTTCCACACGCAAATGTCCTGTGTACGTGTATTTCAGGGTGCGCGGGAAGTTTCACACGCGATTTCAGCAGGGTACGTGGATTTCAGGGGTTCCGTGGAGTACCACACGTGAATTGGCCGTGTGGGTCCTCCCAGGTGTTCGCTCTACAACCTCCACGGCCCCTGCAGGCAGCCCACAGCACGGGGGACTACCCTGCACCCCTGCTCATGTCCCGCAGGCAGCCCATCCACCATGGGCATGCCCCCCAGCCAAGCCACATGTCACCTTGCACTACTGATCAACAATGCATGTCTCCCAGCACCCCCCAGCAGTGCAGGGCACCCTCCACCAGGCCCCCACACATGTCTCCCAGCACCCCCACCCCCTAGCAGTGCAGGGCACCCTCCACCAGGCCCCCACTCCTGTCTCCCAGCACCCCCACCCCCCACCAGTCAGGGGCACCCTCCACCAGGCCCCCACACATGTCTCCCAGCACCCCCACCCCCCAGCATTGCGAGGCACCTGCCAGCAGGACCCCACTCATGTCCCACTCCTGTCCCCCTGCACCCCCACCCCCCAGCATTGCGAGGTACCTGCCAGCAGGCCCCCACTCATGTCCCCCTGCACCCCCCCCCCCCAGGATTGCGAGGCACCTGCCAGCAGGCCCTCACTCCTGTCTCCCTGCACCCCCACCCCCCACCAGTCAGGGGCACCCTCCACCAGGCCCCCACTCCTGTCTCCCTGCACCCCCACCCCCCACCAGTCAGGGGCACCCTCCACCAGGCCCCCACTCCTGTCTCCCTGCACCCCCAACCCCCCACCAGTCAGGGGCACCCTCCACCAGGCCCCCACTCCTGTCTCCCTGCACCCCCACCCCCCACCTGTCAGGGGCACCCTCCACCAGGCCCCCACTCATGTCTCCCAGCACCCCCACCCCCCAGCAGTGCAGGGCACCCTCCACCAGGCCCCCACTCCTGTCTCCCAGCAACCCCACCCCCCACCAGTCAGGGGCACCCTCCACCAGGCCCCCACTCCTGTCTCCCTGCACCCCCACCCCCCCACCAGTCAGGGGCACCCTCCACCAGGCCCCCACTCCTGTCTCCCTGCACCCCCACCCCCCACCAGTCAGGGGCACCCTCCACCAGGCCCCCACTCCTGTCTCCCTGCACGCCCACCCCCCACCAGTCAGGGGCACCCTCCACCAGGCCCCCACTCCTGTCTCCCTGCACCCCCACCCCCCACCAGTCAGGGGCACCCTCCACCAGGCCCCCAGTCATGTCTCCCAGCACCCCCACCCCCCAGCAGTGCAGGGCACCCTCACCAGGCCCCCACTCCTGTCTCCCAGCACCCCCACCGCCCACCAGTCAGGGGCACCCTCCACCAGGCCCCCACACATGTCTCCCAGCACCCCCACCCCCCAGCATTGCGAAGCACCTGCCAGCAGGCCCCCACTCCTGTCTCCCAGCACCCCCACCCCCCAGCATTGCGAGGCACCTGCCAGCAGGCCCCCACTCATGTCCCACTCATGTCCCCCTGCACCCCCACCCCCCAGCATTGCGAGGCACCTGCCAGCAGGCCCCCACTCCTGTCTCCCAGCACCCCCACCCCCCAGCATTGCGAGGCACCTGCCAGCAGGCCCCCACTCATGTCCCACTCATGTCCCCCTGAACCCCCACTCCCCAGCATTGCCAGGCACCTGCCAGCAGGCCCCCACTCCTGTCTCCCTGCACCCCCATCCCCCACCAGTCAGGGGCACCCTTCACCAGGCCCCCACTCCTGTCTCCCAGCACCCCCACCCCCCACCAATCAGGGGCACCCTCCACCAGGCCCCCACACATGTCTCCCAGCACCCCCACCCCCCAGCATTGCGAGGCACCTGACAGCAGGCCCCCACTCCTGTCTCCCAGCACCCCCACCCCCCAGCATTGCAAGGCACCTGCCAGCAGGCCCCCACTACTGTCTCCCTGCACCCCCACCCCCCACAAGTCAGGGGCACCCACCACCAGGCCCCCACTCCTGTCTCCTTGCACCCCCAACCCCCACCAGTCAGGGGCACCCTCCACCAGGCCCCCACTCCTGTCTCCCTGCACCCCCACCCCCCACCAGTCAGGGGCACCCTCCACAAGGCCCCCACTCCTGTCTCCCTGCACCCCCAACCCCCACCAGTCAGGGGCACCCTCCACCAGGCCCCCACTCCTGTCTCCCAGCACCCCCACCCCCCAGCAGTGCAGGGCACCCTCCACCAGACCCCCACTCCTGTCTCCCTGCACCCCCCCACCAGTCAGGGGCACCCTCCACCAGGCCCTCACACATGTCTCCCAGCACCCCCACCCCCCAGCATTGCGAGGCACCTGCCAGCAGGCCCCCACTCATGTCCCACTCATGTCCCCCTGCACCCCCACCACCAGCATTGCGAGGCACCTGCCAGCAGGCCCCCACTCCTGTCTCCCAGCACCCCCACCCCCCAGCATTGCGAGGCACCTGCCAGCAGGCCCCCACTCCTGTCTCCCAGCACCCCCACCCCCCAGCATTGCGAGACACCTGCCAGCAGGCCCCCACTCCTGTCTCCCTGCGCCCCCACCCCCCACAAGTCAGGGGTACCCACCACCAGGCCCCCACTCCTGTCTCCTTGCACCCCCACCCCCCACCAGTCAGGGGCACCCTCCACCAGGCCCCCACTCCTGTCTCCCTGCACCCCCACCTCTCACCAGTCAGGGGCACCCTCCACAAGGCCCCCACTCCTGTCTCCCTGCACCCCCAACCCCCACCAGTCAGGGGCACCCTCCACCAGGCCCCCACTCCTGTCTCCCAGCACCCCCACCCCCCAGCAGTGCAGGGCACCCTCCACCAGGCCCCCACTCCTGTCTCCCTGCACCCCCCCACCAGTCAGGGGCACCCTCCACCAGGCCCTCACACATGTCTCCCAGCACCCCCACCCCCAGCATTGCGAGGCACCTGCCAGCAGGCCCCCACTCATGTCCCACTCATGTCCCCCTGCACCCCCACCACCAGCATTGCGAGGCACCTGCCAGCAGGCCCCCACTCCTGTCTCCCAGCACCCCCACCCCCCAGCATTGCGAGGCACCTGCCAGCAGGCCCCCACTCATGTCCCACTCATGTCCCCCTGCACCCCCACCCCCCAGCATTGCGAGGCACCTGCCAGCAGGCCCCCACTCATGTCCCACTCATGTCCCCCTGCACCCCCACCCCCCAGCATTGCGAGGCACCTGCCAGCAGGCCCCCACTCCTGTCTCCCTGCACCCCCACCCCCCACCAGTCAGGGGCACCCTCCACCAGGCCCCCACTCCTGTCTCCCTGCACCCCCGCCCCCCACCAGTCAGGGGCACCCTCCGCCAGGCCCCCACACATGTCTCCCAGCACCCCCACCCCCCAGCATTGAGAGGCACCTGCCAGCAGGCCCTGACACATGTCCCCCAGCCAACACGTCATCACAATCTAGATCCCTGGCCCTTATGGGCAGCCTCCACATGCCAAACACCCACCCAAGTATTGCATCCACCCACTCAGAATTGCCAATTACATGATACAACCCCAATGGCAAGTATGTAAATGAACACATGTCCCTCACATACACACAATGGGTGTAAGTGAATGTCAAAACCCATATCATGACATGCATGAAACCAATGATATAATACTACACATTGAAGTTTGATGTAAAAAATGTGTTAAAAGCAACATAAATGGGATTAAAAATAAACAAACGACAATGGGAATTAAAATCAAAAAAGCAGCATGTCCGTAAAATAATGAAAAACCACAAATCATAATCCAAAGGAAAGGTGTCCAAAGTCACAGTTCAAAAAAGTACATCCAAGGGAAAAACAAAACCAAAAACCATTGCTCCATGGGTAAATCAAAAAAAAATCCATAATCCAACAGTCAACTATATACAGACAAACAATCCAGGGTCCATGATCCCAACTGAAGAAATGAAACCTATCTAAAAATACTACGTAATAAAAAAACTATATACAAAAATGTTGGCCATTGTCCAAAAGGTCCAAAATCAAGAAAAAAGCAAAGGAAACCTAACACTAACTACATAACTATTTACAAGGGCAGCGGGCTAGTCCAACGGCTCACTGGATGTTGTCATGGGCCAGGGCATCATCGAACTCCTGTTCAATGGCTTGGAGGCGGGCATGTTCCCTGGCCCCAAGGTCTCGCAGGGATAAAGCAGTGTCCAGCTCCAACTCCCTGCGAAGACCCTCGAGGCACTCAGCCCGCCTCAGCGCCCTCCACATGGAGTTCTCCGCCCTGACCATTGTGAGCCGTTCCTCCTCTGGCCGCTGCCGCTCTGCACCTATTTGCTGGCCCAACTGCTCCCACACGGAAGACACTCCCATTCCAGGGTTCTCCTGCCCTCCGGCCGATGCCTGCACCCCTGATGTTGATGGCCCCGAGTCATGATGCCTCCCACGTCGAGCCTGCCGCTGCCTCCGACGCAACTGCCTGTGCCAGCACGACGGCATCCAGGCTGATGGAATCCACTGATGCCGTCGTGCACGTGCCCTGCCCGATGATGCCGTCACATACTCCATCTGCTGGGGTCCAGTTGCTGGTGTGTCCACCCCTGCTGGACCTCCAACTCCCGACTGTGGCAGGGATGGGATCCCCACCGAGTTGGCTGCATTGGTCGGGGCAGGTCCACAGGGGGCCCTGGTGGCATCTGGGCCGGAATACGGCATGGAGAATGACTCGCGCATAGCCTCCACAGAGGAGGAGAGGGTCGCCAAAGTGCCCGACACATGTATGAGACCCCCGACCACGACCGCTCCCAACTGGCCACGTTGGCATGGTGCTCTTCGTGATGACGTGCGTGCTCCCCCCGGGAAGCACGTACCTCATCACGAATGACACCTGTGCGCAACGCGACACCAATCAGGACCTTCTCCATACGGCCAGGGATCCCCTCGTCCGCAGGTGGAGGGGAGTCAGATGACATGGACATCCCCCCTACCTGCGGACGGGCCTGGGATCGGGCATCCCTGCTGGTGCATGGTGGTGCAGTCACAGTGTCAGGGATAGTGACATGCACAGGCACCTCCACGGCGACCTGTGCTGCCTCCTGCCCCTGCCCCTGGACTGCACCACTTGCACCAGCAGGGATGCCCCCACCAGGCCCCATGTGCGGCTCAGTAGCGGCCTCCTCCTCCTCTGTGGAAACCACCAACCTGGATGGCTCCACACCATCTTCCGCCGTTGCAAGCCCCTGTGGGGGCTCACCCACCCCTTCCGCTGCAGCCGTGGGGGCATCCCCGCCGCTTGGCTCCACAGCGCCGTCTCCGCCCTCTTCTTCACTTTGCGCTGCGTAGAGGGAGACATAGAACACAAGCATCAGGGTACTGTACAATGGTCCCCTAGACAGGAAGCAATAGCAGATGAGTGGCACTGTCAAAGATCACTTCCATCATGTTCCTCCACAACACATGGGTCAGTGCAGGCAAAACACATGCAGTAACAGGCATGGCGCATGCTATGGACATAAGCAAACATGTCCAAGGGACTCTTGAAACATACAATGTTGTTTTTGAACTCACATGCATCATGGGTCATGCCTATCACATTCACACACTTCACCATACTTTCATCCATCTGGACTCGTACACCCCAGACACAGTGGATGCAAGGATCGCTAGGCTGCATCAGTGGATCTGAACATTGACACAGACATGTGCCATGCATCCATGGCATTCACAAGTCACAGACACGCAGGTCAGACAGGCATGGAAACCATACATGTACATGGCATCATCACCCATCCCTCACACCCACCCATGTCCAGGAACAGAGACTGGCATGGTCTCATGTGTCCATTCCGCATAGGGCTCCCCATGTAGCATTTAAACACATACACCAACCGTGTGCTTCACACATTACTGGTCTCACATGCATGACCATGATGTCCCTGCACACACACACGCGTACATGGCCTATGTCACACATACAGGCAGGTATCAGACAACCAGCACACTAACACACGCCCTGTTTCACACAGCAATGCCTGGCCACTTACCGCTCGACTCCAGACGGGTCTGCCTCTCAAGGACCTGGACATGGAGCGCTGGGGATATGCGTTCCAGGACCCTCATCTGATCTTCCGACAAGTGGCCCCGGCGCCCTCTAGCATCCGCTGCCTTCAAGAGGCGCCGGGCCTTGTTGAGGGTCCTGGACCTGAAGTCCTCCCAGCGCTTCTTGACATGTTGGAAGTCGCGGACTGCCACCCCCTCTGCATTGATGGCAGTCACGATGTCCGTCCAGATCCTGTCCCGTCCATCCTTGTCGGCGCGTGATGATCCGAAGAGGGCATCATAATGCCCCAGGACATGCTCCACCAGGACACCAACTTCCTCTGACTGAAGCTGGTGGCCCTCTGCCCCTCTGGCTGGGGGGTCGCCAGTGGTCTCGGATGGTGTTTGCCCCAACATGGCGACCCCTGAGGCAGGTGTGGGCGGGCAACTGGGTCCTGGGGCTGGGCTGTGGAGCGATGGTATCCCAGTCGGGAGTCTTCTGTTCCAGCAGGGCTGGACACAGCAACTGGACCCCTGCAGATGGCTGATGTGCAGGCACCAAATGGCAGGGCACGGTGGCAGCAGGCAGGCAGGCAGCAGCAGATGGCTCGTGGGAGGCTGCTCGGGGCTCTGGGGGGCAGTAATTCGGCCTTTTGGGCAGGAGTGTGGTCTTCCGTGTGCTTACGCGTGGCCAGCTTGATACGGAGTGATTTGGCACGTGAAAATTCTGCACATCAGCGTGTAATTCGAGTAAAGGCTCTTAGCGCGTAAGCGCGTCTGCACGCATACGCAATTTCATTGGACAGAAGGCCCTTCAAGCGCAAGCGCCTCTGTGACGTGACGCGCGCAGGCGTGCATGGGCGTTTCAGCGCGCGTGAAAAACTGCACGTCCTCGTGTAATCCGAGGAAAGGGCCCATGCGTGTAAGTGACGTGACGCGCGCAGGCGTTTCCCTCAGCATGGGTTAAAGGTGAGCAGGGCCAGCAGTTTGCTGTACGTGCCTTTCATGGAGACCGACGTGTGTTGCTGCTTCCTGTTGTTTCGCGCGCCATCACAACTTCACAGCTATCAAGGACGTATCTCTTCTTTTGGCGGGGGTATTGGCTACGCGTGTTTTTCTGCATCGCGCTAGTCAGACGGTGAGTCGCACATGCTATTTTTCTCACTGCCGGTGCCCCTGTGTATCGCACCCATTTTCGATGTCATAGTAGCCTGCGTGTCCCACGCGTACGCGTTATTCGTTTTACTGGGTGCCATCGCGTACTGCGGGAGGTTGAATCCACGCACATAGGCTGCAGGGTTGCGTGCACAGTTTTACTGCAGTTTTGGGGTGCCTGAGGGTTGCGTGACCCGTCACTACATCACCGGGGTCACATACAGCCTTGCAGGTGCAGGGGGGCTGTTAACATCTTGCTTCCCACCCCCTTCACCCCAATTGCCCAGGTCAATTGTGGTGTACACCTCCCATTGGCACTACTCCATCTGTGCCGGCACTACTACATCTGTGCCATGGTTGGGAGGACACCAAAGGTGAGGGGCGCCTCAGCTGGGCGTACTCCTCGTGGCGGGCGTGGTCGGGGACGTGGCCGTGGTGACCAGGGAGTAGGGGGACTCCAGGGTGTCCAGGGCAGCCACACAGGGGGAAGAAGCAGGGGTGCGCCACTTGAGCACAATGTTGTGCCATGTGTCAGTGCAGTCATGCCACCACCCCCTGTGGTTCCGGGGGATGCAGCTTCTGCATCTGGCACTGGCGCCCGTGTGACCCGGCAGTCCGTTCCATCGACTGCCACGGGCCCAAGGGTAGTGGTAGCTGCAGGTGCAGCTGTGGACACCGCCACCCAGGCTCAGGGTCTGCCAGCGCAGGCTGCGTTGGCACTTGAGGAGCCCTTGGTAGATTTCCAACAGGCCAGGAGGGAAACCATAGGGGCAGGCAGGGCTGCTCAGACCAAGACACGTGTCCCTGGGGCAGTTATGTCATCTGCTGCCCCGAACAGCCGGGTGTTGGCAAGTGCAAGGGCAGATGCTCCCAACAACACCCCGGTTGTGAGTCTGCCAACCAGGACCGTTGCGGTCAATGACCCTGCCACAGCTGATGTTGCTGCGCAGGGTCCATTAGAGGGCACCCAGATGCCACTGACACAAGTCAGGCCTTTGGTCATCCCTCCACCTGCCACTCCCTTGGCTCAATCCACCGAACCCACTGGCCATACTGGTCAGGGCGGCATTAGCCAGCCAGGGTCTGCGCCACAGTCCAAAAGGAGCCGGTTGCACCTGCAGCACAGGCTGGGACCCCACACACAGCCACGACCTCCTGCACGTCGAGGAAGAAGCCTTTCTGCAAGCAGGAACTGGACTTCCTCGTGGGCTACGTGCGGGGCCACAGCCGTGACATGCTAGTGGGTGCCAATAGTCAGACTACGGCTGCCCAACGTGACACCCACTGGAAGCATGTTGCGGAACATGTCAGTTCATTCGGCCATGAGGTGCGCACTGCGTAAGAGTGCAAAAAGCGTTGGAATGACATCAAACGCAGCACTAAGGCTAAGCGTGCCTCTAATTACAACTTGACTCTGGTGACTGGCGGTGGACCTGCACCAGAGGAGGAAGAGCTCACTCCGCATGAGGCACTCGTTGCGGAGTTCAGACCACCTGAATTGGTCGAAGGAGTGGGAGGGATGCTGGACTTTGATGCCCAGTCCAGTGAGTGTTGATGCGTGTTTTTTGAGGACATGTGTGTTTCACTTGTGGGATGTGTTGTGCATGATTGCCACTACATGTGACGTGTACATGGTTCTGATGTGTAAGTAATGCAATGCTTCCGTGATGCATGTCTGCTCTGCTGGATGGTGGACATGTGGAGCATACGGGGACTGTCCGCATCACCACTATTGCACCCTACTGACATGCTGGTTACAAGTATGCCCCTCCGGTCCATGTTCCAGCTCACTGGCCCTTCTGCATGTGGCGTGGGGTGACCTTCCTCTCAGCCCAGGCACAATGTCATTGCATGACTGATGTGCATGTCTCCTCTGCCTGCATGCGGGGACTCCATGTAGGCATGCTCCCTTGCCCCTCCTCCGCCACTCTGCACCCCAGTTCCACCTTTGCACTGATCTGCTTCAATCTTGCCAATGTGTACTTTCCTGTTCATGCGTCCTGTGTAGATGCTAACTTCCAGCGTACAATCTGCCAGACATATGCCGTGTGGTACAGCCTTAGTACTTGATGCAGGGTATCTCACTTGTACTGTGCATAGGTCAGATGTCCCGCAGGGACATGAGTGCCCATTCATGCTCCATGTGCATTGCACGCATGCCCCTATGTGTCCTTGACTGGATGATCACTGTAATACAAGTCCTGGGTGACATACATTGCATGGCATCTCATCAGCCTTCCCATGTCAACTGTGGGTCAGTACTGCTTGCACACATGTTTAGGGTCTGACAATCTGTGTGGCTCACAGGCCTCAGCCTGTTTAATGGCCAATGACTCTGTCCAACTGTTGTTGTGTCTTCTTCACACGTGGGCGGCCTCCAGAGTTTTCATCATGTGTCCTGCTTACTGTCCCATCATCATTTGCAGTGTTGTCACTTGAATCACATTAAGCTGTTGATGCTAGTCAACACTGCCTGTCAATACACAGGTGTATGGTCAGCCTTTTGATACCATGCTAGGCATCCCTGCTTTTGTACTTGGGTGGAGGGGTGCTTGGCTTCTAGATATGGTACACATTGAATGCACAATGCACGTGATGCTTGAATTTGACCTTGCACTGCCTTCACATTTCCTGACACACACCATGGAGTCCTTTGTACATGTAGGTAGTGAGTGGCGTACACATTTTCTGCACTGCATAGACCCACTTCCATGGAAACTGCCACCTTTCAACAGGTCTGATCACAGAAGCAATTCAAAGTTGACCCAGCATGCATGCCAGGTTATATGTTGTGTGTCACATGTCTGCCTGATGCGTTTGTTGTCAGTGTGTGTGTGTGTTGTGTGCTTCTGACATGTGTAGTGACCGTTTTGCTCTCTATCTTTCAGGTGATGACGCAATGGAGGTGGAGGATGGTGTTGTCATGCCAGACACAGGGTTGTTACCACTACATCAACCCGGCACAAGTGGGGGTCGTGGGGTGGTAGGCAACGAAAAACCCCAAGTGCTACAGTCCATCTTGTCTCTGGCTGCCTATGAGTCCAGCCTTGATGACGACTCTGACGTCCATGTTGAGTTGGATGAGCATCAAGTCCATGTGTCAGGGGTGAGTGATTCTGATGTGGACACTCCTCTGTCCGCGACACCTGCACTGAGGGATCAGACAGTCTTTGTTCCTCTGCCCGTGGTGGATCGGGATGCAGGGTCACCCTCCACACCAGTCACTGATTTGCCTGGGACATCACGTCGACGGGGGCATGTAGTCGTGCAGCCGTGGGCGGTGCCAACACATCGAGGACACCCGGTCCTTGGGTCCTGAAGGGGTCAAGCCCGGCAACGTGGTCGCCGCACGCAACCGCAGTATACTGAGTGGGAGCAAGACATGACTGCCAATTCAGAACGGCAGGGGGCAGCAATGGAGAACATCACTGAGAGCATGGAGCGTGTGGCCCGATCTGTGCTCCCCCCTGCTAGGCAGGTGCTTCTCCAGCAGCAGGCGGCACGGTCCACGGCCCGCTCGCTCAGGCTGGGCATGGCGGCCTCAGACAGGGCATGCCAGGCTGAAATGTCATCTCTGCGTCAAGCAATTGCTGCTCACGCAGAGGCGCACATGGATGCCCTGAGGGAGGAGTATGCTTCCCTCAAATCCACTCTGGGTGTCCTTATGATGTCCCAGAGGCAGCGGGCAGAAGAGAGGTTTGCACAGCTTGAGCGTACCATCTCGGCTGAGGTACAGGCTTGCCGGGAGGTGCAGCGGTTGTCCAGCCAGGCCTTGCAGGAGGAACTCTGTGTTACACTTGCTACCTTGCAAGAGGAAGCACGTGTATCACGTGAGGTCCTGCATTCAGACCTACATCACATCGCCACATAGAACCAGGCTCACCCGTCCGGCAGACTTGCTGCCGACGAGGGGCAAGCTGCGGCTAGGCGTGGCCAGGCTACTGTGCCACGTCCTCCTTTCCAGGATGAGCCAGACTCGGACGACCATCTATCTCCCACATAGGTCGGGCTGTGCAGGCGTTGAGCCCATGGAGGTTTTTTTTTTGGCTCAGCATCATCGCATGTGGGTGTTGAGCAGCACCCTGTACCTCCCCCCTCCTGGGTGCCTCCCCTCCCTCCCGGGTCGTATGTGGCCATTTTTGATTTTTCTTTTAGTTTAGTTAGTTAAGTTTCTGTTTGATAGTTAGTTTAATTAGGTAATGTAGGTTTTTCATAGTTAGTGTAATTAGTCAATATAGTTTCAAATTGCTTGTCTATTGTGCTTTCATGTGACAGTACGGTGCTTTGTGGCTTTTGAAGGCATCCACTGTCTGTTCCAGCTGGGCCCTTCAGGCTTGTCTTGTGTATGTGTTTGCTGCTTGGGGTCCTTGACTCACATATGCCACTCCTGCCTCCCTTATCCATGGGCTCGCAAGGATGGTTCGGTGTGACAGCCTATTACACAAGGGCTTTGGACTGTCATATCTGTGGCATGTCTGGTGCTGTGTGACTTGTGTTGACACCCCTAGTGGGGATGATTGCGGTGTTATTGTCCACTGTTCAGCTTTTGCTAGATGGGGTGTTTTATGATTAATGTGTACATTCATTGCTATGCATTGTGTAGTATGTTTCTTATCTTTACTGTACACGTGCTTTTTGCAATTCATGCCGTAGATAGTGTGTTCCACACCTTGGATGTGAAAGACGGACTGATGGTGTGATTTCTGATGTAAGTCTCTGACATGGTCCAGTAATGAGATGCCTGAAGAGACACACACAGATGACTTTAAAGCATTAATCATGTGTTTCATGCCCTTTCTGCAGGGGGATGAGCCTCCAGACCACCTTTGCGAGCAGACATGGCCCATTGGACATCTGAATTCTGGATACGTTTGTTGGTGCCCACATGCACATGTGTGCACAAGCAGAGGCACAGGGATTGCAGACCTACATCCTAGAACAGCTGACGTGTTCCAAGGAACTCCAGGCAAGGTGAGCAGCACAGGGGGGCCACAACACAGCAAAGCTTGCACCAGGCGAGTTGCACATGCAGGCTTAGTAACAGCACTGAGGGTGAGCTTGGACGAATATTGGTGTTGAAGCACGCAATGCAGCTCAGATGTGTTGGTGGACTGATGGCTGTTGATTGTAAGGTTGTCTGGGACACCTGCAGGGGCAGTGGCACATACCCTCTGGTACACCAAGGTCCATTGAGGCACTGTATCAACCATGTAGCCTTCCGAGACATGGAAAGGAGCAGCTCACAGGGACATACAGCAAGGGACATACTCGGTTGCAGTGCATTTCATTTCCATGTACATTTTGAAACATGCACTGCCTACTTTGTTTCGGTCATGGTGGAACACGACTTGTTCTGAAGTCATACCTTGCTATATGGGTCTGTCTGCTTACCCAGGGAACATTGCATGTTGTGTGAATTGTGACACATTGGTGTTCCATTTGCCACGCACCCACCGGCGGCTGACTTACTGCATTGACTGTGTATGACCCATCACAGGGGTAATGTTACATATGGGTACGAAGCATCTACACCAGATCGTCTGTTTGTAGAGTAGTTTGTTGCTATGGGGCATGTTTGGTGGTGTGTTTTTGTGTAATTGGCACGTAGAGGTTGTTGAGTGTGGCTCTCTTTGCAGCATTGCAGTGCTCCTGTAACCGGACCTGAGAGTGCGGAGGCAGGAGGCCAGCACTCAAAACCAGAGCTAAGTGTCTTGTTGTTTTTCTTTCAAACTGCTCTGCATAGGCTTGCTGGGGGTGCACTAATCCATGGATGTATGTGTAATTCAATTTGGTATGTTTTTTCCCCTAATCACACGGAGTCCCATCCAATTTTGAAACCTGTACCCTCTACCCGGTGTTCCTGCTTCCCGTACCTATCCAAGCAGCGTTCCATAACCCTCTTTCCCCGCTGGCGGTTGCGGATGCCTGTGTAAGCCCCAAACTTGCAGGCGCCAGAACCCTAGACGGGGTGGTTGGTTCGTGCCACTCCTAAGCCTAGACTACAGAAGGCCATGACAATGATGTCCAAGTTTGTTTGGATTGTGTATGTGTTCATGCAGGTAGTACATTTTCGTGCATTCCCTACTTTCATGTGTCATTCCTCCTCCCCTCTCCTGCCACTCATTCCAGTTATCCAGTGTGCCAACACCTGTCCCGACTGCATATCCCTGACCCTCCTTCCCACCAGGGTCTCAGGGGCCTGTGTGAGTTTGACCTTGCAGGCACCCAGGACACGGTGGGGGTGGTTGTTTCGTGACACTCCCGCGCCTGTACACGGGACCTGTGACAATACACATCCGTTCATGATGCATCATCCTATGTTATGTACCACACATGGTTCACATCCTGTTGTGACATTGTTTTACTGTGCTCCCTTGGTTGTTACATCATTGTGGTAGTACTTGGCCTTTGTGAGGTACTGCTACGTCATGTCATCTACTGGAGGGTGTTCTGGTTCGTTTTTCTGGCTTGGATTTTGTGATTTTGCAAATGAGGGTGGACTCTGAGGGTGCAGGCACCTTTTTACACACAAGGTGGGTGATGGTGACGAAGGGGAAGGGTGATCCTGTGGCCAGGTGAAATTGAGGGTTGAAGGCTCCATGACCCAGGTGCAGTTGTTCAGTGGGTCATGGTCATTTGTGAGGGAGGGGGGGTGTTTTGTTGTTGATAGTTGCCTTGCCCTGCAGTGTGATGGGAACCCTGACATTGTAATTGTGGTATCCTATGTACATGTTGTGTTCTGCTGATCAATGCCTGTTCATGTGTTGTGTTTACCTTTCAGGTGTGAGGGGATAGTTGTGGTTTGACATGCTGGGGTGTACACATGGGCAATGTTCAGATGTGATGTGTAGAGGACACTGATGGTCACTTGATTGCACATGCATATGTTGAGTGCATGTCCTTACTGACCCACACACTTGCACTATGATGCACTGTACAACCACCCTTGGATATCCACGTGTACACTCTGTTTGCCTTCTGGTGCCCACTGTGTCCCTGCAGCACATGTTCTGTGACCAATTATGGATCCTGTACATGCCTGCTTTTTGATGTGGTTTGTCGCTTAGATGTGATGCTCAGGATGTGCATCACACACAATAGCTGTTCACTGTGCTGTGCACTGAGCAGTGTGTTGCAGGCGTTGGACACAGCACACAGAAGCTGCAGTGTTGATTTTGCAATGCACAATGTGCATGTAGACAGGCATTCATTGTTATGTTACGTCTACAACTTTTGTAATGCATTTGGGAATGACTTATTTTGGGTGGGAGTTTGTTGGTCAGTCATTTCATCTGATTCCATGTCAGGCATCATTGTCTGATGCCACTGTACATTTTTGACATGGCAATGTGTACCTTATTGGTACTGTGTTGGTGTATGGGTATTGCTTGCCATGTCATGTTGTGGTTTGGGAGGCTTTGAGTGATATAACAGTGATGGTCATGGCCTGTTTTGCAGGTGTGTGTGATTCACACCTTGCATGTCAGGGTCATCCGCTTCTCAAAACAACTAGCTGGGGGTAGATCTCTCTCCGCGGCAGGGCCTCCCTCTGGAACAGCCTTCCTGCCTCACTGGAACTTGAGGAGAACCATCACGGGTTCCGGAAGCACCTCAAGGCCTTCCTCTTTGCTTCTGCTTTCTCTCTCCCTCTCCCTTGCAAAATTCTTCACTGGAACTGCACTGGATCTGCAACTGGGCCACTCTCACCAACCTCGGTCCCTGGCCCAGCCACTCTCCACTTGCAATGCCTCCCTGGCAACCCCTACACTGCGGGACTGTCTCTCTATCCCTACAGCCCCCCCTTCCCAGCACTTGTCTGCACTTACCTTTGCAGTTGCCACCAGCTGGCCTATTTATTTGTTTTTTAGTCTACTTACCCTGTACTGCACTCCCCCCACTCCCCTTCCCCTTGCACTTTTCCCTTCCACCTACCCCTGCACTTGCGCAATCTAAATGACACCTGGCCTAGTAGTATGACGTCTGTCTTCCCCTGTTCCCCCCTCCCTGCCTCGTTGCACCTTGAAACACTTGTGTATAGGCACGTTACAAATGCCATATCATGTCATGTCATATGTGTGCCTTTTGGTCACACAGGATAGCTTGTGTTTAAGTAGCTAGGGATGCAGACAATGTGGCACTTCCATGGCAACTATCTCAGGGTGGTAGGGTTGTGACAGTTGACTGTCTCTTTGTCATCATTGATTGTCACCTGGTATGTGCCAGGCCTGTGTGCACTACGCAGGGGTGGGAGTTTAGGTGAAAAATGTGGCCACAAGCTGGGTCCGGGCTTCCTCGCCACGTGCCCTGTCCCCTCCCATGGGCAGTGCCTGTGCCTGTGGTTGGGGATGTGGGGGCACCACCATGTCCACCGGTACGCCCTGCCGTGTTGCAACATTGTGCAGGACACATGCTGCCACAATGATTCTGCACACTACTGGGGGTGCATAGAGTAGCTGCCCGCCAGAGCGGTCAAGGGAGCGGAAGCACTCCGAATGTGCGCTCCACTATGGCCCTGGTTGCAATATGGGCGGCGTTGTATCTTACCTGGGGTGGTGTGGTGGGTTCCGGATTGGCGTCATCATGTGGTTGCTCAGAGGGTAGGCACTGTCCCCTGGGGAGGTGATAATAGTTGTGATTATTGGGGTTTGTGTATTTGTGTGTGTGTGTGTGTGTGACATGCATGCATGTGCAAGGGCATTTGTACTCACCTAGGAGCCATGTGTCGCCATGCTGCCCAGCTTCCAGGGCCCGGCTCAGGGCGGACATTCTGTATATGAAACTGTCATGGGTGGAGCCAGGGTAGTTTGCATAGACAGAGGTGATGATTCCCTTTGCATCGCATACCACCTGTACATTGATGGAATGCCAGTGCTTGCGGTTTCGGTAGATGTGCTCAGTGGCCCTAGGTGGACGTAGGGCCACATGGGTGCAATCTATGGCACCAAGCACTTTGGGGAAGTGTGCCACCCTGAAAAAATCCAGGACAACGGCCTGCCTTTCTGCGGGTGTTCTGGGCATGTATATGTGCCTGCGGACTGAGGGGCGCGCTGTCATGATTGCCAGTACCTGGTGTAGGCAGCGTGACTGCGTGGCCTGTGAGACCCCCCCCACTATGGCAGTAGTCCGCTGAAATGACCCAGTGGCCAAGAAATGCAGGACATTGAGCACCTTCTCCAAGGGGCTCAATGCTTGGGAGCAAAGGGTGGGGGATGTAAGGTCATCTTCCCACTCCCTGACCAGGTCTAGGATGATATGGGGTGGAAACCTATACCTGCCGTAGACCTGGTCATCAGGCATCCCAAAAAGGCTTGTCCGTGGTGTGAAAATGCGTGCCCTGGCTATTCTCCTCCTCCTGCGGTGTCCCACGATCAGTGCTGCGACAAATGGGGCATTCATCGTAGCTGTATATACGTGTTTGTTGTTTGCGTGCACTTTTATACTGTGCGCTGGGACGCTTCTGCCTGCCTTCGTGTGGCGGACGCGTTGACGCCTGTGTGAGTCTTTTGCTGTGCGCGGGTTTCCTGTATTCGAATCCATGAATACGGGTTGTTCGCGTGCGTGTGGGCGTTCCGTGTAGTTCCCTGCAGTACTTCCCCAGTTACGCCTTCTTTTTCACGCGTTATTCCCCATTCTGCGTGTTATGCCCACTGTTCCGCCCACTTTGGTTGTGTGCGCCGCGCTATGTGCGCTTTTACTGTGCGTGTAGCGCATGCCGTGTGTGCCCGCGTGCGCCACGGCAGGATTTGGCGCACGGACAGCGGGAAACACGTGCAGCGTCTTCCTTGAATCGCACGCGTGCGCGTGCGCTGGGTTTCTCACGCTTGCACCACCTTGCGCCTGCTTGCGCTGGGATTTTTGGCGCACGTTTGCTCCATGAATCGACCCCCTATTCTCCTCCTATTAAAAATATTCACCAGCCACCATTGGGTGAGTGGCTGGTGGGTAAATGGGTATGGATGTGTGCGTGCAAGGCCGGGGCCCAGGCCAGGGGCATTGGAGCATGGACATTTCTTACATATTTTACTGGTATTTTTGGGAAAAGACAACTTGAATGTTATTACATGGAGGATTTGGGGTTGGGGTGTATAGCACAATGGTGCAGACAGACTGGACATTTTCTGTGGCATGGCATTGGTTACTCACTCAAGTGGTAAGGCCAATATAATGTGTGTTATTTCATGATGTTTGATGGCATTTGTTACTCACTCAAGGGGTAAGGCCAATATAATGTGTATTATTTCATGATGTTTGATGGCATTTGTTACTCACTCAAGGGGTAAGGCCAATATAATGTGTATTATTTCATGATGTTTGATGGCATTTGTTACTCACTCAAGGGGTAAGGCCAATATAATGTGTGTTATTTCATGATGTTTGATGGCATTTGTTACTCACTCAAGGGGTAAGGCCAATATAATGTGTGTTATTTCATGATGTTTGAAGGCATTTGTGCAGCCAAACAAGGAAATGGTTCCTTACTGTAGTATTGCATGTTTTACTGCCAATGAGGGCAAGGTCAACATGAAGATTATTCTGACATGGTGGAGCTGCGGTTAGCCAAGCATTTGTCCCGCAGCAATGGCATGTTTTTTTCCTGTGGCAGGAGAGTTTTACTGGCATTAAGGGCAAAGCCGAAAAGAGAATGTTCGCACCTGGGGACACTGGCAGAGCCGGCATGAACATGCTTCCTTATGGTATCATTACTGTGCGCAGTGTTACTGGTCATGCACGGAGTCGGCTGCTATATTTGGGTATCAGGACTCAGGAGCCAAGGACATCACCCTTGATTTTGGGCTAGGTGAGAGATTTAACATTTGAATACTTGCATCTTTGACTTAGTGGCCCCGCAGCAGCATGATCATCATGCGCATTGTGCATGCGTTGACTTAGTGGCCCCGCAGCAGCATGATCATCATGCGCATTGCGCATGCGTTGACTTAGTGCCCCCGCAGCAGCATGATCATCATGCGCATTGCGCATGCGTTGACTTAGTGGCCCGCAGCAGCATGATCATCATGCGCATTGCGCATGCGTTGACTTAGTGGCCCGCAGCAGCATGATCATCATGCGCATTGCGCATGCGTTGACTTAGTGGCCCCGCAGCAGCATGATCATCATGCGCATTGCGCATGGGTTGACTTAGTGGCCCGCAGCAGCATGATCATCATGCGCATTGCACATGCGTTGATTTAGTGGCCCCGCAGCAGCATGATCATCATGCGCATTGCGCATGCGTTGACTTAGTGGCCCCGCAGCAGCATGATCCTCATGCGCATTGTGCATGCGTTGACTTAGTGGCCCGCAGCAGCATGACCATCATGCGCATTGTGCATGCGTTGACTTAGTGGCCCGCAGCAGCATGACCATCATGCGCATTGTGCATGCGTTGACTTAGTGGCCCCGCAGCAGCATGACCATCATGCGCATTGTGCATGCGTTGACTTAGTGGCCCCGCAGCAGCATGACAATCATGCGCATTGTGCATGCGTTGACTTAGTGGCCCGCAGCAGCATGATCATCATGCGCATTGTGCATGCGTTGACTTAGTGGCCCCGCAGCAGCATGATCATCATGCGCATTGTGCATGCGTTGACTTAGTGGCCCCGCAGCAGCATGATCATCATGCGCATTGTGCATGCGTTGACTTAGTGCCCCGCAGCAGCATGATCATCATGCGCATTGTGCATGCGTTGACTTAGTGCCCCGCAGCAGCATGATCATCAGCATGCATGGTGGCCCTGCAGCAGCATGATCATCATGCAAATTGTGCATGCGTTGCATGCGCATTGTGCATGTGTTGACTTAGTGCCCCCGCAGCAGCATGATCATCATGCGCATTGTGCATGCGTTGACTTAGTGCCCCCGCAGCAGCATGATCATCATGCGCATTGTGCATGCGTTGACTTAGTGGCCCCGCAGCAGCATGATCATCATGCGCATTGTACATGCATTGACTTAGTGGCCCGCAGCAGCATGATCATCATGCGCATTGTGCATGCGTTGACTTAGTGCCCCCGCAGCAGCATGATCATCATGCGCATTGTGCATGCGTTGACTTAGTGGCCCCGCAGCAGCACGATCATCATGCGCATTGTGCATGCGTTGACTTAGTGGCCCGCAGCAGCATGATCATCATGCGCATTGCGCATGCGTTGACTTAGTGCCCCCGCAGCAGCATGATCATCATGCGCATTGTGCATGCATGGTGGCCCTGCAGCAGCATGATCATCATGCGCATTGCGTATGCGTTGCATGCGCATTGTGCATGCGTTGACTTAGTGGCCCCGCAGCAGCATGATCATCATGCGCATTGTACATGCATTGACTTAGTGGCCCGCAGCAGCATGATCATCATGCGTATTGTGCATGCGTTGACTTAGTGCCCCGCAGCAGCATGATCATCATGCGCATTGTGCATGCGTTGACTTAGTGGCCCCGCAGCAGCACGATCATCATGCACATTGTGCATGCGTTGATTTAGTGGCCCCGCAGCAGCACGATCATCATGCACATTGTGCATGCGTGGTGGCCCAGGCCGCCCCATAGTGTGGCTTAGCCCGTGCTTTGTTGCTAAACTGCGGGGAGCCCCTCGACAAGGATCACAGCAGGGGGGTCCATATTTTATGTTGCGCCACTGGAACCCCAGCTAAGCTATAGGAGAGGTGGGGGGAGTGGGTCATTCTTTTTAATCTTCAGCAGGCTCAGGTTTTCCTATGCTATATTATACTATGCGATATTCTGTGCTATGCTGTATTTCCCTATTTGATGGAGGGGGGAGGCTTCTCGACCCCAGGACACAGCCTGCCAGCCACCACCAGAAGAGACCCTGGTGGCGAGCACAAACGAGCGATAGACCAGTAAGCTACTCAGCCAATAATCTAGGGTGCAGCCTTATTTGACCCAGAGCTCTGGCTAGTATCTTAGTTTATTGCCCATCAGCCTGTCATTTCGTGCCTCCAGTTATTGCGTGTGTGTTGCATTCAGGGGAGGGCGGTGGCTGACCACACGGGGGTCGCCTCGCCTCCCTGTCATCTTCAGGCGCGTGGAGCCTTTGCTCAGCGCGCCGGTGCTTCTGGTTCGATTTTGAAGTCGTTTCAGTCTGAGGGATTATTTTATTGGGGTAAACCAGACCCCGCTTTACCTATTGCTCGTTTCCTGCCTTTAAGCCCCATCTCTCTCAAACAAAGTAACAGAGACGACCCTCCTGGGTCCCATCACGAAACAGATGGGCGCTTGTGTATCTGCGCCATCTGACAGCACTTGCGGTTCCTGCGGCATGGCAGCAATTACAATTAATGGCCCCATTTCTTCCCAGTGAAGCAAGCAAAGCAAGCATTCCTCTGGCAAAGGCTGCGGAGAACGCTGCCACTCGTTCAATCTGCAAGCTGACAACTGGCCCCAGTTCACAAAGGGCGGCTTCTGCCAATCCTGGAGGCTTACCCAGAAGCACGTTGCATTCTGGGACGAGTAGTTTCTCCCACAATAATTATACGAAACGTTGCATTCTGGGACGAGTAGTTTCTCCCACAATAATTATACGAATGCCATTGTCACCGGGCATAATGCTGATGGCTAAAAAGAATAGTCCAGCATTTGTTTTCTGCAGTGACAGGTGGTCAATTTCCGACCGGGAGGATAGCTCAGCGGCAACGTGTTCGCCTTGGAAGCAAGACGACACGAAGCAATACAGGTACAAACCCCGGTCCCGCGCTAAGAAACCTCTGGGTATTTAAGCGCGTTATAAATACCCAACTAAGAAAAGAAAAAAAAAACAATTACGCAACTAAAAAAAACAACTATTTTTTGTAACAGCGCCTCGATGCCCGCAGGCTGTGTGAGCGCTTTAAAAATGCAAAAAATAAATAATGTCTGCAGCGGATGAACACTAATACTTCCCAAAATGTTTGCAAATGATCAAACATAGTTAAGGAGCCCAACCAATCGAGACGGGGTTGAGGTGTTTCTCCCTGCCAGTGATAAAATTTTAAACTGGCAATGCTCACAGTTTTAAATTGTGTGTAGACATGGCAAAGGCATTTGGCAACCACTGCAATATTGGTAGTAACTGGCCATTAAGGGCAGCAGCTGCAAAATGGTGCAAGTACCTGGGCATGTAATAGCAGTACCTAAACACAAGCCAAGGCTGTTGGCTTTTCCAGTGCAATGCCAACCGTTTCGGCTTTTCTGTACAGGTGGGGTAGTGGTATGAACTGGCCATCGATGCTGGCATATAACAGCAGTGCCTGGAAACTGCCTAATACTTTCACACAAGACAAAACGGTTTGCTTTGCCAGTGCTTGTTTTTAGCAGGAGGTCAGTGAAGGACACTCATACTGCTTAAAAATCAAGTGACTGAAGGCAGACCTGGCTAAGACATTTTTATTGCACCAATAGCGTGTTTAAAACTCCAGCTAAACCCTTAAGTCGGAGAAGACCACTTTGAAGAAACACTGGCAGGTGCTTCAAGCTTGGTCTTAAAGGTGTGTTAGGACAGGAAGTGGGCGGGAATGGCCATAGCGATTTTCAGGTCATGGGCAGGCGATGGGTGGGTAAACAACCAAACAACACCTACAAGCAGTGTGTCCTTCCCCTAGCTGTCCTCCAATGCAATAGTGTTGCCTTAATGGTGGTGCTTAAGCTCCACCCAATAGCCCAAAATGAAAATGTATGCGGCTGCACAAAACTTCGCACACGCCTCCACTTTAGCGCTTTCAAACTTGATTCACATAAAGGCGTCGGTAATTAACACACAGCTGAGCGCCCTGAATGGTTCTCTTGTGCATTCGGGTGCTAAGACGTTCATTCATCACCGAAGGGTTTTTCTACGTTTTTTGGCCAAAAAAACTCATCGAAAAATATGGAGGGGCAGGTGGGTAAAGGGATATAAAGGTGTGGGGGAAATCGGTAGTCAATAACTGGGAAGAGAGGGATTGGTGGGAACCCCCCAAATACAAATACAATGAGTCTTTTCAGCTAAAAATCAGTAGCAAAAAGCTCTAGGAAAACCAGCCTGGCGATGGAACGACATAGGAAATATTGGTTGTGAATAAAGCAGTTACTGGCAGGCACATGGCTCTTTCACCAGGTGCCGAGGCATGGGGTGGGGGTCCTCCAGCAAAGAGTCTCAAATACTACGTGAAATAATTCCGAGGAAAGCAAGAGTACCACACTGCCAGGGGGTGTCCCAGTAACGCGCAGCCACGTGGTGGCTCCAACAGCAGCATAGCACTAAAAACAATGCTAATGCTTGCTGCTG
Organism: Ambystoma mexicanum; assembly: GCF_040938575.1. NCBI lineage: Eukaryota > Metazoa > Chordata > Amphibia > Caudata > Ambystomatidae > Ambystoma > Ambystoma mexicanum. The sequence goes on from NC_090939.1 coordinate 50,286,875, forward strand.
GCGCGCTGTTTGTGCGTATGCAACGTCTCCACGTTGCAGCCTGCCCTGCAGGTGGGTCACGACCATGAATCCGTAGGTCAGTTGGCAGCCCTGAACCACAACTCCCAACATGCAATTCTCCTCTGGTTCTCGTGGCATTTGAGCTCCACTGCACTAAGATGTTGGAGTGCAGGAACCACAATTCTCAGCATGCAATTCTCCTTCGGTTCTTTTGGCAAAAGAGCTCCACTACACTAAGCTAGGATGAGCTGATTTTCAAGAAGAAAAACCGGGACAGTGAATAACAACATGAATGAAGGACTGCCCACACGCAACCCGCCCCCCTGCATTTTGCCCCTCATTTACACACCCCCATCCCACAGTATTTCCAGCAGTGGTCCTGCTTACAAAATGGGCCGTTTTCAATTAGGATGTATGCATGTTAACGAAAAAGGAGCTAGTGCATAGATTGCTATGACACGCCTTTCTGTTCACGAGCTTCGCAACGGATTTGTGTGGCACAACCAGGTAATGCATGTGGGTGGTACCTGAAAAGTTGGGGGTTCCAGTTCTACCTGCAACGGTAACATTCTGAGAGTATTTTGAAGTGTATTTATTTTATAATTATTGGTGATTATGTTAAAGCCTCCCTTTCCTCAAACTTGGGACATGGTTTTTATAAAAAAAAAAAACTAGGGGGATGGAGGCCACAATCCAGGGACAGTCCTTGCAAAACCGGGATGTCTGGTCACCCTAGCTAAGCTTTTGGAGTTCTAGAACCACAAGTCCCAACATGCAATTCTCCTTTGGTTTTCTTGGCTTTTGAGTTCTGCTGCGCTGGGCTTTTGGAGTGTTAGAACCACAGCTCCCAACATGCAATTCTCCTTTGGTTTTCTTGGCTTTTGAGTTCTGCTGCGCTGGACTTTTGGAATGCTAGAACCACAGCTCCCAACATGCAATTCTCTCCTTTGGTTTTCTTGGCTTTTGAGCTCTGCTGCGCTGGGCTTTTGGAATGCTAGAACCACAGCTCCCAACATGCAATTCTCTCCTTTGGTTTTCTTGGCTTTTGAGCTCTGCTGCGCTGGACTTTTGGAGTGTTAGAATCACAGCTCCCAACATGTAACTCTTCCTTTGTTGTCTTAGCTATGACCACAGTACTAGTCATATCATCTATGAGAACCATACGGCTAACAATCGATTACCAAATATTTTTCCACTCTGTAATGCAGCTTTGTAGCACTAGACATATTTGAAAAGCCTTTTAATCAATGCAGTAGTGCTTGCTTCATCATCCGTAGGCAGACGTAACTGCGCCCCATGAAACTTAAACTGGCATGACCAGGTCATACATCCGTTTCTGTAGCAGGTGCATTGATCCACTCTACTGTCAAAGCTTCCTTTTTTAAAATTATTTCTTAGGCGCGGAAAGCCTGCACGCATCAGGGCGCTACACAAAACATGGAAACAAAAAAAACCCTTGTGCAGGGGTCATGCTAGAAGGTTAAGGGCACAGGCTCGTGGCTTTCCTGACACTCTCCTTGGCATCATTTTGGGGGCATATAATATCACTGCCGAGAGACATCCGGCGACATCCTTCTGAAGGACCGAGCAACATGGGCACTACAGTCAGAGGCGTAGCCAGGATTCTCTAACCAGTGGGGCCTAGGGCTAATGTAGTTGGGCCCACTGCAGTGACATTAACTTCTGTAAATGCCCACACACCGCTGCTGAGCAGGCATTTACAGATTTTGGGTGGGCCATTCCCACCCAGGCCCTACCCTGTCTGCGCCTCTCCTCCCACCCACCTGTGCTGACTGCTTCCCTCCTCATGAAAACAGCAGCGCAGAGCAAGTCGTTGGCCAAGATCACAAAACAGTCATTGCAGTAGTCCAGAAAAATACACCCACTCTCCCGGCACCACCACACCATGCTTTATTGTGGTGTAGTCATTGTGCTGTAAAATGTTGTGGTCGAGGGGTATTGTGCTACTTACTACCTAGCTCAACTATTGAAGTTGAATATTTGTATTTTTGGTGGGTTTCATGAATTAGGGGTGCATTACTCCCCTTTGCCTTGCATGTTTACTTAACATCTACCATGTTGCATTTCAAACTTATCAGGCAGCATCACAATGACAACATCAAAAATTAAAGGTCTTGTGAGTGTTTTTAATTATTGCTACTTTAACCATTTTATTTTGATACAGTTCCCAACCACTTGCCACTAACTGCTTGCCCCAGTTGGAGGTTTGCTTTAGAATATGGGACTCACCCCAAACTTGAAACAATCGTAATACCCCTGGGAGGTCGACCAAGCGGCATTTGATGGTGTCGGAAACACCAAAAAGAATAGATGTCTGGTTTCCAGAGCTACCCAGCAACGCCTGGTCCTTGTTGCTAAAAAGAATCACTGGGCTAACCTATTGTTCAATCACTCAAATATTGTGCAGAAGAATTCCAATCAAAGCACGCATTGATTTCAAGATCCTCTCCTTCACACACAGATGCTTCCACAATACAGCACCCTCGTTCCTCACCCAACGCATCATCCACTACATCATTAGCGGTTGTAGGTCAAATGAACGACTGGAAAAGGGTCCACAGGTCAAAGGATCGACACCAAAGGGTCGACAGGTCAAAGGATCGAATTTTATTTTTTTTTCACATTTTTTTTAACCCCCCCTTTTTTTGCTAAAAACCACTTTTTTTCCCCCCAAAAAAATAAAAATGTGAAAAAAACCTAAAAAAATTCGATCCTTTGACCCGTCGACCCTTTGGTGTCGATCCTTTGACCTGTCAACCCTTTATATTCGATAAAGAGCGGGGGGGGGGGGTACTTGCTTCACAGTCATTGCCCCAGCCCTGAGGAATGCCCTACCTCTCCACATCCAAGAACAGCCTTCCTACCTGATCTTCAGAAAACTGCTAAAAACGTGGTTGTTTGACAAATATGAGTAACCTGAAACTGGCGTATCCCCACTACCAGACTATCTGCAGCATCTCCCATCATGCTTTTGTACCTTTTTGTTTTTGTCTTGTTCATCAATATACCAGCGCCGTGATACTTACGGGTTTGGGTGCTGTAAACAAATACAATAAATAAATAAATAAAGACACAGTGCAAGTTACGCAAAATAATGCGATCAGATCAGACTCGAACATTCCTAGTAAGCAATATATCTCTACGACTAGACTCTCTATAAATTGGTTGAACATAAGCAAAGAATTGACTTAAAACACTTTCCTTTACCCACAAGTGCCTCTCCCACCAAGCCCCTACCTACTTGTCCAACACCATCATTTGTCACTCATCTACTGGACCCACCAGGACAGCCCAGTCTCACTGTGTCGCCATCCCCGCGCTTCAAGCAACAACGCGCAGGTGGACTCAGCTACCCAGTCCTTGCGGCTAAGAAATGGAACTCACTTCCAGTAACATTAATAGAGGAACCTTCGTTTTCCATATTCCGGAATAAGGTTAAAGCCCATTTCCACGAGTTAGACCTCAACGTGGTTGCACTTTAGTTAGGCAATACAGGATATGTTCACTAGCCATTGTATATATGTACATTCTGACCAGCTTGCAATATAGACTTATGTATAGTTGTAATTACTTGCATCCTTCTTTTTGACTCATTCGTATTGCATCACTGCTCTGTAATCCTCCCTCTGTTTTAATTTGTGTAACTTGTAAACTCTTATGTCTGTATTCCTCCCCTGTTGTAATTTGTTGTAACTTGTAAGAATAGCACCCAGATGCCTTTGGGATTGGCTGCGCGCTACAAATAAATAAAACATAAACAGTGGAGCTGGATGTATGCGCTCCACACATTTCTGATGGTGTCTGTTTGCGCTGGAACTTTCTAACAATGTGAAGACTTTACAGCCAAAGTAGAAATGGTCCCAGTGTTCTTGCTTCTGCCTTTTCAAAGATTATAATTACCAGCAGTCACTGGAGACATATGTATTGGCAAGCCACTGCTTTGAGAGGGCCCAGCAGGGTTTCCTTTTCAAAGTAATAGTTGACCTTCCGCAGGGCATCGGCATCGGCAACCTGACCATGTTCCTTTGCCGCAAATCAATGTCGTTTGTCAATGAGGAGATACCAGCATGAAGTGAAGGAGGGTTACTAAGGCAATAAGCCCGAGCCAGTGGGCCATTACCGCGTAAAGTAATGCCCCAGAGTAATGCCCCGGGGCCCATAGTTAAAGGCCCGATCGTAGGCCACTGAAGCCGCTAATCCCAGTAGTTCAGATAATTTTTGATTCACTGTTTCCATAGTGGGTATTTTTGTTGTAGTTGTGTTTTCCATCTATATGTTTTCCATAGGAGGCCTATCTCCCAAGGAAGGATAACAGGGCCAGGGGTTTCTGAGTCTGATATGTCAGTATGGAGCACCCTTGCCACTCAAGTGGCTGCCCGGTGGTGAGCCACTGCAGGTGAGGAGGAGCAGAGCCGTGTGGCAGAGCACTGTGCCTGCAAGCCTTTGAAACAGGTGAGCAATTTGTGTGAGCTTTGGCCTGTCACATTAAAGCAGCCTTTTCCACTCATGAAGGTGACGCTGATTGGTTATGCCATACCTCCCACCCGGAGGCAATGCCAGGTCTTCGGCAGTGCCCTCAGTACAGGTTAGATGGCCCCTGGTTGCACGGTGTAGGAAACTGGATTCTTGCGCTGTGCCCACCAGTGCAAAGAGGGTCGCACTCGTCAGTCGACGGGGCGGGTTATCATTGATTGACATGCGTGTCATAATCGCAACTATGGTAAAATGTTAGATTTTATGGTGAAAGCTTGTCCACTTAAGATGGCATTTCGAAAGGTTGTCTACCTAAAGCGAGACTTTCCATCTGTACTATTGTAATGGTCTATATGTCCACGCCTGCCAACCATTTCAAAAGGTACCCCACGGTAAAACAATACCTCTTAAAGAACACAGAATGGTAACTGTGAATCTCATTCCTAATTACTACATGCAGAGTTTTAAAAAGAAGTGCTGGCGAAAATCTTTTGAAAAAAAGGTTGTTTTTTATTAGAAAAATTATCATGAATTTGTACCACTTGATAAGAGGGGTAAAATAAAGTGGGAAAATCAATCATAACCGTGGGAACACCCGGCGCGCCATGTGTTCTCTGACCCCTCACCCCTTCCTTCTCTCTGTATATCAAGCAGAAAATGTTTGTTTGTTCTTTATACAGTTCCACACCGTTCCACCAATCTGCACCACATTTTGCATAGTTAACTGTTAGGACCCTCCGGACATGGCATTTCGACACCCCGCCCCTTGCCCCGGATTTGAGCCCCTTGACACATGAGACGGTTGCCTGAAATTGGCGAAACATCAGCGTGGTCATTTAAGCAGGTATCTTTTTCAGACCTAGCAACACCCCAGAGCAGGTTTCAAGACCCTAGGGCGCACAGTTTGAGATATTTGCACTGCAGTGTACCAAGGTGAGGCGACAGGTGGGGAAAGCGCACAGAAGGCCTAGTGTGCAGTAACACACCAACTCTCGCCTCCCCGCAAGATCTGCTCCGGGGTATGTCAGCCAGCCACACAAGCCCATTCTCAGTGCAGTTTACTTCAGAGTGCAGAGCAGATCAAGAGATAAGCTAAATGGAACAGCGATCTACAGGATCACTGATTTTCAACAATTGATGAGAGTGTTATCATGTCTGTCTACAGAACCCAAGCTGAATATGGGTACTTTTTGCTAATGGTCTACAAGACCCACATTTAAAACCAAAAAAGAAAACCTTAAAAAACAGGGAGACACCTTCCCATGTAGGCCCTTGTCTCTCCCTGACAGAAACAGTGAAAACCTAGGCACAGGTCCATATAATAGGATGGGGAAATGTAGGCAAGTTCAACTATGGCTGTCTCATTTTGAGTGGATCCGCTTTTGATCCTCAAATGTAATCCGGATGCCAAATTTCAACGGAAGCACATTTCTACATTGATTTACTAAGTAGCCGTATTTTTGGAGCAAGGCTGGTGGTTGTTTTTTTTTTTTTTGGTTGGACAAAGTCCAGCTATCTCCTTTAATGGCCCTGCGAATAAAACATGGATGCAACATAAAATGGCGCGCAGCATCTGTCAAAGCGCAGATTAGTCTCCCCTCGCCCTGATGACTGTTGGGGCCCTGGATCACCAGGCCACGGCCCAATACGCATTCATGCGCTTGGGCGGACCAGAGGGGGCACCCTCCTGCATCCGGATCACCAGATGCAATATTACCAATTAAGAGGGCCGCGAGGGATACCCCGCGGGCTGCGCAGCTCGGGACACCAGAGCTGCACACCCACCAGCCCCGGTACTGGGGGCAACCGGGCCAGGAGCTCCACAGTCGCTGTGCTCACATGGCCTCCTCCGTCACCATAGATGGTGTTGCCCGGCACGGGCACCGTCTTCATGCCGGGCCACGTGGTGGGCCCACGGAACGCTGCGCCGCAACAGCATGGTGCATGAAGACACAGGAGTCAGGATCACATCCACTGAAGAGCGGAAGTGGCTCGTTATCTTTATTAACTTGGTCACATGGTTCCCCTATGTGATGAGGACAAACACACTGGGAGATACCATGTCTCCCCACAGGGGTGACATGCAACAATTACCAGGAAACGCCATGTCGCCAAACCTCTGGGTAACGCTGCACCTGCAGAGGCGTGCACAGATGTGTTGGGACTGGACAGCCCACAAGCCCCCCTCCCACCCAAGCATCTCCCAGGAGTAGGGAATATTCGCGGGCCTCCCCATGTCATCTGCCACTCCGCTTCTCAGCGTGTCCAGCGCGATGGTGGAGTGTTTCCAATTAATTCGTAATGAAATCAGCGGAGGGAGGCGATTAGTCCCGGCGAGGCCCGAGCAGGGGCCATCTCCCGCCCACCAGAGAGAGGCCTGCATTCCTGCGTCGCGCAATCACTGTTTAGATCTCGCGCCCGGGCGGCGCAGGCACTTAATGAAACGTCAATATTGTTCTTCGATCAGTCCCCGGCTTCTCGCCAAACGGGTCCTCCCTTTAACCCCCTGCTGGCCAGCGGACTGCAGAGGCTTCAAGGCCTAACACCGTCAAAGAGGAATGGGGCAGTTCTGGGGGACACTCCAGGCGACCAGTTCCAAATGGTTTTCACTGGATCCGGTGCTGCCCATTGGGTTTTTGGAAATGGGACTGTGTTCATTGGAGAAGCAAGGGAAACTTTAAAAATACCAACTAAAACTAATAGGCTCCAAAGGAGGCTAATTACCAGTCCCCACCAAGCAACTGGAAGTCCATCCATAGCATGAAGCAGGCGCACAAGTTAATTGTGATTGGCCAGTGCAATGTCAAGTAGACACAATATTGTGACACTCTCCTGGGTATTGGCCTTCAGGAAGAAGACTGGGGTCCAAAAACAAATATCACTCACAAATAAACCCCTAAAATCTGTCCAACTGATCACATTTACCCACTTCCTGCACAATCATTGAACTTCGCACTGTCCCAACGCCGACTTTTAAACAAACGGTCATATTGGGTGAACACATGGATACTCTGGCGGCCCCACCCTGCCCCCACACACTGAGGGGAGATAGGAGTGGAAAGGCACCTCGATTCCCTATCATTTGATTTGAAACTCACTAATACTCATTTTATTCACCTAAGAAGGGCTGAGTGGAACTGCCGGGATTCGAACCTGTGTCCTTGGCTTTGTCCACTGAGCCACGGACAACAAAGGCAGAAGACCATCCAGAAAGAATGTGGTTTACACCCATGTTCCAAACACTGTTGCCGTGTTGAACAGCTATCAAAGCGGGAGATCACGAGCAGTCCCACAACATGATGTGCCAAATCTATACCAAAGTATGTATGCACACCAACATGGAAGAATGGCAGATGGCACCCATGCAATGCAGGTGAATCCATACACTTATTTATTCAGCATGTGTAGAGCGCTCCCAGCCTGCATGCATGTGCCCTGGTTACAGTCAGGTCAGAGAACACAGGTAAGAGACAGACGGTAAAAGTACATAACACATGAGACTGGTTGCTGGTTACAAAGGTGCGCATCCCAGGAGCATAAGTCCGAGATGACAGAGGGCGCAGGTCATATCTGGAGAGGCAGATTGGTCTATAGGGTTTTGGGGTTTTGCCAGAAAAGCCAGGTTTGATGGCTTTTGCGGAAGGCCCAATAAGATGGTTCAGAGCGGAGCGAGGGAGGGAGAGAGTTCCAATGTTTGGCAGCTACCACAGGGAAGCTGCGGCCTCCTGCTTTCGACTGCTTGAATCTGGGAATGGAGAGTAGGTGTGAATAGGTGGCCCAGGTCGGTGTGGTGGACTAAGATTTGTTAATTTAGCTCGATAGGTATGAGGGTGCGAGGCATTTGTGAGTGACAGATACTGTTTTGAACAGAATGCGGTCTTGTTCCTGAAGCCAATGGCCGTTTCGTCTGGCAGATGAGATGTGCTCTCTTTTCGGTATGTTCAAGGCAGCTCGTAGGGCATTGTTTTGTATAATTTGGCGTTTTTTGATGTTGCTAGCTGTAGAACCTGCAAAGAGTGGATTGCAATAATCGATTCTTGAGATGATCGGTGCTCTAGCTGGTCTAATGCATCTCTCCGGGGATAAGAAGGGTCTGCAGGCATTGATGAGTTTGGTCATGCATGCTTCAGCAAAGGCTATTGTATTTACATGTCTTGTGAGGGAGAGCGAGGAATCTAGTTAGACCCCTAACATTTTTACTGATTTGGAGACCTGAATGGGGTTTCCGTCGATGGTGAAGGATTTGTATTTGTCGTTTCTTAAGGCGAAACGGAGTTCCAACGACGAGTATCCCTGTTCTTTCATTGTTAATACATAGACCATGATGCGCCATGCAGATTTGGATGGTTTGGTAAATTAGGTAGAGTGCAGTAGAGTCAGAATTTTGGTTACCCGTGATGGGCACATGAATTTGGATGTCATCCGCATAGTTTGTATAGGAGACACCCAAGGTGTCCAGTAGGTCGAAGAGTGGCTTTGTGAAGATTTTAGAACGCGTCGGTGGGATGCACGATCCTTGGATATGAGGGGCCGCAGCTGTGTTAGAGAAGACCCTCCTCGTGAGATTTGAAAGGAAGGACTCCATATTTCCAACACATGAGCAAGTGATGAAAAGAAAGGTTACAAAAAAAAAGTTATAGCTAAAAGGAAGTGCACGTACTTACAGGGTGATATAAACAATAATCGACAGGAAGACAATAGTACAGGAGAGGGAGTGCACTGTTCTCCTAAAGACAACGTGCAAATTCCCAAAATGCCTTTATCCACCATTCAAGAATCTCAAACAACCCTGTGTTTATTCCTGATTTTATTCACTCAGTCATTTCTTTTGGGTATTTATTGAGCACGAACCCAGCTTTGGGAAATGACAGCGTGCAGTACATCAGTTGGGGGGTACAGGCATACACTGGATGGTTACCATGGTTACGGGGGTGGGAGACCTTATTAAATAGCAATAATTAGCAGAATACCAGTTGGGGCAGCAGTTAGTGGGCAACATGTTACGGTCCTGAAGGGAGCATGTTGACCAAACCATGGCATGGTTATTCAGGGGGGAACTAGGACTGGATGGATTTGTGGGGTGGTTGTGAAGAAGGGGAATCTTGGAGAGGGGGGTCTTGCAGTTCGAGTAGTGCAAATGGGACAAGGTCCACAAAGTTCTTCTTCCATCCAATGGCCATAATCCCCCCACTTTGCAAGCAGTGACGCACAATGCTTCTAGTATTGACGCCAGGACAGGATTTGCACAGAATTTCCCCCACCACCAGTCTAATCACACTAGCTGAGCTCGAGCACTCAGGCCCCACAGAACCTCCCCTATCTAGGTGATGCCTTTCCTGGGAGCTGAACCTTGCTTTCCCAGACTCAGAAAGTCACTCTTACAGCCCCCAGTGATGAAATCTCCACAATGATGCCAGGGCTTCAGGGCGCAGGCCTCCGTCTCGACTGCCTTCACCGGACTGGACTTGCTAGCTGGTAGTGCCTACCGTAGACGTGTTGGAGCCCAGCTCGTCTTATCTTCATACCCTGGAAGACCTGTGGCCCCGTGACACCATGATAATGCACAAATCCTAAAAAGGATGAAAGCGGAAGACTCCCAGGGTTTCCGATGTAGGATGAAGTTGACAAGCAGCCACAGCCCCCAAACTGTCCCCAGATAAGGTAACTTAAAACATTTGATGAAATGCTCCTGGAAGCCAGATCCTTCTATATAAAAACCACAAGGGTTGGATGGAAAGCTTAGAATTAATCAAAACCACTGGGTATTTTTCAGGGCTGCTTCCATTCCATGTTATTCCATCTCAACTGTGCCATGAAAGAAGGGACCCAGCAATAGACGAGTCCGTTTTGTTTCTGCGGCCAAATGAAGCAGTCCAACCCCAACGGCAAGGACCCATCTCCTTTATACAGGAACACAGGAAATCCTTCACATCTCTGGCCTGGTCAGTAAGGTGCTTAATTCTGCGGGCTCTGTGACTAGGGGCTCTATGCCTGGGCAACTGGGCTTCACAAACTCTGAAGGAAGAAGAGATGAACCTGTGTCCTGCAAGCTAAAACCCTGATGCCAGCAGCGAGTTATCTTGAAGCACCCTGCACACAACCAGCCCTGTAAAATCACCTGGCAAACATAACATTTCCCACACGCTAGGCGTAGCTGTGAAATATGTCCCACCAAACTGAGGCAATAACCATTGACCAATAAGACCTATATTACTGGCTTTACATTGCAATAGTGACATCTGAAATCATTACAAAGAATGGGCCTCAGGAAAAACGTGGAGTAAGGGACATCAAGCGGATTCTTCAGTACTGCCCGAGATGCAAGAGATATTTTAATAACGGTAGTCCAGGGATTAGCAATAATGACCTTTGGGCAGCGTTGGCAGCAGGAGGTGTGGGGGGTCTGGGGGGTTCTATAATAATCAAATTGCAGAGAGGGAAGAAAATGTAGGCAGGTTCTTGGTTGGCAATAGGTTGGCAATATTGACATTGCATAGTATAATCAATGAAGAACATCAAACTGTGTCAGACATGTTAACCCCATGAAGGAGTACTACAAATACAAATCACACAGCCCCCACACATAGACCCATCCACCCCCCATCAGCCCCACATGCCCATCTATACCCTGCCACAATTGCCAACATAACCTCTTCCAATATGTAGGTGCTTATCCAGTCCTGGGTTTATTCTTTGCATTCTGGGACATGTAGTTCGGCTTTCGCTATTATACAACTCAGACTACACGTCCCATAATGCAACAGCGGGCAACTATGCACTGTGAGGCAACCCCCATACTCCACCCAAACACGCACACACACTGCAACACTTCATCCCTCTATCACGATTTATTAGGCGGTGACTCTCAAGTCAGGGAGTTCCTTCCCCCACCCACCCCCAGGTGGCGCACAACAAATCGCTTTGCAGATTCAACTTTAGTGATGCCTCCACCCTATATAGCACCATTCAGAAAATACCCTCTTTACCAACAATAAGCTAGGAAACAGGCCAGGGTGTAGTAAAAACATACATTTATTTAAGTTTTTACAAAGAATAATGGAACAGTCACCAAAACATCAGCCACCAACGCTGTGGCACTCCACAATATCAAAGTTTCAAATGACTTGCACCAATTGACTGACTTATATTTCTAATGGACCTTCAGATGCTACAGCACACAGGTAACATTTAGACATGGGCAGTCATCACTTTACAATCGGATTTCTTGCTATTGAACCCATAGACACATGTAAAACACACAGTGATTGCTTAGTTTGTTACCATGCTCTTTCCTCCCAGCAACCCGCACCCTCCAGGCATCAAACCGATATGACCCCTTAATTTGAAGGCAAGGTACAGGGAGTGGGAATACAGTAGGAACATCGTTTTGGCTTTTTATTAGAAAGGCAGGGTTTGGGAAATAAAGTGAATGCAAGGCTTTGGGAATTCCGGTTCGGGAATAAATAGGAATAAATGGAAAATTTCGTTTTGCACCACTCATTTAAGGGAAATGTAATGCTTTGGGATTCTTGTTGGAACGAATGGTAACGTTTGTTTTAAGACACTCTATATTAACTTGAAAGGCAGGTTTTGGGGGTACTTCTTTAGGGGATTAAGGCCACCCCATCCTGCACAGAAGTCAGGGGTTTCAGAAAATAATCACCCAAGTACTTATTGTCTATAACGTCTCTAACACACTGGGCATGAACTTTGTTAGTTTCGAACTCTAACAACACTCATGCAGTGGGTTTTCTATATGGGAATCCATTGATTTAACTTTAATTAATTGTGATAAGGATCTACACAATTGTATGTGCCCCGCCCCACAATTTAATGGACAGGATTAAGGCGGGCAGTGCCCAACACAATTCAATTTAAATGGAGAGGGTGATTTTCTATCGCGGATTCATTTGGCTTAAATTTCATAAAATGTACCACGGGTCTCCCCAGTTCCACCCCCTAACCGCTATGCGAGATGGAGTTTAAGGCGGGCAGAATCCCCCCACACTTTTGTTGGCATTTGGATGAATCTACTTACATGGGAGCTCTTGGTTATGGGGCATCCAGGGAAACAGCGGGGCTCCTCTGAGGACAGCACATATCTGGTCATAGGCTTCAGACAAGGACAGTCCTCAGCACCCAGACCTCCTCTGGCTCTTCAAATAGCAGGCCCAGCTAACTTCGAGATTCCCCAGTCTCTGTCCCCTATGCAAGGTTTGAGGCCTTTCCAGGTTACCGCTTTTCTCCTGACGAAGGTTTACCCTGATGGCCTTGGCAGCTCTCCATGCCTCTCTGCTAGTTGTTCCTCTCAAGAGTCCAGAAGTAGACTATATCCTGGAATAGAGTGGATATGTGAAGCGAAAAGTCCCTCTCAGATTGGAAACTGATCTCTTATAGGGCTGGGGGCACTCACATATTATCATAATTCCCATGATACGGAGTTGCTAGGTCTCTCCCTCCGCCCTACTCCATTAAGCCCACTGCCTGCCGATAGGTCAAGGAGTTGGGAGGTGTGGATGATATGGAGGCTGAGGGAGGAGAAAGATTAATCATCCCAAAATGACAGGTGGGTTTACCTTTTCAGTGTTCCTAAAAATCTCACAACATGGCAGCTACCTTGATGTTTCAGATCACTGTAGGCACATACTGTGGTGCTGGAAATGCATCGGAGGGACAGGGCCTCCGTATCCTTGTCCTTTACTGCATTTTATCATGTGTTCTGTCGTGTTTTCCGTGCAGGAGTTCATGTGGGACTCCTGGCGGTGCAGCTCTCATTTTTGGTTTGGTGAACAGACCCATGGGATACCCTTATGGCACCCATGGGTAGGGGCACAACCCTGTGCCCCTAGTGTATGTTTTTGGGCACCTGTGTGTGACCCACAGAGCAGGGTACGGGCTGGTAGCAGCTCCGTGCTGAAATGACTGGTGCCCTGAGCGTCCTCCATTTTGGGGTGCCCAGGCCCTGTCATTGATATGATATGATATGATAGTTTATTTATATAGCACCTATACACAATGTGTTTCAAAGCGCTTCAAGGCAAGGGAGGGAACAAGGGAAAATACAATGACATTCTTACAGGCCATGAACAGTAAGGATGTGAAATTAACTATCGTACTCGGCCTAACGACAGTTCAGATAGTGCAAGAGCTAAGACATAGATAAGGAAGGGAGGGGGAGAGGGGGAAGGAAATGGAAACAGACAGGCGACTACCGTACTAGGCCTGACGACATTTCTGCTAGAGCCGGAGAAAAACAAGAGGTGAGGGAGAGGGGTGCAGAAAGGTAGGGGAGGAACAAAACAAGCGACTATCATACTACGCCTGACGACATTTCAGATAGTGCTGGGGGGGGGCATTAAGGGGAGGAGGGAGGAGACAGACGAGGTTGCTATCATACTGGGTCCAGGGACAATTCTGATAGAGTAAGTGCTTAGAAGAAAGTAAGGGGAGGAGATAGGAAAAGGGAGAAAGGGGGAGGAGGAGAGAACTGAGAGTAAGCAGTCAAAAAGAGTGGAGAAGCAAGAGGGGAGAGCGACTACAATTGCAGAAGTCAGTAGTAACACAATGCTGCAAGCCAGGATACAAGATGAAGATGGGAACAGCATGATTCAGGGCCACCATGAGTACAAGATGCAAGGGAGGTCCAGTATGAGAGTTGAGAAAGGATAACGCACCGTGAATGAATGAAGTCATAAAAGTCAAATCCAGCATTGGCCACAAGACAGTGATGGTGAAACCAGAATTTATCAGGACAGACTCCTGCAGAAATAGGCTTGAGTGGGGTGAGGGGGCGAAGGGTAGAAGAATCAAGCAAAACAGGCAACACCTGTGTGCAAGAATGGTGGGGGCACAAGGAAACATGATGGGGGGACGAGAGGGGGTGGGATGGCCTGTGGGGACAGAGGGAGTAACACATGTTGGTGCATGCTTACCTGCTGTCTGAGCAGGGGTTTGGGCCCTGGGTCCTCCCAGTCCAAACAGGAATTGCCCTTTTCTTCGTCTGCCCTTCGCTTAGGACGCCCGGGTGAGAGACGCCCTTGATCTAAGAGTTTAGAGCAGGAAGGAAGAGGCAGGGCTAAGAAGGTGCGTGGTGCTTAAGCCAGGTGACCTAGATCCACTTGCGCCTGCTCCCCGTCTGCAAAGGAAAGAGGCTGGAGGGCTCCTTATGTAGGGAAAAATTAGCGGCAAGCAGGAAGGCACCAGGTGGGCAGGGTTTGCTAAGTGGTGAAAAAGGGCAGCAAGCAGGAAGGCACCAGGTGGGCGGGGCTTAGGCCAGGTGACCTACATCCACTTGCACCTGCTCCCCATCTGCAAAGGAAAAGAAGCAGGAGGGCTCCTTAAGTAGAGAAACAGAGCGGCAAGCAGGAAAGCACCAGGGGAGCGGGGCTTGCTAAGTGGTGAAAATGGGCGTCAAGCAGGAAGGCACCAGGTGGGCATGGCTTGCTAAGTGGTGAAAAAGGGTGGCAAGCAGGAAGGCACCAGGTGGGCGGGGCTTAGGCCAGCTGACCTAGATCCACTTGCACCTGCTCCCCATCTGCAAAGGAAAAGAGGCAGGAGGGCTCCTTAAGTAGGGAAACAGAGTGGCAGGCAGAAAGGCACCAGGTGGGGGGGGGCTTGCCAAGTTTTGAAAAAGGGCGGCAAGCAGGAAGGCACAATGTGGGCGGGGCTTAGTCCAGGTGACCTAGATCCACTTGCACATGCTCCCCATCTGCAAAGAAAAAGAGGCAGGAGGGCTCCTTAAGTAGGGAAAAAGAGTGGCAGGCAGAAAGGCACCAGGTGGGCGGGGCTTGCTAAGTGGTGAAAAAGGGCGGCAAGCAGGAAGGCACCAGGTGGGCGGGGCTTGCTAAGTGGTGAAAAAGGGTGGCAAGCAGGAAGGCACCAGGTGGACGGGGCTTGCTAAGTGGTGAAAAGGGTGGCAAGTAGGAAGGCACCAGGTGGGTGAGGCTTAGGCCAGGTGACCTAGATCCACTTGCACCTGCTCCCCATCTGCCTCCATTGGAATCGGTAGATTCCTGATGGAGACAAAATGGCCCCCATGGCCTCTTGCCTTCCATCACCTGTTACCTTGATCTTCCCGAAGTCCCGGGAAGCCCTGCCTCTGTCCCTTCCCCCTGACTGGCTATTGGGTGGAAGTTCCATATATGGTAGTGTGGGGAAGTGCCAACCAGACTGGCTGGAGCCTGCACAACAACCATATGTTGTGGGTAAGCCTGTGGGTGGGACCTGGGTGAATGAAGTGTGTGACAAATACGCATTCTATGTTGTGGGTGTCTAGTATCTGGTTGTTGACACAATGACTGAGACAGCCCTGCCTGAAACCGGTATGAATTCAGTTTGGAGTGTTGAATGGCTCAGTACTTGTCCCAATACACATAACTTGTTGTGAGTTTCTGGAGAGAAGTGAATGGCCTGAATGCACTGTGTGCCTGATTGGCTGCCTGCCTCCATGAATGCCCTTAGTCATGATTGGATGCTTGAGTGTGACCCAGTGGAATGAATGGGAGATCAACAGTATATCTGGGGACCTCTCACTGCTAGGAATCGTGTTCAGAAGCTGAAGTCCACTACGACGAGTAACTGGAGTAACTGAAGCTTGACCTTGAAGCCCTGCTGGACGAGAAGAATTGCTGTTGCTCTCCTTCACAATCTGAAAGCTGCTGTGCCTCCAAGGACTGACCCAGAGAGGACCTGGTAAGGCGCCCTCTTCCCGAGCTACGAGGGACCATCGTGCACAGCTGATATTTGCCTAAGCTCCCTGGTAGACAGACCTTTGACAGGCTGCCGACCCAATATGGGGACTGCTGGGGATCTCCAAGGAGAAATGCCCAGACTGTTGTCCACCACTGTCGATGACCGCCGTCGCAGACCGGAGCTGCCGTGCTCCTGTTTTGCCTAAGAACTTTCGAATCCAAGGATGCTCTCATCCACATCGTCGCTGCTGCATCCTGTTGGAGAAGGCCTGACCGTCGACGCACCGAGGAGCATCCACTGGTGGGTTTCCCGCCACCCAAAGACCACAAAGACGCCAACGACTCGACGCCCTTGCTGGGCCACAGTTCTTCCAACTATTTGCGGTCCAGAACTATCGACACCGTGGTGCCCTGCACGCCTCTTCCTGGCAGGACATTTACGCTTCCCCGTCAACGAGCACCGCTAGGAACGAAGCTGCCACTTCACCGTCGTAGCTCGACCTGTTCTCTGTCAGATGTTCGACGACCCGTGACTCCTGCCTTAAAGGGAGGGCACTCAAGAAGGGCCGTTGATTCCCCGACGAGTAACGCTACAATGCCAGGTACTTTGGGGTTGCAGAAATATTGGAAAGGCTGCTGAGAACAATATATGGACTGGGCTTGTATCTTTATTCTAAAGGTTGCCCAGGAGGGGGGATCTCCACACAGAACTGTGTTTAACGATAGGGACCAGTATTCTGCCAATTGTTCAACCATCTTGCTTTCCTTTCTTTCGCTACTGCTGGTTTCCCTTTATTCGATCTGTGTGTCATTCTGACCGTATGCACTTTAATGAGATCTGATAACGTTTGTGGTACCACTTTAAAACTGTATATATTTACCATTGTTGATTTTTGGAGCACAAAGTGAGTTATTGTGATAGTGTACTTGACCTTGAATATTAATTATATAAAGACTGTGTTTTAACCAATACAGTGTGCGGACATTCCTTTGTGGGTGCTTGGAGACTACACTGTACTTAAGAATCAGCCTGCATCACCTCCTGAGAAGCTAGGCCTTGATTGCTTGACCACGTACCAATAATAGAGAATCTTGGCTGGGGTCCTCTGTGCCTCTCCTCTACCATATAGAGAGTGGAAGTATAGACCACCCCCCTCCGGCGTCTTTACACATATATATATTTGAGTTCTATATTTCATGGCGTGGCAGAAAATACTAATCTTATTTTGGCATGCCCGTCCTGGGAGGAGCTACCATTTTTTTATTTGCTCCTGAGCAGAAATAGTAAAAAATCGGACACTTCAAGATTTAAACATTAATTTCCCACTCTATCACCTGACCAACTTTCCATTTCCTTGGAATTATAAGAAGGCCGGAATCATAATTCTCTTCATAACTCAAATTGTATACATCACACACAATCCATATTACATGGTACCGACAGGCTTCCTAACCCCTTTAATATGAGTCCGTGATGAGCTCTCCAGGACACAAGATTCTCTTTATATTAAGGAAAATGTAATCCGATGTTAATCAGCCAATGCTTCAAATGTGCCCATCCGTTTCACAATAGCCCCACCTTTTTTTTTAAAGTTTCATTTCACTTTTGTCATATATGACCAGGACATCTGCCTTGCTCATATTATTCTCCCCTCCCCTTCTTGGCTTCAAAGGACATACCCTGTTCAGGGCTAATGGACAGTTAATGAGGAGGTTTGACCTTAAAGGTCATTTCTGCTGGACATGGTATCTACAGCCTCCACAATTCTAATCTAATTCTCTGTAATTCTTAGCATTTACACTGCAAACCAGGCCTGCTTTTCCTGGTGGGCCCAGCCCAAAGGTCTTGAGGTCAAAGTTTCAGTTCAATGGGGAAAACAAGCTACATACATAATTCTAACATAATAGCATTTTAAATTGAAAAGATGTGTTCAACATTACCTTTTGTATCGCATCTGGTCTGGCTGTTTATAACTACAGTATAATATTTAAACAGATATAAGTTAAATTTTGGTATCATTCACACATAGGCTACAGTTACATAAGGAACCAGTGTTCAATTTTACACAAACGAAATAGGCCTTTCTCTTTAAAAGTTATAATATTATATAATGAAAATAAGTATTTTTATCATGAACAAATGCAAAAGGCTTGGCCTCACTTTGGATTTCTGGATCACCATCTTGTGCTGTATAGAAAACAATGTCACATGCTGCTATCTGTCTCTTTAAATTGAAATTGTAAGTTTCCATATTTTAGGAAAAACAGCATCTCCAGCCTCACATCTTATTTTTCCATACACCAGGCACATTCAGTCATCTTAAGCTCTCAGGCATATTTCTCTTCACATGAGCACCTGTCCAGTCTAACACAGTGGAAGGAGGCCCATTTCTTTCGTTTCACTAGGCCTGTTTTGTACTGGCTTTTTTATTTCAAAGGAACTCCACATTAGCCAGCTTCACTCTCCCAATAGGGGCCTAGCATGGTGTCTCCATCACTGTCACTCTGGGGCTGTCTTTTAACCCACAACTCCACCAAAGACAATTCTGCCCCATCCATCCACTGTTAACCCACATACAGGAATTGCCATGCCCTCACAGTGACCACCCCACAATACCACAGAGATTCCTCAACAATGCATTACAGGCACATCCCCGCCTTCCATTCATCCTCCTAATCCTAGGCACTTTGCACCTACACGCCACCCCCACAGGCGCAGGTCAACTATCTCTCCATATCCCTCAACCGACCACCGATACAGGAGAGGCAAGGAAATGCACTGGAGGAGTGGGAAAAGGATGAAGAGGTGTAGGAGGAGAAGACAGGAAAGGAAGGAAAGAAAAGGAAAAGGTCTCCTGGATCATCTGCCAATTTAGGAACATAACTGAATTCCAATCCCAGCTTCACCAGTTGACCAAAATTGTGTAAACTTGGGCAAATCACTTTATCGCACAGAGCACCTGCTTGCTGTATGCCAAATGTAGTAGTATTTTTAAATATTTCCAAAAACATGACTGAAGACTTTATCAAATCAAAAGGACTGGCCTAGAGAGGAGAGATGTGGTCCAGTGCATAAACTGCAGACTTTGGAATCCGATTATACCGACTCTAATGCAGCGTCTCCACCTGCATGAAATGGTGTAATCTTGAGCACATCTCTTTAGTCACTGTTCTAATCACTAGCGTCTTCTGTGTGGGATGAAATATAGCACCTGAATGCCAGAAATAAAGAGGCCAGACCCATATTTAAGAGTGAAGCTGACTGGTGCTATCTATTCCCCCCCTGGAAAATGCAGGCCAGTCCCAAAACACTGATGTTTTCGGACTTAAGGCCTAAGACATGAACAGAAATGGCCCTCTTTCAACTTTACCAAAATGAACGCTTGTGTGAAGGAAAATGTGCCTGGAAACTCAAAGTGCTGGATGTGCCCAATGCATGGCAAAAAACATATGTGGCTGAAAATGCTGTTTTACTCAATACATGAAATGCTACAATTTCTACTGCAAGAGACAGATAGCAGCGTGTGCATTATCTTTATGCAGCATGAGACTGTGATCCAGAAATCTAAAGTGAAGCCAAGCACTGTACTTTTGTCACAAATAAAAACACTTACTTTTCAACATTAAAATGACCTAAATGAAAAGGAGAGGCCAGCTTGTGGTAGAAGTGAACATTGGTGCTCGCTGTTAACTGGCCTATTTGCTGAAATTCTGAACGTACCTTGGGGTTAATATTGTGGAAGCAAAAACTATATGTTATGTACAACAGGTTTAAATGTCATTTACTATACAAATGGTTAAACATCATGCCATGCAAAATGTCAAAAGGTAAACACAGTTAGTTGATTCACGGATGTACTGTCAAAAGTAGGGGTGCAGCTGGGCATTTCTACTGAACTGGAACCTTGAGCTCAAACACCTTTCCTGTGCTTGTCCAGTAGAGGTAGGTCAGGTTGTCAACAATCAATCAGGTTTATTACTTAAAAACACAAAGACATACATAGCCAGAGATGTAAACCACAGTGGAAATAAATAAGGCCAGCTCAAGAGAAGTGACCTAGGGTCAGGTCTGCCCATAAAATGTGCATTAAGCATGAAGCAGGGTCCTTTTGCAGCTCTTTAGGAGAGCTAAAATCAACATGGTCCAAATGCCACATGCCCTGTAAGTGCATTTGGGAAACAAAACCGAAGAAAAGGTGGGGATAGGAAAGTGAGTGAGGCCAGTGAGGCAGGGGTTTAATTAATAGAAAAATACATTTTATTGCATACAAAGGGCAGCATATATGCCACAAAGCTCATGACAGAAATCTCTTTTGAACTATGCTAACACGATTTTTGTGTGATAACTATAACAGAAGTGATTAAGAAAAAATTAATTTGGGCCTTCCCATGATTCAGAGAAATTTGAAAGTTGGTGTGAGAGTGAATTACTAAATGAAGTATGATGGCGTGTCATCGTTTTCACTAGTCTGGTCTATGAGGAAATCAAGAACAACAATAACCCCAGCTCAGGAAGGGTGTGCCGAGGTAAAATTAGTATGGCCTGATTCACCGTAAAAAATAGAACTCATACATATATATCATCATGAGTTATTTGAAAGACCCAGGAAGTTATTACAGTATGAGATTTTTCAAAACAAAAGATGCCGGAATCCATGTTAATTTGAAATGATGTATCTATCGGTTACCAGTCAATTGGTCGAAAACATTTGGTCGACAGGACAATTGGTCGACACCATTTGGTCGAATGCCAAATGGTAGAATTTTTTTTTTTTTTTTTTTACCCCTTTTTTGGTTTTTTTTGGGGGGGTCCCCCCCCAACCCCCTTTTTTTCTTTTTTGTTTTTTCCCCACACGAAAACCCACAAAACACATATATATAAAAAAAAAAAAAAATTCGACCATTTGGCATTCGACCAAATGGTGTCGACCAAATTGCAGTCGACCAGAATGTTTTCGACCAATTGACCGGACACCGTATCTATCTCCACCCTTAGACTGTATAATGCATAGCTCTCAGCTCCTGGTCCAATCAGCAGGCAGAGGGTGTGTGGTGGGGGAGCTGAAGGGAATAAGGAAGCCAATCCTGCCCACGGGAATCATGACACATTTGTGATGTCACTAGGCCTATAGTAGGACCCGTTTGCATCGTAACTGGGCTTTTTGTGAATTATTCCGGGAGAGAGCTGCTGCTGGACTCTTGTGAGGAAGAACTAGCAAAGAGGCCTCAATCCTTGCTCTGGAGACAGTAATTGGGAAATAGAGAAGCTAGCTGGGACCCAAACCAGAGGAGCAGAAGGAGTCTGGGTGCAGGAGCAAATCCTTGACTGAAAGCCGTTGACCAGACCTATGCTGTCCATACAGGAGCCCTGCTGTTTTCCCTGACCAAAGCGTCCCATGTAAATAGATATCGCAAAGCTATCACTTGATCACTTGTGTGGGGAGCCACCTGCCTTTTAGTTGGTAGAGGGGGTGAACCTTGGTAGGTCCTTCACACAATTTATTAAATCTTATTCAAACTTATTTCCCCATTAGAAAACCACCCCTCTGTTGAAATTGCATTGTGTTGGGGGCAGCGATTCCTTAAACCTTTCCATTAAAGTGTGGGGAGGGGGCAAACAGTATAGATCCTTAGCACATTTGATTAAAATAAATCAATTAATTCCCACATAGAAAATCATGGGATGAGGGTTGTTAGAATTTGAAACTAACAATAGGTCATGCCCAGTGTGTAAGAGCTGGCAGAGCCCATAAAGACCTGGTTGACTGTCTCTGAAAACATTGACTCCCACATAGAAAGGGGGGAGTGTCCATCATCCCAAAAAGGAAGTAATCCATAAAACACCACTTTTCAAGTCAGCGTAGAGGGTGTAAAACGAAATTCGCCATTCATTTTAAACCAGAATTGTGAAGTATTGTATCTCATGTGCATGTGTGTTGCAAAACAAATGTAAAGACTGGAGGGGGGGGGTCTGTACTTCTGCTCTCTATATGGTACAGGAGAGGTACAGAGGACCACAGCCAAGATTCTCTATTATTGGTAAACGTGGGTGAGCAATCAAGGCCTAGCTTCTCAGGAGGTGATGCAGGCTGGTTCTTAAGTACAGTGTAGTCCCCAAGTCCCCATAAAGGAATGTCCGCACACTGTATTAGGTAAAACACAGACTTTATATAATTAATATTCAAGGTTATGTATAACATCACGATAACTCACTTTGTACTCGGTTATCTACAATGTCAAATATACAGTTATATGTGGTACCACTATTACTATTTGATCTCATTAAAGTGCATCAACTGTACGGTTAAATGTCACACAAATCAGTTTGTAAGGGAAACCAACAATAGATATGGGAGGAAAGCAGTTGGTTAGAACAATTGGCAGAATACTGGACCCGTTACCTAGACACAGTTCTGTGTGGAGATTCCCCACCTGGGCAACCTGTAAAGTAAAGATCTATCACAAGCCCAGTCCATATATTGTTTATAAGAGTCTTTCCAATAGTTCAGCAACCCCAAAGTACCTGATGTTGTGGCGTTCCTCGTCGGGAGATCAACGGCCCTTCTTGGGTGCACTCACTTTAAGGCAGGAACCACGGGTCGTTGAACGTCCGGCGATGAACAGGGTGAACTACGGAGATGAAGTGGCAGCTTCGTTCCTAGCAGAGCTCGTCGACGATGGAGCATAGACGTCCTGCAAGGAAGAGGCGTGCGGGGCACCTCGATGTCGATAGTTAAGGACTGCAAAGAGTTTGAAGAACTGTGGCCCAGCAAGGGCGTCAAGACGTCCGGCGTCTCTGTGGTCTTTAGGTGGCGGGAAACCCACTGATGGATGCTCCTCGGCGCATCAGCAGCCTCGACTTTCTCCGGCGGGAAAAAGTGGTCGACGGTGCAGGCGAGAGTGTCCTTGGATCAAATTAATTTCTTAGGCAACGGGAGCATGGCGGCTCCGGTCGGCGACAGCGGTCACTGACGGTGACGGACAACAGTCCGGGCGCTTCTCTTTGGGATTCCTTGGCAGTCCCCTTCTCCAGTCGGCAACCTTTCGTAGGTCTGTCTACTAGGGAGCTTTGGCAAAGATCAGCTGGTGCACAGTGGTCCCTCGTAGCTCGGGAAGAGGGCGCCTTACCAGGTCCTCTCTGGGTCAGTCCTTGGCGACACAGCAGCTTTCAGATCAATGAAGTAGAGAAACAGCAATATTTATCTTCCAGCGGAGCTTCAAGGTCAAGTGCCAGTTTCAACTCCAGTTACTCTTCAACTTCTGAACACAAATTCTAGCAGTGAGAGGCCCCCAGATAAACTAGTTGATCTTCCATTCATTCTGCTGGGTCACACTCAGGCAACCAATCAGTAAGAAGGGCGTTCATGCAGGCAGGCAGCCAATCAGGTGCATAGTGCATTCAGGCCATTCACTTCTCTCCAGACACTCACAACAAGTTATGTGTATTGGGACAAGTACCCAGCCATTCAACATTCCACACTGCATTCATACCAGTTTCGGGCAGGGCTGTCTCAGTCATTGTGTCAAACTCCAGAAACCAGACATCCACAACAAGATGTGCATATTGGTCACACACTCCATTCACCCAGGTCCCACCTACAGGCGTACCCACAACATACAGTCACTGGGAAGGCTCCAGCCAATCTGGCCTGGACTTCACAACAACACCATATATGGAACTTCCAAACAACATCCATTCAGGGGGAAGGGACAGAGTCAGGGCTTCCCAGGAATTTGGGAAAACAAGGTAACAGGCAATAGAAAGCAAGAGGCCACAGAGGCCATCTTGTTTCCTATCAGGAATCAATTGATTCCAATGGCAGGGCCTGGGTATCGCAAAATGGAGGATACTCAGAGCACCTGTCAAATTCAGCATGGAGCTGCCACCAGCCCATACCCTGCTCTGTGGGCCACACACAGGTGCCCAAAAACATACACTAGGGGCACAGGGTTGCACCTCCACCCATGGGTGTCATAAGGGTTTCCCATGGGTCTGTACACCAAACCAAAAGAGAGAGCTGCACCACCAGGAGTCCCACATGAACTCCTGTGCGGAATACACGACAGAACACACGATAAAAAGCAGTAAAGGACAAGGATACGCAGGCCCTGTCTCTCTGATGCATTTCGAGCATCACACATGTGTGTTGCAAAACAAACATTTCTTTTGTTTTCATTTTTCTCAGAGCTCAAAATATCAAGTCCTGCCTTTTATTTTCAAGTGTGTTAAAAAAACGATTTTCATTTGAGTTCCTTTTTTCCAACCTTGCCTTTTAAATAATAAGCCCAAAATGATTTTTCTCATTGAATTCCTTTCCCAAACAGCACCTTTTAAATCAGCAGCAAAACGATGTTCCCGTTGTGTCCTCACTCCCTGCATCTTGCCTTGAGTCCTGGAGGGTGGGGCTTGCTGGGAGAAAAGTATTGTTTCAAAGTAAGTCATTCCTGTGAACCCTGTATTAGATTGTGAATGTTTTCTGTCAGTTAAATTGAAATTAAATCTGTGTACGCTATTATCGCATGTTTCAAAATTTCACCTGTGTTGTTTTATATAATCGAGTAATTCTGTGATCTTGGCTGTTGCCACATCATTGGTGGCTGTTGTTAGTCTGTCAAATCTTGAGCAAATAAATGAATAAATATATGTTCTTACTACACACCGGCCTGGTTCCCAGTCCATTGCTGGCAGAGGGTGTTTGTTGGCGTCAGGTGCGAGACGGGTTAGAGACCTCACCAAATTGAACCCAAAATAAACAGTGCTTTGTTGTGCGCCACCTTGCTGGTGGGGTGGGAGGTCTGCCTGAGTTGAGTGCAACCATGTATTAAAGCGCGACACCTGCGAAAACGAGGAAGTGATTAGACATACATTGATCGAAAGGAAAATGTACTACATTAAATCCAAAAGACTGGTGTTGAAGTGTGAAAGGGAGCAGGTGCAGCCTATCAGCACAGTTAATGACTTAAATACCATAATATCCTTCTCCATTGGACCACAACCATTTGATACTTGGCAAATCACTTTGTCCCCCTGTTGTTTTCCTATCAGGCAAGGTTGTTTGGGTGTTTGTGTTGGTTTTAAATCAATCACTGTTAATTCACAGTTTAGCTATCTGGATAGCTCAGGGGCAACATGTTTGTCTTGGAAGCAAGACAACGCAGCTCAACACAGGTTGGAATCTTGATCCCGCACTTAGAAAACCACTCGCTGGTATTAAGCGCATTGTAAATGAACAATAAAATAAATAAATAACATGATGCAACCTCAGCTTGCCAAAGAAAAAGTTCAAGATCACGCAATGCACGAATATCAGGATCAAGCGCCATAATGCCTACTTGCCAGATCTTTAACCTTCTGCATCGGTTTCCTTATGTGGAAAATATGGAACATGCGAGAATGCTTAGAATTAGGTTAAACACCAGTATGGCGGAAGATGATGAAGTTAAGTGCCAATTTGTTGACTTTGGAACCAGGAGAGTGCGATTCTAATCTCGGCTGCATTACTTCACCAACATGTATTAATCTTGGGAAAATCACTTTGTCTCCCAGTCTTTCTGTTTTATTATTTTTTATGGATCTAGAGGGGAGAGGTACAGGGGGAGCGAGAGAGAGCGGAGGTCAGCCATCTTGAAAATCAGGCTTTCCACATGTAGTGCATAACCCAAACTCGCTGATTGGCTGTCGCGCCCACCATGCAAGGTGCTAATGAAAAATAAATGCTCACTTTCCTTAACTGTCATTTAGATTTTAGTTTCTGGACAATATGCAGGAACACAACTTTCAAGTTCTCACCCTGTCACCTTTGAGATGTTCTGCAAGGCCTAGAATTTTTTCTGATGTCATTTTGTATTCCCAAAGAGTACTTGTAGTTTTAGTTACTGGAACGAAGTCCCCTGCCAGTTTTGGGAACATCCAATGGGGTGAACCAGGGGCCTGGGTGCCTCCCCTGGTGTCCCAATGAATGGACTGGGAGTGGCACGGGGTGGATCCCCTGGTCACCCCCACTTAGGCCCCATCTCAGAGCAGAGGACAATCACATTGCCACCACAGACATTCCTGCTCCTTTAAAAGAAACTAAGAAAGGCAGTCCCCCACGGAACTGGAGCTCCCCCATGCAGGTGCAGGAATGCCATGTATGTATGTATGTATAAACATGCATAAAGCGCTATCGCCAAAGGGCGTCTAGGAGCTAATGGGCAATCAGAGAGACCGACATGCCAAACCACACAAAATGAATACAAATGAGTCTGAAGAGCTTTGAGGAAACTCATATGATCAGTGATTGCACAAAGATGTAACGGAAGAGAGTTCCGCAAGGTAGGAGCACACACAGAAGAGGAGCAGCAGCCAGACAGTGTTTTGGAAAACCTGGGGACCTTGAAAATGAACTGAGAGGAAGATCGCAAAGGCCTCAAGGGATAAAGTGCTCCCGAATGGTAGATGGCGCGACGAGTAATACATAAAATCTTAAAGTTAATACGACTTTTCACCGGAAGTCAGGGAAGTTGCTGAAGAATTAGATGAGTACGGCAAGTCTAGGAATGTGCAAAGCTGAACGTGCTGCACAATTCACTAAGAAACCAGGGAGGTGAAGTCTCGGGAGGGTGGCTCCGGGTCAAAGCATTCACTAAGAAACCAGGGAGGTGAAGTCTCGGGAGGGTGGCTCCGGGTCAAAGCATTCACTAAGAAACCAGGGAGGTGAAGTCTCGGGAGGGTGGCTCCGGGTCAAAGCGCTCACTAAGAAACCAGGGAGGTGAAGTCTCGGGAGGGTGGCTCCGGGTCAAAGCATTCACTAAGAAACCAGGGAGGTGAAGTCTCGGGAGGGTGGCTCCGGGTCAAAGCGCTCACTAAGAAACCAGGGAGGTGAAGTCTCGGGAGGGTGGCTCCGGGTCAAAGCATTCACTAAGAAACCAGGGAGGTGAAGTCTCGGGAGGGTGGCTCCGGGTCAAAGCATTCACTAAGAAACCAGGGAGGTGAAGTCTCGGGAGGGTGGCTCCGGGTCAAAGCATTCACTAAGAAACCAGGGAGGTGAAGTCTCGGGAGGGTGGCTCCGGGTCAAAGCATTCACTAAGAAACCAGGGAGGTGAAGTCTCTGGAGGGTGGCTCCGGGTCAAAGCATTCACTAAGAAACCAGGGAGGTGAAGTCTCGGGAGGGTGGCTCCGGGTCAAAGCGCTCGCCTTGGAAGCAAGACGATGCAGAGCACCACAGGTTCGATCCCTGGGTCCACACTTAGAAACCTCTGGGTATTAAGTGTGTTATAAATAACCAATTACAAATCTAAATGATCAAAATAAAGCTCAGAAAGTACAAAAGGATGAATCTTTTTTAGGAGATCCAATAAAAAAAAACAGAATTGCAAACTGATGAAATCTGGGCTTTTCTGGGGCCTGAGGGAAGAGGTTTAATTCCAAAACTCTTGACAAATGCACTAGGTGTGCGACAAGTGAGTGACCTGAATTAGGATGGGAAACCCGTTAGCTAGCCACCCGGCACAAGGCTGCCAGCAAGGTCGGATTGGATCCTCAGCCTTTCGGCCCTTGGCTTGGCCGAAATCGTCCCTGGGGAGTGGGGACCGGTCTCTGCCCATGCCTGGTCCAGTTTTGAAAAATAAAATAAAAAGGTGAAAAAATATATATATTTTTGGAAGAAAAAAAAAGAACACCTGCAACGGCATAATTCATCAAAGCAAAGTAACGCATGTTACCTTGCTTGGATGATTTCTTTGCATGCATGTTGTGTGCATCATAACTTATGATGCATGCATCATTCGCATGCTGCTGCAGCATGCAAAGTGGAGGGACCGGGGCCGCCGCTCGGCCGGCGGCTGTCACCAGGCCACCACTCCAGGGGGCATGGTGTCCCCTGGAGTTGCTGTGCTGTTGTATTAGTGATAAATATGTATTAGTGATAAACTACCAATTTTAGAGTAGAATAAGAATCCATTTCGGACTATGTATTTTGCCTTTCACAAGTTGTAGTAATAGCATGTTTTTTTTCTGCCGTTGTCTCTGTTACGATCATCACCATCTCGGTCACTTGACAAAATCCTTGTGCCTAAAAGCTTCTAATCCTTGTGCCTAAAAGCTTCTGTACAGTGTAGAAATATTTCACCATAACCCATCAAATGGCCATTGACTTCGTTGTGCCACAATGAATGCTTTGTTGTAATGGGCCGCATTACAAGTTTGCTGGTACAGTAACAACGGTACCGGTAAGCTTGCCAGTACTGTTGTTACCGTACCGGCAAACTACGAGTTCTGCTCGCAGGTGCCTTTTTGCCTAACAGACAACCGAAACAAGTGTCGATGATTACATCTGTGAAATTGACTACATACAGATAAAACCATCTGACAACAGGCAGAGGGAAATTCACAGTGTGAAAACTATAGATTGTTGCTAATGACCAAGAGGTCATGAATATAGGTGTGAAATGTATCATTTTTATTAGAAAGTGAGTTTGAATGGATGGTAGGAATGAATGCGTGCAAGTTAAATTCTAAAAAATTGTTTGGAAAAATGTTTTTTTTTATAAAGTTATAGTATATAACTGTAATAATAATAAAAAATCTAATTGAATCTAGACTGTGGCATTTATTGGTATATATAAAAAGATAAATGTATATGATGTGTCATCCCCTATCCTATTGGTCCATTATTGTGTGTGTTTGGCAATCTCCAGGGGCCTCTCTGGAAATGCTGTGCCCACCTACAGCTGACCAGTCCCCCAAACGCATACGCAGCAGAAGTCCTTGTGGGTGCCAGCTTTGCAAAAATCCCGCCTGCTCGTTGAAGCTGGGTATGGACCCATGGAGAGGTCCAGATGTGCTGGTGATTAACCGCGAACGGAGGCTTTCGGAAGAACGTTGACACGTGAGTATAGATTGCAAGGAGAAACAATTTTGGGGATTGGGTATAGAAAAGTATGATTGAATAAAGACACAATGAATGAAGGTGAAAGTGTAGAGTGGATAGTAGTGATTGAGATTTTTATGGCCATTTTCATTTAACTAATTTTTCTTTTTTTCAAAATTGATTTTATTGATCATTTTCAGGAAATGTATTGTCAAACATCCACATTACAACTGTTAAGGATTTCAAATCAGGCGACACACCTTGGTCTCGGCCTAGTATGCAGCGCACGACTGAAATGCTTATCTTTTTATATTCTATAGATTCAATAGATGAGATGGTACACCACTCATATCACACCCCCTTTTCAAATACCCCGGGTCACAATGGACCATGAACTAGGCTGGTTGGTAAAATACAATATTTATTTATTTATTTTAAAATTCAAAGGAAATCATACACTTTTAATATGGGGCAGCAATCACCAATGGGGTGATAATTACAAGGAGAATGTGAGCAATGCAGTGGGTTTAACTTTATAGTGGAACATATACACAGCACAGTGGAATAGGAGCACTTTTTGATTTAGGAACGATAGCACCCAAGTTACAATTTCCCCCTGCAATGTTCCCTCAACCCACAAATAGGGCTCAGATAGCTGGAGTCTCATTTGAACTACTGAGCTTTGATACATTTGTAAAGAAATGAACGTGTTTTCCCGTGTGGGAAAAGTGAAGCTCCTTGTTGATTTTTCTCAAAGTTGGTTTGACAAGGCCTGTCCTTCAGAAATCATGCCTGGTTTTGCTGAAGCACAACGAGATATCCTGGGCATGGCAGGGCCTTATTGACCACAGTGGTCTAAGAAAGAACAAATGCATTTAGCGTCAAAGCAGCAAGTTTTAAAGGTGAAAAAGTTTCTCTTTCAATGGGGATTTTGGCGTTTTCAGCAAAGCAGTGCTGCCTTTTCACTTTCTTCCTTTTGTATAAGTCAGAACACACTGGCACGCTCTTTCAGTGTGTCCCCTTGTTCCATCCTGCCCAACGTATATTTGGCAAGAAGGTGCAGCCATATTGTTGTTGCTGCAAAACGCAATTTTGAGGCCATGGCGCTCACAGGAGCCAGCGCAGCCATTTTGCTGTTTCTGCGCAAATGCAGCTTGGTGATATGGGGAAATACTGTGGAGTGGGTCAATATATCCCACACAACAATCGAGTAGATAACTCGGGAAACTACAACTTGTTTGTCATTCAACATTTAACTTGGTTTTAACTCCTCTCCGCCCTCCCCCCCACACCCCACCTTTCTGGAGACTCAACGGGTCGCGGACAGTAGTCCTTGGGTCATGGGTGTTTTACTCCTTGGGAGATCTAGGCGCTTGGGTTGGTTCCAATTCATTTATATGCCTCGAGGAAAGGTGCCCATTCTATTTCCCTACTCGGGGATATTCCATGAATGGCCCCTGTAATGTTTTCTATTTCGTAGAGTTCTCTGGCTTTTTGGGCCCATGTTTGCTCTGAAGGGAGGCTTTTGGCTTTCCAGCTTATTGTGATACAGACCCTGGCTGCTAGCAAGAGGAAGTGTGTCATGTGGGGGACTTTTACCAGGTGCCCTTCTTGTTCTTCGAGCCCGAATAGCACAAGTCTTGGAACAATGTCCCTGGCAATCCCTTCCATGCCAGCACCTCCCTCAGAACGTTTGGGATTTGGGGCAAGACCACCACATGTGCCAGTAGTTGGCGGTGTCCCCACACTCCCTCCAACATTGAGGGCTAGTCTGACTGAACGTTTTGGAGAGCCTTAAGGGGTCGTATTGCCGCCTATGCAGTAGCTTTATTCCATGTAACTTATACTGTGCCGAGATGGGTGTTTTTTGTGATGTTCTGCACAGTTTAGCCCAGAGTTGGTCGACATTATTCTGCCTAAGTCTTTATCCCATCTTTTTTTGAGGATCTCAAGGTAATTTCTCTGTTCCGCTATCAGGGATCCATATGAACAAGAGGTGAGGCCTTTGCTCGAGTGGGTCTCACTAAGTATCCGTTCAAAGTTGGTGAGATCTCTTTGGAGCACTTCTTTCCATGCTGGAGTCATGAGCACCTCTTTCAATAGCAGATACATGAATACTTAGAGAGATCCCAGTTGTAGCCCTGCTTCCAGATCTTGAATTGGTATGCACCCATCTCGCTTTATGATTTGCCCGACTCTTTCTAGGCCCGCCTCTTACCATCTTTGATAGCGATTCGGTTCTTGGATTCTGTCTCTGATGGGTGGAGCCCAGATACAGCTCAAAGGAGAGAGCCATGTTGTGAGACCTTTCATTTCCCGACCACACAGGGTTAAGCGTGAGGGACATTGAGGTAGCACTGTCCACAACTTGTACAGAGTTAGCAAGACTACGAGAAGCATGTGAGGCAGTGAGAGGAACAGGGAGTACGATCAGGAGATTTTTTGGTTCAGAAATGACAGAGCCCACATACGGGCCGTGCATGTAGAAAGGGAGAGTTTGAAAGTTTAAGGTGTGACAATGTGGGATCAGCAGGGGAGGAGGAATACTGGAGTGATGTCAATGAGGAGGAGCTGGGAGCCAGGTGGATTGTGGGACAGGAGGTTAAGGGAGTGGTTTGGGAGAATGGCCCTGGCAAAGAATAAAGGAAGTGGAGCAAAAATCTGGAAAGTAAAAACGAAATTGCAAATGGCCCTGATTCACAAAGGCACAGGCCGCCCCCATTATGTTCCCTGGACCCAAATGGACAAGAATAACCTCCTTAAATCCCTCCCACCCTCACGGCAGGTGCAGGGAAAATGGATTTATGCATTTGAAAAACACACTGCGGGGGTGCCCCTCGCCATAGGAGACATCAAGAGCTTGTTAGTATCCGTAGTTGACGATCAGGCAGAGTCAGTATGGGTGAAAGCAGGATACCCGGGAGTGACAATAAGCAATGACACCCACAATGGAGCGTCTTTTAACAATATCAGAGCATGCGTGTGGGATGCACTGTGGAGGGCCTTCCCAGATACTCCCAATTTAAAATCGATCATGAAATGTACCATGAGAGATGATGAAGACGCTGCGCAGTACATTCTTTGGGTCCAAGAGATGTGGCGGGCAGAGATGAGCAGTGACTAGGACCAATCACCATACCTGTTTTATTTTATTGTGAAAAGGGGGCTCACAAAGGAAGTGCAGAAGGCCTTGGATAAGATTGCGGGGGTGGAGGCAAAGGGATGGCCTGAAATTCAAAGCATTATCGTACACCATTGCAGGAGGATTATCCAAAGAAGGCAGGCAGAGGAAGCAAAACGAGTTCAGATGAAACTAGTGAAAGTAGCAACAGTATCAATAGCACCGCTCCCAGAGCAGATGGTAGAAGGGTGTGCCTCTGTTGCCATAGAGGCGAGGATGGCAGCTGTACGGACAGACAATGGGCAAGGGCAGTGGGGAGGAAACGAGCCATATACAGGACCCCAATTGCAAGGAGGGTGACCCCGATGTGGGTTCGGAGGGGGATTCAGAGGGCAAGGGCCGATAGGCGGTGGGCAAGGGCAGTGTGGGTCATGCAGGAGGAGGGGGTACTTTGCCAGAGAATGCTGAAGCAGGCAGGGAGGGAACTACCAGGATAATCAACCCTACTACGATCAACAGCAACAGCAGTATGGGAATCCCCACCCCGGTATCCCACAGGGACCAGCCCAAGGAGCGACCATGATCCCATACCAAGTACACTAAGCTTACATGCAGTTACCGCCCCAGATGCCTGGCCCGAACACGTACTGCCATCCCCCAAACACCATGCATTCACACCAGAGCTGTCCCAATCAACAGGCAGAGGGCAACAGACACCTCCTTGCCACTGCTCCAAATGGTGCTGCAGCCCCATATCAAGGTGCTTCCGTAATGGGAGGGACAGACACCTATCCCAAGTAGGACAGCCCACAGAGAGAACTTGGGTGTCCAGTACTATCAATGGCCTTGCATCCAGAAGAGGAACCACTGGTGGTAGCAGAGATAGGAAACAAGCAATTCATCGTTATGGTGGACTCAGGGGCGGAAAGGTCATGCATCAGCGAAGGTGACTTCCCGTTAATAGGACAAACCCTCGACACACAGGGATTCTCTGGGGCTGTAGTAACGGTTCCATACACAGAAGATTTGGAAGTTGAAATTGGGGGGGGGGGGGTCGTGCAAGCACCACTCCTCTATTATGAAATCTTGCCTGTCAACTTACTGGGAAGGGACCTGCTCAGCAAACTAAACATGACCATATCTTTTACTGAGAGAGGGATTGTCTGCGCCACCCCAGGCATGTGTTCCCTTTGAGTCATGCTAGTGATACACGCAGTGGCAGACAAGGTGGTAGTAAGAGGGATACCGGTGGACCCAGACATGTTCATTTACGGTATTAGAGTGCTTTCTAGTGCCATGCCCCAACTCGCCAGGAAAGAGTGGAGAGTACCTGCTGACTTTATCTTTCACCCTGTAGAAATGCCCGAAGTGGTTGCTGGCACCATCCTGTCCTTAGATTTAGAGGGAAAGCAAGTGTCCACCAAGAGAATTGTAGTACTAGGAACAGACATTCACGGGTGCCAGTGGCGCACAGTTTTAGGTGTTGGCCCCAATACACACTTACGCGAAATGACAGATGAGGACTTGCTCACAGATGCCAACTATGATGGGGAGATAGTGCTTGAGACACGTATCTCTTGTGACATTGTGGTAAAGTACCGAAAAGTGCAGAGTGCCCTCATGGCCATTTTTAGTGGACCCCCCTTCCTTTTGTGAAAGTGGTCTGCAGCAGGTCCCACCCCATTTATGGACCACAAACCCACAGGATGTGGGAATGCTAAAAGAAGTGACCCCAGTAAAAAATAACCCTCAAGCCAGGGGCTGTCCTCCCAAGAGTGAAACAGTACCCCCTATCGAGAGAAGCTGAGGAAGGGATACAGGAAACACTACAGGCCCTCTTACAGCTGGGAATTATTGGCCTCTCCACATCGCCATGCAATACCGTGATTTATCCGATAAAGAAAGCAACAGGGAGGAGTTGGAGGATGACCCAGAACCTTCGCCCCCTCAATGATGTTGTACAGAAAGAATTTCCTCTTGTCCCCAACCCCGCATCTATCCTGTGCAGTTTTCCAAAACAGACCACCCACTTCGTTGTGGTGGATCTGATGAACAACTTTTTTCTCAGTGCCCCTCAACCAAGAATCACAGTATTTTACAGCATTTACCCTTGGAGGAAAGCGATACGAACACCGTTGCTTACCCCAGGGGTGCTGTGAAAGCCCCAGAATCTTTAATACAATATTGCACGAAGTCTTGGTAATATTCAGGTTCCCAGCATGATCATTCAGTACGTAGATGACCTA
Organism: Ambystoma mexicanum; assembly: GCF_040938575.1. NCBI lineage: Eukaryota > Metazoa > Chordata > Amphibia > Caudata > Ambystomatidae > Ambystoma > Ambystoma mexicanum. The sequence continues at coordinate 50,321,277 of NC_090939.1, forward strand.
CTGGGCCGCAGTGACAGAAAGCAGGACTGTCAAAGGGATTCCGTCATCTTACTCCAACTTCTAGTGCAAAAAGTGTACAAAGTAGATAAGAAAAATCTCCAGTACTGTTTAGCAGAGGTCCTGTACTTGGGTGAGCTCATCTCCAAAGATGGCAAGAGCATTATCCCAGACAAAGCTGCAATAGTGTGCGCCACTTCCAAACCCAACACAGTAAAAGAGATGCAGCCATTTCTGGGGCTCTGTAACTACTGCAGAGCTTGGATTTTAGACTACGCGGCATACACTAGGCCACTGCTGCAAGGGCTCAAAGAAGCACAGAAAGAAGGAACACCCATTAGGAGGACAGCAGAAATGATCAATCGGTTCAATGGGCTAAAGAATTTGCTATCAACGGCGCCAGTTCTAGCGACCCCAGACTATGGACATGATTTATACCTGTTCTCCCATTCGAATGTCACACTCATGACTGCAGTGTTAACGCAAAAAAGCTAAATGGGACACAAACCCCAGGCATATTATAGTGGCACACTTGACTCAATGATGCAAGGGCAGTTCGCTTGCGAACAGGCGCTTGCAGCAGCAGCCTTTGCTATTGAAAAGAGTTCTACCATCGTGATGGGATGTTCAGTTACATTGTACAGCGAGCACTCACTGTTTGCGATATTAGAACGATCACAATCCACACTGACCACACAGAGAGCATCTGCATATGAGATCATCCTATCGAGTTCCAATATCCACGTGGTAAAATGTAAAACCGTAAACCCAGACACGTTTCTCACAAAAGAATGCACGGTCAAAGACATGCAGCAGCATGACACTGCAACATACGAAGGGGGTGACATCCCAAAAGCAAGAGATAGGGCCCTGGAAGAAGGGGAGATATTCTTTGTTGATGGGTCAGCGTCCATAGAACAGTACATGGATGAAAAACATGTTGGGGCCGCAGTAGTGAGAATGGAGTAGGGTGAATATGAAACACTAATTATGAAAAGATTGCCAAGGCATTTTTTCGAACAAGCAGCAGAGCTTGTAGCATTGATTGAATCACTAAAACCAGCGAAAAGGTGCTGTGTAACTATTTATTCTGACTCTGCCTACGTCACCACCACAGTGCATGCAGGTCTGTCCAGATGGAGAAGAAGGGGGTTCAGAAGGGCAGATGGCTCCCCAGTGCAGCAAGCAGAATTACTGAATTAATTAATTTTGGCTCTGGCAGAGACTTCTGTAGTAGCTGTCGTCAAGTGCCTAGCTCACACTCATAACACAGACAAAATATCATTGGGAAACGCTGCAGCAGACAAGGCCGCCAAGAAAGTAGCTTATCCCCCAATTCATATGGGTACAGAATATGTTGTTACCACTACAGACACATCACAATCAACAGATGCATACAAAGCACTCCCCAGAACACAAATAATAGAGCTGCAAGGCAGGGTGCCAACAGAAAAACAAGATCTATGGGTTAAATGTGGATGCACACAGTCCCCCACCAATCTCTTATGGCAGCAGCAAGCAACAGTGAAAGCTGTCATGCCTGTCGAGTTACTATAGACAGCGTTCGAACAATTGCACTTTCCAGCACACAGTTCCAAACAGCATATCGCTGCCGATCTACAGGAAGATTGGTTCATTCAAAATTTGCAGGAACACCTAACTCAAATGGTGGTTCCATGAATGACATGTCAAGTTTTCAGCACAGGAATGACATTGAGAACTCTAAGGAGGGCCTTACCCCACCCTGTTGGACAGTTCCGTGAGCTTCACATAGATTATGCAGACATGAGAGAAAGGTGCAATGGAGCACCGTACTTTAGTGGGGTGTCCATTCTCTCAATGGGTGGAAGCAGGGCCCTGCACCCACTCAGACGCAAAGTGTACTGCAAAATTCCTGGTCAGAGCTATTCCTCCAATAGGGTCTGTGTGATGTCATTTGTTCAGACAACGGGACTCACTTTTTCGATGAGTTATTCAAGGAAGTAACAACCCTCTTGGGAATTAAACACAAAATGTGCTCCATTTACCACCTGCAAGCACATGGGGTGGTAGAAAGAATACATGGCCTCCTCAGAAGTAGATTGTCAAAACTATGCAATACACCGAAAAAAGAACTTGGTGTATTGCCTCCCCCTCGCATTGTAACAGCTCCACACACAACCCAGCAAGGACCACCACCTGTCCCCCCACGAAAAAGTAACTGGCAGATGCATGCAAACACCACTGTTACTAGTAAGGAGAGCATCTGATGCACACAGAATAGCAACTATATTAGGAGAAGAGTTCAAGAGGTACCTGACACAACTCACAGGTGTGATAAGATGTATATCAAAACAAATCACACCTCCCAACACAGAGGACAGGGAAACTACCATGGGATCCTCCAATGATATCACCCAGTGCAGCCATTGCTGCCAGGAGGATGGATTTATGTAAGAAGCTTCATCCGCAAGTGGAACGCACCACGATTCCACGGACCTTATGAGGTTGTGTATTCCACCCCTCTCACAGTATGGGTGAATGGGCTGAGATATTGGATAAACCTCTCAGATGTTTGCAAAGCACCAGATCACACACCACAAGGTGTGATATTGTTTACATTTATGATGTTCATATTGCTTGTATATTGGGGAGCATCTTTTATCTGGGGGCCCCATATAAAAGAAGGGGTGTGGACCTGGGACATGTATAAATGGAATTGGAGGGGAAACACATCCCTAAACCACACTAGTTTAGATAAAAATGAATGCAACAAAAAAGGTACCAGGAATTCTTATATTTGCTGTACCTGAAGATTACCAGATGCCCCAAATGTGACTTGTGCACCCTCTATAGAATTTAACTCTCAACCATCTACCTCAGTATTTAACATGTTGTCCACTCCAGCCCCTAACATGGTTATAGGTTTTTCACATTTTCTAACCTCAAATGAAAGCATGAATGAAGGTAAAGATGGTTTCATAACAGTTCACAACAGCCTGTCCTAGGGGAGAACCACACAATGACAAATAGTACAAATACTACCTGTAACAACTCCCAATCCCCATTGTGTAATAGTGTAATGTTTCAACTGTTAACACCACACGTACAACAGTCACCGTGCAAGAGAAGTAGATCATATAGAACAATGTTGTAAAGGAGACAATTTCCCCTGCGCCATGATAGAAGAAAATGGCAGGCACGCCAGAATAAATATGATACATATCATGGTTTAGGATAGGATAAGGTGGAAGACCTTCGCCATCCTGGCCACTCAAACAGATGGTACTCGGACATGTGTGCAATGGGAAAGAGAACAACTAATGGGAGTTGCTGTGTTTGTTCCTTAATACCGCACGCATCGGGGGCACCGAAGGTCTTAGTGCCGCAAGAGGTACCGTTAGAAGACACACAATGTCTCATCCACCTTGCATCAGGTAGGATAAAAGGCACTATGCATCAAGGGGTAAAGCAAACACAATTGTGATCATGTGGCTAGACTGGCCTACATTAAATGCAGGACAGTCTAGCCAGTAATGCGCAGCCAGCCTGGATATACCTTCTGTGAAATGGCATTTACTGGCTAGGAGTCCTTATGTGGTAATACTGGCATATGTTGGTGCAGCCTGCATGGACATGTATGGGAACAGCCAGCATCTAGCTGTTTTTATACTGGTATATGTTGTGGGCAAAGGCGGCATAAAATGCAAAGGAAAAGGCTCCTGTGCATGGTTGGTGACTTGCATCTATTGGGTTTTCCCATGTGCTGCCATATATAGCCAATTGCAAACTGTATGGCTTTTTACCCAATTTGTCAAAGAAAGTGCTGTAAAATTAACCATTGTACCCCAATGTTTGAAACCTTTTCTCGGGGTAAGAAACCCTCTCAAGCATCCCTTGTTTGGTTTGTGCTCCCTCTCTGTGCTCTGTTGATCCTGTATAATTGGTGCAAACTTGTTAAACCCCTCCAAAACGGAAATCATGGTATGTGGCAACTCCGAACTTCTTCCGCACCCACTACCCTGGCCATCCGCCAAGGGCAACTCACCTGTGAAACGAGAAACAGAATATCGAGACTGAGTACCCCAAAAGGAAATACACCAAACGCAGGTTTCAAAGGAACATACAAAGTACTTTATTCTCTATCAAATACAATTACAACAACAGTGCAAAGTCAGATAGCTATCGGCCCTCAGTACAACACAACGAACTCCAGCGTGGTTCAGTGTGTTCAGTGAGAGACTGTACATTAGAATGCATTCGCTTTTTATACATTTTGTGAGCACTTGGGCCAACCCCTCTTCGGGTTAATATTCTACTTTATGTGTTACCAATTCTAGGGTTCGCTGCCGTGTCTAAAATAACCGCTTCTAACTGGTTCTTTCTTTTTTACATGTAACAATAAGCGTATGCATTAACTGTGTATTCTAAGTTTCGTATTGCAGGTCTTCTTAAACATTAATAAAATATAGTAAAACAGATATTCTTTGTCCAATGTATAAATACATTATCATAATACATACTCATGGATTGGTTTCATTTCGCGAGTAATCCTTTTACACATAGGTCAACGTAAGGCGAGGTCTCAGTTCATGACCTCAACAAGTAGCCTGCAGGCAGATTACACATTAGCGATATACAGAGGTCAAGACGGCCATGTTGTATTTTGCAATGACATCGTCCACCATTTTAGCTCACAGGGTGACTTTTCAACATAAATCCTAAAATGGCGGTTTGACCTAAAATGGCAGCCTACATAGATTAAAGGTCAGGACCTTCTAACACAGATCTCGCAAATGACTTTCGAGCAGCTTGGCGTAGGCCAATATTAATATATTTATTACAATAGGAGGCACGATATACTTTTTATTCCGACAAACCCTCTTTTTGGCCTATGCCAAGTGCTAAAAAGCTATTTTAGGTCTCCTTATGAATAACTCCATACATCAGTATCCATGTACCCAGAATCACTATCTGAAATATCTATTGCCATTAGGTCTTTTACTAATATATCTTTTAACACATATTCTTTGGAAGTGTTATCTGTGGCATACACCTCATGTCCTATTGAATTTATCGCTTGTGCACAACACCCCCCTAGCATCGAACACATACCAGGCAGACACTGAATACAGCAACAAAGGAACAACAGAACTCCTAAAATAGTTAATAAAACCGAAAGTACCTTCCAACCCCAAGATCGCAAGCAGTCCCAGAACCAGGCGCTTAGATCCCAGTTTCCTTCGGGAACATGCAATTCGGAACCAAGGACGTGCAGATTTTGTATTGCCTTAAAGATAGTTGGGGAGGAATCTGGTGCAAAAACACAGCAAGCGGACCCCACTAATTTACATACTCCACCACGCTCAGCTAGAATGACATTTAATGCCATTCGATTTTGAAGTGCTACTAATCTTATTGCTTTCTGCTCTAATGTCATATTGTAGAGTATATCTGTGGTCCGGTTGATGGTTCTCTCCAGTACTCTCGCTAGTTTTCTAATATCTTCTGAATTCGCTATCTGCCCCCAAAATGGCACAACTGATTTTGCTATATCTCCCAATACTTGTGCCGGGATATCACTATTCTCATCCCGTCGTGGACGAGCCTTCGAAACATCTTTAGTACTCGCTATAAACACCTCAGGTAACAGGATCCCTAAATAACAGGTTCCTTGCCAATCCCTGGGCAACTATGGAAACGCTATATTACCGCAAACAAAATAGACAGGTTCGCCTACATACAAAGGTCTGTCTTCCCCAGTCAAATTTGCAACGTTGGCACAACCTTTAAAATCGCCCATTGACCGAGTGCCATTCCTCTGTATGCAGAAAGAAACTGAATTGGGGCTATGGTTAACAGTGTAAGAAGGAGGCACGGCATCCTTATTGCCTATCGGAGCCATTTTGAAGGAAATCAAAGATTGAAAAGGACAAGACAATCTATCAGAATCTTATTCGAAAAAAAGAGAGCATCCCAGGGGAGTCAAAACACGTTTCTCAAAACTATTCAAATTGGTGCCATCAAAGTTCCCTGAGACGCTATCATTCCATCAGCCAAAGAATAGTGCTCTAAGAGAAGCATAGCAAGCAGTTGTCAATGGTAAAGGATGAATATACCCACCTAGCCCCTTACCCCCGTGTTGCGGTAAATGTGAAGAGACCCAACAATTGAATCTGTTAAAAATGGCATGTGTAGCGTTCATTATAAGTAGAAAAGTATTATTATGATACCTTTGTCTGTGCTGGGAATCTCTAGGGGACAAAGTATGTGAATGCACAAAAGGTGTATGAACAGTGGGTACATTTACAGTTGGTAGTGAAAACTCTAAAGGATAAGCTTCTTCTAAATACCAAAGGCCTACAACAGTGCCTATTATAAAACCAAATATTACTACAAAAACACAGCAGTACGTTTTCGGGGCCCAGGCATTCTGTCCATTGTCCCGGTAGGTCACCCCCTTATTTACAAGTCCAATACGAGCGGCGGCGGTAGCAGGCATTGCAGTCTTCAGACGGAAACCCCAATGTTCGTTGCTGGCGACCCCCCGGTCGAGCGATTTCTGTGTCCTTCCAAAAACCCTAGCCAACAGAATCCCCTTTCTCAAATTTGGGCAAAAGTAAGCCCCCGATGATTCTTTTGCTTCCTTGAATGCACAGTCGAACCGTGCCATATGTCTATTTTCTTGGACGCAAGTGATATCTGATTTTTCCTGGTTCTGATTGATCCGAAAGCAATGTGTCGTCACTTCCCGTTGGATGCAACGTATCCGGGACAAACGAAGAGGCTGTGTTTGAAACAGCGGTTCCCGGGTGCAAAGTCGGTGGAGAGTGTGGAAACAAAATGGCAGCTTCCCCAAGCCTCTCGGGCTTAGAGATATTCTCCGACACACTCAGTGCTGTTTACTGCTTTGGGATCATTGGTTGCAGTATCAGCAAGGGGTTCTGCTTCTTCTGTAACGTGTGGCACAGGGTAAGGAAGTTTCTTGATGTGTGACGCATGGATCCAATTCTTTCGGCCAGCTACCCGCACCGCTGTTTGGGTGACCAACAGGACCTGGAATGGCACACGCCAGCGAGGCGCGAGGCAGGAGGTGCGCTCAAATGACTTATCAAGCACCCAGCTACCAGGTTGTATGCCGTGGCCCGGGCCGTTGTACCGCACAGGTAAGGCCTCTCGTACCTGATGGTAAATCAAATACAGGTTTTTAATCAATTGGCTACAATAATCTGAAAGTAATACATTTTCAATATCTCTTAACTTTCGACATTTTAGCAAATTCCAGATATTGGCAGGTCTCCCCATTACCACCTCAAATGGAGAGAGCCCAGTCTTAGTTTGAGGGGTTGTACGCATGGCTAGTAACATGATCGGTACGGCGTCCGGCCATTTTAGTTTGGTGCCGGCACACGTCTTAGCGAGTTTGTTCTTGATGATATCGTTGTGTCTTTCTACTGTCCGGCACTCTGAGGATGTCTGGCTGAATGGAACCGTTTGTCAATTTGTAACGCTGTACATATCTGTCGAATTACAGCAGCGACAAAGTGTGGACCATTATTCAACCAGATAACTCTCGGCAAACTGAACCGGGCAAAGTATTCTTTTAACATAGTTTTCGCAGTGGTCATAGCTGTGGCATCTTTAACAGGGAAAGCCTCGACCCACTTACTAAAAGCACAAATGACTACCAATACATATTTTAAATTATTTCATCGCTCCATTTCAATGAAATCAAAGTGAATTACTTCAAATGGGACAGAGGGTGGCCCAAAACTTCCCCTCAGGGTTGCTGTCCCCTTTCCCACATTATGTTGTAAACAAATCATACAACTCTGGACATAGTGCTAAGCAATTTTTGAAATGTTGTCGTTTACCCACACTCTTTCTAACATTTTTGTCATCTGTTGAGCACATACATGCGTAGGACCGTGTACCATTGCAACCATCATTGGCACATACGCATCGGGGAGTAAGCATTTCCCATCCACCGTGTCCACCCAACACCCATCGTCATCAAGTTCTCCCAAACCCTCAGCCCACCTCTTGGCTTCTTCTACTGTGGCATCGGCTTGGATATCCCATACAGACCCCACTCCCTCATCCATCACATTAGCATTTTCAGTTTTCCTAGAAACATATATCTCCGTAAGGAGATCAGTGGCAGTTTGTCTAGCTATTTGATCAGCGAAAGCATTCCCTTTTCCAATGTTATCTATAATCTTGTGATGTGCTGCACATTTTACAACTGCTAACTGAGTAGGGAGCGCAAGTGCTTAGAGAAGTTGCACTATTAGGGTACCATGTTGGATCTTGGTGCCATGCGAGGTTATAAATCCTGTTTCCGACCAAAGTCTCCCAAAGTTGTGAACCACCCCAAAGGCATACTGACTATCAGTATATATATTCACTGCAAGCCCTTCGGAAAGTTCACAAGCTCGGGTTAAGGCTATAATCTCTGCGGCCTGCGCAGAATTATGTGTAATTCTCTTAGTTTCCACAACCGTGCTTAAGGTAGTGATTGCATAAGCGGCTGTGGATGTACCATCCGGAGGTTTAAAGCAGGAGCCGTCACAAAACAGCTCTCCTTGCGGATTATCCAAAGGGGTATCTTTCAAATCAATCCTGCCCTTTGTTTCCTGCTCGGTCGTGTACAAACAATCATGTGACTCTTCGTCACCACAAGTAATATCTTGCGGGAAAGGTAGGAGTTCAGTCGGATTAAGAACACAACACCTCCTAATTTGAATGTGAGGGGCAAACAAGATCAATTCGTATCTCGTCAACCGTGCGGAAGTGAGGTGTTGCGTTTGAGTTTGGTTCAATAGAACATCTACATAGTGAGGCACCATCAGGGTCAAATCATGGCCTAGGACCATTCCCTCACTCTGTTTTACAGACGCAGCAGCAGCAGCGACAGCGCGCAAACATCTTGGCAAAGCGCATGCTACAGGATCAAGGGCGGAGGAATAGTGACCGCATGGCCTATTCTTCCCTCCATGCTCCTGCGTTAATACAGCCAAAGCACATCCATCACGTTCGTGCACAAACAATGCGAAGGCCTTTTCATAGTTTGGTGTGCCCAAAACTTGTGCAGAGCATAATGCAGTCTTAAGCAAGTCAAACGATTGCTGGTGTTCCGAAGTCCATGGCAACGGCGAAGAAATGCCCTTCTTCGTCAAGGCCAACATCGGTTTTATCACTAGTGAAAAATGTGGGATCCACAACCTACAGTAAGAAGCCATACCTATCAAGGCCCTAACTTCCTTCTGCGTATTTGGGACAGACATACCAGAAATGTGTTTTATTCTTTCAGGTGTCAATCTTCTTCCCTCCTTTGACAGGAGATAGCCTAAATAGGCGACATCCTGGCAACAATATTGAAATTTCTTAAGCGAAGCTTTGTGACCATGCTTAGCTAGATGAATAAGTAGTAACACAGTGCCCTCTTTACAGGCAGTCTCAGAGCCTGCAGCCAAAAGCAAATCGTCAACGTACTGAAGCAAAGTACAAGTAGAGGGCAATTCAAGCGTATCAAGTTGCTCTTTCAAAGCCCTACTATAAATACTAGGACTCACTGTGTACCCTTGAGGTGCACAAGTAAATGTAAACGAGCATCCCCCTAAGGTGAAGGCGAACAAATATCTACTATCCTTGTGTATAGGAATACTAAAGAACGCATTCTTTAGGTCCACAACACTAAAGTAAGTAGCTGTAGCTGGAATCATGGTTAAGATCGTTGTCACATCAGGCACAATTGGAAACTGTGGTGCCACGACTTTGTTAATGGCACGTAAATCAATTACAAAACGGAATGGAATTACATTATCACCTTTCTTGTACATGGGTAAAATCGGACTATTACACAAACTTCCTGAGATTTCTTCAATCACACCACGGTGCACAAAATCAGAGACAATACATTTCAAAGCTCGCTCGCCCTCAACCGAAATCTTATACAGGGGAATGCGTGGCAGCTCAATTCCATGTTTCAAAACTATCTTAACAGGCTCAATCTGCAAAACACCGACATCATTGTCGTCGACAGCCCATAAGCTCTCTGGTACATAAATGAATTCTGGAGGCAAAGGTCTAGTCAGAAATTGCGAGGTAGAAGATTGCTGCGGTGAAATTGTCAAGCGCACTCCATCAGAAGAACAATAAATCACTGCATTTAATTCTTTTAAAAAGTTCAATCCCAGCAAGTTTTCCCCACAATCTGAGGTCAATAGGAAAGGACACTGGTCCGTAAAAGGACCCAAAGAAATAGGTACTGGCATAGAGAACGGACAAATAACTGGAGTACCGGAAAACCCTACAGAAACACTGGTTTGCCCTGACAGTGGAACGTTTGGAACCCGTGAACGATCAATGGAACCCTTCTGCGCTCCAGTGTCTATCAAAAACGTATGTTTCCTATTTCCCACTATCATTTCAACGTAGGGACCTTTCTGATTGACGGGAATAGGTGTAGGTTCCAAACCCTGCTTTGGGCAATCCTAACGAAACAGAATATTGTCAAGACGAAGCTCTTCAGACAAATATGCAGTGGAAGGATGATCGAATATGTTCCTAGTATCCACACTTGGAGTCTGATTGTCCTGCGAAAAAGGTTGTTGAGGGTCCTGTGTGAACTGACCTCTACCAGGGCCCCCTACGCCCGGGCGACCTCTAGATCGCCTACCCATGTTATTATTCGACCTCTGTTGAAGGACGGGGCACTGTGCTCGCCAATGACCCTCTCGTCGACAATAAGCACATTGATTAATGTTCAAAGGACCCAAGGGTACATTCCCCTGTGGGACATACTGACCTCTAACCTGAGAGTTACCTCCTCTGGGGCCTCTAACAATTTGCTGCAATAACACCTTTGTTTTTAAATCACCTTTCCATTTTTCAATCCTATCTTTTTCATTGTTGACACGATTTTCATAATACTGAGCCATATGCAGTAGTTCTGATTGCGATTTCGCCTGCCAAGCGCTCTCAGAGGACATAATCTGTGACTGGATGTCAGGCCGCAATCCACGTACAAATTTGTCCACAAATAACCTTTTCCCAGACTCTGTGCCTAAGTCTTGTCCACTGAAATCCGAAAATACCTGTTCGAACCAGTTAAAGAACTCGGTAGCACTCTCAGACTTTCCTTGGACACAGGCCATAAGCTTGTCCCATATAATTCTTTTTTCGGGAATTATGGTTTTTAATTTTGCAATGATTCTATCAGGCAAGGTTAATATCACCTGCTATGGTCTTTCACCAGCTGGCCTTTCCCCATCGAATCTAGTTAAAATCGCCCATGTATCTCCCAGGCCGGGTACATCGTCAATAGTTTTAACTTGTTTCCATAAATCTACGGGCAGGAGTACTGGAAACAACAAATCAATGTCACCCAAGGTGAACACTGAGGATTGCAAAACGGATTCCATCTCTTTATAGAACCCTGTCGGATTTTTCCTAATATCAGGAATAGACTGTCTAATGGTGTTCACTTCCTGTCGTGAAAATGGGATGTGAACAAACTGTGATACATAATGTGCGGGAATGTCCACAGAGGCTATACCTCGTGCAGCATCGGCCGCAACCTCAACCTTCGGGACAAATGTCGGAGGAACCTCTCTCATAGGCAACTAAGATGTAGGCAACTCAGAACGCTTACTAAGCAACAGAGCCAAATCGAGCGCTAAAGCAGTCGAAGAAGTGTCAGACGAAAAAGCTCTCTTCTAAATATTCAATAAGTCTGCAGGACAACTAATCTTCCTCTTTACACATTCATCTTGCAGGAACTCTATCATTACCTGTATCACTTTTCTCTGCATTTCCAACGTATATTGACTATATGTGTCATATACCTCAACTGGAGTTATCGATATGTCTGAAATCCATCTAATCGCATCTTTCTTACAAATTCGCATTTCCTCCGATATCGGTTTACGACACGGAAGGTACCGTTTCTGTACATACATACTTTCCTCTTCATCATCCTAATTCCGTATCCTTTCTAACTCCTTTCTATATTCAAATAGCCTTTCGACATGCTCATTTACCTTCTCCACAGTATTTCTGGAAAGTGCTAAAGTATTTAGATCCCTTAACCCTTACGGAACATCCACATTATTTAATCTTCCCAACATTATACATAACTGAATCCCCAAACCTTCCATAAAAACATTTTTCTCAGGAAAATTATCCGTATTAGAAAGTGTGGAAAAAACACTAGCCTGATCATCCTTCTCCATACAATGTTTAGCCCATGCAATTAACTCACGTTTCTTCTCCGGTGGTACAGTACTGCGAGTGACGAACTTCGAGCCTACACCATGATCGATTACAAGCGGCCCAAGACCACTTGGAAGAGAGGGAATAGGTAAATTCGATAGAGGAGCTATAACTGGTGCGACAGGAAGAGGCAGAGGAGTAGGCGGAGGAACAACAGTCAAAGGAATAGGAACAACAGGTTGAGCAGGAAGAATAGGAATAACGGCAGGAAAAGGTACCGCAGCAGGAAGAGGAACATACGGAGGTGGCGCAGAGGCACCAGGCCTTCGTTCATTTAATATTTTCTCAAAAAACTCATCAGAATCATGGGGATCTTTGGAAGGATAGATTTTCTGAATACCAAGTGAAAAAGCCCTTTCCATATTTTTAGCCCTGATCATATAATAATGCTTTTTCGGCAACCGTCTTATGACGGCGCGCATGTTTTTCTCTACTCTTAAACTGTTGTAACGCCTCTTTTTTCCAATTCTGTAAAACATCAAATGCTGCAGGTCTAGCTTTTTTCTTTAACAATACTGACTCCACATATTCAATGCGAGGGATCTCAAAACTACCATTGATTGGCCACTGAAGTTCGGAGGTATGTCTGGTTTGTCTGTGCCAAATATCATTAAATACTATACTTCCAATGCCATGCTTACAGTACATAGTACATGCAGCGACCCCTCCTGTGGTGCCGGATGGCTAAATTCCAAAGATTGTCTATCACTGCGGAATAATCCCCTAAAGCAGGTAGACAATTTCCCAGGCATATCTCAAATTCTTGGTGTTACCTGGTCAATAATTGTGTCTGCAGATACAATGCGCCAAAATTCAAATTGCCAGGGTTAAATTAAGAATCGGGTCACGACTCACCTGGCCAAACCTAAGGAGGACTGATCGGTACTTCTAAGAATCTTACCTAACTAATCTTACCTTGCGTATGGTGATATCGCCAAATCTGCCCGCCTCGATAAGTGGACCCTCGTCAAGATGCCGTCTCAGACCACAGGCTAGTCGTCCAGGGATCGGATCGTGCAGCGCTGCTGAGGAGTCGCGTCTCATCCAGGGGCCCCTTACTTTTGTACACCGTCCGATCCCGGTCCGATAGCAAGTGTCAACCTTCAACAATCCGGCATCAATCTTGAGGGTCCCTATTCGGGCGCCAACTGTGAAAAGAGAAACAGAATATCGAGGCTGAGTACCCCAAAAGGAAATACACCAAACGCAGGTTTCAAAGGAACATACAAAGTACTTTATTCTCTATCAAATACAATTACAACAACAGTGCAAAGTCAGATAGTTATCGACCCTCAGTACAACACAACAAACTCCAGCGTGGTTCAGGGTGTTCAGTGAGAGACTCTACATTAGAATGCATTTGCTTTTTATACATTTTGTGAGCACTAGGGCCAACCCCTCTTCGGGTTAATATTCTACTTTATGTGTTAACAATTCTAGGCTTCGTTGCCGTGTCCAAAATAACCGCTTCTAACTGGTTCGTTCTTTATTACATATAACAATAAGCATATGCATTAACTGTGTATTCTAAGTTTCGTATTGCAGGTTTTCTTAAACATTAATAAAATATAGTAAAACAGATGTTCTTTGTCCAATGTGTAAATACATTATCATAATACATACTCATGGATTGGTTTCATTTCGCAAGTAATCCTTTTACACATAGGTCAACGTAGGACGAGGTCTCAGTTCATGACCTCAACAAGTAGCCTGCAGGCAGATTACACATTAGCGATATACAGAGGTCAAGACGGCCATGTTGTATTTTGCAATGACATCGTCCACCATTTTAGCTCACAGGGTGACTTTTCCACATAAATCCTAAAATGGCAGTTTGACCTAAAATGGCGGCCTACATAGATTAAAGGTCAGGACCTTGTAACACAGATCTCGCAAATGACTTTCGAGCAGCTTGGCGTAGGCCAATATTAATATATTTATTACAATAGGAGGCACAATATACTTTTTATTCCGACACACCGACCCCCTCCAATTCAGTGAAAAATCTTGGATGCACCCTTGATTCTGACCTAACGCTCTCGCGCCAAGTCAACAACGTCTGAAAGTCCTGCCACTACCACCTTAAAACCCTTAGGCGCATCTTTCCATATCTCTCCTTTCCCAACTGACTCTCTGCGGTCCAATCAATCGTTCTATCAAGACTGGACTACGCAAACCCCCTATACCTCGGAGTCCACGCGTACCAACTGAATAAACTCCAAAGGGCACAAAACGCGGCAGCCAAAATGCTCCTTGCGCTCCGCCCAAGAGACCACATCTCCCCAGCCCTTAAGACAAGATGCTGCACTGGCTTCCAGTAGCCCGAAGGGTGACTTTCAAAACCCTATGCATCTCCCATTGGTCACTAAACCGGACCTCAATATCTTCAAGACAAGCTAAAACCCTATCACCCCCCACGCACCCTAAGATCAAGCTCAGCCGGCCTCCTAGTCATACCTAAGACAAACTCAGTCAGGTTAGGCGGATCATCATTCTCTGCCTTGGCCCCCACGCTGTGGAATGTACTCCCACCCCACATCCGCCTAACTGAGGATTTAACATCTTTCCGCAAACTGCTGAAAACCTGGCTCTTCCCCTAAAACCAACCCGTACCAAACTAACCCAAACAGACTAACAGCATCTCAATAACACCAATCCAACAAACTACCTGATGCGAGAAATTGACAGCTAATAACCCCTAATATAAACTAGAATGAAAAACAGAATTAAACGGATAAAGTAGAATAAAGCAGTGAAGTGGATAGTAAGAATAATCATACGGAAACAGTAAAGAGATTTAACTCCGGAAATGGACATAATGCATGAGGAGTGAACAAAGTGAATGCCGTGGATGAAATAGTTAGAACGGATGAAGCGTGTGGAACAGATGAATGCGCTGAGTGGAAAAATGCATGAGTGGAAGAACAGATGACTATATAGATCGAATAAGTGTGTAAATCGAAAGAGTATGTAGATCGGATGAGTGTATAGAATGGATGAACATGTTGAGCGGATGAGTGTGAGAGCGGTTGGGTGTGAAGAGTGGACGAGCATGTAGAGCGGATGAATGCGTAAATACAGAGAAGCGAGTAGAACGCATGAATGCGTATAACAGATGAAAGTGCAGAAAGGATGAGCGTAAACCGGATGAGTGTGTAGAACAGATGAGTATGTAGAGCGCATGAGTGTGGACAGCGGATGAGTACGGAGAGTATGTAGATCGCTGGAGCAGATGAATGTGCAGACCTGGCGAATGTATAGAGCGGATGAGTGCATAGAGCGGATGAGTGCATAGAGCGGATGAGTGCATAGAACGGAGGAGGGCATAGAGCGGAGGAGGGCATAGAGCGGATGAGGGCATAGAGCGGATGAGGGCATAGAGCGGATGAGGTTATAGAGCAGATGAACATATAGAACAGGATTACTGCATATTAGCGAATGACTTTATAAGGCTGATGGCTGCATATTGCTGTTGACTGCGTGGAAAGCACATCCGTGCATAGAGCGGATGAGTGCGGGGAGTGGATGAGTGCGGGGAGCGGATGAATGCGGAGAGCGGAAGAGTGTGGAGAGGGGATGAGTGCGTAGAGGGGATGAGTGCACAAAACAGGTGAATGCATAGTGCGTGTGAGGGCATAAAGCAGACGAGTGCCTAGAGTGAACGACTGCCTAAAGCGAACGAGTGCCTAGAGCGAACGAGTGCCTAGAGTGGAGCGAACGAGTGCTTAGAGTGGAACGGACATGTTGCGTAGAGCTGACGAGTTGCGTAGAGCGGATGAGTAAGTAGAACGAACGAGTGCAGATTGCATACAGTACTAATGAGTACGTAGAATGGATGAGTACGTAGAGCTGCTGAATGCGTAGAGTGGACGGAACGAGTGAAGTATGTAGATGGAGTCTATATGGATAGAACAAATGATATATGTGAATGGAATTGATCACATATGGATTGAACGGGTGCTGGACGTGGATGGAACGGATGACGTACGTTGATGGAACGGCTGACATATGTGGATAGAACGGGTGCCGTATAGGGATGGATTGGGTGCTGTAGGTGGATGGATCTGGTGCCGTAAGTGGACGAAATGTGTGAAATTGGTGGATGGAAAGGATGAAGTATGAAGATGTTACGGGCGAAATATGTAGACAGAGTGCATAAAACAACTTAAAATACACAAAATGGTACGGGTGAAATATGTGGATGGAGTGCATAAAACAACTTAGAGTACACGAAACGGATCGGAGTAAATAGAGCGCATTTGAGTGCGTGTGATGGACAGGAGTGCGTGTGACGGACAGGAGTGTGTGTGTGAGGCTGACAGGAGTGCATGCATGGGGCAGACAAGAGTGCATGCGTGGGGCAGACAAGAGTGCATGCGTGGGGCAGACAAGAGTGCATGCGTGGGGCAGACAAGAGTGCATGCATGGGGCAGACTGGAGCACGCGGGGCAGACTGGAGTGCATGAGTGCATCGAGCGGACCGGAGTGTATGGAACAGACTGGGGTGCATGGAGTAGATAGGAGTGCATGGAACGTACTGGAGCGCATAGAATTGCGTGACATATATAGTATGGTTTGGAATGCAGAGAACGTTTGAAAGAGTATGTAACCCATCATATCACACTACCACGCTTACTTTCTCCTTTACACCACCACTCAACTAGAACACAGAGATACTATGACACCATTCGGTATAACTGTTCTCATACCAACATCCGCCGCACACTCCCCATCACTCTAAGTAAACACTGCTTGTTACACAGCCCAAGCCAGGCGTTCTCTTCAGACCTAAAGCAGCCACATTCAGTCTGGCTAAATCCTGCCAGAACGAACACATACTCCTGATCTCTCAACCACCACACCTACCGCTAAGAAGCAGCTATTACACAAATACCGCACCAGCTGCACACATACCCGGTGCGCACACGCACCTTTGACTCTCACTACTCTCTCTACTGATCTGAACTTCGGTTCCCAAGGGCGTTTAACCTACCAGCGCCTTCATACCATACCAATGGTATATAAGGCGCTATATAAATGCAAAATAACATAACATAACATAACAAACACTTAAGCTTCTCAGTTCAGAAATTCACCTGCTGCCACCTGACATCATCCACCTGTCAGTGTGTATGATGTGTGTTTTAATGCACACACAGGGTGTTCCTTAATGCTGGCATCACACACCACATGCCGTCATGCCATGCTATATATATTTATGCATATGACACAAAAGTTAGTCTGTCCTAAACCTTTTTCCAGTAGAGAAACATTACTTTGCAATAGTTGATTTGCAGTCGTAATAAAAAACCATAGTTGAGTTCCTTTATACACAAACTCAAGGGGACATTTATCGCATCTCTTCTTTGCAGACCCACCGCCGCTGGCCCAGTGCAAAAAATCTTAAGGGGGGCGGGGGGACTTACAACATGTTCGGTCCCGGCCTCCCCACACCTTATGACGGCCTTGCACTACGCAATTGAGTCCTTCCTTCAACTCTCAAGCGTCTCATTTTCCAGTACTGATACAGGCTTCTTTAGAAAGTGAGTCCTTAGAAATGTCATGACAATTGCAAGACCCTCTGGAGAGGTGCATTGAAGGAGCCGGGGCGCCTCAGGGGCAACGCCCCAGCTGCCTATCGGGGCAATCTTCCCAGGCCATCATGGCAGTCATAGTACAGAGACGGCTGTTCGGCGAGTGGACGGGGAACCAGTGATGAACTGGGAGGGGGCCTTAGGACTCCCAGTGAAGCTGTGTCTGGAATGCTACACCATCAAGGGGTAAGTCCCCCGGTGAGGGAGCAGGAATGCCCTCAGCCGCCCCCAGAGAACGCCCAGCATCGGGGGGACCCCCCCCAGTGAAGGTCAACGGGACTGGAGGCAGGTGGTGTGGAGATGGTCGTGCCTGCCATTCTTGATGCCCCTACTCTTCCTCAAGGGGCTCTGCTAGATGCCTGGCCCATCAGTGCTAGATGAGGGATTACTGCCACCAGCACCGCATGCGCCTCACCCCCAAGGTTCTTGTGAGAGAGCTAGCAGATGGGGCCATTTCTGTAGCCCAGACGGCCCTTAGTCTCCTCCATCCTCAAGGGCCTGCGGCCACGGATTTAAGCGGGGTGAGAATTCGAGCAGGGGCTCTAACAAGAGCCGTGGCCTTAGTGCAGGGCGTGGCCTTATTCCTAATGGGCGTGCAGTCCCACAACACGCCAAATATACAGCAACAGAAATGAACTGGTGGTCTCCAGTACCAGGAAGCTGCTGCACATTGTAACTAAGTCCATTGTTTTTAGAATAACGCGTTATCAAGATGACCAGTGCAGATTTAAAGTAAAAAAAACAATTATGCATAAAAGGTATGAACTATTTTTTAAAGCAACAAATGTCACTGTTCGTTTTCATAACACGGTATTCCTGCCGCTTTAAAAATCATGTTAATAAGTAATGTAACTGTTTTAAACTGAAAACCAGGTTAATTGCGCCCTTCAGGGTCTTTAGTCGTGTGGATGGGTGCCTAGAGAATATAACAGCAGGTCGGGATTTCCCTCTGTACTTGTTATTAGTACCGGGTGGCGGCACATTCAGAATGAAATGACCATTCTGATTGGCCCTCGCCGGGGCATTACCCGGCCCGGAAGCTCTGGATTCCATGCCTTGGTCGCCGGCGGGGGGCGTGGCAGCCCTTCAGCCAATGAGTAGGCTCGAAGCGGAGCCATCCCCGCTCCGAGCCTCCACCCGGATAGAGGCCGCCTTCGTCCCCCGCCGGGGATTCAAGTATGTATTTTTTTTTTTTTTAGTAGAGGTTGAGAGTATCACAGTTGGTATTTATACTTAAATGAGACTTTTCAATTGGTGTGTTTACGAGCTGCCCCATACAAGCCAATCTATTGGTTTGTCTGGTGTACGCCCTCTGTTACCGCTGGGGGGTTCAGGGGGCATCCACCATCTTCTCCTTGTTTTTTTTTATTGCACCCGAATCCAAAATACACCTGCGATTGTATCCAAAATGATTGAAGTTCGACTACCTGTGTCCAGTACTTGTCAGCCTACTTCAAAGAGTACAAGTCAAAAATAGGAGCCTGGTTACCCCTCCCTTACGTGATGGAGGGCACTCAATGCGTACCCTTCCCGGATTACCTAGCCATCAGCTGTTATTTATGCTTTTGGCTTATGAGAGGGTATCATATTACTCATTTGTTGTTGTATACCAAAAACAATTGTATTCATAGAATGCATAAAAAAGCCCAAGAAACAGTTTCATCACTGAGACAACATGATAGCCAGAACGACATAAATACTCAGATTGTGTACATGTAGTGTTTAGACAACCTAGATGCCAACTACAAAACATAATACAGCAAATGTTGCACACAGAAAGAATCGTTGTGACTGCGGGTTAGTATGATCGCGATATTTCTACTATGTTGTCAGGACACATTGGGGTACATAGTGTCATTTCAATTCTGAATAGGACAGAACAAAGCCACCCAAAATTGCACCCTGCTGTGGGGGGCTCCACTGTGCCACATGACATACACCCTGCAGAAAATCCCCAAGCCTTTCACAGAATTAAAAAACAACAACTCTGTAATCACTAGGGACAGACACCCATGATGTGGACTTTGGGGCACCAATGACAGGGAGTTTAGTACATCCGTGAACGTCACTTAAAGAAGTGCTATCATGCATCATTTGTAAAAATATATATATGTCAAAAACAATCATGTAATCTCTAGTGGCCCCTTGAAGTATACCGACAGACTACATGCACATGTGTAAATTAGTCCTCACTGTCACTCCTATGGTGAACTGGGGGCCATTTTAGAATGCACCAACTGGTACAAAGTAACATGTGCAGCTTGATGGCTGGAAGCTTGCCACTATTCAGGCAAGTCTGGACTACATCCTGCCTGAAAGGAAACACTGGGCCTGACCTTGCAGCAGACCAGAGAAATGAAAGTGACATTTCTAACAAGCCCTATCTTTCTCTCTCTCTTTCGGGGTCTCACTTTTTCTATTACTCTATCTCTTTCTATCCCTCTCTCGTTCTTAGTGGGGATACGCCTGGTTAGACATGTCAGTTTACTATATAACCTGCTGTGCAGTGCAGTGATACACTGTGGCCCTGAGTTTCCATTCAGACAGGAGGTAGCCTCACCGGAAACAATGCCGGGCTCCCAGACACCATGGCATTGTTTTTACTTTGTAACAGCTGGAACAGTGACAAAGATTCATTCTAAAATGTCTCTACGTGGCATTCAGTTTGAGGTCTCATTGTGGGGGCTAGCTTAGCTTATTTACATGTAGTCTGTTGCTATTCCCCAAGGTGATAATGATGATTACTTCCTGTTTTGTGTGTGTGTTTCTTTTTATGATGCACGGTACCTCCCCTCTAAGGGCCCTCGCGATGATCTGTCCGTGGTCTTTGGGACAATCATGGAGGGAGGTGATATGACCCTCGGCGTTGGGGCGACGCTGCTAGTCATGGCCCTTCCTCCAAGTTAAGGGCCTGAGCAAAGCAAGAGTGCATTAATGTGGGCGACAGTGCCATTACCGTCAGGGACGTCCCAACGCCATGGATTATATCGCCATTAGCACCCGCGAGTAATCAATTAAAAGGAAAAACGTACATTTCTCCAGTCGTGCAATGCAGCCTCTGATCCAGGAGTCCGCTTTCAGTGTCGATTATGTCATTGTAATCAACACTGAAAAAGGACTCCTGTGTCACACGTGACATCGCAGGACAGGAGTACAGAACGTTTTTCCTTTTTTTTTTTCTTTTTCTTAGCTTTCAGCACCCACGTGTGGTTGGTTACTCACCGGTGGTAAAGGCTGTGTGGGGGCCCAGGAGGGTGCAAGGGAGGCACATGGCTAGAGGCGCGCAGTTGTGGAGGAACTCGGAATGCGGGCTAATACGAGAGGATTCCACCTGTGTTCTGAGCTCCCTGTTTGGCTAGTGCCCCCGCCCAGGGTTCTAATGAGTGTTATTTCATAAACCCTGAGGTGGGTTTGGGGTCAGTCAAGCTACTATAACAGGCATAGCGCTCAAGCTTTTGTGTCGCCAAGGTGGGTGAAAACACACGATTTTTGGGGGGTGGCTGAGAGCAGATTGAAGTGAATGGGCGTAAAGGGGGCTTGGTGCTGAGTCAGCTGATTGCAAGGCGGGTTACACCGGCCAGAAACGTGTGAATTGAGAGCTAGGATATCAGGATGGTAGGCAAAGAGTCGGTGTTGACTGGTCCTCCGAAATGTGGCCACAACCTCAATCTCTCAAAATGAGTGGCCACAACCCAGAGGCACCAGGTACGCGGGAGCTCCGGGGCCCGGCCACCACCGGGGACAACCAATCTCTAGCACTGTAAATACCCTTTCAATGCCACTCAGGGGTGGCATTTGGCGGTCGCCAGAGGTCGCAACTGCGACCTCTGAGGTCTCCCTTGCAACCTCTGTGGTCTCCCTTGAGACCTCTAAAAAAAAACTTTTTTTTTGTTTGTTTGTAATCCAGGCTCCTGGGCTGTGGCTCTTTACTTCTGGGGTGGCTGGCTTTCTTGTTCAGGCCCCTTAAAAAAAGAAGAAAAATAAGAACAGGAGTGACACAAGTCTAACACTTTCAGTACTCACCCTAAATAAGAAAGAATAGGAATACCAAATAATGTGTCTTTCTAGAATTCTATACAGTAATATCTGGCCTTATTAAATGTTTATTTCAGGCACACTTCAGGGGGTGAGTCACTGATTTAGCCTGTTCTTAAACGCCTCACTCAGCCTTTCATCCTTCTGAGGTCGATAAATGAGTACCAACACAGGTTGGGTGATATTGGGTGTATATTTTTCTATATAAAGCGCTTAAGCGTAAGTGCTATATAATAACACATCATTACCATTTGGCCATGGACGTCTGCTTCCATTCACAGTAATTTGGTAATATGGGCCTATACACACTGATCTTAACCATAAATAAGGCGATCCATTCTTGTATGAATGTACATCACATTATAGTGATATCGTAACCATATTTTTCGTATTGTACAATGCTATGTGATGCCACTTCCTGTTTTGTCAACGGGTGAAATGTTGTGTTCCATCGCTACCGCAATAGCACTTGGGGACGGGTCAAATGACATCACATCCTATGATGTCATCAGGGGTCAGGGTCGTGTGATATCACTTCTGCTACCCCTGGCATTTTGGTGAAATGACGTCCCTGATGCCACTGCCCACAAAATGGCTGTCCGGCCAGTCGCTTCAAAGGGTGACCGTGGATGCCATCAGCGCCATTTCGATTCTTCCCAAACCGCCCTTCATTTGGAAGTGGGTTGGCCGCCACCTCGGTCTGGAATGCTCTCATTCAGAGCAAGTAATTGAATTAGGAAACATTTCCCAGCACATGGGCTCAGCAAGCCCCAACCTCCTACCCCAGGTGGGCTAATCTCTCACACATCTTGGGCTCAATCTTGGCTTCCGCCATGGACGGGGGACTATTAAATATCTGTTTATATTGAGAGGAGCTCACAAGCATTTTTCCCCTAATTACTAATTATATCGGCGAAGGGGGGAGAGGGGGTTTCATGAGAGCTTCAGCCCTGGCGAAACCCGATCAGGGGAGATTTGCAGCCGGGACCGGAGATTGACGTGTGACATCGGGCAGCTGACGCTGGGTGGGGGCACTGGGGGCGGCCCGGCACCAGCTGCTCTCGGACACTTCTGCCGTATCCCCTCCACTTTAATGCATTTTCGTTTACTCAGTCATTTAAAATATGAGTGGCTGTAATCTCGAGGAGGTTTTTTTAAGTGCTGTGTGTGTGTGTCCTTCGAACAGGTGGTACAGGCCGGTGAGGGGGCTGGGGGCGGGGGGCGGGAGGGGGCAGCTGCTGGGAAGCACAGGGTATATTAAGACATCCAGCCAGACAGCCCTGCCAACGGGCAAAGAGTTTCTAGGAAAAAGTGGCAGGAGGGTTGCCGGCCGCTGACCCCTCCTCGGGAGAGGGCGGCCAGGGCATTTCATGTCAAGTTCTTTGCTAGTTCGAGACGCACGGGCGCCGCCAAACCTGCGAACACTTGAGTGGGAGAGAACGCGGCAGACCCGGCGGTCAATAACACTTCTCATCGGCCCTCACCCAAGCGGCAGGTCTGAGCTTAAGGACAGGGCGCATAATGCTAGCAAGGTGATATCACTAACATTATAATCCGCCGAATGTGCAAAGAGCGCTCTTATTGGACAATCTGCAGGCTATAACAATCAATACTGCACGCTTATTGGTTAATATAGCAGAGAATGCTACATTCCAAGGCTATCAGCAACGCAGTGCAAACCCAATGCCCTGTGACTGCCCAGGTCATGTATGTACTTACAACTTCTATATACTTGTAAATATTAAATACTATTGAGTGCAACTTTATAGAGCCCACTCCCGGGTCCTGGGAGGCTTCATGTTGGCTTTTAACTTGGACTTCATGGACCATAAAGCCCTGTACATCCCCTATAAAGCTTAATTATGACCCTTGGCACAGTCATAAAGCATTCTCATTGGACAATGTGCAAGCTATACCAGTCTGCAGATTGGCCCAACAATACCAGCAACACTGAACATACCCATAGCCAACTCCCTACGACTTTCCAGGCAGATTTCTATACCAGCAACAGGTCTACACCCACCAATGTTAGTAAATATCAAATGCAGAGTGGGCATAAGCACAGGAAGTGAAGGGCACGCAAGTAAAGGTATAATTTGCATCCGCAAGCCATTTCTTTATTTATTTGCATTTTTAAAGCGCTCACACAGCCCGTGCGCTATTGCAGGAATATGTCTTAGTTGCATATTTATAACGCGCTTAATACCCCGAGGTTTCTAAGCGCGGACCCGGGATCGAACCCGCTTCATGTTGTCTTGTTTCCAAGGCGAGCATGTTGCCCCTGAGCTATCCTCCAGGGGGCTCATGAAAGAGCAATAGGTTTAGCTAGCATTATAGACCCGGACCTTGGGCAGTATAGGGTATTATGGTCTCCTATGAGTCGTTAAATGCCCTTGCTTCACTCAGACTGTAACGCTGTTTTCAGGGCCTATATGGTTGACCCCCAGGTCAATAACGTTCTACTAGCCCTGAATCAACATATCGCCCCAGGTTTACAGTCAAGGTTCAAAAGGACGGTATGGTGAAATAACTGGCATTACAGACTGCCCATAGGTCAGTCTCGCTTCCAGAACATGGATCTGCCAGCACGATAACTCCTCTAGCCTCTGTCGTCACAGCCTCTCTTCAACAACAACTTCTGTGGCCTGGGAGACAGAGTCCAAGGTGGCCTTTACCAATAGTTGTGTGATCTGATTGGCTATCCTGCTCTGAACTATCCAATGAATGTGCGAATCAGCTTTAATTGTAATTGGGTATTTATAACGCGCTTTATACCCAGAGGTTTCTAAGCGCGGACCCGGGGATCGAACCTGTGTTGCTCCACGTCGCGTTGCCCCTGAGCTATCCTCTCGAGACTAAAATTGCTTCATCTCACTAGGGGGCGTTATCCCAGCCTACTTCTGCAAGAAATCACCCCTAGCAAATGGCTCCGACCTGCCAGCCCCCAGAAACCAAACGTCCCCATACCACTCCACCTGCGGAGTCTCCAAGGTGGGTGAAATCAGATGTTGTGGTTTTCGGCCGGTGAGAGCCCAATGAAAACTATGCTGCGTTAAGTGCCATGCCGTGGAAGTGAACTCAGCCTCGGGCAAGGAGACTCCTCCTGCCAAACGTGCGTGAATTGAGGGACGTGCATTCACAAAACCAGGGTCACAGAAAGGGCGGCCAAACTCTGGAACAAAGCACACGACACGCAAAAGTGCTGGCACACTTGTAGCTTTCTGGAAAAACCTTTCACATGTTCTTGCCCATGCAGCACTTTCACTCACTGAACAGCCTGGAGTGTGGGCTGCAGTGGTTATTTCATGACATCTACTGTTGCAGGGGGAATCCACACATCTGGTGGCTTATCTTCCCAATTTTCTGATGATGGACTACGTTACCAAAGGACTGCAACAGAAAACACGTCCACTGATGTATGCACTGTGTAACACACCCTGATTTTCCATGCAGTACTTAGATGCTGTATGTAAAATGCTAGAAATCAGGATGGGAGATCCGTAGACAGCTGTCTTGTTTTGAAGCCATTTTATTTTGCCTTCAAAACGATTTTGCACAGATAAATCGAATTAAACATTTACAGGACTTTCGATAAGCACGAAAGTATGGACAGATGTTTTTTCTTAAGGGAAATACAGGCGAGTATAGTCCTCTTCAATTATCGAGAGACAATTTCCACACTGGTGCACAAGTATACAATACAGGTAGGTAGTGACATAGAACTTGTGCAGGGTGTGACCCAGACTGTAGTAGGTCCAGGGGTATTCAACAAAATAGTGTACACAACACTATCCATCAACACATATATACAAAGGTTGTGCCACAAAACATCAACACAGAGGTGTTTCGGCCAAACAGGGCTGGGTAAGGGCCCGTGGTGGTGGTGGCCTTCATCAGGATGATCACTGGTAGTGGTGGTGTCCATATAGGTAATCTGTGGGGGAAGGGAAAGCTGTCAGGATCTCAGGGGATTGATGATTGATTCAAAGATTAACGAATAATGGCTGATTGGTGCCTCGAATGCACCAGTGGTGTATCTAAAAACAGCTTACCGTCTGCAGTGGTGCAGCGGGGACGCTGTGCTTGGAGTCCTGTTATGGGTACTGGACTCTGGGAACCATGTCTGCAGTGAGCATGGAAAGACTCGTATGATTCGGGTCTCCTTGGCTGATAAATACAGCCTTAGGACTCTAGGAGCTGTAAGAGAAAGGATAACAGGTCGTTATCTATGCACTCGAGGAGGACCGTGCCAGTGAACAGCAGGGTCCAGGCACATCCAGCATGGGATTGTGCGGTAAGTGACTGGAGACACCAGTGGTGTGGGTGCCCCCTCAGTGGGTTAGTAAGGTCACGGTATAATAAAGGGGTCTCAAATAAAGTGCCTATTAGAGCCCTGCCGACTGTTGTGTGAGCTAAGCGCTAGGAGGCGCTGGCAGTGGTCTCAGGAGTGTTGATTTTATTTAAAAGTGTCAAAAAAACATCCACAGGAAAAGCGAGTGGAGATTGCAAATACATCTCTTGGAGTGACTAGGGTGTCTAATCTCGCCTTGGTGTGTCAATTAGTGACAGTGCCTGTCTGACCTCTGTGCAAGGTTGTGTAGCTGCCCACGGGGTGATTTATAGGAAGTGGCAGTGACCCTCAAGATAATAAAGTAAAATGAAGGAAAATACGGCAGCGCTGAGCGTGCTCCAGACTGTGGCGAGAATGCATCACAAAGTCTAACAGTGCACGGAGAGTAGTTTGCAATGTGAAACCAGCGAGGTTTTGTGGGGAGCACTGGGGGTGCCTGGGCTAGGTGCTGTATCATGCAGAAAAACGAAAGAAATGAAAACATGAGATAAAATGGCAGCTTGTCTTACCGAATGCAAAAAATGGCATCTGCACTCCTTGTGGCTCTGGATTCTACAGAGGAGTGTTGCTGTCAATGTTAAAAGCACTGTGCCAGATCGACATCCAGCCAATGGGCTGCTGGCTAGGTGCAGGGGTAGGCCAATAGTTACAGAGCGAGCTAACAACAGAAATATAGGTTGGGAGTAATTGACCAATGGGATGCAGATGCATCATAGTGTCACAACTATATGAGTGTAGCCCATGGAAATGACAGCAGGGCCACCTAATGATGGATGGCAACTGCAAGTAGATGGATGCAGGTGGTGGTGGACTCCTGAGGATGATATGAGGGGTAGCCTTCTACCTGATTGGTGGTGGGACGGCTGTTGCTATGGCTGTGTGAGCCCTAGGGTGGTGGCTTAAACAATGTTGACATTTTCAACACACCATTTTCTAAAAAGGTAAAGGAGAAAACATGGAGTCACTGGGTGTATAGTGACTATTGTAAGTAACCAAAAGCCAGACAAATGGGAAAAACACACCACGCATTAGTTCAATGGCTCACATATGTATGTTGCAAATTCACTTTACATGGTGCATTATCTCAGCAATCTGAATGAACACGAATTGTAAATAAACATTAGTGGTGCTTGTACCAGCTGGTTCTATGGAGTACATGATGCACAAAACATGCGCACTGCTGAATATGTAGCGTGTGCCCAGTCGAGGGCATCTGATGTCTAAATGGAGATCTAAACACCACGGTGGGGGTCAATCAATCCCAGAAATGTTTCCACTCTACAGTGATATTAAGGCCAGTTCTGACTGTGTCCAGTCTGTGGACCCATTTTTGCTCAAGCTTGGTGAGGGCTAGATTGATATCGCCTCCTGTTTTTTGTTGTTGAAGTTGTTGCAGAATAGTCCATGTGAGTTCATCGTGGGTGTGGCCTTTTTTGCTGAAATGTTCCACCAGAGGTTTGTCTTGTATTGAGTTCCTGATGCAAGAACGATGTTCGCTTATCCTTTGTTTTATGGGTCTGATGGTCTTCCCAATGTAAATGAGGTCACAGGGACATCTGATCACATATATGAGGTTTTTGCTTTCGCAATTGGTGGGTTTTCGCATCGTCCACATGAAATTCTTGTAAGTGAAGGTCTTGCTGGTCTCAGTGTAGCGACACGCAACGCATTTGCCACATGAGTAGTGTCCTACTACGGGCGGTAAGCCCCATAGTGTGGGTTGTTGTTTCTCTGGTTCCAGAAACGTATGTACCAGGGTGTCTTTGAGGTTCCTATTCTTCATAAATGCAAAAAGAGGTTTTTGTCCAAGGTCCCTTTGTTTTTTATTAGATGCCAATGTTTGTTTATGGTGGTTTTTGCCAGGTTACTGATGGGGTTGAAGGTCGTGACACAGACTGTCCGGTCTATGGGGTCCTTAGTGCTGGCCGTTAGACAAATAGTGCGATCAGTGTTGGCTGCCCTTTTCCAAGCCATTTTGATCGATTTTTTGGGGTAACCTCTTTCACTTAGGCGTGTCTGGAGTTGTTTGGCATGATGTTCGAACTTCTCTTCCTCGGTGCAGTTTCTGCGTATTCGGAGGAATTGTCTGTATGGTAGGTTGTATTTTAATCCTTGGGGATGAAAACTCGAGAAATGGAGCAAGCTGTTTCTGTCGGTGGGTTTTCTGAATAATTCTGTTTTCAATGAGTTTCCGGAACGGTAAATGTGAAGGTCTAGGAAATTCCCGGATTGGTAATCCCATGCAATAGTGAACTTTATGTGAGAGTTTCTGTGGTTAAGCCATCGTGGAATTCGAGCAAAAGCTCCTTGCTGCCTTCCCAAACTAGGAGAACATCATCAATGTATCGTCGCCATAGTAGGATGTGGTCTTTGTATGGGTTGTCATTGTTGTACACATGGTCATCCTCATACTGAGCCATGTACAGATTAGCTACAGCAGGGGCAAACGTGGCACCCATGCTGACGCCTTTGATCTGCTGGTAAATCTGGTGTTCGAAGAGGAAGAAGTTCTCGGTCATAGCTGATCTCCCA
Source organism: Ambystoma mexicanum (assembly GCF_040938575.1). NCBI lineage: Eukaryota > Metazoa > Chordata > Amphibia > Caudata > Ambystomatidae > Ambystoma > Ambystoma mexicanum. Next base: position 50,350,041 of record NC_090939.1, read on the forward strand.
TCCTGATTTCTAGCATTATACATACAGGTACCCTCCTGGGCATATCACGACTCCGCCAGGCGCCCTTTATTGAATCTCGTACTTAGATGCTGCCAGGGCTGGGCCATAAGATTTGCAGGACCAAGTGCGGCAAATTAAGTGCAGGGCCCTCAATTTACATTTGATAACAGCACCGGAAGTGACATCACAGGAAGTGGCATCACAAGATAATGACCACTGTGTAGGTAGCAGCGAACAATATGGTCATCCGAGAGGACAATTTCCAATAACTACACTAGCAGAGAATAAAAGGTGCCCACCTTTTACAGGAGGAACAAACCATGAGGAGATCCCAAATGTCCACAAGTGTGGAATCCTACCTTAAATTTGGGAGAGTTAAAGGATTAGCAATATAAGGAAGGTAGGAAAAGGGAATTGTCAACAGTCACTTATTCTATAAGGGATAAATTCACATTTAGAAAAGATATAAAAAAACTTTAATAGTAATTATTTTAAGTTAAACATTGTACATATATAGATACACAAAAAGAAAAGAAAAATTTCATTTTCAAACACTCTAAAATGCATGCATGGTCAAAACCTTTACAAAGACTAATTAAGACTCATAGTTCTAAAAAAATTAGGAGCATATGATGGTCTAGCTGTTAGTATTTAACCTAAGCTTTGGGTCCTGTAGTTTATCGTAGGGTATTAGATCTTGTTAGATCTCTAGCTATTTCTGTGCAATCTGGTTAGACTCATAGATTGCCAACTCAACATGTTTCAGTCCTCTATATCGGGTGTAGGGACTTTCTTCAGGAGTAGTCTTAAACATCCATATTGAGTGATCAAGCAGGTGGTCTGGAATCTTCTTTAGGTGAAGAGTCTTTAGTTAAAAAGAGAAGTGACTTTCCGTTCTTGTGTAGGGGCTCCCTTTGTTGGTAGAGATAAATCCACATATGTTGGACACGTTCTCTTTGGGGAATATGTATTATTCCTTAGGTACCTTTTCAGGCGTGGGTAGGGTATTTCTTTCTAGTCTCTAACGGACGCTTGGAAAGTCGTCGCTGCGGGGCGGGCCATTTGATTTTCAAAACTCGTGTGCGGCGTCTTTGTTTAGCGGCAGACTTGCGTGTATGTGCCCTTTCCTGGTCAATCGCAAGTTAGGAACAAGGGATTGACCAGGAAAGGGCACATACACGCAAGTCTGCCGCTAAACAAAGACGCCGCACACGAGTTTTGAAAATCAAATGGCCCGCCCCGCAGCGACGACTTTCCAAGCGTCCGTTAGAGACTAGAAAGAAATACCCTACCCACGCCTGAAAAGGTACCTAAGGAATAATACATATTCCCCAAAGAGAACGTGTCCAACATATGTGGATTTATCTCTACCAACAAAGGGAGCCCCTACACAAGAACGGAAAGTCACTTCTCTTTTTAACTAAAGACTCTTCACCTAAAGAAGATTCCAGACCACCTGCTTGATCACTCAATATGGATGTTTAAGACTACTCCTGAAGAAAGTCCCTACACCCGATATAGAGGACTGAAACATGTTGAGTTGGCAATCTATGAGTCTAACCAGATTGCACAGAAATAGCTAGAGATCTAACAAGATCTAATACCCTACGATAAACTACAGGACCCAAAGCTTAGGTTAAATACTAACAGCTAGACCATCATATGCTCCTAATTTTTTTAGAACTATGAGTCTTAATTAGTCTTTGTAAAGGTTTTGACCATGCATGCATTTTAGAGTGTTTGAAAATGAAATTTTTCTTTTCTTTTTGTGTATCTATATATGTACAATGTTTAACTTAAAATAATTACTATTAAAGTTTTTTTATATCTTTTCTAAATGTGAATTTATCACTTATAGAATAAGTGACTGTTGACAATTCCCTTTTCCTACCTTCCTTATATTGCTAGCCCACCTTTTACACCCAACAATTTATCTATGAAATATTCCATAGAAAAGAAAATCCAAACATGAGACGTGCGCTTTAATGGAACTTTGATTTGTTCTTGTGGGTAAGCGTCTGCACTGGAAACTTGACAACCTGGTGTGAAATCTGAGTAGCTGAACACTTGATCAAGCAAACATTTTTGTAATGTTGGCCTCAAAAACACAGAACCGGGGTTTGCATCCACCCCTTGAAAAAAGTGGGCTGACGCTGTCCACCCACATGTATCGACTTGTGCCCTGAAAATCATTCAGGGCCAGAACCAGAGTAAATACCCCCTCCAGTCTCCAGGGTGACAACCTCTCTGGCCACGTCCTTGGTAAACATCGTCATGGCTCACTTGCAGGCTTCATGTATAATGTGAGGAAAATGTTACATTCTACTTGAACACTTTTTGGCTTTAAGGCAAATCGCTAAAACAGTTTGTGCAATATGTTTACTTGTGCTGGAGGAAGGCACAGATTGTAGGCAGATAACTGCTGCTTTGCATGTGCTTTCAAAATCAAAATGCCCCTTTGCAGTTCTTAACACAACAATGGTCTCTTCAACAGGCCATCAATAGTAAATTGCACCCACTTCAAACGCTCTGCTTTAAGAAAGAAAGTGATCAGCAGTGCTTATGAGGCCCCCAGCACCTATTGGGACACTTGGGAGGGGCATGGGGTAGGGTGTTTGTCTCTCCAGAGTTGCAGCAGCAGGTTGACGGGTGACAAGTTACCTCACCTGTCAAAACAAAAAGAAGCCAAACCTCGAGCGACAGCCGCTTTTGAATAAGATATCCCGGAAAGCTTCCCCGTCATCATGCATGCTTCAGCGTGTGCTGCCTGTGCACGCAGAGACGACTGCAGCAAGCTTAGGGACCCTGAGCGCACGGCCCACGCTGCAGCTTGCAAGAGGGAGTCAACGGCACCCTAGCAGGCCTGGGGCCAAGTGCAGCCGCACATGCTGCACACGCCCTGGATGCTGCCTGCATGGGGAAAAGAAACATCTTCCAGTCCGACTGATCTCTCATGTCCAAATCAGCATATATGGTCCAGGGTTACAAACACTTTAAACTTAGCGTGAGTCTTAAGTAAAAGTAATAGAGCTCCACGCCCAGTGTCCATTACATACTTAGTGGTTGAAGCACACAGCACGTTCATCACAGACATAGTTTCCAAACATAAAGATCTGTGGTCATTCTTATTTTCTCAAAATGCTCTTTGATTTTATGCAAAGCAGCCAGGAGTCATCGGTGGTGCTGTTTGTCTCCTTCACCTTTCTTATAGCAGTATTTTGAAACAGTACAATAGGAGTAGTAGACGTTCCTCCCTGGATTTATAACCTTCTATGAGATAATAATATATATGGTTAATCTAGGTTTTGATTGTGGGCGTTGCTCATTAAGATAAGTGTAACTTTGGCATTAGGACTAAAACGTATACTGGAATTATTAGAAATTAACATTGCAAAGTTTTTAAAAGAGACAGTTCACAGTCTTGGTACAATTTAATATGCTGCTTTTCCAAAAACAAATAAAAACACAGACCCGCCTCCACCAAGGAATCTGTGTTTTTTCCCTGGTCACGTAGCTGTCAGCAACAGCTGGAGTGGCTCTAGCCAACACATACCTGGCAATGTGTCTCTTCCCCCACATACAAAGAGAGCAGGACAGGGTGCTACAGAGGGAGGGAGAGAATGAAAGAGTGAGAGAGAGGGGAAGAGGGGGGCTAGATCATCATATTAAATCTGGGTGCACCTAGTATGTCTTAAATGGGGGGTACCACCATACCCAACTTTTTTCTTAACTCAGAAAGTGGCATGAAGTGCACAGATGCAGATGTGGCTGCATGCAGCGCTATACACAAGACGTTAAGGAGTCAGTCCACACATAAATTGCACTGAGTAACTCTGGCCTACCCTTGACTTATGCTAGTCACAAAAGAAGCTAGGCTGGGTAGATGTGACTCACACTTGACCTACTAGCAGTAGGTCATGGGCAAGGCTAAATCACAGTTACTCAGAGTAATGTTTTTGTGAATTGGCCCCTATGTGTTTAAATACATCTAAAGCAAAACGCACCCCCATCTGAATAGATGCAACCCTCGCACCCGCTAGAAAAGCCAGAGCACTCTTCATGTATGTTCCAGGTGATTGTGTAGGTGTAGGGCCTACACTAAAAATGACCACATTCGTCCATTAAATGTTTGCCTTTTGTGTTTTCCATATAGAGCTTAGTACTGAGATTATCCGGCCTTTAGGCGTTTTGTAGAGGAGGAGCCAAGTGCCTCTACCGGAAGTCCCACCACCATTTTGCCTATGTGTTGGAAACCAGAAATTGCAACAAGCACAATGCCTACAATGATCCCTATACCATAAAGAGTTCACGAAACAAGGTAACCATTGAGAAAGCCCTACATGGTGTACCCACAAAGAACTGACCGTCTTGTATAGGAAGTTCTGGAGGAAGTGTGAAACGATGGAAGCAAGAGCCTGGTGACGTCGCGAGAAGCAGAAATGACGCACCAAGAAGAGGTACAAAAGAAGAAAGTATATAGACCTTAAAGAATCTAATGGCGAAATGAAGAATTGAGCAACACTTTGTGAGCAAAATGAAGATTGCACGTGCGGGAAAGCACTGAAGAAAATGCAACCCATTTTATAACTGTACAGATGCTGAAACGCAAGTAGACTAAGTAATCATGAGGCTGGCTATACGTAGTGAATAGACTGCAGGCGGTGCCGCCATTATGTCTAAGTGTGGATAGAATCTGGATGTTCCATGATGCATTTCAGAAAACTAGGACCCATGAACAGAAGGGCTGATAAGTGTGGTGCAGTACAAGAAAACAGCTGATGCCGAGAGAAGATTCGAGAAGGGTTGTCTTGGCCAGTGTCAAGAATTGGGGCTGCCAAGAACCTGGTTATCTATTCGAGGAGATACAATGAGCGTGAGAAGCAAGACCAGCTCCTGTTTGAGGTGCATGGAAAAACACTAGAAGTGGCAGGTTTTATTCATTTAAATGGGAAGGAAGGAGCTCAAACAAGGTCTCCTGTCACATGGTCAATATGAGAATAGACTTTGGGCGAGCTATAACGAGACCAGAAGATAAGGCTGTGCTCACACTCCCTTTTATTCTCAGTGACAGTGATCCTTTGCAAGGCCGAGTTCAAAGGACTAATTGAATGGCAGACAGTAGGAGTGATGATGGATGTTGAGCTAATTGGGTGGGGAGACGTGGCCAGGCCTTCCCACAGGCACCTGGGGTACCAGCTTGCATGCTGCTAGCGAGTGGAATATTCCAGAAGGGTACAAGCGTGCCAAACCAATAATAGAGGGCCACGTAGCAAAGAGCCCTATAGATTTGAGAGCCAATGAAACCTTGTGTATTTTTATGAGGCGGAAGATCACTTGCACTAGGGGTGGGCTTAGCTGTCCACCTGACCATAGATACACAATCCCATTCCCCTCCCCCATAGAAAGTATACTTAGATGTTCTCTTTAACCCTACCACAATTCAGTTTAGGTTTCCTTATTTTGCCACGTAGTATGACATCAGCTATGACGAGTTATTGCTATAAAATAATTGTTTTTTATTAAATGCTTTGAGAGAATGCTTCTGCGGCATCCGTTGATGCCCGTTATACTCCATATTTTAGATAATTGATATTAAAACAGGTATGTTTTTGCCAACTTCCCAAGTCGGTCTGATTTTGGTGTCTGAGTAATTTCTGTGCCCCATCCATCTCAGATACTGTTACCTCGTCTTAAAGGGCCTATGTGTTCAGTTCGTTCATTATACCATGAACCCCCTCCATCAGTGCTTTAAATGGGGAAAAAGAAGTCCCAGTACTCACTGTTGATATGAGTGAGGACACAAAGGACTGGTTTTATAGGACTTGCCCAGCGTTCACATCCCCCTCGCAACACACACCCACTCAGGTATAGTTACCACCCACCTTGATCAAAGGCACCCCCAAGCTCCATCAGATATAGGTCTTAATCAGGACTGCTTCATCCTGCCCAGTCACATCTGGTCAAGCACCCACCGTGACAGCAGGGAGCGTCACCCCAGCAGGCCCAACCAACCCAACATGTGCAGTCACCCACAACATTTTACAAGAGAAAGTGGAAAGGATGGAGAAAGGGAAGGCACAAGAGGGGAAACAGAAAAACGAAAGAAAATGGAACAATGCCAACAAGCAATATGTTATGGGAGCTGGCCATGGACATCGCGCCAGCCCCCTGTCGGTGCTATGTGACGCCAGCACCACGGAGGCCCAGTGCCTCGAGTGGTTGCCGGGGGAACACCTGGTCTTGGATGGGCAGGGCAGGCCTTACCTGCACATGCGGACCCTGGCAACCTAGCGGACAGGAGGGCACCATGACAACATGGCCTGCAGGCCCGTGCTTACACAGGGTGGGCCTGCAGGCCTGAAATGACACACAGACTCAGGTCATTCCATCTTGGTGTCTGCAGCGATTCTGCTGCATGTGCCTGCAGAGCTCCTTTTATTAGCTTGGGCCATGACAAAGTCATGGCCCATCTTAAAAGGGCAATACACGTGGGAGGGACACATCCCCTTGCAGGGGCAGCACATGTGGGAGAGTCACTACACAACACTCCTCCTTTTTCACAACAAACAAACAAATGTCACTACAACATAAATGATTCCCTCCCCCCATTACAGAACATTACTTGGGCTTCTTCTGAGTTCTGAGATCAAAAACAAAAAGGATATGCCACTGTGACACACACGGGCTCACATATGTATACACATACCACACATATCGCCACATAACCCGCAGGTGACAGTGGTGGAATGTTGGGCAAACCGCCGGTGGAATGTTGGCAGTTTGACCGCAAGTTACAAAAACCCTTTATTAACCTCGGGTGTGGAATTGCAACCACTGCATGACGCCTTGGGTAGCTGCTGGCACCATATAGAGCACACCTATAAACAGTGGCATCACAGCTTCATGTAACAGTTCTTTACTGAGGCCACTTTAAGCATGTGGCTAATATGCAGACTCACAGCAGCAAAACATGTGTTTACTGAGTCCTCTTTAAGCCATTGTAGGAATGCAGGAGACCAGTTCACTTTCCATCAGTGTCAGTTCAGAATATTCACTTCCGCATGTCCAGGTCCACTTATAGTACAGTTCGAAGGCCGGCAAAGCGGCGCCTGGTGGGTGCCAATGGTCACATTGGCGTACTCCTTTGATGTAGGAGCAGGGCAGCTGGACGCAGATAGCAGGGCGAATAAACCATGCCACGTGATGTTGCGAGGGCTTGGTATAACAAGATGACACCCACACCCCTTTTGGCCATGTTCCCCAGTCAGAAGTATCACTTGTCTCCAAGGGCACAAGCGGGCGCACAAGCACTCGTGCAGAACTGCAACCCCTACCTTGCCCGTTACACTGCTTCTTGGTGGTGTGTGTCAGGGCCGCATGTGTTGGTTGGCCAGACACAAGTTGTTGGCTCACCTCAGGGCCCGGCAGGTATCGCCCCTGGGCCCACATTGGCCTGGACCTTAGATGGCATGGCAGTCAAGGAACATTCATGGCACGGTGTCGAGGCACCTGTAGGGCAGGCAGGGTGACTGTAGTGGTACAAAGTTGGGGCCATCTGCTGCCTAGTTCTCTCCACAGCAGCAGAAGGCCACACTCAGTCTCTTCCTCCTCAGGTGGGAAATGTTCACCCCCTCTTTTCCAGGCAGAAGTGCGCACCAGTGGTAGGGTGACACTGGTGACAGGGTGACACTGATGACAGAGTGCTGAGAGTGGTGGGGTGTTAGCAGCCACTTGCTTACTATTTAGCTCCCCATGCAGAACACTACACAAACTTATGGCGCCAGGATGTGCCATGCCTATCCTTCTCACAATTAATGATGACTTGGATTATCTATCAGGCGAGGCAAAACAATTGTCAAACAGTCACCTGCTTCATTGTTGTGGATTGACTGTGAATAACAGCATAGCTTGCAGGATGGGGAGCAAGCTCTTCCTCATTTCTGTTTCGGCTACAGCTCAGAGCGGATGAAACTCCCCGCCTGCAGGGCCCGGGATCAAACAGGGCGCCTCCGTTGTTCGCACCGGCAGGGCGAGCACACCTCTCTGCTTCCCCTCTGCCACACATGCTCGGGAGAGTACAGGGGAGCTGCTTACCACTGTGTGGATGTGGGGCCACCAGACAACAGAACTGCTTCCCATAGCCGGAGGCACCTCAGCTCTGAAGTTGCATCTTTACATACGTCACTGCTCCTGACCGGAGCATGTCATTATCTACACTGCTGGGCCTGGGATCGTTAAGGGAGCCTCTCCTTTTCAAGAGCCCCGACACTGGAGCATTTCCGATCATCACCGCCACACGCCCCGGGCTTTCAGAGGGCCACCCGCTTCATTTGCATTAGCTCTGGCATGTAGCATGCATATTTCATCACCGCCTGGTTGGCTCATGGTGTACTCCAGGTGCACCGGCTGCATGGGTGTTGCCTGTCTCCCCTGTTGGGAGACATGGTATCGCCCAGTGTGTTGTCTTGGTCACATGGATAACCACGTGACCAAGTTAATAAAGAGAACGAGCCGTTTCCGGCTCGTCAGTCAGACCAACTGGACTCCGCGTGTGTGTGTTTGTGTCCGCACCATGCTGGTGCCTCACCACGTGTGCTGGGCCCAAGGACGGGCCCAGCTTCAGGACGGTGCGCCTGCCGGGCAACGCCGTCCGGACGGTGCCCCTGCCGGGCAACGCCGTCCCTGTGTGTTCCCCTGGCCCTGTGAGTCGGGCCAGAGTGGCGACCCCGGCCTGGGTGCCCCCAGAACCGGGGCCGCGGTAAGCCGGTTGCCACCCAGCCATGTGCGGAGATCCGGTGATCCGGATCGGGTGGTGTGACCCCCACCCTTTGTGTCCGCGGTGTGATCGCCACCCCTGTGGATCCCGTCGGGTGCCCCCCGACATGAGTATGGGGCTGCCCAGTGACCCGGAGCAGCCCCCAACAGTGGGGGCATGCAGGCTGACCCTGCAGCGGGCACTCACCGTCCCTTCGTTTCCATCCGGGACAGCTTGAATCTCTTCCCCCGGCCGTGGCTGTAGCCGCACCATTTTTCCTCCCCCGACAGCAGTGGATGCCGCAGGGGTTTGCGGGCGGGCCCCTTCCCTGGCCGCACAAGCACCCTCCACACAGAGGGCCGCGGCCAGGGAGGATCCACTGGCAGGGCTCCTCCACCAAGTTACAGCGGGGGCTGCCACTTCTCTTCTTGTTTCCCCGGGGCGGGGGCAGCACAACTCTGCCCGCAGACGGGAGGTGTCACTTTTCTCACGGCTGCGGCCACTTCCTTTCCTCTCCCCTCACGGTGGCATATGCCACAAGGGGAGACTGCGGATGTCGCAGGGGGGGTGCGGGCACGCTCCGATCCGGCCACGCGAGCACCCTCATGAATGAGGGCCGCGACCGGGACAAACCATGCAGAGGCACCCCTGCCCTTCACCACAGTGAGGGCCTGCCGCTCCTCCTCCTTTCTCCCTCATTCTTCCCACGAAGCAACCACAAAAAAAAAAATGAGGGTCACGGAGAGGGGGACCTGACATGGGTTCTACTCCCTCGTTGCTATTGTTATGGGGGCTGGCCATTGACATGGTGCCAGCTCCCTCTAGGTGCTATGTGACACCTGCACCACAGAGGCCCAGTGCCTCAAAGGGTTGCTGGGGGAACACCTGGTCTTGGATGGGCAGGGCAGGCCTTACCCACACATGCAGACCCTGACCACATTGCTGGCAGGAGGGCCCCATGGCAACATGGCCTGCAGGTCCGTGCTTACATGGGGTGGGCCTGCACTCCTGAAATGAGACACAGACGCAGGTCATTCCATCGTGGAGTCTGCATGCATTCTGCTGCACGTGCCTGCAGGGCTCCTTTTATTAGCTTGGTCCATGACACATCTTGGTCATCTTAAAAGGGCAATACACGTGGGAGGGACACATCCCCTTAAAGGGGCAATACACGTGGGAGGGACACATCCCCTTAAAGGGGCAACACACGTGGGAGGGACACATCCCCTTAAAGGGGCAACACACGTGGGAGGGACACATCCCCTTAAAGGGGCAACACACGTGGGAGGGACACATTCCCTTAAAGGGGCAACACACGTGGGAGGGACACATCCCCTTAAAAGGGCAATACACGTGGGAGGGACACATCCCCTTAAAGGGGCAATACACGTGGGAGGGACACATCCCCTTAAAGGGGCAACACACGTGGGAGGGTCACTACACAACACCATGGAACACATGAGGCTATCTAGAACTATATCAGATAGTAAAGAAAAGGGAGAGAAATATGAAAGAGGGGAAAAAATGAGTGGGCAGTCACTAAGAGAGACTGCCACTGTCAGGCAGACAAAGCGGGCGCGGGGAGCGTCGTGGGGGTGGAGACAGAGAGAGTTAACTGTGTGTGTGTGAGAGTGAGAGAGAGAGGGACAAATAGAGCGCAAAGGCGATGACTGTGTGTGTGTGTGTGAGAGAGAGAGACGAGTAGAGAGCAAAGGAGATGACTGTGTGTGTGCGTGTGTGAGAGAGAGACATAGATGACAGGGAGAGAGAGATGGAGGTAGAGAGAAAAGGAGATGACAGTGTGTGAGAGAGATCGAGAGATGAGGTAGACAACAAAGGAGATGGCATTGTGAGGGAGATAGAAAGAGAGAGAAAGACAAAGAGGGAGCGAGAGCATTTGAGAGTGAAGGAGAGAGAGAGCGTGTGACAGGAGATTGAGAGTAAGAGAGAGATAGAACGCGTGAAGGAAAGAGATACGTAGGAAGACAGTGTGAGAAAAGCGACAAGAGAGAGAGAGGGGGTGGCCACGCCTACAGGGGAAGGCAGACTACAAATATATGGGGAGGTTAAATGGCTGAGTGTATTGTTCGGGAATGGGGGTAGAGCGAGGGAGAGGATGTAGCAGCATAGAGAGGAGGGGTCCTGCATTTTTACACATATGCAGGTGTCGGTGGGAACTAGGGTAAAAGGAAGGAGACCTTGCCCCCAAGCCTGTCACATAAAACGTCGTGTCATCCCAGCAGTACCATTAGCACGGCCGCTGCTAGGAGTTCTGTCACCGTAGGTGAAATGTTATTTTGCTGTCTCCCAACTACCAACCCCTTGTGCCCTTACAATAGCACCCCCCCAAATGTGACTTCAACTCTTCACATGTGTGTCCTGCCCACCACGCCCACATGCTGCCATTGCACCATTATGTGTTAGACCTTCTTTACATAACAAGGTAAAATAAAATCCCGCTCTCTTACGCAAACAATCTGTACCTCTCAGGCAGGATTAGAAACCATGACCACAGCATCAGGTGTAGGCACGCCTTTGCACGCTCACACCAGACAAAATACAACCCAGTAGGGAAAAAGGCACAAGACACTGCTTACAAGGATAGCAAGTTGTATTCATACACAAAATAAGTGTGTCAGCATAGAACCCTGCTACTGCTGAACGTTCTACCAAAATCTGCACGAGCAGTCCAGTCGTCATCAGTGACATCTTTACATACAGTAAAGCCTGCGTGGCTTGTTGGTAGGACCCAATGCATGGCCGGCCCACTCCGTAGGGGATGCTAGGCCATTGGTCCCAGCCTTCCTGTCAATCTCCGTCCACATAGGTGCTGCTGGGCTCGTCATCCGCAGTAAAACAAAACCTAATAAGCAATTAGTTACTTTGCAAACAATGCTACTCTTTCACTGTTAACGATGCACCTGGCAGATGGCGGATGCAGATATGGGACCAGGGGGAGAGCTGAGGTCATACTAACTCTCATACTTCACTAATTCTCAGATGGATCATCAACCTCCCAAGGCCTTCCACCCTCGTTTTTGGCTATACTTTTGTCCCTCCCCATCACCTTGCAGCACACATCACATGATCCAAATGTGAAGACAAGATAGCCTTGCTTTCTGATCTTTTTGATCAATCGGGGTCTTACAGTTTTATGGTTGGTGGTCTGGGCCTGAGTGGCACTGTGGTATGTGGGGGTCTTCTGATCAAAGAATATGAGGCTGTAGCTCTGTTGCAGAGGGGGTGTTGGGGCTGAGTGGCCATGCTATCTGCATTGTGGGATGGTAACTGGCAAGAGGCGCTCTGCCCCCTTCTCGTGCACTTGCACAGCACATTCTTCCCGGGGCACGGAGGCCTGCAGCCTCTGAGACAATAAAGGCTTGCAACTCCCTGAAGCTGACTTGTGATGTGGGGTAAGTCTGTGCCAGTAATGCAAGTCTAATACTAACACACTTGGTACTTTCGCAGCGCTTGGGCCTACATTCCAAAATGGCTACCAATAACTAAGATGGTGCTTACACTTACCTTTACTATGTAGCTCCTAAAGCATGCACTACTCAATTGCTCACTCTCCTGCCTGCACACCCCTTTTGCTCTCCCAAAATGTGGTTTATTGTTTGTTTCTCAATCAGAATTGCCTAGGGGGGTGTAATACCATCTCTCCTTTCCAAAACAGGATTAGAAACAATGACCAGAGCTGGCAGGATTAGAAACCATGACTATCGCAGGCACAATTAGAAACAATGACCAGAGCTGGCAGGATTAGAAACCATGACCATAGCAGGCAGGATTGGAAAACATGACCAGAGCAAGCAGGATTAGAAACAATGACCAGATCAAGCAGGATTATAAATAATGACCAGAACAGGCAGGATTATAAACAATGACCAAATCAGTCAACATTACAAGCAATGATGAGATCTGGCAGGATTAGAAACCATTACCAGAGCAAGCAGGATTCGAAACCATGACCATTGCAGGCAGGGTTGGAAAACATGACCAGCGCAGGCAGGATTGTAAACAATTACCAGATCAAGCAGGATTAGAAACAATGACCATATCAGTCATTGCTTGATCAGTCAACATTACACGCAATGCCCAGACAGAGCAAGCGGGATTATTAATATAAAATAACAGGCAGGATTAGGAAGAAGCTATGATATCAGGTATAATAAGAAATAATGACCATCAGGCATCACCGCCACACACTCCTCTCCCGCCTTCTCCCACACACACACGCCTGCATGAGACAGTTATCAAAGCCAATGTGGGTCATTTTAATGACATATATAGCCGCCTTTAAAGGTTGCCAAAAGGAGTCTTCAGCTTCCCTCCACCAACCCAACTCACTCTCCTCCGACAGCAGCACCTGATTTCAATGTGGAGCTACCGCTGGCGTTACTTGCAGTACTGTTTCCCAGCTTCCACCCTCATCTGTTCCGCCTTCAGTAAACCGAGAGGCAAGTCAGTGAAAGTTATCGGGTATTGGTGGCTGGCAGTACCTTTACTACCACCAACACTAGATCAGGAATGGTGGCAAACCATTAAAACCTCCTTCCAGACATCAGAGAAGGCAAAGAAATATAATTTGCCGAACTGTGCATTTCTGAACAAATGGAGATTCCTTTGGCATCTCGGATGCCTGGGAAGACACTAGGAGTGGAACTGCTCATGCCACCCTCAGCAGGTGATATGCTACTGTGAGAAACCTGAGGGTGTTCTCCCAATAAGACTTTGCGAACCCCTTATCCAGGTGGCCAGTGCACGGCCATCGCTGTTGGATCCAGTTTCTGGGGGTGGACCAGTGGGGGAGGATCACCTGGGTAAGGGAACCCGGGTTATGCTGGTGGGAATACCCCAGGTAAGATGCTGTACCATAACGGGGAGGATGGTGAGGGGAACAAAGTCTCTGAGGCTTTTATAAGATATTCCCACTCATCTGCTCTTCCACCCATTGCATCTACCTTGCCCAAAGGTAAAACCAACAACCCGTTCACATCAGATACACACCCTAGGAGCACGAACCCCATCAGGATTAAAAAACGCCTCTCGGGGGCGTGGCTTGGAGCGCCACCGATGTGGCTGCTCCCCTGAGGCCCGCCGTGCGAAGCCCGCCGCTTCTGGGCCCCTGATGCGGCTCCGCGCCCGTATACCGGAGCCCAGCTGATCCCAAGGACGTCGGAGGACCTGAGGCCCACCCGGGCTGAAGCGGGGACCACGACGATCAACGGAGACGAAGTTAGCCGCTCCGGTTCACCGAGCCGGCCGCAGCGACGATCTCCCAAGATGGCGGCCGTGCTCGTCTCCCGGCCCTGGAGGGCGGTGAGAGCTTTCTGAGGCCGCATTCGGACGCGGCTCAGTTTCTCGAGCACCCGGGTCGCGGCGGAGCAACATCAGCCCCCCGGACCTCTCCTCCGGTGCTCTCCCTGGGGCGACCCTTGCTTCCGACGCTACCAGCCCGAGCCTGCACTGCCCGACGAGGGACGATACGGACGGTGCCCTTCAGGTAGGAGCTGCTGGGGGTGAGGTTCGCCGAGGCCACGCAGAGAAATCCCTCCACAGCGCCTGAGGTGGGGGCCGTGCCATCACCGCCCCCCCCCCCCCCCTCCGCCCTCCAGCGGGCTCCTACCTCTCACCACCTAAGACCCAGAGATCCGGCCTCCATACGCCACACTCCTGGGGCGCCCCGGCCCACACCACCATCTGGAGCCCCCGCTCGGACCCGGGACCCCTCCCACTATCATCCCCACCGGGCGATTCAAGCCTGGGTCCTCGGAGGAGGAGCGGTCCTAGCTGGGTCACATCGAGGGACCCACAGCGGCAAGCCCCGAGAAGGGCCTGACCAACGCCGCCCACCTGGAGCCTCGACCTGGCCACACTCTCATCCCGGGCTGCCCCTGACGGGTAGGCCCCTTCGGCCTCGGAGGTGACCTGACTGCCTACACCTTGGGGCGACCCGCTCTGCTCTCTCTGGCCTAGTCTCAAGGGGGCGCACGTTACTCAATCCCCCCACCGGAACTTACGCCCCACATACCTGCCCACCATCAAGATTTGGAGAGTTCACCCCCTCACTCGAATCCACTACACACCGGCCAAGCTTGGAATCAGCTTCCCTTTTCTCAATCAAGAGCCTCGACGCTCATCCACAGGGTGGGCCGCATAAACCATCTCCCCACCCACGACTCACCAACATGTCGAGACAGTCGAAAGCTATCAAAAATGTGGACATTGCCACCATGCTCACCGCTCCTGATAAGGGAAAGAAACCGGACTCAGTTACTCCCACCCCAGGGCTCTCCCAGGAGGGGGGTGACTCCCCAGCCACCAGAGGTGATCTGTTGGCGTTTATGGCAGACATCAAAGCCGAGTTTCGGTCCTGCATGTCGGAACTTACCTCCAAATTGGAACAAACAGACCATAGGGTGACCGAAGTGGAGCAGAGACTGAGTGAGATCGAGGATCGCTCCCAAGACCAAACAGCCGCCATGGGAGATATCCAGCAAACAGTAAGAGCCCTCCAGGACAAGTGCGAAATCCTCGAATACAAACAAGAGGACCTGGAAAACAGAGCTCGTCGGAATAACCTCCGTATTAGGGGAGTTCCGTCCTCAGTCCCCGACCAAAATCTTGCAGGATACATAGGAGACCTCTTTCAAATTCTCCTCCCGCATCTAGATAAATCCCAACTGCTGCTGGATCGGACCCACAGACTTCGTCCGCGACGAGGAGTAGACTCCGACCAGCCCCCAGATGTCATAACGAGAGTACACTATTTCTCCACTAAAGAAGCTATCTCCGCCATCAGTCGGTCCGGAGATGAACTCTCCTTTCAAGGTCACCCGCTCCAAATTTATCAGGATCTCTCCCTCTCAACCCTACAGAAAAGAAGGGCTCTCCGACCTTTAACCCTCTTCCTCCAAGAGCGTAAAGTCAAATACAGATGGCTTTTTCCCACAGCCCTGCAATTTTCGTATAATGGCTCCCTCCGGAGAATATCCCACTTAGAAGATGCCGCTAAAATCATGCAGATATCCTCCCCCCCTGAGGGAACCACTTCCCCAGACTTGGAAGCCTCGGGAAGCCCTACGTCAGCCCTCCCCCCCCAACCCAGACGTCCTCCATGGTCCAAGGCCCCCCGAAACAGGAGAAGATAACCCGAGTCCGAGCGGCCCCGGATGCCTCCCGCACCTCCGGCGTCCCGGACGCCCAACGTCCTTTCAGCTATATTCAGAAATAGTAACTCCGGCCCAACACAATCCCACGCTCGCCCAGCGCGGCGGGCTTCCTCCACGGCCTATGCCCCCCCTCCAAGATCCGCTCCATCTTAGAGCCCTTGGATGCAAACGTTATTTTGCCAGACACAAATGGCCCTGTTGGCCTGGGGTGGGGTTACACCCACAATGTTTCCCACCCCGCTAGTTAAAAAGTTGGCCTCCCGTTGGGGGCCTCGGTTAAAACTGCAAGTGCGGTACAGTTCACCTCTCCACCCTCTTCACGATGGCAGCTGATGAACAACCTGGAGTCCCCCCTCCATCCCCTACGCATGGAACCCCTAGCTCCCCGATCCCGGAACACCGGACGCTGAGATGCCTTTCTTGGAACGTTAATGGTCTCAACTCCCCCCCCAAGCGCAAATCGATTCTCCAGAAGCTACAAGATGAGGAGGCCGATGTGGTGTTCCTCCAAGAGACTCATCTCCTCCCGGCAGACTTTGGCCGGCTTCGATCCAGCATATATCCACACCAGTTCTTCGCCTCGGGGAACTCCAAAAAAGGGGGCACAGCGATTATGTTCCGGAAAGACTTGCGCCCCCAGACCCTGGACTCCATGATGTGCCCGGAGGGCCGCTTTGTGGCTGTCAAGTGCCTCCTGTTGGGGGACCTCTACACCTTGGTATCGGCATACGCACCCAACTCAGGACAGGCAACCTTCTATGACTCCTTGGGCTCCTCCCTCTCAAGCTTTGTGGAAGGCCAGACAATAATCGGTGGGGACTTCAATGGGGTCCCAGACCCCACTAAGGACAAATCTAACCCCCCCGCCCTTGGCGAATTCGGCCAGGCCCTCAGTCTGCTGCGGCTCTTCAGAACCTTAGAGGTGGTGGATACATGGCGGGTGCTTCACCCCACCGAGAAAGATTACTCCTTCTTTTCGGGCGTACACCGAACTTTCTCCAGAATCGACCTCCTTCTGGCTTCCCCTCAAACTCTCGCCCTCGCTAATGAGGTATCGATAGGCCAGCGAATCCTATCGGACCATGCCCCAATAATAATGGAACTGAGCATTCAGAACACCCACGCCAAGGCAACACGCAGATGGGCGCTCTACGACCCGATCCTCAATGATATGTCAATCAGAGACAACATAACCACCACCATCAAGAACTTCTTTGAGGAGAACCTAGCTGCGGACACCTCCCTGGCCAATAACTGGGATGCAATGAAAGCTGTAATTCGGGGAACGTTGATAGCCCAAGGCGTGGCATACCACCGAAACCGGAAACAAATCCGTCTATCCCTGGAGGAGGACCTGCGAGCAGCTGAGGAAGCCCAGAAGAAGAGTGGCTGGTCCCCCAGAACACAGAGAGCGCTCCGCTCGGCCAGGAAGAAACTAGAGGCCCACTACGCAGAACACACTGCGCAACTCCTGGCGAAGACCAGACAATTCTACTATGCCAAAAGCAACAAGGCCAATAAGCTGCTGGTGGCCAAGCTAGCTAAAACAAGACGGACCAACACCATTATAGGGCTCAAGGACCCACAGGGGGTGATACACCACTCTGAACAGGCGAAATTACAACTAGCCTCAGACCACCTAATCCAGGTCATGACAGCGCCTCCCCGGGATCGATCAAAGCAGGAGGAATACCTACGGAACGCAGCCTTGACGCGTCTCCCAGACTCCACACGGGAGCAGTTGGAAGCCCCAATAACAGCTGAAGAAGTTGACGAAGCCATCAAGGCCCTCAAATCACGGGCCCCGGGCCCAGACGGATTCCCCCCGAGGTTCTATAAGATTTTTAAGCTCCAGCTCATCCCTCACATAGTGGCCCTGTTCAACTCTTTTAAGGTCTCGGGATCCGTGACCGCCACAATGCAGGAGTCGGTGACGGTTCTCCTTCCTAAGCCGGGGAAAGACCCGAGAGATCCGGCGTCATACAGACCCATCGCCCTACTGAATATCGACGCCAACCTGTACTCGAAGATTTTAGCTAACCGCCTGGCACTCATCCTCCCGGATATAATCCACCCCGACCAAACAGGCTTCATTCTTCACCGAGCGGCAGGGGACAACATCCGGCGGACTCTGAACCTAGTGAACATCGCCCACCGCAACTCCCAAGGCCTTGCCCTAATGGCCCTGGACGCAACCAAAGCCTTCGACAGAGTCGATTGGTCCTATCTGGAATGCACTCTGGAAGCATTTGGGTTCGGCCCCACAGCCCGAGCCATGATCCTACCGAACTATAAGCACCCTCGAACCATCCTCAGGATCAATGGCATCCACTCAGCTCCGATACCTCTGTCTTGTGGGACGAGACAGGGCTGCCCGCTGTCTCCCCTACTCTTCGCCCTCACAATGGAACCCTTCGCCCAGAAGATCAGGTGCAATGAGTCCATTAAGGGCCTTCAGGTGGGCTCCTCCCACCACAAGATCGCTCTCTACGCGGACGATGTCCTATTGACACTCACCGAACCCAACACCTCAGCGAAACACGCTCTGGCCGAAATAAAGGAATTGGGGGAGGTCACCGGCTTCACTGTCAACTTCACCAAATCAGTGGCTTTAGGAGTCGGCCTCCGCCCAGAGGACAAGGAGGCGTTAACGGCTCTGTGCCCGATCGAATGGCGGGACCACTCGATCCCCTACCTAGGAGTTCTCATCCCAGCGAACCCAAAGGAGACCTATCAGGTGAACTTTCCCAAACTGACCAAGGAGCTGGAGGGGGACTTGAAACGCTGGTCCACGCAGGAGATCTCATTAATGGGCCGGATCACGGCCGTCAAGATGAACCTGCTTCCTAGGTTCCTCTATGCCTGCTCATCTCTATCGGTGCCCTTCCCAGCCCAGGCTCTCCATGACTTACAGAGGAAGATATCCAAATTCATATGGAAAGGCAAGAAGGCCAGGCTCCCCCACAAAACCCTGATTGGCAACGCCAGGCTAGGAGGCCTGGGGGTCCCGGACCTGCAGGCCTATAGGACAGCGGCGCAACTGTCACATCTACACGCCTGGCAGACGAGCACAGCCCGCCCCAGATGGGTGGAACTGGAGCAGGCCCAGCTTCCGCTTCCCCTCCGGTTCCTCCCTCACATCCAACCCTCCCTCAGGGCACGCTGGAAGGACATCCTACTAACAACAAAGCAGACCCTAAGCTCCTGGGATTGGGCTCTAAAGCAGAAGGGAATCCCGAGGGGCCGAAGCCCCCTTTCACCGATCTTTCACAACCCCGACTTCTCCCCGGGATCTCTCCCTCGCAACTTCCAGAATTGGATAGACGGAGGCCTGGAAACCCTGGGGCAGATGTACTCCGAAAACAGACCCCGGACCTTCGAGCGGTGCAAGGAGACTTTTCGGCTTCAAGAAAGGGACAGATTCACATACTGCCAGCTCCGCCACTGGTGTTCGCACCCCCAGACCCTCCAGGCGGCAACTCGCCCCCCGACTCCATTGGAGCTAACTCTTGCGGACCTGCCGGCTAGAGGAAGAATCTCGGCTATATATAGACGTTTCCTGGGGGACTTCTTGGCGACAAAAACTCGATCTATGGCTCAGTGGGAGGCGGACCTAGGCCATCCGATCGATGACCAAGCTTGGGTAGACATATGGTCCCGCACCCACTCTTCCTCCACTTGTGTCACCAACAAGGAATGTGCATATAAACTCACCCTACGCTGGTACTACCCCCCTCTCAGACTCCACCACATGAACCCACAAGTGGACCCCGCCTGCTGGAGAGGCTGCAGTCAACCAGGCTCCTACTTTCACATGTGGTGGACATGCCCCAAGATCCAGCAATTTTGGGCCAGGTGTCTCTCCACCATTGAACAAATCACCGGCTCCGCCCTCCCACTGGACCCTGAGACAATTCTGCTGGGGATCCCGGTCCCTGGAATTTACCCCCGCTCCGGCAACAGGGCTAAGCTCCTCACACAGTGCCTCCTGGCGGGCAAGACGGTTCTGGCCCGCTTCTGGAAGTCGCGGGACGGCCCCTGCCTGGCCCACTGGTGGGGAAAATTGTGGGACATCTTAATAGCGGAAAAGGTTACCGCTGCGAGAGCGGGGTCCCTGCACCGCTTCCAGAATGTGTGGGCCCCAGTGCTGGACTATGATCAGCGATATCCCGCAATGACGTTCAAGCCAATCAACACCCGCTGGGCCCTGAGAGACAAGGAGAACACGCATCAAGCGGGGGAGCTAAACTGAATCTCTGGCCCGGGAAAACCGGAATGAGGGGGGGAAAGGGACTCAAAACTAGAATCTTTTCTTTGCAATATCGTACTGCCACCCGATACTGTCTGTAACCTTTACTGCCTTGCTATAAATAAACATATTTAAAAAAAAAAAAAAACGCCTCTCTCAGAATGCCTGCTTTCCAGTTCCCTATTGGAATACTCACAATCATTTTTTTTCCTGTCCCTTTGATTATCATTTTCCTCATTCCCGATCTGATCAAACAAACACTACGATTCCCACAATCCCCATTGTTCATGTTACGACCCCAGCTATTCCTGATTAATCTGTAAACCCTACCAATCCCGTCCCTCTGAATGTCATCTTCCGAAATCCCAATCTACTATGACAGAATACTACCGTTCCCACCATCCCCTATCCTATGTCCTTCATCCCGGTCATTCTTGTCCATTTCACAAAACTTCCCTATCCCGTCCCGTAGGATACTCTGACACTCCAACCCCTCCCCTTTCCAATACACAGACTATCATTTCCAACACAAACACCTTTACATAACCAAGACAACGGACTAATGTAAAACCCGTCTACCTGACATGCCCCAACCCCAATGTCAGGCAAAGTCTGGCAATTGACACACCTGACGTCCCTTCCTTCACCCCACAGGGATAAAAGGTGGAGCAAGAGAGCGCAGTAGGAGCAAGGCAGACAGCACGACAAGATGGCTACCATGTGGCAGTTCAAGAGAAGGAGAAAGGCAGCAGGAAACAAGAAGGTGGTGAGGAGAGAAGTGACCTTGCCCTTTTCGTCCCAGACCCGCAAAGCCTTTGTGGAAGAAAGGCTAAGATCGCAAACAATAGCACAAGTGTTCTGCAGCAGATATCAACGGTACGTGGGGCAAACCTATGCCGATAATCAGGAGCGAGGGAAGCTCCCACGCCCGTGGTACCGACCTTGACTCCAGAGAGGCAACATCCAGGCGGTTCATCAGAGCTGGTGAGTCGAGGGGAGAACCGTTAAGAACCGGGCTGTGTTGAGTGAGTATCGCAAAGTGGCAAGTTTTGAACCAAAGCTGATAACTTTGAATGAACTGTAAAAAGTGTGAAGGGGAGACCAGCTGCAGGGGAAACCGGCACCACATGGTTGCTATCTCAAGAGACTCTGGTCGAGCCCCATATGAGACAAACTACAGATACTTGAAGGCCATAGGAGGGCCAGCGAAATAGGTCAAAGTGGTCATAGAGAGGGTCAAGCAAAATCTCTGTACAATCAAAAGACTTTGATCTACAGGCAATGTGAAAGGGAAGTGAATCCCACCGATATTGGTGAATGTGAAATAAAAAAGGGGTCCAAGCCCGACCGAGGGAGATCCAGGGTTGAAGCAATCACTCAAACAAAAGACATTGAGAAATTGAGGGAGAAAAAATCCTAGAAAAGAGAAGAGGGATCTGTGCCCGACTGAGCGAGATGCAAGGGTGAAACCATCACCCAAGAATATAAACAGAAGAGGGGTCCGAGCCTGACCGAGGGAGATCCAGGGGTGCAGCTGTCACCCAAAGTTGATTGATAAAGGAACTTTGATATATTTGTGTAATACAATATGTGAAGGGTCAGCGCCCAGAAGAGGGGGACCCAGCGGTGAATCCAACACCCAGCGAATATTGGGAACTAACTGTGAAACTGTGATAAACAATTGAAAAGTGTCAGTGCCCAGAAGAGGGGGTACCCAGGGGTGAACCCATCACCCAGCAAATATTGAGTATGAACTTTCATTTGTTAAAGGAACTTTTGTGTTTTTGTTAGTTGAACACGTCAGGCCCCGAAGGCAAGAGACTTTCCAAGGAAACGAGACTTGGCCATCGACGGTCCTGAGGACTGCCATTGGAACTGTCATCTCGTGCTGGAAAGCCTGAGACTGTACTGTGCTCCAAGCTCCCGTTTTACCACGTGGTCAAAATGTGGGGAAGGGAAACCCATGCTACAGCAGCAGCCTGATATATTGTTTAAGAACGCTTCTTTCTTTTCTTGAGGACTATTCCACACCCTTTTTGGATTAGTTGTAAGGCTTGGCAATAGGTTTCTTAGTTCTTAGTTTAGTTCCGGATGTGAAAATGGGGCAGCAACTCTGCCGCCCAACCTGGCCATCAGGAGGTGGAGATGTGTTGTAGCATAAGTTCTGCTTCTCTAGGCTTCCTAAATATGGGCTTTAGTGTACCGTGCAACTGGAAGTTTTAACAAATGTTACTGATCCAATGTACTTTAAAATGGGCCATTTCCCATAAACAAAGCCCAGAAGGCCCACGTGGTACTACCCAGTTAGTTGTGTAAAGTCATGAACTGTGTTTTGTGGGAGGCGCTGACTCTTCATTAACTTACTATATAGGTACAGCACTTACAGGTGCAGATCACACTCTATTGCCACACAGAAAACTCAGCTCATGCAGTAAAAGTCAGACTTCCTTGACATAGAGAACAAGTGCAATGCGGGTGACCTCCGAGCAAGTGACCCCCAAAAAAAGAAAAGTACAGCACAGGAATCAGCATTGAAAGCTTTGATCACAAACTGGACATGCACATCAAGGCTAGTAACACTGCAAGCTATCATCACACACTGAACAGGAAGAGCAGGGTTAGCAGCAGTGCCAGCTTCCCCCACAGGCCCCCATGATAGTCACTGCATAGGGGCAGCGCTGATAACTAACCAGAAGTACACACTTTCCTCACTGCACATACATTTACTACCTGGTGGGGATCAGCACAGGCTTACCTCACAGCATGGACAGGGTAGGTGCAAGCTTTCCTCAAACAGGCACAGTAAAGGACAGAGCTAGTGCAAACTTCCTGCAGAATCATCAGGACCAGCTTGGGCAGGGCCAGTGGAAGCTTCCCTCACAAACAGATGCAGCATGTGCAAGGTTGATGCAAGATTCACTTACAAATGGTTCGGCAACCGTAAGTGGAAGTGTTCTAACAATAAACGTCCAGCATAGAAATGGGTAATGCATGCTTTCCTCACAAACAAGTACATATATGGAATGCACAGTGCCAGTGTGTATTTGCCTCACAAGCGCGTGCAGGTAAATCATAGAAAAGGCACATACTTGTTTTCCTAGCAAATGGGTACATGGACAGCAGGGTCAGGGAGACTACTAATAAAACCCTATCATAAACCAACTGACAAGAATACATTGGGCCTCATTCCGAGTACGGCGCTAACCAATGGCGCTATTAACGCCTTGGTTGACGCCGTACCCGGACCGGCAGCGCCTTGGTGGTTGGCGGAATTACCGCCCCATTCCAAGGTTGGCGGGGCGGTAATTCCCCAATCCCCATTTACCCTTCCCCATTCCCATTCTTGCCCCATAGGGCATAATGGGAGTGGGGAAGGCGTCAATTACGCCACCGTAAATTACGGTGGCGTAATTTACATCAAGGTCCCTTAGCGCCATGGTATTTAACGCCTGCTAAAAGCAGGTGTTAAAAGCACCATGGCGCTAAGGGAACTCGGAGTATGGCGGTAAGGGATTACCGCCACCGCTCTCGTTAGCGGTGGCCGCTATCCCTTACCGCCATACTCGGAATGAGGCCCATTGTTTGTTTGTTTGTTTTATTATTTAGTGCACGCCAGACCCGGGGGTATTAGGGCGCAAAAAGCATAAAGAGGGTTGTTCAGCTTGGGTTACATTACATTGCTGTGCATTGCATTACAAAACAATAGGAAATTGTACAGCATACAGGTAATCAAATCGTGGCAGGAAACAAAAGGGAACAATTATATACAGTAAACACAGACAGTGGCAATTGGTGTAATCATAATATGGTGAGTAGTCAAATGTCATGTTCCTTAATCCAGTGGATACGGTTGGATCTAAAGCGTAGGTAAGGCATGTCTTCTCTTAAGGTGGGAGGGTTAAGAGTTCCAAATTTAGTCAGCTTTAACCGGGAAGCTACTTCCACCCGTCTTCATACGTTTAAATCTGGGCACTAGCAGAAGGTTGGCAGCAGCTGGTCTCGAGGGGCAGTTGGTGGATTGTCTCAAGAATCTGGTAGTGAGATATTGTGGGGCAGCCTGGTGTAAGAATTTATGAGTCAAGGAGGCTGTTTTGAGGAAGATTTTATCTTTTATGGAAATCTTCTAAGGTCAGATATGTGGACTTTTTTGGGACTGTTGAGGGCTGCTCTCAAAGCATTATTTTGCAAGATCTGGGTTTTATTGGTGATGTATTTGTTGTTCCCTACATATAGGGTGTTACAGTAATCCAATTTGGATAATACCAGGGCTCTTGGTAGGGTGATGGAATTATTAGGTGAGAGGAAGGGCTTAGCTGCTCTAATTAGCATGAATGTGTAAGCGGTAGCTGAAGACATGGAATTTACTTGTTTTTTGAAGGTAAGACGAGAATCTAGGTAGAAGCCAAGAGTTTTAACTTCCTAAGCTACTGTGATGTTGTTATTGTCTATTAAGAAATTTGAGTATAGATGACCTAATTTGCAAAAATTAGCCATACTACTGATAATGAGGTGTTCCGTTTTTTCATCATTCAGGCATAGACCATGAGTTCCATCCATTCCTGGATGATGAGGTACACTTTATTCACAAAGGCCAAATCCTTGACGTAGTCTCCTGTCAACGGGATGAGGATCTGGGTATCATCAGCATAGTTAGTGTAGGTGATACCCAGGCAATCTAGATCATCAAAAAGGGGCTTTGTAAAGATGTTGTACAGGGTGGGTGAGATGCAGGAGCCCTGGGGCACACCACAGGAAATAAGTATGGGGTCAGCAGCTGCTGAGGGTGAAAAGACCTGCATAATTCTATTATCAAGGAAGGATTGAATCCATCCTATGGCTTCTGGTGAGAAGTGGGTGGCGAAGTCCAGGTGGTAGCAGAGAGTTTTATGATCAACCAGGTCAAACCCTGCTGAAAGGTCAAGTAGCAATTGTAGTGCTGTTTTACCATTGTCTCTCAGGGTGCCTATTTGTGCTTTAGGGTCAATCAATGCAGTTTCCGTTCCATGTTGCGGTCTAAAACTGACTGGCGTACTCCTAGAAGATGGTTACATTCCAGATCTTGTTGGATTTGGAGGTACGCCACCTTGTCTAAGATTCTAAGCAGGAACGGAACTGTAGTAATGGGGCGATAGTTAGTAGGTGTGGAAGGGTTGAGTGTTTGTTTTTTTAGAAGTGGGAGGACCGACGATTGTTTCAGATTGTTGGGAATGGCACCGGTGGAGACCGAGGCATTTATGGGTTTAGTTATGAAAGGCGAAAGGTCCCGTGCAGCATCCTTTATAATTTGTGCTGGGCAGGGGTCGCCGTGGCAGTTGGACGGTTTAAGAGTTAGGATGACTTTTTCAACTTCAAGAGAGGTTACTTTCTTGAAGTTGAAGTTTGGTGTGGGTAGTGTGGGAGGGGCGGGAAGTAGGGAGTTCGGGGGCAGAGGAGCAATGATTTTGTTAGGATTGGAAGCAAGGAGGAGGGATTCTTTTTTGTTGTTGATTTTCGCCTGAAGGGTCGCTATCTTGTTAGCTAAGGCATTCTGAATGCTAGTGCACCAGTTTCTGTCCTTAAGGCAGGTGTCTGGAGGTTGGATGGGCGTTTCTAGTTCTTTGAGAATGGTGAACAGTTCTTTTGTATTAGAGTTGGCTTGGGTAATGCGCAAATTGTAGAATTCTTGTTTGGCAAGGATTATTTCTTTTTTGTACAGTGAGGCAAAATTATTGAGGTTAATTTTGTTAGTGTTGGACCGGTCTAGTCTCCATATTTGTTCACATTTGCGTTTCTCTAATCTAATGGCTTTTAGGTGAGCAGAGAACCATGTATTAACATGTTTTTTTTGTTTGCACTTTCTAATTTTTAAAGGTGCTATTGTATCTAGGCAGACAGCATAACTTTGTTGTACTCTTCAATCAAGGTAAATGGGTCTGTGAGGGCAGGAAGAGAGTTTAACATTGGAAGAATCAAAGGAATGAGTTTGTCAGCTGTAATGTTCTTTTTGTTTCTAGTGGGAATGGCAGGAGCTATACTGTCAGCATGTTGGGTGATAATGGCTTCTAAGGAGAAGGAGATCAGGTGGTGGTCGGACCAGGGCAGAGGAACAGATGACTACAGTAGTCATCATGTTGAACATCTCTGTGATAATTTACCATTCGGACAGTTGGGAAGCTTGAAGCGGAATAGTAGCACCAAAGAAGCCTTTGAATGAGAAGCACAGAACCTCTCGATGAAACTAAGAGCCATAGGATACCCGAAAAGAGTAGTAAAGAAATCAGCCGAGCGGGCATTTAATAATAATAGAGAAGCACTGCTGGAAAAGAACACCAAACCCCCCAAAAAAGACAAACTTGTGTATATGTCTACATTCAGAAGATATTGAACATTAGGGTAAACAATGGCGAGTATTCGAAAATAACAGTTCTCTTGCCGAACGCCCAATGTTTGGTTTGCCTGTCGAAAAAGTGCAACTATAGGCAATATTGTAAGTGAAAGTAGACTGAAGACAGACAGGGACAAAACAGGAACACTACAGGACTCACCCCCATAACAGGACATCACCCATGTGTAAATTGCGGTGTGTGTAAATTGACAAGCAAGTCTAAAACAGTTGAAATAGGGCTGAGAAATCCATGGATACAAAAAACATGAACTAATTGTACTTCAGACCATGTTATCTGCATGGTCACCTGCCCAGGTGGATTAAAACATATTGGCAAGACTAACAGAAAAATCAAGACTCGCATAATGGAGCACAGAAGCTGTTTGAAAAACTGCATTGAACAAGCACTGATGGTGAAACATTTCATTGAAAATAACCATGGATGGGAAGAGTTCACATGGACTGTGATTAAAAAAATACATAGGAACAACCAAAAAGGTAAAGAAAGGAAATTGATGAGGAGAGAACTAGAATTCATATTCCTGACACAAAGTGATAAAACAGGCCTCAGTGAAGCGGTTGAGTAGCATCAAATTAAATAACCTAAATATACGCTAAAGAAACAAACAATCCTTCTCCCCTTAAAAGTATAATACAAAATGAGAGGTTGGAACAGTGATGGAAACTACATAGAAGTAAAGCAGTAAACGTCAACATCTAGTCCTCGTTAAGAGCGAGAAATAATAATCTTAAGATAGTTACTATATGCAGATTAGCTGCATGAGAGTCGATAGAACAGCATATTCCAAAATCCATTGTAACACCTCACCACAATAAAGCGACATACGTGAGAGAACATAGTAAAAATAGATGATCACGCACCAGTCCAAGATGGCCGCCTGCAGACACCCACAAAATACAGGGAGGAAACTAGATTTAAAAAGATAGAAACTGACACTGACCGGCCACAACAACAGACATGCGAGTAAAGCAGAACCTAGAGAAGCAAAGAGGTAACTTCTGGCCACAGACCTGCTATGTATTTTAACTATAGAATCTATTCATCCTAAACCACTTGTTAATAAATGATAGAATTGATCGAAACTAAGACGAAAAATCCCTCCTGATGTGACCGCTTCGCTCAGTTTACAGACATGAAAGGGACGTGTCAGACTACCAACAAATCAGGGAGACCCGTATGTGGGACCCATTCGAATGAAGCTTGTGCCAAATACGAGCAAAGACAGGGTAATATTTACATCCTGTAACACTATGAATTCCCTTTCGTTCACCTAATGGAAACCGAGACTAAGAATCATGTGACTATACTCTCGAAGCGTATACACCCAGATTCACAGCATAATTTAAACAATACAGGGGCATTTTTGTAAATTCAATATTAAACAGCTAAAGAGATAATCAAGTTATGAAAGAGAAAAATACTGCTAAAAAGATATGACGATCCTAATGGGGGATGTTAAGAACTCTAGAACTACCACAATAATGACTATCACCAAGAGTGAGAGTTACTAAGCAAACTCTCTGCTACGAGAAATCAGAAAAGAATTGTGAATAACAGGTAGAGATAAACTGATTCCGGAATGAAGTGTAACCTCAAAGAAATAGGCTCTAATGCACATTTTCATGTATATTTGTTCATAGCTGGAATAGATCCCGGAAGAGAATACTCTGTGACTCACACACAGATCTCAGACAGAGTCCGTAAAAACACCCATCCCGATAGGTAACAATAACATATCGAAGAGGGATGTACCTGATACCTTAATATACAAAATAGCATTGATAGCTAATTGAATATTTTGGTTTCTCTTGCAGTGCATGGGTATAGTGTTGGAGCAACAGGGTTCCTCTAATAAATTGGAAAGGAAATATATTGATAGGAACCCACAGAAAATTGCTCCTGAAGAATGTTCTCCAACTAAGGATATAAGAACAGACCATTGTAGAGCGAATTACGGATCACTAAGATTGTATTGAACCAGATATCATCCAGTTGTAGCTAACTGATCTATAAATAATGGATAGACAGTATAGATCTAGGAAGTAGTAGAGTCCCTGTAGCACTTTATATATGTTTTTAGGTAATTTGTAAATGGTGTAATTTTGTAAAGGTTTTTATCCAAATGTACGCAATATGAAATTATATTATGTTATGAAATAAAGCGATTAAGTAGTGATTTAATAAAATGTGTAGCTTAACCAACAAGGAGTAATAATTTGGTAGTAATTTCACCCTGTAAGTTTAGTTTGCTCCTGAACTAAATCCATATCCACTGCATGAGAGACCTTTTGGAATCCTACCTCCATTTTTCTTGAATCATGTATAAAGTCAACATCAACTCTGACAACAGTGCCATGTTTTTCTCATCCAGTTGGCGGTCACCAGGTTTTGGCCCTACTCAACAAACAGCTAGAACAGAGACACAACCAACGTGGCACATCTTGGATGGAGACAACCCTACCATTGTGCCAATGTGAATTTTCCTCATGCCACAGTGCATTCAGGATGACCACATTAGGCACATCCATGGTGTGTCTATGGCAGTGCCACACACTTCAACACCCCTTGTGTGACTGTAAATGTATTTATTCATAAAGTGTCATCAGTAGGGGGCATGTGGGAAGGTGCATTGTAAACACATACCACTGTTTGCATAAGCACCCATGCAGCCAGATCAGTGGCTCAGGGGACTCCTGCATACCTTACACGCATCTGTTTTTAACCTCATAGTAATAGGTTCAAGTCCCAGCAGATCTATTCATCCTTTCCTTCTCCTGAGGTAGGTAAAATGAGTACCGTTGAGATGCTTAACAGTAAACATCATTAGCAGCTAAGATGTTTATTCGTGGACTTTAAAAACCTCTATATATTAACTTGAACTCTGCATTCTGGGAAGAAGCACTTCTGTCGGTAACCCCTTGGGTTCACCCCCTCCCTCACACCCCACCAAACACCCTCACCTGTAAGGAACTCATGGTGGCAACAGTAAAGACAGACCCAAGTGATCACAGTTCAAGGGTGCTTATTGAACTATAAATGCAGTTTGGAAAAACCCCTAATCTGAACCTAAATCTAAGATGGGAGCAAGCGTTTGTTAGGGAGAATTCTCATTTATGGCTAATTTCCCTCACCTAGTGAGTCCCCCAGCAGCTTTGCTGGACTTCTGGAGTTTATTTTTTTCCACTTGGTAAGAGTGTGAGCTTTTCTCCCACTCTTACCGGTGTTTTGCCATGTGTAATTCTCTGTTTTTGTTATTGTGGACTCTGGAGTACACCACTTCAGTAGCCCCCTTCTTTTGTGTGTCACACAGCACCTTCAGTGCAGTGGCACAGGGTTGTCTTTAAGACTTCCCCCCGACTCCATTTCTGAAGCTGACTACAGTCCCCCAGAAAAGGGTAAAGTTGACGTTAACTTTACTTAGTCAATTTACCACAGACCAAGTATGTCCCACCTTCCGTGGAGTACTCGGGAGGGTTACTTCGTATCCCTCTGTATCTGTACCTCGTAGAGCATTGTTTCGCTCTTTTAACATTTAGACTTGGCTGGTGGCAGTGGTATCTACCCTAACTTTTCTACCGCGATTATATTAGATAAACGTGGTATTGTTTAGGCTATTATATTAGCCTCGAACATAAACCCGCTTGACCAAACTGTCTTTCTCTTGGCTCCGGTTGGGTTTATTCACCATTTCTTTTTGTTAAAGTCTTTCTTGTGTTTTACTTTGCGTGGCAAACTAGGTTCACCTTCTTTGTTCACCGTCTTTTGGCGGGCTTCTGCTCAGAAAACCCTCCACAAGGTGCCTGGGTATCTAAGTGGGCTGAATGTGAGGGAGGGGTGTAGTTACCCCCTGCACAGGGTATCCTAGGAAACCCAAGTCACACTTTGCCATGATTGGCTGAGGTGGTTGTCCATGCTGGACAACCCCCCTGCTGGGTGATTGACAGCCAGGCTGTGTGAATGGGGGTTTTGTGTATAAAAGGCAGGTCTCTTGGGCTAGAAGTCAGAGTCGCCACTGGAACTACAAGGAACCGAAGAGAGGCGGAGAGAACGACGACTTCTGCAACTACCCCGTCCCGGTGAAGCCCTGCTGCAGTCCTGAGCTATCTACCCTTCGACGACTCAGAGAAGATCCAGTCCGGAGTCTTCTTCCCTTGAGCTTGGTGGGGATAACCAGCTCATCTTCTACAGCCAGAGGATCCTCTTCCTTGGTCGAAATCGCTGCACGTTGCTGTAGTGGTCCAGATAGCCGTCTGAAGAGCCTCTCCTGTTTTTAAGGAGGAGACAGAAGGTTGTTTGCCTGATATCTGCGCACAAAGACACAATTCAACTACAATTAGCATAAAGTTTAATTGGAGAATTCTTGAACAGCCTGACACGTGTTTCGAGCTAAGGGGCTCGTCATCAGAGGCTGGTGATTCTTATCTTCCTTGCGAATCAGCCAGACAATAAATTGATTGATAATCCAGATCAAAAATTAAAGTGGGCTCGACTAAATAAAAGGAGGAAGATAAGCAAACAACCTTCTGTCTTACTCGCATACCGTTGGCAGCGTTGGCAGGTTGCCCTCAACCTTTGCCTCAATCTGCAGCCCTTGCTCAACATATTTAACTATCAGGGCACCTGTATCTCACAATAATCCTTTTCTGCCAAATAAAAGGTTGTCTGTTTTTAAGGAGCGCACCTTTTTATTCTTCGTCGCTGCTGCCGGCTTCATCCCTGTGTGGTGCAGACCCCATTCAGACGTCCTCCTTCACAACAAAGCTCCAGGAACCGTGGGTCTGCGGGAACCCAACAGGAACAACTGCCAGGGCACCAGCTGCACCATTGGAATAAGGTACTGTGTTCTGCTTGAGGAAACTGGGTGAATCCCCTTTTCTTCATTTCCAAGGCTTGCCCTTGTCTTCCCTCCTTCTTATAACATTTGCTTCCGAACATTGACAATATCGAAGTACTTTTGACTACGTTGAATTGTGAACTGTCCGACTGTGTGATCTTCGGCAACAGGCCCCCGGTGTCACTTGACCCTGGCTCAGGCCCTTTGACTCTTGAACTCCTGTCTCTGAGTGTTTCTCGATTCTGTCTGCCTAACCAAAATATTGCCTGTGATTTTTGCCTCCAACTCCCTCTGGGTATCTCAGGTGCTAAGTGTGTTTTTGCCCCGTTAGCATTTCATGTCACAGATACGCTTTTATTTAGTAGACCGAACTGTCAAAAAGTGATCGCAATCGTATTCACAGTAACATGTTTTGTTCGTAACACTGGTTCATCCAAACACAGGGTACTTACCTTGAGACTTACTGTACAAAGTGAATTGGTTAGTTAGATATTTGACGTGTGGTTTGTGTTTCAGTTTAATAGAAGTGTTGTGTTTATAATGAATGGTTTAAAAATAAATGTACTTATATTTTTCTACCTGAAACCTTGAGTCAGTGTTTGCTTGAGTCACAGTAATTGTCGTCCCTTTGTGTAATCTCTGCTACTGCTCATATACTCTCGAGATAAGCCTGGCTGCTCCGCCACTGCTACCACTCTGACATAGTAGTACAGGCTTGTACCAAAGGTAAAACTTGTATTGCCACCTGTAGTCTTAATTGTGTGTAGTGGTCCCTAAGGGCACTGCACAGGATTCTGTCTAACAGCGTTGACCATCAAAAGAAAAATAAGACAGTCTTTGTGGCATGTCAAAATAAAAACGGTCTATACTAAGAAAAACCTATTGCCAATTCCTTACAACTAATTATACAAAGGGTGTGGGAAAAGGGTTCAATAAAGAAAGAAGTGTTCACAAATAATAAGTCAGGATGTGATTGCCAGGGGTCTCCCTTCCCCACGTTTTCAGCAGGGGACAAGGTTGGACCTTGGAGCACAGCACACGCTCAAAGCTTCTCAGCACGAGCCATCAGTTCCGTATCAGCTATCAGATTCTTCGACGGTTCAGTCTCTTTTCAATCAAAGTCTCTTGCCTGATGTTCTCAGCAAACAAATGTAAAGTTCTATTCCATGGATATTTTGGGTGAGGGCTTCACCCCTGGGTCCCCCTGTTCCCCCCTCTTCTGGGCGCAGACCCCTCACAAGTCGTATTCAACAAATAAACAAACACAAAGTTCTGCTTCACGTATACCTTGGGTGATGGCTTCACTCCTGGGTCCCCCTCTTCCGGGCGTGGACCTTTCACCAAATCGTATTCAACAATTCAACTAAACAGTTCCTTTTCTCAATGAACATTGAGTGATGCCCTTTCACCACTGGATCTCCCTCGGCCGGGCTCGGACCCAACTGACAAGGGGGACAGTTCACTTCCCCTAGTCTTCCAATATTTCTTGCTTTCACAAACCTTAAATGTTCTTATGAACAGTTCTTTGGGATTTGCCCCTGGTTGTCGGCTTCCCTCTGCCGGGTAAACTCTCGCCAATCTTCACGACACACAGTGTATATGCTAGTCTCACCATATGGGACTCATCTCCCATTCCTTCATCAATATCTGTTGGTCAAAGACTTCACAAGTCTTAATGTCTTTTCAAACAATTCTTTGTGGACATCCCTCCATCTGGTTCATTCTTGTCATTACACTGTTCATAAGACTTCAGACTTCATCATGCGGGATTCGTTCCCTTAGCTTTCACAATTTTCTATCGGTCAAAGACCTTCAACGGTAGAGAGGATTTTACAAGACCCCTGTATGACCACTTTGACCTTTCTTCACCTCTTCCCAAGGCCTTCTGGTTATGGTAGTCTCTACCTTTAGGTAAACGCCCAGAGTTTTCTGCGTGAGCACCCACGTGGTGCTGGACGCCTCTCTTGCAGGCTTTCGCCTCCCTTTCTCAAAAGTTCCTGCAAACTTTCCAAGTTCAAATGATCTGTTTGCCACTTTCATTCAACACAACCTGGTTTCTTATCGACTCCCCCTTGACTCAACAGCTGTGATGAACCACTTGGCTTTCTTCTCCTTTGGGTCAAGGTTGGTACCACACAGACCAGCATCTCTCCCTGGCTTGGCTGTCAGCGGAGGAGGGTCTTGTGTACCATCGACATCTGCTGCAACACACGGTGGCCTTTGTTCGCGGTCTTTGGTTTCCGTCTGCAGAGGTTTCACTGGCCTTGATAGGAAAGGGCAAGGTTACTTCTTCCCTTGTCACCCTCTCGGTATTTGCCATCTTTCGCTTCCTCTTGAACTACTGTGCTGAGTTAGCGCTCACGTCGTGCGGTCTGCCTTGCTCGTCTTGTGCTCTTGTGGTCCACATTTTATCCCTTGGGGAAAGGAAAGTGCCGTCAGGTGTGTGAGGTTTTGGTCAATTGCTTGACTTTTCCTGACACTTGGGTTGAGACATGTCAGGTAAACAGTTTTCGAATCAGTCCATTGGTTTTCACTGTATGGAAAGGTGTTTGTGTCAGAAAAGGAAGGTGGTAGAGTTTCAGAGTATCCTACAGAATATAGAGAGGAAGGGTGTGGTATGGGATTATAACCCTTATGCTGGCAGCAGGTTGTGGTGATCTTGGAAGGGTCGTTTTTGTAGGGTTTGTGAAATGAGTAAGAGGGTTTTTGGGAACTGTAGTTGTTGGTCACCTTCAATGGGAGTTTGGAAAATGATAATCAAAGGGACGGATCGGTAGGTTTTATGAAACAAACGGGGATAGCCAGGGTCATGAATTGAACAGAGGGGATGGTGAGAACGGTAGTCTTTCATCAATGTAGTTTGAGGATTCGGGAATGAATTGGCAGAGGGATGTGAAGAAGAATGATTGGGAATATCCAGGTAGAAGACAGGATAGCAGGGATTCTGGGAGTTGTGGTTTTTGATGGGTTTGCCAGACGCAAAGGGGTTGTTGGATTCTAGGAAGGGAGATAGATTGGGCAGAATGGAGGCAGATGCAGAGCAGCCTATAAAAGTCACAGGGACTTTCCCTCCTTTTCCTCCGGTATAATACTGCGTCTCACCTTGGATATTCCCTCAAGCATAACACTGCGTCGCCCTACCCAGGTCATCCTCCCTCGCTCGTCTGCCCCCAGGTTTGGGATCTAAGAGCGCTAGTCCGTCCCTGGCCACCTGAATAAGGGATTCTCGAGGTCGACTTGGGAGAATATCCTCAGGTTTTCTACACCCCCAAACCCATGATATAGAACCACACCTCCACAGACATATGCTCCCAAGGGCCCAGTTATTTTCTCTTTTGCCAACAGGATTAATCATCTGAATTTCTATACATTTCCCGACAATGCGAATTTTGGAGAATTTTTAGACAACTAAAATTAACAGATTATTGTTTTTGTTTTTGTTTCATCCAAATCGACCTGGTTTTGAGAAAAATCGCTTTAACAAATTGGTTTCTTTTGTTGACTATCGTCGAAAAAAAGAGGAGTGATTAGCAATTCACCAGGAAATGGAATTTCTGGGCAAACAACTGCACTGTTCACTTTTTTGTGAATTGGACCCAAACCTGACCCTAATGCGGATTTCTTCTACTTAATTTACACCACAGAATTACCAAAGGCCTATATCATACCAGCTAAGGCACTGTGATGAATCTGATGGTGTCATCACTCCTTTCCCAGCAGTGACCTCCCCCCATGTGGCCAGGGGGCAGCAACCGCTACCTGATCCTGACCCTTGGGGTGGCTATGTGAGGGAGGATCGCATGGTGGGAGGCAGCCCTCAGGGGAGTGACATTGTTGATCTAGAAAAATAGACACCCCTCGATCAGAAGGCTATGTATTATGTTGGGCAAAGACCAAACGTCTCATGCATTTAGTATTAGAAATACATAGCCATAAGCTTGACTAAGGTGGGGCCATTTTAAAGTGACTGAAATCGGTATCTTGTTTTCTCTAACGTTGCCCTTTTGCCTCATGTAAAACTGCTTTGCTGAAATATTATTCTGCTTCAATGGTGCACAATGCAAGGCTGCGAGTGGCATGTTGAAACATAACGCAGTAACCCAGACAGAAATGCCCGGTCCCCTCCCTCGCATATCCTTGGAGAGTGAAGAGCAAGGCATTCTAATCAGTACAGCAGGTGCCAGCTAGTCTCGGTAAGCACAGTATAAATGCTAGAGCGAACATTAAAAGTATTGAATTATGCTCTTCTTTGTGGCCCCCCTTCCCTGAGCCCAGAAGAGCCCCGAAGAGCAAGTTCACCCCCAGTACACGAATAGAAACGAGGAGATAGCAAGGCCTGGAATGTGTCTCTCCCTATGCACCGCTTGCTTGTAGAAACAGAAGCATTGTGTTCTTTAAAACAAAGACTTATGTCTGTGAGCTTACAAAATTGCAAACTATTACTAAATGAATGTTTGAAGGTGTCATACTCGTCACCATTGTCAATCATCGTGCCTAGTTCAAAGGAAATGCAGTAGGGGCGGTATACGTTGTGACACTACTGATTACTAGATGCTTGTTTTGTATATATGTAACTGTTGTAGGAATTTCTCTCTCTTGTGTCCCCCGAGGTCAGGTAGACACACGTCGCGGGGCGTGGGACCAGTTGGCCAACTGAGACTATTTGCTTTGCAATAAACCCTAGATTTCTGGAATACAACCTCGTGTCTGGCGTATCAATTCGTGTGTGGTGATTGTGCCTTGTTTCCATACACGAGGGTCCCTCAGGGGCCCCTTCAAGATGGCGCCCAAATAGGGACCCTCCCCCACTTGTTCCATCGTGTATGTTGAAAAATAAGGAAGGTGGAGAGAACGGCGAGGACGGGACGATCAAGCCGGGATCAAGAGGTGTTCGGGGCGCCTTACGAAAGCGATGAGAGATTCCTTTGCAGATCTGCACACAACTGATCCCTGATCGACGTGCCCGGCCAGAGAACAAGGGGGCGAGGGTCCCAAAACAGAGTGAGCCAAGATACGCAGACACGACGTCATTGGTTGCATCAGTATATGGACGAATTCTGTGTTGAAAAGACTACTTGATTGATCAGGTGAGTCGTGCCCTGTTTCAAAAGTGATCCTGATATTGGTTGAGAGTTGATTTTACAAAATCAAACACCCAGTGTAAGTTTGATTAGCCAAGGGTAAGCTTAAAACATGCCTGGGGTATTGTCCATCCTAGCGGGATTTTTCCGCTGCAGCTGACAATCTTTGGAAACTGGCAAGGTCGCGCCACCCGAGGGGTCGCCAGCGTATGAGATGTATGTGAAGTATGGTGTGGGAGCGATAATGTTTTGTGAGATTTGGCATAGGCAAACCAGAAAGCAGGAAGATCTTCAATGGCCGAATCATCAGAGTTTTGAAATGACGAGAATAGATCATTTGGAGAAGGTGTTGATGAGAAAGAAAACACGCCCAGCAGTATTTGATATCCTTAGAGACTGGAGAAGGGAAGCAATGCTTTGTTGGAAAAGTAGGGAGAAACATGCACGCAGGCATAAGTCGAAAGCAAAGAGAGTGAAGGAAAAGGGAGAGGAGGAGTGGAATGATAGTTTGAGAAAGTCAAATAGACGCGAGCAATTGAGCATAGAAAAGATATACCCACAACGGGAGTTGCATTCATCAGACGAATTAATAGATAAAATATTGACAGACACAAAGCAAGGTCCAAGAAGAGAAACTAAAATGATCACGTCAGTAGCAACTGCTCAGCCCCCTCCTGTTGCTCAGTCCCTCCCAATTGACCAAATCCCAGCCTAGCTACACACTGCACAAACAGTGCCTCCCATTAGCCAGTCAGCGCCGCAACAATCACCTCCCGGTCCTGCTGCCCCATCCGCCTCCCCCTCTCAAGAGATCGGTTCTGTCCCATCTGCCCTTTCCGTAATTGAACTTGAACTTGTTGAAAAAGAATAAGGGGCTGAACAAAGGGTATGTACGAGAGTAACTCGTAGTGTGATTAGCAAGGAGAGGAAGCGAGAGTTGCAAGAACAGGCTGAATTGTATATAGATGGGAATGATGAAACGACAGCGATGGCTTCAATATTCGACTTCAGGAGGAGCAACGAAAGACAGGTAATGTTGGAATGCATGGGGGAATATTTAGTGGCTAGATAGAAACAGTTAATTGGGAAGCTACCTCTGCAACAACTGTTGGATTTGAATGCATTGGCACGTTGTAGAGGGAGGGATGAAGAGATGAGGGAACATGTAGACCGACTCTTTGAACTTAAGAATGAACTTGACAATGAATATGCTGAAATGTTTGCCATACCTGGGTATAGGAGTAGAGATATTAGGAGAGATAGAACTGAAGCGGTAGAGCCCTATATACAGCAGCGATATTTGTCGTTGTCAAGACAGACAGGTGACAGACTAAAAGTGTGTATGCGAGAGGCGTTGAAATGGATTTCAGATCCTAGTATTCTCACAATGGAGATACACAAGATATTTGATGAATACACCTTGCCCATGAAAAGAAAAGCACTGCAGATAATGGCTGAACATCTGATAGACAAACATATAAATGAGAAGAAAGCCAGCCCCCCTGAAATAATAGCAGTATATAAGAGGGCATTTGACCGCGGAACAGGAGAAACAGCCTCATCACTCGATTTGGGAATATTACTACAGATGAGAGAGGGGGGAGGAACAGTGAGTGCGGTATTTCCCATGAGAGAAGTCCCACCTACCTTTGTGCCAAAAGAAGAGATTCCTGCAACAGGCACCGTAGCAGCGCAGGTAACGCCAGCCCATTATACCGCCCAATATGTACATGTTCCCTTTTCCAGACAGGAAGTGAACATCATAAAACAGACGATTACCGATATAAGAAAGAATCCTGCAGGATTCTATAAAGAAATAGAGTCCTGTTTGCAGTAATCCGTACTCACTATGGGTGACATAGATTTGATATTCCCAGTAAAACTGCCAGCAGACATATGGAAGCAAATAAGAAAAGTGGATGATATAACGGCCTATGGCGCCACATGGGCGGATTTAGTACTAAAGGATAGGAATAAAGAGGTGGGAGGGAGGGAAACCAGGGCCAAATATGGCGGCATTAACAGCACGAATAATACAGAAATTGAAAGGAATTGTTCCAGAGAAAAGAATTCAATGGGACAAATTGACTGCATGTGTTTAGGGTAAGGATGAACTAGCCACAGATTATTTAACAGATTCGAAGAAGTATTTACAGATTTCAGTGGGCAGGATGTAAGCACAGAAGCGGGAAAAAGGCTATTTGTTGATAAATATGTGAGAGGGTTAATACTTCCCATTCAAACCTTAATAATGACATCGGAAAGTGCATGGCAAGCAAAAACATTGAGTGAAGTACTACATATGGCTCAATATTATGAGAACAGAGTGAACGCCGAGAAAGAGAAAGAGGCGAAGGATAGAACAAATTTAAAGACAAGGGTGCTACTCCAGCAGGTAGCGGGACACAATAGAGGTAGAGGAAATGCCCAGGGCAGAGGTAATTTGAACATGCATGGAGGGCCCCTGGGACTGAATCAATGTGCGTATTACAGAGAAGAAGGTCACTGGCGAGCGCAATGTCCACACTTGCAAAATATAAATGGGTACGGCCAGAGAAGACAGCATAGGGGGCATCTAGGAGCAAATGGGCATAACAGAAAAAACAGGCAGCAGCACCAAAATAGTCAAGGGAATGGTGCCCAAAATCAGAACCAAGCTCGGAATCAAACCTCTACTCAGAATCAGAGCCAGCAGAACATGCAAAATGGGAATAGAGGAAGGGACGGGAACATTTTTGATACTCATGCGAATGCGTGCTATAATAACAGGAGCGATTACACATCGGATGATGTGTTGTTTCCCCAATAGGACAGCCCAAGACAGGGGTTGGAGCCAGTGTCTATTCCCGTGAATCAGAAAGGACCCTACGTAGAAATAAAAGTCGGGAATAGTGAGCACAGATTCCTCGTGGATACGGGGGCACAAAAGTGTTCGATAGACCATCACTTGGTTCCAGAAATACCACTGTCAGGGCAAAGAAATATTTCAGTAGGGTTCGCAGGCACCCCAGTGATAAATCCAGTGTCCCAACCAGTAGCAGTGACATTAGGCCCATTCACTGAATACTGTCCATTCCTTTTAACAGAGAACTGTGGGGAGAATCTTTTGGGATTAAATCTATTGAAGAAATTGAGTGCAGTAATCCACTGTACACCAGATGGAGTATTTTTGACCATTTCACCACAGAATGTATCAGTATCTGAATTTGTGTCTAAACCTTTGCCAGGTGAATTGAGTGAGGTGCCAACTTGTATTTGGGCTATAAATGACAATGATGTTGGATGTTTGAAGATAGAACCAGTGAAAATTGCTTTGAAATAAGGAGTAACGTTACTGCGTATTCTGCAATATAAAATCTCAGTAGAAGGAGAGAAAGGATTGAAAAGTATTGTTTCTGATTTGGTAAAATTGGGGGTGATTGAAGAGATTACAGGCAGCACATGCAACAGTCCCATTCTTCCGGTGTATAAGAAAGGAGGTAATGAGGTACCGTAACGTTTCATAATTGATCTGAGCGCATTAAACAAGGTGGAAGATCCTCAATTCCCGTTAGTCCCAGATGTTACCATGATTTTGACCATGATTCCTGCCTCAGCTGAGTATTTTAGTGTTATTGACTTGAAGAATGCGTTCTTTAGCATTGCAGCGCACAAGGAAAGCGGATATCACGTTAGGAGGACGATAGTTTACATTCACACGCATTCCACAAGGCTACACAGAAAGTCTGAGTATTTACAGCAGAGCATTGAAAGAACAACTAGACACGCTAGAGTTACCAGCAGGTTGTGTGTTGTTACAATATATAGATGATTTGTTGATCGCTGCAGATACAGAAGAGATTTGTAAAGAGAGTACTGTTTTACTATTAACACACTTGGCAGCACATGGCCACAAAGCGAGTTTAAAGAAGTTTCAATATTCTCGAAAGGAGGTGACTTATTTGGGTTACCTACTTTCGAGAGAAGGGAGAAGACTGACGCCAGAGAGAATAGAGAGCCTTTCTGGTATGCCTATTCCAAAAACGCAGAAAGGAGTCAGAGCTATAATAGGCATGGCTTCTTATTGTCGGCAGTGGATCGTGAATTTTGCTCTAAT
The DNA here is from genome assembly GCF_040938575.1 of Ambystoma mexicanum. Classification (NCBI taxonomy): domain Eukaryota; kingdom Metazoa; phylum Chordata; class Amphibia; order Caudata; family Ambystomatidae; genus Ambystoma; species Ambystoma mexicanum. The sequence goes on from NC_090939.1 coordinate 50,390,617, forward strand.
TGTGAAGCCAATGGTGGAGTTGACAAGGAAGGATGTTGTGATGTCTTTGCAGTAGAATGAAGAAGGTCAGAGAGCATTTGAGATGCTCAAAACTGCGCTGTGTTCTGCTCCAGTTTTGGGCACACCAAACTATGAAAACATTTTCAGATTGTTTGTACACAAGAGTGAAGGCTGCGCATTGGCTCTTTTGACACAGGAACAAGGTGGAAGAAATAGGCCATGCGGCTATTTTTCTTCTGCGCTGGACCCTGTAGCGTGTGCACTACCACAATGTTTGCGAGCTGTTGCAGCGGCTGCTGCGTCAGTGAAACAAATGGAAGGGATGGTATTGGGGCACACCTTAATTTTGATGGTGCCACATGCCATAGACGTTCTACTCAATAGAACGCAGACGCAACACCTCACCTCTGCTAGATTGACTAGATATGAAATTGTCCTCTTTGCACCACACATCCAAATTATGAGGTGTAGTGCTTTGAATCCTGCTGAATTAATGCCACTACCCATGGAAAAACTTGATGGGAATGAATCACCTCCCCATGATTGCTTAATGGTTATTGAGGAAGAAACGAAGGGGAGAATTGATTTAACAGACACCCCACAAAAAGAGCCAGATGGAGAGTTGTTTTGTGACGGCTCCTGTTTTAAATTGCCGGATGGCACATCAACTGCTGCCTATGCTATCACCACATTAAAAAGTGTTGTGGAAAGTAAAAGAATCCCCTACAACTCTGCACAAGCGGCGGAGATAGTAGCCTTGACCAGAACTTGTGAGAATTCTGAAAATCTGAGTGTAAACATATATACTGACAGCCAATAAGCCTTTGGCGTGGTTCATAACTTTGGCCGACTTTGGGCTGAGAAAGGTTTTTTAACATCACATGGGGCTAGAATACAACATGGCCTTTTGATTGTACGATTGTTGTCTGCACTTACGTGTCCAAAGCACCTGGCAATAGTAAAATGCAAGGCGCATAAAAAAGTAACATGCAAAGTGGGAGAGGCAAACGCATTTGCAGACAGAATTGCGAAACAAACTGCCACTGACCTAAATACCAAAATGTTAACAGTACAGTCAGAGGAAGTGCCCTGCATGATAGAGGAGGGAATTGCCACTGTCAAAGAGATGCAGGCAGAAGCCACTGCAGATGAAATAAAAGGGTGGGCTGAGGGCTCCACTGAATTAGATCTGGAGGGTTGCTGGGTAGACAAGAAGAGTAGGAACTGGATGCTGCCCAATTCCTATGTAACTGCAATGGTCACAATGGTCCACAGCCCTACTCATATTTGTGCCAAAAAGATAGTCCAACATTTAGCCACAGTGTGGGAGAATACGCACATAAAGAAAAATGCAGAGAGGTTGGTTCAAAATTGTATCACTTGTTTACAACACAATGTGGGGAAGGGAACGGTGACTCCAACAGGCAGTTTTGGCCCTCCCTCTATGCCTTTTGAGGTAATCCATTTTGATTTCATAGAGATGGAGAGATGCCAAAACTTGAAGTATGTTCTGGTGGTCATATGTGCATTTAGCAAATGGGGGGAAGCATATCCATTGAAGGGCTGCACTGCCATGAGCACGGCGAAAGTAATGTTAAAGGAATACTTCTCCCGTTTTGGCCTACCCCATGTCATATGGTCAGACAACGGTCCACATTTTGTGGGCGCAGTAATATTACAGATTTGTGCAGGTCTCCAGATCGATAAGCGATTCCATTGTTCTAGACACCCCATGTCAGGCGGTCTTATTGAACGCCACAACGGTATCTTAAAATCTAAGATCAGCAAGATATGCGCAGCAAACAAGTTAAGCTTGGTAGATGCATTACCACCAGCGTTACTGTGCATGCACACATCTGTGCAGGCAAGAACTGGGCTCTCCCCGTATGAAATCGTTATGGGGAAGCCAGCGAATGTTTGGTGTGCACCTCAGCCGAAAAGGCTAAAGGAATTTGAATACCCTGTGTTCAGTATTTATTGTAATCTTTTAATTCAAAAATTGCGTTTGATTCATCAGCAGGTGTAGGAGGCATTGCCAGTAAGATGCACTGGTCCGGGACACGCACTGGAGCCAGGAGACTGGGTGCTAATCAAGAATTTTGAGTAAAAGACATCGTTAGCACCCAGATGGCATGGACCCTATCTGATCCTCATGACTATGCAACCGGCAATTTGGGTGGATGGGAGGAAGGCGTGGATACACGCGACACACACCAAGATCTGAAAAACTGACTGATCGAGACGACCAGAAAGAGGCAGTGGTCCAAGAAACGAAAGACACGGTTGTCAGTTCTTTGCCACAAAATCTGCCTGATCCTGAAAGAAAGCCTGAAAAGATTGCTGTAAAAGAGGAAGGGCAAGGGGTGCCCAATGTTGCGCAGCAGAATCTGCATCTCTGCTGGCAAACACAGAACGTGTACCTCTTTGGCGCCCACCCTCTTTCATTGTGCCGCAGCCTGGAATGAAAGCTGCATCATCACTGTGGCGCCCACCATCATCTGCTATTGCGCCACAGGCTGACTTCAAGCTGGAGTCTGGAAGTGCATCCGCCCTATTCATTGATCACACGATACCAGGAGCAAGGCGACACAATTTGCGGCGTAGGAAGAAGGAGTGATCAAACCTGCATTTCTGTTGATCTTTTTGTTGCCTCTGTTTCCTATTCTCGGATGAAGTAGGAACCGGAGGCCTAGAGGAGAGCAGCGTGAGGGTTGTGCAAATCGGACAGCCCAATTAACGAGGCTCCTCGGTGCTAACATAAAATCCATGTGTCCTGAACCCGTCCGAACGAACGGGGCGGACATGGTGTGAAGGCAATTGACAACTGCTCTGGAGTTCTTTGAGCAATGTGTAGAGACGCACAGAGATCTTGCCCAGCGTGTAGCAATCCAGGCTGCTAAGAACTGGCAGAACAGACTGTTGACATTTATCAAACTTATTGACATTCCAACGAGTGCAACGACGAGAGACCTTCACGACGAACACTGCAGAAGAAGAAGGACTGTGAGAGAAAAATGCCGGAACCAGTTTTTGCCTCCTCCTGCATCACTGCTGATAATGAATTAAACATAGCGCATAGAAGGTCACAGAAAGGAAATGGTCGAAAAAATGGTATGCTGAGCTTAACGATAATAATGTGTATAATGAGTATATTGGCCCCAATAATGACAGTATTGGTATTATAGTATTTAGAAGAAATGCACCCATTAGAAATGTTCTTGCCCATGAGAAACATCTCCACCACTGAAAGCCCTGTTCATGTAATTCCTTACACTCTGTCCCCAATGGAAGAAAAACATAGGGAAGGTTGTGGAAATAACACGTTACTGCAAATAAGGAATATGACACATTCAATTTTGAAAAATAATAACTGTTGGGTGTGTGCTCACTTGCCACAGCATGGTGGCAAAGGAATAGGTTGGTACGTACAGCCACTGACATTGAGTTCTGCATGCAGTGCATCCCTGAGTACATTATATTATGGGAAGTGGAATAAAAGTGAAACGGGTCAATTAGATAGCACAAACATGAATGAATTTGAGGAGATAATTGTGAGACCCATAGGTTGCTCCATATTTCATAGAGCACGAATAATAATGCCAAAAGCTACGCCCAAACCAATGCCACACAATAGATTGTTCGTGCCGGAAAAGTCATCTGTAATCATATTTCGTATGAGATCAGAAGGAAATAAAGATGCAGTGCCTCCCTCCTATACGGTAAACTACAGCCCACGTTATGTTCCTCTTTGCTTAATGAAGAAGGGCTCCTATTCAGTAGGGACATTCACTAGATGTATGAATACAGCGATTCTTAATAGGGAAGTACAACCAGTGTATGTAGGTGACCCTGTATATTTTATATGTGGGGAAAAAGCGTATCCCTGGTTGCCTAGAAACTGGGGAGGTACTTGTTATTTGGGACTTTTGTTCCCAGGAGTATTTCTTTTAAAAACAACGGATATAGCCAAACTATCTAGATCTAGGCCACCGAGGAGTAATGAAGACGGATTAATAGTAGAGGACGTAGCAAAATCATTTGTACCATTTCTGGCCCAAGCAATAAACTCTTATAATATACGATAACTATCCAGAATCTTAGAAAAAACAATAAATGGAACAACAGATATATTATACAACATGAGATTGGAGGAGAAAGGGATTAGATTAATGACACTTCAGAACAGAATGGCTCTTGATGTAATCCTGGTTGATCGTGGCGGTGTTTGCAAAATTGTGGGATCAGCGTGCTGTATATTCGTAAACGACTCCTCTCCCACGATTTTTGAAGCGATAAGAAAGCTACATGTCTTGAGCTCTGAACTCCATACCCAAGAAGGGGGGTGGGATATAGGCTCCTGGTTCTGGGAAGTATTACGATCATGGGGATGGAAACTATTTGCGATCCTAGTAGCAGTGCTAGGAACATTCATGACATGTTGTTGCATACACTGCTTACCTGTAATATGCACTGAAATAAGTGAAAGGTGTGTACAGATGATAGAGAAAAAAAGCACTATTAAATCAAATACTCATGGCAATGATGAATCAAAAACAGTAAAAGAAATCATGTCCATCAATATAGATGACAATGAAGAGGAAACTAAAAATGCACAAGATTCAGAATCAGAATCAGATTCAGACACTTGGTCGGAAGAGGATGCAATGTACGGATGAGACGTTTGGCATACGGCCAAAAGGAGGGTTTGTCGATCTAGAAAAATAGACACCCCTCGATCAGAAGGCTATGTATTATGTTGGCCGAAGATCAACCGTCTCATGCATTTAGTATTAGAAATATATAGCCACAAGCTTGACTAAGGTGGGGCCATTTTAAAGCGACTGAAATCGCCATCTTGTTTTCTCTAACGTTGCCTTTTTGCCTCATGTAAAACTGCTTTGCTGAAATATTATTCTGCTTCACAGGTGCACAATGCAAGGCTGCAAGTGCATGTTGAAACATAATGCAGTAACCCAGACAGAAATGCCCGGTCCCCTCCCTCGCATATCCTTGGAGATTGAGCAGCAAGGCATTCTAATCAGTACAGCAGGTGCCATCTAGTCTCGGTAAGAACAGTATAAATGCTAGAGCGAACATTAAAAGTATTGAATTATACTCTTCTTTGCGGGCCCCCCCTGAGCCCGGTAGAGCCCTGAAGAGCAAGTTGACCCTCAGTACACAAATAGAAACGAGGAGATAGCAAGGCCTGGAATGTGTCTCTACCTAGGCACCGCTTGCTTGTAGAAACAGAAGCATTGTGTTCTTTAAAACAAAGACTTATGTCTGTGGGCTTACAAAATTGCAAACTGTTACTAAATGAATGTTTGATGGTGTCATACTCGTCACCATTGTCAATCATCGCGCCTAGTTCAAAGGAAATGCAGTAGGGGTGATATAAATTGTGACAGTACTGATTACTAGATGCTTGTTTTGTATTTATGTAACTGTTGTACGAATTTCTCTCTCTTGCGTCCCCCGAGGTCTGGTAGACACACGTTGCGGGGCGTGGGACCAGTTGGCCAACTGAGACTATTTGCTTTGCAATAAACCCTAGATTTTGGGAATACAACCTTGTGTCTGGTGTATCGGTTCATGTGTGTGGTGATTGTGCCTTGTTTCCATACGCCAGGGTCCCTCAGGGGCCCCTTCAACATGACATCATCGGACAAGACATGGTATCCCACTTTTTCCTTTAGGGCTACCCCCTCCATTCCCCATGCTTTTATGGCATATTGTCATTACACCCCTCGCCCACCTCTGAAGGTTACTGAGAATACTTTCCCATACTCTGCAGAGTCATCAAGAACTAACTTCCTTTGCCCTGAATACAAAAGTACTTTTACGAGGAAGCTGAACCGAGTAATGAAGATTGATGAAGGCCAGGAGCACAAGCTGTGCTCTGGTGGTTGCAAGCACATACTTGATGCTGGGACGTTTAAACCGCTGAACCAGCTGGCAAGGAGAGACTCTGGCTGTGGAAGTCTTGTTCTCTCGGTACAGACCGAAGGACCGCTGGGTTCGTGCGAAGTCCCTAGAGCGAACCAGCTCACAGCACCAGCCGAAGAGAGCAGTCTGCAGGAGATTGTATACTGCAAGGGTGCCAGAAGAGTAAGAGAAAGAAAGGCTTCCTGGCATACGCAGGTACTGAAAGGCAGCCTCCATGCCGCTCGAGCACGGAGAAACACCGAGTAGGCAAGCGGAAGCCGCGAGTGGCACAGAAGCCAGGGAGCAGAGGCGGCAAACCCAGAGAGAAGGGCCTGGATAGCGAAGAGCCGCTGCAGGCTTGCTGTGGGAGAACCAAAGCATGCCCCAGAGGGCCAGTGAGTCCATCAAAGGGGAGAGGGGACACCAGGGCACTTCTGCAACCCTACTGAAGGCAAATAAACATAACTGAAGCATATGAGAAAGAATGAGAGACTGGATATTTCTTAAAGAGACAGAATGGAATAAATATAAGATAATGGGCCTCATTACAAGTTTGCCGGTCCGGTAAAAATGTTACCGGTAAACTTTACTGGTACCGTTGTTACCAGACCAGCAAACTACGAGTTATTCGAGCGGGTGCCTATCAGCCCACCAGGTCTAACCTGGCAGGTGCACTGGCACGCGCCCGCATACACTGACTGTAGCACTGGCACCATTCTGAATGGTGCCAGTGCTACCATCCTCCCCATTCCCATTGAGTTCTATGTGCCTCAAATGGGAATGGGGAATAATAGTTTTTGGCGCTTGGTAATGGGGAAATACAGGGTCCGCTAGGGATGTAATGCCTCCATAGTTCACATTGCCAGGCGCCGGAATAATTTGCAAGTTCGCAGCAGCCTGCCGGTTTTACCAGCAGGGCTACTGCTGAACTTGTAATGAGGCCCATTGTCAGGTTTGCAAGTGTGCACAGTGGAACATATATGAAAATCCTGGCAGGAAACTATACCAAGCAGATTCAAGTTGCAAGTGTGTTCCTATGAGAAAGTCCTGGCAAGATGTGACCTAGTATGCACCCGACCTCGGCCTCCCCAGTACACACACTCTCCTCACCTGCGCTGCTGGAAGTGTCAAGCTCTTGCAGGTGGCGTCTCGCGAGGTAGGCCTTCTGTTTTTTGGGATGGTGCTTGTCACGGAGGGAAGCCACAGTGACTGCTGTTTAAACAGCTGTCCCGCGACTCCCTTCCGGAACCAAGCCAGAAATCAGGGAAAAACCCCCAAAAGGGAAAAAACCCTGCAGTGGAGCTGTGACCCTCTTCAATCCAGATGTCAGTATGGACCGTTGGCAATGGTCGAATCCGAGGCAGAGCATAGTGTCTGTAGCTAAAGGATAGTCCAGATGCCAGGAGTGCAGGAGTAGCAGAGTCCGGGAAGATGCGACCAGTATGAGGCAGGAAGGAAGGCTGGACCTGGAATGGTACCGCTGGATGAGGTAGAGCCTCAAGGTTAAGCAGAGAGGCCAGGTGAGGAGAGGGAAGAAGAAAAAAGGAAACAAGCGGCGGGTGCCGCAACAGCGGGAGAGAGAGACCAGCAGAGCCCTGCTCCGCATAGCGGGGAAGAAAGGTGCCGAGTGCGAGAATCCAGAGAGTATAGAGAGAAGCAGAGCCACAGAACAGCACAGGTAGGAAAGTTTCCGTACGAAAGCCAAAGCCGGAGGACAGAAACAACAAGCGTGTTAACCCGGAAGCAGGAAAACATCCAGAGGAGGGTTGCAATGCAGCGTCGTGCCGGAAGGCGGGGCCTTAAATACGACCGGCCGCGCTGCGCTGCCTCACTGGAGACGTGGAAACAAAGAAGGGACTAAACTCTACCTCCGTGTCTCCAGCTCCAACGCGGAAGCAACCGCCAATCTCAGCTGCGGCCGGTCTGGCGGATGACAGTATGCCCCTCCCTAAATCGCACCCACCCCGGCTTCGCCGGTTGGAGGCGATGGAATTTGGCAAGCAAGCGAGGGGCATGTACCTGTGAAGCTGGCTCCCAGGAGTCCTCCGACTCAGGGTACCCCTTCCATGACAAGAGATATTCCAAACAACCCCGGTTATACCGAGAATCCCGGATGGCAGAGACTTCGTACTCCTCCCGAGAGGAGGCAGGAGCCGGAGGCTGCCGGAAGGGAGTCCGGGGATGTGGATCAGGGAAGTAGGCCTTGAGAAGAGAGGAATGAAAAACAGGGTTAATGCGTTTAAGAGACGGGGAGAGTCTCAAGCGATAGGGCCACAGGATTAACCCTAGAGAGAATAGAAAAAGGACCCAGGAAGCGAGGTGAAAGTTTGGAGGGTCTCGTCCACCTGGGAAGAAACCTGGTCGACAACCACACTTTGTCCCCTGGTTTCCAGGACGGGCACGCTCTGCGGTGTTTGTCAGCACTAGCCTTATTCTGTCGTCTGCTGTCTTCCAGGCTACGCAAAGCGATGGTCTGAGCCTCTTTAATATTCCTCAAAACCTCTTCTGCCGTCGGAGAATTCGAGAACAAAGGCACCTCTGAAATTAGGAATCTGGGATGGACCCCGTAGGTACAATAAAATGGAGAGAGACTTGTGGCAGAGTACTTGGAGTTGTTGTAAGAAAATTCTGCCGTAGGGAGTAGGGAGACCCAGTTGTCCTGATGTCTGGAAATGAAGCATCGCAGGTACTGCTCAAGTGTTGCGTTTAGTCGCTCCGTCTGGCCGTTGGATTGCGGATGGAAACCTGAAGAAAGAGCCCTTTCTATCCCCAATCGTGTGCACAAGGCTGATCAGAACTTCGAGACATACTGACTCCCTCGATCCGAGATTATTTTGTCAGGTAACCCGTGTAATTTGAAAATGTCTCGGGCAAACACCTCTGCCATCTTAGTTGCAGTGGGGAACCCGCTAAGGGAGAAAAATTCGCCAATTTAGAAAAGGCGTCCACCGTTACCATGATACAGGTACAAGCTTCGGATTTGGGAAGATCCATGATAAAATCGGTGGAAATGAGTCCCCACGGGCGAGTTGGCAACTCCACTTGGGTAAGGAGCCCGAGGGGTTTGCCCGAGGCATACTTGGTCCTGGCACAAATGGGACATGTTTTAACATAATCCAGCACCTCCCTTCTGATATTGGGCCAGAGGAACGACCTTGAGATTAGTTCAAGAGTTCCGTTGCCACTTCTGTGCCCTCCCATGCGGGAGTCATGACACCAACTCAACACCTTGTTGCATAGGGGACCTTCTGGGATGTACCACTTCCCTTTATAGAACACTCAGCCGTCCTTCATTTGAAAAGGGGAATCCGAACGGAAGGAGAGATGGGGTATCTTCTGCATGACAGTGGCCTTAACCTCTTGGAGAAAGGAGCCCACCGCGGCCAGTATTTGATTCTTGTGGAACATGGGCTCAACCTTGATTGCCGCTCTTTCGGTGTGGGAGTCCTTGCGAGACAAGGCATCAGCCAGACGATTGAGTGACCCAGGAATATAGGTGATCCGAAAATCGTACTGCGAGAACAGGTATGCCCATCTTGCCTGTCTGGAGTTCGAACATTCCATCTCCTGTAAAGCCTTCAGGTTTTTGTGATCCGTACGAATGAGGAATAGGTGTCTTGCCCCCAGAAGGAGATGCCGCCATTCATCACAAGCCGACTTCATGGCAAGCAACTCTTTTTCGAGAACGGAGTATTTGAGTTGGCTGGGTGAGAGCGTTTTAGACAGGTAGGCCACCGGGTGTTCAACTCCTTGAATAGTCTGAAGAAGCACGGCCCCAATGGCTATGGCGGATGCATCCGTCTCCAGAATGAATGGTAGTGTCTGATCCGGATGTTGCAGAATTGGGGCCGAGCAAAAAAGGCTTTTGAGACTGCAGAAACTCTGCTCCGCCGAGGCAGACCAAGAAAAAGGGCAGGCTTCTTTTTTAAGCAATCTGGTGATGGGAAACACCACCTCCGAAAAGTTTGTGATGAACCTCCTATAGTAATTTGCAAGTCCTAAGAACCGCTGCACCTCCCGGATAGAAGTGGGGGCGGGCCAATCCAGTATGGCATTCACCTAGTCTTGGTCCATGGCTATCCCTCTCTCAGACAGGACATTACCCAGGTATTGCACAGAAGGTTCAGCGAATCTGCATTTCTCTGCTTTAACGAGTAGATGATTCTTCCGAAGGCGTTCTAGTACCAGTCTGACCTGCTCAATGTGTTCGGTCATGTTAGGGGAGAACATCAGAATGTCATCCAGATAGATGACAACCGATATCAAGAGCATGTCGGAAAACATTCTGTCCATAAACCTCTGGAATGCCGCTGGGGCATTCACCAATCCAAACGGCATAACTCGGTACTCAAACAATCCTAGAGGGGTCCGGAATGCGGTTTTCCACTCATCTCCTTCTGCGATTCGCAGCAGATGGTAAGCATTCCGGAGATCCAGCTTGGTAAATACTTTGGCTCCCTGTACCGCCTCAATGATGTCCGTGATGAGGGGCATGGGATACCTATCATGAACAGTAACCTTGTTTAGGCCCCGATAGTCTATGCAGGGCCTAAGATCAGTAGAGTCTCTCTTCTTGATAAAGAATAGTGGTGCTCCAGCCGGTGATTTTGAGGGTTGAATCAGACTGTTCTCCAAATTGGTGTCTAAGTATTTCCGAAGAACCTGTCTCTCCGTCTGTGTGAGAGAGAACATCCGTCCGAATGGCACCAAAGCGTTGGCTTCCAGGTCGATGGCACAGTCTTCTGGCCGGTGAGGCGGCAACTTAGCGTGAATGTATTCCTGAAACACCTCTGAGAATCCTGAACAGAAGTTGGGTAAAGCATGAACTCCTATGTGATGGTTGGAAGAGATCTTAACCGGTTGTAGGTCTCCCTGACTTTCCAGTGAGAAACATTGGCTACGGCAATAGGAAGAATCAAAACTTAGCTGGTTCTCAGTCCAATTTATTCGGGGACTATGCCGGCGGAGCCAAGGGATACCCAAAATGATAGGGAAGTGGGCAGCCCTAATGATGTTGAAACGTAAGACTTCCTTGTGATGGTCTATCGTCAAGGCTAGCTCCTCTGTAGTTTGGGTAATGGGGCCAGAGGATAAAGGGGACCCATCCACACCTTCAACCTTCTGACCCTCCTTCTGCTGTATCCGGCGTAGACCCACTCGGTCTGCCCACAGGGTGTCGACGAAGTTGCCCGCCGCACCGCAATCCAGTAGAGCTAGGGTCTTAATATGTCGGCCGTCAAGGTCAAGAAGTACCGGAATCACCATAAGTCTGGAGTCGTCCTGCGACTCGGGTGAGGAAACCGAGAGGGAGACATGGGGACGAGAAGAAACGTTTGGAGACCCTCGGTCGTCTGTCCCTATTGACGCCGAGGGGGACCTGTTCCCGACCTCTTGCTTGGCAGTTCTGTGCAGTCTTTAAGAAGGTGTTGGCGCGAGCCACAGTAGGCACACAGACCTTTCTCCCGTCTGCGACGTCTTTCAGCCGAGGTCAGTGGTGATCGGGTGGTACCGATCTGCATCGGTTCATCCATCGGAGAGACTGTGGAACGCCCAGGGGAAGAGTGTGCAAGGTGTTCTGGAAGAAAACCAAGGCCTTTTTGTTTGCGATGTTCAGCCCTCCTTTCTTGGAGGTGATATTCTATGTGAAGGGCCGCAGCAAGTAGATCCGCAAATGTGGGTGAACGAGGGGACCTCGCAAGCTCATCCTTAATTTCTTCCTTCAAACCCCTTCTGAAGATGGCGTATTGTGCGGATTCGACCCATCCTGTTCCGGCCGCCAACGTCTTGAAGGTTGAGATGTAAGACAAGACATCCAGGGAACCCTGTTTGACGTCCAGCAAATCTTCACAAGCAGTAAACGATAATTCCGGGCGTTCAAAAGTCTGCTTTAGCAAATCCTGAAACGCCGATCAATCCTGTAAAATGGCGTTACCACTGGTCACTAGCGGAGTAGCCCAGGATAGTGCGTTTCCTGTCATATTCGAAATCAGAAAGCCCACTCGGGCTTGATCAGAGGCAAAAGTGCGAGGACGGAAGGTGAAATACACCATGCATGCTTTTAGAAACTCCTTCACCTTCTTGGGAGAGCCGTCAAATTTTCCGGAGGATAGCGCCATGGATGGCAATTCAGGGGGAGCGGGTTCTCTAGCGGAGACCATCTGTTTTAGCAGAGCGTTCTCGGTCTTTAACCCTTGTAGCTCCTGAGACATTGCTTGGAATGCCTTCCATAACTCTTGGACTTGATCCTCCGCCGACATTGTGATTCCTTTTGGCGTTGCAATCTGTGACCTAGTATGCACCCCGACCTCGGCCTCCCCAGTACACACACTCTCCTCACCTGCGCTGCTGGAAGTGTCAAGCTCTTGCAGGTGGCATCTCGCGAGGTAGTCCTTCTGTTTTTTGGAAGATGGTGCTTGTCACGGAGGGAAGCCACAGTGACTGCTGTTTAAACAGCTGTCCCGCGACTCCCTTCCGGAACCAAGCCAGAAATCAGGGAAAAACCCCCAAAGGGGAAAAAACCCTGCAGTGGAGCTGTGACGCTCTTCAATCCAGATGTCAGTATGGACTGTTGGCAATGGTCGAATCCGAGGCAGAGCACAGTGTCTGTAGCGAAGGGATAGTCCAGATGCCAGGAGTGCAGGAGTAGCAGAGTCCGGGAAGATGCGACCAGTATGAGGCAGGAAGGAAGGCTGGACCTGGAATGGTACCGCTGGATGAGGCAGAGCCTCAAGGTTAAGCAGAGAGGCCAGGTGAGGAGAGGGAAGAAGAAAAAAGGAAACAAGCGGCGGGTGCCGCAACAGAGGGAGAGAGAGAGGGAAGCAGAGGCACAGAACAGCACAGGTAGGAAAGTTTCCATACGAAAGCCGAAGCCGGAGGACAGAAACAACAAGCGTGTTAACCCGGAAGCAGGAAAACATCCAGAGGAGGGTTGCAACGCAGCGTCGTGCCGGAAGGCGGGCCCTTAAATACGACCGGCCGCGCTGCGCTGCCTCGCTGGAGACGCAGAAACAAAGAAGTGTTACTCTCACCTGATTCCCACGGGGGCGTCGATCTGGACTGGCCCGCTGTTGCTTCCACCAGAGTAACACGTAGAGCCGAGATGACAGACTGGACAGACCCACTTAGCTTCGTTTGTTGGGCTCGTACGAATATATTTCTGCAATGGAGAAAGGGAATTAACCTCCTGTAATCTGAGTGTTAACTCGCCTTCCCACTCCCCTTGTCTGCCCACAGAATACTCCTGAAGTCCCCTCTTAATCTCACCTGAAGATTTGGAAAGATGAGCTCTCCATCCTGCGTCGAGCGCAGGGGCGCATAGACGACCAGTTACTTCACTGGCGTGGAGGAATTGGTGAGTTCCAGTATTGACTCTAAAGTCCAATTGTTCGTAAGAGTTCAAAAGTCTGATCTTCACTCTGCCAGATTACTTGCAGGTTGCAGATTTAAACCACCAGAAGAGTTCCAAGTGGCAATTGGTAAGATCCTGATAAGTCTATTGTGGTTCTCCCCTTTGGGGCCGGGGTGCAGCGGTGATGCAGAATTGACTGCGCCGACCCGAGATGAGGTGAGTACCCCCCTGTGGTAATCAGATAAGTCTTTGGGGGTGGTTTGTATTATCCTTGTTTTCCCCTTAGGGGCCGGGGTGCGGCGGTGATGCAGAATTGACTGCGCCGATCCGAGATGAGGTGAGTACCCCCCTGTGGTAATCAGGTAAGTCTTTGGGGGTGGTTTGTATTGCCCTTGCTCACCTATTTGTTCTTGTCTCCCCCAGATGTTGAAGAATGGCCTGGAGATGCTGGGTTCGAGATGGAGTAAAGGAATGCAGCCCCGGATGGTGAGTTCAGCGCGGCGCTGCAAGGTGCGTGGCAATGCACCTGTGAAGGCTTCTCTCTTCCAGATCGACGATGTGCTGGATCAAGGATTCAGGTAAGGGTTTTGTTCTGACCTCTTCTCCTTCTCCTTTCCTTGTTCCAGGGCTGAAGCGGGCGTGGCTGAAGACTGGAGCTGCTGAAGACACGGTGAGCGTTTCGCTGCAGCAAGCAGAATAACGCGAAGCACGTGTGGCTGTCCGGGTGTGGCTTAAATAGCCTTGGAAGAAGTCCCAGGTAGGTATTCTTCCACAGCCCTACCCGAGAGGAAAGGAGTCCCTGAGGTAAAATAGTCCCTCTAAGCCTCATTTGGCTTGTGGCTTCGTGCAGCAACGTCTGCATCAGGTAGGTATGCAGCATGGTCTGCATCAGGTAAGTTTTCTGTAATGAGCCTGGCACCCATGGCACCAGGACTGACTTTATTCTTATGAGCCTGGCGCCATAGTCGCCAGGACTGTAGCCAAATAGCCCCTAACTGGGGTTTTTGGGCATGCTTCAAGTGGCATGATGCCTGCTTCCGGGGTTGCTGGGCCTGGTCTGGCTTTCCGGGGGCAGGCATCGTGACAGAAGGGACTAAACTCTACCTCCGCGTCTCCAGCTCCAACACGGAAGCAACCGCCAATCTCGGCTGCGGCTGGTCTGGCGGATGACACAGGAGAATATACCAGGCAGATTTGTTGCAAGTGTGTTCATATGAGAAAGTCCTGGCAGGAGAGTATACCAGGCATATTCAAGTTGCTAGTGTGTTTGTATGAGAAAGCCCTGGCAGGAGAGTATACCATTCACGGTCAAGATCAACAGTGTGTAAAGTACATCACGTGAGGAAGTCCTGAGAAGGATACATCAGGAGTAGCCAAAGACTGTGTTGAAATCATATTAAAGAGGACAAGAAACATGGCAGGGGAGAACACCATTTATCCTACCAAGATTAAGACTAGCAACCAAGTTGTTTTTACACACCAGTTGTGTTGTTGATCAAAATACATTGGGAATAGCCAGAGATTCTGTTGAAATTATATTACAGAAGAGGAGAAACCTGGCAGGAGGGTGCAATGAGTACCCTACCAAGATTAAGACTAACAGCCAAGTTGTTTTGCATACCAGTTGTGTTGTTGATAAAAAGAAACTCAAGGAACTGATATCCCTAAAAGTGTAAAGCACAGTAAAGAGAAATCATGGGGAAGGAAACCATCCTCTGGAACTTTAAACTTTATCCATTTGGAACTTTTCTTGTGTTGACGTTGCTCCTTTCCTTTTTTTTAACACAGATACAGTTTTGTAGCCAAAGACATTTCACCATTCACCTTAGAGTGGATTTTTTAGAATGTTAGGGCCAGAATAGTACTTTGGACACTGGACATTTTGCTTTGGACATCTTGACATTGGACAGACGCTTAGTTTGGTTTTAAGTAGGGAAATGCATCCTAGAATAGAGACAGAGGGGCATTTTCCAACCCCTTTTTGTTTCACTAAAGGTTTATGGCCAAAACCATAAGTCCCCCCTATCCGTGACTCATTCCTGGTTCCTAACAAGACCTACACAAGGCAATTGAACACCCCTCACAGCAGAGATCAAACATCAAAACACTACAACTCTACAGCCAACTGGAATACCACACTCTGGGCTAATGTATCCTATCACCGCAGGCACACAAGGCGCCCATCTGGACACAAACGTCTCTATGCTCCTGACACAGGACACTGAGAAACTGACCGGCATGCAAAGCTCAGTGTACCCTGGGCCAGCATGTGTCAGCAGCACAACAGCCCTCCCGACTAACCTCACCCAATCGCCTCTCTTTGAGATCAGGCAGAGTACCTTGTGGCCATGCAAATTGCAGTGGATTGGAGTATAAATCCCATTAACATAACATAGCATAACACACACCCCTTCCCTCATTCATCTCTGCCCAGGCAATACTGACTGCAGTCCTTGCATCCTAAGACATCCGCCACAGAGCTTGGATAAAAAGGAGATATAGCTCATAGACTAAAGTGCTCACAGTCAAAGCACTGTCTTCAGTGTGCAGGCACAAATCCCGGCAAAGTTGACTCTTCCTTTCACGCTTTCAAGATCTAAAAAGGAAACAATTGTGTAAAAAGAACACCCATTAATTAAGCGTTTACAAACAGGTGAAACTGGGCATAAAATGTTATATGACAAGGTGAGAGTATCCAAAGAGCTGTCCTAAGCACAGCATTTGATCTGTATTGATTATTATGCAGATGCGATCCACCAACACCGGCTACACGTGTTTTTATAGTGCTTAGAAGGCCCTGCAGTGTAAGCTTTAAGGGCCTGATTCACATACGTATTTTATAATGGCACAATCCCATTGGAAATCGCTTTGTGAATCAGGGATAAAGCCCTTGTGGAGAACATAATTTTCCATAAATGTTTAAAAATAAAAAGCTAGCATGGCCAGCTGGCTCTGCTGACAATGAGCAAACTCTGAAGACACCCATCCCCCCAGCTTCACAAGGATCCTGAGGTCTGTCTTTGGTTTTCCTCCAAAAAACAGCCAGATATTCTATAATGGGGCTAATTTCATTTTGGGCACAGAGCACATAGAGCTGGACAAGAGTTTAATGACACCAATTTAGAGTACTTTACAGAAAATGTGCAGCATCTGACATAAAAATCTACGCCACAAAAACACTGCATCCAGGACGAGTGGCAATTGTGGGGCCAGCGCCGGAGCAACAGGAACGCGGGCTTCTTGCCGCTGATAAATGAGAAGTGACTGCTGGCAGAGAAAAGCTTAAAAATGGAAACTTACATTATTCAAACGAAAAGTGCTACTTTGCTAGGGGCCAGAAGTGGACGTCTACTGGAGTGGGTTATAGACCGGCTGAGAACACGCTTTCCACACCGCCTATAGATGATTATCTTTCCTACCCATGGCATCAGGTGGCACCATGCCAAGGCAACGCCAGGCTGTCGTAATGGTTTGGAGCTAGGCAGATATACATAATACATTCATGCATTTCTGTGCAATCACTTTGTCGCAATCACATCTCCTATAACTTAGCCCAGCCTAATCCAAACTATGAGTTACTTGCCACAGTGACTCCTGTACTCATAGTCCATAGTCCCCCTCCTTAAGACTAAATAGGAGGTCACTCCCAGTGCCGGAAAGGACGGCAATGCCAAGGAATCAGATGGGCAGACCCACGGGAGGCCCCACCAAGGCCGCGACCGCACCCCTGTGCAGGATTCCCTGGGTCCAGATTCCTGACTCCTCATTCACACCGAAGGCCAAAGCTCTACAGGGATTCATCCATTGGGTCTTGGGGAGGGTGTCCAGAGGAAGTGGGTCCAGTGGCAGAGAGCCACTCCAGTGAGTAACTTGCACGCATCCCCTTTAAGCAGATCTTTTGAAAGGCGTCAAAGAGTTGGGCCTCCGATGTGGGGGCAGTGGATGGACACAACACAGCTGAGACAAACATGTCCCTCATCATAGCCAATCGGAGCACTCGATCTTCAGAATGAACACCAATCAACATGCTCACAGGAAGCATGTGAAGTAGGCACATAAAAGCACATTTAGCAGGTCGTGCCATTGACACCATCTTGCCCACAACCAAACCTGCATGCATGGTTTTAGAGGGGGAAACCCGACTGAGCAACTCTTCAGAGTTTACTAAATAGTCCATCGTGCTCAGGTAGCATTACAAACCAGCTTGCCCGGAGAACCGCCTCCATATGTATGCTAAACCTACAATGCATTAAGTGGATTGTATACGCATGCATGGCTTATGGCTTATCGTTACCCTGCCATGGGAAACTGCAATATTAAAGATTAGACGTACCAAATCAAGTCCTGAGACTTCAAAGCATTCTCACATTACCAGGATATTGCAATACTTCCCTATTGTGAGCAACACCCTTAAAGTTGTGGTGAAGCACATACAGATCATAGTTTAAGAACGTATTATTACTGAACTCAAATTCATTGTCTATTCTTCTTCCCCTCCCTTTGTCATCGGGAGGATAGCTCAGGGGCAATGTGCTCGCCTTGGAAGCAAGACGATGCGGGGCAGCACAGGTTCCCCGGGTCCGCGCTTAGAAACCTCTGGGTATTAAGCACGTTAGAAATAACCAATTAAAATAAAATAAATAAATATCACTTCCCTCTTGTTTTTCCCAAACAAAACGCAACTCTTGCCGCTGGCAGCTGGCTTGGCAACCCCAGTTCTCTCCATTGTCACAGGGAGTGTTTCCTTAGTGCTAAGCTGGTGAAAACGCCACATTACTAAGGCCCACTTGACCACCTCTCAAGTCCATCACAAAACCACAAACCAATTATATTTAGCACCAGGTATGATTCTGGTCCAGATATTGGCATCACAGTGAAGTCTTGCTCCTTAAGATTTTACTCATGCCAAACAATAACTAATCACAGTTAGGAAACACACATCCCGGCTACACAACCATCATCTCATGTGTTTCCGCACACCTAGAACACCTAGAAACACTTGTGTACAGGGTTGTTATAAATGCCACATAAAGCGGCTCCTTCTTTCTTATCACCTCCTCCCAGCCCCACAACACCTCTCAGGCCGTGCAAATTGCTAAAATTACCTGTCGACCGGCAACTCGGGTTCCTTAGTTCACATACTCTATCTAAGAGAAATGCGCTCACACCATGGGGACAAGTGGCAAATTACTTACCTTTGTTTTCCGAAAAATTATGTTTTTCACTGGTTCCATGTCATTTCGCTGACAGTAATTACTTGGAGGTCATTTTATTTTTTTTAGTTAAATTAATAACTTTTTAATACATCACATCATAGTATAAAAATATAAAATGCATTCACTAAAGCATGCGAATCATATTGCACTGTTGGTTCATGCTTCGATTATTGCTATTATGTCCAAAATTTCATTCCATAACCTGGAGAAATAGATTATACATCCCTGGTGGTTCCCAGACATGAATAGGTCCCAACGCTCATTGGTGCTCACTATCGACTGAAGGCCAGAAGCTATGATTGCTTTCCGTCGGATTGCTAGCGTTGCACCACTGTCAAAGAGGAGAAGACTCACAGATTCATCTTATCTTGGGAGGATAGCTCAAGGGCAACGTGCTCACATTGGAAGCAAGACGACACGGAGCAACACAGGTTTGATCCCACGGAGCAACACAGGTTTGATCCCCGGGTCCGTGCTTAGAAACCTCTGGGTATTAAGCGTGTTATAAATAACATATTACATCATATCATAACCGGTTCTCTGCAAAACCGGCAGATCTTAAGGTTACTTTATGCAAGCGACCAGTTGTCTCAAATGTTTTGGCAGCATTCATTTTAATGCGTAGGTAGACCCATACCAGATGGTTTCCGATGAAGTTCTGAATATACCTTGGAGTAAGCTGTCTTTCCAATATATGTGTGAAGAAGCAGTCTGCAGTTGATTTCGCGGCCACGTGAACCATCATCTGGTCATGGATATGTACATCCGACAGGGACCTTATAGTTTGTTTATATTGGCCAAGATTCATTTCCAGTGAATCCATTCTGAGTTTCCCAAACCATAGCTCGGACAGATGTTTAAGGGCACTGAGTGAGGAGGAGTTCATGTAATCAGGTTTTGTGTGGAACACTGCATACAGCAGGCCCATGAGAGTATTACTTCCAGCATGGCCGAGCTTCCAGTAAAAAATTAAACTCAACAACATGATACGTTTGCTTATAGGAGTGAGGCCAAATTCCAGGGAGAGCATTTCAGATGACACATGTAGTGGTAGTCAAAATAACCGTTTGAGGGTCATTGACTCAATTCTAGAAATAGCTTCTATTGACCCAAGTGCCCATGCCTCTGCAGCATAAAAAATAATGGGGTGCAATCTTCATCGAACATAACTTGGCCACAGATCCCTCAGAGTATACATCTCTCTTGTAGGCAAAAGCAGATAACACCTGAAATGTGAGCACTGCAGACTATTAGCTCACTCAAATGAGGAATAGCCATTAATTTTGCTTCAAACACGATGCCCAAATAGGTGTATTCATTCACAACTTCACTAGAAGCCCCCTTAAGGTCCCAAGCAATGAATGCCACTTTTTTATGTGGTGGCCATGGGGGTCATTACGACCCTGGCACTAAGGGGTTAACGGCGCCATAAAAGGCTGCAGCGCTGTTAACCCCTTAGCGCCTAGTTTGTGAGGTCCCTTTGCGGGACCCGACCTGAATGGCTGGTCTGGACCAGCCGTTAAAGTAGGGACCCGCAAAGGGACCTTCGAGGTAATTGCGGTACTGCAATTTGCGGTACCGTAACTAGCGCCTTCCCCAGCCCCATTGAGCCCTATGGGGCAAAAATGGGAATGGGGAAGGGCCAATGTTCAATGGGGAATTACCGCCCCGCCAACCTTGGAATGGGGTGGTAATTCCCCATTGAACATTGGCGGACTTGTTACAACACCGGCAGCAACCATGGTGCTAATAGTGCCATTGGTTACTGCCAGTGTTGTAATGAGGGCCCATGTTTTTAATTTTTTTGGTGTATATTCCTAGGGAATTAACTTCAGAGAAGGAGAGGAGGTTATCCAGTGCAAGTTGTAAGGCACATGGTGTAAGGTTCAGGATATCAATATCTTCGGCATAGCCGAACCACTGAACTTCTTGATTACCCAAACGAGGTGGTAAACATCTGGAATTGGTTAGTGCTCACCCCCTGTCAGATAAATACAGATTAAATAGCAGTGGGGCCAGTGTACAGCCCTGTTTGAGAACCAGTGTTGTTTGATCCAGCAAGATGTACCACCATTGCTCTCCAGCCGCACTTCGACATTTGTCCCCTCATGCAACTTCATAATCATTTTCAGTCGGCCTATGCGGATCCCTCAATTTTGCAGCTTCCCCCACAGCCTTTCACAGTCAACAGTGTCAAATGCAGCACTGTAGTCAACAAATGCCACTTACATTGGGTGTCTCCGAACCTTCCAAGCCTGTTGAATTATGATAGTAAGAGCTAATATATTAACTGAGGTGGAGTGTCCCTTGCGAAGCAATTACTGCAAAATGTTACTTCAATTGTTTTTTTCCCCCTTTATTGCTGCATCTAACCCAAACTCCTCCCCACATCCTTTTTACCCCTTAACCCACAAATACATATATTATTCGAAATAATTACGTCAAAGTAACTGACCTTATAGTAATTACTGTCGTCATATGGCAAGGTAGCCAGGCATGAACATTGTAAACGGACTAAGTACTGGTGAAAGGGTTAATAGTTTTGGCGGGAGGAGGGATATATGTGTGCCGGAAATCCTAGTGATGGATTCCAGAATGCTCTTAGGTTTTGGATCTGCCAAAGGACCAGTAACCTCTAAACGAAATGGGTCTGGAGGGTAGGTTAGGCAAGAGCAGCCAATTCCCGCTTGATGTAGGATGCCGTTTTCATGGCTTGCAAGTCAACGATTAACGCTTCCTCTGTTTGTCAAAACACGAAATTGATACGCAGGCCTCGTTTTGGCGACAAATGTAAGCTTTGAAGTGACCTATGAAAAAAACATTGCCTTTTCTATAATGTCGCCACAATTCAAAGGCATCATAAAGCAACAGCCTATGCCGTGGGTGAGCCAATAAATGGAGGAGAATTCTATACAGGCTTCCCAGACCGCCTTGTGTGAGTCTGGGCAGGTTTGATGCCGGGTCGATTCAGCTGCAAGGAAAGGAAGGAGCGGTCCCTACGTGGCCCTCTGATTTTTCAATCAGATCATTAGAATCCACTGTGACATTGCTACCGATGCAGGCAAATGAGCACTGGCAGCTTGTCCAATTTAGAAGAGGAGCCCCCGCTACTAGCTTCCTATGAAGCGCTAACTGTGGATTCCTTTAATCGGGGGATGAACTCAGCTGGGCGCTCAGGTTACTCAGGCAACCAATGTCCAATAGTCAAGTATTCAGCCCATCACCCGACCCAAGTCAGACATATAATGAACAGCTCTCTCCTTACTGGCAAGGTCCCGACAGCCCCCTTGTGCATTTTAGGTGACGGGATGCATTGGCTGTGGCTTTGTACCTCTTCTGTCCAGCGCCATGATACCTTCGGGTGGCCGTGCGCTTTAGAAATTCTCTTAACATAACATAACATACCTTGTCATTATGGAGCCAGCCACAGGCCATGTGTTACTGTTTTCATTTTTCCACAGGTAGATGTGGCCTGGGTGACAGGGAGATAACTTTCAGGACTTCCAGGATGCGAGACAGCCTGCCCCGATTGTGGTGAGAAACATTTCAGTTACCAGCGATTGTGTGACCGGGAAGGAGCCGTTGCTAAGAACCAACGAATGACAAGTGACTTGACCAGTGACATAAGAAAGTATGACATGATTTGACGGTGAGATTCCTCCACGGGAGGGCACTAGTGACTCATGTAAGCAGTTTGGTTTTCAGGCAAGGGAGAACCTGTTTATTTCCCAGGACTAGTTTAACTATTGTGTAGGATCCTGGGGCTCACTGCGCCAGGTGGCGAGGGACCCCCCTACATACTCTGATGGAATAGATAGAGGCCCCGACAGGACTTTGGTGGCAGGTTATGTGAGTTATGACATGGCAGACTCACTGCCAGAAGGACTGGGTACGACGTTGTTGTATTATGGCAACCGTGGCTTGTTGCGATATATAAGGGCGTGTGTATGTGTGTTCACTCTGCATCACCACTGCTTGTACCATTGTGTTTTGAAGGTGCTTTTATTTTCTACTTATGTCTTCAATCATACATGCTTTTCAATAATCCTTTCTTCCATCTCTTTCTAGCACGGCATGTTACGGGTAAAACCATTTTCCAAGCGCCAATAAAGAAACAAACCTCGTGGCTCTTCGTCATTTTTCAACAAAACCTCGCATCTATATCATTCTCTCTCTCGTGTCTCGATAAAACAAGTTTACCTAGCACACTAAAATGCTTCTCTCTTTTTCCAAAGGTGTGTCCTATCCTCATGGCGGTGAAACATTACAAACTATCCTTTTTTTTGCCATTCCCTATCTCGGCACTCGCATGAAAGAAAGACTGACCCATCTCTATCCAGTTTGCCTGACCTATGGACCTGGAAAAAAGAAGTCATTTACCCTTCCCTAAACCGCTACAGTGGTGACTGGGCTAGCATCACACGCTATTATTAACACACCTGTGCTGTCCCACACTGGACTGCCATTGCATGATGTGCATTCACAGCAGTTAAGGTCGTGTGCCTGCTAACAATGTTCTCACTCATAAGAGCACCAGCGCAGGGACACTTATGCTTCACACACATCAGTGATAATCATTTTCTCCCCACTACATGCACTCTGATCCATAGTGATTGATAGAGAATTGCTTCCAATATTTGAGTGTTTTAAAGTTTATTTGTAAATGCATGATAGACGTCGTGTTTCTTGCATGTTCTCCCTTTATTCTCGGCGTTCCCTGTGTAAAAGAGGCCAGGAAAGAAATAGAACCTGTCACGTGCAGATCAGCTCTGTTATATTTCTATGTATAAATCACTAAAACACTTCAAAGGTGAGTGCACAATATAATCAGACTCTGGCCGCCTAGAAGTGTAAAGAATGCAGCATGAAGGCACAGGCAGAAAAGAGTGGTCTTATTGTGTATTGTTTTATACGTCATTGAACTCCAAAATACTCCAGCGACGCCACTGTGATCTCCACGCATGCTACCAACGTTACATGGTGTTCCCGTCGCTGCGGTGTGTGTACTACTGACCTGCAGCGCAAAGGAGGCGTGGCCCTAGATGCAAAATACAGCTGAGGGACGGGCAGAGGCGTGATCACGCATCTGATAGGTGGCTGTAGACCAAGTAGGGCAGGCATAAGGGTGATGGGCGGCCATAGGATCCAATAGGAAGGGTTCAAATAGCTAATGGACGTTTACATGGACGTATCACCGAGCGTGGGGGCTGGCCCTTAGCCGTAGGGGCTGGGTCGGGGATAATAGGCGGACTGAACGTCCAAGGAGCTCGGCTATAGAACTGATGGGCGGGTCATAAGGTTGAGGGGGCGGTGCCTCTCGTTGGCATGGTCTGTTGCCGTGGTTACACTTCGGCGTCCTCCACGGTAGCGCGGACGGAGGTTCTTCACTGGACGCAGCGACAGCGGGCCCACCATGCCCCCCAAGCGACAGAAGAGCGGTGCCTCCTCCATAGCGGCGCCCGCGGCAGCCTCCAAAACCTGGGAGGCCGGGCTGCTGACGGCCCCGTTCGACGAGGTAAGAAGGACGACTTTACAGAAACCGGGACAGTCCCTAGACCTAGAGGACGGACTAGCCGGGACCTGTAGTTCAAGACGACAGGGAGGGCCATAGACACTGAGAAAGGACTGCCATGTGGGCAAAGGGCACAGGTTGACACTGAGAAAGGACTGCCATGTGAGCAAGGGCCACAGGTAGACATTGAGAAAGGGCAGCATCAGACACAGGCAGAGCCAAGTCTTGAACATTTTAGGGGACTTGCACGGCACCAGCACCAATTCCTACATAGCCAATAAGAGAGGTTTTGTGCATCGCTGCCACCTTGAGCCAGTCCTGGATCCTGGCCTTTTCATTTACATGCTGGACTTCTAATTTCCCCTCATGGGCCTGGCCCTCTCATTTTAACAATCAAAGTGAAAAGCCAGGCTGGCTCAATGTGTCACAGTTGGAGGCCCTTTGCAATTATCTACATACATGCCAACATTCCGACGCACCAAGGAGGGAGAAATCGGGAGATAGCTATTTCCCCATAGGAATGTATTGGGGAAAGAATTATTTTAGGCGGGAGAACGTGAAAAATGAAAGTATTTTTCACAGAAAAATTGGGAATCTCCCACCTAAATCGGGAGGGTTGTCATGTATGTATCTATGCGCCACTGAAAGACACAAACATAAAGAGGGCATGGGGGGGCAGATAGTTAATGTGTAGAACTGAGTTAGGTGTGTGGTTTGTGTCAAAGAGCCAAACACGAGCCTAATTGGTGAACGACTGATAACCGGGGCATACAACAACACTGAACACACAGACATAAAGACCTGGCTATTACATAACTCTCAACCATTTGTCTCGCAAAGGCGGGTGAAATCACCCGATTTTGTTTTTGGCGGGTGAGACGCCCATTGGAATTAATGGGCGTGCAGGAGGCTTGGCGGGTGAGTCAGCCCTTTGCAAGGCGGGTGACACCCACCAAAAGCGGGTGAGCTGAGAGCTATGCTATTACTTTAGCAAACAACTTGCTTTGTGAACTCCTTTTAGTTACGCTACAAATCACATCGAATGATACGATCCATATTTTGCTTGTTTATCATCCTCACCCCTTAGCTAGTTTTTCTGGTAAATTCACTTTGTGTCAGATTTAGTGCTTTCTTATTCAAAGCTTGTCATGATGGGCGCTTTTAACTTTTTGTCAACAATCCCAATGATATTTATGCTAGGTTTTTGATCACCTGAATGGCTGACATACAGTTTCATTTGCGTCGCCATCTGCCTACTCAATGCAAGGGCAACGTGTTAGACTTAATTTTTTCAGATAAATCCCTTACGGGTGCTTTCAACCCTTGGTGCTCCTTTGATCTGACCAGCTTCTTCTTGTTCTTATCTGTCTTCCCCCCTTCTCATGCTGCGCGTACTAAAATTCAACACTTTAGCCACCATTCGGGTAGGGTGGATACTTTCTCTGTGGCTGACTACTTAATGACTAGTTCTTCTCGTTTAGTAGAGACTAACAATCTGGATTCTTGCACTGCCTTACTTTGTGCTATGACAGAGGTGGCCGATACACTTGCCCCTATTAACACTACTACAACCTGTGGTAGGCCTTTAGCCCCTTGGTTCACAGCTGATTTGAGATTGCTTAAACAGTCCTGCCAGCGAGCAGAACGCAAATGGCTTATATTAACCTGGACCCTACATCCAAACTGTCTTAAGGACAGGCTTTGTCGTTCTGTCACAGTACAATTAAACCAGCAAAATCCGAAAGGTTATGCCAATCGGATTATGTTATGTTATTTGTCATTTATATTGTGCTCTATATATCATTAGTATGACCTCAAAGCGCTGGTAGGTTGAACGCCCTCTGGGACCATAGTCCAGGTCATTTGAGAGAATAAGGTGTAGGGTGCTTGGCTGCACCAGTTATGTGTGCAGGCTGATGCAAATAATTGCCTGATGGTAGCTGCATCCTAGCATTAGGTGTGGTGGTATTGATATCATTTGAATGTGTGCAGTCTGGTGGGTGGACACCAAGGCTTGGTTCTGGCTGCATTGGGCCTGTAGGTCGCTTATGTGTGCAGCTAGGCCGGTTTGTCATGGGTTATATCTGCATCCTGTTCCTACTGCCAATAGTTTCCAGTTGTTAAGGAACTTGCAGCCCCCTCCTAGCCACTATAGCTGACCCATTGTGTTCCCAGTCTTGCTGCAATTCCATTAGTACATACTTTGTGGAGAAAATTTGTCGGATTCGGCGAATCTATTTTCATTGCTAGCCCTCTACCCCCACTTTATCTCCATACTAAACAAAATGCCCTCCAGAGCCATTTCTTTTTGAACTTTTTACTGACCAGATTATTCGAATGCCTTGAGCAGTCTTAAGTCGGCATCCCCTATTGATTCGATTCCTCTTCTTATCACTCAAGCATTACCCTCTGACGCAATCTGTGTATTCACTGCGGCCCTACATCATTCTTTTTCAAATGGAATAATCCCAACTCCTTTAAAACACGCCCTGGTTACCCCGCTTTTAAAGAAACCTCACATGGACCCAGTGCTTGCTGCTTATTACCGCCTATATCTCTTCTTCCTTGGTCTGTTATTGTTGACTACTGTATTTCGTGCACCCTGATGCCTGCGGGCTGCGGCTATTACATGAATAAATCTGATGAAACTTATGGAAGTTATTGTCACTCCTCAACTTTCAAGCCATCTAGAAATTCGCCAGTTGTTACATCCTTTCCAATCTGGTTTTAGACCCATGATGGCTACAGAGTCTGTTACGATCTCTATTCTGGATGTTATGGCCTTGTTTCAGGACAGTGGTGAGGCCGGAGTACTGATTCTCCTGGACCTCTCTGCGGCCTTTGATACTATTGGCGATGACATCCTACTTAGCTGTTTGAAATTGTCTGGCATGTTCGGTTCTTCATTATCCTGGTTCCCTTCTTTTCTTACAGATCGTAATCAAACAATATCACTTTTTCCTTTCTGTTCTTAACTCACAGCACTGACTTGTGGTGTTCCCAAGGGATCTTCCCTTTCTCCCCCTTCTTTTTAATTTATATATCTGTCCTCTTGCTGATCTCATGGAGAAACCGAATTTGTATTTCTTAACATATGCTGATGATTCTCAGCTGCTTTTTCACCTCGATGCACCCAATTCTGCCCCCCCCCCCTAAATTGAAATCTTGTCTGACGGCCTTTGAAGATTGGATGTCAAAAAATTTCTTGGAGCTAAATGGACAGGAGACGGAGATCCTGACATTTGGTTCTATTAATTCCAATGAGGTTTATTTAATGCAGAGTACTAGCCTGATTCTTGGGGCTCGTGCCCTGCTCCCAGTGCTTCCGTTTAAAGCCTCAGGATTAAAATCCTACCCTCATGCTCCAGGGAAGATCAGATTTCATCAATCTGTTCTTCTGGCTTCTACAAATTGAAACTCCTAAAAAAAGATTCTTCCTTTCCTTCTTGTGTAGCTTCGCTCTACAGTTGTGACTTCATCCATCATGGGCTCTCTGGACTATTGTAATGGACTCTATTTTGGTCAGCCCAAGTTTCTAGGCCAGAGCCTACAGATGTTACAAAATTCTGCAGCTCGCTTGGCTCTGGGAGCACCAAGGTTGGCTCATGCTCTCTCTCTTTACTTCAATAACTCCACTGGCTCCTTGTGAAAAGGGGAATTCGCTTTTCGGTGTTGTGCATCACACAGCGCGGTGTGTGAAGCGCGGCATCTATAAATCAGGTGCACTCACTAACCTGCTTTATTGAGTTGCCTTTCCTACTCGCTGCTCCTCTCAAAACAACTACTCTGCTTATTGTGTGGTCTTCTGTTTCTTGGGTTCACCTGCAGAGTTTTGTGCTCGTTTATCTTAATGAGATCCTTATTTTCACATAGACTTGATATCAAATAAGGCCACTTCATCACACCTGCATTTGCCCAATGCGCTCTCTGACTGCGGGCATCAGCGAGGATTGTGAGTCCCCAGGAGACACTCTGTAAGTATTTTAATCCCCAGCTGTAGCAGGCAACACTCTGCACCGTTTTAGTTGGCCAGTGGCCCAAACCATGTGTGTCAAGTCAGCCATTTGGTTCAAGCCCACCTTGGCTGCCCACCTCTAAGTACACATATACACAAAGAGTTCTTTAAGGTGTCCATCAACAGAGAGCAGGTATAGGCATCCCGTGGGCTCTGAGAGCATTTGCGCGGGTGCCATAAATGTGTCGTCACCCGCCAGTCGTGGCTTTTCAGCCATCAGGACTTTGTGTTTTGGAACATGTAGGTGTGTTTTGTTCATAATAAGGTACAGGCACGCTAAGTTCAGTTGGCAAAAAAACTAGTACTGGTCGAAGTTTTCAATTGGGGTTTGTGAGGTTTATGGGAGTGGAGATGCTGCAGGGTGCTGCCCCTTCCTCCCATTGTTCATCTTCATGCACTGCTATGCGTGGGTTTGAAGCAGGTGCTGTGGCTTCACGCATCTCATTGTAAGTGCAACGAAGCAAACTTTACTTTGCTAACTGCACAGAGAAAACGAGTGCCCCTTCACTGGCAGTAAGAGGCAATGCATGAATGGAGCTCCTTGCCTCAATGAGCCAGGCCTGCTTTCCAAAGGGCCAGGTGTGCTGTACCCTCATTGTTTAGTAACGACACAAGTCCGTCCTGGCAATGAGAACTTTTCTTGCTCAAAATCGAGTTTAGTATTAAGTATGTACCGCACCACGTTCTTGGCACACCACTAAAGTAGCAGGCACACCAAGCTCATGAGTTTCCCGTGGCAGTGCGTGTGAAGGCTACCCAATCCTCCCACCCCATGCCCCTTTGGATTCTGGACTCATCGTTTTTTCCCATTTAGAAATGTAGTATTACTACAAGTCCCACAATTCCATGCAAACACAGAGCTGTGTGGCCTTCTCCCACGTGGCCACAGGAAATGTGGGAGCTTTGGACACAATGGGTCAAATTTGATGGGGCTGCTCAAATGGGGGTTGGGGTTGACCCCGAGGCTAACCTTCCCCACCTCGCATTCAATCAGTTTTATCCACACCTTGCAAATGAGGTAGGTTCCAGGCTGGTGAATGTATTGGTCCGTGTCCCATCAGTTGTCGCCTTCCCCTTCTATAAGGTAAACATCTACCATAGGTCGTACTTTCTGACTCGGTTCCATTCTGAAGCCTTTGTAAAAAAGCAAGAGGAGGAATGAAGCAGATGTGTATTTAAAAAGGGTCACGGGGGCTTCATCAATTGTATCCTTTTTTTTTTTTTTTTGGCAATCTATTTTGGCATGTGAGAAACGGAAACACAGCCGGCAACCTGGCATCAAAGTTATACAGAGAAATGTACTGTGTGTGCCTCCATATCGGCAGCGCCTGCAATGGGATTGCGGTCACTCTTGTGACAGTTGTAAGGCAGTCTAAAGCAAGTCCCAAATCCAAATGATGAAAATGTATCCAATGCGCCAAAAATGAATGCACCAGATGTGAGAAAAATGTTTAACACCCACAGCCCGGGCTGGGGAATAATCAAGACATTCAACATTGCATCAGAAAATGGCCGCATTCATAGTGAGAATCAAAAGTAAGGTGACAACAAATGGAACAGGCTATTCACAAATCCCCAGCCTGTGATTGGGCAACGTCATTTACACTATAGGTGAATGTATACAATACCTAGCCATATTGGCTTATTCGTCCCCTTGTGACCATACTATGACTTCAGTTTATTCATTAATCGGCAATGGGATCATCTTCCTTCCCACAATGCTGTTGGATGTTAACCTTTTACTGTGTAGCGTATAAACTAAGTTTTTGATTGGCTATTTCATGTGGAGTATCCTTTTACTGAGTGACTTGATGGGTTTTGATCAATCCTGATCGGGTTGCGCAGTGTGGCAACAAAAAAGACAACTTTACATCCTTTCCCATAGACTTCATCGGTTGGCACCAACTTCCCGTTGCCACCATTATGAACTGTTCAACCGACAGGTATCATTGCAACTCCTCGTTGCTAACATTACTCGCTTCCCTTTTTATTATTTTCTTTCTCGTGGCTTGCGCATGACCTCATTAACAATGTTTTAAACCTTATGAAATGGGGAACTAAGGTGTACGTAGACTTCACTCTTTTGCAATAATATGTTTGTATGTTTGCAAATCGGAATAATAAGAATGTATTTCCAGGCAAAACAGTGTGTTGTCATACATTTCGTTGAAAGGACTTCGTTGCATGATTGATTTTATTCTATTGGCAATGGTGTCTCGTAAGGTTCCTAGCTTGGTGGTTGGGTCTCCTTTAGAGTGATTATTCCTACAGGGGGCAGTGTGGCTCCTCAATCGTACTTCCATAACACATATGCTTTTCGCTGCTCATTGTTTCATTCCAACCAAATTGTGGCCTTGACTATTTTAAGTTTCAATGCACTGGCTTGGAACATAATTAGTTATATTTCTTTTGTGCGCATGTTTGGGAGCGGGGCTGGGCTGATGCTTCATAACCAACCCAAATCCGTATGCAGTGTCTGTCTCTCAGCGCAAGGGACAGTTACTTCTGTATTGCCTTTGCATGAGCTTTCTTCTGGAATTCAGGGCTTGAGAATGTATTTGCCTACCTGTCTTGACCAATCGCTGTGCGGCATTCAGCTGTACAGTTGGAAGTTACTGGCTCAGTATGTGTCTGCTTTTTTGTGAAGGCATGGCTGATATTTTCTGTTAATTCAAGATGATCCTTCTGCTTCTGAAATGGCTGAGTTTGTTTGGAGGCCCGCTTTATGTGTTATTCATTCAATCAGTGTCAAGCCTATGTTTGTTTGCTATCGTGATTAGTGCCCCTACTGATTTCCTAGTTGGTGTTAAATGTTGCTGTACTCGTTATGTATATTTGTGTATACTCCGGTGTATGGTTTGCACATTATGGATTACATCTCATGTGGGACATTGCCTAATGAAAGACTGTTGCCGGTGCATTTTAGGCCTACAAAGGGAGTTCTACGTGGGTGGGTTTACTTTTTTGTATGGCTTTATTTCTCCTTCAAAGGGATTTTTGGAGCTTGTACGCTGGGAACGTTGTATGTACTCCCCAGCAGAACCAACGAAACCCTTGGATTTGACTATTATACAGGCATGTCTGAAGTTGTATAAGAGTCACAGAAGTCCCACTTAAATCGAGACTTATTTACGGCTAAGGGTGACGCAAACACTTAGTTCAGTTAGTGTGTGTGTGTGTGTGTGTGTGTGTGTGTGTGTGTGTGTGTGTGTGTGTGTGTGTGTGTGTGTGTGTGTGTGTGTGTGTGTGTGTGTGTGTGTGTGTGTGTGTGTGTGTGTGTGTGTGTGTGTGTGTGTGTGTGTGTGTGTGTGTGTGTGTGTGTGTGTTAACGCACACATACAGATATATGTTTATCTAGTGAATTATTGACTAGCATGTGTATTAACTGAACGAATTGGTTGCGTCACCCTGAGCCACTCGTCCTCTTTTTGTTTTTGTATTACGTATCCTGCCTGAAGGACCAGAGATTGTGTTGCAGGTTGAACCCCTTTATATAGACATCATTTAAGACCAAGGCGTTATTCTGAGCCTGGCCTTGCATTTGTTGATGCTACCATTTAGGCATTTATAATAATCAGTTACTTTAGATGGCGCTTTCAGAAAAAGTCCTTTACGTAAAACGCTCTAATGACATCATCCAGCAACCCAAATGAATACTCATTTGTCGACCTCAGAGGGACAGAATGTTGAGCAGGTTTACTAGTATTAAACCTGCTGATTAGGGATGCAATGTTTCTCTGGCATGTTCACTGAAGACCTGTGTCAATGCTGTAAGGAAACATTCCCTTCTGAGCACCCCCTTCCCTGGCCTTCCGCAATATGGGGGCCACACTCGCAATCCCCCCCCCCATAGCTGGTCTGGACACCCCGCCATCGCCAAACTCCCGACCCGCCCTGCCATTGCCATCTCTAAAAACACTCATACCCACACACTTGCACCCCACACACACACACACACACACCCCTACACGTTCTGCATTCCCCCTCCTCATCTCATCTCTGCAGCCACCGCTTCCTGGTCGGTCACCGCATGCGCAGTAACTGTATGCAGTGCTCCCCAACAGGCCGCCACTCGGTGAAGGCGGCCTGTCGGGGAAATGAATGCGATGAAAGGGGGCACATCGCAGATTGCATGTGGATAACGGCAGTGATGACTGAACCAGCTGAACTAGCTTAGCAGCTATTTCTCCTCAAACACGCACCCCACGGCATTTGGTAAAGCTTTGTTGCTTGGAGGTTGCATTGCTTTGTTAAACGGCATACTGTATTGAAATGGGATAGCTCAGCGAGTTAAAAGCTCAATGCATGTGCCAGCCTGCACTTTCCAAGTTCAGATATCTGAATCGGCCCTTCATCCTTCTGAGGTTCATGAATTGCGTATCATTACATTTCGTAGGAATGACACCTATTTTTACAGCGCTTGGAAGCTGGAGGAATCACGAGCCAGGCATGAAGCTCTATACATAAAATATGACCCAATACATGAATACAGGCGAATCGAGGCCACAGTAACGTACAAATATGGATTATTATTGGACAAAACGGTAGGTCTCAGAAACCTAAAACAATCAAGTTGACTCTAAGCCGGTCTGGGGTATCCAGTCTGTCTGACCTGTATAGATAAACCACTACTCTCCAGCTGCGCCTTTCTGAATATAGCACATTAGAGGAATCCAAAACGCATGGCATGAGGAAGGCTTCTGGCAGGGGATGCTGTGACGGAAACGTCACATGGCAGCTCACATTAGCTGCCATGTGTACAGATTTCACCGGACTAGTGTGTGCAAGAGAGGTTCATGGTTTCTGACCCTAGATACTGATTGAAGATGGCATGTGTTGCGCGGCCATGACAAGATGCCCAATGCTCGGTCTCCAGATTTACCCTGCACATCTTTTTGATGGCGAGGGCAATGGAACAAGACCATTATTTTAGCCTGGCCCAGCTGCATCTAGAGGGCATCATTAACCTATCTGTGCCCTCCACACATAAACTCAAAGGGAAAGTGTTTAATCTCATGTTCCCGATGTGCCCCGATGCAATAAATGGCAAGGGAAGGGGGCAAACCCTGTGACAGTCCTGCCACCAGCAATCACTACACAACCGTATTGCCTGATCCCAACCCCAGTGCCTCTTTCTATTTGTCAGGTGCTTTCTTACTCTCTCCTCGGCCCCCACCCCCTTTTCTCCCACATACCACCCACTGATTCACTCTGCGCCGGGGCACAATATGCCGCCTTTTTGGACCAGCTTTGGTGCCATAATGCCATACAGTGCTGTTGGAAGCAGTATAACATATTCCTGCTACTGCTGCACTTCACTGGGCAGGCTCCTTGGTGTACTATTGCTGCATAACATGGAATTTAAAATAAATGCTGCCAACTTAAACACATTTATTTGCATTTTTAAAGCGCTCGCACAGCCCGTGGGCATCGAGGCGCTGTTACAAGAATAGTTTTTTGTTTTTGTTGCGTAATTGTATTTTTTTTGCCTTAGTTGCGTATTTATAAACCGCTTAAATACCCAGAGGTTTCTAAGCGCGGACCCGAGGATCGAACCTATGCTGCTTCGTGTCGTCTTGCTTCCAAGGCGAACTTGTTGCCGCTGAGCTATCCTCCCGGGAAAGGGGAGGCACTTTGCACTGTTTTTACTACTAGTCAAAAAGGGCAGCCATGTTTTAATGTCAACCTTTAACCATGTATGTAAGGTTACTGATATGTATACAGTGCATCGCTGCCATTTGCCTTGTTTCTCGGCACTGCAACAGAAGAGAAAGAGGGGCGTCGGTTAGGTTAGAGGGTGGAAAGACAAAATTCCTTGGCAGAAGTTGTGTGACTTGTCAAACACTTTTAGTCAAGTTTAGGGACTAATCCTATGTATTTCCCACAAGCCAAGTTGTTAAAAATGCAGCGGTTACATTCTGGGATTTCAATAAATTTTCCAATCTTATCCTCTGTTTTCCAAAAGTCAGAGCACCCCTCTTATTGGCCCTGTGTGTCACCAAGATCACTGGGGTTCAGGTTCAGGAGCTGGGACTAGCGCTCTGCACAGGACAGGAGGCCTGTGTGCCTGGGCTACACTCTGGCCACACGGTCTGGAAGACCTTTACTCTGACCGACACACTCCCAGGAAATGCCCACTCTGTGCAATGGGGTTACTCCGTGACTTTTATCCCATAACACCTTCCATCAAGAGGTTCGCACTGCTTTGCATCGGCGACTTCGCTTTTCCATTCCAGGGGAAATAAGGGGTGCAGTCCCAGCCCTTGCATACTGCCAGAAATGTTTCTGTATTTCCCAAGGTGGCTGTTTGTCATTTGTGCTATCAAACAGTTCTGTTGACACACATTTTAACACCTATATTTATGAACTATAGTTGCACAAATATGGGGTCAAGTACCAAGAGTTAGACTGGACTCAAATCCTGGCTTAACCACTTAGCTAAAGTGTGTAATCCTGTGAAAATCATGTTCTCACTGTAGGGTATGTGTAGTGTAGTGTGAGTCTCTAGCAGTAATTCAGATCAGAGTGGAGGCTCTTCATAAAAAGGCCCACTCGAGATATTGCTCCATAAATGATGATTACGACTATTCTTACACCACTAGGTTATTTAGCTCTTTCTTCGTTCACTCGTGGAGGCGGTTTTATTGTTTTCTGTAACGTCCCATGATGCGACTAGTAGCAAAGAGTACAATGGTAGAAGCTGGTCGCCGGGTTTAGCTGGGCCTGCGCCTGTTAGCTGATCTCCGAGGCTAATTTTCTATGAGGAAAGCGGGGGGGGGGGGGGGGCTGCCCCTGATGGGATGAAGCCCACAGCCAATGGCTACATTTTTTATAGTACATAAAGAATTCCCAACTGGTGGTGCTCCTCTGCAGTTCTTTTATTCGCTTTTTGAAATGTGTACAGTGATTAATCCACACAAAACTCAAACAATGTAGTGGATGCTGAAGGGAAGCGCCCCCAATTCAGCACGATCCTCCCCGCAATGAGAGACAATAAAGGACTCTCCCGTAGTGGGAATAAGGCCAAGACAGAGTGCGGGTGAGCGTAAATGGGAGTTTATCCAAGAATAAGGCATGCAAAGAACTCTGCAACCTCCGAGAGCGCTCTGTCTGACAATAGCAAAGACAGGCGTATTTCTAATACAAAAAACGTCATCAACACCTAAACACTATAGGGGGCACAAGTTAATTGGGATTGGGTGTCGTCGACTAACTATAGGTGTTGCTGCAGCGTGGTTGGTCTTGGCAGGACGACGTCACTAGTCAGCCTCGTGGGTTGGGTTGGGCCTGGCAGGCCGGCTTGAGGTCATCCGTGCGGTGTTGGTATGCTGGGGCAGCCTGTGACAATGACGAATACCTTTCCTGTCTCATTTGCCCTAGGCCATGCACCTTGCAGTTATTCAGAAACCGACATTTACGTTCATTAATAAATCACTCAGCAGCTTATCTTATAAAATAAACGCAACACATGAGGAATGCACCTCGTGAGAGGTCTGGTGGTTGTCGGTTGGGGTGAGATTTACCTGTGTCCTATTGACCGGTATTTTAGGTCGCAGGACGGGGCTCTGGGGCCTGGGCCGAATGATACATGTCTGTCTGCTGCGTTAGAAGTCATTATATGGATGGGTCTCTGTGTCTTGTCCCAATGATGGGGATCGTCCTTGCACGGGGTCAGGGTTCTTGGGGGGTCTAGGGGGGTTTGGGGAATTTATGAGAGGGTGCTGGTAGATCAGTGGGTTCAAACGTGGGTTTATTACCGTGCTGTAAATAACACAGGTGGCGGGCTGTGGCCTTGGTTGCGGCGCCGGGGCCTCTGACTCTCTGAAGTAACGCCAGTTTGGTTGGGGGAGGTGAGGGAGCGCGGCACAAGTCTTAGCTTTTTTATCTGGCAGGCTTTGGTAGGGTGGGAGAGGGAATGGCCTTGCATATCCACAAAGGTATTTTCCTCGTGCGTTGCTGATCAGTGGATGCAGAAGTTCTATACTGTTCTGCCTTATTTTGACGTTATTTAGACACACATATATATTTCAATTTCGTTACACATTTCTTTAAGACAGTCGGTTCCAGTACCTTTTCATTACCTAACATTACATTCACTACATTGTGTGCGTATTGTATGTACATTAGACGTTATACGAGGGATATCTAGGTTATGGCCTACAGAGATTGATGCTCGCCGCTTTGGGTGATTCAGAAAACATATATGAGTTCAAGTTTCTACATACTATGGAAAAAACACTTTTACAGATAGAGGTTACACGTTTGGTCAACATCTTTCTCCGTGGTTATAGCAGCACTAGTCCAGACCTGGAGGGATATCATATAACGTTACATTTTTATAGTTTATTCACATCTTAAACAGAGGTAGTTCATTAATACCAATACTTGATAGTGATGCTTCAGTTTTTTTTTCCTCGCTACCCCGGCCTTGCGGTCCGGGTCATACGGGGTGCAA
The DNA here is from genome assembly GCF_040938575.1 of Ambystoma mexicanum. Classification (NCBI taxonomy): domain Eukaryota; kingdom Metazoa; phylum Chordata; class Amphibia; order Caudata; family Ambystomatidae; genus Ambystoma; species Ambystoma mexicanum. The sequence continues at coordinate 50,427,088 of NC_090939.1, forward strand.
TATCACATTGTTACTAATATAATGTTGCCGTGTTGGCGTCTCGGGTTTAGCTCATCTCCGACTTTCTCATGGGAACGCGCTCGCAGCGGATCTGCCAGGGCTGCTGAGGCGGCAGAGATGCATGAAAGGCCCTCCAAAGGTGGGGGCCTCGTTACAGTGTGCTGAACTCACGCCATGTTTGCTAGACAAGATGGCGTCTAGGCCTAACTAAATGCAAGGAAAGGATACGTGTGGGCAATGTCGTCGGCGGGTGAATCCTCCTCCACCTGGGCCCGGGTGGCATGAGGGTGCGCCCAACGAGCCATGGCCCTCACCTGGGGAGGGAGCTGTAGGTGAGGAGGGCCTCGTGGCCATTCCTCCCCTACATTTCCCCCCTTTCGTTACTTAAAGTAACGAATTTCTTTAGCTCTTCCAATCTTCTACATTCTTGTTCCTCTAACACTGCATCATCCCATGCAGGGGTTCCTTTTATAGGCATCCATGCTCTGCACACCCCCCTTAAACTCTCACCTCTCCTAGCATACTCGTCTGGTGTACATGTTAAATATATACAGTCGCCGGTTTCTTCCAGATCTACCCAGACCTCCTCATACCATTCCAGTTCTACGTCTCGTGGTTCTTTGATAGTGGTGTGCCATAGTTTATCTACTATGTACTTATCACGGCACATAGGCACTAACTGGTACCTGGGGGTGTTGTCTGCTCCTGTCTGCACATGTACTTCTTGTGTTGCTTTAATTGTACCACCGGAGTTGCCCATTGTCACCATCATCATTGCACCGTTAGGAACTGCATTAGCACAACATCGGAGGCCCACCTGGCACAGGCAGAACATCACAAGGATGATCACCACTATTGGTATCAGGAACTTCATTGTCACTCCAAGCCATGAGGGAACCCAAGAGAAGATATTGTCGAACCACGAGCTATCCTCAGCTCCACCTTCCATTTTCATCTTCTCGCCCAGGTTATGTACTGCTTCAATAACGTGGGACAGGGACCCATTTTCTGCATCTTCGGAAGGTACGAACGTGCAGCACGCACTTCCTATTTTTCGGCAAACACCTCCGTCGATCGCTGTTAACAGGTCTAGAACATACCTGTTCTGCATGGTCATTAGTCGCAGAGCTCGTAGTTCCACCTTTATTATGTTGAACCCTTCTTCGGTGTCATTGGCCAACTGGATCAGTTCCCACCGTGTGATCTGGAGCCATTTTGCATTTGCTCTTGCTTGGACACTGGATACTAGCGAAGCAAAGAATGTTTCCACGGAGCTGAACAGGCGATACTTGTCTGGGATCTGTGCCAATAAGTCAGATGATGCTTGTGATATGTAGTTCGAGGCTCGCTTGTTCCTTGAGAGCTCTTCTTCCTTCCCTCCGGAGGACAGGACATAAAGGTGCGCTTGTGTAGTTGGAGAAGCTGCATTCTGGTTCAAGCCTCCTTTCATCATGTTACTTCTGTCAATATGGCTTTCTGGAATCACCATTAGTGTTGAGTGCAAAGTGGCCATTGAGCAGCTACCACTCCATGATTGGGGGAGGTGCAGGTACGCCTTGTTTCCGCATACCCAGTAGGTGTCCATTAGTGCTGCTGTCCCTTTTTTCATATCTGGGATGGTGAGAGTTTTGTTACAGTTCTTGTTCGTTCCCATTGCCATTTTTCCTTCTCCCTTGAAACATAGTTCGTTTTGTATTTCACTTTGTAGCTTGAAGGGTTTCTCCATCGCTGTTACCCATGTTAGTTTAGGGATGTGTTCTTTCCATATTGGCAAGCACGTTCTTTCCATCCACCGCAACTTGTCCGGTTGGACACCTTTTAGTGCTTCTGCCTTGCACAGCACTTCTTCGTCTTTCCATTTGTTTTCGGAGAACAGTGTCCCTTGTATCGCAAAGAAAGGTTCTTTAAGACAGATCACTCCAGACGCCTGCGAATAGCACGTTTTGTTGTTCTGTAGCATTCTGAAAGAGACATCGTGTGCTTGGAAAGTGTTCTTTATTCTACACAGCGTGAGATGAAGGAGACATTGGGCATCCACAATGGGCAATTCTCGTGGCAACAATATTTTAGGTGTGCCTGATGCATGGGGGATAAGTGAGCAGACATAACAGCTCTCATTGGTTGTTTGTTTGGCTGTTGTGCTCATATCTGCATACCATTTATTTGCTTGGTGTGGGTGTCGTGGGTCTTCCATTTTGTCTAGCCCTAATCCATAATACTCATCATACCCTTTCCCACCAGTCTCTCTTCTCCGCCTACTTTTCTCCCTTCTTCTGTACCTTCTCGTTATAGTAGGTGAAGAACCAGGCCCCCCTTCCTCCCTCCCACCCCCCTTTTCTAATTCTTCATATAGGGTCTTGTGTTCTGTCATCATAATCACTTTTCCATCCTCCTTAATAAACAAGAGATCGTTGTTTGAAATTGGGGCGGGAGGGATCGTGTGGTTGTTGTATGTTCCAGGTTGGGACATTGTGTCATTATTTACATTTTTGGTTCTCGATTGTGAGAGGACAGCAGTGGGTGGTGTAGTATAGTATCCCCACACAAAGTGTGATCCATCCCAGATCAAGAAATCACCTTCTTTGATACCTACAGTCGGAATTGTTTTCGTTCCAGGGGCAAGGGTGGTGTTGTTCCCCCCTCCCCCCTCGTTCATCTCGGTAGAGATGAACGCTATAATCCAGTGTAATACCAGACAAAACATTGAGATGAAGAACACGATAGCACACATTGATAAACCACATTCAAATGAATATGTTAATCTAGCCACTAACATTTCTCTAAATCTAACATATCTATTAGTTGCAGGCTGCCCATTCGATGCCATGATAAATCCTGTTTGAGACACAAGAGTTCATTAAATACAAACATGTATGCATTTCCACGTTGTAACGTTTCGGTGATAAAATATAGGGTTGGGTGAGGGAGGGGGTGTGTTGACAGACAAGGTAGCCTTTCAATCATCATTATTCGTACCTTACTATATATATATATAAATAATAAAAAACATGACATTTTAAAAACAACAATAATAAAAACATCTTAAAGAGCACAGGAGGGGAAAAAAGAACCCCACGCAAAACTTTCAAAAATTGTAATAAAAAGAAAATTTACATATACATATGTACATGTTTTAGTCCAGGACATTTGTTGCGCGCTAATTGTGCTCACTGTTCATCTCATAAAGCACACAAAATTCCAATCATTCATTCCGCACAACTTCATCGTCCGCTGTTGCCTGTGCCTCGTCCTGCACCTCACTTTCCGCAGCGCTGTAAGCTTTACGCACGTCTGTCAAATGCACCCAATATCGCAGGCCCTTTACCTTTACTGCTGTAGGTGTACAAAACACTACCTCATAGGGGCCATGGAAACGTGGTGCGTTCCACCTCCGCACAAAACTTCTAACATATATAAGGTCACCAGGCATTAGCTGTAGTGGTTTTTCAGGCAACCTGTTTGGTTCAGTCGCGTTCCCCTCCTCTCTTGTCGAGGGGGGGGCTAGTTGCTTTGCAATTACGCGCGCTGCCCGTGTCAGTTTTCGCAGATATTCTGTGAACTCTTCCCCCAATATAGCTGCGCTTCTGTGTGCATCAGAACGCTCACGGAGAGGCGAATGCGCTGTATGCATTCTTCTTCCCGTGACGATCTCGTGCGGGGACAAATGGTGATCCTTACTTGGCTGGTTTCGTAGTTCAAACAAGGCCAAAGGCAGGCAGTACATCCAAGTCTTTTTAAGGGAAAAACAAAGTTTTGATAATCTGCTTTTTAACAGGCCATTTATTTTTTCCACGACGCCATTACTTTGAGGATGATAAATCGAACATAATTTGTGCTTTATTCCCAATAATGTAGTCACTTCTTTAAATAATTCATTAACAAAATGCGTCCCGTTATCTGAGCGAATAACGTCGCAAATTCCCCAGCGCGGAAACACTTCCCGCACTAGGAACTTCGCGGCGCCCTTCGCGTCAGGGCGGGCACATGGGCCTGCCTCCACCCACCTCGAAAATGGACATACAACCACAATCATGTATCGAGCCCCATTACACCTTTCTCCCATGTCTACATAATCAATGTGGAGCTCTCTGAATGGGCCACTTGGTTTTGGTATCGTACCCCTTAGTGTGCGCAAAGTCATACCTGAGTTGTAAATTTGACATGTCGTGCATTCTAAAGCTAACCTTGTGACGTGTTCCTGGAGGCAAGGTGCAAACCAATCCTCTTGTATCTCTGCCATTATGTGTTTCTTCGTGTTGTGTGCGGGAAAGTGTAGTTGTTGAAATGCTATTTCTAACAGCGTAATTGGCATTACCACTTTTCCTGAACTCTCTTGTCGCCACAATAAATCAGTTGGTGATTTGCTGCATCCTCTCTTAGTCCACAGCAATTTTTCCTCTGCACTAGCTCCCTCTTGCAGCTCTATTATCTCCTGTGTGGACATCATGTTGTATCCTGTGGGGACCTCTTGTCTTGCTGTGTGGTGCAACATGTACTCTCCTATTTCACCTTTTTGTAGATATGAAGCTGCTTTGGCAGCGGCGTCTGCTGCCGCGTTCCCCAAAGATACAAAATCTGTATTGGTGGTATGAGCTTGACATTTTACGATGGCCATTGCCGTGGGGTCTTGCAGGGCCTCAATCAGTTCTTTCAATAATTCTGCATGCTGGACTGGCGTTCCGTCTGCTCGTCGGAACCCTCTCCGCCCCCACCGGGCCAACCCACCGTGAACTGTTGTTGTCATGTATGCTGAATCTGTATATATGGTCACTGCGCACCCCTTGGCGGCATGCAATGCTTCTATTAACGCTATTAGTTCTGCTGCTTGCGCTGAGTAGTGTGATGGGAGGCGGTGTTGTATTAGTATCTCATATTCATCTTCCTCTAATCGTACCACTGCCATACCCACATGCTTTTCTCCTGTCTCCATGTCTATTGATGCTGACCCGTCCACAAAATACACCTCACCCTCGGTCAGGGCATTTTCAAAAATCACTGGATCCTTACTTTCGTCACCTGTGTATGTGGCGCAGTTATGGTTTTGCATGTCCTCTACGGTGCATGCCTCTGTGATGAATGTGGCTGGGTTCACTGTTTTACATCTTGCTATATGGATGTTAGCGCTGGACAGTATTATCTCATATGCTGTGGCGCGTTGTGTTGTCAATGTGCTCTTTGTTCGCTCTAATATTGCAAAAAGTGAGTGTTCCACAAACAGTGTCACCGGGCAGCCCATCACTATCGTGGCACTTTTTTCAATTGCGAACGCGGCTGCAGCTAGGGATTGCTCGCACGCGAAATGACCTTGCATTACTGCGTCTAGGGTGCCGCTATAGTAAGCGAGTGGCTTGTGCCCTAAAGATGTTTTCTGTGTCAGTACTGCTGTCATCAGTGTTCCTTTGCAGTGTGAAAATAAGAAAAATTTGCGCCCATAATCTGGGTTTGCTAGTACTGGAGCGCTTGATATCAGCTCTTTTAGTGAGTTAAATGCTGTGTTCATCACCTCTGTCCATTCTATGTGTTTGTGTTCTTGTTGTGCTTCTTTCAGTGCCTGTAGCAGGGGCCTTGTGTACGCCGCATAGTCCAATATCCATGCTCGGCAATAGTTACACATACCCAGAAATTTCTGCATCTCTTTTACTGTTTTGGGCTCTCCAATTGTTCTAATCGCCTGTGCCCTGTCTGGTATAATTCGCTTGCCATCCTTTGATATCAACTGACCCAAGTATAGGACCTCTGTCAGACAGTATTGTAATTTCCCCTTGTCCACCTTGTACCCCTTATTGGCCAATAATGTCAAGAGTGTTATCGAATCTTGTCTACACTCTTCCTCGTCCTGTGCACAAACCAATAAATCATCAACGTACTGAATCACTGTGCTTTCTACAGACAAATTCCCCAGATCTTCATGTAGTACCCTGTTAAATATGCTTGGGCTCTCGCAATATCCTTGTGGTAGTCTGCAGTGTTCGAACCTCCTTCCTCCCAATGTAAATGCTGTCAAGTACCTGCTCTCTTCTGCTAAGGGGATCGAAAAAAATGCATTTTTTAAGTCAATTACTGTGAAGTGTGATGCTACTTTTGGAATGTTGCACAGTATTGTCGCCGGGTTCGGGACTAGAGGGAACTCCTTCATTACCACATCGTTCAGTGGGCGTAAATCTTGTATCATCCTCCATGAACCCCCCTTCGCTTTTTTGATTGGGTAAATGCATGTGTTGCATGGGGAGTTTGAGGGCACTATTATACCCTGTGCTAGCAGTGCTTCTATTGTCTCTCTGATCCCTTCTTCTGCTTCTCGCGACAGTGGATATTGTTTCACCCGGGGTAGTATTGCTCCCTGTTTTACTTTTATCACCACAGGCTGAACTTCATGCAGCAACCCTACATCGTGGGGGCCATTAGTCCATAAGTTAGTGGGTACTGAACTCATGTCTTCATTAAAAAATGTGTGCGGTGCTCCTACTACCGCCATTAGTTCAACCTTAATTTGTCTGGCTGTAACTACAATGTCGCAGGGCATTGCCAGTTCCATCACTACTTCACCATCTCCCTCAGTGTCAGAAAATAGCTCCTCGTCAGAGAGCTCTCTCAGCGGGATATTTGCATTTGTACACAATACTGTCCGCCACTCACACCCTTCCATGTCAATACCAATCACACATATTCTGTTTGTTGATACATGTATTGCATGCAAATCCAACGATAGTACTGTCCCAAGAGCAGTGTCAGGGCTTGCTCTGGGACGAAAAAGGAATTCTGCTGGGATCCTCCACTCCACCCTTTTTAGTTCTGGTACTATGAGAGCCAATGTTCTCATACCTTCGACAAACATCTCCTCATTTCTCGGTACCCCTCTGATCTCTTTCATGATGGTGTGGCCGTGTATTACTGCTAATATACGGAGGGGGCATATGCCTGGCGTTGAACATACGATACCGCTCCCTGTGAATGATATTGTCATGTTTAGTTTGCTCAAGAGATCTCTCCCCAGTAAGTTGATGGGAGAGTTTTCATAGTACAGTAAGGGTGCTTTCACTGTTTTCCCCCCTACTGTCACATCCAATACCTCTGTGTAAGGAACTTCAATTACAGCCCCAGAGAACCCCTGCGTCTCTAACGTTCTATTAGATAACGGGAATCGGCCCTCTCTAATGCATGATTTCTCCGCTCCCGAATCCACCATGAAAATGAATTGCTTGTCTCCTATCTGCGCTCCTATCAATGGTTCCTCTGATGCATTGTGGGTCGTAGACAGTACTGGACACGCAAGTGCTCTCTGTGGGCTGTCCTATGCGGGGTGTCTCATTGCCCCCCCTTGATCGAAAATGTTCCCCGAAACCACTGACACTCCACTGTAAGGTGCGGGGGCGGGTGCCCCATTAGCTACTGTGGCGAAAGTGTTACCAGGCGTGTATTGCACATTGTCATTATTCTGTGGGCTGGTTTGTGTTCGGTACTGATGTCCGTGCAGTTGTGCGTTACTCCTTTGTACTACATTGTCTGGTTGCTGGTATTGTCCCATGGGGAGGCCGTAGGGGCTTCCTGGATGGGGGTGTCCGTATTGTTCTATCTCTTGGAAACCGTTGTTTTGTCTGCTCCTACATTCTCTTGAGTAATGCCCCCATCTCCCACAATTCCAACAGCTCCCCTGTGGACCTCTGGGACCCTGCCACCCATTTCCTCCCACTCCTCCATACCCTTGTCCTCCTCTTCGACCCCTGTACCCACCTCTTCCTCCTCTTGGGGCCCACTCTGGCCACGTTGGACCTCCGTTCTGCTCCTGCTCTGTCCACTGTCGTTGCCCTTGTCCTGCCCAATTCGCTGCTATTCTTCCTTGTATTGCTATTTGCCCCTCCTCTCCTTCCTCTCCCTCCCGTATGAGTGGGAGTCCCGCTACCGCTGCTGCGACCTTCACCAATTTTGATTGCACCAACTTCGCCTCATCCGCCAACCTTTTCTGTGCTACCTCCCTCTCTCTTTCTTTGATCCGTTTACAATGGTGCACTATTATGCTTTGGATCTCCGGCCAGCCTTTTGCCTCAACACCTGCTATTTTATCTAGTGCCTTTTGCACTTCCTTTGGGAGCCCTCTCTTAATGATGAAGTAAAATAGAGACGTGGATTGGTGCCAGGGCGTACCCGTTTCCGCTCTCCACATCTCCTGCACCCGGAGAATGTAATCCATAGCGTCCTCCCCGTCATTCATGGTACATTGCATTACTGACTGCAAATCAGGGGTATCTGGGAAGGTTTCCCGCAGTGCGTCCCACACCCTTGCTCGCACGGTGTTAAAAGAAGCCCCATCATGGCGATCACACTCTAAAGTTACAGCTGGAAAACCCGCTTTAGCCCATACTCTGTCCGCCTGATCCCCTACTGCGGACACTAGTAGGCTTTTCACATCGCCTACTGCCAGCGGTATACCAGCGGTATGTTTCTCAAATGCATATATCCACTTGCTTGCCCCTCCTGACAGCTGTGGTAGTAATTTCATTAAATTAGCCTTGTCCATCTGAGCCCACGGTATATAGTTTGGCCTCCCACCTCCCCTGTGCAGTAATGGGAGTTGTAATTTCCCTTTTGCCGTTGCAGCTTCCTTTTCCTTAGTCACTGCTGACTCTAATGACGCCATCTTCCCCACCCTATTTCTTAGTCGTCCCATCCATTCATCTTCTATAGTCCCCAGTGAACATGCACCATCTAGCTCCTCGCCGTCTCCTCCTACTGCCATGCTCAATCTATCACTCTCATCCCCTCCTCCTCTGACATCACATAACAAATCCTCTCTGATCCCTCTCTCTCGCGAGACATTACCAATGCTTCCTTCTGCTGTCCCTACTTCTATTATCCTGGTCGGTTCTTCCTCAATTCTGAACAATATTTCCCCCTTTTTCCATCCTTCCTCAATTGGTCTACTTTCGCTCGACGCTCTAGACGTGCGCCCATATTGCGTGGGGGCGCATGCTGTGCGTTCACATATGTCTTTTATTCTTGAGAGTTCATCTCTTGCCACTGTAAGCCTCGACTCTAAGTCACTCGTTAACTTCTCTATGTCCACCCTTTGTGTGCCTCCCTGGGCGCCCTCTCTGGTGTTTTCGTATGGTGGGGGTGCAGTTGGTCTTTGTGGTGTGCTGGTCGAAGCGGGAGGCACATAAATCGGGTCGCTGTATCCTGCTGCAGGGGCTGGTTTAGGTAACATTGGGTACAACATAACCACCTCCGCAGGTTGTTCTGTGCTTACCTGTTCCTTTTCTTCTCGCGGGATCATTAGTGGATTGTCTGTGGTGGAAGGTAAATCAATATTTGGAGCTGGAGCTTTGGGTGGGGGTACTTCCTCAAACAATCTCCAGAGATCTAATATCTCCTTCCTATTCTGCCATTTTTTCCCCTTATACTTGAGGCGAATACATGTACATACCATATCGAGAACGCTTTTGTCAAAAGACCCTCCTTCTGGCCAAATCTGGGGCAACCCCTCCCCTTTCAATTCTGTCAACCACTGATCATGATATTTATTTATGCGTTCAGTATATCCCGGCAAGCTCTTACAAATGTGTGACAAGGGAGTTTCAGCCCCCATCCTCTAAATTGCTAGCGCTACCGCGTTCGCCTTCGTTACTTTTGATTAGGTGTAGATATGCGTATGTATACCTTTATGGCACAGACAAGAGCGGACCTCTTAAAATTATCACCCACTGTCATTCACTGCACAAATCTCTTCTCACTCACCATATCTCATCTCTTTCCCATTCCCAGGCACTCTTATGTGATCTCACTTGTAATTGATCAAGTACTGGTTATGGCCACACTCTCTGACACCACCTCACGGCCACCTGTTCGTCTCTAACACTCGTACGGTGCGCGCACCCTTCACAATGCTTTCCACTCACACTTTTGTTTTTTTTTTTTTTTTTTTTTTTTTTCCTCCCTTTCCTCCCTAACCAGCTGTCCCTGTTTTCCTGCTAAGGTTACTGTGTTCACGTCTGTACGTGCCACTACTGAGTCCCCACTTTTTAAGATGTTCTAACTTCTTTATACCCTTCTCATTTTTGCCCCCTACCCCGTGGAAATGGAAAAAGAAGAAATAGAGAGAGAGAGCACAATCACTAAAAAATATTCCCGGTGTCTCCTTTTGCTAGACACCAATAACTTATTTCTCACTTCTTCATATATTCCCAGTACTAGTCTAGATAGCACTATGCGGCGCCGCCTTCCACCCCCTTTCGGAGCTAGGTTTCCGTCACTTCTACCACGTCACTTATCTTCTTATTCCTAATGGCCATATGCAAAGAAAGAATAAAGAAAGTTTCAAGACCCGTCTTTAGTAGACCCCCGCAATTCTCCTCCTCTACCTTTCCCCGTTCCTCTATTCCCAATTCCCCTTCTTTTCCCCTTGACGATCACTCGCACTCGGTACTCACGTGCCCGTCTTGAACCGATACTCTCCGAAACTGGGTCCGTCCAGGCGGCGTCACCGGTAACTCAACGGTCAGCCCCTGGCTCCGGCGAGCGGCACTCAAAGGGGATTTTTTTCCAATCGGGATCCCGTACCCTTTCTCATTGAGTGCGCACTTCTTATTGTGCCGGTCGCCGTTGGCGGGCGGCCTCCCGGAGACGGCTCACCGTGCGTATCCCTTCTTGACCGGAGATTCTCGTGCCACAAGGGGGTCGTTAGGAAGGAGTTAGGAAAAATAGTTTGGAGATATCACGTCGGGGTCACCACTGAAGGGAAGCGCCCCCAATTCAGCACGATCCTCCCCGCAATGAGAGACAATAAAGGACTCTCCCGTAGTGGGAATAAGGCCAAGACAGAGTGCGGGTGAGCGTAAATGGGAGTTTATCCAAGAATAAGGCATGCAAAGAACTCTGCAACCTCCGAGAGCGCTCTGTCTGACAATAGCAAAGACAGGCGTATTTCTAATACAAAAAACGTCATCAACACCTAAACACTATAGGGGGCACAAGTTAATTGGGATTGGGTGTCGTCGACTAACTATAGGTGTTGCTGCAGCGTGGTTGGTCTTGGCAGGACGACGTCACTGGTCAGCCTCGTGGGTTGGGTTGGGCCTGGCAGGCCGGCTTGAGGTCATCCGTGCGGTGTTGGTATGCTGGGGCAGCCTGTGACAATGACGAATACCTTTCCTGTCTCATTTGCCCTAGGCCATGCACCTTGCAGTTATTCAGAAACCGACATTTACGTTCATTAATAAATCACTCAGCAGCTTATCTTATAAAATAAACGCAACACATGAGGAATGCACCTCGTGAGAGGTCTGGTGGTTGTCGGTTGGGGTGAGATTTACCTGTGTCCTATTGACCGGTATTTTAGGTCGCAGGACGGGGCTCTGGGGCCTGGGCCGAATGATACATGTCTGTCTGCTGCGTTAGAAGTCATTATATGGATGGGTCTCTGTGTCTTGTCCCAATGATGGGGATCGTCCTTGCACGGGGTCAGGGTTCTTGGGGGGTCTAGGGGGGTTTGGGGAATTTATGAGAGGGTGCTGGTAGATCAGTGGGTTCAAACGTGGGTTTATTACCGTGCTGTAAATAACACAGGTGGCGGGCTGTGGCCTTGGTTGCGGCGCCGGGGCCTCTGACTCTCTGAAGTAACGCCAGTTTGGTTGGGGGAGGTGAGGGAGCGCGGCACAAGTCTTAGCTTTTTTATCTGGCAGGCTTTGGTAGGGTGGGAGAGGGAATGGCCTTGCATATCCACAAAGGTATTTTCCTCGTGCGTTGCTGATCAGTGGATGCAGAAGTTCTATACTGTTCTGCCTTATTTTGACGTTATTTAGACACACATATATATTTCAATTTCGTTACACATTTCTTTAAGACAGTCGGTTCCAGTACCTTTTCATTACCTAACATTACATTCACTACATTGTGTGCGTATTGTATGTACATTAGACGTTATACGAGGGATATCTAGGTTATGGCCTACAGAGATTGATGCTCGCCGCTTTGGGTGATTCAGAAAACATATATGAGTTCAAGTTTCTACATACTATGGAAAAAACACTTTTACAGATAGAGGTTACACGTTTGGTCAACATCTTTCTCCGTGGTTATAGCAGCACTAGTCCAGACCTGGAGGGATATCATATAACGTTACATTTTTATAGTTTATTCACATCTTAAACAGAGGTAGTTCATTAATACCAATACTTGATAGTGATGCTTCAGTTTTTTTTTCCTCGCTACCCCGGCCTTGCGGTCCGGGTCATACGGGGTGCAATATCACATTGTTACTAATATAATGTTGCCGTGTTGGCGTCTCGGGTTTAGCTCATCTCCGACTTTCTCATGGGAACGCGCTCGCAGCGGATCTGCCAGGGCTGCTGAGGCGGCAGAGATGCATGAAAGGCCCTCCAAAGGTGGGGGCCTCGTTACAGTGTGCTGAACTCACGCCATGTTTGCTAGACAAGATGGCGTCTAGGCCTAACTAAATGCAAGGAAAGGATACGTGTGGGCAATGTCGTCGGCGGGTGAATCCTCCTCCACCTGGGCCCGGGTGGCATGAGGGTGCGCCCAACGAGCCATGGCCCTCACCTGGGGAGGGAGCTGTAGGTGAGGAGGGCCTCGTGGCCATTCCTCCCCTACAATGCCCACTGAGCAATTGGTTTATATTGAAATTTGAGACCGGAAATAATTTGTAGAAAGTCACCTTACTGACCAACATTCACAAGAAACCTTTATGTTGCGAGTAATGTGACTGGAGTATCTGAATGACACCTGGCCTAGTAGGATTGCTGTCTCTTCCCTCTGTTCCCCCTCCCTTGCCTCGGAGCGCCTTGAAACACTTGTGTATAGGCGCGTTATAAATGCCATGTCATATCAAAGCGTGATGTTGTGTTTTGTCACTTCCAGTGATGTCAATACATGGGGAAATGTGAGGGTCCCGTATGCATTTTGTCATAAGGGGACCTCGAAAACACCAAAACTGTCCCCACGCTGTGGCTATGTCCAGGATGCAAGTCTACACAAGGTGGACGCCGCCACTCGCCGCAGGCAATAACACGAGTAGCACTGAACTGGGTAATAACGTGCATTGCTTACTTTCTAGTGTGCTCTGAACTTGGGGTGCATTTCATTGTACATAAGTTTGTATTAGATTCCGATTTGAGTTCTTATATATTTGTATAGCAGAAGCCTGTGTCTGGAGCAACAGAGAACTGTACAGAGTAGCATGTGTGCAGCAGCAATTGAACAAGTCCTCAAGTAAACATGAGCGATCATTAATTATTTATTGATGGTGTAATGTGTGGATGGAGCGTGCACAAGAGAGCCAGAATGAAGGCTACACCAAGGTGGTGTTGGGAGAGCCAGGTCTTGCGTGCTCTCTGCACCCCATCCCCCCCCCCCCACACCCTCTTTATTGCGGCTGCTTGTGTTCTTTAATTGTATATTCTTACATCTATGTTGCCGAGTACCTATTAGTGAATGAGAGAGTTGGGGCAGGACTCCCTTGGCCTGTGCTCTTTTGTGAGCAATGACTTCCGGAAGTTAGTTCTATTCGTGTTTTTGTGGGCGGTTTAATGAGCGCGCAGGCAGAAGATATATGCCAATAACGAGCGAGGGAGGCAGCCCAGTAAATTAGGGGACCCAGCCACGCGCGATTAGGAAAAGAGCCCGTGTTAATGGAGCAGGCCTGTGAGGGAGGTGGGGCGCTGGACAGAGCCACCACGCAGCAAAGGGGGCTTCAAAGCGAAGCCGTGAAAACGAGAACTGAGTGAGGCGAGCACAGTGAGAACCGCGAGCTGCTTTCTTCCAAATGCTACAGACGTAGTATGTCCGCCTTCTGGCTGGCACAGGGTTCACCACCACTGCAGTTTCTAAAATGGGGGAGCTCGTCTTAGTATCATATACAGCGTCATTAGTAAGTCAGGGTTTGAAGTAAAGATTCGGAGAGCAGGAGCTGAAAGCAGCTCCTGGCTATGTCGGGTATGGCCCAGTAAGCAGGCGCTAGCTTGAGTGGCCAGGCACCGCTAATCTAACCCAGGAGATGCAAGCTTTAACTTTTGGCCCATTATGTATGACGCGTTATATTTATGTGTGCACTAAATCTTTTTTATTTGCATTCTTAACCTATCATATCATTCTCAAACATTCACGTTAATGTCACATCTCGATGTTTGCAAGGCACCCGTAGACCTGGGGAGCCACAGGTAGCTCGTGGTAAGTGTTGCTTTGAAGCTAACCATGCGCTCCTAGGCCAGAAGCAGGAGCTAAATAGCTCAGAGCTGCCAGCAATCTCGAACCCTGGGAAATGTTTAACAGCCCTGTTGGATCACGTTAGTCCATCTCTCTCTGTAAAATGTGGTATGCAAGCGTACATTGTTTTGATGTAGTGCTTAATGGCTGCTGGTGTTAACTGGTTTCTAAGCGCTCCTGCTTTTTGATGGATACAGGAACAGAGGCAGCAAAGTAAACTAATTGTGCCTTGGGTCACAAGTGGAGAAACCGGGGTAAAATCCTGGGACTTTGCTTCCACGCGGGGCGAGAGAACAACTAGAGTATGTAATGTTTTGCTATGTTACACTAAATTCAAAGCTGTGCACTAATACTTTGGTCCCGATTCATGGAATTATATGCGCGGAAAACAGGCTACTTGAGCTCGCAACTGCGTGCAGATCCTCCTTTTGTCGATTCATGGAATCGAATGCGCTGTATTTTTCCTGGACTTGCGTGGAGTTCGCGCTGGTGTGGCATGTCTGTGTGAGCCGTCGAGGGCCTTGCGCCAGACTCCAAACGGAGCATGGGCATGCCTTGCGCATAGGGCTGGGAAGGGGGTGGAACACCAAAAATGGGGCAGAACATGTGGAAAAGTGGCATTCGAGGGACCGAATGCAGGCAGTCCCTCGCACAGCCACAATTGCACGGAACAAGATGTATTCATGGAATCGATCGCGCAACTTCTCGGCTGGGAAATAGCCACGCATGTCCTTCATACGATTGACCACATGAAGGCAGGCGTAAGTACAATTGCACGTAGGAATTGCAGCGCGTAGGTGGGGTTGCATGTCAGATTTCAGGGGGTGCGTGTACTCAATCGGAGTTCTGATGTAACTTAGAGGCTGCGGGTAAGCAGTGTAGTGGGGTGCAGGAACTTTTTCTGCTGGTTTGCATGCAGATTTCCAGAGTTATTGCTGAGTTACATTTTATATACGCATGTTATCTGGGTGCTGGATACAGTTATGGGGCACCCTGCACAGGGTCCCCGAGTTGCAGGCCTGCTTACAGGGGACACCACGCACTGTTTGCAGGGTGCGTGTATTTGCCCGGGGGAGCGCGCAAAGGTAGCTGTTCTGGCTGTTCATGCTTTGCATGTGAGCGTGTCGGGGCGTTCCAGGCGCAACTTGCAAATACAGTTACTTTGCACTGTAAATTCCATGCCCACGTTTTTCTTTCTGCACACAGGCTCGTGCAGTGTCCTTCTCGGCGCGCTGCCTTTCCAGGATTTCTGCGCACATTTCCATGAATCGGGCCCTCTGTGTTGTGTTTTGAGATGTCTCTCTCAGGGCTCTATTGTATATTATGATATGTTAGGCTGTACTCTCAGACTGCGATTGCGCGCCCTACTGAGTTTGTTATGCTATGTGCGCTTTGAGGCCCATGGGCAAATAGCGCGTTATAAAAATTACAAATAAATAAATACTGTGCCATGTTCTGTCCCCCACCACACTTTTGAACTACCTCTGCTATCCCCACTCCGTATATGTAACCCATGAGCCCCCCCCCCCAGTGGTACCTCACGCACTAGCTTCCAAGCTATAAGCTAGCAAGCCATGCTCTCCTGAGCTAATGTTGTGTTTTCATAGTAGGGGGCAAAATCACGCTTCCTGGGTTGGAAAAGAGTCTGTATAGTTGGACATTGAATGTCCTGTTCGATTAGGTGTTTGCGCCTTGAAACACTTGTGTATAGACACGTTATGAATGCTATATCATACTTATTTTTGTAAAGCGCTTAACAGCGTTGGTCTGGCCTCCTGGCACTGTATTACTCCACCAGTTTGGGTTACTGGTAGGTCGGGCATAGCCTAGCAGAAACTCTGTGTAATGCACGGTGTGACTGCCCTAGCGGAGGCGGCAGTCTTTGATGCAGGAAAGATGGCTGGTGGTGATGCGCTGTTTCTCGGAGAGATTGTGTGGAGTGCGTGAGGAGTCGAAGGATACCTTCAGGACGCTGCGACCAAGTGGATGGCCTGCAACCAGCTCAGTGTGCAGGCGTTTGCCTTTCTAGAGCTCTGCTTTCGCACCTGCAGTGAGGGCCACCCAGTAACATTCTCACGCACAGGGCAGTTTCTAGCCAACTTGGTGGCCTGTGCGAAACACAGGGCATGCGCGCACGCCCCCGACTGGCACGCATCCCTCCCAAATTACACCGATGTGTCGTGCGACAAAACCCCTCTATATCAAAATAAATGATTGTTATACAGATAAAGCTGGCTTCATTACATTGTAATTCAAGCACTTTAAAGAAGACTTCTAATGTGAAAACACAGCTGTTGCTGCCCAAGTAAATGGCTCTTCTGTCACCTGCTCCTAGGGAAGGCCTTGCCTGAATGCAGTTTCAAAATGTCTATACTGGCACACTGGTGTGACCAGCCTGCCGGGGTCTGAGGCCCACTGACCACTGGCCCTGTGTTGCAGGTGTTCTGTTCGTACCACCTCACTTATATTTCACAAGGAGCAATACTAGACTAACCATATAAATTATTTTCTGATAGAAGGGTATCATTCCAAGATGGACAGGCTGGTACACTCTTATTGCACTCCTTCAAAATACCTCTCTGAGAGTGGGAAAGGGGATAAATAGCACCAGTGAGGGTTCCCGTATGCTTTGCATTCAATCGCAGAGCATTTCAGGAATATAACAGTGATCAGAGATCTCCATATTTGATAAACAAGTCTGTGATAAAAGTATTGTATATGTGAATCTCTAACTTCATAACAGATGCATGGCTTGTTGCGCACATCACGGTTCACAATACTCACCCTAACATTAAAATGTTTGTAACCATGCATAATTATTCAAACCGCTTAAGATTTTGGATATGAGTATAAAATTGCAAGAACATCAGCCACTCAAATGGGTTACAAAGGCTCTTTTGCTTCTTGTTTCTGGAGAATTTTAGATGGGAAAGGGCTGGGTCTCAGTGTGAGCAATCCCAACCCCAATACAGACACGTTGTTAGGGAATTCTATCTATAGACAGGAACGGATACCCTACAAGAGACACCCAATAAACGATGCACAGAATGGATTGTACCTATTACAAACTTTAGCCTCACAGTAATAATCTGATGAAGCGTTTTAAAAAAGCCCGGCTTCTCATGCATGGAAAACGGTCCACAGTTCCTCAGCCACTATCTTCTCACTATTATTTACGCAGGCCTCAGGGGTTATTTCTGCAAAAACTAGCAGGCCCATGCTTTATCTAAAAGAGGTATTCTCAGGGCTGTCAGAAGATGTGGTGAGGCCCGGGGCAAAACATTTGGTGAGGCCCCCTTACAGTTTTTTGCACTCGGCCAGCGGTGGCATATCCGCACACAGGAGACTTGAGAAATCTACCCTTCAGTTTGTGTGCAGGATCCCAAATATGGTTTATTACTACTTTCTCTACTGAAGAAAGGTTCATGCCAGACTAACTTTTTTATCATATGAATAAATATATATAAGATGGCATGAGCTCTCTACTGCGCCACCTCCAATTCTCTGAGGGTCAATCACTTTTCCAAGCAAAGAGTTGAGGGCAGATCTCTTTCTTCGGCTGGGGCCTCCCTCTGGAAACAGCCTCCCTGCCTCGCTAAAAACGAGGAGCACCATCTCCGGTTCCGGAAGCACCTCAAGACCTGTTTATTTGCTTCTGCCTTCTTTCTTCCTCTCCCTTGCTGATCACCTGCCTGATCCATGCACTGGTCACCTGGTCAAGCTCTGAATTCGGGCCCAGGTCCCTGCCTGTACGTCCTATTGCAATCCCGCACTGCCTCTTGGCTCCCCTGCACTTGTGGTCTGTATCTGTAACCCTACAGTCCCCGCTCTTGCTCGTATTGTCCACCCGTTGGCTACACTTATGAGTACTCACACTTGCCACCAGTTGGCTGCACTCTTGTTTCTACTTTGTTCCTGCACTTCTGCATCCTACCCCACCCTCGGCACTTCTCCCCTCCCCATTCCCTGCTCTTGTACGATCTGAATGACACAAGGCCTAGTAAGATCTGTGTTTTGTCCTACTCTTTTGTTTCTCCCTCCTTGCCTTGTCGCGCCTAGAAACACTTGCGTACAGGCACGTTATAAATGCCATATCATATAATTAAGGAGCACCCTGCCCCTGTTTGCGCATTAAAACACACATCATACACAGTGACAAATGATGTACAGTGGAGGCTGGTACATTTCTGAATTTAAGAGGCTTAAATGTTTGTTCCAATTAGTCAGGATCAACCGAGCACAGTGAGGGAGCCCAAACCAAAGGGTGGCTTGGGGGGGGGGTTCTCACTCACAAGAAAATGTTTGAAACATTGGGTTAAAAGTATGCATTTTATAGCACTTTCTTTGCAAAATTGGGTAGAAATCCACACAGTTTGCAATTGGTTTTGTATGGAAGCACATGGAAATTCCCAATAGTTGCAAATCACAAATTGTGCATAGGAACATTTTCCAATACATTTCATGCCGCCTTTCCACACGGGATATGCTAGTATAAACATATATTCATGCTGGTTGTTCTAATTATGTTGAAGCAGGCTGCATCAATATTTGCCATTATTACCATGTACGGATTCCCAACCAGTAAAAATGCCATGCCACAGAAAGTATATCCAGGCTGACTGTGTACCATAAGTGTTATTACTGGCTAGATTGGCCTACATTCAAAGTGGGCCAATTTAGCCAAGTAGTATGTTTGCTTTAACCTTGATGCATAGTCCTGTGCATCAAGGGTAAAGCAAAAAGAGCACTGGCAATGCTAACAGTTTGGGCATTTGTGTAGGCATGGCAAAGGCACTTCTGTATTGGTATTAGCTGGCCATTGATAGTGCCAGTGCAAAATGGTTTGAGTACCTGAGCAGCTAATAGCAGTGCCTCGTAAATGCCTAATACTTATACATAAGCCAAAACTGTTGGCTTTGCCAATGCTTATTTTTAAAAGAATTTCAGCGAAAGACATGCAGGGTGTTTTTAAATTGAGTGGCCAAAGGCAGACCTGATTAAGACATTTTTATTACACCAGTTACGTGTTTACAACTCCAATTAAGTCATGAACTCTTAGAAGACTCCTTTGAGGAAACACTTGCAGGCACATTGAGGGCAAAGTTTGATGGCTAGCCATGTTTAAAGCTAGCCCAAAGAGTTCCAGTGAGGAGTTGTTTTGGGTGGGGAGGACAGGGACTGGGTGAGAATGCCATAGGGATAAGCATGGCCATGAGAAGTCATTTCACTGTTAGCACCTGCATTCATATCCATACACTTTTAGGTAATTGAAATCGTGATGTGGGGTTAGCACTTGCATGCTAGGGGAGTGATTAGAAGGGAAGTGGTGACATGAGACATCTCATTCTCACAGCAGTCCTTAAGTGTGATGTTTCAGAAATGAAGGCAAGAGGTAGCTGCTTGTAACATTGAAGCTTCACCAGAATAGTCTCATTCGAAAAGTGGAAAGATTTTAGGTGCCCCCACACAAGGAAGTTTGCCCCTTCCTCACAGCTACTGACGTTAGCACCTCTCCCAACATTTGAAGTATTAGTCCCCTTTCCCCCCTGACATTTTAGCCTAGGTGCACCTCTGATGCCATGAGCCCACCCCTTAATGAAGTGGCCCCCAGGGTGGCTACATTTAGGGGTGGTGCTGAACACACACTCACAAAAAACACTTTCACCCATGCATTCAACCACCAGTTACACAACTCCATACATGCATGTATACATAAAACCAAACACAGCATTGACACAAACATCAACATGCACGCATGCATTCATACATACATACACATAAACATACTAATTTAATTTAAATACACATACACACTTAATTTAAAATAAAAAAACACTTACCTTACCTCCATGCACCCTTAAAAAGCATCCACGCAGCCGACACGTAGACATGCTGCCTGACAAGAGAGAACTCCTCTCCCATCAGTCAGCGGGGTCACGCTGAGCAATGTGAACACACTGACTGACAATAGAGAACTCCTCTCCCATCAGGCAGCGTGGTCACGCTGAGCAACGTGGACACACTGACTGACAAGAGAGAACTCCTCTCCCATCAGTCAGCGTGGTCACGCTGAGCAACGTGAACACACTGATTGACAAGCGAGGAGTCCTCTCTAATCAAGATGAACACACTGACTGACAGGAGAGAACTCCTCTCCCATCAGTCAGTGTGGTCACACTGACAACATAACACACTGACTGACAAGAGAGAACTCCTCTCCTGTCAGTCAGCATGGTCATGCTGAGCAACGTGAACACTGACTGACGAGAGAGAACTCCTCTCCCATCAGTCAGCGTGGTCACACTGACAACATGAACACACTGACTGACAAGAGAAAACTCCTCTCCTATCAGTCAGCGTGGTCATGCTGAGCAACTTGAACACACTGACTGACAAGAGAGAACTCCTCTCCCATCAGTCAGCGTGGTCACACTGACAACATGAACATACTGACTGACAAGAGAGAACTCCTCTCCTGTCAGTCAGCATGATCACGCTGACATGAACCTACTGACTGACAGGAGAGGAGTCCTCTCCCATCAGTCAGTGTGGTCACACTGACAACATGAACACACTGACTGACAAGAGAGAACTCCTCTCCCATCAGTCAGCGTGGTCACACTGACAACATGAACACACTGACTGACCAGAGAGAATTCCTCTCCTGTCAGTCAGTGTGGTCACGCTGAGCAACCTGAACACACTGACTGACAGGAGAGGAGTCCTCTCTTGTCAGTCAGCGTGTCCACATTTTCAGCTGAATGACGGGAGGCAGCAGAGCTCACTTCTGAGCCCTGCTGTCTCCCATTATTTTGCTGTTTGTTGCGGAGCCAAACGGCTTCACAAGAAACAGCAAAATCATTGCAGGGGCAGCACAGTCCCCCGTGTGAATAAAGGACACGGGAGACTGTGCTGCCTTCCACTTAGGAGAGGGGGCCGCGAGGCCCCCAGCAAGCGCGAGGCCCGGGGCAGTTTGCCCCCCCTGGGCCCCCCTCATCACGGCCCTGGGTATTCTTCCTTTCCTCTCCTTCCCCGCTGAAGCTTACTGTCTCAAGAGCTCTGGTTCTCTCTTGGCTGGACTATTGCACAAGTCTCATTCTAAATCTGCCTGCTTCTACTCTCTGCCCGCTGCAACTCATCCAGAACAGGACTGCGAGACTTGTCCTTGGCCTCAAGCCCAGGGATCATATCTCTCCAGGACTGAAATCTCTGCACTGGCTCCCAGTGGCTGCAAGGATTAAGTTCAAAACCCTCTGCATTGCTGACCAGGCCTTCTGGGGCCTGGGACCTCAATACCTTCAACTCTCTCTTCCTAAATATCTTCCTTCTCGAGCTCTTCGCTCATCCGCCTCCAACTCCCTCAGGGTCAGTCGCTTCTCCAAGCAACGAGACTCCCTTAGGGTCAGTCGCTTCTCCAAGCAACGAGTTGGTGGTCGATCTCTTTCTTAGGCTTGGGCCTCCCCCGGAACAGCTTCATCTCTGGTTCCGGAAGCAACTCAAAACCTTTATCTTTGCTTCTGCTTTTTCTCCTCCTCTACCCTGCTGAGTTCCTGGCTGAAACTGAAACTGCACTGGTTACCTTTCCACCCTCTGATCGTGGGCTCAGGTCTCCTCCCCTGCCAGTCGCACACCTGCACTGCCTTCCTGTCAACTCCAGCACTTAGGGACTGTTTTCTGTATCCCTACAGTTCCACTACCAGCACTTGACACCTGATGTCTGCACTTACCCTTGCACTTGCCACCAGCTGGCTGCACTTTTTACTTATTGTTTATTATTCTTTATCCCATGTACTGCACTCCCCCTTCCCCCGCATTTCCGCGATCTGAATGACACCTGGCGTAGTAGGATCGTTGTCTGTCTTCCCTCTGTTACCCCTTCGTTGCCTTGTTGCTCCTTGAAACACTTGTGTATAGGCGTGTTATAAATGCCATATCATATCAAATAACAGAGCTGGCATTAGCATCTTGTATTAGTGCTGGCCTGCAGCTAGTGAAAATCATGGTGTGGCAGTGTAGAAAGGGGGTGTGGCCTAGTGGATGTACAATTTGAGGCAACTTCTTTTTTTGCTTTATGCGTTTAAGTGGGGGTACAGTATGGCATGCTCGTCAGAGCCAGATACACAAAACATTCCAGTGTGCTATTGTATGGACGTTGCACACATCAGACAAAAAAAGGCATATGTGCTGTCACATACGGGAGCGCCACATGGATGCCATTAACCAACAGGGTGGAGATTTGTGCAGAGCACAAATCATCACTGCACACACCACTGCATTTATTGCCCATTGACGTCTCCATGCACGGTGACACACAATGAACCCTGCTTTCCTAATCAAGGTGCCAAGTGACATTGAGTTGCCTTCTGGTGTGTGTGCCAGGCAGTGGTTGGCTTATTAAAAAAATGAAAAGGCCTTTGATGCTGAGCGGATGCATTTAGTCCATGTCCCAAAGCAGCCACTAGAATACGTAAGCAAGAAAATGGCAGCTAACCTTCCCAGGGATGCACCATGTGTAACCAAAAAGTAATATACAAAAAAAGTGTTGATGTGTCAGATAAAGACACATGAAAGTATTTTAAAACTTTTTCTGTGTGGCACGTTAATTCTGATTTATTTATAAACGCGCACAAGGACGAACCAAATCAAATAGAGGAGCAGATGATATTGGTCAAACAAATGAGCACACAATACCTGGGGGAATTAGAACAGCAAGGAGTGCTGAGAGGGGGGGGCAGATATTGGATCATGTAAGGTCAGATGATCTGAAAAGAAAGGCTTTCTGAGCTTTGTGACCGTTTCCAGGGTCTTCATTTCTCAGGGGGTGCTATTCCACAGCCGAGGGCCATAGACCGCAAATCTCCTATCACCCCTCGTCGCACATCGAGAGCGGGGACTATTCAGCCACGATTGAGCCGCTGAGCACCGGGGTCTGGGGGGTTGAAGTCGGCTGAGCTTATTTACCAAATGGGTAGGAGTAAGCCCATTAAGGCTTGTGTGTGTGTGTGTGTGTGTGTGTGTGTGTGTGTTTGTATATAAGGCAAGTGATCTTAAACTGACTCCTGTCGTCCACCGCTGACCAGTGCAGAGAACGACATCCACTCAAAACATGATCATGTTTTTTTCAGGCCGCAAGTTCATTATCTGCTGCATTCTGGGCCCTTTGCAACCTCTGGAGTTGTTTGGGAGGAATTCCAGCAAGGAGACTGTTACAATAGTCCAGATGTGAGTTTACCAGTGACCCCGCCACCATGGCATGGTCACTGCTGGGAACATATGGCAAGACTTCATGTAGTATATGCAAGGACTAAAAAACGGCCTGAACTTTGGCACTAACCCGGCTTTCACTTTCAATTCTCCTTGCAGAACGCATGGGTTTGGTCAGCTGGTTCTATGTCATCTAATCAACAGTAATTTTTACAAACACATTTAGCAGAAAAAAGTTTTTGAAATGTATCTTTTTTTTTATTTTTCGGGGATTGCTCCCCCAAGCACCCTCTCCCCCACCTATTTTTAACTGTTCCCGCCCACCCCTTACCCCCAAAAAATGTCAATGATTTTTTTCAGCAAAAGTATATTAATTAAAAAAACAGTCATAAAAACGACTGTTGATGAAACAACGCTATACCAGACACCTAACATACTTGTTCTGGCCTTCTGAATAAAAATGCCCCATGTTCAGTTCGTAACGCTGAAATGTTGAGCACATACTGTGTAAAAACAATGGCTTGTGAAATGAGTCATCACTTATGAATTGACCCACTTCAAAAGCTGTCAACACAAAGAATGAGGGGCACGCGGTGTGGGACTCCAGAGCATCCCATACGCTGCGTTTGGAATATGCATTCCTTTGCATATATACCGAAGGCATCGCAGTCATTTACAAGTCAACAGAGTGCAGCCAGCCGGGTGGGCCCCTTCCTGCGCCCTCCTCCCGAGCTATTTACCTCTGTGTCCCAGGCTGTCGCCCGCCCCGCCCAGGCCAAGTACCGGCCTGCTTGCGCACTTCCTCTTTTTCTCTTGCTCCTCTTTGACTCTCTCACTCCACTTTCCCTTTGGGCCTCTAACTCCTTTTTTTCTCTTTTGCTCTCGCTCGTCTTTTTCTGTTTTGCTCTCGCTCGTCTTTTCCTCGGTTTTGCTCTTGCTGCTCTTTTTTTCTGTTTTGCTCTTGCTGCTCTTTTTCTCTGTTTTGCTCTCGCTGCTCTTTTTTTCTGTTGCTCTCGCTGCTCTCTTTTTCTGTTTTGCTCTTGCTGCTCTTTTTCTCTGTTTTGCTCTCGCTGCTCTTTTTCTCTGTTTTGCTCTCGCTGCTCTTTTCCTCTGTTTTGCTCTTGCTGCTCTTTTCCTCTGTTTTGCTCTCGCTGCTCTTTTCCTCTGTTTTGCTCTTGCTGCTCTTTTTTTCTGTTGCTCTTGCTGCTCTTTTTCTCTGTTTTGCTCTCGCTGCTCTTTTTCTCTGTTTTGCTCTCGCTGCTCTTTTTCTCTGTTTTGCTCTCGCTTCTCTTTTTTTCTGTTTTGCTCTCGCTTCTCTTTTCCTCTGTTTTGCTCTCGCTGCTCTTTTCCTCTGTTTTGCTCTCGCTGCTCTTTTCCTCTGTTTTGCTCTTGCTGCTCTTTTCCTCTGTTTTGCTCTCGCTGCTCTTTTCCTCTGTTTTGCTCTCGCTGCTCTTTTCCTCTGTTTTGCTCTTGCTGCTCTTTTTTTCTGTTTTGCTCTCGCTTCGCTTTTCCTCTGTTTTGCTCTTGCTGCTCTTTTCCTCTGTTTTTCTCTATTTCTCTTTCACTCTTTCTCCCTCCCCTTCTCATCTTTCACTTTTCTTGCCCTCTTCTTTCTCTCACCCTCCTTTTTCTTTCATTCCTCTCTCGCTTTCCCCCTCTCTCGCTTTCTGCACTCTTTTTCTGTCCTTTTCGATGTTGCTGAGAATCCCGTTGCCAAAAAACAAAATGGTTTATTTGCCACAACATTGCAAACCGCCTCTTTTTACCATTGTATAATTTGAATTTCTAATGATCACTTCCATACATTACTCGAAATAAGAACGTTACACTTTTCTTACTCCGCAAAGTGCATTATTCCAACCTGGAATAGCCTTATTTTCTGATGAGCTGTCATTGGAAGATGGACAGTTTGGTGCACTCCTATTGGATACTCTTTCCAAATGCCCCTTTGGGGAAGGAGACAGGCCCCAGCAGTGAGGGTCCTTGGCAGCTTTGCAGAAAATCCCAGAGCATTCTGGGCACATGAGAATGGCCAGAGTTGTATGCTTGTGATGTCTGCTTGAATCACAAGGTGCATAACACACCCTGGGCTGATTTTTCACAGCACCCCCCACCCCCTCCCCATAGGTACTGATTCAGACCGTCTCAGCTGAGGGACACGCCCCCACCCCCTCGCCGGTTCTCAGGGTAAGGATGGCGATGCACATACATTCCGAGGGAAGTACATATTGAAAGGATAAAGGAGACGCAAGCTCATGCTGCTGGGACCAGTGGTAGAAGTGTAACAAGCAAGTAGTGGCACTGTGACTCTGGCGGGGAAAGCAGTAGGAAGGAAAGGGGCAGCGGGCATCCCATGTGTCAAGGGTTGCAGCCATGCTGGTTTACAGCCAATTGAGCTGAAATGGATATCAGCTCAAGTGTAACCGATGTCAGGTGGAGAGTGTCCTTTTAACTTCATAAAGAACAGTCCCGGAATGGTGAAAATGTCTGCAAAAAGCAGTGGAGCTGTTAACAGTAAAAAAATAAAAGTGGTGGAACAGCGCTCCCGACCGTTCCCGCTCACTTCGGCCGCTGGCTGGGCCCCCGTGACTAATGCCACTCTTTCTGCAGGTAATCCAAGGTGTCCGGACACACAAGCTCACAGTGACGAGGTCCAGGTGTCCAAGTACAGATCTCCGGTCACGCTGATCTGCTACTTCGCCAGTACTTCGCCAGTACTTCGCCAGTACTTCGCCAGTACTTCGCCAGTACTTCGCCAGTACTTCGCCAGTACTTCGCCAGTACTTCTCCTGTACTTCTCCTGTTTGCTGTGTGGATGTGTGGATGTGAAGTGTCGTGCTTCTCAGGCTGATGATAATTCGGTGGAGCTCAGGGATGTGACCAGTCCGTTTCCTCACGTGCATGTTATCAAGGAGGACAGCACAGGTGCATTTTTAAACCACCGGAGGCTTTTCAATCATGTGAGCTGTGCATTGTGTCGTGCATTTGTAACCTTTGAGAAGCGACAGAAATGATGCGGTCTGCTGCTTAAGTCCTCACATTTGGGACTGGAAAGCCAAGATTCAAATCCCAGCTTCCCCACTTGGCCATGTTATGTGATCCTGGGCAAATTCGTTTACCCCCCTGTGCTTTGCGTTCTTTAATTGGGACAATGTATCCGTGTTTCAGTCGTGTTTGCAAAAGCAGAATCCTCACTCGCACGCGTTTCTCAATAGTATGTGCTGATGTGTTGCTTATAGTGCCAAAAGGCTGCTCGTGGCACGTGGGTCTTGAGAAATGAATCGTCCCATCAATAGGATTACTGACCATTTAGGAAGTACACACTGCACGTGGAAATGGCTTTGAACTCGCACATGACGGTGTCCTTCCATGCTCTCTGTGTAGCCGGAATATAACCCACTGAGCTATCTCGGGTTCATTGTGTTTGAGAATCCTTTCCTTCCAAGCTCTCTGTGTGTCGAGGGAGGGTCCCCAGTGCTTCCCGCTCTTTTGGAGTCAGAGAGTTCGCGTTTGGATCACCCCGGAGAGTCGTGTGTAACTTGAAAGTCGCAGGTTTGAACCCCACCATCCCCCCACGTGGTTGGCTCAGTCCGTCATCGGGTGGCGCGTGGTGTGTGCGCTATGCAAAGGGTTGTTACCATTATGTCCTCGCAGCTGGTAGCGCCCACAGTTGGGTAGACTGCCGCCGTTTTTTTTAACCGAGAAACATCTCTGTGGATTTTTCGTTGGAGTGAGAAGCTCTCATGGGGATAGATTAGCTCGGTGGGTTGAGTGCAGTGGCGGACTGGCCTACGTTTTGGTTCCCAGTCCAAACCTGGTTACGCGGCTGCTACAGAGCTCTCTGTGAACCCCGCAGGACAGAGGTTTGGATCCTGGGCGATGCTATCTATAAGTACCGATAGCGCCTGGAGAGCAATCTGTTTCGTGTCTGTGTGCTTTATAACATGGTGTGTGCCGTCACACCTAAAGCGACAGCACTCCCGGCTCCTACTTTGCATACAATAGAACAGCGAAGACAACAGGAAACCCACATTTGCTGCTGTCGACTTCTTGTTGAAAATCAGGACTGTTCCCAGCTGAAAAGTGATCGGAGTTGTGGAGACTTGCTATGTCCCCCTGGACTTTTGACACCACCCCCCGCGCGCCCCCCCAGCCCCCCCGTGTCATGTGAAATAAATGATCCATCGTGGGGATTTAGCGCAGTAGGAAAGCGTGTAGCTAGCAACTCGTCTTTTGCTGTGGCTGGTCCCCCCTAGTGGTGTTAGTACCACCATTACCGTGATTTCTGAAGCCCCCGCTGCCCCCCCCCCTTCTGCGCTAACACAGTCGCGTGTTCTTTCTCCACTCTGCCATATAAAGCTGTATCTTTGCTTAGCAGTTCTGCATCCTTGGCTATGTAGATACTGGTGCTTCGTGTACGTGTATTTGCTCCCGACTGTCTGGAAGTCCTGCGAGGAAAGGACGGTCTATTCGGGCCCACGTTTCAGTTTTCCAATGTGCGCCTTGGTTAGCGCCATGATAACCGCGTGCGCCAACACCCTACGGAGCAGATAAAAACACACGGAGCCCCCACATCTGGGAGGGAAACAAACTGCACTGAGAACATGGGAAGGTGGATAGTTAGAGGCTCAGTGAGACGAGGGGCTGCAAACCCTCAACTGGAAGGCGAACCTAGAGATCGCCAGGTTAGCCCTGAAGAAGGGTGAATGGATGAGGCAGCCGCGGTGTGAAACACGTGTGGCCAAGCTTGCTTGGAATTTGAGAATTGATGAACTTACTGTTGCATATATAATCTTTTTTTATTTTTATCTCTAACGCAAAGAAATATTGTGCCAGCCATATATTTTATGCTGTATAGTTAATATATCCCTGCACAGGGCTCTGTTGCTTAAATACCACATCTAATAGTCGGAAGAAAATGACCACTGGGAGAGATGGTGCCTCGTTTTCAGAGGAAAGCCCTTTTTTCCTAAACTCTTTATTTTTTTAATTTTATTTTTTTTAATGAAAGCTAAAATCAAGCGGCCGCAGTCTTATTGCCAGGCTTCCCCTAAACTCGGTGAGGGCGTGGGACCCCCATGGCACAGGTTGAAGCTGCGGTTTCGCGGCCTGGACCTGCTTCTAGACCGTAAAACGCGCAGCATTTACACTCTCCCAGGATGATCAGAAGGCCCAAACTGCGCGCCGTGTGCCTGGCAGTCAAGTCCGCGAAGCGTGGCATGTTGTGAACTGTCCGTCCAATAAAAGGCTCCCACTTGGGGCCTGGAATCCTGGACGCCTTGAGAAAGTGTCTGGGAAAATGTGGGACTCGCTTGATCGTCAGTCAGTCTTAGCAGCCGGCCCTTTTAGTTCATGAATGGCAGCCATCGTGCCAACTTCTTGCACCCTGAGATAGGTCCCCCCTAAAGTAAGCTAGACATCCCCAGCACTCAAGCCTAGGAAGGCTTTTCATTCGTTACTGTCGTTCTTTACATTTCTCTTCAGTTGGTGGTGAAGCTGTTGGCGGCCGGTATTGGGGACCCACATTCAAATCTCAGCCCCCCTACTTCCCCACATTGTGTGACCATTGGCAAATCTCGCTGGGCCTCTATTCAGTTAACTTGCCAAAAAAGAGCGCTTAGAAGCATGCCAGCATAAAATGATATTATTATTTTGGGTGCTTTATTTTCAGGTATGGAACATTGTGTAGAGCCACCATCACAGGTTTATATCATCTTAACTCTGTGCGTTTTTTTAATGTGTTTTTTCCTCTGAGCTTAATCTCCCTAAAATATAGTCTTTGCATGTGAGGGAGGCCATACGGTGCAGGGCAGTGATTTGTATGGTGCGGTGTGCGGGCATGGCAGGGGCTTTTCGAAGGCGGTAGAGGAAGCCCCCACTCTAAGAGGAATGGGATAGGGAAAGGAGAATGCATCGCAACCAGTCTGTGCGGCTTTGATGTCCGTTGGCAGCCTCCACATCTCGAGTCCGCGAACATGTGGCTGTGTGGGCCCTGCATTGCAGCACTGAGCTGGGATTGCAATGCCTTCTGCTGTGATGGGAAGCAGTGCTTTCTTGCTGCACAGGGGCGTGGGGGGCACCCGCTAACTGGCGTAGTGTACCAGCGAGTAGAAACCGAACCCTTTTGTGAATCGCCCTCTTCGCCCCCACCTGCAATTGACAAGTCTTTCAATATCTTCATTGATATATATATATATATATATCTGTGTAGCATCAGACTTGGATTAGGACTTGTATCCCTTATGATGGCGAGTCGAGATGTGTCGGAAGATGAGTAATAATCCTGCGAATTTGCTCATGGCCTCCATTTATCAAGACATTTCCAAGGACTCCACCAATTATCCCTTGAAAGCGAAAATGGAACGTGTTTATAAGGATATACTTGGACTCCCAGTGGGAGAGGAACCGGCGATTCAACCTCTGGGACTGGCTGGAAAATGATGAGTATTTGAGCAAACTCAACAAAAGATCAGTTCGTACTTTATATGTTGCGCTCCTCTAAGAACCCTCAGAACTCCATGAACGTGTGCCCTTCCAGCAGACGCAGACGTGCTCTGCTCCTGAGAATAGACCATCTACCACCGGTCCTTGCCAACAATGGAAGCTAGAAGCAACTGTCCTCTACTGCCAGATCCTGCCAGGTGTGCACACATGTTGCACACATTATTGGAACCGCAAAACACCTACTGACCGCATGTCCTTCTTTGTGAAAATGCTATCACGTGCACTATGGCAACCATGTCCACGCCCCGCAATCTGTCCAGGAACTTGTGTGTTGGTATCGTTGTGTTAATCCGCACAGTCTAAAAGTACACATGGCAATGTATAGCCTATGGCTCAGGATGGAAACCTTGTTGGCATCTCTATCTAAGACAACCGTATTTCCTCATAGTGACATTTTCGCATCTTTATTTGCTCTCTTCCATCAAATCCTATTATCATTATTCTCTACTTATCTATTTTTATTCTATTGTTAGATCATTCTTTAGACGGTTACTTTCCTCGTTATCATGTGTTACTATCACTGTCTGTTTAAGCTGCCGAGTAACTTTACGAAAGAAATTAGTATTTTATCGTCAGACATACCCACTAAATATTTTATTTTATTTTTGAGAAATATGTGATAACCAATTTGTGTATTATGTTTTTTTTAAATTGCCAAAAGTTATGTTACTTTTTTTTATAAATATGTGTAAAGTTTATACATAAACTGTATCACCTTATTAAAAATCAATATCTTAATTTCGAAAGTAAAAACATAAATGAAAGAGCAATACAAACTGTATACAAAATAAAAAGCAATACAAATGTTCAGAACTGATCTCTTTTGCAACCTATAACGCCTATAATGCCTTTTCAACGTAAGAGTGCACAGCAAGTCCAGAAGGTGCATTTGCAGAGTCTGTGTTGTTTTGTATCAGTACGAGATCTGCTACTGCCCCCACACCCCTCTCCCCAAAGCTTTGATTCGCGTGTACTTTGATTTCATCTTGTGACACGAGTCTATTCCCCCCCCCCCCCCCCCCCCCCCGGAGGATGCAAGCCGTGGTTTCCTTCTGTGCACTGGGCCCAGACTGTCCCTGAAGCTGCCTGGCCATTGGCTTGCACGGAGGAAAGGCACCCGCTGACGGGGGGCTGGATGGCACTGCAGCTGAGCCGTTTGATCTTGGGAAGCACAATAGGGCGGTATCCACAGCGTCCAGAGTAAGTGGCAATTACCACTGGTGGTGAAATGTTGTTTTTTTGGGCGGGGGAGGGGTGCAGCCTAGGCGTAAATTCCTTTCTCCCTGGTTCTCGCTGCTGGTAAAGCGATGCCAGGCTAGCTGCATTACAGACCAGAATACCGCCCAGAACATGCTGGGAATTCCCACCCGAGGTACCATGCGCTTGGAGCTTCCCTGTGCGGCGTAGCGGCGTGCCCAGAAATTCCACCCGTTGACGGTCCGGTAGCCCCGGAATGGGGCCCCTCCCTTTTCCTGAAATGTATGTCATTGTATTTTATGGGGGGGGGGGGCTGCCATCCAATAGCGACCCTGGAAAAGCTTTTGAAAGTGAAACATGCAAGCCCAACCCCTCTAAGAGGGAGGGTGGGAGAGGGGGCTGGAGGGTCTCTCTGCCCAAGAACATTTGGAAAGTGGGTTCAGATTGCGCGGTTGAAAGCAAAGCACGTTTGTGTATATTGGGATTAAGAAGTAGTTAAATAGAACAAAAAAAAACGGGATAACACGTGTTGTTAAAATTGAGGAATAACACACTGGCAGCTTTATAAGAGTATTTGCAGCAAAGGGATGTAGGGGCGGTGGCGAGATGGAAAGAACATGTGGAACCCAGGACACCCACACTTGAGACCGTTGGTGTCAAGCAAGGCCCAGAGTTCCCTGTGGGTCAGTCCGCCGCAGCTTGTATAGCGCTGTTATGTTACTGGCATCTGCGTGTGCTCTTGGCGCTTTGTGTTGATAAGTTTTGGGGTGGGCGGTTAATGGGATGGTGGAAGCAGGGCAAGCTGGCTTTTGCTGAGTGGTGGTTCCAGGTGGGTGGGTGGGTGGTGCAGTGCCCTGCTGCTGGTAAGCGTGGGCATGACGAGCACGCGTGCAGTGATGCGTCTTACTGACATGGTGATTTCGGGTAGCTGCCGATGCTGTGTGCACAAGGTAGTGGGTGGGGGTCGGGGGTCCCCCTGCCACTTGAGGATTGGTACCCGTGGGTGACGGTAAACAACATTCCGACCTGCCAGGCTTAGGCGCGGGGTGCTCTGTCCTGTAAAGACCACGCAGCAAATAATGGCTCCCGTATCCCAACCCCAGGACACCAGGGAGCAGCACACGTCCTGGCCGAGCCGCTTTCATACCCTGCACCTCTGCTCTGCTCTGGCCTGTAGGTTTGTTTTGTTTTCAACTTAAGCACGTACAAGTGTAGTATAGGTCACGTGGCTGCAGACACACCAGCAGCGAGTGGGTGGCCGGGAGTGCCTATTGTACCCAAATAGTTGCAAAGGATGGGGGATTCCAATGGGAGGAACGCAGATAAAGCCACGCCTTCACAGTTCCTATGGCTTGCACTGTGTTTCTTTCTAGGTTCAGGGGGCACGTGTTTAGGTTTCCACACATCTGCATGCCGGATATCGCGGGCCTCCAATCAGGATGCAGAAGGTGGAGCGAGAAGCGTCCCCCTTTGTGCTCCTCTGTATTGCTAGGTTGGTTTATTCTGTGGGCTCTGCACAGTGCACGCCACCTTTGTTCATTATATTCCTGTGTAGCTACACTTTGGACGAGCCTGGGCCTGCCTGCCTTTGCCCCTCCTCTTCCCCCCTCGCGGGATCCCAGAGTAGGGTGTTCCCATTTCCAGCTCCTCACATACGTCATGTAAGATCAGGTCGGCCTATGGCATGCATGCCTCTGTTTTACCACCATTTTGTGTTGCTTGTCTGGCTTAATGCAAGGCAGTGTTTTTAGCCTGTGGACTGAGGTATTTGTACCCCTGGTGACCTTTCCAATGCCCCCCTCGCCCGGTGACGTGGCGATCGTGGCTGTGTTTGCTTTACAGCGAGGGACGCTGTGTGTATTGTACGCGCCTGTGTTCCGTATGAGTGCACTATTGTGTAATGCAGCAGTCTGCATTGTGTTATATTGAATCGCCGCGCTCACTGCACTCACTAGAAACGGCTGCCAGCCTTGCTTCCTCCAGACACTGTGCTCGGCCTTAGCGTTCTTGTTCTATTTGATCAACCTCCCCTCCCCCACCACCACTTGCACCCCCGCAGTCAGGATGCCCGTGCTCGCTGACAGGAGGCTTGAGGCTAAGTGTGGGGGCGAGGGTTGCAAGTGGGTACAGCCCGTGCACAGTAAGGGTACCTGTTATGCATAAAAGCGTGCAGTGTTGCCCCAGAGACCCTGCGCTGCGCAGGTACCACTGCAAGGCCCGAAGCTGGGGGAGGGGGCACCCGTGTCCCAAATGAAGACGTGGCGGTTAAAGAGGCCCTTCCGCCGGCGGTACTTGGTTGCTGCGCTGCGAAGCCCGGTTCCGAGGCTCTTATTTGGAGCCCACCTGGAAGAGAGGGGGGGGGGGGCTCCGGAGTCGGGCCCCATCAAGGCTGATGCGTACATTGGCGCCGAGATCTGCCGATTAGCGCAATTGGCCCTGTCGCGGCGGATTATCTCCGCCGGGCGGTAACGCCGACGCTCGCTGCGGACGGACGTCGGCTTCGATTGCAATGAACTCCCCGCGGACGGACCTGGAGATCGGCGAGATGCGATGGATGAAAGGCGGAGCGCCCGGGCCTGCTCGCGGACTTTCACATAGCGCTGGGCGCCAAAAGCGGCGCGCTCTCGGCGCCTGAGACAGCGCGGCTGGCAGGGAAGTAACGCCGTGTCCGAGGCTCGCGTCTGCCACACACGCGGCATGTCAAAGCGCCCTGCAGCTGCTGAAAGGTGACACGAGGCACTAGACAGCAGGGGAGGAAATGCAGATTTCCGCGTTCTGTGTGCATTTCCCAGAACCCGATCCATGTCCTGCTGGGAAAAAGGTTTTTTGTTCAGCTTTAATACTCGAAACAGTCCAAATGCAATTTCCTGGGCAGACCATTGGCAGCAAGGTAGTGGCCACTGCGGCGACTGGCACGACGTGCGAGTCGGAGACTCAGCCTTTCACCCATTCGCCGTTGATGACAACATGGTCGCGATTTAGTACTGATTGCAAAAATGTTTACTGCAAAAACATTGACTCAAAAAAGGGAAAATGCAATATCATTTACTGTGTGTTCCTGCTCTGATAAATCTGAGTGTTGTGGAAATTTCCTTCACAGGTGCCTTTGGCACTGACTTGCGTTTTCATAGAAGGGAATAAAGAGAACGCCGTGGGATGGCCTAAAGCTGAAGACGCCCTCTTCTCCCGTGTGTTGAATGTCTTCAGCACTACCCCTCCTCCAGGCTTTCACACCCAGAGCTAATCTCCCCGCAGGTGGCATATGTTTCCTATTAATATCTGCTGAGCGAGGGGTGGGATTGAATGTTGATTTGTATCCTTCCCTGGTGTCGAGGTTGGAAAAGGCAACAACCACACCTTGATGTCGTCCCTGCCCCTCCCTCACTTATGCTAATCCTAACCAGTGGTCGAAGTGAGCAGGAACGGTCGGGAGCAGCGTTCTACTACTTTTATTTAGTTGGCAAAATATTGTATGTAATTTTTAGTAATCAGATAATTAGCAACAAATAAAACCTATCCAGCACGTTCTCTTCCTCATAACTTATAGATTGACCCTGCTCCCATTGTGCATATAATGATTAGAAAACAAAACAAAGGGTGCGCGGTGGGAATGGGGGAGGGTGGTAAACCGTGGCTTACTACGATTAACAGTTTCATCCGTAGAGCTCGTCAGCAGCGCCCCCCTTCTGCTTTTATTCCGTACTGTTCGCAGTTCCACTAATCTGTGCAACCATTTTCACCGTCCCGGGACCGTTCTTTGGGAAGTTAAAGCGCATGTCTCCACTTTGCCACCCAACAGTAGTTGCAGATAAAATGTAATCTGTTTCAACTCGAGTGGCTGTCAAGCAGCGGGACTGCACCCCAGAATGCGTTGCATGGGGCGCCCTGCCTGACTACTCTGTCCCCCGCCGGGGTCACAGTTCCACTGCTTCTGTTAGTACTTTTCTACTACTGTCCCTAACACAAACCCCTATCACTCCCCTGCGCCCCCCCCCCCCCCCCCACCCCCATCTCCCAATCCAACTCCTTTTCCGGGATAGCCCTACTGTAAGCGAGCAGGCGGTCACTTCCCACCCTGACCATTCATGCCCCCCCCTCCCACCTGCCCCCTCACTCTTCCTGTAATTCGCCATCGAGCACTCCTCCCCCTACCCCCATCAACCTCTATTTGGGAAGTTTATATTATCGCCGTTTTCTTTCTGTTCAAGACATGTTTCCACTCGGAGCAACCAGGCACCCTTTTTTTTGCCCCACAGTGTGAGTCTGGGGTGCGGCCAGTATGGGGCTAAAAAAATGGAGTGCCACCCCCACTTTTCAAGGTGGTGCATGACCGCTCGCAGAAAGCGAAACAGGGTGACAGCGTCCTCGGCTTTCAAAATAAAGCGCTTGGAAGCCCCGCGTGCGCTCCACGATTCCCTAACCGCTGGTGGCTGTTTGGGCCCATCCTTGAATACACCGCCCCACCCCCAAGGCCTAGACCAATAATATTTTTTTAATTGTTTTGAATCTGCCACCGAGCAGGAGAAATGTTCTTAACTGTTTTAGTGTGTGATTTTATTAGGATTGTGTGTTGTTGATTTATTGTAGTTAAATCATCATTTAAACATGATGATTCTAATGAAATGTCACATTACGCAATCAAAGGGAGGGGGTGGGGGGGTACTAAACCTGTCTTCCTGTAGTGGCCAGTTCCGAGCAGTGTTAGAATAAAACCTCTCGCCGATGGCTACATGAATCGTACATGGGTGTGGGGGGATTCAAGATGTCATAGGACTGTGCTACGCAATCGACAATGTAGTGAGCAACATGGGGAGTCGATGATTAAGTTACACGATGTTATTGGGGTATGTATTAAGCGCGGCCCTCGATCCTGGAAGCAACGGAACGCTTTGAAATCAGGGGGGGAGGATGCGGAGGGTAGCACATGACACAAGACCAATAGAAGGGGCGGGGGTTAACCTGCGAGGGAGGGACGGAGAGCAATTTGTCAGCAAAGAGTCTACAAACATACAGGGGAGAAACCGGGAGCAGATGCGAGCATCCAGGGGGGGAACCGGGAGCAGATGCGTGCATCCGGGGGAGGAACCGGGAGCAGATGCGTGCATCCAGGGGAAGGAACCGGGAGCAGATGCGTGCATCCGGGGGAGGCACTGGGAGCAGATGCGTGCATCCGGGGGAGGCACTGGGAGCAGATGCGTGCATCCGGGGGAGGCACTGGGAGCAGATGCGTGCATCCGGGGGAGGCACTGGGAGCAGATGCGAGCATCCAGGTGAGGGACCGGGAGCAGATGCGAGCATCCAGGTGAGGGACCTGGGGCCGATGCGAGCATCCAGGTGAGGGACCTGGGGCCGATGCGAGCATCCAGGTGAGGAACCAGGAGCAGATGCGAGCATCCGGGTGAGGAACCGGGAGCAGATGCGAGCATCCGGGTGAGGAACCGGGAGCAGATGCGAGCATCCGGGTGAGGAACCGGGGGCAGATGCGAGCATCCGGGGGAGGCACCGGGAGCAGATGCGAGCATCCGGGGGAGGCACTGGGAGCAGATGCGAGCATCCGGGGGAGGCACTGGGAGCAGATGCGTGCATCGGGGGAGGCACCGGGAGCAGATGCGTGCATCCGGGGGAGGCACCGGGAGCAGATGCGAGCATCCAGTTGAGGAACCGGGAGCAGATGCAAGCATACAGTGGAGGAACCGGGAGCAGACTGCCCAAACTTGGATTTTTTATTTTTAATATATGTATATTTATTGCTTGATGTTTGTACTACATAAATATGCCCTATCTAATTATTGTGCAATTGAGTAATAGGTTATGTTAACAATTAACATTATTTGAAAGCAGTATATAACAAACAATTGAAAGTTATGGACAGTAAACTGAATCTTTAAATATGGTCTCCTTAAAACAGTGCAGTACAAAAGATTTTACCCACAGCCACTCTTGGGCGGGAGTGTGGGCGTTAAGGGGGTCATTTGAAGGGTGGAGGAGGTTTTTTGTTTCAGCTCATAGGCCAATTGTCTTTGTTCCACCAATAAGTAACAAACACAAATATTCTTTATTTTGGCGAAAAACACCATAAAATACCACAACATAGCCCTCGACCCCCACCCCACCCCATTGGGTGCAAACCAGTGTTACTGGAGCCGACTCCTGGAAAAGATTCCCGCGTACAGCCCCGAAGCACAGCAATAGGGGCCAGGGGGGCGTTTCTGGCTAATTGAAAGAGGAGCCCATGAATGAGCCACATAGTGCCTGGAAGCACTCGGGTGTATTTAGTGTTAGAAAAGGGCGCTGGCTGTGCTATGTCACATGCGGTGGTGAGGGGGTTGCACAGTATCGTTTCCCAGGGGAGGAGCAGAAGTCTGGCAGAACATCTTTCAGAGACTAGATGGCACTTCCCACCAGGTTTCTTTCACGGGGGAGCACCTTCTTTTGTATTTTTAGATGGGTTTGTAGATTATCCCCTCCCCCCTTGTAGAAGTAGTTCATGAAGAGAGAAAAAAGAATTACAGTGGCTTTCATTGCTTAGAACAGTCCAGATAAAAACAAATGTTACTAATCCAGCCCATGCTTACCCTCCACTTCCCCCTCTTACTACCCCCAGATATGCACCAGTGTTCGCTGTGAAGGGATCACAAAGCAAGACACAGACAAAAAATCCAAAGTTCAAAATGAAATGGTTTATTAAATCAAATGCCAGGATGGTAGATGGCCGAACTTGCCCTATGCTAAGGTGGAATTTCCCTACCTGAACGGAACGAACAAGAGGAAAGCCTGAGTCAAATAGTTCAACTTAAGTCTGTCTGTGTCCAAAACCCATCCTTGCCCTCACAACTAAAGCTAAACAAGGTGTAGGGATGTTGATAATAAAAGGAAATGGTGATTATCACTAAGTTCTGAGCTTCTTCCAGCTCTTAGCTTCCTCTTCAGCTACCTTCCCCGAGTTCAAGTAAGTTCCACAAACATTCTCAAGTTTACCCTTCCCAAGTTCAATGTAATATAGTTCCACATAATTCTCGGGGTTCCCTTCCCCCATGTTCAATGCAACACAGTTCACACAAAAAAGGTACTTGAGGCTCTGTCCTCAAAACAATTTTTGTAGTTCATCAAATCTCAGGGTTCCCTTCCCCAAAATGTCAACGTAGCAACTTCTACTGGTTTCAATCTTTCAAAGTTCAAACAAAATCTAGGTTCACTTGTCCCTCCTTCTGGCTCGCCTCTCCAGTTCACTCCCGGTGCTTCTTCTTGGTTTATTTTGCAAGGCCTTTGACTTTCACCATTCAGGGCTCCCTGGTCTAATTGCAGTTGTCAGACCACAGGGTCCGACCCTCACAGGTTGCGCAACCAGGAACCCCAGGCTCTCCAGCCCACACAGGTTCTTCTGTCCTTGTCACTGTGGACAGATTCACATTAACTTTGTTTCTCTTTATCAGTCTTTTGGCTCTGTTTGCAGTTTCACGCTCTCCTGGTTTTCCTGGTTAGCCATTTGGCTTTGCCATAACGTGTTATGAGATGATATGACATTTATAACGCGCCTATATGCAAGTGTTTCAAGGCGCGACGAGGCAAGGGAGGGGAACAAAAGGAGGATGGAGTAGGCCAGGTGTCATTCAGATCGCGCAAGTGCATGGGAAGGGGGCTGGGAAAGTGCAGTACTTGGGGGAGGGTGGGGGGGAGGGGGTTTTGCCCATAAAGCTTTATTCAGTTCTGCATGCAATAAGCTTACGTTAGCTCAGTTTCAAGGTTTTCATTCAGTTCGATATTCAATAAAGCACTTGGTTATAAAGTTTCATTCAGTACAGGGTTCAATAAATGTACTTAAGCTTTGTTTCAAAGCCAAGTTTCATTCAATTCGGTATTTAAAAAAAAAAAGTATACATCACTTGATTGCCTATGCATAGCCCGCTAGGAGCGCCCCGGTGCTGAGTGACTTTCCCCGACACTCACCGGTCCTCGGCAGACCTCTCTGGTGGCTCCTCTTCTCCCACACAGGCCTCCCTGTTGCCTTCTCTGCGGCTCCTTTGGTCTCCCTTTATACACATGCAACCGCTTGACAGGTTGCAGGTGTGGATTTTCAGTTGGGCTTGCCTGACCATAATTAAAAGGACATGCCTGACTTTTAAAGCACTATACAGGGATCTTCTTCTTCACAGTACTAGAGTGGTGAAATGAAGTGTTCCTAGTTGTCTTTTCCTCGTCGCAGTACTGTCCGAGGTAAAATGTGGGGAGAGGAGGGAAGAATGCGGTTGAGTTTCAGAGAGTCAGCAGGGCTAGGCAGAAAGGGAGTTGAATAGATCATTGGCAGAAAGAAGCATTGAGTTGTATAGAGAATGAAGAGGAGACAAAAGATCAAGATCAGAGGAACGGAGGGTGGGTATCATCCAAGGTTGAGAAGATTTACATGAGGGAGAAAAGGAGGAAGAGGGATACAAAATATTAAGGGTGTCCGGAAGGCTCGAAGACTAAAGAGCAGATGCAGAATCAACGGATAGAGATGAAAAAACATCAATAGAAGAGAAGAAAGTGCAGCAGAAAAAGAGACTTGCAAAGAGCAGAGATCGAGGCGAAGAAAAAATGAAGAGGAGGAGTGGCAGGAGAAGGAGTGAGTGAGTGAAAAGGAGAGAAGAAAATGATCAGAAGGATAGATTGCGACGGCAGAAACAGAAGAAGACATCGGAAAAGAAGAAAAAATGTGATCCAGAAGAATGAGATGGGGAAGTAGGGAGTTCAGAAAGATGAAGAGTCGAGAATAGACAGTAAAGGAATAGAGGAATGAGAAGAAGATACGTGGAGATAGAAGTCTACAAGAAGATAGAAAGGAGAGTTAGAAGGAAGCAGAACGGACAAGAGAGCATCAAGATCATCACAGAGAGAGGAGACTCACCCAGGAGGGTGGTAGATAAGCAGGAAAGCGATAGGGGAAGGCGAGCAGAAAGAAGTGGTTTTGGAACGAGAAAAATGAAGGGTGACCCGAAGAGGCATGGTCAGGAAGAGGAGAAGAATGCCAAGCCCACCAGCATGGCCGGAAAGGCAAGAGGAATGGGAGGAAAAGGAAGTGGAAGACGAGTGAGCGGCAGGAATTGTAGTAGTATTTGATGCAATCCATGTTTCAGAAATACAAAAATGAAAATAGAACCGAGAAAAAATGTCCAACATAGAATGAGCTTTGTTAAAAGAATGAGTGTTCCAAAGGGCAACGTTCAGTCTTCCAGAGAGCTGTAGTGGGTCAATAAATTAGATTGTGCAGGTAACGATAGGAAGCAGAGCTAATAGAGTAGCAAATCTACTAAGAGGGAGTGCCTATGGGAGGCGTAGATAAGGGAATAGTTTCTTACCTGTAACTCCATTTCTCCAGCATTGGTATCTTTCATGGATTCACATGCTTAGAACATTCCCCGTCGTCAGGCTGGGAATCCCCGGTACATTATATAGACCCTTTCCCGTAGGAAAACTTTTTCGACGCTATGCGTCCTATCCACCTCGTTTTGTATCATGCGTGCCCGCGCCGTCAGGACGCCATGATATAAATACAGGACCCGCCCCCACGCTTCCTCAGATTTCGGCCCGCAAAGTAGTGGGGGAACCAGTTTGCATGGTCAGGGGAGGCAGGCGGGCGCATGTGAATCCATGAAAGATACCAATGCTGGAGAAATGGAGTTACAGGTAAGAAACTATTCCCTTCTCCAGCATTGGATCTTTCATGGATTCACATGCTTAGAATAGATTACATAGCAGTACCATCCCGAAGAGAGGAGACGTGCATGCAAACTCACTCACATACTTTCCTCACAATGCCAGTTCTCTATGGTCGTGTACCCATCGGCAATAGTTAACATAGAGAACGAACAATATTCAATCATAATTGCAACCAGATCTAACCCCTCAACCGGGGCTTACCTTATTGGAATAGGTGTCGAAGCACCGCCTGTCCCATCCGAGTATCTTCGGCATGTTGTTGTGACAGGCAGTAATGGCGGGTAAAAGTGTGTGTAGCCGCCCAGGTAGCCGCCATGCAGATGTCCCCTAGAGGGACTCCAGACCACAGCGCCGTCGACGATGCCGCCGCTCTAGTGGAATGAGCTCTTGGGCGTCGCAAAAGAGGCTTCCCAGCCTTGGAATGGCAGTACGAAATGGTAGACGATACCCATCTTGACAGTCCTTGCTTTGAAATGGCTTTGCCTTTAGCACCCAGACCATAGGCCACGAACAATTGCCTCGTTTCCCTGAAAGGTTGCGTGCGATGAAGATAAAACTTAAGAGCCCTCTTCACGTCTAATGTGTGTAACGTGCGCTCCGCTCCCGAGCATGGCTCTGGAAAAAACGTAGGTAAGACAATAGAGGAGTGTTTATGGAACACTGAAGGCGCCTTCGGTATGAACTGTGGGTTAGTGGCAAGGACCACCTTGTTCTTAAAAAATCTTAAGTATGGTGGGTCTACCATTAGAGCTTGGATTTCCGAAATACGTCGGGCTGAAGTGATGGCCACCAGGAAGGCCAATTTCCAGGACAGGAACTTTAGAGACGACGATGACATTGGTTCAAAAGGAGGTTTCATAAGAGACGCTAACACCAGATTGAGGCTCCACACCGGAGGACATCTTTTCTCGGGAGGGAAACTCCTGAACAACCCTTTAAGGAAGTGCTTAATCAGGCGGTCGCTGAATAATGGTGCGGAATGTCGTTGACGTGTAAACCTGGAGATGGCGGCCAGGTGTACTTTTATCGACGACACCGATAAGCCCTTTTGCGCTAAGAACAGCAAGTATGGGAGGAGCTGTTCCGGCATAGTCAACTGCGGATCCAAACCTGGTTGATCCCCACACCACTGACAGAAACTCCTCCATTTGTATGAGTATGAAGTGTTTGTGGAAGGTGCTCTTGCCGCTTGCAGAATACGACGACACTCCTCCGGAATCGTTAGCTGGCCAAATTCGGCGAAGTCAGGAGCCAGGCCGTCAACTTGAGGCTGTCCGGGTCGTGATGCCAGATGATACCCTCCTGTCGAGACAGAAGGTTGGGGATCTTCCTGAACCTCATTGGCTCCGCCGCAGCCAAGTGCAGCAGGTCTGAGAACCACACCTGTCTGGCCCAATACGGGGCTACCAAGATCACCCGACATGGGTACTTGAGGATCCATTGCAACGTCCTCCGGATAAGAGGAAAAGTAGGGAATGCGTACAGGAATTTGTTCGTCCATGGGAAGGAGAACGCATCCCCCAGTGAGCCCTGCTGAGGCCATCTGCTTGCGTACTGTGGGCATTTTCTGTTGTCCTTCGTCGCGAACAGATCGATGGAAGGATGTCCCCACTTCTTGAATGCATGCTGCAGTTGCTGGTCGTTCAGCACCCATTCGTGAACCTCGTTCATTTCCCTGCTGAGGGCATCTGCCTCCACATTTCTCACGCCTGGTAGGTGGAACGCCAAGATTAGCATGTTGTGTTGCAGGGCCCAATGCCAGATTTTCTGTGCCTCCGTCGACAGGGACCTGGAACGTGTTCCTCCTTGTTTCCTTAAGTAAAACATTCTAGTCGTGTTGTCCGTCGTGACACGCACCACAGAGTCTCTCAGTTGAGGAAGAAAAGATTTTAGAGCCCATCGCACTGCTCTCAGTTCTAGCAGGTTGATATGTAGGGAGGACTCTTGTAACGACCATCGGCCTTGTACTTGCAACGTCTCCAGATGAGCCCCCCATCCGCTCAGTGAAGCATCCGTCACCACCGTCTTCTGGAACTCCGGTTCCAACAGAGGCATTCCTTTTGTTAGATGAGTAGAAACTCTCCACCAGCGGAGTGCTTGTACCAGTTGTTCGTCGATGACCAGTCTGTCGGACCAGCGACCTTGGCTCTGCATCCAACGGTCCGCTAGAAATTCCTGGCAAGGTCTCATAAACAGGCGGCAGTTGTTTATCAACGGAATGCAGGACGACATGGTCCCTAGCAGGGACAGGTATTGGCGCACCGACACCCTGGTACCGCATTTCCATTCCGACGCCTTGCTTTGTAGCTTCAGTATCCTTTCGCTGGATGGTCTTACAAGGCCTGTGTGCGTATGAAACTCCGCTCCTAGAAAGACCAAGGTCCTCGAGGGCTCTACGGAGGACTTGCTGAAGTTTATCGCGAAGCCCAGTTCCTGTAAAAGGGACATCGTGGCCCCCAGACTGTTTCGTGTTTGTTCCATGGACGAGCCTCTGACCAGCCAGTCGTCTAAATATGGATAGACATGGTGACCGTCCTTCCTTAAATGGGCCGCTATGGGGGCCAGGCACTTGGTGAACGTCCTGGGGGAGGACTTGAGACCGAACGGGAGGACCTTGAACTGAAAATGCTTTTGGCCGACGACGAACCTTAAATATCTCCTGTGTCGTGGACGTATTGGGATATGAAAATATGCGTCCTGAAGATCTAGCGACGACAGATAATCCATGGGTTGCACTGACCTGATAACCTCCTGGAGCTTTAGCATTTTGAATTTTGAGTTCTTTAGCCATTTGTTGAGTACCCTCAGGTCGAGAATGGGCCTCCATTTTCCGTTTGGCTTCTTGACGACGAAGAACCGGGAATAAACCCCTTGTCCTTCCTGTGCCACAGGAACCCGTTCTACCGCTCCTTTTTGTAGCATAAGCGCCACCTCTTGTCTTAGAACTCGAAGGTGGGGCTGGGCCAAAAACACTGGCGGAAGACTCGGAGGCTTGTTTTTGAATTGCAGCGCATGACCCATGCAAACCGTGTCCAGAACCCATCGATCTGTGGTGATGCATTCCCATTGGTCGATATGATGAGAGACTCGACCCCCCAGGACGTTCCGAAGGCCGTCATTGGTTTCTTGTTTTGATTGTACTTCGTCGACGAGGGACCCGAGCCTCGTCGTCTGGAGGCTTGATAATCTCTGCCTCTACGTGCCGACTGGGATGCCCGTCTGTAGCCTTGTGAAGAGTATGAGGGCCTGTTAAATCCACGGTCCCTAGAGGCTCCAAAGCGGGAGTTTCCGGACGCGCCCCTGAAGGGGCGAAAAGAGCGAAAACTTCTACCTGTCTGGAGGGCGCCAAGAGACCTAGCGGTATCTGTGTCTTCCTTCATCCCCTTCAAGGCTTCATCAACCTTATCTCCAAACAGATGTTCCCCTTCACATGGCATGTCTAGAACTTTGTACTGGACTTCAGGTCTAAAAGTAGTACATTTGAGCCACGCTTGTCGACGAAGTACTACGCCATGATTGATTTGTTTGAACCCCGACTCTGCTAGGTCCACCGCAATATTAATTGCATGGTTCGAGGCCTCCTCACCATCCCGTACTAGTAACATGGCTGCTTTGCGATGTTCTTCCGGCAGGTGTTCTAGGATAGGGGCTATTTTATGCCACATCTCCCTATCGTAACGCGATACAATCGCCAAGGAGTTGGCTGCTCTCACCGTCGTGGCGCCGACTGAGAGCACCTTTTTCCCGAAGGCGTCCTGTCTCCTTGCCTCGCTTTCTGGAGGGGTTGAACATTTTTGCTGTACTCTGGCCTTCCTAGCCGCTGCCGCCGATACCACAGAGTCTGACAGTGGCTGTGATGTTAGACATTTTGGCGTGGACTCCGGAGCTTTAAACTTTTTCTCGATACGCCCCTTAATAGCCGGTTCCGAGAACGGATGACGCATCGTCTTGAGACCTTCTTGCCATACGTGGTCCAGGATTGGGATGGCAAATACCGATTTCCTCCTTTGACCCATGTGATCAAAAAGAAAGCAATCTTTCTTCTGCTCCTCAGGGATTAAGCCGAACTCGGAACACG
This sequence comes from Ambystoma mexicanum, assembly GCF_040938575.1. Lineage (NCBI taxonomy): Eukaryota > Metazoa > Chordata > Amphibia > Caudata > Ambystomatidae > Ambystoma > Ambystoma mexicanum. The sequence goes on from NC_090939.1 coordinate 50,471,981, forward strand.
CTTTCCCCATCATTGCATGGAAGGCTCCCACATCATCCGGAGGAGATGGTTGTGCCTGGCTCCTCGTAGACTCTACCTCTACATCCGAATTCCATGTTGGGTCTCTCGACGGTGACAGGGAGATGTCCGACCCTGAGTCACCTCGTATAGAATCGGACTCCGATAGCTCACCTTCCTCCTGCACTCGATGACGATCCTTCGCCACCTGGGAGGCCGAAGGGCTTTTGGTCGTCGTGCGAGCTGCTTGAGCTTGTTCGTCGACGGAAGGTGCAGAAAATATCGACGATGAAGTGCCAGGTTGAGGGATCTGCGTATCCAGACGCTGCAGGAGCTTCTGAAGTGTATTAAGCACGTCCAGAGACAAAACCGTCTGGGGGGTCAGCAACGTCGAGGATAGAGGGACCACACCCCCACTCGCACTCGTCGTCGACGTATTGGAAGGCCGTAGGCCCAGGTCCGACGGCTGCATAACCATGTCACCTTCTCCTTCCACCGACGACCCCGGCAAGGCCGTGTCTTGCAGCAGGACCTCAGGGGGGGCCGGTTCGCAAACCTCTGGCTGCCAGGCCATAAACTGAGTCCCCGTCGTCGAAGGAATCCCCACCGCTGCTGCCTGAATAGTAATCGGCATCGTCAGCGATACCGGGGTCGACGAGCCAGTCACCGGCACCGAGCCTTTAGACTTCGTAGCCGATTTCGTTGCCGACTTCCCTGCTGACGTGTCTCGACTCACGGAAGACCTAGGACGGTCCCCTGAGGAGGATTTTGACGCCACCTTCCTCTCCGTCTTAGAGGATGAGGAGGAGGAGGACTTTTTGTGTGATGAGGAAGACCCAGCATGCTTCCCCGCATGCTTGTCCGCAGGGCATTTTTCGACAGGCCTCGCCTTCTTCGAGGGAGGTTCCGACTTGCTCCTGGAGGCCGTGGAGCCAAGTTCTGATGCCGGATAGGCACCCGCTCCGTCGTTAAGCCAGTCGACCAACCTTCTTTTCCGATCTTTAAGGGTTTTTTGGGAGAAACCCTGGCATATCTCACATGTATCCGCAGTGTGGTGCCGGTGGAGACAGTAGATACAATCCAAGCTGGAGAAGGGAATAGTTTCTTACCTGTAACTCCATTTCTCCAGCATTGGTATCTTTCATGGATTCACATGCGCCCGCCTGCCTCCCCTGACCATGCAAACTGGTTCCCCCACTACTTTGGGGGCCGAAATCTGAGGGAGCGTGGGGGCGGGTCCTGTATTTATATCATGGCGTCCTGACGGCGCGGGCATGCATGATACAAAACGAGGTGGATAGGACGCATAGCGTCGAAAAAGTTTTCCTACGGGAAAGGGTCTATATAATGTACCGGGGATTCCCAGCCTGACGACGGGGAATGTTCTAAGCATGTGAATCCATGAAAGATCCAATGCTGGAGAAAGGAAGTAACACAGAGTGCAGAAAATGAGCACCGGAACATGTTGGACACGGATGGGTTGTAATGTGCCAGGAAGGTAACCAGTGAGAAGAGCCACCGGGGAAATTTGGTGGCAATAGGTGCAGAAGGCAAGTTTCCAGGGCCACGGCTACCTAGTAAATATGTCAAGTGGGTGGGGGGGGCACTCCTTCTGTGAAGTGGGCAGCATTCTGTATGTGTTGGATTTATAATGTGCAAACCTAGTTGGGAAGCACTATTCACGGGGGGGACACAGCAAGGGGGGTACAGGTACGGAGTGGGATGTAGCGGAGGTAGGTTGAATGACACAGGGCAGAAGGGGATGAAGTAGGATCAAGTTCAATGATTAACAAGATGCTTTTCGAAGAGTGGGGTCTTCAATAAGAATCTGAAGTATATGATAGAGGAGGCCAGTCTTCTCCACATTGGTAATTTGTTCCCTAGCCAGGATGCATAACGGGAAAATGTCCATTTCCTGTTTCCCCCCTTGCAGTCTGGTGATGTTGTGGCTTTTGACCCTGCACTGGCCTCTGGAGATGGTGAGTTTCTTGGCCAGGTGCAGTGGTGTAATGGCTTGTTAGTAGTGCAGGCGGCCTCGTACATGATGCATGCCTGAAGGGATAGCTAGTGCAGGTTCCAGAGTATGAGAGTGATGTGGTTGAATTTTCGTACTTCAGTGATGAGGCATGCGGTATGGCTTTCTGAAGTGTCAAAGTTTGATCCGGAACTCCTGCAGTTAGGGCATTGCCACTGCTAACCAGGGCTTGGACATCTGTACAATTGGACAACAGTCCTTCGGAAACCCGAGGCAGAGATGAAAGGATTGACTTTGCGGATGAGAACAAGCTTGGGTCCCATGCTGCTTTGGTTTTCTTGCCGGCGTGTGTTTTGAATGTGAAGTCTCAGTCCACAGTAAATCCAAGAGATTTTAGACTGAGGGCCTCATCACGAGTTGGGAGGTATCCAGGCGCATATACCACTGATCGGTATTTACGTTAACGCTGCGATGTGGGGTGCAAACAACGCCCCATCACAAGTTGGTGTGCCACACGGACGTGGCGTTCATGCAAATAGCATCCAGCGGTAACAGTGGCTGGGAACCCAAAAAACCTCAGTGCACATTGCCTTACCGTCAGCGTCCCGCGCTATTAGTGCCGCTGGAAATGCGTCCCTGCTGAAACGAGAAACAAAGCGGCGGCCATTTTGGAAATCACAATCCGCTAAAAATCACAGCCCCTGGAAGCTATCCACACCTGAAAACACAGGAAAATGTTACAGGAGCGTGTCAGGAACAAGTTTGCCCTGGACAGGGTGCGTAACCTCAAGTTTTCAGACTCAGAATTGACAATACTGGTGGAGTAGATAATAGGCCATCAGGATGAGCTCTATGGCCCACAGCAGAAAAAGACTGGCACACATCGGCGCACACAGATATGGAAATCCATCAGCCAGAAGGTGATAGGGGTGCGGTTCAAAGACTTGCGGGTCACAGGAGTGGGTCCATAGGGACTGGAGAAGGGCCACCACCACCACCAGAGCTCACGCTGTGGGAGGAGCAGTGCACCACCCTAATCGAAATGAGTACAATTGAGGGAGTGGGAGGAGCAGAGGCTGGCACCCATGAGGTTCCAGGTGAGTCACCCCCCTTGCAAATAGCATTGTGACTGGTCCATACGTCTATGACATCCAGGCACTGTGGGTGCAGTGCGTGTGACGTACCGCAGCCACCCACGAGGGCACCTTAGCGACCCCAGGTATCCATGGTAGTCTGAAGTGCATCCAATATATGGCACACAGATCCATGGCCTGGCCACAGCAACGTCATGTGTGCGTGTGTATTACCAACCCCCACTTACAGCGGCATGCCAGCTGTGCATTCACATCAGACATCTGAAGATGTCACACCAACAAGTCCTAGCTTTGTTCCACCCCATGTAGTATGCCTCAGCTATCCCAACATTGTGAATAACAAATAGGTTATGGCCAAGCATGATACAAGCTGTCCTCTCACCCCCCTGTAAAGCATAAAATGCATGAAATTAATCTAATTTGCCCTGTCCTCATACCACACACTATGTACCCTACAGGCATCATCGGAGAGCAACGTAGAAGAAGAAGAAGAGGAGGCAGGCCCATCCTGACGTATGCCCAGACGTTCCTCCACCAGCACCACCACCCTGCGAAGGTACCAGCAGAATACACCAATGGAGGACACACCCCACCCAACTGCAGCAGGGTCTCACTGTCTCAATGGCCCCAAGCTACTAGGGGATCACCGTCTCTACAGCCCCAAGCCACCAGGGGGGGGGTCACTGCCTCAAGCCAGCAGGGGGCCACAGGCTGTCGTGGGTGCCCCAGTGCAACCACCAGAGAGGATGGCAACACATCCTGTGAGGAGCAGCATGGTGCACCGGTGTTGTCACCCATTCATAGACCCCAGAGCATGTGCATGGTGAAAGCCACAGTCCCCATGTCTGCACGCTGACGTTGTGTGCACACACCAGTGCCAGATGAGGACACCCCCTCATATGGGTCACCAGCCGGCAGCCCCTCCATCCACAGCAGCCCCACCAGACAGGCCACCATGTCTACCAACAGTACCCCCACTACTACGCATAGACCTGGCAGGGCAATCGGCCCGACACGTGACAGACCCACAGCTCCGAGATCAGCAGTCATGGCACACATGGACTTGATAGAGGCACGTCAGATGTGTATTGAGGGCATGGCGGTCGAACACAACCGCCACATAAAGGCGATCAGCAGTGCAAGTTGAGGTGTAGCAAAAACCATGGTGTGGGACAATGCCCGCACCCGTAAAGTCATGGAGGGGTGTACTGCGGCTCTCCCAGGATTTGGGCAGAGAGTCAGTGAACTCTGTGAGGTACAATCAGCGCATGCAGAGCAGATGCGTGAGGCCAATAACCTCCTCCCCCAGCAGCTGCAGTTGGCGGCATCGCTGCCATCGACCTCGACACCCCCACTGAGGGATATCTACAGGGTTCGCCCAGGCAACATTCCCTGCGCCATTCACAGCAGCGCTTGCCAGAAGCTGCAAAAAACCTAGAACAGGGATTAACTGTGTCCTATTGCGCTGGGGAGAAAAGGTGTTGTGTGCCAGCTGCATGGTGAGTAGTATGTGGCAACCCTGATGCCACTACATAAGTACGTCTAAGATGGGAAACCACTCGCACCCTGCGCTTAGCCAATATAATTAGCAACAGGTATCCATATATACAGTATCCCAAAGTATTCAACCGGTATTCCAGTTTGTCTGGTATTAAGTAAGCAAAAACAGCCAACACGTGTTTCGACTCGAAAGTCTTTCTCAGGGCAATTGGGTCTTTCTATAAATTGACAGGTAAGTGGATAGGAGCGTTCTTTTGAAAATAGGTATTTGATGTTGTCGTTCATCTTAAAGCAATCGTCGTCCTCGTTTCACTGATGGACACAAGGAGCGTCCATGAAGCGAATCCTCACAGGACACTTCACTCAAAACCTTTGACTCCAATGAGGGAGATGATTGCTGTAACACTATCTACCACATCAAATTCTTACTTCAAATTCTTAGTTTCAAAAGAACCCTCCAACCGGAGGTTGTTCTACTATCATTCAATTTCATATACAATTTCCAAAAATCCCAGGTGAGCGCTCACCCACCTTGTGGATGGGCGAATTCCTCACACTCAGTCACACTCTTGGTCAATTTTTCTGTGCAGCCAGTCAAGAATTGGTGAGATGTGGGGACAATTCCCAGTTCAGATCTCAGAATCGGATATCCTGACATTAAGCCCCACCCCCTCCCGGCCAGGAATCTCTGTAGTCGCACGCTGACAACCCAACTGAAATTCAAACAGGCTGTTGACCCCTAGAAGTGGAGCGCTCTCAACTCTGGAATACACTCGATCCATGGGTGGGCAACCCAACCAACCACCTGCTGTCTTGGAGGCAGCTGGGCTTCAAGGGACACTAAGTGAGATGGACCCTGGGTATGGGAGTCCCCTCCCCCCACTCTCTCCATGGCCATTCCAGACCTAGCCTGTCTTGCCCTACCGCGCAGGACTAACTCCGCCCACCTGTTCCCTAGGTGCCCTCAAGTGGCTGCAAGTTGGGATGGTGATCAATTTACATGCATTTAATCTCTACATGGATTCAAACAAATCTGGGGTTAGTATGCTTTCTTTTTGCGTTCTCTGCACCCTGGTCAACGATTGCCACTTTGATACCTTGCCCAGAATTAAGGGTATTACCCAAATTGACCTTTTAAAATTGACCTTTTGCATAATTGACCTAATTATAGTGGTCCTAATTGACCTTCTGCACAATTGATCTTTATATTATTTCAGTTATTTTATATATGTATTGGGTTGGTTTTGGATAAAAATAATATAAGGGGATTGGGTGGGGGACTGCATAGGGGTTTGGATTGGTTGGGAGGTTGCGGGGGGATTCCCCCCGCATGTATGTCCTAATTGATCTTCTAAATTAGGTCAATTCTCCAGAGGTCATTTGTGAAAAGGTCAATTAGTATACAACCGAATTAAGCCCCTCTTGCTGTGTATTGACTGCAAAACTCAGAGGTTATTGGCTGCCCCTTGGAGCATGGAGGGGCATTTGCCTTGTGGCTGTTTTCCCATTCGTTGTGCCTTTGGGGCCCCTGTGCAGTGCCTTCCTCTACTGGTGTCACCCAAGGAGTGTGCCAGTGGCTCCGTTCGTATGTGCCCTCTTTTAACTGTCATATGGGCCTTTTGACATGTGTTCTCAAATTCTGGACTACCGGGCAACAAAGGTTCCGTGTAATTTGGAAAATTTGAGCAGTCGGATTGCCTGGTTTCTCAGTCAGTCAGTTCTATTGCCAGCATACCACATGTCCTCAGTGAGCCCACGTGGCTGCAGTCCGGGATCCTCTTGCTACGTGTGCCCGGTTCGGAGCCACGTGCACTCCCCAGAACGGCAGGGTAGCGTAAGTGACATCAACATGTCCTTAGATCTCTCTATGATAGGAATTGTTGTCATGTGACCTTCACCAAGTGACATGACAGGTAGTGACATCGCAACACCTTCACGCCGTCCACTAATGGCGTCGATGAAGTTAATGACCAGCATTCCTTTAAAAGACGCATTAGTATTTGCATTCTACCGCTTGGCAAATCATTATGTACAATCCACCTCTTGTGGCACTGCATTATTGGAATCCACCCTACTCATGATGCAGCGTGCCAGCTTTCCCACCTCTTGTGGCACTGCATTATTGGAATCCATTCCCCTCATAATGCCACTGCCAGCATTTGCACCTCTCGTGGCACTGCATTATTGGAATTCAACCCCCCTCATGATGCAGCGTACCAGCTTTCCCACCTTTTGTGGCACTGCATTATTGGAATCCATCCCCCTCATATTGCCACGTGCAAGATTTTCCCACCTCTTGTGGCACTGCATTATTGGAATCCATCCCCCTCATATTGCCACGTGCAAGATTTTCCCACCTCTTGTGGCACTGCATTATTGGAATCCATCCCCCTCATATTGCCACGTGCAAGATTTTCCCACCTCTTGTGGCACTGCATTATTGGAATCCATCCCCCTCATATTGCCACGTGCAAGATTTTCCCACCTCTTGTGGCACTGCATTATTGGAATCCATCCCCCTCATGATGCAGCGTGCCAGCTTTCCCACCTCTTGTGGCACTGCATTATTGGAATCCATCCCCCTCATGATGCAGCATGCCAGCTTTCCCACCTTTTGTGGCACTGCATTATTGGAATCCATCCCCCTCATGATGCAGCGTGCCAGCTTTCCCACCTTTTGTGGCACTGCATTATTGGAATCCATCCCCCTCATGATGCAGCGTGCCAGCTTTCCCACCTTTTGTGGCACTGCATTATTGGAATCCATCCCCCTCATTATGCCACTGCCAGCATTTGCACCTCTTGTGGCACTGCATTATTGGAATTCAACCCCCCTCATGATGCAGCGTACCAGCTTTCCCACCTTTTGTGGCACTGCATTATTGGAATCCACCCTCCTCATGATGCAGCGTGCCAGCTTTCCCACCTCTTCAGGCATCATTATTGGAATCCATCCCCCTCATGATGCTGCGTGCCAGCTTTCCCACCTCTTGTGGCACTGCATTATTGGAATCCATCCCCCTCATAATGCCACTGCCAGCATTTGCACCTCTTGTGGCACTGCATTATTGGAATTCAACCCCCCTCATGATGCAGCGTACCAGCTTTCCCACCTTTTGTGGCACTGCATTATTGGAATCCACCCTCCTCATGATGCAGCGTGCCAGCTTTCCCACCTCTTCAGGCATCATTATTGGAATCCATCCCCCTCATGATGCTGCGTGCCAGCTTTCCCACCTCTTGTGGCACTGCATTATTGGAATCCATCCCCCTCATATTGCCACGTGCAAGATTTTCCCACCTCTTGTGGCACTGCATTATTGGAATCCATCCCCCTCATATTGCCACGTGCAAGATTTTCCCACCTCTTGTGGCACTGCATTATTGGAATCCATCCCCCTCATGATGCAGCGTGCCAGCTTTTCCACCTCTTGTGGCACTGCATTATTGGAATCCATCCCCCTCATGATGCAGCGTGCCAGCTTTCCCACCTCTTGTGGCACTGCATTATTGGAATCCATCCCCCTCATGATGCAGCGTGCCAGCTTTCCCACATTTTGTGGCACTGCATTATTGGAATCCATCCCCCTCATGATGCAGCGTGCCAGCTTTCCCACCTTTTGTGGCACTGCATTATTGGAATCCATCCCCCTCATGATGCAGCGTGCCAGCTTTCCCACCTTTTGTGGCACTGCATTATTGGAATCCATCCCCCTCATAATGCAGCGTGCCAGCTTTCCCACCTTTTGTGGCACTGCATTATTGGAATCCATACCCCTCATGGTGCAGCGTGCCAGCTTTCCCACTTCTTGTGGCACTGCATTATTGGAATCCATCCCCCTCATGGTGCAGCGTGCCAGCTTTCCCACCTTTTGTGGCACTGCATTATTGGAATCCATCCCCCTCATGGTGCAGCGTGCCAGCTTTCCCACCTTTTGTGGCACTGCATTATTGGAATCCATCCCCCTCATGGTGCAGCGTGCCAGCTTTCCCACTTCTTGTGGCACTGCATTATTGGAATCCATCCCCCTCATGATGCAGCGTGCCAGCTTTCCAACCTTTTGTGGCACTGCATTATTGGAATCCATCCCCCTCATGGTGCAGCGTGCCAGCTTTCCCACTTCTTGTGGCACTGCATTATTGGAATCCATCCCCCTCATGGTGCAGCGTGCCAGCTTTCCCACTTCTTGTGGCACTGCATTATTGGAATCCATCCCCCTCATGATGCAGCGTGCCAGCTTTCCAACCTTTTGTGGCACTGCATTATTGGAATCCATCCCCCTCATGATGCAGCGTGCCAGCTTTCCCACTTCTTGTGGCACTGCATTATTGGAATCCATCCCCCTCATGATGCAGCGTGCCAGCTTTCCCACCTCTTGTGGCACTGCATTATTGGAATCCATCCCCCTCATGATGCAGCGTGCCAGCTTTCCCACTTCTTGTGGCACTGCATTATTGGAATCCATCCCCCTCATGATGCAGCGTGCCAGCTTTCCCACTTCTTGTGGCACTGCATTATTGGAATCCATCCCCCTCATGATGCCACGTGCGAGCTTTCCCACTTCTTGTGGCACTGCAGAGTGTTTTCACTTCAACGTTCAGCAACCATAATACACATGGATGGAAGTCACTTGACAGATGACTACGTTAGACTCACGCTGCAAATAGGGTCGCATGAACGCGTCCAGAGAAGAATTGCAGCCTGTCTTTTCACTGTGCACTCATTTGTAAATCCGGTCGTTGTTCATGTATAAATAAACCAGCACCAGCACCAGTACGTGACAGTTCCACTCCAAGTGGTATCGGCAATAGTCGGCCTCAACAGAGCACAGTCGCCCGACTAGATGATTGCTCCCTTGATGATCATTGATGTCACGCTCAAGCGACTCGAGCAGCTTTGGCTTATTACCTACCCCTGGTTCCCTTACTTCCGGGCCCTATGCAGACTCAAGACATGGGGGAGAAGTCGTCAAAGCCAGGGACAAGGGATTTTAATTCGTGTGAACCGCTTTGCAACATGGCAGGCACGTCGCAGAACGTTGCTTCTCGGCTCACTGCGGCATGCAAAATAAGGCAGCGTGTAATACTCTGCGCGTGCCAACGGCGTCCTAAAAGCATCCAGGTGAGAAAGGATTCCAGCTCGACAGTTGCGCCATAGTAGCTTCCCTTCCCAACACGATGTATTAGAGGAAAGGACCGTCAGCACTGCACGCACACCTCGGGAAAGATTCAAACATGCCGTTTACAAGGACAAGCCGCACATTTGAATGTAAACGCCCCCCTTTATCTTTTCGTTTGCATCAAAGTTAATTAAACGTTAAACGTAAAAAAATCATTTCTCAGTGCTTTTCCTGGTTGAATTTAACAACTTACCCTGGGTAGAGCCTACATCGTTCAAAAAGGAAGTTGCTTTCAAATGATCTGAAAAAGAGTGCATTACCCCATCCACAGTGACTCTTAACACAGCTGGGTAAGCCATATAGTATGACCCTGTCTCCTCCCTTGCAAGCTGTTCAGCTTCCACACATAACTTCCTCTGTGCTACTATCACTTTGCTGAAGTCATTAAAAAGCATAATGGTGCACTTTTCACCCCATTTAAGTACACCTGGGTGCCTGGATCTTCTGAACAGCATTTCTTTCACAGGATATCTCAAACGTCGCCAGAAAAGCACGTGGCGGCTGATCAGTCCCAGGTTTTGAGGCAATGGTACTGTGTGCTCGATCCATTTCTAAGATTTTTCCAGGTGAAGGTCTAACAGCTTTGGCAATACTTTCTGTACAAAATCCATAGGATGACCATTCTCTACACCCTCTGGAAACCCAGTAATCCTCAGGTTGGATCTCCTACTATTATTTTCTTGTTCAGAGATCTTCTTGTTGGCTGTCTCCAAAGATCCTGACAGGGTTGATACTCATGACTCCAGGGCCAGAAATCTGTCTTCGGATCCAGAGACCCTGGTTCCCAGCTCTTCAGTGCGCTTCTTAACCATGGATTGATCTTTCTTCATTTCCGAAACGGTCGCTTGATCTTCCCAATAGACAGCACAACTCCATCCATGATTTCAGTTGGTCCTCAGCAGACGGGCCTTCAGGCCTGACCACAATCAGGCTCTTATCACTTTCATCTCTAACTCTCTTAGATGGCTGGGAATCTTCATTTAGAGCATTAGCAGGTCCCAAATCTGGATCTTCTGGAGGAAGGAGCATCGGCCATTTCAGCTGAATCTGCAATATTATATTCAATTATATATATTAGTAAGGCTGCCTGGGCAGGAGCAACACTCTCAAGCTGCCATTTCTGCAACTGCCATTTCTAGAATCTGCCCTTTCAATTGCGGTTTTCTCATGTAACTACTACTTTGTTGGTCACAGCCAACCTGGTACACTATCCTGACGGGTACTGTGACTATGAAGATTGCTTTGGCTCTCTTTTCATATGGGTGCAAATCCCAGACTCACCTTTTTGTGTATTTTTAATTGGTCTTCTTCTCACTTGGTGCCTGGTGCACTATCCTGACGGGTACTGTGACTATGAAGATTGCTTTGGCTCTCTTTTCATATGGGTGTGGATCCCAGACTCACCTTTTTGTGTATTTTTAATTGGTCTTCTTCTCACTTGGTGCCTGGTGCACTATGCTGATAGGTACTGTGACTATGAAGATTGCTTTGGCTCTCTTTTCATATGGGTGTGGATCCCAGACTCACCTTTTTGTGTATTTTTAATTGGTCTTCTTCTCACTTGGTGCCTGGTGCACTATCCTGACGGGTACTGTGACTATGAAGATTGCTTTGGCTCTCTTTTCATATGGGTGTGGATCCCAGACTCACCTTTTTGTGTATTTTTAATTGGTCTTCTTCTCACTTGGTGCCTGGTGCACTATCCTGACGGGTACTGTGACTTTGAAGATTGCTTTGGCTCTCTTTTCATATGGGTGTGGATCCCAGACTCACCTTTTTGTGTATTTTTAATTGGTCTTCTTCTCACTTGGTGCCTGGTGCACTATGCTGATAGGTACTGTGACTATGAAGATTGCTTTGGCTCTTTTCATATGGGTGTGGATCCCAGACTCACCTTTTTGTGTATTTTTAATTGGTCTTCTTCTCACTTGGTGCCTGGTGCACTATGCTGATAGGTACTGTGACTATGAAGATGGCTTTGGCTCTCTTTTCATATGGGTGTGGATCCCAGACTCACCTTTTTGTGTATTTTTAATTGGTCTTCTTCTCACTTGGTGCCTGGTGCACTATCCTGACGGGTACTGTGACTATGAAGATTGCTTTGGCTCTCTTTTCATATGGGTGTGGATCCCAGACTCACCTTTTTGTGTATTTTTAATTGGTCTTCTTCTCACTTGGTGCCTGGTGCACTATGCTGATAGGTACTGTGACTATGAAGATTGCTTTGGCTCTCTTTTCATATGGGTGTGGATCCCAGACTCACCTTTTTGTGTATTTTTAATTGGTCTTCTTCTCACTTGGTGCCTGGTGCACTATGCTGATAGGTACTGTGACTATGAAGATGGCTTTGGCTCTCTTTTCATATGGGTGTGGATCCCAGACTCACCTTTTTGTGTATTTTTAATTGGTCTTCTTCTCACTTGGTGCCTGGTGCACTATCCTGACGGGTACTGTGACTATGAAGATTGCTTTGGCTCTCTTTTCATATGGGTGTGGATACCAGACTCACCTTTTTGTGTATTTTTAATTGGTCTTCTTCTCACTTGGTGCCTGGTGCACTATCCTGACGGGTACTGTGACTATGAAGATTGCTTTGGCTCTCTTTTCATATGGGTGTGGATCCCAGACTCACCTTTTTGTGTATTTTTAATTGGTCTTCTTCTCACTTGGTGCCTGGTGCACTATGCTGATAGGTACTGTGACTATGAAGATTGCTTTGGCTCTCTTTTCATATGGGTGTGGATCCCAGACTCACCTTTTTGTGTATTTTTAATTGGTCTTCTTCTCACTTGGTGCCTGGTGCACTATGCTGATAGGTACTGTGACTATGAAGATTGCTTTGGCTCTCTTTTCATATGGGTGTGGATCCCAGACTCACCTTTTTGTGTATTTTTAATTGGTCTTCTTCTCACTTGGAGCCTGGTGCACTATGCTGATAGGTACTGTGACTATGAAGATGGCTTTGGATTAGGTTTGTGGGTGCGGGTCCCAGATTCGCCTTCGTGATTCTCCCTTCTGTTAGCTGTCTGCCAACCGTCCCTTTCTCCTCAACCTCTCTGGAGAGCTTACAGTAGTCTTTGGTTGTTTGTGGATGCCTCAGGGCTTCTCAGCTTCACTCTGTGGCTTCCAGGGACTGTGACTGCTTGCTCTGCGTTGACTCCCAGCCTCTGAGCTGCATGGCTTTGCTTCACCACGCTCTCCAGGCTACCCATCTGGCTAGGGCCCGGGGTTCTGCTCCTCTCTGGTGTTCATTTGCGACGGATGCCTCAGGAACGCTTCTACCAACGGGTAAGTGTCCTGCTCCTGGTACTGTCTGTGTCCCGTCTCCTCTACTGCTGTCATGATTCAAAGCTCCTGCTTCCTTCTGGGAGTGCTCCTATCATCCGCAAGTCCTTCTTCTCTTTTAATGTTCCGATTTGCTTGACGAAAATTGACTAGTGTGTTTGTAGTGCTTTGGCGGATTATACCACATTACTTCACAATTCTTCCTCGCCACAGTACTATAGTCATCCCTGTACTCAATGTTCTTCCTAGTCTCAGTGTTTCCTGTGGAAGTGACATTGTCTATTCTGCAGACCTACGTGGAAGTGTGTGGGGTTATTATGTCCTGTGCAGGGTAATGGGGTGCGGGAGGTTAGGGCGTAAGGGAATTATACCACGTTTCTGCCAAAGTGTCCTCCCTTGACCCATAGGGTTTTTTTCCCCCCTCCCCATCAGATCCACCCTCGGGGGGAGTATCGGGCAGCGGCCTCACCTCCATGGCAGCAGTGTCGACATCCTGGGATTCGTTGCAGTACCCACCACTGAAAGCTCTATATTTATTCAGATCTCCACATATTAAAATTACTACAAATCAACATTACCCTGCTCCCCCTACTCCTATGCCAGGCTCCTACCCCACCTCTTGCAGGTCCTAAAAAACCAGCAACCTATAAAAACAGCAGCAGAAGGTGTGCAATGCGAGACTAAACAAACATATCACTACAGGGCATGTTTAACAGTTTCACTCAATCGACTGTGGGGGAAGTGCTCTGGATGGCCCAAGCACCTTCAATGACTGGCAGTAACGGGGGACGAAGTGAATGCTGGTTCTACCGCCGATATATATATATATATATATATATATATATATATATATATATATATATACCTCTTCAATCAATCTGGAACCAGTGGAGTAACTTTGTCCCTCCCTAAAATTACGCCCATGTCTGGAACGGAGGGGGAGCTAGTACATCTTGAAAATATCCCATCACTGTGCCCAGCGACTAAAAGCCTAAGAAAGACACTTCTAACAAAAGAAATGCTTTGATGCCATAGTTAAGATGCCTTTTCTCGTCCGCATTTTGTCCTGCAGGCTGGTGACCGCTGTGAAGGTGAGCAGGTCCCTTCAGCAAGTGCCCAAATGGGGAGGGCTCGGATGCAGCCATTTAACTGCTGAACATTAGCAGGACATTAGTTGAAACAAAGACAAGTGTGAAAAGGGCCCCCCAGGACGACAGAGAATGGAGAGGGGGTCCTTTTATTCCAGCAGCAGGGCCCTCATGACAGCCAGAGCTGAGGAAAATGTCCCGGTCCGCTCTAAAATGCAGTGGCATTGGTAGGGTAGGGTAGGGTGGGGTCAGGTGTTGCCCAGGCCCCTCCTCTGAAATACTGACCCCCTTTTGGTCTCGCAGCTACAGTAGCATACCGAGCAGAGGGCCAGGGAAGGCAAGCTGCCCCCCAGAGGCTCTTCTGAGAGCCAGACCGGGATATTTTTCAGTGAATAGGAGGGAGTGATCAGATGTGAGATGGGTGCATAATGTTGCAAGCTTTATGAAATGACTAGGGCCTTAAAACCCAAGGGGGATTGGTTAGGCTCACATTAATATGCATGATGCTGTTGTGACTTTGCATGCAGGATGGGGAGAATAAAACTAAAGCCATACTCCCATTGCTCAACATATTTCTATGACAATGTATATATTGTATAGTTTTACTCTGAAAGGATAATTTATTATATAATGGGGGTTGCTTCCAAGGCATTGCTATATAAAGTATTATTTAAGGGCATGAAATGCAAAGCAAGACCTTAATAACTATCTATATCAACTAAACCTTGGAAGATGTGCTCAGTTGCTTAAATTGTCCGCATCCCAGGTTTCACCATTTAACCAAAGTGTGTGATCCTGGGCAAATTATGTAATCGCACTGTTTTATCTGCAGCTCTGTAAGTGATTCACTTCATATCTTACTTTAATATATCATGCTTTTATTTAAAAAAAATCTTAATGACTATAGAATTGCTCCATATAGAATAATGGTGCCATTTAGTTATTTTGCGCCACAAAATTATTTGCCACTTGGCTTACTTATGGCAACTTATTCTAAAGTCACTTCCATGGTGCCTCCAAGCATCACAGACGGATGATGCTCCTTGCAATGTCCATTTCGAGGGGATTGGGTCCTCCGACGTATTCCATATCTATGACAGGTAATCACCACAGCTGTGCTGCTTCGGAAACTTTTTTCGGCTCCTGCGTCGATGCACCGTCGTCGAGGACCTCCTCCGACGTCATCCGATGTGATAAGTAGGATGCACGACGCCCGTAGCCTCAGTTCCGTTTTTTCCGCGAACGTGTTGCTTCGTGAATCTCAGTTACGCCTCGACTCTTTGGAGTTCTGTTCTTCTCGGTTCTTCGAACATGTTCGTTTTTGTGAGAAAATCCTTCGTAAGAAGATGTCTTCTACTTCGTCTTCGACCCCGCGTCTGGGCTTCAAGAAGTGCGGGGAGTGTGGGTCCAAGATGTCGGTGACAGACTCGCACGACGCCTGCCTCTGGTGCCTCGGGGAGGCCCACGACACGGATGACTGTATCGACTGCCAGTCGCTCACGTCCAAAGCCTTACGGGAACGTAAGAAGAAGTTGTCGGTAGGTCGGGTGTCCAAGCCCCGGAAGTCGAAGTCTGCAGGGCTTTCGACGGATGATTCGAGAGGTGACTCTCCGCGTCCTCGTCGGAAGTCTCATGGGTCTCCTTCTAGGAGTCGGTCTCGCCACTCCTCGGCCTCTTCGAGGCATTCTCGGAAGCGCCGACAGCGGTCGTCTTCCAGGTCCTCTTCTGAGGACTCTGCCCGGCACGTCGCTTACCCCACCAGCCGTGTGACGCCGGAGGAATGGGCTTCCTTCGGGAAGAAAATGCGGGCGATTCTTGAGTCGCAGGGTACTAAGCCATCCGCGCCCCCAAGTGGGGTCGGCCGTGAAAGGTCGAGAGACACCGCTCGCAAGAGTGGTCGCACGAGTCACGGGAGAGGTCCCGTTCGGACAAGGGGACTCATTCTCGACATACCCGTTCCAGGTCCCGGTCCTCGACGCGCTCGAGACCGTGTGCACCTGTGATGTCTTCGAGGAAGACATCGACGCTTGAGGCGTCGATGGCGTCGACAGGCTTTCTCAAGGCTCCGGCTCCGAGGAAGTCGTCAAAGCCGTCGACGCTCAGGTCGTCGAAGGACACGCTCGGCGCTCCGGCTTCGAGGACTGTGTCGACGCCGTTGATGCTGGCGGCACTGCATCTGACGTCGATGCCGATTTACTCGACGCCGATCCTCTCAGCGCCAATGCCTGTTCTCTCGACGCCAGCGCCGATTCACTCGACGCCTTTCGAGGCAGGGGTGTCGGAGGTACCCCGTGGCACCGGGGAACCCCCTAGAAAGGCTCTGGCTAAGAGCAAGCACTCTCGAGTGCCTTCTTTTCAACACCTGGAATATATTTCGGAGGTGGATGAGGACTCTGATGGCCTGGTTCCTAGTCAGGTTCCAGATGAGATGATCTCAGGCCATAGCCAGTTTGACGATTTGAGGCAGTCACTGCATGATACCAGTGGACTGGACACCTCTCCGGAGGTGGAGTTTTGTAGGCCTGAGCCTGGCTCTCATGCCGATTCCTCGTACCGGCGCCTTATGGCTAGGGTCTCCGAGTACTTGGGATGGTCTGCTCCCCCAGGGGAGTTTGTGCAGGATGATCTCATGGACATCCTTGATGTTGGTCCCCCAACTGACCCGGTACTGCCGTTTCATATGGCTCTACAGAGAAGGGTGGCGGCGGCTTGGACTGCTCCGGAGAGTCTCCCGGCGGTGGGCAGGTCCTTGTCGCGAAAATACCATCTAGCCAGTAGTGACCCCTGGTACTTGACCAGGCACCCCACTCCGGAGAGTTTGGTGGTGCAGGCGGCCACGGCCCCGGCAAAGCAGGCGTCGTACCCTACCATCCCTCCTGATAGGGACGACAAACGTTTTGATGGCTGGGCGAAGAAAGTGTTTTCTTCAGGTGGTATGGCGCTTCAGGCGGCCAACTCCATATGTGCCTTGTCTTGTTTTACACAGACTCTGTGGAACTGTGTTGCGTTTGCGGCTGAACATATTCCCGAAGGGGACGAACGGGAGGGTTTCCTTGCTATGGTCCAGGATGGTAAGGATGCCATGTGTGAGTCCGTTCAGTCGGGTTTGGACATGGTTGAATGCGTCAGCAGGTCCATGGCGGCGAGCACCATGATACGCAGGTTTGCGTGGTTGTGGAAGTCGGGGTTTGCTCCTGATGTGCAATCCCGGCTCCTCAATATGCCCTTTGACGGTGAACACCTTTTTGGCAGCAAGGCTGACGAGAGCCTTGAGAGACTGCAGCCAAATCGTTGGGTGCTGCAGTCAGGCAACCTCAGCTTTTTCGTCCTAAGGGACAGCAATGGAGGGGTGGTTCCTTTTGTTATTACTCCTCCTTTGGTAAAGCGAGAGGAGCTGGCAGTCAAAGAGGCCAACGCAGGGGTACCAGAGGTGGACGACAGGGTACCCGTGGTGCCAAGGCCGCTCGGCAGTTGCCTCTTTGCCCTCAGGTAACGCTGCAGCTGCTACCACTCAGTAATGAGGCCATGTCCCAAGGCTGGCGCAGCATCTTGTAGAGTGGCGTGCCATTACTTCAGATGTGTGGGTTCTGGAGATCATAACCCACGGCTACTGTCTTCCCTTTCGGCAGAGGCCTCATGACAATCCACCAGGGAACCTCTCTTTGAAGAGTCCGGATCCGCTCCTTGCGCAGGAAATTGAAGCCCTGCTGGAGAAAGGCGCCATAGAACTGGTGCCTGTAGCGGAGAGGAACAAGGGATGGTATTCCCCTTATTTTTTGATTTCGTAGAAAGACGGGGGATTGAGACCCATCATGGACTTGCGCGGTTTGAACAACTCCTCAGGAATGACAAGTTCAAGATGGTTACTCTCTCTCAAGTCCTCCAGGCCCTTCAGCTTCAGGACTGGTTGGTGTCTCTCGACCTCAAGGATACTTACTTCCATGTGCCGATCCATCCCAAGCACAAGAAGTACCTGAGGTTCGCGGTTGGCGACTCGCACTTTCAGTTTCGGGTCCTGCCGTTCGGATTGACCTCGGCCCGAGGGTTTTCACCAAGCTCATGGTGGTGGTGGCAGCGCATCTCAGGAAAGGAGGGATTCACGTCTACCCCTACCTGGACGATTGGTTGATCAGGGGGAGCTCTCCCGAGCAAGTCCTGGGTCATCTGTCCGTCACCTGCCACTCCCTTCACAGGCTGGGCTTCTCCCTCAATTTAAAGAGGTCCCATTTGACGCCAACACAGCGGCTCCAGTACATCGGAGCAGTGCTCGACACTTCCCTGGGGCAGTGTTTTCCTCCCCAGGTGAGGTCTCTTCAAGTTCAGCAGATGGTGCACAAGTTTCAGCATGCCCAGACGCTCCCAGCGTTCGAGTTGTTGAGGTTGCTCGGCCTCATGGCATCCTGCATTCTTCTGGTGCCAGAGGCTCGCCTGCGGATGAGATCTTTGCAGTGGGCACTCAAGATGCAATGGTCGCAGTCCTCCGGCAGGATGTCGGACCCGGTTCAGGTGCCGCCCTCGGTCGCCCAGGACCTTCTGTGGTGGGACGTCAAAGGCAACTTGATGAAGGGGGCTCCGTTTTGGCTTCCCTGGCCTTACGGGATGGGGAGCTCATGCCAACGAGCTGACAGTCAGCGGTCGTTGGTCTCCGGCGGAGTCCAGACTCCATATCAATCTGTTGGAGCTGAGGGCCGTCGGGCTAGCCCTGAAGGCTTTTCTGCCGACTGTGCGAGGAAAGAATGTCCTGATCCTGACGGACAACACAGTGGCCATGCACTACCTCAACAAAAAGGGGGGGGGGGTCACTTCCTCTGTGCAGGGAGGCGATGCAGCTCAAGTTCTGGGCCATCCAGCAGGAAGTTTCGATCTCGGCAGTTCATCTGGCCGGAGACGAAAACGTGATGGCGGACGCTCTGAGCAGGCAGAGCACGATCTCTCACGAGTGGGATTTGGCTCAGGAGATTCTCCTGGAGATCTTCGCCCTTTGGGGGACCCCTCAAGTGGATCTCTTTGCCTCCAGTGTCAACCGGAAGTGCGAGAGGTTCTGCTATCTGGAATTTCCTCCAAAAGGAGCCTTAGGAGACGCGTTTGTGGTGGAGTGGTCATTCCCACTGCTGTACGGTACGCGTTTTCTCCAGTACCCTTCATCCCGCAAGTGCTGCGGAGGTTACGGAAGTTCGGTTCCTGGATGATCCTCATTGCTCAGGCGTGGGCTCGGAGGACGTGGTACCCGGACCTTCTCGACTTGTCCATCTGCCCTCCACGTCGTCTTCCCTACCGAGACGATCTGCTCTCACGGGAGGGGGGTCAGGTTCTCCATCCAGAGGTCAGATCCCTTAACCTTCACGCTTGGCTTCTGAAAGGTTGAGGTATAAGGATTGGGACCTCCCTGAAGACGTGATGGAGGTGTTGCTCTCGGCCCGACGGCCAGCAACAAAGTCTCTGTACCGTTGCCGTTGGCGTAAGTTCTGCGACTGGTGCAGAGTTCAGAATGTGGATCCTTTTGCATGTGACATCCCCATGGTTCTGTCCTTTTTACTTTCTTTGGCCCACAGGGGCTTGCAAGTGGGTACCATTAAAGGTTACCTGGCGGCGCTGTCCATCTTTAAGCGCTCGTCTGAAGAGTGTTCCTACTTTAAAATCCCTTTAATTTCACAGTTTCTGAAAGGGCTCACTAATGTGTTCCCTCCGTCACCTTTCCTGGTGCCCGATTGGGATTTGAACCTTGTTCTCAGGTTTCTAACGGGTGCTCCCTTTGAGCCTTTGCACTCTTGTCCTTTGAGACTGTTGACTCTTAAAACTGTATTTTTAGTTGCGGTCACTTCCGCTCGCAGAGGGAGTGAGTTACAGGCACTTTCAGTTAAGCCTCCCTTCATGTTTTCCGTAAGGACAGGGTTGTCCTTAGAGTCCGTCCTTCTTTTCTTCCGAAGGTAGTGACGGAATTTCATTTGGCCCAGAAGGTTGTTCTTCCGGCATTCTATCCTCCTCCGCATCCTGCTAAGGAAGAGGAGAGGCTCCATAGGCTTGATCCTAGGAGAGCTTTAAGCTTTTATGTTTCACGCATGTCCCGGGTCAGAGTGGACGATCAACTCTTTATTGGTTACGCTGGAAAGCGTTTGGGACAAGCTGTGACGAAACAGACTTTGTCTCGCTGGATTATTTTGGCCATCTCGGAGTGTTACCGCTTGGCGGGTAAGGACCCACCGGCTGGCTTGCGGGCCCATTCTACCAGGGGTATGGCTGCATCTACTGCCCTGCAGAGGGGTGTTCCTATTCGCAACATCTGTGATGCAGCCACCTGGGCTTCAGTACATACATTTGTACGTCACTATTCCCTCGATTCCATCCGAGGACAGGATCTGGCCTTTGGCAAGGCGGTCCTTTGCTCTGTTATTTGATTGGCAATTCTAAATTTTAATTCTAAATTCTTTCCCTCCTCCTTGCTCTGGTACTGCTTTGGGAGTCTGTCATAGATATGGAATACGTCGGAGGACCCAATCCCCTTGAAGAACAAGTTACTTTCTTACCTGGTAACGTTCTTTCGATGGGATGGTCCGACGACGTATTCCATATCCCTCCCGCCCTGCCTTCCCCGCTGCAGAATTTCTTATGCGATTGCAGCTTACGTTCGCGCAAGGCTTTGTGTCTGACTGGCAGTAGACTAATGTCACACGTTCTGGGGGAAAAAACTACAACTGAGGCTACGGGCGGCTTGCGTCCTACTTATCACATCGGATGACGTCGGACGTCGGAGGAGGTCCTCGACGACGGCGCATCGACGTCATAAACGCAGGACGCAGACGCCGAAAAAAGTTTCCGGAGCAGCACAGCTGTGGTGATTACCTGTCATAGATATGGAATACGTCGTCGGACCATCCCATCGAAAGAACGTTACCAGGTAAGAAAGTAACTTGTTCTTCTGTGAAGTCACTTCTGTTGGTGCAATCCATGTGCATATTAGGAGCTCTGCATGTATTTTGCCCCAGAGCGCCTGGACAGAGCTCTAATAAATGTTTCCTGCTTCTGTAATGATTCTAGAGTTTTATGAAATTATTTAATGTTACCAAAAAAGTAGATTGTGGCTTGGGTGGGTGGTTTGGGGGTGCGAATGAGACTGCATTTGGTGGGAAAAGTAGCAGGACTGTTTCGTGGCTCGCCAACCCCCCCTCTCTTGCAATGCTGGATACTCCCCTGCCCCCATACCTGCACTACTCTCTCTGCAGTGCTGCATGTGGTCCGCCTGCACGGCACACACCCAGAGCCGCAATACACCAGGTCGCAATGCTGCCGCCGGGACCAGCTACGGGCACGGCAGATGCAGTGAAGAACGCACCATAAAGGTGCACACAGAACAGCGGCATAGCGTGAGGGTCAGCAGTCAGGGTCCAGGGCTTGCCATTGCTACTGCATGCGGGCGCACGCATGTGCAGCTAGGTGAAAAGGCAAACCCTTCCCCCTGCCCTGTCTGAGGGAGTGAGGGCACAGTGAAAAAAGACCCCAACAATCGGCCGGCCCAGCCACTGTTTGTTGAATTCAAATTGGGGTGTTGGCGGGTAGCGCACCCCTGACAAGGCATTCCCGGCCGAGCCCCAGCTTCGCTGAGGGAAGCAGGGAGCCCGGTAATTGTATCTGCTGTTCCCCTTTCCCCAGTCGTCACTTGCACGTTTGCAGGCTTTTCGCACAGCCTGTTCACTTTCTTTTGGCCTGAAATGGACACACTGCCCTCGAGACATCAGAGTGGATCCATCTCTGCAGAAGACACTGCATTAAAGGAGTCTTGTCGGTATTTGACTGCTGTTATAGCGCGCATACTGACACACTGTGCTCCTCTAGTTCACGTGCCCGCTCTGGATATTCTCCCTGCTTTTGCTACATTTGCACTATAAAAGGTCCACACAAAGACATTGCTGAGAAAGGAACCCACAGCGCCAATTGCGATCTGCACAGACCTTCCAGAAAAGCACCCACAGCCAGATGCGAGATGCACAAAAAGGCATTGCCACGAACCGTGGGTATTAATGGCACACTTATGAAAGGCCACCTACAGCAGATGCGATCAGGACACAATATGGACACTGCATCATTTCAAAGTGCAAAAAATGGCAGGTGTCCATTACCAGCCAATGACCACAGGCAACATCTGAACAAATTGCCCATGAAGGCGCGCTGGGCTATATATAGAGTTTTGGAGATATACCGATACATATTTTCAATATCGATATAGGGGACAATATCGTTAACATCAAGCTATATACATATATACAACAGAATTGTTTGCTGTATAAATGCACGATTTTTACCTCCGCCGCGCCATTTTGCCGGCGGCAATTTGGGAAAATAATGCACATTGCCCTTTTATAGGTGGCCCCTAAATTTTGTCTGTGGCCCCCTAAATTTAATTCGTGGAGATGCCACTGATAAAATGTCCCGGTTTTCAGGCTGTGGAGTCCCCCCACCTCCCCTTAAACCCTACGGTTAGGACCTCCTGAAATGGCCATTTGCATACGGACTTCTGCTATCCCCCTTGAGGCCCCTTAAAGGGCCAGCAGCAGTCCAGATCTGATGGCAGCGACAATCCTCTGCCTTGGTGCTGGTACAAGGTTGTGTGGTCTGGGGGTGGGGCACGGATCTCTGACACTCCTCCTCTAGCCCCAGGGCGGGCAGTGCCATACGGCCCCCTTTGCCACTATCCACGGCAGGGGAGTCTGTCACACGCGTGATAGAGTCGGCATGCGATGCAGCCTTAACTACTGCACGCTTACTTTAAATGTGGCCATTATCGTAAGACGTTATCCTTTGTGGTAAGGGAGATGGGCGCTTCTCCGGAATTGCCAGCAGACCATGGAACGTCACCGCTGTGCTTCCATGCCCTCATCCCTTTCAAGAAGGTCACCTAGACGCTCCCACCAGGGGCGCCGAGTATGCGGGTGCCCTGCAGCCTGAGATCCCCGCCCCCCCCACCCCCCCAGACGACAATGTGCACTGAATGTCCCTATACTCTCAAGGGGACGTTGTGTAAATGCAGTCACCTGCACCCTCTGGAAATTCAAACGTTGGCTCCCCTGGTTCCCACTCACACACCCACCCAGGCTCAGCAGACAATGCTTGGAGGATAAGGAAACGAGCACTGACAAAGCCAATAGGTTCAGCATGCCATATGTCAAATGCTGCACAAATGCCCAGAGAGACTTCCTACCATGAGTGGAGGGTAGCAATGGAATTCACACAATTGCAAGCGATAGCATTTAATAAAGTACTTAAAATGAAGAGAAAAAAAAACTTCAAAGTGTGAACAAAACAAACACTTTTCTGTCAAGTCTCGGACATCTGGGTCTCTTCCTCTCAAATCTAGAGCAGAGGCAGCCATCTGCAACTAAGGGACACGCACTGTGTTCACTTTTCGGCAAATCTCAATGCCAGAAACGTACAAACGAGTGCAAGAATGAAGATTCGCGAAGGCACATACATGTTTATTCATTCAGGAGGACAGCTCAGCGGCAACATGCTCACCTTGGAAGCAAGACGACACAGAGGAACACAGGTTTGGTCCGCGCTGAGAAACCTCTGGGTATTAAGCGCGTTATAAGTAACCTATTATAGCATATCATTCGCATGTGCCATCTACTGCTGCCCACACCAAATAAACTAAAATGGACTGGGCAGCCTAGACCATTATTGCACGTAATGCGTGTGCTACAAAGTACACAAAATACTTCCCAAACTATCTAAAATCAAGAGACTCTGCCAAAGTAGCCTTTCACAGTAACGATTTGACTCGGCTTATCCGTGTGACTATTGTGGTATTTACTGAGCGCTGACCCAGCTCCGAGAAGCCACGCAGCGCTTTAGGAGTCATGGGGGAAGCACGCAGTGAGGGAAGCAGAGGTACAAGGGGAGGGAGAGGCGGTTACTTGGGCAGCAAGTGATCAACAAGCAAACAAGGAAGGATACTGGGGTGAAGATGGCCCGCTCTCAGGCTAGGTGGGGGTGGGGTGAGTGGACCTGGTAGGTTTTAGGGAGGCAGCTTACCTTTGCCTGACTTGCTCCCCAGCCCACACTATGGTGGGAGACGCGCAGTCTATGGAAAGCACATAGGCTCACAAACGCGGTCACGAAGACGGAAAGAAAGGATATCTGCTAAAGCCCTAGTTCATGAAACACTCGTTTGGAAATCTCTCTTGGCCTCTCCCTGGGTTTACTTGTTTGCCAACAAGGAACTTTATGGAGGGACAAACTGCACGTTACCACAGAGTGCTGCTAGAAGTACCTCGCTTTAACTGCCCCCTCCACTCCAAAAATGAGCTTTTATTCTACTCTTAAAATATTAACCTGTACATATCATGCACTTACCTCATCTCTGCAAAGTATTTATTTACACACAAAACATTCCCACCAGTAACTTCTGTTACACAATACTTTCTCTGAAAAGGACCAAAAGTAAACTCGGGGGTGGGCTAGAGTATTAGTAGAATGATACTTCGGCGGATGTGCCCGCAGTCGCGACACACCGCGGGCAAAGGTATCCCCAGAGCTGGTTCTAGAACTGTCCAGTAGAAACCGCGGTAGGTGCAAAAGGGGGCAATGCACACATAAGCGAGGCACAAAACAGGGAAAAGTGTACTATACGTCAAAGAAAGCCACGGCCAAGCTGTTTCGCAATACAAGCGCTTCTCCAGGGCTATTGTAGACTGTGACGTATAATTCAAGTAGTCTGTTATTAATATTATGTTTTGGTGGCCAAATTCCCCCAAAGCGCTCAGAGTATTAGTTGCAGGGTGCCTTTGCCAAGCCATTTATTCGCTCTGCTCGTGAGGCTGTTAGTGAATTCTGGGCCCTCGCGGCGCAATTCCAGGAATATGGAAATTGCATTTTAGCCATTATCGATGTGCTCGTTAAGCATGTTCAGTCTTTTCTTTTTAATCCAAAAACATTAGGCCAGGCCCCAACATAGTGACTATGGTGTTCTTTCAAAAAGCCCAGCTCCTAAATCTTAATGTCACATTTTTATTATCCCGAAGCCAGGTCTTTTTTTTATTCTCTGGTAATTTTACAATGGTCATAAAATAGCTATAAAAAGTCACGACCCTTGCGTCTGTGAAAATAGTATCACAAACATTACCAATTGGTCTGCCACAAAAAATGTGTACATGTTCGTTTGGAACCCGTAACTCGCCATTAGGCATCGAGACAGGTCCCCGACACGTCATAAATAACAAATGGCAATACTTGAGTGTACACTGAGGCATAGAGGTGTTAAATTAGAAAAACATGGCGCGTTCCCTTCGCGCGCCTCATTAAACTCACAAGCATGGCAACACGATGCCTAGTCCCTTTTCTGTGTTTATTAGTCCATCCCGCACCTCCAGACCCCTGCTCAGAAATCTCCCGTGGTTGCTGCAGAGAAAACGGGCTCCTTTGCATGGGCCTTGTTTCTCTTATCCTAAACATCGAATCGTTTGCAACAAATGTATGCAAACATAAAAATTGGGCTTAGGGGATTGGGTTGGGGTATTCATTAAAGTGGGCGGGGGCAGAGGCGTCGCTAGGGGGGGCTGAGGGGGCTATAGCTCTGCATCTTTTGGTTGTAGCCCGGATAGAAGCTCAGGGGATACAACCAAAAGGATAGCTACCCCGAGTCCCGGTTAGCATAGCCCTGAATCTTTTACAAACCTAGCAATGCACCTGGCGCAGGGCTGCGGGGTTCCCCTCCCCCCACACATTTATTTTCACATAAATTAGCTGATTTTTTTGCATTTTCAATCTAGAAATGATACGATAGGTAATTTATAATGGGCTTAATACCCAGGGGTTTCTAAGAGCGGACCCGGGGATCGAACCTGTGGTGCTCAGTGTCTTGCTTCCAAGGCAAGCACGTTGCCCCTGAGCTATCCTCCCACGATGCGATGTATTCACGTAGACCCCATTTTGCTGGGAAACAATGTAGCTTTTCTCTATAGAAGAACCCGTATTTCTGTAGTTGAGCTGAGAGCGGCAGCTTCAGGGCCAGCATCTGCTCTCCCAGCACCCAAGGCTGGGCGCCATGATGGCAATCAGTGGGTAGTCCATATGCCACCAGCGGTCAGGGGTGGCCTGTGCTGGGCTCCCGGGCCTTTATCTACCATCATCACGGAGGGGTGAGGGTCGGGATGCCAGGGGGTGGGTTCATGTCCCTATTGTTTCAGAACTGTCTGGAAAGTCATGGCATTTTTGCAGGTTTCTTTCTAGACACATCTGCCTCAGGTGTTTGGATTCGTATTTTGGGCTCAGTAGCGTTTCACTGATTTTTCATCATGGATAGGAACTTTCCAGTATACAACTTGACCTTAGTGACGTCAGTGCAGGCAGTCACTGTTGCTTTTCAGCACCGCGACCGTGCACATGTGGACACCTCACGTGTAAAGGCAGCTTGCACACCGCATGCCGTTTACATGTACGGTCTGACTGCACTCCTGTGCACCAGACTCCTAATGTAACTAGCGTGTGCTAAGACCGCCCAGTCTTAGAGTAAGGTGGAACAGCACTCCCGATCACCTAGAGGAGAGTCCTCAGTGGTGACGCCCATGGGAGAGCTGAAATAATGTTTCCTGTGACAAATCAACTTCCGGAGCACCAGTGGTCCAGGGATGAATATCTGTTTCTAAACCATCAATCAGCCCCACAACTGTAGTACACCAGAAGGCATCCAAACAGATTGGAACACAAGTAAATTATAAACCTCCTTGTCCAATTTTTGGTAACGTGGACGGAACGGCAGGCTTATCTCTGCAAGGTTGTGGATTGTTGGTTAGTTGCAGCACAGCGAAAAAAATACAATTATTACCCAATGATTAAAGGGACTGTCCAGTCAAGGTTGTATAAAATATCAACTTAATTATTACAACAGACAGTTCTTGCACACTATAACATACAACCCATCTTGTAAAGGAACACGGAGGACAGACAGTTTCACGAAAGAAAGGAATGCACTCTGGCAACTGACAGGAGGGTAGTCAGTAAAGCAATGAGTCTTAACTGTTCAAGGTTATTTGGTTTCAGCAACAAAGGAGCAAGGGGTCATATGTTACTAGGGGCCTTCGGAGAAGGACCAGGGGACAGAACCACAATGTACCTGGTGCTTGAGATGATCTTGGTGCTCGACAACGTCGAGTCGATTCCAGGACGCTATGCAGCTCCTGCAAGAGGGTTCACAACGGGACACAGCCGCAGGTATCGGGCCGCAGGCAGTTCGGCAAGCAAGGCTGGATGGCTGGACTACACGGCGGCTCGAGGTCAAGAATCGGTGTCTCTGTGCTGGTTGGTGAATCTGGAATGCTGGTCGAGGTGTCTTGGACAGCTCTAGTGACTGTAGTGTAACAACAGTCAGTGGTGTAGCCGGTCGCAGTTCGAAGGCTCGACTGCCTCGAAAATGTCCTTTAAAGATGGACACTGGTTGATGCTTGTGTGGCACTCCTCCTAGCTTCTTCGCAGGGTTTGTGTCATCCTTTCAAGGCAGACAGCCCAAAGCTGAGGGGAGTGTTTGCAGGCAACGGCCTTGTCCTTTGTTCAGAGACTCTCTGGCACTTCCCACCAAGGAAGCTTGCTGGCAGAATGTAGCAGGGCACGCTGTGTGCTGCCTGTGTACCGGTTCTGGAGCTGCTGGATGGGCCTTCCTGAGTCCGGTATCTCCCCCTGTTCCCTTGGTGATGTTTAGGAGAGGGATCTTGCTTCCCTCTTGGAAATCCTGGCATTCCTTCCCTTCTTGTTACTCCTTGAAAAGTCTTCAGATAAGTGAGGAGCTCAGCCCTCTTTTAAAGCCAAATCGGCCCCAGTGATTGGTGCAGGCTAAGCCCACCTTAATGAACCAATCCTGGATCCTGTGAGAAACCTGAAGGTGTCTCACCCGCCAGTAGCTGGGGATCTGTCATCCAGGTGGCCAGGACACGGGCGTCGCTTTTTTGGATCCTGCTCCCGGGGGTGAACCAGTGCGGGAGGATCACCTGGATGAGGGGCCCTCGGGGAGTTGAATTTGGACACCAGAGGGGGCGACGCGGTATCCCCTTCCTTGTAACTCCTTTTCCCCCATCCTATCAGGTAGGATACCTAGGATCTGAACACTCCGCCCCCCTCCAGCCCCCGCCCCTCCCTTTCCCAACACGAACACTGTTTCACAGACGGCTCACTGTGAGAGAAAATGGACTAACACCCGAGCTGGATACCTGAGATGTCCCAACACAAGCGTCGGCCAGAGTCAGGCAATTACTGATAATTACACACACCTGACTTCCATCACACTTCCCCACATGGATAAAAGACGGGGCACGAAAGCACACTCTGAGCAAGGCAAAACACATGAGAAAGCAGCTGTTCGAAGGTGGCGGTTTAACACAAGGAGAAAGTCGGCAGGACCAGAAAAGGTTACAAAGAGGGAATTGCCCATAGCCTTTTCAGAGGAAGGAAACCGCTACTTTCATGAGCCCTCAAGAATAAGAACCATAAGACCAGGAATTAAAGCTGCGTAAAGGTGCATTGTGTGTCAAAAGTACCCGGGGGTCTCCTGCATTGATAGCCGTGGCGGGGAGGAGCGATTGCCGCCGTGGTACTGTCCTTGGCTCCTACAACAAAGCCGCTTCAGTAAAGTCAGCACAGCCGGGCAGTCGGGGAGAATGATAGCAGAAAGGTCTGTGTGAGAACCAAGGTCGTAAGCAGCAACATTGTATGAAGAAATCTGCAAAGAACAGAGTGTAAGGTGTATGTGATGAACGACGCAAATATAATTGAATATCCAAGGTGTGATGGAACTTTTGAAACCAAGGTAGATGCCATATACCAAGTGGTCCAGTGCCACATGGGTGCTCATTCGAAGGACTCTTAGTCATCCAACTGAAAGTGTAAAATTGTGAATTGTGAAATTGAAGAGGTCCTGCAATGGATCAAGCCAAACCCTGTGCACATTCGAAAGTCTTTGATTGCTAAGTACGAACTGTAATTGGTCCGAGCCCCGCTGAGGGAGACTAATTGTGTAACAGGAATCTAAGCCCTACTGATAGGGTTCCGGGGTGAACCGTGAGCCACCCGAGGAAAAAGATATTCAATAAGCATTGAAAGATGTTCTATAAGCATTGGAGAAGAGGATCTGAGCCCAGAAGAGGGGGATCCAAACTGAAGATTGTGGTAGAAAAGGGATCTGAACCTGGCTGGGGGGCTCCAGGGTGAAAAGTGAATCACCCTACTTGAATACTTAGAAGGGAACATTTTCATTTGTTTGATACATCAGGCCTTCTGGATCAAAAGACTTTTGATAACTTAAAAGACTTGGGCATAGAAGGCTCTGATGCATGTAACAGATCCCTCTCCACGTGCCGAAGAAGCCCAGGCGTGTACTATGCTCGAGTGAACCGCCTTGTCCCTTGCTGAAAACATGGGGAAGAGTGGCCAACGGCCATCCTGACATATCATTTTGTGAACACTTCTTTCTTTTCCAGGAACATTGGCCCACACTATTTGTAACTTAGCGATAAGGATTGGTAATAGGTTTTTTAGTATATGCACTTGTGTTTTGACAAGACTCACCTAGGACTGCATTATCATTATTTTGATGGTCGTAGCTTGCTCCCATCCTAGGTTTAGGTTTAGATAGGCATTTGTCACCCCCTTAACAAAGTTTAATAAACACCCTTGAACTGTGTTCACTTGTGTCTGTCTTACTTCGATACTATGCCTTCCTTACATTCCCTATCAACAATGCGTAAGGTCAGGACCAGAGTGCTTTGCAACAGGAAAGGTAAAAGGTGACAACATGTACTCCTTAATACCACCCATCTTCCTGTCTGTTGTAGATCAAAGTGTCTCTCTGGTTAACTGAAGTTTGTGGTGACAACAGACTTCTGTCTCCCTCATCACATACTTGATCCCTCTAAAAGGGGTCCGCTCTGCAGGGATTGCCTACGGTAAATAGTGGACCCAGACATGCCATTCAATGTCATTCATACAGAGGGGTGAAAGCTAGCTTCAAGGTGACGCATTGCATATCAAAGAGATGTTCGTTTTCCTGCCCATTGTTAGGTTCTGTGACCAGGCCTATTCGCAGGCCTGCTTCAATTAACTCATCAGTATGCGTCGCCACCACACAGAACCTGGACAATAGAAAGGGGTGGATCCATGGAGCCTTTGATATTTAATTAGGCTGGCCATGGGAGGAGGAAGCCATGGCTCATTTGGGGTTTCAGCCCCCCTGCTGTCTGCAGTCCTTGACAATCTGTAGCTAGCAACTGCCTCCCAGGAAGGGCTGATACTATGCACATAACCCCTGAGGCGGCACGAGTCTTGTGCGCCAAAGACCGACCATAAGGTGTTAACTTATCCCTGTCAAGTTTGACCCTACCCTCAGCACTTTGGTGTTGGACAGGGAGTATATTAGGGGAATAATGAAGTTCAAGGTTGGGCTCATTTTATGCACCCTCAACATCACACCCAGAGAAGTCATCCCTTTGAATTTGCATTAGGAAACCTCTCCATTACAATCTATTCACCACACAACTTCCTTGGGTAAAGGGAGTGTCCACGACGAGCCCCCATGCATCTTAAGTCATCCCTGAAATCACCCATGAGAGCCCCTAGACAAATAGCACCAGTGTAAGATAATGGGCTAAGAGGATAGCTCAGGGGCAACATGCTTATCCTGGAAGAAAGACCACACCAAGCAGCACCCAGTTGCGCCATTAGAGGCTGGACTCTGGCATGAAGCACGATATTATAGACTAATTTCATTTTTTGTTGTAGTTTGGTAATTTGCATAAACTAGAAGAGCATTTTGGGAACATGGGAACAAACACACATTTTCCTATATGGCATATCTGTTAGAGTGACTCTGGCCTGCAACCCTTCTAAGCATAGAAGAATTATTTCATCCATGATAACACAGTAGCAGTAAAGTGAAGGCAAACTACAAGTCATATATACTAATGTGGAGAAAGTCAGTCTTTGGGAATTGGGTCCTGTTGGCTGTCCTGCTTTAGTAGGCAGATGGCTAACTTGCAAATATATTTTTCACAGTATGTTAATCTCTCTGTCACCACTGCGAGTCATTAACATCGTGCTGGGTGAATATTTGTGGGGGACTGAAGCAGCTCCAGCAGCTCCAGCAGCACCACAGCTCTGGGACAGTTTGAAGACTGCAGGGGCTCTGCCCTGGCTAGCTCTGGCCCACTTAAAGCCCTGGGTACATGTTATCCTAGCATCAGAACAGCACTCGTTTTAAGAAAGGCAGCCACAAGGAAGATTATATTTTGAGTTAATAAGCCATGAAGAAAGTATGTGTCCCGTAGCATGGATGCAGCACACAGATTGTGAGCCATGTAAAAAGGTAGATGTGGTGTAGCACAAATACAGGCTAGGAATTGGAAGCTCGTAGGGAATACAAATAGAGACTTGTTATAGATGAAGACACAAACGAGCAGCCTCACAGAATCTGCAAGTGCTTCGAAATGGTTACAGGGGGTAGACTGGAAGCAACAAGGAAGAAACACATGCCAAGGCATCGAGGATCCAGACTAGAAGGTTTCTTTATCTAGAGGATCCCGTCTAGAAGGTGTCTGTATCTAGAGGATCCAGTCTAGAAGGTGTCTGTATCTAGAGGATCCAGTCTAGAAGGTGTCTGTATCTAGAGGATACAGACTAGAAGGTGTCTGTATCTAGAGCATCCAGACTAGAAGGTGTCTGTACCTAGAGGATCCAGTCTAGAAGGTGTCTGTATCTAGAGGATACAGACTAGAAGGTGTCTGTATCTAGAGGATACAGTCTAGAAGGTGTCTGTATTATCTAGAGCATCCAGACTAGAAGGTGTCTGTATCTCGAGGATCCATTCTAGAAGGTGTCTGTATCTAGAGGATCCAGTCTAGAAGGTGTCTGTATCTAAAGGATCCAGACTAGAAGGTGCCTGCATCTGATAATAGACTGAGATTTGCAGAGAGTCATGGTTTTCCAGGAGTGTTGTCACAAGCGCACCAAGAAACACGACTTTGTGATGTGCAATACACCAATGATCACTATTATGTGTGAGGCAGCATTATAGCCAGTGAAACCAGAAGTGAGGATTTTTTTAAAGTGTACCATGAGAAGTAAATTACTCTAGGGGCTGACAATACTTGGGGACTGGCAATATTTTTTACAAGTTGGGCACTATGCGATTAAATGCGAGGCTCAGGATCACACACTTTGGTGAAGCTGGTCTTTGAGCCCAGTCCAGTATTTCGAAACGTGACCATAATGTTGCCCAATCCCTGTCCTAAAGCAAAGTACACTTATTTGTAAATGTTTGACCCTCATGAACTAAAAATAATGCCCTGTTTTGAGGATCACCAGAGCGCTGTGAAGCCATCTAACCTCAAGGTAGAACAGTGCTTTGCCCCAAAAGCAAATGCGGACTGAACTCGGTGGAGGGCGGGAGAATGGCAGTGAAGCACAGTTATTCCACGCTGTTAACCAAAGAAAACACACACCACTGGTATATTGAAGAATTATAACTTTAAACAAATCGCTAATATAGATCTACAAAGACAAATAAGTACTTAGGTTAAAACATATGCATTACAGTGTATGTAAAAAAAAAACAGTAATGGTCAACTAAAACCAAACCCACTTCTAAAATGCCACGGCCTGACTTACATTGATCCAGCCATAGACGTCCAGTGTTTACCTGAAACTCAACCCCTCCAAGACGGAATTCCTACTGCTGACCAACAACACCAAACACCCTGACATCTAGACATGACTCTCTGCTTTGAACCTCGAGTGCTTCATGCCCCAGGTGGCACCTGCACAAGTCCCTCGTGGTCGATATTGACAGACACCTCTCTCTCAAACAGAACATAGAAAGGAAAACACAAACTACTTGGTACCAACTTCCTGTCCTGTGGAAAGTCAAGCCTTTCATTCCAGAAAACAACTTCAGAACTACTGTCCAAACCTTGGTCCTTTGCCACCTGGATGGTGGCAATTCTCTTTTGGAAGGCCTTCCAACGACCACCCTGGCACCCCTGAAATGTGACCTGCATGCTGCAGCACGACTCATCAAAGCACTCCGCAAATGCGACCACATCACCCCACCCTCATCAAACTGCACTGGCTCCCGCAGCAATCCCATATCATTTTCAAATCCTGCTGTTTCATCTACAAGGCTGTCAACCTGAAGTCCCGAAGCTACCTCACTGAAAAACTCTAGTGGGCCATGGTCCACCAGAAGTAAGGACAAGTGGAGGCTTGAACTCTGCTTGTGCAGGATAAAAAAAGAACCAGAAGGAAGGCATTCTCTATCTATGCCCCAAGATTCTGGAACCTCCTCCTGGCCAACATCAGACTCACCCCCTTGCTTTTACAGTTCAGGAAGGAGCACAAGACCCTCTTAAAGGAATGGCTCCTCCCTAACACCTAGGGCCACAAACACACAACTCTCCACACTACGTGATCTGCATTCAACTGTTTCCTCACCTGGTTGTTTGTTGATCCCTTGCTGGCAAATTGCCCGCCCTCCCCCTCCCCCTTCCCTGTTGTTCGCTCTCCCTGTTTCTCTGCTTCCTTCACCCTGTTCTTCACCTTAGGACTGTAAAGTGCTCCATTGCTTACCAAAGCTAGGTTCACAGGCAATAAATATCCAAATAACAATATTGACCTTGGATGCCCTCTGCCTGGTGGTCGGCAAGCCCCAGGGTTAATGGGTGGAAAGAAAAGGGGAACCCTAGACAAAGTAGAATAATACATTCACATATTCCTATTCACGATCTAAAATGCCAACATAGAAAATAGTCACAGTAACTCCTAAACCACTAGTACATAATAGCATAACAATCCAAATGCACACTATACATTAAATATAGCGCTGCTTAAGGAACTCTGCACTACATGCAGATGACGAATCGCTGCCATGGCCAACTACACAAACAATTTCTTTCACTCAGTATCAGTCATTTCCAATTCAAATCTCACACTACCTTCTTATACTCGCACACCACACAAACACGCACGCTCAAACTGCGGAACCACTTTGACTCCTAGACTAATACCTAACCTGCTCCAACAATCCCACACTTCCTGCTTCCTGTTGCTCCTTTAGTTACCCCTCCCTCCTCTAGGATTGGTCATTTCCCCCTGTACGGTTGTGTCTGCTCTCTTGTCTCTGGGATGCGTATTTGCATGGACATGCTTCGAAAAGGGATATAAGCCCCACCCATTATCTCTGCACAGTCTCCCTGCGTAATGTCTCTGGCGGCGTACCAGGGTCAATGCTGCAGTTGGTGTCCCTGGTTTTCTGCAATAAGATACAATGTTCACTGGGAAAAAGGCGTTCCTTTGTTAATCTGTGGTGGGCTAGAGGGTCAGGTTTTCAGCGCAGTCTCCTGCTGGTGCTTTCTGCCAGCACTGTGCCATCTATCTGACTGCCGTGCAGGCTCGCGCTTTTCTTTGATCTCTCTCTGGCTGCTTAGCTCTGGCTCTCCCTGGTGTTGCAGCAATTCGGAGGCTTTGCAGGGTTTCATTTTCTCTTGACCGCTGGTTCTGCCCCTTTTGTTCTTCTGATGCTTTGTGTAGACTTTGCAGATTATCTTGAACCCACAAGGGGAACACTGGTGAGCGTGTTGGTAAAGAGGCATGGATGGATATAAGGGTCTTCAGAGTTGCACACTGGGAAAAGGGGGGCAGGAATTTGGGCCTCTGCTGCCACTGTGCACCTCAGGAGCTGGACAAGCTCTGGACCCCTCCTCTCTACTCCGCATTTAAAAAAGAGGGCTTCTTCACCCCTACAGACAAGGTCAAAGACTTGTCCTTGTCAAACCAAGCATACACATCCATTGCCCCCTCAGTTCTCCGCCTATACACAGCCCACCATGTTTTAATTGCTGAGATGTATTTATCATTAGCTAATAGCTAGTGGAGAGTGCACATTTTGAGGCTTGAGCATATGTTGTGGAATGCTTGCTGCACCTCCTAGACACGTACTCTGGTATACAACTGACTAAAGATCCACTTGGCTGACCTAGATGGCAATACCACCTCGCAACATACATTCTCATTGCAGGAATTTTCAGTGGTTAAAGCATTCATGGAAGAGTGTCAAGGATACACCGACTGATCCCGACCTAACAACACGCTAGGATCTTAACATGGTATTATACAACCGCCTATTGAACCAATTCACAAGCGCTCACTTAAACATATGTTACAAAGTAGCTTTCTTAGTTGCAATCAATTCTATCCGAAGAGTTGGTGAACTGGAACCTTTTGTATAGAACCTAGAGAAAGGGTGTTGGCTTGCACACCTGGCATTCTCTTTTAAGTTCATCTCCAAATTTAATTTCAGTGAATTGAATTCCATGTGCCCTTTTCTAAAACCACGTACCCAGGTAGAAAATACACTCTGTGTATGTTGGTCAGTTATGTTGTATATGGACAGAACGCGAGAAATTCAGAAATTGTGCCAATATTCTTCATCTTTTGCGGTGGGCCAAGACGTATGCCCCATATGCAATATCCATATTATGTGATGGATAATGGGTTTCATCCAATTGTGCTACACCCTTACACATTAGGAACTACCCACTTCACCTCGGGCACACTCGCCACAAGCCATAGGGGCTATTCTGGAATTCCTGGTAAACTTTCCCCTAGATGCAATCTGCAAAGTAGCATTGGGAGTTCAATTCATACTTTCGCTAAACAGTACTAAATAAATCGGGGTTGTCCAACTCCAGGTCTGACACTTTTTCAGGATAGCCCTCCTTAATATTCATGAGAATACATTTTCGATACATTTAAAATCATTCTATGTACATTTATCTCATGAACATTAATGAGGGATATCCTGAAAACCTGTTGGCACTCTGGCCCAGGAGGCCTGGCGTTGGACAACCCTGATATAGATACACAGGCCAAACTCACAAGTCATTTAAGGAGTTTCAAGGCGTTTGTTTTTCACTGTACTGCCACAACTCCCACCCAGAGTCCTGTATGTCTCATTAATCTATGTTCAGCCTGTGAATTTAAACTTTGCCACAAGCCCCAGAATATGAGCTACATATAGCCAGTAGTAGTCTTTCTGAAACTTGTATCTATTTTGAATAGTTGGAAACCCATGTGCCTACTATTCTACCTTCTGATGTTGGGGTACAGATAATATGTATTGTAAGTGTTTTACAGTCATTGAAGAGTACAGATGTTAAACACACCATAAATCACAATTACAGAGAGGCAAAAAATAAACGATCAGAAGAGTGTCAACTTGGAGGAACATCGTATGTACTGTAGGGGATGCATGGTATCACAAGTATTGACACTGACACAATGGATGCAATTTGTTAAACCTTTATTGAAAATGTTGGAGTTGGAGAAACTCCTATTTTGCCCTAGGACTAAGATGGGAGTACTCTCGACCATCAAATGATAAACAGAGCAGTCCTAATTGATTCCGTCAAATCAAAATGGCCTATGTTAACAAATCCTAATGCCTGAACTATCTCTTGTGCAAAAAGGAGAAATGTATGCAAAAGGTGATGCAATTTAGGCGACCCTTGTGGTGGGGGGGAAATATATAATCTGGCGGGTGAGCCACCCTCTGTTTTCTCACGGTACACAGACAAACAGCAGAGGACTACTATTACAGGAATGCCCCTGTCAGAGCCTATCTTTTACTGTCCAGTAAAAAACCTCTAATACTCTGGACCAACCAATAGATGGTGGTTTATGCATATAATGTGATTCTAAACCAAAAAAGATCTAGAAAGACTATTACTCGTAAGTAACATTTGTCATATAGTTCATGGCAAAGTTTCTGTCAAAAATAAGGTTTGTTGTTTGGCATTTAAGATCAGCAAATTCGCCTCCACCCTGAGCACCCATTTTCTCAGTTCATGACCCCACTGATGGACACCACATAATACCATCACATATGATCACATCAATTATCTAACTGAAAACTACCCAAAACAATTGATTCATGCCCTCTCACTGGTGTTACTGCCCCTCTCTGTCCTGCAGCAAAGTTGCAATGAAATTATGGTACA
Organism: Ambystoma mexicanum; assembly: GCF_040938575.1. NCBI lineage: Eukaryota > Metazoa > Chordata > Amphibia > Caudata > Ambystomatidae > Ambystoma > Ambystoma mexicanum. Next base: position 50,509,124 of record NC_090939.1, read on the forward strand.
GACTTTTCCACATATAACTGCTTCCATATATATATTGCCTTTGCACCTATGTTGAAGGCCGAAGGTACTATTAAAGAAATATTTCCACTTCCCAACATAGCCGGCACTGGTTGTATGGCAATGTTACCATTTAAAGGATCAGATGCAAAATGATGTGAATGGACTAGAATATCTATTGTTTACAATTATTCACCCATTCTATTTCACACACACACACACACACTAGTGTCAGAAACGAATGTGTGAAAAGTGTAGGTGTATTAAAATGTCTACTAAACGCTTGCCAGATATGATAAACATTACACTGTACAACATGCACTTCATGTTCTTCAGAGTACTGTAGCTGGGTTCTCAAAAATCCACCTTTCACTGTTAGATTGTGATCTGTACTACTAGTGGTGGAATCAATGATGTCATGTGTGGCCATGAGCTGTGCTATTTAACAGACAAAAAAGAAATCCACATATAGAGCAATATTTATGTCATTGTCATTGATTTACAAAACAAGTAATACATTTGTGGAATGTGGAAAAGGGTTTGGATCTGTGCCCAAAGGGTCACTAAGAGAAACAAAAAGGTGAGAGTACACTCTAATAGAATTAAAGTTTTAATATATTTGAATTTAAGAAGTGAAAACATCTAAAAAACAACCAAAGACATATGACATAAATTCTAAATCATACACTAGGTTTTTTGTTAAAAGTATATACAGACGAAAGATACATATATATTTACAAAACTAAATTCTTGAACCAAACAAATCACAGGTGAAAGAAGATAGTTAAATGAAAGTAGTCATTACAGTCCTCTAACAAGGTTGACTTATTCGAGAAAATTGATTGAACAATTCCTGCTGGACAAACAAGAAAAGGTCAGGATATTGTTACATATAAATCCTACGAGGCTGTAGTCGTTTCAGGGCTGTAGATCTGCTTAGTAATCAGACAAGTCTTCAAATTTGTTAAATGCCAACGTGTGAAAATAATAAATCTTGAAAGGAAAAGTGACCAGTTCTTCCGTAGATGATATTTAGAAGATATATTCCTCCGTTGGGTTGTAGGGCACTGAAAAACAAGTTTCGCTATGCCACTGATTAATAGCATCTATATGTAGCCTTACTCAGGGCGAAAAAGACGAGCTTCTGTCTCTGTTGGAGAGGCAGAAAAAAAGAATACAAATGTGTATGAGATGCAAGGAAGAGAATACAGACACAATGTTGTTAGAAAGCCTCCTCCAAAGGGAATGCTAAGAAAACTCAAGATGGAGTCCACAGATTACTTACCCTGTTGTAGAAGCAGGAGTAAGCACTGTGTGTGACTTCACATGCGTATGTCCAGAGTCACATATGGTACTACTCAGACCTGGGACCTACCCCAGTGTCCATCTCTGCATTCCAAAGAAACAAATACCTAAAGGTAAAGATAAAGTGGGTAGTAACCAGATTGGCTAGTACTGGGTCAGATGAACACAGCCACACGTGAGTGAATTAGTAGGTGTGGATGCCAAAGGCAACATGGAAAGTGAAGTGCATGCAACCATGCCTAAGTAGGCAAGGAGTGGAGTAGTGCAAATTGTTAAGGCTAATTGTTGCCTACGAGGGTCTGAAATGGAGTGCCCGGTGATGGATGCCTAAATGGAGCATGCATAATAAGTGGACCAACTTGGTGCCCAATTAAAAAATAAAACCTGCATCGCTAACCTGGCAACTGAAAGCCTACCTGAACGTTACTTGTGGCGTCCTAGTTGGGGCGAAATACTGGTCTGTGTTCCGTGCAGTATATAGAGTTGGGGGGCAAATGAGATTGCTCACTCCTCAGAAGATAGACATGGCAGATGTCCGTCCATTCATACTAAAAGGGAGTGGAATCCAATGTTAGAGAAGAAAAAGTGATGCAAAACAGCGGTGTTCAATTTAGTGCAGGCTGCAAGTATGGCATCCTGCTGCCAGATTAGAGCATTGTCTATCCTCTGGATCGAATGGATCATTGGTCAGAGATAAAGGTAGATGGCATAGTCGGAGCGACAGGAAATAAACAGTTTCTAATTACCTAGAGTATGTTTGTAAGGGTATTCGGAATGAAGCCGAAGGCTGACAAACGCTCGGTCTGCAACGCGCGGAGCGGCTGTCACGCGTGGCAGAATGTGAAGTTTAGTCGGGCAGAGGCGCGGTCCCAGTATGGCAAGAGCTGCGGCCGTTGCCTAGACTACCTTCCTGGGTCCAGGCAGACCGTATCAAAAACGTAAGGCAGAGGGGTATGTGAAGACGAGATGAAAAGATCTGAGTAAGCAGATCGTATACACCCCGAATTCTGATTTGATTATGGCCCCTCCTAGTAGAGGTGTAGGGCATGGAAATACCACGCAGGCTGTCCTACAGTGTGTGTGGAGGAACGGACATGGTGAGCCCGAAGTTGGAAGTTGGACATAAACACAGGGCACTTGGTAGGTGCCAGTGCCATTTGTCTCTGGGTTGCTGTGGCAACCAATTACGGATCAGAGTCTTGTAAAACATTGAATGTGGAAAAACTCAGCCACAGGGTGGTCTAGAGGAAGAGGGAGATTAATACCCAGATGGGAGTTTAAACAGAAACATTGCTGAGGATATTAGAAAAGTTGACATGTCTTCAGGGATAGGTGTGGCCAGTAAAAAGACCCAGATGCATCGTGATGCCGGGACCTGCAGGGATGGGTTCCAAAAGGAAAAAAGTACGGAGATGATGCAAAGGGTGCTGGGTCTTGTAGTACAAACCAGCAGCCAGTCATCACGTGACATAGTCAGGACTCCCTGTAATGAAATGGAACAGGGAGGGGGGGGGCTCTGTAGTCAGAAAGGAGAAGCGGCAGGTAGGTGCCGTGGGCATTGAACGGTGTATATTAAATAGGCCATATACACTCTTTGTTCAGACCATTATAATAACTGTCTAAACGGTGTACCCACCTTGCTTCTTTTTGCAACAGACTGCTTGTAATGTTAGTGGAGTTAGTCACGGTGTCAACAATCCACAATGTTATGCCGTCTGGTGAGTGATGTGCTTCCATATAGTGAGCTACCAAAGGTGCTGACAGGTTCTTGCATCTGATGTGAGATCTATGCTCATAAATTCGCACATGGACCGCTCTTTGCGTCTGGCCCACATATCGCAAGCCACATGGACATTCAATGATATAAATGGCCTGTTTGGTCTTGCAGTTAGTTAAATTTCGGAGGTTCCACACTCGATCAAAGATTTTGAAGTCTTTGATTTTGTGGGTAAATTTGCAGGAAGAACAGTTCCTACACGGAAAGTGTCCCTGTGTTTGTAGGTTCCAAAGTCCTAGCCTGGGGGCTGGTTTAACAAATCTTGAGTGGACCAATTGGTCTCTCAAGTTCTTTGCTCGTTTATATATAAGCAAAACGGGGCAGAGGTTCATTAGGTAGAGAAAGTCTGGTCAGAGCCCAGTGTTTGGATATAAGTTTGCGGATATGTGTAGTGTGTGTACCATGTGTAATAACACAGGTCATTCTTGAATCTTTGGTCGTTATGTTTTCTTTCCCAGCTAGAAGGGAGTCTCTATTGTAGAACCTCGCTCTCTTTTTTTTAGATTGTGAGATAATGCGGTGGGGATAGCCCCGTTCATTTAGCCTCGCATCAAGATCAGCCACATGTTTGTAAAGGTCATTCAATTTGGAACAGTTTCTTCTAATAAAGCGATATTGGCCGTAAGGTAAGTTTTCCCTTGTATGTTTGGGGTGGTCACTTAGGAAGTGCAGCAAGGTGTTACGGTCGCTGGGCTTCCTAAAAAGATTGCATTTTAGACCCCCGTTGGCATGCTCAATTTGTAGATCTAGAAAACTAATAACTGATTTACTGAACGTCATAGTAAATTGGATGTTTAGGTTTATTTTATTGAGCCAAGTGTGGAACAATTTGAGGTCAGATTCTGTGCCTTCCCAAATGCACAAAATATCAACAATGTATCGCTTCCATTTTTGGACTTGTTTCCTGAAGGGATTGTTGGTTGATAGAATGAGTCTCTTCAAAGTCAGCCATATATAAAATCACCAGACTAGGGGCAAATGTAGCCCCCATCGCGGTACCCTTCATTTGAAAATAAAATTGACTGTCAAACTCGAAATAGTTCTTGGATAGAGCTAGGGTAAGTAGTTCAATAATACAATTTGCAGGATCACGGTTTTGTAGTTGAAGGTGGGTGAGGAATTTGAGCCTGCACTCTGACATCTGTCTGGGATGCTTTTATAGAGTGAACAAATATCTACGGTCACTAGCAGTTGTTTACTAGGGTCAAAATTAAGGCCTTCGAACACCTGTATAGTTTGCATGGTGTCTCGAAGATATGTAGAGGTTTTAATACTCATCGGCTTCAAAAATGAGTCAATGAAACGGCATATTGGTTCGAGTACTGATCCACATCCTGAAACGATTGGTCTCTCTGGTGGGTTTTCGGCATCTTTGTGGATTTCGGAAGTGTATATATTGTGGGAATCCTTCCTTTATTAGCAGTTAGAAACTCCCATTCTTTGGGTGTGATCCACTCTCGATCTCTTGCGTATGTAGCTATTTCCAAAATTTGAGACGTGATTTCTTTAGTGGGATCATGTTTGATTTTTTTGTAACTGGCACTGTCTGATAAGTGTATTGACCATTGATTTTGTATTGTAGTGATGTCATGAGCACAATGCCGCCTCCTCTGTCTGCAGGCTTAATCACAAGTGCTTTATTTTTAGACAAATCAGATATTACCTCTTTCTTGTCTTGAAATATTGTGATGATGCTGTATTTTTTTGGTCTTTAGTTTCTTAATTTTGCCATGATACATTTTTCAAAGGCAATGATCTCAGGAGGTACCTGATTGTCTTGTGGAAAAAAGGTAGATGGAACATGAAGTCCCGAGTCTTCCTCATTTTCCATGGGGTTGTCATCGTCAAAGTAGACTTTCAGTCATATTGTTCTAAAGAACTTTCTTATTTCTGTTTCTGTGTTGAACCAGTCAGTTTGGTGTGTTGGGACAAAGGTTAGTCCTTTGTATAAGAGTGATGTCTGAGCTGGTGACAATTCAGTGTTGACTAGATTGAAAATTGGGATGGACGATTGATTTATCGGGTCCTTCTCCTGTGGCCTTGTGATCGCATCATGGGGGTGAATTGGCGGAACCATGGTGGGCCCCAGCCAGGTGCTCCCATCATCCTGCCTCCCCCTAAAAAAGGTTGTTGGTACAGTTGTTGTGGCTGTTGAAAATTCCCATATCCTTGTTGGCGAGCTCAGCGATTTTACTCGTCGGACCCACTGCTGCTGGAGTTGAAGAAAGAGACCCATTTTTTCTTTCGTTGATTTGGGTTCTGTGAGGCTTGATTGGCTCTAGCAGCCTCAATTGCTTTATCTGTGGTGTATGAGCTGTGCAACACGATACATGGAGTTACGTTTTCTTAGGTTGCCTTAACTGTGGAATTTCAGGGGTGAAGGGGCATTGAACCAGAACAAACCTATGTCTTTAAAACAAAGGATGGTGCACTTACTTTTAAGTGTTTTCCCATGCGTTATCTCACCCCCTCAACTTACTTACTTTTATTCTACTCTCTACTCCTTTTAGTTCATGTTTTACTCCTTTTCTACTTCTACTCTTGACTTTTCTATGAATTTGGTGTACAAATTATGTTTACATTTTTCTGTCTCTCTAAAATCCTTGTGAGCCTTACTACTATTTACAATAGCAAGCACTCATTCCATCACAAACCAGTGCTTGACAATGTCCATGCTTGTGAGAATGTATGAGGTCCTTGTGAACATTCCTTGTGAGGGCAAGTGCACGTTATTTTCAAAATACATATTTTTCTAGGCCACCTAAAAACTCCACAGATTGTCCCCACATACCCTCCCCATCCTTGGATCAAACCTACTCTTACACCCCTCCCCAGATAAATTCAGCCACTTTTAATGTTTGCAAAACGTTTCTCAAATGTTAGTATGGAAAAATTGTGGGTTTACAGTTTTTTTTAATGCTCCAGCAAAACAGCATGAGAAATGTATAAACGTTTTAAGGTCCTGGGAACCCCACTTAACGCTTATTTAAAAAGGAAAATGAACGAATGGATTTCCACCACACTAAAAACGGCGCCTATTTTTTCGCTTTCCCATGCAAACTAAAAATACATTGGTGAAAATCATCCCTTTGACGTTTCTGGCTGTGCACGTGAGCAAAATTTGCTTTTTTTCACCTTACGGTTAAAATTGGCAAATGGAAAAAACACACTTTTTTTTCCTCAACACTCAGTAACACTTGGACCGATGGGCGTATTTGTGCCAAATATGTAGGGTCTGCTAATAGTCCGTCCAGCTTTGCAGAAAAGTTTCATAAAACTGTTGAAAAGTTAGAAGCAACAGAATTGGAGGAATTGACTGGAATTTGGTGTCAACGGAACTATGGGGCAATGACGGTCATCCTACAATATATGTATATATTTATATATGCAACCATGTTAACCAACTGACAGTGCCAGATAGGAGCATCTAGCCTACCGGCTGCAGCACTAGGCCATGAGTCTGCAACCTATGCTTCTCCAGATGTTTTGGACTGCGACATCCATGATCGCTCACCATTGACTATGCTGCCTATAGCTGTTGGGAGTTGTAGTCCAAAACATCTGGAGAGCCAGAGGCTGCAGACCACTGAGCTAGACTTTTCTCTATGATTATTCTCGCCATATGTTTCAGGGGAGATCTTTTTTCAATTCTATATTTTATTAATTCAGCAGTATAGCGTTCGTAATTCTCAGTTTTATGGTGTTGTTGCTTTAGTCCAATTTACACAGTAGTACACCATAACTCATTTTACTTTGAACAACTCCTCGCCACGATAGATGTGTCCTCTTTCCTTCTGAATCGGCCTGTGACGCTGCCTGTTATTTTCCCTGAACATTGGGCCACCTTTGAACAAGCTCTGCATGTTAAATTGCGGGAGGAGCTTTGACTGTTAATGTTGGCGGCGAGTCATCATTCCAGCTGTTCCGGGAATTGTAATCTTCCCACTACTGGCTAGAATTCCTCTGTATCTAGTTATCACCCAATGTTACAGATGGGTTGAACTGAAAATTGTTTCTTTGAAATTCCATTCACAAGAAACCTGTTGCGCTGTGTTTACACATTTTGCACATTGCGCCCTGTGCCCACTACAGAGAGCGGTTTGCCTGCAGAAAGCTCTGGCTTCTGGTTCTCTTTCTCGGTCTCCTTTTTTTCACTTCCTTAGGACTGCAAGTTCCAGAATGCTGCAGGCGGCACACATTTGAGAGACTCACTTTTGGGAAAGCATTTTTGTTACTTTTCACCTGCCATACTTGTGATGATTAAATGTCCATATTGCTCGAGTATTCAGAGTATCGGCGACAGCGTATGCACGTGTTTACTATTTAAAAAAAGCTCTCCCTTTGGCAATACTATTGAAAATTACAGCTTTGCTTGTAAATGTCTAGTTCAGGTGGCGGGTTCAATTGGGGGGGGGGCTGAAAGAATGGGGATGCCTTCCTAGCAGCAAGGCTTGTGTGGTAAGGGGAGTTTGGGTCGAGCTTCTTTACCTTACCTCCTGTTGCATTCCTTACGCCTGGCAAGAGGCCATGAACCCTGTGTGCCGAGCTTAAGAAATGGAGAATGCGGGAGCCCCCTTTTCAGCCTTTTTGTAGACCTGTTTCTATCTAATTTCATCTTTGGAAGTACACTCTCTTATCATTGGTTTCAGTTTTGCTGGGTGCTTTCGTTTTTCCCCCCTATGGGTGGGATGCGGTGCTGGAGGGGTGCACTGCTTTTTATTTTTTTATTTTTTTTATACAGACTCCTACCCAGTTTTTCTCCTTTTCATTTGTGAGATTGACACACTGTTCTTCTTGCAGTAGTTTAGCCTCTCCCTGCCTCCAGGCATAGTTTAACATGAGAAATGTAAGTTTACATTGTTTTACCAAATGACAGCACTTTCTGTTATGTTTCGTCACTCCTCAATGGTCTTGATGAGCGATCATTTTGTATTGGCACGCGGGGAAGGGCGCTCAGCCAATCAGGTAGCTGGAAATACATGCGAGAACACAGTGTTCCGCCCGCATTTTCCAGCCACCCGAGGCCCTTCCCTGGGTGGCGACATCTTGATTGTGGGGAAGTGACAGGAACCCCTCCCTATGTCCCAACCCCCTACAAATCCCCCAGACATCCCACCCACTTCCCCCAACCCCCTTCCTCCTTCCCACTCACCTACTGGACCGCAGTTTTGTGCTGTGGTCCCGGCGCTCCCTACCGTCCTTGGTGCGTGTCAGGGAAATAGAAAAGGGACTAGGTAATCTTGTTTTTTTGTTTTCATGGGAGACTGGCTCGTGCAATACCTTGTGTCACAGATGGCACAAAAACTACTCCAAGCCTCAGAGGCAGTTTGAGGGGGTTTATTAAAGTTATAATGCAGCATATGGCCATCCCTCTCTATCGCGCGCAAATTACCTCATCCCTAACACAGGCATCCCTAGCCCAGATTAGTAGATTGTGATGGTTTCACCCTCACTAGGCTATTGATTAAAGAATCTTTGTTGTCTACCACAAGGTGCCTGGCCTTGTCTAACCAAACTCCCTAAGGGGCTTCCTAATTTTCCCTACTCTATCGAGGGGTTAGTGTTCTCAGCTGTGTGGGAGTGAGCCTCCCAGACACCCTGCTTTATTCAGTCTTCTGTCGTGCTCACTTTCTACTCCCCCTCTCTTTACTTCGCTCTGCATTCCTCCCACCTCTAGTCTCTCTTTCTCCTCTATCCCCCGATGTTTCTCTTAAGCCCCGCCTCCACCCATAGATTGTACTCCTCTATTCTCCACACTACTCCTCCCTCCTCCACAGTACTACTCCGACTCAGCCCACCTTCTACTCAGTCACAATCCTTTGACTTAGTGCAAGGAGTGATTGTGAAGTGCAGGAAACTATCTTACCTATCCACCCTTGTCACACTATCATGTGAACTCGCACCACAGTATCACTTGCACTCACTCACTAACCAATACATCACGGTGTCCAGAAATCACCTTCACAATCCACCGCTCCTTCCTTCCTTCCTTCCGTCCTTTCTCTTGCTGGCCTCTTGGTCCACCACCCCCACTTCGTCTGACCTCCACCGAACCACCTACTGCTGCCTGTCCTTTTTTTAAACATTTTTTTTATGTCTCCCCTTCCCCTTCCTCCTGCCATTGGTTCTTTCTCCATGTCCAATCTATTCCTGTTTTTCCCACCTGGGTGATGATAGTCAGCATAGTCATGAAATAGCGGGTTTAAGCCCCACCCCTTTCTTCCACATTGCTCTACTACGGATAAATGATGGCGGCCCAAGGTCTGTTTACCTGTTTGTAATAGTGGGCTGGTTTCTGTGCTCCCCTTGAGTATGTATAGCCTGCTTGGGCCCTATCGTTAAGTCCTTGGTGGTCCAGGACAGGAACCACTGGTTGTGGCGTGTCGGCGCTGGAGAGCATTGAGCGGCTTTGCTTGCTGCCAAGGCTGGAGAACGTTGTGCGGCTGTGTTCACCACTAGTGGCCAAAAAGAGAATTGGCACTGCCTCGAGTTAACCAGGCGTGGACGACTCCAATTTGGTATGCCCTGATCAGAAAATGAATGAAGTCCTTGAGTAAGAGGAAGACCTTTCTGAAACTGGCCTGAGCGAATTGATTGAAGTAATGGATATAGAGGAAGAAGAGGCAGAATGGAACGATTTGTGTGGAAATTGAGATGCAAATTGCTCAGGCAACTTCTAAAGCGAATAATTCAAACTGGAAATCTATGGACAAAGACGCCCAACGACCACCAAGGAATAAGAAATCTTCATTTAAGACCATGGAAGAAAAAAGATTGGCGAAGGCAGAAGCAGCATTGAAGGTGACTGTCCAGAGAGATCTAGGTAAAAGGGAGGATAGAAGCCCTATGATAAGGGCCTGCAAGGCGCTTCAGAAAAATAGACTATTCAAAATCTAAATATGTTACATCAAAGAGTCACCCAAAAGTCTATTTGGAGAGAATTGTCTCTGGCCCTAATGCTCCAATTTTGAAGAGGAGGAATGTGATGAAATGATTGCATCATGTCCCGCCATTGAGACAAATAACCACTGATGACATTTATGGTGGTGAAATGTGTAGTGGAGAGGAGGATTTATTGGATGATTCTACACCTGGCCTCCCAATCAATCAAGGAGCCCTTTTAGCACAGAGTGACAAACTCCTGCCACTGGGATATTAATTAAGTGACCATCAGGAAAGGATTAAAGCGAGTTGGCAGGAGGCTATGGAAAAACAGTGATTCACGTTGGTGCTAGGCCTAAAAACGACAACCCGCAACGTGGTCACAGGCCAAAAGGAAATTACAAAAAGAAAAGCGACTTATACTCATTAAAAAAAGCCTTCCCTCCACTGAAGTTTACCATACAAAATAAAAAAAAATAAATAAAAAGAGTGAAGGTGACTCTCTAATAGAAAAGAAGAGTGGTGAGAAACCTGCAAATAGGGATTGGCTAGCTGGTGCGCTGGGAAATCCAAACCAGGATTAGACTGATGGCTCTCGGGATGCCTTTGGGATCCGCATTGGATCGTGGAGCACACAAGGTTTTAAGTCACTGTTTGTAGAATACCCCCTGTTGCTGTATCAATTTGATATCCTATGCTTACAAGAGACATGGCTTAGTTCTACTCCTCTATGTGATGGCTATGATATGAAGGCATATTCAGGCCTGCTGACGCGGATAAAAGTAGATGTTGGATTAAGAATAATCAGTCGTGAATATCCCAGCCCATATGTAGAAATATTAAAACTAAGTAGGGAAGTCCAACTACATGTTAGTCAAAATATATATTGGAGGGTGAACATGTCTCGTAAAGAGAAATTCATGAAATCAGTAATGGACTGTCTGGATGCGGCCATGATAGAATGGGAAACTGCCCGGATCATTGTATGCGGGGACCTGAATAGTAGGCTGTTCAACAAAGAAGGTTGGCCTTTGAAGGAAGCAGAACTGAACGAGAGAGCTCGGAGCTGGTGTGTAGCTGCAAATCTCGAGACCTACACATGCTTAACGCACAAACAGAAGGTGATAGACCAGGAGCTTGTACACTGGGGAGAGGCGAGCAAAGATCTTGCCTAGACTACTGTTTTATGTCAAGAAACATGAGAGGGTGGGTTGAAAGATTTGAAGTGGTAAAACAGTTCATAAGTGATCATGACCTACTGTCTATCTCCCTGCGAATGGCAAACCTGATGCAGCGACTGGGAAAAATGTGCCCTGTTGAGCTAACATGGTAAAGAACGGACTGAGACTCAAAAACCATGAGGTTATAAATGTTGTCCATCAATACCAATGTGCCATAGAAGGAAATCCGAAAACAAGCGGCGTACTCATGGATCCTTAAAGACTTTAAACAAGTGAATGGTAAAGATGATAAAATTGATATGTTACCAAAGCATTCCTATGATAAGGGGTTGTTGGTGGTGGTGAGAAGGGCATTGAAGGCTGATATCAGGTGTTTAAAGAGGGATGGTGAATTCCCTACGAAGGAGAGGATCCAGAGGGAAAAAACAAAAAAGATCGTAATTGGTTGAGATCAACTAAAGCAGCAGGAGCACAAATTGATGTCGAGAAAATGTTAGAAATCGTCTGTAAAAAGAATACAAGAAACCTATGCGAACTCTTGAATAATGGAGGTAATTTTGGATCAGCCCATACCATGAGTGCAGTAAGTGATGAAAAATGTGTGTCACACTACTCTGCTCTGTTCACGGGCCCCCAGAATACAAAGAAAATAGGTGATGTAGGTGGTAAAGAGAGATTGGTCTTTGCATTTGATGAGGAAGATGCCAGACGGATGATAAGCAACCTGAGTTCCTCGAGGGCAGCGGGCTCGGACGGGCTGTCCAACCAGGAACTGAAAATAAATATAGGACTAGGGGGAGGAATGGTAGTTACCATGATTAACCAAGTAATGTACAACGAGCAGGTACCGACCTCCTGGCGTGAGGGCTTCATAGTCCCCATTTTCAAGAAGGGTGATTGGGCGGATCCGAAAAACAACTGTCCTATCGCCATTCTTGACTCTTTGGGAAAATTGTTTGCTTCCGTCCTACTTTGGGATTTAAATGCATGGGCAATTGAAACCAGAATGTTGGACCCAAGACAAACTGGGTTTGTGAAGGGTGTCGGAACCTCTCTAAATTTATTTATTATTAACCTCTTAAAACAGAGGGCGTTGGAGACAAAAACGTGTGTACATGGCCTTCATGGACCTTGAACAGGCCTTTGACGGGGTGAATAGATTGAATTGCCCCGTCGACCTGCTGGAGGCCATGGATGCCTTGTACCCAAATAAACCCATTCAAATAAGGCTCTCTGTGAAGGGCCACTTGTCAAGGAAGAATCCAACCTACTGGGGTCTGAAGCAGGGTTGTGCATTGGCCCCCTTTCTCTTTAGCCTCTATATAGCCGATTTGGCAGGTTCCCAGAAAAGGTTTAGAGTCTTTGCTCCCACAGTGAACTCAATGGAGGTACCTTGGTTACTGTTTGCCGACGACCTGGTATTTTTGGGCCAAACTCAAATTGACCTACAAAGAAGAATCAAAGCCTTCAATGAATATCTCCAAGTGAACGGCATGAAGATAAATGTAGGGAAATCAAAGGTCATTGCCATGACGTTGGTGCACAAGAAACAGGGGCCCAAGTTCACGTGGAGAGTGTGGAACCAAGCATTAGAGGTTGTTGAGTATGATCTATCTGGGTGTGACAATAATTAAGAAAATTGATGATAAAGGCAATATCTTGTACTAAGGGCCAAAGTAAACAAGTTGACAAAGCAGGGGGCAGCCATACATAGACTGTATAGCAATATTCTATGATACTGCTCATCTTGTTCTACCGCCAGAAAGTTGTTCTGATCTTAACTTATGGGGCTGAAACAGTGCTAAACTTAACGTGGAAAGTCTGGGAACGATTGGAGGGATTTTTCTGCTGAAAGATCCTAAGATTGCCAACCTCCTTACCAATGGTCTCCATCAGATATGAACTTCGGTTACAATCTTTGGCTCCGATGGTCCTATGGAAATCTATAGCGTTATATAGAAAATGTACCGTGGAGCCAATTGAAACCCTCTTTTCTATCTTGGCTCCTGAAAATGGGGTACAAGAAGGAATTGTGAAGAGGTGGAGAGTTAAAGTGGAGAGTTCTTGTAGACAAGCATATTGAACTGAGAGAACAAGTTTTAAATCCAGCAAAAGTGGAAAAGAAACTACAGGATTTAGACTGGATTGAAACTATTGAGAAAGGGAGTAAGCAAAATGAGTCCAACCCTAAATATGGAACAAAGGGGGCCAATCTTTCCTAAAAATAAATCCCTATGAAACTAATTAGAGACGTCCTGCTTAGATGTAGGTTGAACATCCTAGACACAATGGAAGTTCAACTAACAAGGAGGCAAATTGATTTGACAGATGCACAATGTAGGTATTGTAAGGAGGGGGAAGTGTTGAAACCCTCTGCCATTTAGTTACCTCTTGTAAAGCACTATCTGAAGAACGATCAAGCTTCTTAAAGGCCCATGTTGGTCAAACATCGTCTTTATCGGCCGAACAGTGGTGGCAATGGGTTTTACGAGGAGAAAGGACCAATCTGTTCTTAGCAACTAGGAAATTAGTTGATTTTGTATTTAAGTATAATGAGTTATGGGGCGAGAAGTCGAATCAACGGATACCCGCTGTAATCAAATGTAATTTTTTTTTGTTGGACCCGCTATATGATCTGATGTCTGATTTTAATGACGAATGATGAATTGTGATGCTATTGATGTAAATGTTAAAGGTTTTGATTTTGCTCTGCCAATATCTCGTTCCCCTGCAGGGAACTGCTGATATTGGCTATTTGAGGGGTGCTTTCCTTGCGTTTGGTCCAGGTTGCTTCTGCCCATTTGTGGTGCTCGTGTGGTGCTCGTGGAGGGCCTTTTCCCTTATTAGGCTGCTTGCTCTGGCTTCTCTATTTCATTGACTGTACAAGAAATAAAGCGTCTGGTAAGCATTTTGTACAGGAGGTATGATGTGAGACAAATGAGTACTGCATAGTAGCACACGGGCACAAGGAGTGGAAATAGGAAGTGAGACCCTCTCAACTGCCACCGTCCTCCTTAAGGGAAGGACTGGGTCTGGATTTCTCCCTGGTAGCCTTTCTACCCCTGGCTGGGAGGGGTTCCCATCCCTCTTGGTACTAGAACTGTTGGCTAAAACTGCTGGCTTTCCCTATTATTGTTTCAGGTGGAGTCTGAGTACAGTTTAAATGATCCATCCAAATATTCAGACTAGGAACAGAAAAGACAGGGGAGCCATGACAAGTCACTCATAACCACTGTCCAGATGGCATTCTTTATATCCGGCATCAGCTTGGGAGCTATGCTGCATCTCAAAGTGCCTACGTTTCTATTCATATATCCAGTAGCAGTTTGGGGACTACGATGAGTCTCAAAGTCACATTTATGGCATCCGTTTGGGAGCTACACTGAGTCTCAAGGTGTGTACTTGTGTATTCATATATCCCGCATCCGCTTCAGCTTGGGAGCTAAAGTTGATTTTAATGTGTATGCTTGTGTATTCATATATCTGACATCAGCTTGGGAGTTTCTGAGTCTACAAGTGTATGTGTGTGTATTCGTATATCGGGCATCGGCTTGGGAGCTACGCTTAGTCTACAAGTGTATGTGTGTGTATTCATATATTCGGCATCAGCTTGGAAGCTATGCTTAGTCTCCAAATGTATGCTTGTGTATGTAAAGATTATCACAATGAGACCAAATGTTGCAAGCCTATGGGCAGTTGAGCGCGTAGTGTAGACGTAGAATTCTTCCCTACAATGCAACTCCCAAAAGTACAGATGGACTGTTTGGAAGGGAGATTGTTTGGAAGAAGGAAACCGCCCCGGGACGCAGCTGGCTGCACAGAAAGAACACGGTGTCAGGTTTCAATTACACAAGAGAAAGCAACGTGAAAAAAGCAATCCTCTAGGAACTCACGTAATGGGGATCTTTCTATGCCACTGTATTCAGGTAATAATCGGGGCGTTATCCTGCAATAAAACAAACCATAAAGGGTATCTTGGATCAGGGCAATATAAGGAACGTAAACAGAATTTAAAAAAAACATCACATGATCTTACGTAAGCTAATCTGGAAGGACGGGGGTTATGTGAAGAATGAAGATGACCAGTTCTCCATAAAAAAGGAAATCCAAATAGAAGAACAATCCATATCGAAGAAGCCAAACTAACCCCGCCGGCACGCAGATGCCTAATGTGTGTAAAGGCAGTCTCTAGTCCACACACCAATGTTCAGCGTTTGTTCGTATTGTCCATAGATCCAGTTCCAAAAAACAACGTAGCACAATATCTTGATGCAGAGGCGTGGTCAAACAAAGTTCCGTGGTCAGCAAAGAGCCAGGCAAAAGGATTTAAGAGGAGAAGCAAAAAGCAGAAGTATTTGTAGCGGTCCAAGAGTGGGAAACGTTCCGGGCTGGTAAACATCAAGACGTAGGGCACTAGAGACGTGGTTTCAGCGTTCCCTGGTCGTATAATCCAGAAGTACCAAATAAATAAACCATAGCCAAGGGTCAAGCAGGGGCAATCTGTAGTCAAGAGAAAAGGGTCAAGGCACAAAACAACAAGGTCCGTAATCCATAAAGCTCCAAAACGTCCGTTGTCATGGGCGGTGCTTTATAGAAAGCAACACGTTCATACGGCGGGACGATGAGAACGCCGTAACCTAGCGGCAACCATCATTTCCATGACAACCCCCAGCGTTGTCTGAATGAATGGAAACATCTGGGTAAAGTGTGCTTGTGTATCTTCTTTGGTGTAAAGGCAGTAATGGACTTGGATGCTGACAAAGGGGTACGTAAATGAGAGGAAACGTAAGCTGTTGGACGAGTGCTTTTCGTGGAGGATAAACCATTACCTGATTTCCTGACAGCATCCTACCCCAAAGATGCATTCCCTCCCAAGAGGCAAGAAAACGGGCCAATAACTCTGGGGCGTGCAGATTAGATTCTGGCTCCCAAGTGCAATTTTAAGGACTGTAACCTTTCCAGTCAATCAGAAAGAGCCGGACCCCCCGGGATACCCTAGTATCAAGGATGACCTGGACCTCATATTCCTCATTACCCTGTACCTTGACTGGAGGGGGACGAACTGGGAACCTGGTACCATCAGAACATGGCTTCAAAAGGGACACATGAAAGATGGGATGGATCTTCAAGGACTCTGGCAAGTCCAGCCTGACACCCAATGGATTAATAACTTTCTTGACAGGATAAGGACCACAAACCGGGGCTTCAAGCAACCCTGTATGTGGATGCATAGATTTTTGGAGGACAACTATACTGACATGCCGGGATGATAATCGGGAGCAGGAGACCAATGATGATCCTCATACTTCCTGGAGCGTCCCTGAGCCTCCCTCAAACGGCAATGCACTTGATGGTGTAAGGCAGCGATCTCCCTGACACTGTCCTGAACTGCTGGGTTGTCAGACAGTAGTGGAAGGTCAATGGGCAATGATCGAGGGTGATGCCCATACAGTGCAAAGAACGGAGTTGACCCTGTCGAAGTATGGACCGAGTTATTGTATGCAAACTCAGCCGCCACCAATACCGACAACCAAGACTCTTGATGTTGCATAGTTAAGCAACGGAGATGCTGTTCGAGTGTAGTGTTTAGACGCTCCATTTTGCCATCAGTTTCTGGATGGTAAGCACTCGCATAACGCCCATCAACTCCCAAAGACGTAGTAAGATGCTGCCAAAAACGGGAGGTAAATTGCGAGCCTCTGTCGGAAACCATGATCTCAGGTAAACCAGAAAACCAGAAAACCTGATGAAAGAACAGATCCGCCAAGGCGGGAACAGTAGGTAAACCTTGGCACGGGACAAAGACCGCCATCTTCGTAAAGGAATCAACAACTACCCATATGGTGTCATAACCCTGGATGGATGGGAGTTCAACAATAAAATACATAGAGATCATTGTCCAGGGTTTACTCGGAATTGGGAGGGGACACAACAAACCCATAGGTTTAACTGTGTTGGATTTGCACTAGGCACAAATTGCACAGGTCGAGATGTACTCCGAAACATCCTTCTGCATTGAGGGCCACCAACACCATCTTTTCAATTGTTCTAAAGATTTGCGCCGACCAGGATGAGCTGCTACCAGGGAATCGTAACGCAAACTTAAAGCGGCCCGTCTAGACTCCACACCCGGAAGAAAAAGACAACCGTTGACATAAGGCATAGACTGGACTATGTCCATATTGTATGTAGCTATTTCTGGCGGGCTTCCCTGCACCCACTCCTGAATGGTAGTCTTCAATGAAGGCCTCAGAGTGCAGCTACAAACAACCTGATTAGGTAATAACAGATTGCCAACCCCAGCATGTGTGGTTTTTTCACTGTCCATCCTCGAGAGTGCATCAGCTTTTGAATGCAAAGACCTAGGCTGATAGGTGATCACAAAGTTAAATTGTGAGAAAAACTCATGCCACCTAGTGTGTCTAGCTGTGGTACACTTTACAGACTGCAGGGCGAGAAGATTACGATG
Source organism: Ambystoma mexicanum (assembly GCF_040938575.1). Classification (NCBI taxonomy): domain Eukaryota; kingdom Metazoa; phylum Chordata; class Amphibia; order Caudata; family Ambystomatidae; genus Ambystoma; species Ambystoma mexicanum. Next base: position 50,526,735 of record NC_090939.1, read on the forward strand.
GTCAGTATAGACCTGGACGGGAGTATCCGTACCGAAGAGGTGATGCCGCCATACCTTGCAAGCATCACGCACAGATAATAATTCACGTTCTGTGATGGTATAGTTGACTTCGTATTTGGTGAGTTTCCTAGAGTGAAAAGCAACAGGATGTAAAAATCCAGTATCGGAGCAAATTTGAGCCATTACAGCACCGCCTGCCTGATCAGAAGCATCAGCTTCCACATAGAAAGGCCAGGTAGGGTCCTGATGTTGGAGAAGTGGAGCAGAGGTGAATGCTGTTTTTAGGTTATCAAAAGAGGACTGAGCTTCTTCAGTCCACCTAAAAGGATTCCTTGGGCTAGTAAGGGAAGTCAATGGTGCCACTGTGGCTGAAAATGAGCATATAAAACGCCTATAAAAATTTGCAAATCCTAAAAAGGACTGTAATGATTTAATAGACGTTGGGGCAGGCCATTCCAAAGTGGCCTTAACCTGGAGTTGCTCATACAGACCCCCTGATTTGTGATGTCATAACCTAAAAATTCAACGTGTGTAGCATGAAAAATACACTTCTCCAATTTAGCATAGAGATAATGGTCTCACAACCTTTGTAGCACTGCAGATGCTGGACGTGGGTCTCATATGAAGGAGAATAGACCAGTATATCGTCGAGATATACAATGACCTATTGGTCGAATAGATCACTGAAGACGTCATTAATAAAACACTGAAATGTGGCTGGAGCATTACATAAGCCAAATGGCATAACCAAGTATTCATAAACCCCATACTTGGTCTTGAAGGCCGTCTTCCACTCATCACCCTTCCGCATCCTATGCGCCACGTAAGTCCAGCTTGGTGAGGAGTGCTAATGAGCCCAACTGATCTAGAAGAACCGAGATGAGTGGAATCGGGTACTGGTTGCGAATGGTAACCGCGTTTAATGCGCAGTAATTGATACAAGGGCGTAAATTGCCTTCTTTCTTGGGAACAAAGAAAAGAGGCGAGGCAGCTGGAGAACGTGACGGTCTAATAAAACCTGAGCCTGAGGCATTATCCAGATATTCCTTGAGTACTGCGTCCTCCTTCTGCATCAAAGAGTACACACGACCAGAGGGTATGATGGCATCCGGAATTAGGTCAATCGGGCAGTCATACTGCCGATGAGGAGGAAGGACCTCTGCCCCCTTCTTATCAAAAACATCCTCATAACCCTTGTATTCCCTGGGTAATACCATAGTAGTAACAGCCCCAATAACCAGAGCAGAGTCCAATAAATGTGTACTGGGCCCCGGTGTGGTGGCCTTTCCAGCAAAACAAGCCATGGTGCAAAGATCAGAGGGAAAAACCACTGTACCAGCGGCCCAATCTACTAAAGGATTGTGTTTCTTTAGCCATGGTAGGCCTAGAATAAGCTTGAATTGGGGTGCAGCAATGAAATCGAAATCTATCATTTTGGTATGGCCAGGTGACGTGGTCATGATGAGATCAACAGTTCACTCGGTTACGAGTCCAGACAATAAGGTAGTGCCATCAACCGCATTAACCAGTTCTGGACATGATTTGGAAACCAAGGGAATACAGTGGTCCTGAACAAACTGAGCGTCGATGTAGTTACCCGTTGCCCCAGAATCCAGGACTGCATCGACGGAACAGGAGATTGTGGTAGGAGCAACAATATCAACAGGGATTGAAAACAAGATCAGAGATTCAGAGCCCATATTAGGTTGGCTCGGCAAAGGGGCTCACTCAATTGCCGAGCTTTGGAGTTGCCCTGTTTTCGTGGTTTCTTGGGACATTGTCTCAGAAAATGCTCAGAAGAACCGCAGTAGTAGCATAGATTGTTCTTTCTGCGATTCTCCCACTCCTCAGCAGTAATAGGACCCCTGAGATTTCCGATCTGCATAGGTTTCGGTGTACTAGGGGACCGTTCTGTAGAGGCGGTAGACATGAAAGGAACCGTCCTCCTTTCCCCTTCACGTTCTACTCTTCGTGCTAATCTGCACAACCAAATCCACCAATTCTGTAAAGGCAGTTGCAACTACCGGAACAGTGGCTAACACATCCTTCAAAGTGTCAGAAAGCCCTTTATAAAAAAAAATAGGCCCCTTCTTTTCATCGGGCCAACCGGTCTCGGCTACTAACTGGTTACATTTAGTCAAGTATTCTAAGAGGGACATGTCCTTCTGCTGCAAAGAAAGCAGCTCTAAATCCGAGGCCTGAGATTTGTATTGGGTGTCAATAACACGAGATATGGCGGAGATAAGGGCATCACAGTCGTTCAAGAGTTGGCTACCCTGTTCCAATAAAGGGTTAGCCCAAACTGCTGCGGTCCCACCTAAGTATGACAACACAATTGCTGCCTTAGTCGTGGCATCAAGAAACGATGTAGGGCGACATAAAAAATGTAGCCTACATTGATTTATACATGTTTGAAATGCTTTAGGATCACCCATGAAGCGTGCAGGAGGGGCCAAGGGGAACTGAGCTGTCCTGTAAACAGGGACGTTCTCCTGTCGAGGAGGTGCTCCACCCGAAGCAGAACCAGAAGGGGGGCTGGGGGGGCAGTAGCACCACCTCCGGAATGCAGGTCAGCCTGTAACGTGTCTATCCGACGTTGAGTTGCGTCATGTGCCGCAGTCATGTCTGCGCGTAAGCCTGCCACCAACTGGACCAAGGCTGCTAACGGATCATCGGCAGATTCCATGGTATTAGTTACAAAAGGCTTCTGAATATGTAAAGATTCTCACAATGAGACCAAATGTTGCAAGCCTGTGGGCAGTTGAGCGCGTAGTGTAGACGTAGAATTCTTCCCTACAATGCAACTCCCAAAAGTACAGATGGACTGTTTGGAAGGGGGATTGTTTGGAAGAAGGAAACCGCCCCGGGACGCAGCTGGCTGCACAGAAAGAACAGGTGTCAGGTTTCAATTACACAAGAGAAAGCAACATGAAAAGAACCAATCCTCTAGGAACTCGCGTAATGGGGGTCTTTCTATGCCACTGTATTCAGGTAATAATCGGGGCGTTATCTTGCAGTAAAACAAACCATAAAGGGTATCTTAGATCAGGGCAATATAAGGAACGTAAATAGAATTTTAGAAAAACATCACATGATCTTACCTAAGCTAATCTGGAAGGACGGGGGTTATGTGAAGAATGAAGATGACCGTTCTCCGTAAAAAATGAAATCCAAATAAAAGAATAATCCAAATAGAAGAAGCCAAACTAACCGCGCCGGCACACGGACGCCTAATGTGTGTAAAGGCAGTCTCTAGTCCACACACCAATATTCAGCATTTGTTCGTATTGTCCGTGAATCCAGTTCCAAAAAACAACGTAACACAATATCTTGATGCAGAGGCGTGGTCAAACAAAGTTCCGTGGTCAGCAAAGAGCCACCAAAAGGATTTCAAAGGAGAAGCAAAAAGTCCAAGAGTCGGCAATGTTCCGGGCAGGTAAACCAGACGTAGGGCAAGAGAGGCGTGGTTTCAGCATTCCGTGGTCGTATAATCCAGAAGTATCAAATAGATGAACAATAGCCAAGGGTCAAGCAGGGGCAATCTGTAGTCAAGAGAAAAGGGTCAAGGCACAAAACAACAAGGTCCAAAAAGCTCCAAAACAAACATTCAGAAGCATCGTCCGTTGTCATTGGTGGTGCTTTAGAGAAAGCAACACGTTCATACTAGCGCGTTGGTATTCCGGCAACCATTGTTTCCATGACAACTACCAGAGTTGTCTGAATGAATGGAAACGTATGGGTAAATGTGTATCTTCTTTGGTGTAAAGGCAGTAATGGACTTGGATGCTGACAAAGCGGTACGTAAATGAGAGGAAACGTAAGCTGTTGGACGAGTGCTTTTGGTGGAGGATAAACCATTACCTGATTTCCTGGCAGTGTATTCATATATCCGGCATCAACTTGGGGGCTACGTTTAGTCTCCAAGTGTTTGCTTATGCATTCTTATATCTGGCATCAGCTTGGGAGGAGCTATGCTTGGTCTACAAGTGTAATCACGTGTATTGCTATATCCGGTTCATATATCCAGCATCAACTTGGGAGCTACGCTTAGTCTCCAAGTGTATGTGTGTGCATTCATATATCCGGCATCAGCTTCGCAGCTAGGCTGAGGGTCAAAGTGTATGCGTGTGTATTCATACATCCGGCATCTGCTTGTGAGCTAGGCTGAGTCTACAGGAGTATGCGTGTGTATTCATATGTCCGGCATCAGTTTGCGAGCTACGTGGAGTCTCCAATGTGTGGGTATTCATATATCCGGCATCAGCTTGGGAGCTAGGCTGAGTCTACAGGGGTATGCGTGGGTATTCATATATCTGGCATCAGCTTGGGTGCTAGGCTGAGTCTACAGGGGTATGCTTGTATTCATATATCCGGCATCAGCTTGGGAGCTAGGCTGAGTCTACAGGAGTATGCGTGGGTATTCATATAAACAGCATCAGCTTGGGAGCTAGGCTGAGTCTACAGGAGTATGCGTGGGTATTCATATAAACAGCATCAGCTTGGGAGCTAGGCTGAGTCTACAGGGGTATGCGTGTGTATTCATATATCCGGCATCAGCTTGGGAGCTACGTGGAGTCTCCAATGCGAGTGTATTCATATATCCAGCATCAGCTTGGGAGCTAGGCTGAGTCTACAGGAGTATGCGTGTATTCATATATCCGGCATCAGCTTGGAAGCTAGGCTGAGTCTACAGGGGTATGCGTGTGTATTCATATATCCGGCATCAGCTTGGGAGCTACGTGGAGTCTCCAATGCGAGTGTATTCATATATCCAGCATCAGCTTGGGAGCTAGGCTGAGTCTACAGGAGTATGCGTGTATTCATATATCTGGCATCCGCTTGGGAGCTAGGCTGAGTCTACAGGAGTATGCGTGGGTATTCATATATCTGCCATCAGCTTGGGAGCTAGGCTGAGTCTACAGGAGTATGCGTGTATTCATATATCTGGCATCAGCTTGGGAGCTAGGCTGAGTCTACAGGAGTATGCGTGTATTCATATATCTGGCATCAGCTTGGGAGCTAGGCTGAGTCTACAGGAGTGTGCGTGTATTCATATATTCGGCATCAGCTTGGGAGCTAGGGCGAGTCTACAGGAGTATGCGTGTATTCATATATCTGGCATCAGCTTGGGAGCTAGGCCGAGTCTACAGGAGTATGCGTGGGTATTCATGTATCTGGTATCAGCTTGGGAGCTAGGCTGAGTCTACAGGAGTATGCGTGTGTATTCATAGATCTGGCATCAGCTTGGGAGCTAGGCTGAGTCTACATGAGTATGCGTGTGTATTCATAGATCTGGCATCAGCTTGGGAGCTAGGCTGAGTCTACAGGAGTATGCGTGTGTATTCATAGATCTGGCATCAGCTTGGGAGCTAGGCTGAGTCTACAGGAGTATGCGTGTGTATTCATAGATCTGGCATCAGCTTGGGAGCTACGTGGAGTCTCCAGTGCGTGTATTCATATATCCGGCATCAGCTTGGGAGCTAGGCCGAGTCTACAGGAGTATGCGTGTGTATTCATAGATCTGGCACGTGTATTCATATATCTGGCATCAGCTTGGGAGCTAGGCTGAGTCTCCAGGAGTATGCGTGTGTATTCATAGATCTGGCATCAGCTTGGGAGCTAGGCTGAGTCTACAGGAGTATGCGTGTGTATTCATAGATCTGGCATCAGCTTGGGAGCTAGGCTGAGTCTACAGGAGTATGCGTGGGTATTCATGTATCTGGTATCAGCTTGGGAGCTAGGCTGAGTCTACAGGAGTATGCGTGTGTATTCATAGATCTGGCATCAGCTTGGGAGCTAGGCTGAGTCTACATGAGTATGCGTGTGTATTCATAGATCTGGCATCAGCTTGGGAGCTAGGCTGAGTCTACAGGAGTATGCGTGTGTATTCATAGATCTGGCATCAGCTTGGGAGCTACGTGGAGTCTCCAATGCGAGTGTATTCATATATCCGGCATCAGCTTGGGAGCTAAGCCGGGTCTACAGGAGTATGCGTGTATTCATATATATGGCATCAGCTTGGGAGCTAGGCTGAGTCTACAGGAGTATGCGTGTGTATTCATAGATCTGGCATCAGCTTGGGAGCTAGGCTGACTCTACATGAGTATGCGTGTGTATTCATAGATCTGGCATCCGCTTGGGAGCTAGGCTGAGTCTACAGGAGTATGCGTGTGTATTCATAGATCTGGCATCAGCTTGGGAGCTAGGCTGACTCTACAGGAGTATGCGTGTGTATTCATAGATCTGGCATCAGCTTGGGAGCTAGGCTGAGTCTCCAGGAGTATGCGTGTGTATTCATAGATCTGGCATCAGCTTGGGAGCTACGTGGAGTCTCCAGTGCGTGTATTCATATATCCGGCATCAGCTTGGGAGCTAGGCCGAGTCTACAGGAGTATGCGTGTATTCATATATCTGGCATCAGCTTGGGAGCTAGGCTGAGTCTCCAGGAGTATGCGTGTGTATTCATAGATCCGGCATCAGCTTGGGAGCTAGGCCGACTCTACATGAGTATGCGTGTGTATTCATAGATCTGGCATCCGCTTGGGAGCTAGGCTGAGTCTACAGGAGTATGCGTGGGTATTCATGTATCTGGTATCAGCTTGGGAGCTAGGCTGAGTCTACAGGAGTATGCGTGTGTATTCATAGATCTGGCATCAACTTGGGAGCTAGGCTGAGTCTCCAGGAGTATGCGTGTGTATTCATATATCTGGCATCAGCTTGGGGGCTAGGCTGAGTCTACAGGAGTATGCGTGTGTATTCATAGATCTGGCATCAGCTTGGGAGCTAGGCTGACTCTACATGAGTATGCGTGTGTATTCATAGATCTGGCATCCGCTTGGGAGCTAGGCTGAGTCTACAGGAGTATGCGTGTGTATTCATAGATCTGGCATCAGCTTGGGAGCTAGGCTGAGTCTCCAGGAGTATGCGTGTGTATTCATAGATCTGGCATCAGCTTGGGAGCTACGTGGAGTCTCCAGTGCGTGTATTCATATATCCGGCATCAGCTTGGGAGCTAGGCCGAGTCTACAGGAGTATGCGTGTATTCATATATCTGGCATCAGCTTGGGAGCTAGGCTGAGTCTCCAGGAGTATGCGTGTGTATTCATAGATCCGGCATCAGCTTGGGAGCTAGGCTGACTCTACATGAGTATGCGTGTGTATTCATAGATCTGGCATCCGCTTGGGAGCTAGGCTGAGTCTACAGGAGTATGCGTGGGTATTCATGTATCTGGTATCAGCTTGGGAGCTAGGCTGAGTCTACAGGAGTATGCGTGTGTATTCATAGATCTGGCATCAACTTGGGAGCTAGGCTGAGTCTCCAGGAGTATGCGTGTGTATTCATATATCTGGCATCAGCTTGGGGGCTAGGCTGAGTCTACAGGAGTATGCGTGTGTATTCATAGATCTGGCATCAGCTTGGGGGCTAGGCTGATGTATTCATAGATCTGGCATCAACTTGGGAGCTAGGCCGAGTCTCCAGGAGTATGCGTGTGTATTCATATATCTGGCATCAGCTTGGGGGCTAGGCTGAGTCTACAGGAGTATGCGTGTGTATTCATAGATCTGGCATCAGCTTGGGGGCTAGGCTGAGTCTCCAGGAGTATGCGTGTGTGTTCATAGATCTGGCATTAGCTTGGGAGCTAGGCTGAGTCTCCAGGAGTATGCGTGTGTGTTCATAGATCTGGCATCAGCTTGGGGGCTAGGCTGAGTCTCCAGGAGTATGCGTGGGTATTCATTTTATTTATAAAGAGAGCAAATGAAGTGTTCTGCGCCGAATGGAAGGGCGTGTTTTCCAGGGGCTAGCTGAGGAAGCCTCGATGCAAGAACCAACTTTCTGTCGCTGTTTTACTTGAAGATTTCCGGCATCTTAAAATAATCCCTTTTATGAGCAGCAAATCTCCGGGAGGCCCCTTTTTTGTTGGGATTTAAATCGGGGGATTATCGTTCTCCCTTTGGCTGCCTGTTCAAGGGGATGGGGCCTTGGAGGGAGGCCATTTATTCTGCAGCCTGTCGTGAGCCACCGCCTCCAGCCCCCTCTGCACTTCCATGTGCCCCTAGATTGAGCGGGGAGATTTACTGCTCCCACCTGGGGGGTGGGGGATAGTAACTCCCCAGGCCTCCAGATAAGTAAGGTGCCCCCCTGGGTGTCAATTGTATCAAGCTTTCCTTTACCTCTGGAAATGTCTTCTTGTGTTGTTGGAGCTACACCCCCTCCCCTAACCCATGGGTAGGAGCGCACATTAAAATAAATATCATTCCCAACACTTCTCCCCTTCTATATAAACTGCAGATTTGGCTGTGACCCTAAGCATGTTAATAACAAAAGAGCTTTTGCTTTGCTTGTTAGAACCGGCTCTGGAATCAGTGTTCCTTATCCGCTAGTAGTGGCACAGTCAGTAAATGTGGGCGTGAAAAGGAAAGTCGGGGGTTCGAGCCTACCCCGGGCCAGTGGCGGGAGCCAGTGGGCGGGAGCGGGGCTCACTATAATGGCCAAACGGCCATCTACTTGTATAAATTAAGTTTTACACTTCCTAATAGTTTATTTAAAAAAGAAACCGTTCCGGAATGGTTTCATTTTAAATAAGTGTACAACTAAAGAGTTGAAACGTGTGCTTGAGTGCACTGCACTGAACATAGCGCTAAACAGCAGGTGCATGTGTTTGGAGGTTTGTATTGTGCATGGGAGGGGGCGTGGTGGTGTGGTGTGTGGGGTGCCGGTCAGGCCAGCATGGAAAATGGTGCCACTACTTCTTTTCATACACTTCGACCACTGCCTGGGGCAGAAGAGACAAATGTGAGAAAGTAAGAAAACGGTTTATTATCAATGAATGTCACCTTGATTTAGTGCATCTCTGCAGTGGTCACCAACCCCTCCCTAAAATCGGGGCGGTCCAGGCAAACCCTGACGTCTGGTCAACCTAGGATAGCTAAGGATAGCACTAGGATAGGATAACCTAGCTCCTTTAGCATTGGGAAAGATTTTAGTTTTTACATCTTTCCCATCTCTTTCAGTGGGACCCCCAGAGTGGGTGATCCGGACCTGATTTTATTTCAGGGTGATGTCTTTAACTTAATTTGCTTAACTTACTTTGGTTTGGGGATCTTGTACCCCATTTGTTTTTATAGTATGTCACTAGTGACCCCCTTATTGACTGTGGTGCAGTGGAGGTGTTCTTTGCACTCCCTGCCCCCCCTTATTTTACTTTACGGGTGTTTTTCCCATAGTCCGTGTAGCCCAGACAGGTTGGTGCCAATGCTACCTTATTACACTTTTTGGTTGCACCCCTGTAAAATAAGTAAATATATATATCTTTTACCTTAAGGGATACGTTTTACCACTATAATGGCCAAACGGCCATTTAATCCTTGTCTGTTTGGCTGGCTGCCTTTTTTGTCGTTCTTCCTCCCGGGCCACAATAGCAAAGAGCCCTATATGGTCCCTCAGTTCATAGGCTCTGAAGTTTGGGGGTTTGAATGCTGCAGGTCCTCGGATAGGTGGGCTGGGTTCCCCCAAGCCAGGTATTTGTATATCAGTAGGAGATCTCAAGCCATTCGCCCAGTTGGCCCCTGGAATGTATGAATCGAAGCACGGTGGGGCCACAGACTGATGGTGGAAGCTACTGTCGGGGCATCCATTGCTCAAGCCAACTACTGTAAGCTCTTAGACCGGGGGACCTTGCTGGATGCCTCCCTCTCTTGAACTGCTGGGTCTGTAGATGGCACCCATCATCTGGAGTGGGGACCCCTTTTTTGTTTGGACCTCGCTGAGCTCTGGGACGGTGAACCCGGCATTGTGCCCTCTTTGTGGGATCTGCTGCCATGTGCTAAGAGTAGCCAGCCTTGCTGGGTGCAGAGTCCTTGAGCCCTTGGTCTTCGTGCCTGCAGACACTTTACTGGGTCACAAAGACTACCTTTCCTAACTGAGCTACCTCGGTGGTCATCCATCCTCATGGGAATATTAAGCAGAGGCCGTTCCAACCTTGAGGTCTTAAGAACTGTGAGTTCTCTAAGGGAGACCAGAACCACCAAACCCAGATGCCCAAGTTCTCAAAAGAAGGCATGTCTTCACCTGTGACCGGCCCCCCTGGACTTCTGCCAACACCGTGAGAGTAGTTGTCTGCAAAGGCCTAGGTTTACCTGGCAGGATTGGTGGTCCTGATTTGGGTTCGAGGAGCAGGTGAGCATATTTGTTTGAAGCCCTACTGAGCCCCCACCCCCGTTCTGTCGGGTGTAAAGTGCTTCCCTGCAGTTGCCCTTGCCATACCTTTGGTGGAGGGACGCGAGTAAAGGGATCCGGTCTGTGGTACCCCTAGATATACAGGATTGGTTGCGGCACATTTCCAACACAGAAACCCTATCATCTGTGCACTAGGTAAAGTGTCGGTAACTACCTCCCCAGACTACTGAATTGTGCCAGTTTCCTGTTTTATTGCTGCTTTGTCCAGCGGGTCATGTATGTGGACACCGCAACCTATTTGTGTACGGAGAGTGTATTTCCAGGGCGGCTCCATGTGCTGAACGTGGAGTGTTTTCCCTAAATAAAATTGTCCTCTGAAGCACTGCATTTATTAGTGCTTCAGCTGACCATATATTTAAGGAAAACATATATCCAGGCGCGGATAGGTGCCTGCTGGTCGCTGGTCGCTGGTCGCTGCCAACAGGGCGTGCCTAAAAGGGACATGCGCCGTAAGCGCCACACTGTCCCCCCACCTACGTCACAGCAGTAGCCAAGGCAGGCCCTCAGTAAATCTGGGGGCTATCCTCAGTGATCTAATCTGCTCTGTGCAAGCACACTGTGCACATTGCCTGTGTGCAAAGTGCACCGCACAGAGCAGTTTAGATCACAGAAAGAAGATCAAGGAGCACCCGCACATCGGCCTCAACAGGGAGACCATCCAGTGGGAGAGCAGCAGCCGGTACCTCGGTTTGACCCTGGACAGCAAACCATATCGAGAATACTCTGCAGAAGGCAACAGGAAAAATGGCAGCACTGTATGCACTTCTGAAGAGCAAGTCCATGCCCCTCCGGACAAAGATCAAACTCTACAAGGCGATCATCAGACCTACCCTGAAGTATGCCTGCCAGCATGGATGACCTGCCATGAGCGACACCGGAAGAGTCTTCAGATAGTCCAGAACAAGGCCCTGCGGATATCGTCCGGAGCTCCAATCTTCACAAGAATAGCTGACCTTCACAGAGAACTGGACATCAAGATGTTGGATGAACATCTAGCGAAGCTGAGTAAGAACTTCTGCCAAGGACTGGATCAAAACCCGAGCCCTCTGATCAGAAGACTCCCTGCCACCACTGCAAACTCTTTCGACCGCTACCCACGAACCATCACTGCGAAACCAGCCCTACAGTTACAAGACCACACAGACCAAGAAGAAATCCAACCCACGACTACACACTCAACCCGAGAAGATGGAGTAAAGACGACTCAAGCCTCCGTATCCAATAATCACCGCTGAGGGATAAAATCTATCCACAAGAAGAAGACGGACATCCAGGTTCGCCGAGGGTCTAAGACCCTGTGACAGAGCTGAAAGCGCACTGTGCACACAGAGCAGAATCCATTTGGAAAACACAATGATCACTGAGCCCCCAGCTTCGCGAGCTCCGATATCATTGCCTTTCACAAATGAATTTGGGTATTGTAAGACGGTACATGCTGGGCTCAGAAAGATGGCTTGAAAAGTACACAAACCATAGCATTGATGTGTGGAAGGTTTCAAATTAATCTGAACCACTGGCATTGCTCTGGGCAACCTTCCACACCACAGTTTATTTGTTTACCAGATCTGTGCTCAGCCATATTTTGGCTGACTTTCCCACCTGTTTAGGTTTCCTCATCAGACCGTGTCCCCACGTCGAGTGCTCCGGCTATGTGTTGGAATGTGGATTTGCCACTTGACTCTCTTGTCTTACCAGTGGGGTGCAGCCCGTAGCAGCATGGACTCCTGCAATATGGGTTGAGGTTTTATGCTCCGGGTTCCTCACTATACCAGGGCTGGTGTCTATGTTGTGGCAAGTCATTCAGATCGGGTGATTAAGTAGTGGTCCGACTACAACAAGGGAGGGTCAAAAATCCAATGTTTGGAGCTCAAAGTTTGACTCAGTGCAGCATCTGGCCAGCCCTGTCTGCTGAGCAAGGAGTCTCTGGTTAACCAAAGGGTGGCATTCTGCCCAGAGATTGAAGTCACCCACCATGGGGGCCTTATTGCATAGGGACTACTGGATAAATCCATGTTGCTATTGACCTATTCCTAGAAAGGGCATCCTTGTGCGCAGGCTTCCTGTAAACTGGCCCCACAATGATGGACGCATTCAGGAAGGTTGATAAGCGACATCTTTTCCCAAAAGTGAATGAAAAACAATTGCAGATTCTGAAATATATATGTACATCTTATGCACTATCCAGCACTTCTGGCAACCTTTGAGACCTGTTTGAATCAAGGGATGGCTTGAGAAAGCGCCCTTAAATCGGAGGATAGCTGAGGGGTATGGAGGCTATTCTTTCCACACTGAGGAGCACAGAGGAATCTCTGACTATTCTATGGCGGTCATAGTGGGCCTTTTCCCAGGACTCTGCCATGGAAGTCTGGTAGTTGAGGAAGCGCAGCAGGACCCTGCACTGGCCAAAGGATGAATTAAAAACTGGACATTTTCAATCTCGAAGCAAACGGCACCTACAAGATCTAAGGCGGAGTACTGTGATGACCCCCTCAGCCCCCCAAAAATGGCAAACATTCTCGTGTATGGGAGGCACTTACTGGAGCACTCCCAATACCACGGCCTCCTGCAATAATCTATTGATGAATGTCAAAAGAAACTTGGCACCTGCTGAGCCAAATATATGATCGCAGGATTCGCATGGGGTCAATGTGTGGCGTGGCATTCTTTCATATTGCGGCTTGGTACATGACGCCTTCCTCCCTGTGGGCAACAGCTATTTGCCACCAGGGCTGCTGGAGGGCAGCCCTAGTGGCACAGCCTTGCATTTGAATCTGGATGAGCGCTGCTGAAGATTTTTCTTGGGGCAGTCGCTGAGCTGGGGTGAGAATGCTGCACTGCCGGAGCTTGGAATGGCAGAGTGTAGGCTGCTTTGCGAACTCCAGGCAACATTGAGGATGGTCTGATGTCCTGGGGGGGGGGAATTGTGGGTGCACTTCAGCCTGGCTCCTGTGCTTGTGAGGACTGATGTGTTGCACCAGGGTAAGCCTGGGGTTATGGGCACAGTGCCTCCTGGTGCAGAGGGAACCATACAGCTTTGGGCAGGCTTAGGTCTGCAGTCATCTGGTACCCTGGATTAGGTGCCAGGTAAATCGCATCCTTTGTAGGTGGGGTACATGAAGAAAGCACATGACCACCTGATCTTCTGGCACTCTGCACTTTGGTCAAGGCCTTTTCTCTTCACTAGACACTACCACTTGTTAGAACTGGACTAGTGGTCTATTTTACTCTGACTTATGATATTGTAATAATTATATTAAGCCCTTATAGTGGGGCTTCTGTGGACTCTTTTGTTGCTCCATAGGGCTTGCATTGCAGTTTGAGGCCTGAGCTGCACATTTACTGAGTAGTACCGTTCTCTGGGGAGTGTTGCGAGAGGGGACGTGCCTGGGGCACAGAAAACCTTATATTGTGTTCTTTGACCACGTGTAGCGGGTGCTATGTGCTGGGAAGCATGTGGGGGTCCTGCTTATGGAAGAAAATCCATTGAAACACTGATGCAGCGCCCACATTTGATGGAATTGAAGGAGCGTGTTTTGGCAAGTGATCAGAAGCTGGACGTCCTTAAAGTGAAAGTGTCCAAAAGCAAAAATGAAGAGAATAATTGGAGCGGAATAGAGAACTGGAGCAGCAGAGGACAGTCTATGCTCAACAGAAGGACGGGGCATCTGAATAGAACTACCTACTGTTAAAGTTAAGAATGATGATCTTGAGAATAGATCAAGAAGGAATAATATCCCGATCATTGGGATGTCAGAGTTTTCCATGATTGCTGCACTACAAATATTACTTTAAAGAATGTTTTTGGAGATGCTGAGAAAGCTGGCATTTTTACAGCATCTTCAAGTAAAATAATCCCCATCAGTCACTGCGGTCATGACCGGCCCCATGTTTCCATCCTGACCTATTATCGCCAGAGTTATCAGATACAGGGATCAAGGCTTGATCCTAAGTCCAGCCTGGGAGATGGGAGACCAATCATTCATCAAATCTCAATTTCACTCCACTTTAGCCCTTCTGTATGGTTGACCAGGAAAGATTTTGATGAGGTCAGACAGTGTTGGCTCACTACTTTGTGTTGGTCCCAGCCAGCCCCAAGATGATGTTTCAAGGGAATGCCCACCTTTTGGACTTCCCTGGCTAAATTATGATATAAAGTGCATAAGGTCCTAGCATACCTCAATAGGCCTGGAGTTAATGTTTCCATTATTCAAAAACCCATCTCACACACAAGTGACATAAAACATTTTGTAATCGTCATTGGTTCTTGTTATACTTGATGTAATCAAAGGGTGTCAGAATCCACTACACAAATTGGTGCATTTCAGTGTAGGTGAGAAGCTCTCACAAATTGGTGAATTTCAATTTATGTGAGCCTGTCACTGACCTATAAGGCCAGACAGAAGAGGCACACCTCTAGCCAAAGGAGGAGGTGTAGCACTTATCGTCAAAATGCACATGACCGTAAGAGAATTGCCTATTCCAACCTTCCACTCAGGAGAACTGCTCTTGATAACACTCTCATTCCCTGATACTGTCCCACTAACCATCCACATCATATACAGACCACCTAGTCCAGTGCAATCCCTTGATGAGGACATTGCCCACCTACTCACTAACAACGCCAAACCCTCCTCCAGAATTATTATTTTGGGAGACTTCAATTTAGTCCTCAATGAACCCACAGATACTAACGCCCTGGCCATAACTAACACAATCGAATTGCTAGGAATTACGCAACATATCATCCAGCCTACACATAAAAAAGGCTGCATGCTAGACTGGTTGGCAGATATGAACGGCAATACCAGCATCATCTCCTACCTCCCCTGCCCTTTGTCCGATCACAACATGATTACCTTCTCTATCCTTAAATACACTACACGCAAAGCCTTACCACAATTGGCTCCAGCCTCGCGTTCTAAAAACACACGCAACATCACTCCAGAGAATATGCTCTCTATGCTATGCCCGATCAGACTAACAACACTCAGCCTGCGACCCGAAAATCATGGTAGAGCTATACAATTATGCTCTCTTTCTAGCTATAGACAAACTTGCTTTACACACAAACCAAAACCAAGAGCTCATCTAAACTCTTGGTACACACCAGACCTCAAAACTCTACGGTCCACCAAACGAGCCACAGAGGCCACCTGGAAATTGATGCCAATTACAAACTGGCCATTATCCAAGCGAAAAGTCTTACCTTCAACAGGCGCATGGCTAAAGCCAAAACAGGCACAAAATAACTATTTGCCGTCCTGCAGGAAAGTGAATCCCCTGTCACTCCCCCAGAAAGCTGCCTCAAGGATTCCACGTGGTGCTCCGATATCCAAAAGGCACTTCTTGACAAAGACACCCTTCTGCAAAATAAAATCGCTGCCAGAAAAACGAAACTACTCCTACCAGATATTCTGTCTGACAATGACACCCCGCCCAAACCCAACAAACTATTCAAATTTAGACCAGTCTTGTTACAAGAAGTCACTAAAATCATTAAAGGCCTCAAACACTTGAGATGCCAAGGCAACATCTGCCTTGCCCACTTTATTAAAGACGGCGTGGCAGAACTCGCACCATTCATCACTTCGCTCATAACAACTCCTTTACATAAGGTATCACCCCGAATAATCTGAAAGATGCCTGGGTCCTCCGTCTCCTAAAAAAAAAACTCACTAAACCCCAACATCTCTACCAACTACCGTCCCATCACCACCGTCCCCTTCCTCCTCCAAATTCTAGACAGAGCAGCATACTTGCAAATGCAGGAACACCTTGAGTCAAACAATATCTTCGGCCTACACCCATCTGGCTTCTGCCCAGGATATGGCACGGAGTCAGCACTCCTAGATATGAAAATCCAAATGCACGAGATATTAGACAATGGGAACCTGGCCATCCTACTCATACTCTACCTCTCTGCGGCATTCAACCTAGTAAACCACAAAATCCTATGCCAACACCTCTCTATCCTCAGCACAATTCTGTACCAAAGCCATAGCCTGGATCGAATCCTTTCTATCCAATCGCACAACGAGGGTTTTCTCCAACCTAGCGGGTACCACGCCAGCCCCAGTCCTTTGCAGTGTGCCCCAAGGCTCGTGTGTTTCACCAACACTTTATAACATTTTCACTAAGCCCCTGTTCGACCTCCTGGACGAACAAGGAGTCTCCTACACCAACTATGCGGACGATACGCAGATCCTTATGCCTATCTCTGGGAACTACAATAAGGATAGCAATTCCCTCAACAAAATATATCAAATCATCAGAGCCAGGATGGCGCAACACGAACTCTGTCTAAATGACGATAAAACAGAACTACTATTAGTAGGGAACCAATCCCGATTAAACAAATTGGATGGCAACTAGAAATCCATCACCATAGATGGGAACCCCATCACCGTCCTGAAGGAAGTGAAAACCCTAGGGGTGTATCTCGACTCCTCACTTTCTCTAACTTAACAAGTCAACGCAACAGCTTCTGTAGCAGCCTATGCAGCTAAACTCATAAACGCCTGTAGACCATTCTTAACGACAGTTTCATCACACTAGCGAGAGCCCTAATACTGTCCAGACTAGATTACTGCAATGCCTTACTCGCAGGTTCCTCCACAAGCAATATCAAAAAACCTCAAATCATCCAGTACAATGCCCTAAGAGCAGCACTGAACATCCCAAAGAAAGAACTCTGCAGCCAGACTCAATGCCCAGTGGCTACTTGTCCAAGACTGCATCAAATTCAAAACACTTTCTATAACACAAGTGCCTAACCAACACAGCCTCGAAATACCTCTTCAACTAATTTACCAAACCCTATAGACCCACCCGAGCCATCACCTCATACATCCTCACCACTCCCAAATTAAAATGAGCAAAAGTAGGGGGGCGCAGTTGCCCATTAGTGGCTGCCAAATGGTGGAATGCCCTACCACTGTCCCTCAGATCAGACCCCTCCTTCTGGTCCTTCCGTAATAAACTCAAAACCTGGTTCTTCACCCAAGACTCTTAGATCACACTGTCGAGCTCGGATTATTCCCCTGATCTGCGTTAACCTTGTCATCTCTAATTCTTCTTCTTCTGCTTTGCCAACTATGTACTTGCTGGATCTACTGTCACCAGCCCCCAGAGCCTTCGGTCTTGCATGCTCTGAAGATGCAAATAAACAAATAAACATGGACATTATTTTATTGCAGAAGGTTAGATGAAAGGCATTCAGATGTTCTATACACTCACCCGTTTATTGATGCCCCTGAATTATTTGAAACTATTTTAATTAAATGTTGTGGCACTTGCTGTTTGTTGATGGAGATTATGACACAATTCTTAAACCTAAAGGTGACAGATCGGGCACTTCGTGATTGCGATTGGCTGGGTATGTGTAAGCCATGTTACAGTATATAGATTGTTAGGAGTGGGTTGGTATTGGAAGTTGGTAACTGTCCTGTTGAACAATGCACCATTTATTCTTCGGCCAACTGTTCACAAAGCAGGATTGGCTGGCTGTTGTCTCTTTACCTACTTAGCAGTGTAGTAACTGGCCTTGTGATTGTATATGCAATCGTTTCTGATCACTTACCAACCGTATTCACTCTATTACTTAGCAGTGATTCACCCAAGATCCTCACCTGGAGGTTTAAGTGGGCACCCAATTCTTTGATAGGAGCACATTCTATGTAATCAGGCCATCCCTCAACTGGGAAAGGTTCAATGTGTGAATAGGCTGATCCTCAAGCTATAAGGTGTGTGCCGTGGTTGGAGGTGTATGTTGTGACTGGACAGGCAGGAATTTGAGCTGTGGGCGGTAGGAAATGAGTACAGAAGAGTGAGTTTTCATGTTCTGATTGAGCTGCAAAATAAAATGTGCCAGAGATGCTGCAACATGGGGAAACAGGGTTGATGGGAAGTAAGGTCACGGCCAGGAAGTAGGGAGATGGTAAGAGCCCTGGTAGCTTCGGATCAAAGGTTTAAGAGTTTAAGAATATAGAGCAGATGATCGACTCCGAAGCACGCTTGCCTAAGAGCTTGCATAACCGTATTGCGGGATTTCCTGAACACTATAAGAAGTTGAGGGAAACCAAACTTTAGGCCCCCAGTTCTGAAATTGATTCCCAATGTCAGAGACCAAGTGGATTATACAACATTTGATGGGGTTGAAAGGGTTTTACTGGTGACATGTACAAGAAAGGGCAAAAAAATGAATGACTCAGAACATTAGACAGAGCGGCATGGTATTCTTCAGTTCTGCAGTTCTCTTGTCCCTAGTCGGACCTCCCATCCTCTCCCAGATCACTCAGTCTTGGGTTAGAAGGGTCCCCCGCTCTTCTTTCCTTATCTTTCGGCATCGTTGGCTAGTTCTTTGACACTTTCTTGGATGGTGAGGCGGTCACCCCTCGGTCACATGTCAGGACTTGTAGCTCTGGTTGGAAACATGGTTCTGCGACAGACAGTTAAATGACATTAGCTGACAACATATTTCCAGAGAACTACAAAATCTGGTTTAATAACAGACAAAATAAAATGGAGGGGTAATTCTCTCATCCACCCGGCTCGTATACCTGTCACAACAATCTCTACACCCATCCGCAAGTATTGCATGTAAATGTATACTCAGACCTAACATGTTCTGGGCACTTATACCTGTCACAGAGCCCTACACCCGCCACCCGCTCATTCGAAAGTATTGCGTGCAAAAGCATCCTCCACCCCAACACATTCCGGACAATGGTCATTTGCTCTAGCACTTTGAAGCTTTTCTTGTGCTAGATGGAATTACAAAGAAATATATCCTACCAAAAAACCGGACACACTCTAAGAATATGGCAAAGTACTACTATATTCTCATTTAATAAAGCAGGGAGAACTGACAGGCATCAGACTGATGCATGCAAACCCACATATTAACTTGACTACACAGAGGTCTTGTACCCCAATATGCATCATCTATGATGTCATCCTAAGTGACAAACCATGAAACCAATCAAGGGGAGGGATTGGTTAGGGGAACATATAAGAATGAATACATTATTGGCTGCCCCTTATCTGTAGGACACGCCTTGAACTACCTCTAAACACGTATGGTACTGATTACAGTGGACAAAAGGGCAGCAGGTTCTTCTATACAACATTGTATGTTAGGTTGCCCCTTAAACCCACTGATTAGTTGGCATACTATCCCAACCTTGGACTTGAGGCTCTTTAGCAGCATGTACGTGAAATGAAACCAAGGTGCTTTGAATTGTGTCAGATTGCTCTTTTTCTCCCAATTATCCATCATCCCTCACCGGTCGGCCATGAGCGAAAGTCTTCTGTCTGTAGTTGACCTTGCAGCCTACTCACTGTCCTGGAACATTTGAAGGAGTGTGAGCACACCCCTGTCTTTGTCTGAGGCTCTAATGAATAGCCATTGTCTTCAACTTCTGAATCACTTGTGAAGAGACCACAAATTTGTCAATTTCAGCCTCTTATTTACTGCTATTTAATTCAATTGTGCGGGGAGTTGTTGCTCCTCTTGGCCTCCTAGAGACTTCCTCACTCAATCATGCATAGACTTCATACTCTTTTAATTGTCCAATACTTTGGCTGTTGCAGATGTTTTCTTCTTTGATCTAAGAGGAATGTCTCACATTCAGAGCTTTCCCGTGTAACTCCCGTTGTGACTTGCAATTATTCTTTAAAATAGTGGGGGTCATTCCGAGGTTGGAGGTAAGGTTAAAAACAATCCCGGTAATGGATTACCGGCATCGCTTACCGCTATGGGCTATTCTGACCAACCAGACCGCTATTTACGGCATCGTACTTTACGATGCCGTAAATAGAGGTCCAGGCACGCACACACAACATGCCGGCATTACCGGCATGCTGTAAACCGGAGCTGATCACAAGCCATGCGGACATGAAAATAACGGCCTACTGAAGCCCGAAAAGTACCTTACCGGCATGGAGTAAAAACTGGCATCTCAGAGAAGGTGTTAAGAACCCTGAGCAGTGTTACCAAGAGCCACAGGTGCACACAATCGGCACAGGTGGAGGCAATGGAGTCTGGCACAGCACAAAAGGAGCACACCCACACACCACACCCCCTCCCACACCAAGATGATACCAATAGTAGTAGCATTACTGGAGCTGGAGGCCCTGCTTGCAAGGCAACAACAACAACCACAGCCCCCACCACAGAGGAGACACAGGAGGAGAAGGAGGGTGAGACAGGCCCAGCATACCCCACCAGTGCAGCCACTGTTAACACTCCGGCAGCCACCAGTCCCTCTCATCAGAGCCACCCCCTTCAACCTAACACCAGAGCAGATTCACACCCTGTACCGGCTTGACCGTGACACCATCACCACCATAGTGGACCTGATAAATGACGACATAGTGAGCCTCATAGAAATACGCACCGCCATCCCCCCTCTACTGAAGGTAGTGTCTGCGCTCCACTTTCTTGCCACAGGCACCTACCAGCACACAGTGGGGCACATGCATGGCATATCACAACCCTTATTTTCCCGGATACTGAACCAAGTGCTGGATGCCCTCCTAAAGCACACAAGGGACTACATATCCCTACCACGGACTCCCCAGGAGATATTAATACAAAGGTTGCCTTCCATGCACTGGCAGGCATGTCAAATTGTATAGGTGCCCTCGACTGCACCCACTTGGAGTTGGTGGTGCTGCATGCCATGGAGGTGACATTTCGCAATCTCAAGCAATACCACACCATCAACGTGCAGATGGTATGCAACGCCAGCAAGATCATCACACATTGCTGTGCCCGATATCCAGGATCAACTCATGACTCTTTGGTCCTGCGGAACTCCACGCTATATGGAGCGACATGCTGGACGACGTGCCTGGATGCTTGGTGAGTTGCCTGACTGGGCCATTGTCATGAACCGCCATTCGCGTCCCTTCTGGACTTCGTGGTCCCTGACCCATAGGGCACTGAACTCAGTAGTACTCCCAACATGGCTGCTGAACGCGGAACGCTCTTTGCCAGTCTCTGCGTTGTACGCTCTACGTTCTACAAAGCAGATACGCCCCCTCGGCTCTCCGCGTCTCAACGTTACCGCTTGCAGTAGTCGGACGTGTGTTGCCGGAGCTCGTTCAGCGCTTACTTTTGATTCCTGGTTCCCGGTCCCCTGAATTCCTCTTCTTTCTTCCTTCCCCTTATCCTTACCGTTGCATATCCTGGATTTCCATCGCATTCGGGTCTCCGAGTGCAAACCTCATTATTTCCTGGTCTTCATCCCGGACATCTGAGCATATCCTGGAGCTGGGTCACGAACCACATGCTGGAATCCGAGGACACACACACAGGGTTATATAAATCCCGAACAGTGCGAAAGAAGACATCACCAAAGATCACGAGCAAACAATACATGCAGGTGAGAAGTGGGGGGACTTGTGATAGAGTGAGACGCCAACAAATTGATACAGTTACAGAAATGGAGGCCGCAGTTCAAGACCTCATGCGAGGAAGTCCAAAATCTTAAAGCCGAAAATGCTGCATTGAAACAGCTGGTCTTGTCACGTGACACCGTAACCAAGGAAAGCGTGTTGTTGGGAGGAGTAGTGGATAAATATGATGGCTCTTCAAAGACCCTTCGTGCCTTCCTCGATTCATGTTTAGTGAACTTCACCTTTAAGCCCTACTACTTCTCCACTACCAGAGCAAAGGTGGGCTTTATGATCTCACATCTCACTGGGAATGCCTTGACCTGGGCAACTCCCTTAGTTAATTCGGACGACGCCCTCCTGGATGACTATGATGGCTTCGTGCAGGCGCTAAAGACCATGTTTTATTGCCCACAGCAGGTTTACAGTGCTCAAGAACGTTTACTGGAATTTCAACAAGGATCCCAGGATATGCTTACCTATGTGACTCGCTTTAATTAACTTGCCAAGGAAGCAGACTGGTCTCCAGAGGCCTGTTTCACCCTCTTTCAAAGAGGATTGCATGAAGAGATAAAGGACGAGCTAGCCAGGGTAGCTCGCCCAAGTTCCTTCCAGGCTCTCGTGGATCTTTCCTTGCAAATCGACTTTCATATCCAGGAAAGAAAGGTGGAAAAGAAGAAAATTAAATCGCCCTTCCAAAAGGCCTCTACAGACCATCCTTCTAGACCTGAGCCTGCAGCTTCTCCGACCACGGACCCAGAACCCATGCAACTTTGGGCCTTCCGCGGACCCATAACCCCGCAAGAAAGGATGCGACGGATTCACACTGGTCTGTGCATGTATTGTGCTTCTGATAAACATCTTGTGAGAGAGTGTCCTATTGCCCCTCCACAGCGTTTCGGGAAATGCCAGCTCCCGATCCTAGATGGAGCACAGTTTCGGGAGAGAGATGTTTGCTCCACATCTATTCCATCCTTGAACTCTCCTGGACAGAACAACCTTGTGATTCTGCAGGCCTTTATATCGCCTTCCAAGAAAGAATCCTACCCCATTCTGGCATTAGTGGATTACGGGGTCATGGGGATATTCATAGATCATGATTGGGTCACTACCCATAACATTACATATGAAACTCGAGACATCATGCAATCTGTAGAGGCTATTGATGGAAGACCCCTCTCTTCAGGACCCATAACCCTTCAAACCAAAGAGATCCTGCTTTCTATAAACAGCCATCAAGAGAGAACCAAATTCGACATCATAAGATCTGCCCATTACCCAATGGTTCTGGGCATCCCCTGGTTACAGAGGCATAACCCCTACATCAACTGGGCAGCAGGATCCTTGTTTCTTGGCTCAGAACATTGTATGTCCCACTGTTTATCCCTAGACTCCTCATCAGGATCCTCTGAAGACTCGCAAGCGAACCAGCAAGGTCCACTCACTGTCTCTAATATCACCCAGATTCCCAGGGCCTACCAGGCTTATACAGATGTATTTTCGACCGCCATAGTTCAAGCTCTTCCCCCTCACAGACCTGAGGACTGCGCCGTCAATACTGAACCCTCAGCGGTGATTCCTTTTGGGAGGATGTTCAGAACCTGAGAAAAGTGCCCTCGGAGAATACCTGGATACTAACTTGGAAAATGATACCATACGACCATCTAAGTCCCCGGCAGGAGCTTTGTTGTTTTTCGTTCCCAAGAAGGATACCAAGGAGCTTGGGCCCTGTGTAGATTACAGTGGCCTTAATCAATGCACCCTCAAGGACCGCTACCCATTGCCCCTCATCTCGGATATCTTGGAAGCAGTAAGAGGAGCTGTAGTGTTCACAAAATTAGATCTTAAAGGTGCCTACCATCTCATCCGTATAAAAGAAGGTGACAAATGGAAAAACAGCCTTTAGAACACCCTTTGGTCATTTTGAATACTTGGTTATGCCCTTCGGACTTGCCAATGCCCCAGCGTTCTTCCAACGTTTTATGGACCGGGTGTTCTCTGATATGCTGTTCCTCTTCGTCATTGTATATCTGGACGACATACTGATATACTCTAAGGACCATCTTAAGCATGAAGAACATGTTAAGGCAGTTTTACGTCTACGTGAACATAAGCTCCTAGCTAAACCCGAGAAATGCCTTTTCCATGTGTCTACTGTTCACTATCTTGGATTTGTCCTTAACCCAAAAGGAATTGGAATGGACCCCTTGAAAGTAGATTCCATTCAATCCTGGCCTGTTCCAACTACTGTAAAACAAATTCAATCCTTCCTGGGGCTTGCTAACTTCTACTGGAAATGTATACCCTCTTTTTCTGAGATTGTTCATCCGATCATTACATTGTTAAAAAAAAGATACCCCCTTTCACTGGACAGCAGCCCAAGATGAGGCGTTTCAACGGTTAAAGTCGGAGTTCACACAAGCCCCCATCTTAGCCCAACCTGACATTGATCGACCCTTTCTTGTGGAAACTGATGCCTCCAACTACGCCATCGGGGCAGTCTTG
Organism: Ambystoma mexicanum; assembly: GCF_040938575.1. Classification (NCBI taxonomy): domain Eukaryota; kingdom Metazoa; phylum Chordata; class Amphibia; order Caudata; family Ambystomatidae; genus Ambystoma; species Ambystoma mexicanum. The sequence goes on from NC_090939.1 coordinate 50,550,874, forward strand.
AAACAGGAGTTTGATGACGAGCTAGAACACCCCATCGCCTATCTGTCTTCCACCTCGACTCCTAGCGAAACCCACTATTCTGTTTTAGAAAAAGAATTGCTAGCCATCCGTCAAGCCTTCACAGATTGGCGTCATCTACTCCTTGGACCGAAACACCCTGTTCAGGTCCGCACGGACCATCGGAATCTTCAAGTCCTGCAATCCCTGGAATGTCGGAACAGTCGTCAAGACCGTTTTTGCTCTTTTTTGCTCAATACCAGTTTCAAATCCATCATGTTCCTGGAACACACAACATAATAGCCGATGCCTTATCCCGACGTACTAACTACGAAATCCTTGAAGATCGATCCTTCCCAAAGATGTTTCCGCACACAATATTTGTTGCCAAAGCAATGAACCTCCTGGAGGATATTCGGATTCAAACTCAGTCCTCTGAAACCTGGAAGGAGTTTAATGGTAATAATCGATGGAATCTCAAAAAGAAGGATGGATATTATTCAAGGACAATTGGCTGGTCATTCCCACTGAGAGACTACTACAAAAGATCACAAGCCTATGTCATGATACCCTTCATTCAGGACACCGTGGCATCACCAACACCCTCCGTCTAATACAAAGACAGTTTTGTTGGCCTAAGATGAAGGATGATGTCCAGCTTTATATCCAAACATGTGCAGTCTGCAATCAAAACAAGCATGATAACAAGAAACCGGCAGGTCTCCTGCTCCAACCAGCGCTGCCAACAAGACCTTGGGAATTCATTGCCACAGACTTTATCGTGGAACTGCCACCTTCCAGGGGCTACACAACTATCATGGTTACCATTGATTTGATTTGTTCACTCATATGGCTCATTTTACACCTTTATATAAATTGCCATCTTCATCTGAACTTGCCGGAATCTTCCTGGAACACACATTCCGACTCCACGGGCTACCCTCTAAGATCATTTCTGACAGAGGACCCCAGTACATATCCCAGTTCTGGAAACAATTATGTCGTATACTGGGAATCCAACGTGCCTTATCCTCAGGTTATCACCCACAGACCAATTAAGCTACTGAACGTGTAAACCGAACTCTGGAACAATATCTTCGCTGTTTCACCACCAAGGTCCAGGACGATTGGTCACTCTTAATACCTGTGGCTAAATTTGCCTACAACAGTTCGGATCACTTGGCTATCAAAACCAGTTCCTTCTTCTGTAGTCAAGGATTCCACCCTTCGGTTCTACCATCCCTTCTCCCACATCCTACCCCAGTTCCTACGGTTGACTCCTGGATTGAAACCCTTATCAATGTACACAAAGTAGCAAAAGAGCACCTAGAAAAGGCCCGAAGAGACGTTAAACATCATGCTGACTTCAAAAGAAGACCAGGGACTACATACTCAATAGGTGATAAAGTCTGGTTGTCTTCGAAACTTCTACCTCGACACCTACGACCAAATAAACTGGCTCCCAGGTGTTACGGCCCCTTTTCCATAAAGGAAGTCACTAACCCAGTGGCCTTTAGACTCAGACTACCAGAATCCTGGAAAAGGATCCACCCGGTCTTTCCCACTTCTCTGTTTAAACCATACGTCCAGTCTTCTCGAACTGCTCCAAGATCTACCCCTCTGATTGTCAATGATCAGCTAGAATATGAGGTTTCCATAATATGTCACTCCAGGTACAGACTTGGTCAGCTGCAGTATCTGGTCGAGTGGAAAGGGTACCCTCCCAGTGAACGCACCTGGGAACCCGTCTCAAACATGAATGCCCCCAGACTGCTCTGAAGATACCATCTTATACATCTGGGTAAACCCAGAGGAGCTGGGTGTCAGAGGAGGCATGCTGTCATGAACCGCCATTCGCGTCCCTTCTGGACTTCGTGATCCCTGATCCATAGGGGACTGAACTCAGTAGTACTCCCAACATGGCCGCTGAACACGGAACACTGTTTGCCAGTCTCTGCATTGTACGCTCTACGTTCTACAAAGCAGGTACGCCCCCATGGCTCTGCTCGCCTCAACGCAACCGCTTGCAGTAGTCGGACGTGTGCTGCCGGAGCTCGTTCAGCGCTTCCTTTTGATTCCTGGTTCCCGGTCCCCTGAATTCCTCTTCTTTCTTTCATCCTTTCCCTTATCCTTACCTTTGCATATCCTGGATTTCCATCGCATTCGGGTCTCCGAATGTGAATCTCATTATTCCTGGTCTTCGCCCCAGACATCTGAACGTATCCTGGAGCTGGGTCACGAACCACACGCTGGAATCCGAGGACCCACGCACAGGGTTATATAAATCCCGAACAGTGCGAAAGAAGACCTCTCCGAAGATCACGAGCAAACAATACAGACCGGTGAGAAGGGGGGAGACTTGTGATAGCCATGGCAGTCCATTGGGGTTGTGAGGTGGGTGGCTGCATACTCCACCTGGGTGGGAAAAGGGGGGGGGTGCATACTCCACCTGGGTGGGAAAGGGGGGGAGATGCATACTCCACCTGGGTGGGAAGAAGGGGGGAGATGCATACTCCACCTGGGTGGAAATGTTGACACCAGTGCACAATGCGAACTTCATCGAACACTGTGCCCCAAAGCAAGTGAAACGGCACAGGACTACCAAATCCCACAGTGATGAAGTAAGGCCGACACCTAACACTACATGACTAACAGGTAACCAGGCCACATCCCACAACACATACACCACTCATCGGCGGCCCTCACACACCGTAAGCACATCCTGCACTATGCACTGCATATGCACTATGTCGCTGCCTCCAGCATTTCACCACACCCGACAGTCATCCCTGAGAGTGCAGTGAAGTGCGCCTAACAGGGATACCACAGCGTGTCACTGGTTCCGCGCTCCCATAGGAGTGCTGCAAGTCACCATGGTACTGATCAGTGCAGAATGACGAATGTGCTACTGACTACAGCCAACACTCCCTACTACCAAATCTCACAGAACACAACATATCAATGATTTTACTACAACACTGCTGCATGCATATACGATGCACGTGCAACAAGATGTGAGTGCACACCATAACCCATCTTGAAGATGCTACCCCCTCCATCATTCCATTGCACAGGACACGTAGCGGGGCCAGAAATGGGGTCAATGCATCCAGGGACATGTGCGTATGGGCAGAAATTACCTGCTGCCATGTGAGACTAGTACAGTTGTCCGCCATGAATGTACATACACTTACCTTCATTCCCCTCTCATGCAGGTGATGGTGGCTATCCCTTGAAGCCGTGGCTCATGACCCCTGTCCGAAACCCACAGAACAGGCACGAGGAGGACTACAATCGTTCCCATACCCGTACACGTTTGGTCATTGAGCAGACCTTTGGCCTGTTGAAGGCACGATTTTGTTGCCTCAGCCAGTCGAGTGGGGCACTCATCTACAGCCATGAGAAGGTGTCCAAGATCACCATGGCATGTGTAATGCTGCACAATATGTGCATCCGTCGGAACGTGCCCCTGCCCCCTGACATGGAACTACTACCACCTAATGATGGATGGATGGGTGGAGGAGGAAGAAGTGGCAGGACAGCATCACGGTGCTGATGCACAGGAGGGAAGTGCCGTGCGGCTATCATTGATTGGACAATATTTCTGGCACACAAGTCAGCAGAGGGTGTGAGGATGTCTGGACATCGGGCACTGGGTGTGGGGATACATGTACACCATGCACTGTGCAATATTAAATGACACATGCGCAATGATGAATGTCCACTTTGTTTTTTAGATGAACAACCATTGTATTTAAAGTGAAAATTTCACTGTGAAAAACAAACCCTCAACCACCCTCCCTCTCCCACTACAATTCCCAAACACACCCTCACACCCCTCCCCCTCCCACCACAACTCCCAAACACATCCTCCCCCCCTTCCCCTCCCACCACAACAACCCCACACTAGTCTCATAGGGTCCACATAGCCCACATGTGGATGACCGTAATGTCACTGTGCGCTCCCGGAGCCAGGGGGAGGCATGTCCTAGTGGCGCATCGTACGGAGCGACTGACGGAGCGGGCTGGTCTGGGTCAAGTTGCTATTTGAGAGGGTGTCCTCATGCTGGGGCTGTTGTGCAGGATGTGCAGCCTCCAGAGCATTTGCTATGCGGCCAAGGACCTCACAGAGCCGGTGGGTGCTGTCCGTTAGGACCTGGCCCAGTGCCCTCAGTTCATCCCGCCACTCCTCCCTGGCCTGCCGATTGTCCCACATGAAGCCAGTGATCAGGGCTGTGAGCTGCTCAGCCCGATGTGCATCTGCGGCTGATGTTGTGGCCCTGCTGGGGATCGGGCTCGCATGTCCTGCCGGCGTTTCCTCAAGGGAAATGGCCACAGGACTGGCATGTCCCTGTGTTGCTCCTTGGCCAGATAGCTTAGGTGTGTCCGTCTCACCCGAGTCACTATAGGAGACCTGGGGGTTGGAGTGGGCATCAGAGGTATGGACGACTTCAAATGTGTCCTCCCCATTCGCTCCACAGATGGAATTGGGACTGTCTGCAACATCGAGGGGGGCTGTAGCTGCCACCTCCCCACCCACACTCGACTCCTCACACCACGGCGTTGGGCAAGTGTCTGCAGCCAGTGCAGGGAGGGGTGGGGGTGGTGCACCCTCCACGGGCCTTGCTGGAGCCGGTGGTGTGCGTCCAGGTGTTGTCTTCCTGGCTGGGAGACGGCGGCCCCTGCCTTGGCCCATGGAAGTGCTGAGGCGGTTGCTCTCCTGCTCCTCGCTGTCATGCTCACTGCTTGTGGGGGTGGAAGAGAGGGACGGCATGAGTGATGATTTGAGAGTCAGCATTTATACATGGCTACAATAGCACATTCAGATACTTGTGGGTTATCAGCATTTCGGTGGGGAACGGCACATAATTCAATACTTGGGTGGTAAATGCATGCATATGTCTGTGTCACTCATGTTGGCCGGGTACTGTGCTGTCTAACATGCACACTGTTTACATCAACTGCCCTGTGTGCCTCATGGAATGGGCCACTTTGTGTGGTATGTGTCATATAGGTTACGGCCTCGCACCTGGCACGAGCCTGGGTCTCACTTGCTTCGGCATGATTTACAGGGGGTGGGAGGGTGTGGCCGACCATGCCGTGACTCCTTGGCCAGACCTTAGCAGTTACTTTCATAACATTGGCGTTGGCAGTATTGACTTTGGACACTCGCCTCCATCAGCGGATGACGTTGCCCCACACTCCATTTCTCCAACCCCTTCGATGGATTTGGGGCCTATCATGGCCGCACATGTCTCCTCCCATGGTAATAGTTTCATGGGCGAATCTGGGCCTCCTCCAGTCTCCAAGGCCTGGCTTCTATTTGCTGAGAGGATGCTCTGCACCCTCAGCTGCAGGTCGTCCCACCTTTGTGGCAGTCCTTTGTGGTGCTGGGGGTGTTGACAACAGCGCTCACCTTCTGCGCCACAAGTGCCCAGATGTCCTTTTTTTTTTTAGCACCGCCACCCTCCGCATGTCGTTGCTGAAAACAGTGTCCGCATGCTCGTGGAGGGTATCCACTAGCATTTGCAGTTCGCCAGGGCTGAACCGCTCCTTTCGGAGGCAGGCAGCTCCCTTCTTCGGCGCTTTGGGCATTCCTCAGTACTGGTGGTAACCTCCCGGTGTGTCAACAGTGTGCCCGGGGTCCTGTCTGATGAGGATGGCAATGGATTGTGTTTTTAAAGATGGCCCCCGTGCTACTTCCAGTTCCTGTGAGATAACGCTATTTCCAGTTCTGCATTTTAGCGGTGACCGTAAATAACGGTGACTGGTATTTACGGTCACCGCTAATGCTGCGTTGCTCCATGGCGGTAGTGTTCACTACGGTGCGGGTTATGCCGGTAGGGTGTTTTTCGGGCATTTTTGCGCCATGGCGCTAAGGTCATTACCGGCATGGCGCAAAGCTTGTGCCTGCGAACTCGTAATGGTGCGCTTTTAGCGGCCTATTACCAGCATGGACACGCTATTTGCGCCATGCCGGTAATTGACGGTACTTACCTTCTATCCGACCTGTATAATATACTCAGCAGAACCCTAGACCACCTGGCTCCAGTCATTTACAAAAAACTCAAGCTCCCATTTTAAAAGATTTCTGGTAATGACACCGTAATCTAATTAGTGCAAAGCCAAGGACCCAAAACACTGAATTTACTTTCTTTATCAACTGAAAGGGTATAACAAAGTCATATTGTGGGGAAAACACCTTCCATGACTGCATCACTCGATTCAACTTGTAGGCAGTCTGTCCTCTTCAGAGACCAGATTAAATCCATGCATCAGGTCATTACAGTCTTCACCACATCCTTTGCTCCCACAATCCCCCTCTTACATCTGCTTCTCACTGGGAGTGAGGTCCTGTTTCCACCCTCCTGGCCATCTGTTGTTCTCCTGCACATGTGGAGTTTGTGCCTGGCTGCTGACCATTCCATTAGGTAGGTGCACTTTCTGTGCATTACTGCACCTCCAGGGGAATTATTGAACCTGAAAAATCGAAATTTGAAAAAATAAAAAAGAAGAAAAAGAAAAATGGAGGAAATTTGCATAATAATGTTGGAAAAGACTGTTTTATTTGGCACTTCATGCAGCCATTTTTTGAGCTTTTGAATACCTGTAGCTGCGTTTCTATTTTGAAAGCACCAGTGTTTTCCTGCTATTGCTGCTTATTTGACTGTTTTTGGCCCTTCCAAGATGGCCTCTGTGGTTTTCTTTGGTGTGTAGGCAGGCTGTGCTGAACCACCTCTCCCTTTGCTGCACTCCCATTGGTTGCTGAGTGTTTTCTGACATCAAATGAGGGACCAGCAGGCTTCAGCCGGCCCTCTCAGCAAAGGCCCACTTCCAAGGCCCCTGTCTGCTCCCCGTCCGCTTCCGGAATGCTAACTGGGGTCCTCCCTGCACCTTAACCACAATGATGCTGCCACCTCACTCCTCTAAGAAATCCGGACTGCCACCTCCAGAACTATGGGTTAGTTCCCTCTTTACGGACTCACTTCTACTGCTTTCAACTATCACTGTTCTTTCTGCTTGTTACTCCCATGTTGTCATCCTGCTGCGCAGTGCTTCCTAAAACCCTTTGCTAACATCCGATTCCAAGATTGAAAAAGTCAAATCTTGCTGTTGCTGCCCATTGCGAAATTCTCTGTATTTTGCTTGTATACTGTTTCTTCTCTGTGACTTGCCAGCGCAGTGACCTCCCCACTCTTTTATCCGGCACCTACCTGCCTTAGCACCCCCAGTATCTCCATCCTCTCCTCACTTCCACCCCAATGGCGCTTTCTGTTTCTCCCATCTTCTCCAACTGCTTCTCCATTGACTATCCTTCCAATCTTTTGATCCAGTCCCTTCTATGACACCTGGGCCATCCTTATCTCCACTATGATGGTCAATGCCAACCTCGATGCCAACAATAGAAGTCCCACTCCCCAGGTGTTAAGACCATCGGGGATCCTATGACCCAGTAGCATGTGGCAATTGCTGCTAAATACTCTGGTAATGTTTCCTTCCAATCCCTGTTGTGACCATGTCTTGCCGCCTGCTCTGGCTCAGCCTGCATGACTCTCAACTGTGCCATGCTTCCCACATTTTCCAACTCCTTCTCGGTCCGTCACCAGGCTCGATACTGCCAGTTTGAGGTGCTCGATTGTCTTTGAGGGAGAATGTCCCTCCTAGATTTGTAGCATACCTAACCTCCTTCATGTAACTTAACCACTTTGGAAATGACCAGTTCCTGGACACACCGGTACTAATTATAATGATCCACTATCCGGCTGGGAGCAGGGCTAGAACCCTGGCCGGAGCCTGCTGTCAAGGCAGCCATCCTGCTAGCTGGCTGCATCTGACCCCTGTCACGATTCTTGAGAGAACCAGCCTTGGGGCACTCTAATAGTCTGGTTCGGTGTCTTGTTTTTCACCCTAGCAGATGGAGGCACCTTCTACTGGAAGCAGATGGAGGCACCTTCTACTGGAGCGCAACAAGCTGGATCCATCAGGCGCAGCCCCGAGAGCTTCTCTTTGTGCAGTAAATGTCCAGCCGCCCCAGCCTGGTTCAGGCTCTGAGATGAACTCTGAGACCATAGTTGTGGCATGAAGATGTGACAGCCGAGCAATGCTGGCCTCTGGACATGAGAATCTTCCCCAACACAGGGCCTCAGGTCAAACATCAGTGTTTCTTCCCAGGCCCCCAGCTTTCTCAGGGGGGCCAGATTGATTCTACCACAGTCCCAGCTTCCACCCTGCCTCTACCAAAAACACAGTAATCTTGGCTGTCGTGGTGTCAAGATTGGACCGCTGCAACAGTCTTTCTGGCCTCATCAGGGGTTGGATGGAGCAGTAGAAATGTGGTGGTAATGCTATTACTGCTGCATTACCGCTCCGTCCAAACCCAGGTTTGGGCGGAAAGTGGGAGGTTTGCCATTCATCATCTCGACAACCTCTTGGTTTCCCGGTGGCTGCTGAGATGACGGCTGGTTCTGTGACACCCCCGCCTGTGCTCTGATACTCTTCATTAGTACCACCAGGAGTCCGCTCCAGTCTACTTTTACAGATGTCTACTGGTAGTATATAAACCTTCTAGCATAATATAAGCATAGGAAAGCATTTGTGGTTCCTGCAAGGACAATTTTTAGATTTGGTTTCTTACATTGAAGGGGTAGAAACCATGGCAGAGGCCCATACCAGCACCACAAAAGGAGTGATGGTTGGAAGGTTTAGAATTAATCTTAACCACTGGCATTGCCCTGGGCAACCATCCAGACTATCATTCCTCAACCTACAATATCATTACTGGAGAGGAAAGACCATATGCCAGGCTTGGTCCCACCCCAGAAAAAGGGCAGTTCAGCACAAACTGCTAGGTCACGGCGCTTCTGCACGAGACCTGAAGCATCCCCAGATATGTTTCAGCCCCATTTGGCTTCATCTGTGAACTATTGCTTGGGTCTCTGGGCCCAGCAGGCACAGGACCCACGCCTGGGCAGACCCGTATCGCTCGGGGTGACTTTAGTAAAGCAAAAGGATTGATGGTAGGAAACTTAGGAATTAATCTTGACCGCTGGGATTGCCTGGTTTGCATATGGTCTTTCCCCTCACACAATGGCATTGCATGGCAGGCTGGCAAATAATGGGCTAATGCAATTGCCAGTACTTGAGATTGATTAATAACCTTCTACTCCTCAAGGTCTAAAGTTGCATTTGTCACCGAGAGTGCGACTGGTATGCCCTGAGGTGGGTCTGCAGCTACATCTCACTGATGAAGCCAAATGAGGCCAAAACATCTCTGGGGGTGCTTGTGGTCTCGGGGCAAAATGGAGGTGGCCAAGCAATTCTGGCTGGACTGGCCCTATTAGGTGAAACCAAGCTTGGTGTGCATATGGTCTTGCCCCTTCTGTAATGACGCAGCAGGGTGAACAATGATGTCCTGGAGCATTGCCCAGTGCCGTGCCCATGGTTATGACTAATTTGTAACTTTCCAGCCATCAACTTTGAGTTTAGCAGAGGCCCATACCAAAGGCAGTTGCCACCTACCCAATCTGTATGCCCTCTGCCACCCACATCGCCTGTCCCCTCCCCATCAAGGATGCAGTGATCACACCACCACCAGCTTCTGAGGGTCAGGGGCGGAGGAAATGTGCTGGAAGGGGGAAGTAGGAGAGAGAGGTGGGGGTAGGATGGGAACAGGCCAATTTGTCATATTTCAGCAGCATGTAGTAACAAGTGGCAGACCAGTAGCGGTGCCACGTTATTCGATGATGGTTTGTTGGGAGAGGATGGTTTCCAGCCAATACTGAACTGCCATGTTGGAGTCTTAAGTCAAAAAGGAATTCGAATGGAGTGTGTCCTCCAACGTATTCCACATCTTTGCCATGTAATGTCCACAGCTGTGTACTTTGGAAACTTTTTCGGCAGAGGGTGTCCTGCATCGATTGCGTCAGGTCGATGTCCCTCGAAGGCCTCCGTCGAGGGTGACGTCACCGGATGTTATAAATAGGACGCGTTGCGCCCGAAGCCTCAGTTCTGTTTTTTTCTGCTAACGTGTTTGCTTTGGACTCAGCATGCCTCGTGTATTCCTCGTGAATATGCCTTCTTCTTTGACCCCTCCGACTCTGCGGTCTGGTTTAAAGTCTTGCCGGGACTGCAAGGCTAAAATGTCGATTACCAACCCACCTCTCATTTGTTTGTAGTGTTTGGGCGGGAGTCAAGACACCGACGACTGTTCCAAATGCCAGTCGGTGAATGCTAAGGCCTTGCGGGAGCATAAAGGGAAGCTTCAGGTAGGTAGGGGTTCTAAACCCAGTAAGTCCCGTAAATCTAAGTCCAATCGGATGTCCACCAACGATTCGAGGGGCGACTCTCTGCATCGGAAGGAATCCCGGGGATCTCAGTCCCGGAGTGGTTCCCGCCATTCGTCCTCCTTGTCTCGGCATTCTAGAAAGCTCCGTTACCGGTCGCCTTCCCCGTCCTCCTCGGAAGATGGAGCCGCAAGGAAAGTAGCTTGTCTGACAAAGTCCTTGACTCCGGAGGAATGGGCTGCCTTCAGGGAGCAGATTTTGGCGATTTTTCAATCGCAAGGCACAGTTTTGTCCGCGCCTTCTGGTGAAGCTGGCAAGGAACGGCCCGTGGCTCGTGCGCCTTTGGGCTCGGGTCCTCGGCGCGATCCTCATCGGGAACCTTTGAGGTCCTGTTCAGACAAGGCTCAGGATGGTCGCAGGAGACGTTCTTCCAGGTCTCGGTCCTCGTCCCCAGCGAGACCGCAGAAACCTGCTAAGGGCTCAAGGTCGGCGTCAACTCCGTCGGCGATGTGTCCGTTGGATTCGGACAGCAAAGCTTTGCCTTCGTACCAGCCCTCGGCACCGTTGTCGATGTCGACGTCAAAACCGTTGGAGCCTTCAGGGCCTTTTGGCCGGTATTTGCCGTTGGAGGTCCCTGGTGTGGTGGATCCTCCATGGAACGCTACTTCCAAGTCTGTAAGGCCTCTTAAGAACTCCAGACCCTCGGCTGTCCCGAGACATCTATGAGGAGGAGGAGAGGTTAGATTTAGATTTTGACCCGGTTGAGCCTGATGTAGCACCTGTCTTTTCAGGGGCTAGTCAATTGGAAGAGTTAAGGCAATCTCTTCATGATGCCAGTGGCTTAGACACTTCTCCTGAGGTGGAGGTTGGCAGACTTGAGCCTAGGGCTCATGCTGAGTCGTCCTACAGGAGACGGATGGCTAGAGTCACGGATTATCTTGGTTGGTCAACTCCTCCTGAGGTTTTTGTTCAGGATGACTTGGCGGATATTCTGGATCAAGGTCCATCCTCTGACCCGGTATTACCTTTTTCATCTGACCTTGCAGAAAAGTGCGGCGGCTGCTTGGCAGTCCCCGGAATCTCTTCCGTCAGTTAACAACTGCCCTTCCGGCGGCCCCAGCTATCTTTCATCTGGCCCCACTCCTGAGAGTTTGTTGGTTCAGGCGGCTACAGCCACCTCGAGGCAGGCGGCGTACCCTACCATCCCTCCTGATAGGGACGACAAACGCTTCGACGGTTGGGCACACAAGGTGTTTTCTGCGGGGAGTATGGCGCTGAAATCGGCCAACTCCACTTGTGCCTTGGCAAGATTTTCACATACTCTGTGGAATTGTGTTTCTCTAGCGGCTGAGCATATTCCCGAAGGGGAAGAAAGGGAGGGGTTCCTTGCTCTCGTGCAAGACGGCAAGGATGCCATGTGTGAATCCCTTCAGTTGGGTTTGGAAACGGCTGACAGTGTTAGCCGGTCCATGGATGCGAGCACCGTTATACGCAGATTTGCATGGTTGCGGAAGTCCGGTTTTGCTCCGGATGTGCAAGACCGTCTTTTGACCAAGCTCTTTGATGGCGCCTATTTGTTTGGCAGCAAAGCTGACAAGAGCCTTGAGAGGTTGCAGACCTCAAAAGCTGCGGCAAAATCTTTGAGGGCAGCTGTGCGTCAACCTCTGCCTTTTCGTCCTAGGGGACAGCATTGAAGGGGAGGTTGTTTCCGTTACTACTCCTCCTTTGGTAGAACGCGAGGAGCCACCAGTCAAAGGGGTCACCTAAAAGTACCCGTGGTGCTCTGGGAAAGGGAGGGGCCAAAGCCGCTCAAGCAGCTGCCTCTTTGCCTTCAGGTGCTGCCACAGCCTATCCAAAACAAGCATGAGGCCATGTTCCATGGTTGGCCGGTTGGGGGCAGACTGTCTCAGCATCTCGAAGAATGGCGAGCTATTACATTGGATGTGTGGGTTCTGAATACAATAGCCCATGGCTACTGCCTTCCCCTCCTAAAGTGGCCTCACGGCAATCCACAGGGGAATCTCTCTTTGAAGCTTCCAGATCCGCTCCTTGTGCAGGAAATATGGACCCTGCTAGAGAAAGGCGCTATAGAACTAGTGCCTGTAGTTGAGGGGAACAAGGGATGGTATTCCCCTTATTTTTTGATCCCAAAGAAAGACTGGGGGGATTGAAACCCATCATGGACTTGCGTTGGTTGAACAAACTTCTTAGGAAGGACAAGTTCAAGATGGTCACTTTCTCAGGTTCTCCAGGCCCTTTGACTTCAGGACTGGTTGGTGTCTCTCGAGCTCAAGGACGCTTACTTTCATGTGCCGATTCATCCAAAGCAAAGAAAGTGCCTGAGGCGGCTGGCGACTCGCACTTTCAGTTTTGGGTCCTGCCATTCGGATTGACCTCCGCCTGAGGGTCTTCACCAAGCTGATAGTGGTGGTGGCAGCGCATCTCGGGCAAGGGGGGGGATTCGCGTCTACCCCTACCTGGACAACTGCCTGATCCGTTCGTGTTCTCCCGAACAAGCATTGGATCACCTCGGTCTCACCTGCCGCTCCCTCCACAGGCTGGGCTTCTCCCTCAATTTCAAGAAGTCACATCTGACACCTTCCCAACAGCTTCAGTACATTGGAGCTGTGTTCGACACGTCCTTTGGGGAAGTGCTCGCCTCCTAAGATAAGGGCTCATCACATTGTGCAGATGTTGGACAAGTTTCAACATGCGCAGAGTCTCCCGGCTTTCGAATTCTTAAGGTTGCTCGGGCTCCTTGTGTCCTGCATTTTTCTGGTGCCAGAGGCCAGACTGCGGATGAGATCCCTGCAATGGGTTCTCAAGATTCTTTGGTCGCAGTTCTCAGGCAAGTTTTCGGATCCCGTTCAGATTCCACTCTCTCACAGGATCTGCTGTGGTGGGCCAACGAGGGGAACCTGATGAAGGGGGAGCTGTTTTGGCAACCATGGCCGGAGGTGACTGTAGTGTCGGACTTGGGGTCAGGTTCTCCGTCCAGAGGTCAGGACTCTCAACCTTCACGCTTGGTATCTCAAATGTTGAGGTATAGGGATTGGGACCTCCCAGATGACGTGATGGAGGTGTTGCTTTTGGCCAAGAGGCCGGCAACAAAATCCCTGTACCGTTGTGTAAGTTTTGCGACTGGTGCAGAGGACAAAATGTTGATCCTTTTCAGTGTTCCATTCCTGTGGTGTTGTCTTTCTTGCTTTCTTTTGCCCACAGCGGCCTTCAAGTGGGTACCATTAAGGATTACCTGGCGGCGCTATCTATCTTCAAGGGCTCGTCTAACGAATGTTCTTACTTTAAGATTCCTTTCATTTCTCAATTTCTTAAAGGACTCACTAATGTGTTCCGGCTGTCCCGTTTCCAGGTGCTGGTTTGGAATCTGAATTTGGTTTTGAGATTTCTCATGGGTGCTCTGTTTGAACCTTTGCACTCTTGTCCTTTTGAGGTTATTGTCCTTCAAGACCGTGTTCTTGGTTGCGGTTACTTCCACTCACAGAGTGGGTGAGTTGCAGGCACTTTCATCTAAGCCACCCTTTACTGTGTTCCACAAAGATCGGGTTGTACTGCGGGTACGTCCTTCCTTTCTACACAAGGTAGTGTCGGAATTTCATTTGAGCCAGAAAGTGGTTCTTCCTTCTTTCTATCCTCCTCCTCATCCTGGTAAGGAAGAGGAGCGACTCCATGGATTGGACCCTAGGAGAGCTCTGAGCTTTTACATTTCTAGGATGTCCAAGGTCAGATTGGACCATCAACTCTTTGTGGGGTACGCCGGACACCGATTGGCCCAGGCTGTTAATAAACAGACCTGGTCCATGTGGATTATCCTTACCATTACGGAGTATTACCGTTTGGCGGGCAAAGACCCACCTGAAGGTTTGCAAGCTCACTCCACTAGGGGCGTGGCTACTTCCACAGCCCTGCAACGGGGAGTTCCTATTAGGAATATTTGTGATGCAGCCAGATGGGCTTCTCTCCACACCTTTGTTAAACATTACTCCCTGGATACAATCCATGGTCCAGATATGGCCTTTGGTAAGGCGGTTCTTTATTCTGCCATCTGATTGGGTACTCTAAATTGTTTTCCCTCCTCCAATTTCTGGTACTTCTTTGGGAGTCTGGCAAAGATGTGGAATACGTTGGAGGACACAATCCATTCGAAGAAAAAGTTACTTACCAACTGGTAACGTTCTTTCAATTGGATGTTCCTCCAACGTATTCCACATCGCGCTCCCAGCCTGCCCCTCTGGAGAATTTCCTATGCGATTGCAGCTTAGGTTTCCGCAAGGCTATGTGCAGTCAAGCAGGCATTGGTGTTGCACGTTATGGAGGAAAATACATAAACTGAGGCTACAGACGCTGTGCGTCCTATTTATAACATCCAGTGACGTCGCCCTCGACGGAGGCCTTTGAGGGAGATCGACCCGATGCAGGACGCCATCTGCCGAGAAATTTCCGAAGCAGCACAGCTGTGGACATTACATGTCAAAGATGTGGAATACGTTGGAGGAACATCCACTCGAAAGAACGTTACCAGTTGGTAAGTAGCTTGTTCTTCCATATCATTTGCACTATAGCCCCAAAGCTCTTCTGACCAACTTGCCGCGGTGGACTTGACTACAAATAGTTTCCATGTGTTTGCCGACTTTAAGATAATGGTGTGGTTGTGGGGTGCCCCAGTCTCAAAAGCTTTGGCGTGCAATGCACAGACGTTTCTATTGGTTGGGATGGGGGTGGTGGGGTTGGGTGGGGTAATGGTGACTGGGAGAATTTTGATAAAGAGGTTAACATGGTCTGTTTCTTCGGGCCTAATATTGTTTTGCTGCATAGTCTGCACCACTTGCAGTTTTTTTGAGGTAACCAGTGTCAAGTGCCGGCTGCACCCCTCTCACCAAGTGGCCGAGCACGTTTGGCTCTTGGAGGGCCTGGCTTTTCCTTTGTTCTCCTTCCCTCGTTCCCTTTTGTGTTTGCTGCAATAATAATAATCGTTCCAGTTTTTAAGTAGCGCTAGCTCACCCGAGGGCATCAAAGCGCTGTATTAACAGTTGATATCATTATCCCAATGCATGGTACTGAAATTATCAACTTCAGAAGAATGGAAGGCTGAGTTGGCCCTGCCGGGATTCGAACCTGCGTCGGCAAGCTACGCACAGATGTCAGAAATGAGCATTGGTTGTGATTTACCAGGTTCATCAATGAAGTCTGGTCCTTTCCTGATTTCAGGGTACAAGTTGAGGGTAGATGTTGGTTGACAGCATCCCCCTACTTTTTTCACAATGCTGACGCCATCCCTCTTGCGTGTTTTTGAGGCCAAAATGCAGAAAAGCTTGTTTGCTTGAGTGTTCGCCAACTAGGGTTTGAACCCAGGTCCTCTGGGCACACACTTACCCACAAGACCACATGAAAGTGCCTTCAAAGCACATGTCTTCTATTGGTATTTTTGCTTTTAATGGAGTATTTCAATATAGATTTTTGGGTTTTAAAAGGGCGCACCTTTTATACCTTGCCATCAGTGTTATAGGAACATCTTCTCGATCGGGTTATTTTTTGGTTATTTATAATTCATTTTTTGAAGGTCAGTTGAATAACATGTGCGTATTTCACTTGTAATCCGTTCAGCCCCTGTGAGTATGTTAATGAGGCCCACCCCACTGTTTTTAACTAGAGCCCTAGTGATAACGTTTGAAGACCTGCGGGTTTGCTTCCTCTGGCTACTTTAATACACTCCCAGTAAATGGGATTTTCTTCGTTAAATTGTCATAAATTAAGATTCATACTCTAATCGTCAGTTTGATTCCCACGGATATCAGAGACTATTTTTGTGACATCATTTCCTACGATTGAAATTGGGCCCCACACATGTTTTGCAGGGCCCCACACATTTTTTAAGGGCCCTGGGTGGTGGAGTGTGTTCTCTTCAAACTCCTGAGACTACCAAAGGGAAGGGCTCGGTAAAGACAGCAGAGATAACCGTTTGAGTGTCATGAAAGTTTGCCAGGTGGTGTGCCATTATGAAACTGTCGTGCCCCTCCTGCCCCCCCCCCCCCCCACACACTTCTCTTCTTCTCCTGCGCTCCCCAGTTAATCTGCAGCTGCCCCCCTAATCCGTGTGCCTGTCCTCTTTTAATGAAAGGGCCCCCTGTTATGGATGGCAGGGGAGTGCCCACATTTGAAATGTGCACAGGCCCCGCCACAGCTGCACGGAAAAGGCCCACAGCACGTCCAGCGGAACTGCACACCGTGCAGCTGCATCGCCCAACACTCGTCGGAGTGTGCAGGGCCTGGCAGCATTTTATTAAACCGAGCTGAGTCGCCATTATTGGCTCTATACTGCCACCGTGCGGCAACACGCGATGAAGCAACTTCTATTTAGCAGGAACGCATAGCTGCAGATCCAATGTCACTGGTGACCTCTTGGTCTTCTGTGTTTCCATAGGTGTCCTTTCTCGATTTATCCGCAGCATGAATGGGCGCCCCGGATCGATAAACTGGAGGTGCACTTGTGGCAACGCCGAAACATTCGAAGTTATTACCAGTGGTGGAAATGGATCCCACAAGGGTCAAGGTGGGGGCGGAGTTCCAAGGGGGCGGAGTTGTGTTTGAACTCCACTCAAAGGAAATGTTCAAAATAATAGTTTTAAAATGGGGCTATTTCTTTCATGCTGCTTCTTTCCGAACTCCACACTGTATTCACTTCCACTTTAAATCACGTGCATGGCAGTAGTGCACCCAAAATACTGTTGGTAATGCAGTGCTTTTTAGTACATTAAAGGATCCATAGACAGGCTCTACAGTAGAAGGCTACCGGGTCAGCTCAGCAGGTTCAGAGACTGCTGCTGAGATGTTATATATTCAAAACTGATTGTTAATCGTATGACTTTATGCAATTCCTTATAAAGGAAAAAGTGCTATGAAATGTGTTTGGCCAGAGCATGGGTTGGGCTGGTCACTTGCTTATATTCAGCGTGAAGGTAGGGGTAGTGGCCACCCATGAACCCACCGTTATAGGGCATTTTTGTGGTAGTTCGACAAAAAAAACACATTTCAAAGAAATCTAGTGAATGCAAGTTTAAAAACGTTTTTGAGTTAGGAAATTATTTATTTTTCCTATGGAAGTCTAAGGTGCACATTTGGAAAACAATAGTGTGCCCAGCAGGTAGAAAGCCTGCTTTTAATAGTGATGGCCCCTACCCTAGTGATAGTCATGGCCCATTAATTCCTATGGTGTCCCTTCCAGGCCAGAAGAAAAAAAACAGGCAAAGCAAATAGAGCCTGCAAATGCGTGAGTGATGGTGGGGGGAAAGGAAGACGGGACAGATTAGATCACCCCCCCCAGCTTCCCTCAGTGGTTTATTGCACCAAGAAGCTGTATTGGCATTGCCCCCTCTATGCTTAAAGATCCGTCAGGATAGCGTGCCACTGCTCCGGGCCTTGGTACTGGACCGGCCAGGTTCTTCATATTAGCCTGCTTCGACGCTTACAATACCTGCGAGTATCGCCGTGGGGTTGTACTCAGGCGGGTAGCCTGGCATTGCAACGAGAAGAAAGCACATGCAGGTTAACACATGTGTTCCACTTGGAGCATTTACGGCTTATAATGTCGAGCCCGCTCATGACCCTCCAAAATATATGTTGGTAACCCACCATTGCCCTTATAACTGCTTACATTAGCCATTGTAGCACACAGAGGCTGAATGCAGGTGTCCTTGATATCGCACCTAGTAGACTCCCTTCGCCAGCAGTTGTAGAACGTGTTGATGGTGCGCAGAGATTCCCATTATCCCAGCTTCTAGGGCAGCCTTTCTGTCCGGCCTAGACGAAGCTGTAGGACATCCAACCTATTGCACTGGACAGACTTAAGGGTAGCCTGTCCATAGTGCATAGAACAAATCTGTGAAGGTAGCTGGCTTTCTTCCCCACAGAAGATCGGATGACACAGCGACATCGAAGATGAGCTACATCGGAGCTTAAGGTATGTGTAAAGGCACCACTTAGGTGGACATCCGCCGCAGGCACGGCTCTCCATCCACGCACTCTAGAAAGCAGCTACGACTATGTCAGATTCTGTCTAGCTGGTCACATAACTGTTTCGCACTGAAACAGCAGACTTGCCTCAACACCTGTGCAATTAGAATACAGCGACAACCTACGACAAATTTTGGTTGAGCTGGGTACATATTGAGTCTCCTGCACTACCGTTCTGTCGTTACCTCCCTCCGGACCTGTCTACATGCCTGACCTCTCAGGCAGCTTGCTGGAGCCTAGCCAGCCCTCCTAAATCCTAATCTTGGCCAAATGCACACACGCATCTTAAGCGTCCTCTGAGAACTTTCCCATACCCAGACTTCAGTCTCCAAGGGCGTTCCTGCCACAAAGCGCTTTGAGGTCATACAAATGAGAAAAGGCGCTGTATAAATGACTACTACAACACAATACAATATTTAAAAACATTTGCACTGCGACAAGTGCATTTTGGCATATTATAAGCACCAGGGAAAACATTGCCTTGTTGAAAAATGTATACATTTTCAGCACATGTTTGTAGCAATGTTTGCCCTTGTCTCAGAAATGCATTGAAAATGTATCTATTTTACACAAGGGCAATTTTTGTCCTGGTGCTTCAAACTGCACTTGTCACGGTGCAAAGGTTTTGTAACATGTCCCAGTGTTTGTAACTTTGCCCCAGTGCTAATATCAGTGCAAACTTTGCACTTGCACCTGTGCAAAGCTTCTGTAAACTGGCCCCTGGTGTGCACTTGCTCAGTGTGTTAGCCAGGGCCGCAGGCGCCAGAACGCATGGCATGTTCCGCTGTGTGTGTGCAGCCCGCACGCACCCTGACCTGTGGGCCCACTCCTCGCCTTTGGGCAGTGCCCCCACCGGCCGGCCGGCCGGTCTGATCCTAGTGGCTGGGTGCTGCCGCAGCTGGACAGAGCTCCTGCTCTTTGACATGTCCAGCAGTGGTGGCGGCTGACCCCCGCTGCTGTGACGTCACCCCGGGGGCCCGTCCGCTGCTGTGACGTCACAGAGCCCAGCCGCAGCTTCCAGGTTCCAGTGCCGGCCGGCGCAGCGCCATGGCACGGGTGCCATCTACTGGTGTTGGGAACCCCGCGGCACCGGCATCGGCCGCTCACACGATGCTTCCCTCGTTCGTGGCAGGAGCCAGGCCTGGTGGTTCTTCCACCCAACCTTCGTGGAGCTGTAAGAGGGGGTGAGTCCCGGGGACCCCGCCGGTGCGTTTCTTCCGAGGAACCCACGCCACAGCAGCAAGGCCTCCCAGCCGCCACCACTCCCCAGAGACCCACGACCCACGCTGTGCAGGGAAACCAGCTGAGGTCTCCACTCCAGGAAGCTGTTCACCGAGCCCACGTTGGCAGCCCAACCTGGGGGTTGGCCTCACTTTACCAGTGAATCTCCAATGCTCGGTGGCCCAGTGAGCAAATTCCCGCCCCCTATGCTGCTGCCCGATTGTATGAAGAGTTAGTTCCACACCATGTGAAGTGTTCCGTCATCAGAGCTTTCATCGCCTACTCGCAGGGGTGGACTGGCCTACAGGGAACTCTGGAGATTTCCAGGTAGGCCTCTGCACTCTCCTCCCAGGAGTGGACTGGCCAGCAGGGAGGTCTGGAGATTTCCAGGTAGGCCTCTGCACCCTGGGTAGCGGTGGACTGGCCTACAGGGATCACTGAAGATTTCCAGGTAGGCCTCTGCACCATGGGCAGGGGTGGACTGGCCTGTAGGGAACTCTGTAGATTTCCAGGTAGGCCTCTGTACCCTGGGCAGGGGTGGACTGGCCAGTAGGGCAGGGGTGGACTGCCAACAGAGAACTCTGGATATTTCCAGATATGCCTCTGCACTCTCCTCCCAGGGGTGGACTGGCCAGCAGGGAACTCTGGAGATTTCCAGGTAGGCCTCTGCACCCTGGGTAGCGGTGAACTGGCCTAAAGGGAACTCTGGAGATTTCCAGGTAGGCCTCTGCACCCTGGGCAGGGGTGGACTGGCCTGTAGAGAACTCTGGAGATGTCCTGACCTGTAGGGTACTCTGGAGATTTCCAGGTAGGCCGCTGCACCCTGGGCAGGGGAGGACTGGCATACAGGGAACTCTGGAGATTTCCAGGTAGGCCTCTGCACCCTGGGCAGGGGTGGACTGGCCTACAGGGAACACTGGAGATTTCCAGGTAGGCCTCTCCGCCCTGGGCAGGGGTGGACTGGCCTACACGGAACTCTGGAGATTCCCTGGCCTGTAGTGAACTCTGGAGATTTCCAGGTAGGCCTCTGCACCCTGGGCAGGGGTGGACTGGCCTGTACGGAACTCTGGGGATTTCCACGTAGGCCTCTGCACCCTGGGCAGGGTGGGCTGGCCTACAGAGAACTCTGGAGATTTCCAGGTAGGCCTCTGTACCCTGGGCAGGGGTGGACTGGCCAGTAGGGCAGGGGTGGACTGCCTACAGAGAACTCTGGAGATTTCCAGGTAGACCTCTGCACCCTGGGCAGGGGTGGACTGGCCTACAGAGAACTCTGGAGATTTCCATGTAGGCCTCTGCACCCTGGGCAGGGGTGGACTGGCCTGTAGAGAACTCTGGAGATTTCCTGACCTGTAGGGTACTCTGGAGATTTCCAGGTAGGCCTCTGCACCTTGGGCAGGGGTGGACTGGCCTGTAGGGAACTCTGCAGATTTCCTGACCTGTAGGGTACTCTGGAGATTTCCAGGTAGGCCGCTGCACCCTGGGCAGGGGAGGACTGGCATACAGGGAACTCTTGCAAAATTTCGAATTAGAAAAAGCTGAATTCGAAATGCGCCACCCCTCACCTGCCCCCTACTTATCTGTTGGTGGCACACCTTGCTGTGTGCCGCTGACTCTCCCTCACTTACGTGGTGGGGAACCTGCACCGCGGGGTCCTTTTTTGCTTTTAGTTTTTTTGGTACAACTTTATTGTACATGAAGCAGGGGACACCCCCGCAACCCCTGGTATCATTGTAGTGAATAAGGCTTCAGGAGACACCCCAGATCCCCCCGCTGCCCTTGTTCACTACATCTGGTGGATTTGATCGTACAGCCAAAAAAATGTTTCCCCTCAATTTTTGGGTAATACCAGGTCGTTTCAGGTGGGGACTGTGGGCACGAATAACGACAAGAGTTGTATCAGTCAAATTATGGCTGTTACGCATCAGTATGGGCAGAGTAGGTGGCGTTAGTCTGGTGATCTTTTGGTTGAGGCAGATGCTGAACTCTCCTAGGAAGTGTTCCGACCAGGGCACTGGGTAAATGGTGAGGAGATCCACAAGTGTGTTCATAGATAGGATCCAGTCCAAGTTGCACCCTTTGTCATGAGTAGGTGCGGAGACGTGTTGGCCAAAGTTTATTTCGGTGAGTGATTTGGTAAGGGCAGCGGCTTTAGAGTCGCCTGGGTCATTGAAACCCAAGTTCACGTAACCCAGTATGATACCTTTGTGGTGGCTTTCATGAAAAGGGTAACGAGCAGCTGTAGTGCGAGCTCTGGGGAGTTGAGTGAATTGGGTTGGCGCTATAGCAGAAGCAGGTTGTAAGTCGTCTTGGGGTTGATTGCAAGTGTTGTGAGGAGACCTTCGTAACAGCTATGGGGGGGCATCAATCCGTCTAAAATTGAGGGAAGATTTAGCAATGAGGGCAATGCTCCCTCCTGGTGCGTTGACTCTGTCGGTTCTCAGTATGTTGTAGTTGGCAGGGCTAAGGCCAAGGATAAGAGGAGGCTGGATACATCGTGCAGCCAAGATTCCGTGGCAGCCAAGATGTCCAGTCTATGGTCGACAATCCGCTCATGGACTGAGGTGGCACGTGCCCCAAGGGAGCGGACATTGATCAGGGCACACTTGAGGGTTCTGTGCTGGTTGGGGGCTTCTATGGGCTGTGCCTTGGGGACGGGGATCAGGCAGGCCAGGTGTGTGGTGAATGCCTGGTGCAGAGGACCAGGGCGGGGTAGTGCATGTGGATAGCCTGAAGTGCATGATGTTGCCCTCCAGTGGCTGGACAAGACCCGAGACCAGTCAGTCCCGTGTCTGGCTTCAATTACAAGCGCACAGCTTGAGGCATTGTGGGATGTTTTTACCCATGCATCCAAGCCCTACAATAAAACTGTGCAGTACTGGCATTGAAAACATCATGATGGCCAGAACTTCCCAGAAAATGCACAGGGAAATGCATGAAGAATAGGCTGCCACCCATTTTTGCCTATGTTGTGGGAACAGAAGGGCACTGCCTAAAACCACCATTGGGCTACACACAGTAGCCTGAAACCATTGGGAATGGCAATGCTGATTGCCAAAAGCAACCCAGAACTGTGGGGAATTAATTTTCTTAATCCCAAAAATGGTTGCATTACCAGTACTCACCACTATCAGAAAGCCGGCGTTTTAAAACCACCAGACTTTTGTGTAAAACTGCACAAATGAAACAAAACCAGACCAAGGAAAGACTTGCTAAGAGGTGGAAGAATGTAAAACCATATTCTGAAATGACTTGAAGGAAGTAATTATTTAATGTATAGGTACAAATTGTCAGTTTGATTTGAATGTAGAAAACTGGGAACAAAAAGTGACATTTAGCTGAAACCTGGCTTAGTGAAACTGGATTCTGCCTGACAACTACCCCCGACAGGAGTTGAAACCTGCTCAGCCACTCCCCTTGCCAAAAGGAGTTGTCACCTCTCTGATTAGATTAGGGGTGAAGCAGCTGAGGACTACAGGGAGTTGAACAAAGGCCTGTCCTGGACTCAGGCAAATGTTATATTGGGGGCGTCGTAAAAGTGGCTTCCTCTTAGGGGAAACTGGGAGGGGCAGTGCCTCTGCTAGCAGCTGAGCTTGGGGTAAGTGGATAAACCAGTTATTCCACCCTGTGATGTGGGAAGCCACACCCCTTTTTGGCCAGGGCATGATTTTAAAAATATAGATAACTCATAGTGCGGACTTGTCAGAATTATATAAGTAATATCATTATTTTTGTGATTTTTCTGTGAACATTTTGAGAGGCGTTAGGACCCTGTGGTGTATTCTGGGGGGTTGCTAGCGGAAAATAGGGTCTCACTCCAAATGTCTGCATGTTAAAAATCTGACACTTCATCAATTAATGTCCATACTCCTTGCGCACATGTGTGTAATTTTGGGTAAATGTCCGATATTGCAAAACCAGTTAAAAAGCGCAAAATGTTGTCATTTTTGAATGCAAGCCCCCAGGAAGATCAGAGGCGGACAAGCATGGACCATAAGGAATATATAATGTGCACATGTAATTTCAACAAATTGTATATCTGGGAAGGATGTATTTGAATCAAATATAGATTTGTGGGCAAACTGACCAGGGGAGGATCCTCTGACCCATAAACAGACTTCATCATGCTGACAATCCATTTCCTTCCCCCAATCATGGGAGAGGGGAGAATTGGGCCAATGACAAGTAGAGAGGGGCAGGCTTAGCTAGGCCCAGGCACACACCCATTTTCAAAACACATACAAAGAGACTGCTGGGACAGGTAGAGACATTCAATTCCATTTGCTGCAGAGCATGCTGACCGACGACTTCACATCCAGAGATCCAGACCTCAAATCCATCAATCTCCAAAGACCAGAACTTTACTTCAGAACTTAAAGCAAGGGCCTAAACCCACAAACTGAGAACTCTTCTCAGCAGGCCTCAGCAACCTTAAAATCATTTGCAACTATTCCACAGCCGGGCGAGCTGTTTGAATTCTTTTGCCAAGAACAATTGCCAGAGACCAGACCAGAGATCCAGAGTGACCCAGACCGCTGTGAGCAGAACCAGAGAGCTGACCCAGATCACTGTGAAGTGCCGAGACCAGAACCGGAGTCCAGTCCAAAACCTGACCAGATCTGTGGCGAGGCCTATTTCAAATTTATATTGTGAGTACCTAGCAGAACTGTGCAGACCCAATCTCTTAGTTAAAATAATCTAATCCAAACTATTTTAACCTAAGTAGAACAGCCTCCTAGAAATCGTGTCATCTGTCATTTGTAAAGCTGCACAACTGTCACCTGTCAATTCTGAAGCTGCAAGCTGTCACCTGTCATTTTGAGTTTTACTTTAAATCTGAAAATCTACCTTTCTTTAATCGTCTGTATCTCTGGAACCGTTTGGGCTAGGAACAAAATTCAACTTTCCCCTGAAAGCTTAGAATCTCAGCTTTCCAATGAACCTAGAACCGACTTATACTTAATCGCGATTCATGCACTCGCGAATTTTGCTGCGATTTTGCCTGATTTCTTTACCTGTAAAAAGATAGCAGCTTTTTGCTTTCCTCTGCTAAAAATTAGTTTGTCTCTTAATAACCATCCCTGAATCATTGCTAAAGCGAGCCTGAGCTCATCCCAAGTATCTCTCACTCACCCTGAACCTCCTAAAGGGAATTAAAAGCATTTTCAGCATATTTTTCATCCATTGCCATCACATTTTAAAAAGCATTTTGGGCCTGTGTTTCAAACTCCTACCTGTTTCCTCTAAGCTTGCTGGGGGGGAACTGAATTTCGTATTGTATTTGATTGCATTCCTGAGAACTGTGTGCTCCTCTTTCCATCTCCTTCAATTTCTTACATTGCATAGGGGAGGGGTTGAATTGCCAGAGAAAAAGTGATTATCTTATCTTTTGCTAAAATCATATCAAGTATTTCTGTACTGCATTTTATTCCTCATTGCTTTTCCCCTTGAAATCATAAAAGTATTTTTGCTACTTTATCCATCCTATACTAACTCCTCATTGATTATAAAGAAGTGTGCTAGTGTCAGATTACCCATTTTTGATTAACATTATATTTATAAGGGCGATATCGATTATTAATTTATTATAAAAGCGTGGTATCTATATTTTGTTTTATTTCTCAAATAAACCTTTTAAACTTGCAAAACAGAACTACTTCTTGGCTCAGTGGGGTCAGGGGGATTCTAAGAGAGGGGTGTTATATAGGGGTAGTCATCCAGAACTCATGAACTGGACATAAAGATATATCAGTAAGGGTTTCCATTCAGTATCCCAGACTAGGCATTGACTTAGCTGTAGTGTTGAATTGAATCCTCTTACAGCATCTTAGTATGCCTCTGCATGGCCTCGATGCGTGGTAGCGGTAAGAATCGGGGGCGGAGGAGAGGGGAAGTTTCTTCTGGGAGCAGTGGACTCTGAGTCTGGGCACTGCCTGCTCGTGTAAATGAACTCCAGATTCGGTTAAGGCAGGAACGGGGTCGAAGAGGGGAGGCATGGGTGGAGACAGCCCCATTTCTTGGCCTGGGCAGAGCAGACAACGGCCCAGGGTGCAGAGGTAAATCGCTCAGTCCCAGCTGCCTGCGTTCTGCACACTTGTGGATGAGTGCGATGCCATCGGAATATGCAAACAAAGGAATGCATATTCCAAACGCAGCGTGTGAGATGCTCTAAACTCAAACACCGTGTGCCCCTCATTCTTTGTGCTGACAGCCTTTCAAGTGGGGTAATTTATAAGTGATGGCTCATTTAACAAGGCATTGTTTTTACACAGTATGCACTTAACATTTCAGTGTTAAGAATTGAACATGGGGCATTTTTATTCAGAAGGCCGGAACAAGTATGTTCACTGACCAGACCTATGCATCCTGCAAAGAGAATTAACATGCCACACAGACAACCATTTTCATGTCTCTTTATTTGACACACCAAAATGTTTGCTTTGTACATTACTTTTTAGTTACATATGGCACATCCTTGGGAAGGTTATGTGAAGAATTCGACCATCTGCACAGGGATTGTGTGCTTGCCTGGTTATCTTTTTGAAGTTTTGTAATGAAAATTAATGATGGGAGATCAACCTCAGAAAATGTGTGGGGCTAATCTACAATCATTTTCCTGTGCTCACCTCACAGCAAACACATAGTCATGTGTACTTGGGAGGCAGGGGGAGGGACACAGCCTTAGGCGCAGTCCTCCCTGTCCCATTTAGCTGGAATGTGACAGCCACGGGTACACCAAAGCATCTCAGGAAGGAGGAAGGCAATACCTTCCTCCGGCCATGGCCAGCTAATTAAAATATGGAAGGCTCCATGGATCCACCCTATTCTATAGTAGCTCTGTGTGGCAGCAGCGCATACTGATGAGAGTTAACCAGTGGTCAAAGTGTACAAAAAGAAGTAGTGGAACTATGTTCCCTGCTGGCCTGCACCGCTCCCCACAAACCCCATCGCTGCACCCCCTCCCATACACAATGCAAACCGCCAAACAAACACCCCTGCTCTTTAAGGGAATGTTCAGTGCAGTATACTGAAGTGCAAGCATCAACTTCTTCCTACACCTTTATTTTAAAACAAAACCATTCCGGAACGGTTTCTTTTTAAAATAAAAGTATAGGAACAGTGAAAATGAAAAATAAAAAGTATAGGAGCACCGCTTCCGCCCACTTCGACCTCTGGAGTTAACTGAAGCAGGCCTGCGAAGGGGCTTGTTCAAAGAACACAAGGGACATGAAACACCAACACCTCCTTGATATGCAATGTGTCAAATTGAAGCTAGTTCCCACCCCTCTGTATGAAGGGCAGTGAATGGCAAGTCTGGGACAACTGTTTACAGTAGGCAACCCCTGCAGAGAGACGCCCCTTTCAGAGGGAAGACGTAAGTGATTGGATGGAGACAGAAAGTCTGTTCTCGCCACAAACTTCAAGGGAGACCTGTGCTTTGATCTGGAGTCACAGAGAGCTCAATTAACCAGAGAGACACTTTGATCCACAACAGACAGGTCCCTATCCTTGTGGGCCTGCTGATGCTGAACCCTCCTAGCCCCTCCTTGCGAGCCTGCAGCTGGAACCTCCTAGTTCTTCCTTGTGGGTCTGAGGGTGGAGTCTCCTAGCCCCTCCTGGTGGGCTGAGGCTGGGGACCTCCTAGCCCCTCCTTGTGGGTCTGAGGGTGGAGCCTCCTAGCCCTCCTTGTGAGCCTGCAGCTGGAACCTCCTAGGCCCTCCTTGTGGGCCTGAGGGTGGAGCCTCCTATCCCCTCCTGGTGGGTCTGAGGCTGGAGCCTCCCAGTCCTTCCTGGTGGGCCTGAGGCTGTAGCCTCTTAGCACCTCCTTGCGGGTCTGATGTGGGTGGTCTTTCTCCTTGTGGGTCCACTGAGGCTGCGGCCTACTAGGCCCTCCCAGTGGGCCTGAGGCTGGATCCTCTTACTCCCTCCTTGTGGGTCTGACGGTAGAGCCTCATAACCCCTCCTTTTGGGTCTGAGGGAGCCTCCTAGCCCTCGGTCAGTTGTAGCTGGTCCCTCTCCTTGTGGGTCTGTTGAGGCTGGAGCCTCCTAGCCCCTCCTTCTGGGTCTGAGGGTTGACCCTCCTAGCGCCTCCTTATGGGTCTGTTATTAGTGGTCCCTCTCCTTGTGGGTCTGCTGAGACTGGAGCCTACTAGACCCCCTTGTGGGTCTGAGGCTGGAGCCTTTTAGCCCCTCGTTGGTCAGTTGTGGGTGGTCCCTCTCCCTGTGGGTCTGTTGAAGCTGCAGCCTCCTAGCCCCTCCTTGTGGGTCTCCGCATTTGATGATGATAGCTGGCACATGATACGAGCACCTTGGCATGTGATGGCAATGCTGGGTATATGGTGTGTGGGTACCTTATTTGTTGAGAATGCCTGGCATCTGCCGTGAGTTATATCCAGGAGAAGGTAAAGACCTGGCATATGATTTGGTTACCTGACTAAATAATGACTATACCTGGGCATATCCGGAGAAATAACCTGGCATACGAAGAGAGTACCTGGCACTAGGAGCTCCGTTGCTTCCCGAGGCTGGGTCCGTGGTCAGTAAATAACATAGTAATGCTACAGAAATCAACCCCACTATAGCAAAGCACAGAAGCGTCTTCTCTACGATGCCCGCTGTAGCTGTTATTTCTATTATTAGGACTTTGGAAGCCTCTCTCCTCATATGTGGCCTACTGTTTGTGTCTCCTCTTCCAGGAGCAGTGGAAGGCCAGCGTTGCGTTTGTGGTTGAGAACCAGCGAGAGGATCAGGTCCTCACAGAGGCCCTGTCTGCGGCTGTGAAAGCCCCCCTGCGCAAGCTCTTCAGCCTGGTCTCCTGGGAAGACACTCTTTTGCAGGTAGGTGCCGCCAGCACATGGGGCCACGCCCTTTTTATGTGGTAACCTGGGTTCTAATGGATTGTCTCCTCCCACGGGGTCCTCATCTTTGATATACTGGTATCCTGCTGGCAGCTCGGAAAACAGAGGGCAGGTGCTTCGTGGTGTCGCTGTCCCTCGGCGGCATGCACTGCTGCTTTCGGATGGGGGCTTTTCTGGGACGTCCCACCTAGGGCTGTTTACACATTTCTGCATGCCTAGCTTGCACATGCGTGCTTGTAGAGATGTGGGTCCATGCGAGAAATGCTATATAGAGCGCCGGGTCTCCACCCAAAATGTCTGAACTAATTTAATCTCACTGTCTGTCAAGTGACATGCCCTGTCATTTCTACTGAATATATTGTTATACTGTGATTTTATGTACAAGTTAAAAGTAATTTGGTGGTTTCATATGAAAACCTCTTAATTTTTAAAACTGCTTCGTCAGTAAAGGTGGTCGAATTTGGTGTATTCAGCCTGGTCATTTTGTTCCCTTCTCCTTTTTGAAACCCGCTCCTCCACCCCTTAACACACAGACATCTCCTTGCCTTTCTTTGTTACCCGATTCCGTGCCATATTTTGTCAAATCCTTTAACCCTTTCCCATCTGTTCAATATGTTTTTAGGTCAGCTTTAAGGGCTAAAACGGATTTTAAACGCAGTTTTTAGATGTTACCAACACATTTCCGAATGCTAAACAATTGTGTTCTTAAACTAGGGTGAACAGACATTCCGGTTTTGCCGGAACTGTCCCGGAATTGGGCTCCTGTTCCCCTAGTCCAAGAGTTTTTCTAAATTAAAAACACCATCCCAGTTTTGAGGAACCTGTGGTGACTGCCCCTTTAAGGGCACACAAACACGCGCCGGAGTGATGTAACTCCGCCGCGTGTGCTTTAAATAAACATCATTGACGACCTCCTTGTGTTTGTGAAAACGGAGGCAGGGAACATGTAGAGGCTAGTCAAGACCCTGGAACAGTTGCAGACTCTCAATCTAACTCTGCATAAGGACAAGTGTGAGTTCCTCAAGAAAACAATAAAATTCTTCGGTTCGGATTCAAAGAGGGGGGTGTATCACCAGATCCCCGTAAGGTGAAAGACCTTGCAGAGGCGAGGCCCCCGGAGAATGTGTCCAAGGTCCGAAGTTTCTTGGGGATGGTCACTTACTGTGGCCGGTTCATCCAGTACCTAGCATCCAGGTCAGAGCTCCTGAGGACCCTAACCAGAAAGAGGCAACGTGGCTCGAGGGGTTAGCAGGCCGCGTTCGAGGACCTGAATGGAGCACTGACGGCAGAGGATACCATGGCGTTCTTTGATCCACCCTTGTCCTCAGAGATTGTGGTGGATGCCAGCCCGTTTGGTTTGGGTGCAGTCCTGACCCAGACGGACGCAAATGGGGAGGTACGTCCGATTGCATACGCGAGCAAGGCACTCTCGGAAACAGAGCTGCAATACTCCCAAATCGAGAGAGAGGCCTTGCCAGTCCTGTGGGGATGTCGACATGTTCGCTTGTATGTGCTGGGATGGCCGGTGATGTGGTAACTGACCACAAGCCCTTGCTACTGATCATGGATGGCTCGTCTTCCAGTCGCTACTCGAATATGGGGTCACATTGGTGTACTAGCAGGCCAGCAACAACGATGCAGACTGTCTGTTCAGGCACCCCAGATGCGAGCCAGAAAGACGTTGAAACATCAGTGCAGATGAAGCAGATGAACATGTGAGGCTTGTGGTAGAGGCACAACCCAAAACTCGGTGCCCATCCAGGAGCTGGAACAGGCGGCAGCCGAGGACGAGTGTTTCACCATCCTAAAGGCGGCTCTTCAGCAAGGGTCATGGAGGTTGGTGATTGACACGCTGGCCCAGAGGACCGACGAGGCAAGATCAGCGTTGGAACAACTGGGGAGGGTCAAGGATGAACTGGCTTTTGTGGAGTCGGGACTCTTACTCCAGGGTGACCGCATAGTAATAGCGAGATGCAAGGTCCCCCAAGTTATTGAGTTGGCACACTAGGGTCATCAAAGCATTGCCAAAACCAAGGCCTGTCTATGGCAGAAGTCATGGTTCCCAGACCTTGAGAGACTGGTGTAGGAGTTTGTATCAGCCTGTGTGTGGTGCCAGGCGGCTGCCCCAGGACAGAGGGAGCCCCTAATCAAGGCCATGCCCCGAGGAACAAAGCCCTGGGAGAATGGCCATGCTGACTTTGGGTCCACAGGCTGTGACACTCCCTTCCTGGTAGTCGACGATGAATGGTCGCGGTATCCTGAGGTCAAATCCATAGACTCCATCTCTTTTGACAAGGTGGCTGTGGCCCTAGAGAAGATCTTTGCCACCCATGGCCTGCCTCAGACCCTGTGTTCCGACAATGGACCACCGTTCAAGGGGGACAGTTTTGCCCAGCTGATGGGGGAGTATGGGATACAACAGTGAAAAATCCCACCTGTGTGGCCCCGTGCAAATAGCGAAGCGGAAAGGTTTATGAGAACGTTAAACGAAGTGTTTCGCATCACCCACGGCCAAGGACACTACCTGCAGCGGGCTTTGTATCAATTCCTGAGGGAATACAGGACTCTGTTTCGGTAATGTCCGAGGGGTCTGATCCCTGAAGTACGGGAGAGGGAACCAGCTGTCATTGATAATGCTGAGGTGATACGTGAGAGGAGACTCAGGACGAAGGGAGAAAACATGAGGAGAGGACTCCAGCCCCAGCAGCTAACTCCGGGAGATGAAGTGCTTGTGAAGAACCGGCACCCTCAAGGCAAGCTGTCGTGGTGGTGGTGCGCGGCTCAATGCTGACTGCTTCAGACGGAACGGCCACTGTCACCCGCAATGCCAGCTTCTTCAAGAAGGTTAGAAAGAACAGGCCGGAGGCAATTCAAAGAAGAGACTGTGGTGATGTACCGGACGAGGGCGGTGGCCTGGCCCATCCTCCGAGTTCCCCAAGTCGGGGGGGACATAGGGGAGGAGGGCCCGATCCGGGAGGTGGGCAGGAGGTATCCCAAAGGGTTGGGAAGGGGAAGCCTGCCCATCTCAATGACTGTGTCTTGGACCTCTGAGCTAGTGGGCCCAGCCTATGGACCGAAAAGTAATCTGTGGAACTGAGAGGAATATGATTAAAGGGGTGTTCATTTTTGGGTGTAGTGTAATGTTTTTGAAGTGTTTGTAGTTTACCTCTTTTGATGTTTGATGTGAAATCGGAGTAGTGTGGTGACTGCCCCTTTAAGGGCACATACATACATGTGGCGGAGTGACGTAACTTTTCCGCGTGTGCTTTAAATAAACGGGGCATTCCACAGCCGCGGCAAAGCGACTGTGAAGCCCAGACTGCAAGCATGTCTGTGTGTGCTCTGTAACGGGGAGGGTCACGGGGATTAGAGGGGAAACCTGGCCACTCGCAACAGAAAGGGAGGGTGAGCTCCAACAATTTAGCATACTATCTATAAAGCAAATAAACATTTTTAACAGTCTAGTAATTTTACACTTTATCCTACGATGGGCTCGAACCCCCAACCTTTGAAGTAACATCCAGTTGTACTAGTTGATTGGGCAACACATCTAGCTGGGTGATAAATAGCCATTGTAGGCCTCCAATAGCTAGACAAGCTCCTTTTGTTTTTCACATGCTTACATTTACAGACAAATCCGCACATTTTAAATAAAGCAGTGCTGGAAATGGAAATTATTTACTGTGTGATCATTAGGGTGGGGGGAGCCAAGAATATGGGGGCGTGCATGCGGCAGCGAAGTGGGCTGGATGGGTAGGGGTTAGTCCTACTTTTATGTTTGTGGTTATCTCGTTTTGTATTTTGAAAATCTGGTCACTCTATCTTAAGCACTGCCACACTCATCCCTCAATGACGCCAGTGACTCTACGCATGGGGAGAATTTGTGAGGTCCTCACTGTGTGCGGAAACATCTGTACCAGTGCCAAGAAGGCCAAGCTTAGTAACTATTGTATGGCTTTGCACAATGTCAGTGTTCACTAGGCAAGGCTGTGTGAGGAGTAATGGAGCGGTGCACAGTGCAGATCCTGCTCAACCTCTACCCTAATGCATATGTAGGAGACGACCTATATGCCAGGTTCTGACTGTGGATTGGCAGTTCATCCCCTATGTGGCTGGAATATGGCTGGGACATGTTATATCCGCCTCACGTCCCGCATGCGTGGTAACATGAGACACAATAAAGGGCCCGCCCTGCCGGAGGGACGTCAGTACAGGGCATGATCTGCAACTGGTGGACACGTGTTCTGTGTCTCGAGTGCCGTGCACCAGAAGGCCCGTAGATGCGGCCCACCTCGATCCCTCTCCCCGCCAGCAGCACTGGCAGGAGAGACTTCACACTGGTGACGAGTGCATGAACCAACACACGCAGTAATCAACACCCGATTTATACCACACTACGATCCCAATGATCACATTTTTGGAAACACAGTGGGGGCACCCTCCCCCCACGCATGGTGAAAGAACCAGCAATGGTTGCCACAAAGCACTGCAAAACCACATACCACCACCTGGACACTGCAAAATACAGGTGAGGAGGAGCCCATTACCAATCAGCACACAGGGGTGCACAACATCACAGGGGCAATATAGCAACTGGTCTCTCCACGCCAAGGCCCAGCACACCGGCAAGGATAGCTGCTTCACTAACACTAATGCCGTCCCCTCGACTTCATGGGGATGCCACGGCTGCACTGGGGCCTTTTGACCCTTAAACAGATCTGTCATCAGTGGGGCCTGCTCTTTGCTGTGGATCCAAAAGGTCGAAATGGCGGTAGGCTGCAACACCCAGAAAAATAAAATCTCACCTCCTGCTTAACATGGGCGATGATGTGTTGCGCATTTTCAACTCTTTGGTTATCAACGATGGTGCAGACGTATACCAACTAGCCAAGGACGCCCTGATGTCAAATTTCATGCAGCAGCTAAATCCGGATTATGAAACTTTCAATTTCTGCACCACAGTGCAAATGGAGGATGAGAAACTTTATGCCTACCACACAAGGCTCAGACGACTAGCAATATCGTGCGAATTTGACAGCGTCGGAAAAAAAGAAGGTACCAGATCATTAATGGAGTGTGCTCAGGAAACTGCGCAGAATGGTGCTCAGTGAAAAAGGCATCACCCTAGCCAGGATTCTCGATTATGGATGCTAGAGTGAGCTGTTGCACGCGAGAGCAGCACCAATGGGCACCACATTACAGAAACATCAACTGACGCCGACGACAGCAGCAATTGCACAAATCTCCAATTGTCAAGCACCGAGGGATGACTACAGTGAAACACACAACTCACTGCGGTGGCAACCAAGAATCGCGGGGGCCGACCGAGTGCGGATGGTGCAGTGGAGCACGTCACGTGAAGAGAAACTGCCCAGCGCAAGGAACCACGTTTGTAGTATGCGGTCGAAAGGACCACTACTCACACATCTGCAGATTCTCAAGTCAGCCTAAACGCCCACAACCACAATCGGCCACACCTTTTTCCAAGAAGAAGAAAAAAGCGGATACGTGTCGAGTAGCAATGGAAGACAACTAGTCAATAGACTAATCCGGCGACGACCATAGAGAGACAGCAACGGCTGTGGGGACTGAGAGAAGACAGAGGAGGAGCAAAATCCACCTGATCTCAGCACTGGACCATGGAAACGCTGAGCCGAAAAGGAAAAGACCCAAAGGTGTTACTCACCGGTATGGGGAGTGCGTAAAAAACAGACTGGTCCTTTTGTGCTGGGTATTTGCTTGAAGAGCTCGGGTTGGAGCCTCCACCCGAGCCTCCTCTCTGTGAGGGAAATTAACTCTTTAAACTGATATGACCACCTGCTGAACTGTACAGGCAAGGGGACCAATCAATCAAAAGAGCGGGGAGAACACACCGCCACGGACCCAGCTGTAAAGAAAAGACAACAGATGAATATTCTAACGGAATCAACCCTGGCTTTCCCCAAAACCATTACCCTTAATAGAGTACCTGAGTGAGTTCCCCTTATGCCGTAAAAAAGGACCTGGAGCAACCTATAAAGCAGAAGAGACTTTAGGTACTAGCTAAATGTGAAAACTGCCCAATGATGGTAATCAAGGAATAATACTTTACCACTGGTGGAGGCGAGAATAGTGCAAAGAATCCCGGGCAACAACGAAAGTATAAAACAAAAAAAAAGGAAGGTTAGTAGGGTAGCTATCCCCGGACGGAACGAGGGTCGCACTGGTTTTGGGATGGTGCACCACAGCAACGCGTTCCAAAATGCACTTTAGAAATGAAGCAATGTAATCCAAAAGATGGGGTAACAGTTCGATGAAAAAACAGGATTCAAAAATGAAGAATTGGCCTTACCAGTGTTATTCCCAAGGAGAAGGCAAACGCTCCGAGGAATGAGCTCAAGAGTCCGTGGACAAGTGACAGATGGTATTCATACAGGAAGCAACTGTAGCAAAGTCATAAACCAGGAGTCCAGGAGCAGGCAAAAGGTCTGGTACACGAGCGAACAGCAAACAAAACCAAATCACAATCCAGGAGTCCAGGAGCAGGCAAAGGGTCTGGTACACGAGCGGACAGCAAACAAAACCAAGGCAGGATCAAGAACTAGGAGTCCGTGTGCAGGCAAGATCGGTACACGGAGAAAACGGGAGACTTCCGGAATTAAGGCACAGAAAGTAGCACTTCAGAAAAATGCCGGCTGCAACTATAAACAGAAGCAGTGTTCTGAAAACCACCGTAGGTTAAGTACAACAAGGAGGCGGAACATAATCGAAAATGAGGCTCCCGTATTAATTCCGGAAACTACAACGCATGTCAGGTTTTCTGGGAAATGTAGTTTATTGCAGCTATTCTCCATGGCAGCTGCCACCGTGAGAAAAAAGAAGCACGACATTTGACCCTGTCCACCTTGTACCCCTTTTATGCTAGTACTGTCAAAATGTATACCGAGTCATTTCTATACTGTTCTTCGGTTTTGCTGCAAATCAATATGTCATCTAGGTACGGTATAACCGTGCTCTCCATCTGTACATTGCCTAGGTCCATTTGGAGGACCCTGTTGAATATGGAAAGTGATTCACAGTATCCTTGAGGAAGTCTTGTATGTTTCCACTTCTTGTTTCTATGTAGAAATGAGGTTAAGTCCTGTGAGTCTGGATGTAGTGGTATAGAGAACAATGCATTCGTCAAATCTATGACCATGAAGTAGGCAGCTTATGTGGGGATGCTACACAATTTTCGCCGGGTTCGGAAGCAATGGATATTCTGCTTCTACAATGTGGTTAAGAGGGCGCAAGTCCAGTATAAAATATCACAACCCCCTTGTCGCCTTTTTGACAGGGTACAAAGCCATGTTGCAGGGTGATTCGGATGTCACTAAGATGCCTTGCTTCACTAGTGCTACACTGGTCTCAAAGATACCTTCATCTGCCTCTCTTGACAGTGGGTACTACTTAACTCGTGGTCAAATTGCTCCTGGCTTAAGCTTTATCTTCACTGCTCCTATCCCCTTCAGAAGCCCCACATCATAGGGACTTGTGGTCCCTAAAATGCTCGGGACCTTCGCCAAATCTTCCTCAAGAAAGGTTGGCGGTGCTTTCAGCGCCATCGCCATACTCTGCTGTACCTCTCTGTAATGTTTCCTCACCCAATATGTGATGCTCATTTCAAATACCATCTCGTGGTGTGATCTGTTGTCCTTCAATAGTTCTTCGTCTGTGACTGTAGTCAACCTGTAGCCTTCTGCCATGGCAATCGCTGCTTGCCATGGTCGCCCTGTGTCGTCTGTCCCATGCACTGCTATCTAGTCGTCCCACACTATCACTGTTTCTAATTCAAGTGGCACTATTGTCCCTTCCTTCTCATCTAATGGTATCTCTGGCCTGAATAAGTACTCATTTGGAAGACGCCACATTTTCCCCTGAATCCCTCGGAGCCATGCTATTATTTTAGTCCCATGATGAAACAGTTCCTCATCTACTGGCACCCCCCTCTGTACCTTCTGTCCACAATAGGCCTGAATGATTTCCCTCAAGTTTAGAAGGTGTATCCCTGGTGTGGAACACCCTATCCCTTTGTCAGGGAATGAAATGGTCCTGTTAAGTCTGTGTCACAATCCATGCCCGTGACCCCCTCAGGTATTACAGCCCCCTGGCAGCAGTGGGGCGAGTCCTGCACACTGGCCCCAAGGGCCTTAAAATTCCATCAGAAACCTACATGGAGTCAGTCCTGGTGCCTTTGTGTCGCCAGGCGCATTATCAGGAATAAAGCAATACCAGTTTTGGACCTTAATCCAACATGGAGGCCTAAACCACACCCAAACAGCAGAACACGCTTCGCGTTATTCTGCACTCCTGCAGTATAACGCTCACTGTGTCCAGATCCTGCTCATCTGCTTCTCCGGCGGCCCGATCCTGAAGCCCTAGATCCGGATTCCATCAATAACCTGGAACAACAAGAACAGCATTAGCAAGCAAGAACACTTACCTGTGAAGTAACCAGCCTTGAATCCATCCTGTGCTTCGCTTACCTCGCCCATCTCCGGAGTTCGCCGCAACCTGCAAAGGTAAAGAAACAAGGACAGTGTTAATAACAATTCTTACCTGGGCAAGCAGCGAGTCCTGGCAGCACTCTGCACTTCTTACCTCGCCCATTTCCGGTTTTAACTGCAACCTGCAAGGGAGAAGGAACAAGGTCAGCATTAACAAAGCACTTACCTGGGCAAGCAGCACTTCGATCGGTCATCACTCCGGAACATCAACGCAACCTGTACAAAGAAGAGAAGAGAACACAGGTTAGCAATTAACACCAATTAACAGCGCAGCGCTCCGCATCAATATCTCACCGTGGTCTTCGCCATCGGCGCGGCAACTCTGAGATCGCAACCATCCCTGTGAAAACAAAAGAGACATTGTTAGGGAACAGCGTAGTGGAGCAAGACGCCGAGAAGACTGAGAAAATGGAGGGAAAGAAAGAGACAGAATAAAGACGGAAAAGACATTATAACTCACCTGGAAGACGGCAAGCAGAGTCGGAGTCACAGCCGGTCTGGACCTGACATAAGGGCACATGGACCAGTGAAGCAACTAGGTCCACGGAACGCTTGCACCAACCACGCGCCCCTGCACGGAGACGCAGGGCGGAGAGTTAAATGCACAAAAACCTAAGGTGAGCAATAACCCAAAGGGAGGGGATTTGGACGGGAGGGAGGTGGGAGTCCATCCATCACAGAACCAGTATCTTAACCCTCCATTCTCCTGTTATAGCCGCTACCCGACATCTGGCACATAACCAGGCAGAGAGGGGTACGGGATAGCGCTTAGACCTCCATCCAGTATTGTGTGACGCCCCCGTGGATACCAGGTGAGCGTAACAGAACGCAAAGCCTCAATTAAAACATCCACCTGGGTGTCATGGAAACATCAGAGACTGACCAACTAGCCCAGTTACTGGGAGAATTACCGGCTGAGGTGCACTCCGCCCGGCAAGAAACCAACGTCCTTAGGAGGGAGTTGATTGTCACCAAGGACCGCACCGATGAATTAGCCACACAATTGCTCCAAAAACAGGCTGGGCAGGCTCCGTTGCCAGGAAGTATTCCGTCGGTTCGAGCCACATCCGTCAATACAGTGCAGGTGGTCTTCCCTTGGGCAGTTCCTTTGGCCCCACCGGAACGTTTTACAGGGGACCCAAGAAAATATGCAGTATTCATGAACCAGTGCTGCCTCCATTTTCTTTGCAGACCCGGAGCCTTTCCTAACGATCAGTCGCGGGTTGCCTTCATTCTGTCATATCTGAGTGGCAGTGCCGCGGATTGGTCCATACCGTTAATAAGCCAGGATGACACACTCCTGCAGGATTTCGGGGGGTTTCAACAGGAGATGGAGAAGCTGTTCACCCGACATACCCAAGTCCAAGCTCTGGATAACGAACTTCTGTCCCTCCGCCAAGGCAGCCAAGATTTGTTAACATATATCGCCACTTTTAACAGATTTGTCGTTGAAACTGGGTGGCCTGAGGAGAAACGAATGACGTTATTCCATCGAGGATTACAGGGGGAATTGAAAGACGTCCTAGCTCAGGTGGTAAACCCACCAAAAGACTGTGCAGAGTTCATCAACCTAGTGGTGCAGCTAGACCACAGGCTGCAAGATCGAAGGACAGATCAAGCCTTAACGGAGAATCGGACTGTGTATGTACGCTCAAAGCAGACAGTCCGCGTTCATCCGAAAACACTTGGGAACCCATGCAAATTGGGGGGAGGTACGGAGCCCATTAACCAAGGCCGAAAGAGACAAAAGGAGACAACAGCAATTATTCCTGTACTGCGGGAAATCGGGTCACTTCCTCAGAGAATGTCCCGTAAAACCCGCTAGGACAACAGTTAGAGCTACAGAGAAGGAAGGAGGAGAACAAGAGTCAGAAAACTTCCAGCCCCGGAAAGCATAGAGTTCCATTTGTCGAGCAAAGGAAAAGAGCCACAGACCTCATGCCTTGCCCTGCCTGTGATTTTGATCAGTCACCAACAACCGTCTCGGATGCATGCTGTGGAGGCATACATAGACAGCGGAGCCGTTGGTAACTGCGTAGACCAAGGCCTGGCAACAAGGATGGGGCTTCCCCTCTGTCAGAAAACAACAACTGAGAAGGTCACCACTGTCGACGGCACAGAGTTAGCTTCGGGTCTTGTAACTCAACGCACAGCAGAATTGACCCTTCTGTGCCGAGACGGACATCGGGAAGCCATTGCCTTCGACCTTATCAAGGCCCCTCTTTCCGGGTGATTTTAGGGATGCCGTGGTTGGTGGCTCACAATCCTAACATCGACTGGCGAGCAAATAAATTGGCCTACTCCAATGACTGTGCTCATGCGTGCCATCAAGTGAAAAAGCCATTGTCTGATCCAGAAACACCTGTCCAAGATAAAGAGGCATTGGTACTAGGTGTAACAAGTACACTACCAAGAGAATACCACGATTTCCAAGACGTTTTCCAAAAAGAACAGGCTAATACCTTACCCCTCACAGGCCATATGACTGTCAGATCGACCTCGTACCTGGTGCACAAATCCCGTATAGTCTAATTTATGCACTCACCGAACCGAAAATCTCCATTTGAAATCATATCTGGACCAATACCTGGCAAACGGTTTTATCCGCTCATCCAAATCCCCGGCAGCCTCGTCCCTATTCTTCGTACCCAAGAAGGAGGGGGATTTGAGAATGTGCATTAACTACCGCGCACTAAACCAGCTAACAGTTGAAAACCGTTATCCTCTACCCCTTATCCCAGAACTGCTGGACCAAGTCAAGGATGCCCAAATTTACACCAAATTGAACCTCAGCGGGGCATACCATCTCGTGCTTGTAAAGAAAGGAGACGAATGGAAGACAGCCTTTCGTTTTAAGTATGGCCTGTACGAATATCAGGTGATGCCCTTTGGGCTTTGCAATGCTCCCGCGCCTTCCAGTACTTTATGAACGATATACTATGGGAATTGATCGACGTATGTGCCCTACTTTACATCGACGACATCTCAGTGTACTCTTCTTCTAAACAGGACCATGTCAGGCACGTTCGCTCCGTCCTTGCAAAACTCTGACAGCGCCATCTATACGCCAAACTTGAAAAATGCTCCTTCCATGTCACTGAAGTCGAGTTCCTTGGTTTTGTCCTCACTCCCAGAGGCGTCCGGATGGATATGCACAAATTAGACGCCATCCTTAGCTGGCCATCACCGTCTTCAGTCAAAGGTGTCCAAAGTATGCTCGGCTTTGCAAACCTTTATCGCCGATTCATCCCGGGTTTCTCCCAGATTGTGCACCCGATCACTTGTTTATTATGAAAAAACAACAAACTGTTCCAATGGACAGAAGAGGTGGAGAAGGCCTTCCTGGAACTCGAGAAAAGATTTACCTCAGCCCCGGTGCTACAACACCCCTGCCCAGATCTACCATATGTAGTGGAAACAGATGTCTCCGGCATGGCAATGGGGGCTGTTCTTCCCAAAAGGGATCCCGAAACAGGCCAGCTACATCCTGTGGTCTTTTGGTCACAAAAATGTACTACACCTGAACTTAACTATGCAATAACAGACCAGGAACTCCCAGCGATCAAGGCAGCATTTAAGGCTTGGCAGCCTTACCTCCTAGGCGAATTAGATACCCCCATGGCCTTGGAAATGCCCACGGTGAAGAATTTACATACAACCATCACTCGAGCCTTCAAAAAGGCAGCAGAACACTTGATCCAAGCCAAAGAAAGTCAGAAAAGATTCTCTGCTCAACACCGAAGAAAAGCCCCAGACTACCAAGTCGGAGATGAAGTTTGCTTGGTGTCTCCGCACGTGCCCATAAGAGGAACTCGAACATTTCGTCCCAGATATCTAGGGCCCTATACCATTAAGGCTATTATAAATCCTGTGGTAGTAAAACGAGCTTTACCACCAAATATGCAGATCCATCCCGTATTTCACGTGTCACTCTTAAAACCTGTTCAGCCTGGAACTCTGGTCAAAACACCACCAAATCCGGTACTGGTTAACAGAGAACCCGAATTTGAAGTCAAGGTCATCCTAGATTCTAAACTCACCAGGTCCAAGTTATATTACTTGGTGGACTGGAAGGGATACGGCCCTCAGGACAGGACATGGGAGCCTAGCGAGCACGTCCATGCGCCACGCCTGGTAAGACGATTTCATCGGAATCATCCGACCAAACCAGGGCCAGACAGAGGAAATATCTTGAGAGGGACCTTAGGGGGGAGTGCTGTCACGATCCATGCCCCTTAACCCCTCAGGTATAACAGCCCCCTGGCAGCAGTGGGGCTAAAGCCCTTCACACTGACCTCAAGGGCCTTAAAACTCCATCAGAAACATACATGGAGTCGGTCCTGGTGCCTTTGGCGCCAGGCTCATTATCAGGAATAAGCAATACCAGTTTTGGACCTTAATCCAACATGGAGGCCTATTACACAGCTCAGTTCTTTAGAACCAAGCCATGCGGTCTAGTGTTTTGGGTGTGGCTGGGCCTGGAACTACTTGGCCTGGAACTGCTTTAGCTGGGCTGTTTAAACCACACCCAAATAGCAGAACACGCTTCGCGTTATTCTGCACTCCTGCAGCGTAAGGCTCACCGTGTCCAGCTCCTGCTCATCTGCTTCTCCGGCGGAGAAGCCCTAGATCCGGATTCCATCAATAACCTGGAAGAACAAGAACAGCATTAGTAAGCAAGAACACTTACCTGTGAAGTAACCGGCCTTGAATCCATCCTGCGCTTCGCTTACCTCGCCCATCTCCGAAGTTCGCCGCAACCTGCAAAGGTAAAGAAACAAGGACAGCATTAATAACAATTCTTACCTGGGCAAGCACCGAGTCCTGGCAGCACCCTGCGTTTCTCCTACCTCGCCCATTTTTGGGTTTCACCGCAACCTGCAAGGGAGAAGGAACAAGGTCAGCATTAACAAAGCAATTACCTGGGCAAGCAGCGCTTCGATCGCTCATCACTCCGGAACATCACCGCAACCTGTACAAAGAAGAGAAGAGAACACAGGTTCGCAATTAACACCTATAAACAGCGCAACGCTCCGCATCAATTACTCACCATGGTCTTCGCCATCGGCGGGGCAACTCTGAGATCACAACCATCCCTGTGAAAACAAAAGAGAGATTGTTAGGGAACAGTGTAGTGGAGCAAGACGCCGAGAAGACAGAAAACGGAGGGAAAGAAAGAGACCGAAAGAAATTATTTCCGTTATGGTTTGGTCCATAATAAAAATAATTTCTT
The DNA here is from genome assembly GCF_040938575.1 of Ambystoma mexicanum. Classification (NCBI taxonomy): domain Eukaryota; kingdom Metazoa; phylum Chordata; class Amphibia; order Caudata; family Ambystomatidae; genus Ambystoma; species Ambystoma mexicanum. Next base: position 50,593,016 of record NC_090939.1, read on the forward strand.
TATGAAGTCAGAGTGACTTCAAGAAGAAACAATAGGCCTCATTACGGGTTTGGCGGTAACGTGGCGGTGCTACCAGACCGGACCCGTAATGATTTACTGGTGCCCAACTTCCTGGTAACACCAGAGGATTACAACCCCGGTGGTCCGGGATGTCAGGCGCCGGCAAATGGTAAGTCCCAATTTCCATAGAGTCCTATTGGACTCTATGGGAATGGGGACCACGGAAGGACCAGCACCGTTAACAACGGTGCCGGTGCTTCCATGAAAACTCTGCGGGTGGGTGCCATTCTGCCTGGCAGGTCTGACCTGCCGGGTGGGACGGCAACCGCCCGCAAATCTGTAATATGCCAGTCCGGAAACAGCACCGGTAAGCTTACCGGCAACGTTGTTTCCAGACTGGCATATTTGTAATGAGGTCCAATTTCATTTTTAATTATTAGGGCTCCCCTTAATCCCATGATGTGTGCGTGTGTGAGTGTATGGTGAACAAGTGCACACTTAAATGTATAGGTGGCTGCCTGGGTGTGCCTGTATGGTGAAAGGGTGCACACTTAAATCTATGGGTGGGTGCCTGGGTGTGTGTCTGTATGGTGAAAGGGTGCACACTTAAATGTATGGGTGGCTGCCTGGGTGTGAATGTATGGTGGAAGGGTGCACACTCAAATGTATGGATGGCTGGGTTTAGTTTAGTTTATTGTTTTGTATAGCGCGGCCTGGCCCTCGGGCAACTGGGCGCTTGGCATGGTTACAAGCAGGTAAAATATACATGGTTGTTATATATACATGGTGGTTCTAGTACAGGAAAATCATTACATAAGCATAGTTCTAGTAGTACATGTTATTCACAATTTGTGCAGTCCGTTGTGGGACATGGATATACAGTACAAAGAAATGGCAGGTAGGACATTTATAGTATGATTACAATAAGTGGTTTGTGTTGGCTGGATATGTCAATGGATATATGTACAAGTGACTCAAATGAGTGAGGGTACGGGTTTAGTCTTCTTTGGCGATAAGCCAGGTTTTGGCATTTTGTCTCAATCGATGGAAGGAGGGTTCATTTCTGAGAGCAAGTGGTAAGACGTGTGTGCGTGTGTATATGGTGATTGGCGTGTGTGCTTGCGTTGAGGGGTGCAACAAAACCTACATTTCGGTGGGCTAACCTTTCAAATGTTGGGAGAGGTGCTAACTTCATGGCGGTGGGGGAGGGGCAAACTTATTTGTTCGGGGGCATCTAATTTCTTTACTCATTTTAATGAGACTTCTAGTGCAGCTTCAATGTTACAAGCAGTTAACTCTCTCCTTTAAGGTTGAAAGCACCCACTTATGGACTGCTGTGAGAATGAGTGGTCTCCTGTTCCCTCTCTACTCTTCCAATCACTCCCCTGGCATGCAAGTATTAAACCCACATCACGATTTCAATTGCATAAAACATTTGGCATTTGAAAGTAGGTACTAACAGTGAAATGCGTTATGTTAGTATTAGCTGGGCTCTTGTTAACAGCGGAACCCAGGTGCCATTTAACATCTGTGCCCTGTTCTGTCTGGCAAGTGCTCTAATGGTCAGCCAGGTCGAGTCAATAAACATAGCCCCAAGTTTCAGGGGGATTGCTGAATCCCAATCAACTCAATGGTGTTGCACCAATACTTGTGTTTAATGTCTTGATTACTCATTACTACTAGCCCTATTCTTCCTCGTCCCAGTGTGTATGAGAAAGTACTTGTGTATAAGGCAGTCTGCCTCATACACAAGTACTGGGATGAGGTAGAGGTACATTGAGGTAATGCCTGACTTAGCTATCGGTACTCTTCATTACTCCTAGTCCCACTCTTCCTCATCCCAGTACTTATCTATGAGGCAAAGAGCCTCATACGTAAGCTCTGGGACAAGGAAGAGTGACATGGAGGTAATTCTGGGCCAAGGAGCTGATTTTGGAAGTTGGGGTGGCAGGGAGAGCAGGTGTGTGGGGGGGTGGGGTGGGGCAGGATTGTGCAACCAATCATAATGCTGTCCATGTCCAGGTTAAGCAGTCATGATATGTGGTATTAGTGGCTAGAGATGCATTTTAGTGCAGCCAGTCTAGTCATTCCTCAGTTTGGTATGACTTTTTTTTTAACTGGGCATTTCTGATAAAGCAGTCCTGCTAAGTGAATTACCTGGCTAGACTGCCATTTGGGTGCTGCCAGTCTAGCCGTTTCTTACTGCGGCATTGAATATTTTTCTGGGCATCTGTGATCAAATGATATGATCTAAGTCATTTAAAATGCACCGGTACACAAGTGTTTCTAGGCGCGACAAGACAAGGGAGGGAAGATAGAGGTAGGACAAGACAAACAATCTTACTAAGCCTTGTGTCATTCAGATTGTGCGAGAACGAGAAGTGCAAGGGGAAAGGGAGGGGGAAGTGCAAGGGAGAGAGGAGGGAAAACAGGGCAGCAATGCTCTGAGTAAGTGCAGCCAGGGCAGCGTGGCTCTGGGTATTGCAAGGCGAACAAGGAACTGTAGGGTTACAGTTACAGCCCCTAAGTGCTTGGTAGGCCCAGAGGCAGTGCAAGGGTGACTGATCAAGAAAGAAGCTGGACTCAGTGAGACTCTGAGGGTAGCCAAGCAACCAGTCGGTACAGCAGACGGGTAGGTCAGCAGGGGAGGGAAAGAGCGAAAGCAGAGAAGAGGAAAGTTTTGAGCTGCTTTCGGAACTTCAGGTGGTCCAGCGCAAGTTTGAGAGGGGCAGGCAGGCTATTCCAGAGGGAGGCACCTGCAGAGGAGAGAGATCTAACCCCACTCTCTGCCTGGAGAAGTGTCTAACCCTTAGAGAGTTGTAGGTAGCTGAGTGAAGGGCTTGAGAAGGAAGATATTTTGGAAGAGCGCGTTGGATGTAGTGCGGGCCCCAGGCCTAGAAAGCCTTGTGGACAATGCAAAGGGTGTTGAACTTGATCCTTGCAGCAACTGGGAGCCAGTGGAGAGATTTCAGGGCTGGAGAAATAAGATCCCTGACAGTCAGGAATGAGCGAGAGAGTAGAGGAGTCTGAGGGGAGCCTGAAGGAAAGCAGAGTGTCAGCTTCTTACCACTGAAAGTTAGAGGAGAAGGTAGAGTTCAGGTGGGCCAAAGGGGCCAAGTAGAGGTTGAAAAACCATGGTGAGAGGATGGAGCGGAGAGAAAGGGACCAAGTTGGTCCTGGGAGGGGCTGTCCAAGAGGAAGGAGGTCAGCCACTCAAGGGCCTGATCCGTGATGCCCAGGCTCTCATGGAGTCGATTGATCAGGATTGATCAGGATGGCGTGGTTGACCGTGTCGAAAGCAGAGGAAAGATCAAGGAGGATGAGGACAGAAGGAATGCTGGAATCAAGGTTAGAGAGCAGATCTTTACAGGTGTTCAGGAGAGCAGTTTCCGTATCTATGGCAGCTCTGAAGCCAGACTGAAGGTCATGGAGACAACCAACAGATTCTGTGTGGAGAGTAAGCTGGGAGATGGCCAGCTTTTCCAACAGTTTGCCCAGGAAAGGGATGATGGAGATTGGGCGATAGTTTGCCGGGCAGGCAGGATCAGCAGATGGCTTCTTGAGGAGTGGGTGCATAAGGGAGTGGTTAAGGGGAGAGGGGAACGTTCCAGTGACAAGAGTGATTACAGAAATCGGCCAAGGCTGGAGCGAGGGTGTCAATATGGTCCTTGATGGTTTTGGAGGAGCAGGTGAGCACCTGTTTGGATGACACTTTCATAGATCGGACTTGTCTAGAAACCTCGTCAGGTGTTGTCGAAGAGAAAGAGGAGAAAGGAGGAAGAGAGGTAGAGATGGCCAAAGGGGGGTCGAGAGAGGAAGAAGGGATGAAGGACAGGAGATTTAGCAGAGAAGTGAGATGACGGAGCCATACAGAGGGCCTGGGAGGGAACAGGAAAGGTAAAGACCGCAACAGGATTGACCAGTTCCTTGCAGATTTTAAAGAGTTTGGCCGTGTTGTTAGAGGCCACAGGCTTGAATGTGTGTTCTCTTCTTGATGAGTGTTAATGCTTCGACTGGCATTTTGGCGCAACCAGTCTAGGTATGTCTTAATGTGGCCTGGCATGCTTTACTGTAACAATATTACGTGTCTACACTGGTCTACATTGTGTAGCCAGTTGGACATGTTTCCATTGTGGCATGGCATTTTTAATAGCAAAGTATTAATGTTCCTGTGCACTGTTTGTGACTTGCATCTATTGGATTTATTTATTTATTTATTTATTTATTTATTTATTTATTTATTTTATTACATTTGTTATACGCCCAGACCCGGGGGTATCACGGCGTAGTTACAGACAATGGGAGAATGCAATCTTAGAAAGACACAGCGGTACACAGGAATAGCAATCAATAATATACAATAATATACAAAGCAGTCAGGTATGTACAGTTAATTGGCGGGGATTAGTGCTCTGGTTCAATTAGAACTTATTGAAGAGCCAAGTCTTCAAGAAGCTTTTGAATTTAGGGAAGCGGGTTTCATTCATAATGTGGGTAGGTTGCACATTCCAATGTCTGGGGGCCAGTGTTTTGAAGCTACTACCCCCTGCTTTCTCTCTTTTGTATCTGGGGGTTTCAAGGTATGCGTTTTTGTTGGACCTGAGGAGTCTGGTCTGGGGCTTCATCATGACTGTGTTGTTGAGGTATTTGAGTGCTTTGTTAGCCCTGCATTTGTGGGTGATGCTCAGGGTTTTGAATAGAATTCTGGCTTGGATGGGGAGCCAGTGGTGGTCTCTTCTGGTGTTAGAGATATGTTCAGATTTTTGGATGCCTAAAGCTGCTCTGAGGTCTTTGTTCTACATGAGTTGAAGTTTGGCTATGTTGGCTTTGGAAGTGCCAAGGAATAAGATATTACAATAGTCTAGCTTAGACAGTATGAGTGCTCTGGCTAGAGTAACACAGTTGTTGGCTGAGAGGAATTTACGGCTGAGGGAGATGCGTTTGGAGGTGTAGGAAGTGGACGAGGCTAAAGTGTTTACTTGTTTACACATGGATAGTGTAGCATCTAAGTAGACGCCAAGGGTCTTGACTTGTTTAAGAACAGGGATTATGGTTCCATCGATGGTGAATGATTTGAAAGCGGGCTCAAGGGTGTTGATTTTGCTGGAGGAGCCTAGTATGAGGAGCTCCGTTTTGTCGTCGTTGAGACAAAGGCTGTTATTAGCCATCCAGTTTTGGATGAGTGAGTGGATTTGGTTAACCAGGAGGGAGTCTTGTTCATGATTGCCTGAGAGAGGAATGAGGATTTGGGTGTCATCGGCGAAGTTGGTATAGATGACACCCATGGAATCCAACGCTGCAAATAATAGCTTGGTGTAGGCATTATACAGAGTGGGGGATAGGCAGCAGCCTTGTGGCACACCTGCAGGGACAGGCACTGGGTCTGCTGATTCTTTGCCGATGGATACTCTCAGCCAAGAATGATTTGATCCAGTTGGTAGCGTTCTGAGCTAGGTTGAAGTTGTTTGCTAGAGTGTTGCAGAGTTTATCGTGGTTAACCAGATCAAAATCCGCTGAGAGGTCCAGGAGCATCAGTAGACAGAGTTTACCTGCTTCTCTATTGGCATCCATTTGGATCTTCAGATCAAGGAGGGCTGTCTCTGTGCTATGGTTGGAGCGGAATCCTGACTGGCGGTCTCCTAGTAATTGATGTTGTTCCAAATGGTTCTGAATTTGGCAGTAGGCTATTTTGGCAATTATTTTTAGGAGAAATGGGACTGTTGTAATAGGTCGGTAATTAGTGGGTATTGTTGGGTCCAGGGATGTTTTTTTTTAGAAGTGGTGTCACCCAAGCTTTTTTGATACTGGTGGGGGCTGTGTTTGTGAGGAAAGAGGCATTGATGAATTCGGTGATGATGGGTGTAAGGCTGGGGGCACATAGTTTCACTAGATGGGAGGGGAATTGGTCTTCTTTACAGTTGGAAGCTTTGAGTTTCATTATGGTGTCAAATACTTCTTTGTTAGACACTGGTGTGAATTGAAATGGGGGGCCAGTAGTGGCATTTGATGTGGTCATTGATATGGTGGGTGGAGTTTTGTCAGCTAGGAGCGTTTTTTACTATCGATTTTATTTTGCAGTAGGAGGATTTTAGATGAGAGTGCGTTTTGTATAGTAGTGCACCAGTCTTTGTTAGCGTTAGAAGGTGCTAAGGTTTGACGAGGGTTTTCGAGCTCTGTGAGGATGGTAAACAGTTCTTTGCTGTCTGAGGACGCATTAGTAATGCGGAGGTTGAAGGCATTGGCTTTTTGGGTGATTATTGCTGATTTATAAATTTTGTTGGCTTCAGCGAAGGCTAATGCCGAATCTGGGGTATTGTTTTTCTTATGGAGGTGTTCAAGTGATCTTTTTGTGCGTCTTAAGGCTACAAGTTCCTCATTAAACCAAAAACAGGAACGTTTGTCAGGTCTACGGGTTTTAGTGGTGATGGGAGCAAGTAGGTCAATAGTTTGGGTAAGGCATTGTTGGTATTGTTCTGCTAGATAGGAGGGGTTGTTGGTGCCTAGAACCGTGTGGGCAAGGGCAGCACTCAGGGCTGGAGTGAGTTTGTCGGAAGAGAGCTTTTTGATATTTCTAGTTTCAAATGTTTCTGGTTTTATAGGGGTGATGTGCTCTGTACTGGCGCTGTCTTTAGTGAAGTTAATTACATAGTGATCTGACCAATTGATTGGGAGGATGGAGTCAATGGTGACTAGAGAGTTAAGAGTGAGAAGCCAGTCTAAGGTTCTTCCTTTTGAGTGGGTGGGTTTATGTATCAGTTGTACAAAGTTAATTTCTGACATGGCTGTATATAATGTAGATGCATTCAGTTTTAGGCTTAATAAGGGGTGTTAGGAGTAGTGGGATGTCCAAGTCGGGGGGGTGTATTTTTATTGGGTGATCTGTACACCACTAGTAAGTTAGTAGTGGTTTTGGGGTTGGAAGTATACTTAACTAGTAGGAGTTCATAACCTTGTATCTGTTCTATTGGAATTGGTGTTACCCTACAAAACAATTGCAAACACTCTGGCTTTTTAGGCAATTCTTCTCAGAAAGTGTGCTGTATATTTCATTAAAACACATATTTATATCTTTCTCCAAGTGCAGTGTGTGGCATATCCCTTCAGCAGCAGTATAAGTAGCGCACGCAGCGCCCGTTGGCTTCACTTCTGTTTTTCTGAGCTAACGTTTCGAGAGAATTACGGCACGCTTCAGTGAAATTGTGATTTTCATTTGAGAAATGTCTTCTTCGTCGACACCATCGACACCCAAGTCGGGCTTTAAGAAGTGCCAAGACTGCAGGTCAAAGATGTCGATCACCGATCCCCACCGCATATGTCTGTGGTGTTTGGGTTCTGGGGACCGTACCTCAGACTGTGGCTCCTGTGAGGCGATGACCGAGAAGGCTATCAGGGAGCGTAAAGGTAAATTGGCGATGGGGAGGTTATCTTCAAAGTCACCTTTGAAGAGGTCAATAAAGACTGATGAGTCAAGGGATTCTTCCCGATGCAAAAAAATTAAAACGATCTTTATCGAGAAGTCAATTGAGCCATTCTTCGTCTTCTTTGAGGAAGGCCAAGAAGAGGCATCATAGGTCACCATCAACCTCCAGAGATTCCAGAGGTAATCAGGTGTCCTACGAAATCGGATTCCCCTGCTAAATGGGACACATTTTGTAATGAAATGCTTTGAATCTTCAAGAATGTGGCCTCGACCCCCTCGAAGGATAAACAGAAAAGCCATGCCCCAGCGCTCTGCATAAGGATGACAAAGGGAAGTCGAAGACTAATTCTTCAAAACCGAGCTTGAAGCCGGTTTTACATAGAGAAAGTTCTCAATCCAACGAGAAATCGTTTAGTGCTTCGAGTCAGGAACCTAGCGCATCTAGGGTTCCGTTGAAGCCTGTAGTGACACAAGAAAAGGTTTACAACCCTTTACCTAAAAAGGACTAAGTCTCCGTCAGCCATATATGAGGAGGAACCTCCTTCTGATGACAATACACCACCTTTTGGACTTCAATTTGGCACCCCTAATGTACCACAGGAACTAATATCTGATGAGTCCAGGCTAAGAGATTAATACAATAACCTTCAGTCAGCCAGTGGGTTGGATACCTCGCCAGAGTTAGTTCTTCAAACCAGACACAACTGAGCATGCTGACTCGTCATTAAGAAAACATATGGGAAAGGTTCACATTTCTGCCTTTTCACATGGCATTACAGAAAAGGTGTCCGCAAATTGGGAGACACCAGAAACTGCGGCTGCAGTAAATAAAAGCCTCTCGAGGAAGTACAGACCAACCAGCAGTGACCCAGAGTATCTCAATAAGCATCCCACACCAGAAAGCTTGGTGGTTCAGGCTGCTACATTTACCAAGTAGTCAGCTTACCCATCCATCCCTCCTTACAGGGATGATAAGAGAGTGGATTCCAGGGCAAGAAACGTTTTCACTGTGGATAGTAAGGCATTGAAGTCAACAAATGTGACTTGCACATTATCTAGATTTACGTTTACCCTGTGGGACTGTGTTGCTATGGTGGCTGACCACATCCCAGAAGGAGAGGAAAGAGACTGCTTCCTGTCAATCAAGGATGGTAAGGAGGCAATGGGTGAATATCTCCAGTTAGGCTTGAATACTGCAGACAGCATCAGCAGATCCATGGCGGCTAGTACAGTTTCACACAGATTTGCGTGGTTGCAGAAGTCCGGGTTTGCTCTGGATGTGCAAGCTAGACTACTCAACATGTCCTTTGACGGCTCAAGGCTGTTTGGCAGCAAGGCGGATGAGAGTTTGGAAAAGCTGCAGACCTCAAAGACGGCGGCTAAATCCCTTAGTGCCGCTATTGGACATCCTCAACAACCCTATTCGGGCTCATCTTCCTGGAGGGTTAAGTCCTTTCGATTCTACTCATTTGGAAGAGGAAGAGGACACGCACATCAAAGAGGCCAGAGAAGATTCCCTAGTGGTTCACAAAGGAGAGATGCTAAGTCAGCCCAAGCAGCAGCAACTTTACCTCCAGTCACTGCTTCAGCCGCCTCTTAACCACTCTGAGGCCTTGACTCACAAGACTCTGGTGGGAGGCAGACTTCTCCAGCATTGGATATTTCATGGATTCACATGCTGTGAATATTTCCCCATCGTCAGGCTGGGAAACCTCCGTAACTTTAACTTAGCGTTTTCCTATGGGAAACCTCAACAATTTAGTGTCCTATCAACGTCCTTTTTGGGTGTTTTAGGCCCCACAAATAGGACGTCTGGTATAACTATCCCTGCCTCGCGGCTTCCCTTCAGATTTTAACCGTCTCCAAACTGTTGGGATCACCTCGTGTTTCTGCGTGTTGTACACGTGTTGGGTATCGTGGGCTAGGATGTCGTCTGTAGCCCAGAGGAAGTCTCTTGTTTGGCTTTGTGCTACATGCGGCTTGAAGAAGGTGTACGAAGGGGATGGTCATGTGGACTGTCTTTACTGTCTCTACCCACATCACTCGGCGGATACCTACGAGATATGTCAGGGGTTTTTGCAGAAGACCGTAATGGACAGCTAATATGTTGTCTGAATGAGGGCATGTACCCGTCTTCTGAGGTGGATTCGGCCCGGGGGAGCCAGTCTTTGGGAAGAGCAGAGAAGCCCGCGGAACATCGCCGAGCAGTGTCGGCTGAACCTCCGGTGAAGAAGCATTGGGCCGCATCGCCTGCGTCAGAGGTGGGGAAAGGCAGTAAGTCTTCGTCGAAGCCGCAGCAGTCAAAGGTGGCTGGCTCTTCGTTGTCCAAGTATGGTTGGTCGGACCATTCCAGGTGGTCTGGTGGTAGGCCCGAAAAGAAGTCTACGGTGTCAGAGGAAGTCCTTGCGAAGCCAAAGGAGTCTTCGTCGAAACACTCATCGTCCAGGGATCATCACAGGTCTTCTTCCAGCCAGGAGTCTTCGAAGCACCGGTACGGTTCTTCCAAATAATCTGGGTGCCCGGTGAAATCGAAAACCATGGGACATGGTTCTGATGACGAGCTCGTCGACGGTTACTCCATCGTCGATGGTGGTGTTGCAGTCTACGGTCCTGTCATCGACAGTGGGGTCATCGGCGCTGTCCACAACACTGACGGATAGTGTTCCGATGCTGTTATCGTCCACGCAGATGGAATCGGAAGGGATGTTGTCGATGGGTGGGGCATGGCAATCCGCCGCCTTTGAGTCTATCCTTCCTGAGAACATTTTACAGCACGATCCAACTACATTTTCTGTTTCTTCGGAAGTGGAGGAGAAACAGGAGCAGGTGTTTGACCCGCCTGCTGTGGGTCTGCAGAGTGTGAGGCCTTCGACGTTGAGTGGAAATGGGGCTCACGGAGATGGAGCAGCTCCGTAGCCCGGCACAACCCTCGCCTCCGGATGATATTGGGGCGTTCCACGCAATGATGTCGAAGGCATGTCTGGAGTTTGGACTGGTACCTGAAGAGGAACGTAAGGACTGCTTCCTCTTCAACCATATGGGAAAACGGAGGAAGGTGGTCTTCTCCGTGCCAATTCTCGACCACGTGTGGCAGGAGAGCTGGCTGTGAAGGGTCGCATTGAAAAGAAATTCAAGGCTCTGGAGTCTATCCCTACATGCTTGGTGTCGCAGGCCACGCCCGAGTCTGTCGTGTCGCCGGCTGGCAGCCAGAAGGCCAGGAGCCAACATAAACGCGTTACGCCTCCGGACAGTGAGGCCAGGAAGCAGGACGCTTTTGGGAAGAAGGTCATGATGGTTAAGGTTGCAAATTCCTTGGCGATCATGGCCAGATATGATCGTGAAATGGGGCATCGGCTGGCCCCAATTCTTGAACGTCTGCCGGAGCAACACCGAAGGGAAGCAATGCTTGTGGTGCGTGAGGGGGAGGAGGCCTCCAACCACAGTATAAATATTGCTGTGGACCTGGCGGAGTCGGGTTCTAAACAGATTAACAATGGGATTGTGCTTTTGCGCCAGGCCTGGTTGAAGTGCACTGACTTTTGCCCGGATGTACAATATATAAGGTTATCGATATGCACTGTCTGGGAAAACACTTGTTCAGTGAGAAAATCGATGAAGCGCCGAAAGGGATGAAGGAGGATACGGAAACCGCCAAATTTTTGGGCTCCTTGCAGATTGGACGCTCTTGCAGGATTTCTGTGGAGCCTCGGGAAATTCCTGGTTTGCTTCCACCAAAGATCGTGGTTACAGGCATTGCAGCTACTCCTCTCAAGGGTATCGGCCGTCTGTCCAGTCATCGCAGAAAGGCTGGGACTTCCAGGCTCAGCGAAAAGAGTTTGCAGTCCTCTGCGTCTAAGGGGAGGCAAATTAAACCTCAACAATGACTGCCATATGGAAAATCTGCTGGGGGGCAGGGTCACCATCCACATTGACGAGTGGAGAAAGATAGCATCAGATCGCTGGGTGCTGGACACGGTGCGTCTTGGCCACTCGTTGGAGTTCCGGCATCCTCAGGTTCCTATTCTGCCAGTATGTGTACTGTAGCCGCATCTTCAAATCCTACGGCAGGAGGTGGTTTTCTTGCTAGAGAAGGGGGCGATAAAACCAGATCTGGTCGCGCAACGGGGCCAGGGGGTTTACTCCTGGTAATTTGTTGTGAAAAAGACCAACGGCAAGTGGAGGCTATTCTGGATCTTCGGGCGTTGAACAAGACTCTGCGACGCCTCAAGTTCAGGATGCTCACCCTCCAAGATGTCATCCGGGCGGTGCAGCCAGGGGAGTTCCTGGCGTCATTGGACTTGCAGGACGCCTATTTGCACATCCCTATGCCGCGGAGGCACCGCAAGTTCCTGCAATTTGTGGTCGGAGAGGAACACTATCAGTTTCGGGGTCCTCCCGTTTGGCCGTCGTCCCCCAGGATGTTCAGGAAATGTCTGGCTCCGGTGGTGGCCTTCCTCCGGAGGGCAGGTCATCATGTGTACCCCTACATGGACGATTGGTCGGTGAGGGGTTTTGTCGCAGGAAAGGGCACGAGATTCTCTCGTGGCGACCATGCAGCCTTTGCAACGGCTGGGATTTGCCGTCAAACTTCGAAAAATATTTTTTGATGCTGTCCAGGGAGTTGGTGTTTCTTGGGGCGCAGTTTCTTACCCGGCAATATCTGGTGAAGCCTTGCAGCGAGCGTGTGAAAAAATTGCGGGCCAAAGCAAGCGAGTGGAAAGAGGGTGCAGCTGTATCAGTCTGAGGTTACATGTCGCTGTGGGGAGCCATGACATCGTGTATCCCTCTTTTGCACCGGCCTCATGAAGAGGCAGCAATTGGGCAGGAGTTCCTCGTGGACAGATGGTCACAGAGTCGAGGATTGTGGGCAGACAAGTTGGTGGTCGACAGTAGTCTGTTGGATGCCCTTCGCTGGTCGACCGTGTACTACAAATCTTGTGAGGGGAATGCCCTTGCTGTAGCCAGAGTTTCAGTTTACGATTGTGGCCGACGCCTCTCAGGTAGGGTGGGGGGGTACACCTCGACGGCTCGCAGGTTCATGGCCTGTGGTCTCTGGAGGAGACTTTGTTCCACATTAATGTGCTCGAGTTGAGGGCGGTGCACTGGGCCCTAAAGTAGTTTTTTCCACGGATTGGTGGTGAGGGTGTTAATGGACAATACCACCACAATGTTTTATTTAAGGAAACAGAGGGGCACACATTCCCAAGTCTTGTCGAAGGAGGAGTAGGACGTTTGACATTGGGCTCTAGCTCAAGGGGTCAGCTTGGTCGCTTTCCATCTGCCCAGAGTGCTAAATGTTCAAGCAGACACGCTCAGCAGGGACGCCAGCCAGCTGCACGAGTGGAGGCTGAAGGAGCAGCAGGTCTTGAGGATCTTCCGGCGATGGGAGCATCCTTTGTTGGATCTTTTTGCTACGAGGGGAAAACGAGCAGTGTCTGTGGTTTGCCAGCAAAGGGCTCATCCCGAGTCCTTGGGGAACGTTTTTTCGTTCCCGTGGACAGGTCTCTTCGCGTATGGGTATCCCCCGTTCGCACACCATCCGTTCGGCGAACCATCCAGTGGATTCGGAGGTACCAGTGCCGAGCGATTCTGGTGGCCCCGCTCTGGCCCAGGCAGACGGGTTTCTCAGATCTCTTTCATATGGCGGTGGAAGAGCCAATTCTGTTGGGAGCGGCTCCGGATCCCCTGTCTCAGGACGGCAGCAGGGTGTGGCATCAAGATCCGGCGTCTGTCAGCCTGGCGGCTTGGCTCCTGACCACTCCGAGTTCGGTCATTTGAAAATATCCCGAGAATGTCGACGTATTTTGAGGGCGCCTTCCACGAATGTCTCGTATGGGCATAAATGGATGAGATTCTGTGAATGGTGTAAGGGTCATCCTGTGGCTGAACCTTTGAACGCTTCTCCCGTGCAGCTTCTCCTATACCTGTTGCACTTGGCGGAAGGGGGTCTAGCATTGTCATCTATTAAGGTGCATTTGGCGGCAATTGCTAGGTTCACAAGAAAACGCCATGCTGCTCCCCTGTTCAGTGATCGTTTGGTGAAACATTTGCTGAAGGGGTTGTTCCAGACATTTCCTCCGGTGAAGAAGTTTGCACCGGTGTGGAGCCTTAATGTGGTCCTTTGGGCTTTGATGTAGCCCCCTTTTGAACCCATGTCAGCATCTCCCTTGAAGTTCCTCTCATGGAAGGTGGCTTTTCTTGTGGCAATTACCTCAGCCAGACGGATGGCTGAGTTGCAAGCACTGGTCATTGACCCTCTTTACCTGAGATTTGTGAAGGAAAAGGTTCTCCTGGCCACTAACCCGCACTTTATCCCGAAAGTGCCATCGGCATTTCACAAACTTGCCTCTATTGCTTTACTCTTGTTTTTTGCTAATGCTTCCACGCCAGCGGAAAGGGCCCTGCATTCTCTGGACGTTAAGAGGGCCCTTAGGTTTTATCTGAATCACACACAGGACTTCAGGAAGTCAAGGCGGCTGTTTGTGGCATATATGCCATCCAACAAGGGGCAGGTCATCTCCAGGCAAGGACGTTCCCGATGGGTTTCCTCTACAATTTAGTTTTGCCATACAGAAGCTGGAAAGCCTTTGCGGAAGGCTTCTAAGGCACATTCAACGAGGTCCACTGCCTCGTCGGCGGTGCTGTGGTCTGGGATACCACTGGTGGACATTTGCCAGGTGGCCTCCTGGGACTTGCTGCATACCTTCACCAGGCATTACTTTCTGTGGCAGCAGCATATGGAAGATGTGCAGCTGGGGTGTGCGATCCCCCAACGCCTGTTCCAATAAGGTAGGCCCTGCAGCTTCAGGGTTTTTTCTATGTGCTTTGTCACTTGATGGGTTTGTTGTCTCATGTATGTGATTAAGTACTGTTTGTTGGTTTGCCTATTACACACTGCCACTAATTGGTTGTACTGCTATATTATCTATTCACAGCATGTGAATCCTTGAAAGATCCAATTCTGAAAAAGGGAGTAGTTTCTTACCTGTAACTCTCTCCAGTGTTGGTATCTTTCATGGATTCACATGCGCCCGCCGGCCGCCCCTGCAGGCAAACCTGGGTTCGGGTTTCCTCTACTTTGGAGGTTAAAATCTGAGCGGGAGCGGGTCTATTTATACCAGGCGACCTGTTGCTGGGGCCCAAAGCACCCAAAAGGAACGTTGATAGGACACTAAAGTGTCGAAGTTTTCCATAGGAAAATGCTAAGTTAAAGTTACTGAGGATTCCCAGCCAGACGACGGGGGAATATTCACAGCATGTGAATCCATGAAAGATACGCTGGAGAAATGGAGTTACAGGTAAGAAACTACTCCTTTACTCAGCATCTGAACGAATGGTGGGGCATTACTTTCAGATGCTTGGGCACTGGAAACTGTGGCCCAAGGTTACTGCTTTCCTTTTTAAAAAAGGCCTCAGGATTATCCACCGTTTGAACAACCCTTTCAAAATTCCGATCCACTCCTTGTGCAGTAAATGTTTCCCCTGCTAGAGAAAGCTGCAATAGAGCATGTACCTGTAGCAGAAAGGAACAAGGGTTGGTATTCCCCATGCTTTCTGATTCCCAAAAAGGATGGAGGATTGAGACCATTGGTCTTAAGAAACTTGAACAACTTCCTCAGGAAGGACAAGTTCAAGATGGTTACCCTTTCTCCGATCCTTCAGGCTCTCCAACTCCAAGACTGGTTGTATCATTGGACCTTCAGGATGCTTACTTTCATGTGCCAATCCATCTCAAGCACTGAGTACCTCAGGTTCACGGTTGGCGGTTGTCATCAGTTTCAAGTTCTGCCATTCAGGATAACCTCTGCCCCAAGGGTTTTCACCAGGTTGATGGCAGTGGTGGCAGCGAGTCTCCGGACAGGGGGGATTCACGTCTACCGCTACCTAGATTGGCTGATCAGGGCTCGTTCACCCGAGCAGGCTCGGGAGCATCTCAGCATAACCTGCCACTCCCTTCACAAACTGGGCTTCTTGTAATTGAGGGAGAAGTCTCATTTGATACCATCCCAAAGACTCCAATTTATTGGGGCAGTCCTGGATACTTCCTCAGGGAAAGACTCGCCACCCGAGGTGCGAGCTCAGCACATTCTGCAGATCCTAAATAAAATTCCAGAATGCCCTGCATCTAGGGGCCTTCGATTTGCTGAGGTTGTTTGGTCTCATGGCATCCTGCATTTTCCTGGTGCCAGAGGCTCGCCTGAGAATGAGATCTCTCCAATGGGCTCTTTGGACTCAATGGTCCCAATTCTCAAGCAGAATGTCAGACCACCTGCAAGTTCCGAACAGAGTTGTTAGGACCTTCTGTGGTAGGCTTGCAAAGACAACATTCTCAAGAGAATCTTTTTGGCAGCCTTGGCCAGAGACAACAGTAGTGACGGATGCCTCACACACGGGGTGGGGAGCCCACGCCAACGATCTGACAGTCAGCGGTCATTGGTGTCCATCGGAGTCCAAACTACACATCAACCTTTTGGAGCTGAGGGCCATCAAACTAGCGCTGAAGGCCTTCCTGCCATCTGTACTGGGAAAGAATGTCCTGATAATGATGGACAACAAAGTGGCTATGTAGTAACTCAACAAGAGAGGAGGTGTAGGGTCACTACCACTGTGCAGAGAGGCAATGCAGCTCTGGTTCTGGGCAATACAAGACGGAATCTCTCTGTCGGCAGTTCACCTAGCCGGAGAGGAGAACACGGCGGCGGACACTCTGAGCAGGCAGAGAACAGTCTCCCATGAGTGGGAACTAGCTCAGGAAGTCCTTCAAGAGATATTCACCCTTGGGGAACTTCTCAGGTGGATCTGTTTGTGACCAGTATCAACTAGAAGTGCGAACTGTTTTTCTCAAAGGAATGTCCAAGAGGGATGCGTTTGTGGTAGACTGGAGGTTCCACTCCTGTACGCATTCCCTCTAGTCCCAGTCATTCCTCACGTGATCAGGAGGTTGAGAAATTTCGCGAAACCCATGATCCTTATTCTCCCGGGTTGAGCCAGGAGGACGTGGTACCCGGACCTTCTGTACAAGTCCATCTGCCCTTCAATAGTCTTCCACAAAGAGAGGATCTTCTCTTGCAAGAGGAAGGTCGGATTTTCCATCCAGAGGTCAAGACACTCAGCCTTCACACATGATTTCTGAAAGGCTGAGATACAAGAATTGGGACCTCCCAGGTGACATAATGGAGATTTTGCTTTCGGCCAGAAGGCCAGCAACAAAATCTGTGTACTGTTGCCGTTGGAACAAGTTCAGCAACTGGTGCAAAGATAAGAATGTGGATCCTTTTCTATGTGACGCACCTACAATGCTTTCCTTTTTCTTTACATTTGGCAAATCTTTACCTTTACCTAGGGGCTCCAGATTGGAACAATTAAAGGTTACCTAGCAGCGCTTTCAATGTTCAAGCGCTCTTCAGAGAAGAATTTATATTTTCGAATCCCTCTGATTGTTAAGTTCTTGAAACACCTTACCAATGTATATCCACCGGTCCCATTCAATGTCCCTGTATGGGACCCCAATCTAGTGTTATCGTTTTTAACATGCTTTCCATTTGAGCCTTTACACTCATGCCCTTTAAGCCTCTTGACATTAAAAACCATTTTGCTTATCGCAATAACGTCAATCCACAGGGTAAGTGAGTTGCAGGTTCTTTCCTGCAAGCCCTCAAATACAGTATTTCATAAAGACAAGGTAATACTCAAGGTAAAGCCTTCTTTTTTTTACCGAAGGTACTCTCCGACTTCCACTTGTCCCAAAAAATGACCTTACCAACTTTCTATCCACCTTCTCATCCAGGAAAGGAGGAGGAACCATTGCATAGACTGGACCCAAAAAGGGCTCTGATTTTATATATCCAGAATGGCTAAATTTCACCAAGATTACCAATTCATTGGCTATACTGGTCCCAAATTGGGCCTTTTGGTTACTAAACAAACCATATCCAGATGGGTCATCCTGGCTATTGGCGAATGTCGCCTAACCATACCTTCTTAAGACATTACTGCCTGGATTCATCTTCCAGTCATTGAGGACAGTTTGCAAAAGTGGTCCTACATTCCGTCCATGATTAAATCTAAATTTAATTGATACTCCGACCTCCAAATTATTACTGCTTTGGGAGTCTATCATAAGATGAGGAATACATGGGAGGACATAATTTAATTCGAAGAACAAGTTACTTACTCCTGGTAACCTTCTTTTGATTGGATGAGCCTCCCTCGTATTCCTCGTCACCCCTCCCAGCCTACCCCGCCATACAATTTATGTGTTATTACACTTTATGCTTTCTGTGAGCCTGCAGTCTATGGTAATTCCTCTTCTAGACGGGGGAAAACAGAACTGAAGCCAACAGGCGCTGCATGCGCTACTTATACTGATGATGTCGAACGGAGGCCCTCGAGGAACATGGGCTTGACGACACTACACACAGGGCATCTGTCGAATGAATTTTCCAAAAAAGCTGAAGCTGGAGAGATAATTATCATAAGATGAGGAATACGTGGCAGGAACATCCAATCGAAAGAACGTTACCAGGGGTAAGTAACTTGCTCACCTGTCCACACACCCAGCACTAGGGTGGTTCTCCTATGCCTCTAAACCCCCCCCAGAAAATTCTTCTAGGCCCTGCTGCATTTGTTGCCCATGTCCTCGAAACCCCCCCATAAATCTGCCAAGGTTCTGATCAATCTGATGCCTGTCCCTGCATCCCATTGGTGGCCCCCCCTCTTCCTCGTAAACCATGCTGCGTATCCCCCGCCCCATGAACCCACCTCCCGTGGGTGCTGGTGCGTACTGCGTCTGTGGTGCCCCTTGTCCTCCCGTGCTTGTTAATACTGCCCCTTCCATGGTGTATTTAGATATCTTCTTCTGTACTAACTTCACCTCCTCCAGCTTCCTTTCCTCGCCTTTTTCCCTTGCGTTCTCTTGCACTAACCTATAGTAATGTACTATTGTGAGTTGTATTTTTGACCAAGGCTTGGCTTCCATCCCCACCAACTTCTTCAGTTGCCTTTGCACCTGTTCTGGCAACCCATGGCATAGTATGCGATAGCATAATGATGTTGTTTTATCCGACGGTTCTCGCATTTCAAGGCGCCAAAGCTCTTGAATAGTCTGAATGTAGTGTAAGGGGTCTTCGTCTTCCCCCATTTTGCGTGCCATAATCGCACTAATGTCTGATGTGTCTCGGTACTGTGTCCGCAGAGCTTGCCATACGGCCACTTGGCAGTTAGCAAATTGCACGCTATCATGCGCCGTGACCTTGGTAGTTACTCCTGGGCATCCCGCCATTTTCCATACATCATCAGCGGCTCCCCTGAGGATCACCACTAATAACCCTTTTACGTCTCCCACTGCTAATTTCTGTCCCGCTGTCATCATTTCCATTTCGTATATCCATTTCCCCGCACCCGTGGTTAACAAGGTTAGCCTACACCTCAAGTTTTCTTTATCTATATGCTCCCATGGTATGAATTTAAGTCGATCCCTCCCTTTTCCAGTAAAGGAAACTGTGTAAACCCGATCTCCCCATTTGCTCCTCGTGTCAGCCTGATCTGCCCATCTCTCTGCATCTTTAGTGCCAGTAAGTGGCTGTTCCGGTTCTCCCTTCCTTCATCGTGGAGGGTCTCTAAGCCTCTGCACGTATGGGGCTAGGGTGTCCATACTGAGTGATGTGTCCCTGGACTGTGTGATCTCTCATCCTTGTCACACCTAGATCTCCCCGTTTCCCTTTCTATTTCCCATGCCGCGCTTCTATCAGCGCTTCTGACTGATGATTGATGACTAGGTTGCCCCTTTTCCTCGTCCCCACTTCGCCCTACATTCTCGTCCAATTCGGTGCCTCCCATGTCACTGTCACTATCATCAATGAAGCTTAGTCTCCTTAAGGTCGTGTCTTCACTTGGCCTCCCCTCAAAGTCAATTAATTTCCCACTGTCCCCCCTCCCGGAGGACCCCACATCTGTCCTGTCCGATTTTGTGTAGTCATCCTGTCATATGTACTGTCACGGTCTTGCTCTGCTTGCCTATCCTTTCCCACCTTGTCATCTCCCGTGCCCATTCCCCACTTTATCCTTAAGTCTCCAATTGCACGCTCCTCCTCCTTGCGTTTACGCTCTCTTATGAATCACTCTTTTTCCCACTTTCTCCTTTCCCTTCTTACTAAAACTTGCTTTTCCTTCTCGTGTTCCTCCCTTCGCCACTAACTCTTTGCACTCCCTCCTTCCCCTCATCTCTCGCTGCTACCTCTCCTTCTCTTCCTCCCTTTGCTTGTCTCTTTGCACTCTCTCATGCTCTTCCTTTTCTTCGCTCTCTTGCCTTTATACTTCCTCATCATCTCTACCCATTCTCTTTCTCGCTGCACCCCTTATGGCCCACTATTTCTTTACTTGCCCCTGCTGGTTCTTCCGTTGTCTTTCCATCCAGTTTCAGTATCTGCCCTCCTACCCACTTGTTCGATGCTATGCCCTCTAGCCCCTTCTTGGTGCTCGTCTGGGTCTTTCTGTCTGTCCGACCCTTTTTTGCCCCTCCTCCTTAGTATATGGTGGAGGTTGAAATATTGGATTTGTGTAGCCCTCTGGTGCCTTTAGCTCCTGTATAGGGCCTTTAGCTCCTGTATAGGGTTTAAACCCCTGCACTTCTGCTACAGCCCCTTCTTTCACATGCTCAGGAGGAGGTGGTAGAGCGGGGGGCCGAGGGCGCTGTACCCGGTGTCTCCTACTGGCATAGCATTCATTGATGGCTTGCTACTTCCCGCTCATCCTCCTTGAACATCTTCCAGAGTTCGAATATCGCCATACGATCGGTCAAATTCTTCCCCTTATAAGTGTCTTGTGTGTCTTGTGTGTAATGGTTGCTGCACTTTTTTGGAGAAACTTTTGCATTGGGTCCATGGCTTAGTCAATTTACTTTCTTTGCTTTTCGTCCATTCCACACTATATTTCCTGATCTTGTCCTTATATCGCGGAAGAGCCTTACATAGGTGCTGTAGGGGCGTATCCCCCCCCTGCGCTTCCCTAGATACATTGCTTTATACTTACTTGACCTCATGTTGAGGCTTTCAATACTTCGGTTATTATACAAGCACAAAATAATACTTTCAATTCAGTTTTCTTAATTTAACAAATATCAGTTCTTGTCAATTCGTCCCGAGCCTCTCTGGCTCCCAATCAACCTGTCAGGCACACCCACCAATCATGTGCATGCGCCTTCCGCGCACCACCTCCGAGCAACATATTCTGTCAATTTTAAAAATCTCAGCACCAATTTCTGTACCTCCTCGTACTCTCCTAGTCCTATGCACAGACCTGATGGGTGACGTCATCGCTTCACTAAATAAGGGAGTGCTAGAGACCACTTACAACGCTCACAATGCTAAAGTCCCATTACACAAATATTTACACAACCCCAACATGAACGCACAGCTGTCTTTCTGCCTCCTAACAGGGGATACCAATATTTCTCATGTTCAATCTGTACCTACAGCGTCGCCTTGTCGATAAAACGCTTCCGCAAGACTTAACCAGAAGAAAACCTTCCGCAATCTAGACTAGCTCCCTGTGCTAAGCCTTTACACGGGGATGCCGACATCCATGACCCGAGCTAAAATGCCCAATCCACAGGGAATCCAATATTCACATAACTTCTGTAATCCGTACCCTTAAGTCAATAGTCTGTTATTCACCAGAACCTTTTACCTCAAGACCGAATGTTCCCTAACCAGAGAAATGACATCTACCTCCACGCCTTTCCCTACTATGATTTACAATGCTCGACACTAATAGACAATACTTCAAAGATGCTTGACAATTCTCTATACCACCCCACACCCAACATTACTTTACCCACCCCCGTTAGTTGCCGTGTGGCTGAGTCAATACTTACACTCCGTGATTCACTGATGCTGTTCAGCTACCGGCTCTCCCAAAGCTGCCATGTCACCTTCTGGTCTGCTGGACTCCTCACAGACCGCAGGCAGGATATTTCCAAGCTGGTTCCTGACAACCTGTGCATGGGAATGCACCTACCTGTAGGGCTCGTTTTCCGCAAGGTGCCCCGCGCAGCCCTCCAGGTGCTGCGGTGGAAGAGGCGGCTTATGCCAAACAAGCATAACCAACCATCCTCTGCTAACAACTTGTTGGCTTAGGTATGTCAGAAGTCTGGGGGTTACCACAAGCTCACCGTCTCTGCTCCCAGGGCCCAACAACCCTCCACCAGTATACAAAAAGAGGACTCGGCCAGGGTCAAGTTAGAACGGTTTATTACATAAACCCACAGGGATCATACAAGACATCTCGAGAATTCCCAGAATCACTGCGCCCCTGTCGTGCCATTTTGTTGCATTCCTGCATAGCAAACTGGGCCCTTCCCTGAAAAACCTACGGGTCCTTCTGGTTGGGTGATTGGGGTGCTATCTCTTATGGATAGCACCTATAGCTATCATGTTATTGCTCCTCACATGTCAGGTGGCTGGCCTGAACCTTCCCCAAGACACTATCTATTACATTGCTGCAGCATCACAGGATTACCATTGGCCCTTGCCCTCTGCCATCCACCCCTGGATTTCTGTTCCCTAATTGGCTGGAACTGGTCTCCCAAGGCCTGGAACCCAGCTCTATTCTCAGCGCTCTGCACTTTTTCAAGGCGATGATATTGACTGTCTTCCCCATGTATCTCTTAGTATCACTCATGCCTGTGAGAGTGTTCTCAGCATTGCAACGTTGTTAATGATTCCATGTTTCACTTCATGTCTGTGTTACTGAGAATAGTTTGTCTTCCCACCATGGGTGAATGACCATTGCCTAGCTCGACTATATCACGTGGTTGAGGACCATGAAATCGAGCAATTGGATCTACAATTTAGGAGAATGAATCCTGTTTTTCTGCAGATGGTTTCTTGTCGCTTTAGCTTTGGAATGTGCTGCTTGGCTCTGGCCTTGGCTGTGAGCCCTGGTCTGCAGTTCTGTGCAGCCTGGTTCCGCTTTCCCTCGTCTCTCGTCCTGTGGCTTGTGGCCTCATGTAATCCCCATTAAAATTGTACTATGATTTCTACATATCTATACTGTGCTATGTTTCCCATAGGTTAGTCTTATTTGGTCCTGCCAGGCTCCTTGCATGATCCTGTAGTTCCATACGGTTAGTTGAGTTAAGTGGCTGCCAGCTTGCTCTGAGTCTCTTGAGTTCAGCATTTCTGCACTTGGCTAATGAGAAAAATAATAAACGCTTTTGACAGTATGTATCTGTCTTCTATCTACAGAACTGTGTAGGCATCTTCTTTGTGTGTGCGCGTGTATGTTCATGTAACTTCGTGCATGGCTGCGAGTGTACTTCGTGATCACTGGGCTATGTCATGTGTCGCTAATGACGTCAGCACAATGGTTTCTTGGCATTAGTCAACGTCATCCGTCGAGGCATTTGGGTCCATAACCAATGTTGAAGCACCTGCATCCATAAAGACATTGACTGGATAAGGTTTGAATGGCTGTCTAACGGGGTATCCATCCCCATATGTAGATGCCACTGGCCCTCCTGGGAGCTGTCCGAAGAGTGAGTTGCTTCGGGCCGTCATGTTCATGGGGGTGAGGAGGGGCATTCCAGGGACCCCCTCTTCACTATCTTCACCAGTAACAGTATTTTTGGAACCTATATCTCTTTAGAATCACATGTGCTCATCCGGCCTCCACATTGTGGAGCACAGATAACAATGCCATAAACCTCATCAACACATTACGCTCCTTAAAGTTGCCCTCTGCTATCATTCTTACACCCATCAATGAAGCAAACGATCAGAGGTTGTGTGAGCCAGGGGGCATTGAGTGCCTGCTCACACAGGATTGGGATAGTATGAAAGGAACTCCCTTCTCGACACTTATAGTTTACTTCAGAAAGTAAACCATTTGTAATTATCGACACCAGCCACTAGACAGCGAAATAGGCATTGCATGTGATTCTGAAAAGATTCAAGTTCCAAAAAGACTTTTCCTGCATGAGTAATGTTTGTCGTATTGCATTGGGTTGCACCTGTGGGGGTTTTTCCTTCTGTTCGGAGACGTAGGAGGTGCCCAGTAATGACTTGGACAACTATGCCACAGGGAGGGTTTTAATGATAGTTTTTCAGCTTGCCAGCAGTGTCAGTCTTCATCACTGATGTGCGGCCAATGTGCACAATGTGACCCCCCATGTGAGCCAGGTAAACCCCATTCAGAAAGCCATAAGTTGCACTTCATATGGATAGGTTGACATGACCAGAGCGGACAGTTTTGTAAGTTTGGAGGAGCTGGCAAAGGTATTGACAACAGTGGTAGACACTCAGTCCAATCCCTAACAGTAACAGGAAGAGGTAGGTGTGGTCCAACTCCATAGGTTTGGGAGCAGCGATGCGACTGCCAAGTCTGAACTGCACTAGATTTCAATGATGCACCCACAGGTGCCATCACTAGCAAAGTAGAGTAGAACATGTTGAAATCGACGGGTCCACAGGATCCACAGCCGCAAGGCCTTGTATAGAGGGACTAATACAAGAAGATTCTAAAGGTCCTGACAGGGTCGCCGGGGATGCAAGTAAAAAAAGGGATGTGATCTGCTTGAGCTATGTTAAAACCTTCAGCACTAATCACATTTAAATAGCCCTGGACTTGTCATTGCTGTTCTAAACTGGATTGCGAACTGAATAATGTCATGGATGGTTCAAAGAATACTTCAACACACTAGACTTTTCAAGGGCTTTTAAGATTTCAGTTGGCCCTAGGGCATCTCTTTCTCTCATCTAGAAAAGCCCCTCCTCCCTACGCCCCGGGTTAGTAGATCCAGGTTATACTCCTGCTGTCTAGGTTTTGACTTCTACTAGAAGTGAAGACCTAAAGGCAGAAGGCCTTCTCCATCTAAACTCCATTAGGGACTTCAGCAATCTTCTCTACTCTATTCAGTGGTTAGTAATCTAAAGGGGTATTGGAGTGTGCCTTACAGACACGCTGCCCAACTCGGTCTCTGTTCTATCACGCCGACATACTCCTTTCCCCTTTCACCCCCTGCCGTTCTCCTTTCACTACTCTCCTCCTTTATCTACTCCCTTTTTCATCTTCCCTTCATCGACCTCCCTTTGTTGACTTCCACTATCCCTCCATTGCCTCTGTCCTTCTTGGCCTTGCCTCCACTCTTTAATGTTCCTACTTCCTCCTCCACACCTCAACTTCCTCCTCCACACCTACCACAATAAGTAATCATTTTACTTAATATTTTATTGTGCTCTCACGATTTCCTTTCCTTTTGGGCACCGAGTTATAACCCGGGCCGTGGCATGTGACTGGACGCTACCTACATACATTCTCACTACTTCGGAGAAAATTTATTTTATTATTTAAGTTTAAATTTCCTTCTTTTTTAAATTATTTGGTTTCATGTTTTTTCTCCTTGCATGACAGTAGATTGGCAGCGGGTACCCGGCCTCAAGAGTACACCAAGGCCCGCGCTCGGGCTCTACTGGTCTTTCTTTCCTTTCTTGCCTGCATGCATAGATTGGGGCAGTCTGTTCTCACAGTCAATAGGTACTGGCCGGTACTTTATTGGATGCTGGCAGACAGCGCAGCGGGAGCAAGCCTGTCACGCCGAAGTTGTGCCAAAGTTAAGCCTGTCTAGGTTGCGGACGGATCCGGCGGACATGGATGCAATGGGCATACTATAGTACTCAAGGAAAGCTTTACTGGATCTTTCACCGCCAGGTACAGTGCTGCCTATTGATTTTGTTACTACTGCACCTCTCGATGATGTCCCTGGACACAATGAGGATTGCATGCTTAGTGCCTTTTTAATGAATTCACATTCACTGGTGGCCCATGCGGTTTATAGTCATAAAGTCGAAAGTCATAATGTCGAAAGTCAAAATGTCTAAAAAATAAAGTCGAAAAAAAAATGTCGAATTTCTTTTTTTAGTTGCTTTTTGTTCTAAATGGGGGGGGCATCCCCCCCATCCCCCCAACCCTCCTTTTTTGTAAAAAAAAATGGTTTACCCCTTTGTTTTTACCCCTGGAACCCAAAAAAACAAATAAAAAAATTGACATTTTTTTTTTCGACATTATGTTTTATTACATTTTTGTAATTCAACATTATTTTTTCGACATTATGACTGCACACCGGCCCATGCTCATTTATGAGTTTCTGACAGGCAAATGTTCCGGGTGTGGTCTATATGACTGAGACCTGGCTGGAGCACAGGTCCACACCTGTTCTGTTCTCTCACAGGCACTCCCTGATGATTGGAGCATTCTCTAAGTGCTCCAGGCTTCTCCCCACTCTGGTGCCGGAGTAGCTGTTCTTTTCAAAACGACCCACCATTTTCCTATGATTCCTTTGCTTTGTGATCTTAAGATTGAAGCACTTTCAGTTCGTCTTATGCTTTAGGCGTCTGTCTCTCGGTATTGTTTAATTGTATGTCGCCCTCTGGACGCTTATTTAGCATTCCTGAATACATTTTTGGACTTTGTAGTGTCTCCCGAGATTTTAATGAGGTATAATCCCCAGCAGACTCCAGTACTGGCTCAGTTTTCTGAAGCTATGTTGGATTTAGAGCTCCATCAGTTGGTGTGTGAATCTACTCATGTTCAGGGTGGTCTTTATCTTCTCGTCCGAATCGAGTATTCGTGTCTCCTCAGGGAGGCAGGTGTTCTTGTCAGATCACTGCCTTATTCCCCTTTTGTGTATTGGGGTCGGCAGTATCTGCCAAACCTTTTCCGGCTGCCATTTGGAGGCACAATTGTTGCCCAGTGGATCATAATTTGCTGCTTTCCATGATTCCTGACAGGTGTAGTGGCTCCTCGACAATTATGCTTTCTTTTCTCTCACATATGTGCTGTCTAATCAGGTGGCACCACTTAAACTTGTTCAACCATCTGAGCCATGGTTCACAGATGAACTTAAAGGAGCACGCTTGCCACTTAGGCAGGCTGAGCGTAAGTGTCGCCGCTCATATAGCCCCACAGAGAAGATCGTATTTCAGCAGTTTCCCAGAGAATATCATCTAGATATTCGGATTGCCCCAAAAAAATAACTCAAAGTAGAGCAGGCTCTTTATCAGTCTAAAGAGTTACCCTCTGTGGTCAAGTCATTCTCATCTACTACACGCCTTACCCCTGGTGTCTTATCCACTCAAACTCTCTGTGACTTACCCTCTGACTTCTGTATTTATCGACAATAAATTGTCAGTGGTATAGCTCTCTAAAGCGGACAACAGATTCTGCAGACCTCTTGGTGTTTTGGAGAGGAGAACCAGGTCGTCGTCATAGAGAAGACAGGGAACTGTAATCCACCCTAATCTTGGAGAGTCAGAAATAGCTGTGTTTCATGACAAAAAGGATGAAAAAAGCAGATGCTAAAATGCACCCTTGCTTCACTCCTCTTAAAATCAGAATAGAAGGACTTAGTTGACCATTCAATGCTAGGCGAATCTGTATAGAAGTGTTAGTGTGTAAGTGGCTGATTAGGGTAAGAATTGGGATTGGACAATCAGCTTGGATCAGTTTGGCAATTAACAACTCTCTAGATACTGAATCAAATGCAGATCTAAAGTCTATGCAAGCCATACAGATGGGTTGCTTGGCTTGTAGACCATGCATTTCTATTGCACTAATAGTTGTGAGATTGATCGAAGTGCCCAGCCCAGGAATCAACCCAGTCTGATATGGATCCTGCAAGCCCCTACCAGCAATCCAGGTATTGAAATCTCTAAGAATAAACCTGGCAAACAATTTTCGGGGAGCATCCAACAGCGCAATCGGCCGGTAGTTACTTGGTTGTTGGCGACCCCCCTTTTTGAAGATGGGGATGATTCTAGACTTAGGCCAAGAAGTAGGGATAGTGAGGCATTTAATAACTTATATGATTTAATAAAATGGCACATTTTTAAAAATAAGGCAAAAGTTGGTTGCTGACCCCTCACCGATTTCTCCCCCAAGGACAGGGGTTATTTGGAGGATGTAAAAATGGTCTGTACATCCAGTCTCATTTGATCATATCATCATGTTGGCATGGAAGCTAGCAGCATTATCCCCTCAGTGGACCTTAGTTATATGAAACCAGCCCCCCTCTGACCACTGCGGAGTATGGCAGTCCATCTCCATGCAGGTAAGTCAAGGGTGTCCCATGGATTCGTTTCTCAAATAATCGTTGCTGCCGACTAGACAGGTCGAGGAACAGCCAAAGCAGAGTGCAATACAGAAAGCTTTCCCCACTCCTCTTCTCCTCTGAGGCCCATCTGAGAATTAGACATCTTTGCTATTGCCCCCAAGATCAGGGCCAATCCCATCCTGATGAGAGAGGAGAGTTCTCCTGCTGTGACACGCTGTGTTAATAATCACGCAAGACTTGTGTGCTGTCAGTGATCGCAGGTTCCTTTTCTTTCCCCTTCCATGCACTGTTACCCCCAAGCTCCTTTGGGGTGGGGGACTTAGAAGCTCCTGGGTCTACAAGAGGCCAAGCAGGGATTCTTCTACTGATTTTATGCGGTCATTGAGAGGACAGGTGCACTGGAACACAGCGCTTCCGCATCTCACTAGGGTCCTTCAAGGTAGTCACACGTGTGAAAATCTCACCACCTTCTACCCAGGGTAGGAAGAGTACATGTCTGCCTCTTCTCCCCATCCCTATCATCACCAAGGTCCTAGCAGTGATGACACTTTCCCTTGCATGACGCAGTGTCCACTTCTATGCCTCCCTACACACCTGATTGGGAAGCCGGTCACCCACTAGCAGGATTTTAGCTCTATGTACCAGGTGACCTAGATATGGGTCTTTTTGTCAGTTCTTTGGGATTCATGACCATCAATTGTCCTTCATTAGCGGTACAAGAATTCCATTTATGGCCTGTTTCCTGAGTGTTTTCATGCGTTTACTTGGCTGAAATGTTCTCTTTTGACACCATGGTATTCGCCATGTTCTTGGCCCAGACAAACACAGATGGCACCCGTCCCAGAATGCCACAACGGGTCTCTGGTAAGCAGATGCCCCTCAACCACCATAGAAAGAGCTACTAGTTTCCCGCCTTCTCCCGGATAGAGAGACTTGTGACTCTTGGACATGTGGGGGCCTGCATCTAATGTAGGAAAGTCTATCTTCTACAATTCATTTCAATATTCTTTGGAAAGGGGGCAGCCCTGACTTTAACAGTGGAAACATTTGAAATACCTCTGGGCCCGACTCCATATCCCAAATTCAATACAGACTTTAGTATCCAACACGTTGAACGTTTGTCTTGGTGGATGCCAGTAGAAGGGGGCCGCTTTAAATATTTTCAGAGGTGATCATCGTGCTAGAGTAACTCGCACAACTGAGAATGTGACGGCTGATTTCACATTAGAAAGATACTGTGCTCCCTATGGAAAGCACTCCACTGTTGTTAGGTGGTTCCTCTGAAGAGACAACAGAGTGCTCTACTGGATTCATGCACATGAAGCAGTTTCATCCCCTGAAGACTTATGGGGACCTCTGTAAGAAGAGGTTCACTGCCTCCGACTCTAATAAATGGATGTCAGAGTCCCAGAACGGATGACTCCGGTGTCCGGCTGCATCGAGGTGCAAAACGGAAGGTTGATCGCTGGTAGTTTATGAAATAATCATATACTCTTGCATTGCTCTGGGCAACCCTCCAGACCATCGTTTTCAGCTTGCCATTACTGAAGGGGAAAGACCATACGCAAATCTGGCCTTGTCCTACCACAAAAGGGGCCACCCTTTCTGTGCGAGACCTCCGCATTCCTGACCTGATTCAACCTCAGTTGGCGTCATCAGTGTGTGGTGTGGCTTGAGTCGCTAGCCACAGCAGGTGCACAAACCATATCTGGGCAAAGCCGTCCCATTCCAGAAATTAAGGTTGGCGCTGAAAGGTTATGAATTTATGTACACCACAGGCAATTGCTCTGGGCACCCCTCCAGATTGTTGTTCTTGGTGGGACCAAGCCTGATTGACTAGCATATGGTCTTTATCTTCTGGCTGGAGTACAATACGCCACGGACAACGATCAGCCCTTTGAAACTACTTTAGCGATCCAGTACCTTACAAAAGCGCAGTAACCCAAGATAGCCTAGTGCCTAGCCTATAATCAACTAGACTAATCCCCCATTCTTGCAGATGTTGGAACACCACAGAAAAGAGCAATATGGAGAAAGTTCTCTGTGCAAGTAACCTTGTGTACATTTCTACACCACCAAACACGAAGTCCTGCATGACAATCTACACAAGTCGTATTGACAAAAAGGGAATACCAGGACACCACGAGTTTGCAACACTCGGTGGACTCAAACCTTCCCCGGACTCAAAATAATAGGATACTAACACAATAAGTTTGATTATCATTATTGATTCTTCAGAACAAAGGGTTTTCATGCGCCTCAAACAATGAGGATCAATATTATTATATACAAAATCTTAAATATGTACAAACACAATTTAGAATTGACTTCACCGGCGTTAAAAAGTGCATGACCCAGCCACCTTGTGACTCAAACATGTTAATTTACATATAAATAAACAGACATAAATCAAATACATGTCTATTACCTCCTTCATGGGATTTATTTAGAAAATGGCCTATTTTAAGGCAATGTGTAATCATCCGCCCGTTGGCTCTGCATGGCATGTTGGCATGTTTCATGTTCCGGGCTCTCACAGGGGCCCTACAATCTTTAGGTGCTAGTTTTGGTCACGAGATTGGTAGTTTTTATTTTTCAGATGCAAAGAACCAATAAAATACTAATTACTACTTTCATAGTTATCATGCAGTAATGTGCTGATTAGCTTCTGCTTGTACTCACTTGATTTTCGGTCTCAAACTCCTTTCTATTCCCCGTGATATTCTTTCCAGGAATATCATAAGGATCAATCACAAGACTGGATTGTTTGCAGAAATAAAGTTCTTTAGAATTTGATTTGCTGTTATTCACAGACTTCCTTTCACTGTATCTTTGGGAGTTAGGGGAGCTTCTAGCTGTAAAAGTCTCCAGGGTCTTAGAAGGGTTTGTATTTCTCTCAATGCCTAAGGGTTTATGATTCTTTTACCCACATTAAGATGTTCAACTTGTGGAACAAAAAGATTGTTGTGACAAAAAGCCATTACCATCTTTTTTATTGAGGGAGATGGTCTCCCTAGAGGAAGACAAAGACTGTGTCTCACCCCACAGAGTCCTCTTATTCCCCTGGGCCCTTTCTCCTCCCAGGTGATCCTCCTGCAGTACACCACCCCCAGGGCCATGATCGGGAAGCATCTGCCTTTCCCTGGCCACCCCACAGAGTCCTCCTATTCCCCTAGGCCCCTTCTCCTCCCAGGTGATCCTCCCGCAGAACACCACCCCCAGGGCCATGATCGGGAAGCATCTGCCTTTCCCTGGCCCCCACCCTCCGCCACAGAGTCCTCTTAATCCCCCGGGCCCTTTCTCCTCCCAGGTGATCCTCCCGCAGAATACCACCCCCAGGGCCACGATCGGGAAGCATCTGCCTTTCCCTGCCCCCCACCCTCCGCCACAGAGTCCTCTTATTCCCCCGGGCCCTTTCTCCTCCCAGGTGAGCCTCACGCAGAACACCACCCCAAAGGCCATGATTGGGAAGCATCTGCCTTTCCCTGCCCCCCCACCCTCCGCCACAGATTCCTCTTAATCCCCCGGGCCCTTTCTCCTCCCAGGTGATCCTCCCGCAGACCACCACCCCCAGGGCCACGATCGGGAAGCATCTGCCTTTCCCTGGCCACCCCACAGAGTCCTCTTATTCCCCCGGGCCCTTTCTCCTCCCAGGTGATCCTCCCGCAGAACACCACCCCCAGGGCCATGATCGGGAAGCATCTGCCTTTCCCTGGCCCCCACCCTCCGCCACAGAGTCCTCTTAATCCCCCGGGCCCTTTCTCCTCCCAGGTGATCCTCCCGCAGAATACCACCCCCAGGGCCACGATCGGGAAGCATCTGCCTTTCCCTGCCCCCCACCCTCCGCCACAGAGTCCTCTTATTCCCCCGGGCCCTTTCTCCTCCCAGGTGAGCCTCCCGCAGAACACCACCCCAAAGGCCATGATTGGGAAGCATCTGCCTTTCCCTGCCCCCCCACCCTCCGCCACAGATTCCTCTTAATCCCCCGGGCCCTTTCTCCTCCCAGGTGATCCTCCCGCAGACCACCACCCCCAGGGCCACGATCGGGAAGCATCTGCCTTTCCCTGGCCACCCCACAGAGTCCTCTTATTCCCCCGGGCCCTTTCTCCTCCCAGGTGATCCTCCCGCAGAACACCACCCCAAGGGCCATGATCGGGAAGCATCTGCCTTTCCCTGCCCCCCACCCTCCGCCACAGAGTCCTCTTATTCCCCTGGGCCCTTTCTCCTCCCAGGTGATCCTCCCGCAGACCACCACCCCCAGGGCCACGATCGGGAAGCATCTGCCTTTCCCTGACCCCCACCCTCCGCCACAGAGTCCTCTTATTCCCCTGGGCCCTTTCTCCTCCCAGGTGATCCTCCCGCAGTACACCGCCCCCAGGTTCATGGTCGGGAAGCGCCTGCCTTTCCCTGGCCACCCCACAGAGTCCTCTTATTCCCCTGGGCCCTTTCTCCTCCCAGGTGAGCCTCCCGCAGAACACCACCCTCAAGGTCAGGATCGGGAAGCATCTGCCTTTCCCTGCCCCCCACCCTCCGCCACAGAGTCCTCTTATTCCCCTGGGCCCTTTCTCCTCCCAGGTGAGCCTCCCGCAGAACACCACCCTCAAGGTCAGGATCGGGAAGCGCCTGCCTTTCCCTGCCCCCCACCCTCCGCCACAGAGTCCTCTTATTCCCCTGGGCCCTTTCTCCTCCCAGGTGAGCCTCCCGCAGAACACCACCCCCAGGGCCATGATCGGGAAGCATCTGCCTTTCCCTGCCCCCCACCCTCCGCCACAGAGTCCTCTTATTCCCCTGGGCCCTTTCTCCTCCCAGGTGATCCTCCCGCAGTACACCGCCCCCAGGTTCATGGTCGGGAAGCGCCTGCCTTTCCCTGGCCACCCCACAGAGTCCTCTTATTCCCCTGGGCCCTTTTTCCTCCCAGGTGAGCCTCCCGCAGAACACCACCCCTAGGGCCATGATCGGGAAGCATCTGCCTTTCCCTGCCCCCCACCCTCCGCCACAGAGTCCTCTTATTCCCCTGGGCCCTTTCTCCTCCCAGGTGATCCTCCTGCAGAACACCGCCCCCAGGTTCATGGTCGGGAAGCGCCTGCCTTTCCCTGGCCACCCCACAGAGTCCTCTTATTCCCCTGGGCCCTTTTTCCTCCCAGGTGAGCCTCCCGCAGAACACCACCCCCAGGGCCATGATCGGGAAGCATCTGCCTTTCCCTGCCCCCCACCCTCCGCCACAGAGTCCTCTTATTCCCCTGGGCCCTTTCTCCTCCCAGGTGATCCTCCTGCAGAACACCACCCCCAGGTTCATGGTCGGGAAGCGCCTGCCTTTCCCTGGCCACCCCACAGAGTCCTCTTATTCCCCTGGGCCCTTTTTCCTCCCAGGTGAGCCTCCCGCAGAACACCACCCCCAGGGCCATGATCGGGAAGCATCTGCCTTTCCCTGCCCCCCACCCTCCGCCACAGAGTCCTCTTATTCCCCTGGGCCCTTTCTCCTCCCAGGTGATCCTCCTGCAGAACACCACCCTCAAGGTCGGGATCGGGAAGCGCCTGCCTTTCCCTGCCCCCCACCCTCCGCCACAGAGTCCTCTTATTCCCCTGGGCCCTTTCTCCTCCCAGGTGATCCTCCCGCAGAACACCACCCCCAGGGCCACGATCGGGAAGCATCTGCCTTTCCCTGGCCCCCACCCTCCGCCACAGAGTCCTCCTATTCCCCCGGGCCCTTTCTCCTCCCAGGTGATCCTCCCGCAGAACACCACCCCCAGGGCCATGATCGGGAAGCATCTGCCTTTCCCTGGCCCCCACCCTCCGCCACAGAGTCCTCCTATTCCCCCGGGCCCTTTCTTCTCCCAGGTGATCCTCCTGCAGAACACCACCCCCAGGGCCATGGCGGGAAGCATCTGCCTTTCCATGGCCACCTTGGAGGAGACTTTGGGCGGCGGCTTCGTGAGGAGTCCACAGTATTCATCACAGGCTGGAGGAAAATTCAAAACCTCAGACTCTGGGCATATCAATGCTAGAGAAATACTGTTAAAGGTAAGGAACTTTTTGTTGAAGTGCAAAGAGAAACAAAGCTCGTATTGCTTCTGCTTTGCCAATCCCCTATACTCATATCTAGGCGTAGATCAGGCAAATAGGTCTTAGTTTCATGTACATTAAATGTGAAATTGACACTGTACAATATTATCATAGAGAATACCTCACCCACATCTTCTGGAGGAGGCAAGCCGGACAATATACAGATATGCCTCAGTAGGACCTTTATCACTGAATAGTCTCTTTCAAGTCATGTACATTATTAATCCAATGCCATTACATGAAGAAATTCATACATTCATTTCCTAAAGCTTAGGATTCAGCCAGTTTGAACCTTCATATTTACAGCTTGCTGTTTCATGTCTCTTACAGATCAAGGAACTTGGAGACCTAAAAGCGAAGAAGCCAAAGGAGCTGCCGCTGTACTATGAGGTATGGTGATGCCAGCGCTTCCGTTCTCGTCCGTTTGTAAGGCTGTTGGTACCTTCTGCAGATTTCAGGGAATAACGTACTGTTACTTTTTCATCATTTGGCCTGCTGCATATACCACAACACCTCAAAGCACCAATACATCTGGGATCCAAATATGAGGCCAATGTTGTCCTTGTGACTTCAGAGTGCAGGATTTATTGTGCTGCATTTCAAGGGTGTGGAGAGAATGCTGGCCATCTGAGCTGCTGATTGTCCCAGAGTATTTTCCTATTGTATTCATTTTGGGTTTGTTTTAGTGATGTGAAAGGAATGATCAGTGCCTCTGTGGGACAGGATATCGCTGCCATGGAATTCTTTGGCCAGTTGGTGGCTGTCTTGCTAGTCCACCAACGGGGTGATGGGTAGAAAGGGTTAAAGATTTGGATTAGGATAAATGTGTCGTGAACTATTCTATGGTGGGCATCTGCCACTCGGACATTGACAGATTGTTCTAATGGTCGGTGGGTATCTTCCTCGTTACCACACCGTGTGATATTTGGATTGAGTGCCGACCTGTGCCGAGTGATTTTTCTTCCCACAACACAAGGTGTACATGGACCGGTTCGTGAATGCAAAAGCAGTTTCCGCTCTGAGATCATTCACACAAAGCAAATTGTATATGGTCAGCAGAAGTTGTACGGGTATGTTTAATTGCTTCTGCAATGTGTGGCTATTTGCAGAAAAAAATGAAGGGGCAGCCCAGGATCATTAGTATTGCAGCCGTGTGTTGAGGCATAGATTACAAAAAGGTGTAAAAAACAGGCAAACGAGGGAGGTGTGCAGTGGGGCCCTCACCCGGGAGTGTAAACCCAGCTCTGTGCACAATAACAATGTGAGAGTTGAGACTGGGGGATGCCTGATCTCCAGGATACACTGCAATGAGCAGTGGACTCCCAACTTACTGGCCTTGTCTCTTCCTGTGCTGTTTTCGCTCTTCCCATCCTTCACTATGCTCTCATAGGTATCTCATTTGGACCATAAATTGCTACTCGTGGGGGCAGAAAGTGAAATATTTCATGAGCTGGACCATGGATGGGGCAGCAGAAAACCAATCACACAGCAAGCTCCTTGGGCTTCTTTGTGTGCCTGCGGCCATTTCGATAAACTGATGTGGGCCTGAAAGGACATCTGTGGGCAATATCGGGGCAAATGCAGACTTTCAATATCAGCTTAAATCTGTGGGCCGGCATAAGGGGACCGCATTGGGCGGTTAATAGGCTCGTATTCAGAGTAAAGAGATAAATCCTGTGCTGCATGTCTATATGGAAGCCCATCCACCATGCAATTCAGGACCAAGGTGATGATGGTAGTTTGGTATCTTAAACATGGGCTGGCTAGAGTTTGTGTGAGCAGAAAAAAGGGCAACTGGGACATCATAAGGTCTGAACAGGAAATCGAATAGTTTGCCACAGTGTTTCCAACCATTGGTGCTTTGGTGGGCCCTTCTACTCTTCACCGCGACTTTGGGATACCTGAAAAGTTGTCTTCTGAAAGCGAGTGGGAAGCCAGCACCTGGGAGGGTATCCAGGTCTGACTAGACCAGAAGGATGGCAGACTCCGCTGTACTGTCATTGTGGACGCCTCCTGCTCCGTGCAACAGTGGTGCTTTCATACAACGGATTGACTGATGGATTCCAGTTGCGCATCTATGGCTATTATCGAATTTCTGCATTTGGGTTCTTCTTATAACCCCTTCCCCCAAAGGAAAAGAAGTCCTTCTGCAATAGTTTAAATGAAACCTACTGCGGGCCTCCCAACGTACTGCCCTTGAAACTAATAACTACGGACTGTGTATTATGGGAAAGGGGGTGGGGCCTCTGGCTACTTCCCAAATTAAATTAGCGACATGAAGGTTCTGACGGAGGATCCCGTTCCTTAGTGACAGCTGGTGCCCCCTCAACAATGGCTTCCAATTTTAAGCTAGAACTACAAAAGGGTAAAATCTGTGCAATCACTACCATGGTCTCCATCTTTGAAAAGTGATTTTTTTAGGTGGTGGTTTCTATTTATTCAAAAATCTTAATATTAAATTCTGGTCCCTGCCGACCTGCATCCCACCGAAGTATTAAGTTATCCTTTTGTGTGAACAGAAAATACAATTGTATGTACCAGTAGAGTGTGTGTGTGTATGTGTGTCCTAGGCGGGCACTGACCCAGCTGCCCCTTTGCCGCCCCTTTGCTGCCCCCTACGCATCAGAGCCCTAGTCCATTGCCAGTAATATGTAATGATGCCCCATCACTGGCCATTTAACGAGGCACATGCTAGCCAAACACGGTTACACAGGAGTCCATCAAGGTAGATCTTCTAATACGCCGGTGTGCATAGTCGCCAACACCTGTTAAACTTCATGCAGGGACGGGGAGAGTAGCACAACTCAACCACTGTGGATGAGTTAGGTCCTCAGACTGAGCTTCGTGACCCCATGTCCATTGCCCAAACCAGGATAATGTGCATGGTGCCCCCATGGGTCCACTCCTTGCAGTGTTGAGCACGGTACTGGCCACCCATGCACACCTTGTGCCCACTTCACTGTGGGTGCTGTGGAAAGTAAGGCTGAACACATTTGTTTTCTACAGAGAGGCCACAAGTAGTTATTTTGCCACAAAAGAAAGGGATAGCGCTGCCTATTGATGAACTTATTTTCAAAGAGATGGGGTTGTGTTCAAATGAGCCAACTGGTTTTCTGTATTTGTATAGTTTTTCAAATAAACGACAGGTGTCATTCACTGTTTGTCAATTTTATTCTTCCATATCGAGTTAATCAGTTTTCCAATTTATTCAACTCTCTGTATTCAACTCTCTCAACACGTATTTCTTCACAACTTCTTGCAGTTTCTCATCAGGAGAGATGTCCTGTAGTTCAATTTTCTTTGAATAAGTATTACTTGCAATCGATGATTTCTCAATATTGGTCATTTAGCATCAGTCAATGTCATTCTTGCTACTTGGGCCCCGATGCGCCCAGTCATGTCCTGATGTCGCTGATCCGAGGCACTGATGAACTTAGTAACATTTTCCACACATAACCCAACACAGGAGGTGGCGAAGAATGCATGCCCCTGGTGGCAGCCAGCACTGTGCCGATTCTGTCCTTTTTTTCCTTTGTAGAATATTGCCCACTATGGATGCACAGATTGGGACTATGTCTGTATGATTAACACAAGACCGGAACATTTCTGTACCTTTTTACCTATAAGGTGATTTATCAAGCTTGGGGTGCTTTGGATTATAGTTGTAAAGATGTGTAATACAAGGATTATGACTTGAAAATTGTCAAATTGACATTATTGGTTTGTTAAATTACAGTAAAACTTCACACATTAGCACCCCTGATGAAGAGCACAGGCAGCTCGAAACGTGTTAGGTTTCCCATTACAGTAGCATCTGTGAAGAACGAAGGGACTTGTTGGAAATCTTTCTTTCTCAAACACGAACTTGTTTTGATTTCAAATATTATATTGTCTAGAACTCCACTAAATCGTCTGTCACATATATGTAGGACTTCTTTTGATAACAGTTTGGCTGAGTTTCGGCCTTTGAGAGTGTGCAGGGGAACTTTTATCTTGCTTTGCTTACTTTTACGGTCCATGTGCCAGGTCCGTTTGTTCTCCCCTACACCTTAAGTTTTACAAATGATTGACTAAGATTACCATGTTTGATTTACATGTCACCATATGTCTCACATTCCAAATTAGGTGACCCCTTTTGCAGATTATGAAGGGAACTCCTGGGCAACCATACAAATGCCAGGCAAACACTGGGATGCCTTGCCCACAGCTCTCAGAAACGAAGCCTCTTACACCATTTTTCACAAAGTTCTTAAAACCAAACTGTTTCATTAATTTGCTTAAGAATATCCTAGACTCTGATTCTGTCCCAATGTAACCAAGGGACATGCGCTATACCCCGCTTCATGTAACCTACCATCACTGTGTACTGTGCACTCTCTCAAATAGCTGCATTGTCCTCTCTCTGTACTACCACCATAACTAAGTACATGTGTTCTAATGCAACAGCGCCACGATGACTTGGGGCCAATGTGCGCTTTACAAATGGAAATAAATAAATAAAACTCACATGGATGCCATTCACTGAGGCTTCTAAAGGTGGCGACGAATCAGGAGGCCCAGGCTAGACAAGTGCACCACACTCAGGCTTCCCAAGGCTCGTGGAAATGAATGCAAGAGGTAGCCCAGCACACTAGGGGTCAGGCCTCAGCAAAGGAGGTGACAGACCAGTGCCCGGGCAAGAATAGACCAGAGGACCATTGACACAAGGACAGTTCTGAACATCCATCAGTGCTCCAGCTGCACAGAATGAGACGAGAAGGATCCCGAAGGGACCCGCCTAATATCTGCAGAGGGAAAAGAGAAGACAAAATGGTGGTGCTGCACAAGGTACACAGTGGGTGTCCTGTTGTGTAGTCTTTCATAACACGCACATCCACTTTGGATGGCCCCCTGGGCTAGAGAACTGGTAAAGCAGGATTCGCCAAGCAGGGGGAAACTAGATTGGCAAGGTTGCCTCAAAATGTTAAACAAAAGAAATACTTTTAAGTTCTTCTGCAAACAGCTGAATGATGGTGATTATGGAATCCTATTCCATAGGTGTGGTGCTAGAAAGTTGGAAGCCCCGCCACCACTGCCAGGATCTCCTACATCGGGGAGTCTTTAAGAGGAGCACTGAAGAGGATCTGGATGGCCTCAAGAGGCAGCAGTGTTGCATCTTATTCCCAATAAGGGTGGTCCATTGAGTATGGAGACCTCAAGTCACTACTCCACGTGTAAATTCCTCAACCAAATCTACATATATGGCCGATGAAACATTTCCCTGAGTGTCAATCCAGACCACAAAGAGGACCAGTACCAGTGAAGGCAGCTGTGTTCCCGGCAAGGTTGCCTGCCCGGCCATGCCAGAGGCTCGGTACATTTTGTACTGGGCGTGCACACTTGCGAACTAGAAGACATTTTGGATATGGCAGTCAAACTGTACACATGAACAAACCAGTTGAGCTGATGGCGTTAGGACCCTGCAGATTCTTCTTCCACATTCGATTCAAGGTAGAATAGAAGCAAAACAAGCATTGGCAATGTCGAGAGTTTTGGCTTTTGTGTATGCATAGCAAAGGTATTTGCCAAGCATTAGCTGGCAATGAATGGTAGCAGCTTAAAAATGGTGCATGTACAAGAGCGTATGATAGAAATGCCTGGCAAATGCCAATCTAATACTTACAC
Source organism: Ambystoma mexicanum (assembly GCF_040938575.1). Lineage (NCBI taxonomy): Eukaryota > Metazoa > Chordata > Amphibia > Caudata > Ambystomatidae > Ambystoma > Ambystoma mexicanum. The sequence goes on from NC_090939.1 coordinate 50,632,270, forward strand.
ACAAGCAAAAACTGTTGCATTTGCCAATGCTTGTTTTTAACAGGACTTCAGTGAAGGACACCCATACTGCTTATAAATCAAGTGGCTGAAGGCAGACATGGTTAAGACATTTTTATTACACCAGTAGCATATTTACAGAACCAATTAAACCATTAGCTCTCAGAATACTGCTTAGAAAAAACCCTGGAAGCCACTTTGAGTGCAAAGTTTGATTTTACATGCCTGACCTTCAGCTGTGGATGTCTGTATACTCCTCTTGTTCGTCCCTATAGTGGTGTTTCGCATAGGACGTGTGCATTACTCCTAGTCCCCTCTTCTTCGTCTCAGTACCGGGCAGGGGTGAATGAGGTTGGTTGGGATTGCATATAACCCATAAAGGCTGAGGAAGGGTCAGATAGGTCAGTGTTCGCAAAGGGGGATCCCATGTCTCGCCTCAGGCCCTCTTTCCCCAACCTCCAAGGACCCCCGACCCAGGAGATCCTACCTCGCTTGTCCACCTTAAAAGTCTGGATCCAAAAGCAATGGCCCTCCCCGGCCACCTAAACGGAAGATCCCTGGGGAGTAGATGTGAGAGCCCCTTCCGGTTTCTCACAGGTCCCACAGTCAATCATTTCCACCCCAGTGTAGAATGGGACATAACGTTACATTGCAAGAATCCAAAATTGCTTAAAAGCCAGACCTTGTAGACTCACTTGTGGCCGGCACAAATGTGTATATTTTTTTTTAATAAGTGGGAATTATCATGAGGGAGATGGTCGCTAAGGAAAAAGAGCAGTAGTTTTTTAAACTCAGCTGTTACTTAACATTAAGATTACTATTGTTTGGTAGAGTAGGACAGTGGTCGAAGTGGGTGCAAGCAGTGCTCAGCTACTTAAAAAAAAAAAGTTTTCCTGATACTATGCTTTTATTTTAAAAAGAAACCGTTCTGTTATAAAAGTGTAGGAAGAAGTTGAAACTTGCACTTGAGTGCACTGTACTGAACATTCCCTTAAACAGCAGGTGCAAGTGTTTGGGGGTGAGTGTATTGTGTGTGGGAGGGGTTGTGGCAATGGGGTTCGTGGGGAGCAGGGGCAGGCCAGCAGGGAACATAGTTCCACTACTTATTCGACCACTGGAATAGAAAGAATCTAAGGGGCAAGAACTCCCTCCCTCTTTTTTTTTTACACAAATGGTATGCCGTTTTCTTGCTGTCATTTCATGTCCTCTGGCGTCACTTCCTGTGATCGCGTGCATTCCATAAACTAATTGGCACTCTCCGCTTGATTTAGGTCTGTAGCTCCCAGTTGAAGGCCTGCCACAAGCCTCTGATCTGGGGAGCCTGCTTTTTCTAGCTTTAAATGTCCCATCACCCCCCTGATTTCCCCCCCCCCCCTCCCAGGAGGGACAGGCGGCTGGCTCTTCCTGCAGGGCAGCAGTGCAGTGAGTCCTGGGATTATGTTCCTGAGTAGTTGCCTTTTGTTGATGGTAGTTCCTGCAGGGCAGCAGTGCAGCGGGTCCTGGGATTATGTCCCCCCCGTAGTTGCCTTTGTTGATGGTAGTTTCTGCAGGGCAGCAGTGCAGCGGGTCCTGGGATTATGTCCCCCCGTAGTTGCCTTTGTTGATGGTAGTTGCTGCAGGGCAGCAGTGCAGCGGGTCCTGGGATTATGGCCCCCGTAGTTGCCTTTGTTGATGGTAGTTCCTGCAGGGCAGCAGTGCAGCAGGTCCTAGGATTATGTCCCCCCGTAGTTGCCTTTGTTGATGGTAGTTCCTGCAGGGCAGCAGTGCAGTGGGTCCTGCGATTATGTTCCCCGTAGTTGCCTTTGTTGATGGTAGTTCCTGCAGTGCAGCGGGTCCTGGGATTATGTCCCCCGTAGTTGCCTTTGTTGGTGGTAGTTCCTGCAGGGTAGCAGGGCAGCGGGTCCTGGGATTATGCTCCCCGTAGTTGGCTTTTGTTGATGGTAGTTCCTGCAGGGCAGCAGTGGAGCAGGTCCTGGGATTATGTCCCTCCGTAGTTGCCTTTGTTGATGGTAGTTCCTGCAGTGCCGTGAGTCCTGGGATTATGTTCCCCGTAGTTGCCTTTGTTGATGGTAGTTCCTGCAGGGCAGCAGTGCAGCGGGTCCTGGGATTATGCTCCCCGTAGTTGGCTTTTGTTGATGGTAGTTCCTGCAGGGCAGCAGTGGAGCAGGTCCTGGGATTATGTCCCTCCGTAGTTGCCTTTGTTGATGGTAGTTCCTGCAGTGCAGTGGGTCCTGGGATTATGTTCCCCGTAGTTGCCTTTGTTGATGGTAGTTCCTGCAGGGCAGCAGTGCAGCTGGTCCTGGGATTATGTCCCCCGTAGTTGCCTTTGTTGATGGTACTTCCTGCAGGGCAGCAGTGCAGCAGGTCCTGGGATTATGTTCCCCCGTAGGAGCCTTTGTTGATGGTAGTTCCTGCAGGGCGTCCTGGGATTCTGGTCCCCGTAGTTGCCTTTGTTGATGGCAGTTCTTGCAGGGCAGCAGTGCAGTGGGTCCTGGGATTAAGTCCCCCGTAGTTGCCTTTGTTGATGGTAGTTCCTGCATGGCAGCAGTGCAGGGGGTCCTGGGATTCTGGTCCCCGTAGTTGCCTTTGTTGATGGTAGTTCCTGCAGTGCAGCTGATCCTGGGATTATGTTCCCCGTAGTTGCCTTTGCTGATGGTAGTTCCTGCAGGGCAGCAGTGCAGCGGGTCCTTTGATTATGTTCCTGAATACTTACCTTTGTTGATGGTAGTTCCTGCAATGCAGCGGATTCTGGCATCATGTCCCCCGTAGTTGCCTTTGTTGATGGTAGTTCCTGCAGGGCAGCAGTGCAGTTGGTCCTTGGATTATGTCCCCCGTAGTTGCTTTTGTTGATGGTAGTTCCTGCAGGGCAGCAGTGCAGGGGGTCCTGGGATTATGTCCCCCGTAGTTGCCTTTGTTTATTGGTAGTTCCTGCAGGGCAACAGTGCAGCGGGTCCTGGGATTATGTCCCCCCATAGTTGCCTTTGTTGATGGTAGTTCCTGCAGGGCAGCAGTGCAGCGAGTCCTGGGATTATGTCCCCCGTAGTTGCCTTTGTTTATTGGTAGTTCCTGCAGGGCAGCAGTAGAGTTGGTCCTGGGATTATGACCCCCGTAGTTGCTTTTGTTGATGGTAGTTCCTGCAGGGCAGCAGTGCAGCGGGTCCTGGGATTATGTCCCCCGTAGTTGCCTTTGTTTATTGGTAGTTCCTGCAGGGCAGCAGTAGAGTGGGTCCTGGGATTATGTCCCCCCGTAGTTGCCTTTGTGGATGGTAGTTCTTGCAGGGCAGCGGGTCCTGGGATTATGTTAGCGAGTAGTTGCCTTTGTTGATGGTAGTTCCTGCAGTGCAGCGGGTCCTGGGATTATGTTCCGCCTAGTTGCCTTTGTTGATGGTACTTCCTGCAGTGCAGCGGGTCCTGGGATTATGTCCCCTGTAGTTTCCTTTGTTTATTGGTAGTTCTTGCAGTGCAGCGGGTCCTGGGATTATGTTCCCCCTAGTTGCCCTTGATGATGGTAGTTCCTCCAGTGCAGCGGGTCCTGGGATTATGTCCACCGTAGTTGCCTTTGTTTATTGGTAGTTCTTGCAGTGCAGCGGGTCCTGGGATTATGTTCCCCCTAGTTGCCTTTGTTGATGGTAGTTCCTACAGGGCAGCAGTGCAGCGGGTCCTGGGATTATGTCCCCCGTAGTTGCCTTTGTTTATTGGTAGTTCCTGCAGGGCAGCAGTAGAGTTGGTCCTGGGATTATGTCCCCCGTAGGAGCCTTTGTTGATGGTAGTTCCTGCAGTGCAGCGGGTCCTGGGATTATGGCCCCCGTAGTTGCCTTTGTTGATGGTAGTTCCTGCAGGGCAGCGGGTCCTGGGATTATGTCCCCCGTAGTTGCCTTTGTTGATGGTAGTTCCTGCAGGGCAGCAGTAGAGTTGGTCCTGGGATTATGTCCCCCGTAGGAGCCTTTGTTGATGGTAGTTCCTGCAGGGCAGCGGGTCCTGGGATTATGGCCCCCGTAGGAGCCTTTGTTGATGGTAGTTCCTGCAGGGCAGCGGGTCCTGGGATTATGGCCCCCGTAGGAGCCTTTGTTGATGGTAGTTCCTGCAGTGCAGCGGGTCCTGGGATTATGGCCCCCGTAGGAGCCTTTGTTGATGGTAGTTCCTGCAGGGCAGCGGGTCCTGGAATTATGGCCACCGTAGGAGCCTTTGTTGATGGTAGTTCCTGCAGTGCAGCGGGTCCTGGGATTATGGCCCCCGTAGGAGCCTTTGTTGATGGTAGTTCCTGCAGTGCAGCGGGTCGTGGGATTATGTCCCCCGTAGTTGCCTTTGTTTATTGGTAGTTCCTGCAGGGCAGCAGTGCAGCGAGTCCTGGGATTATGTCCCCCGTAGTTGCCTTTGTTTATTGGTAGTTCCTGCAGGGCAGCAGTAGAGTTGGTCCTGGGATTATGTCCCCCGTAGTTGCTTTTGTTGATGGTAGTTCCTGCAGGGCAGCAGTGCAGCGGGTCCTGGGATTATGTCCCCCGTAGTTGCCTTTGTTTATTGGTAGTTCCTGCAGGGCAGCAGTAGAGTGGGTCCTGGGATTATGTCCCCCCGTAGTTGCCTTTGTGGATGGTAGTTCTTGCAGGGCAGCGGGTCCTGGGATTATGTTAGCAAGTAGTTGCCTTTGTTGATGGTAGTTCCTGCAGTGCAGCAGGTCCTGGGATTATGTTCCGCCTAGTTGCCTTTGTTGATGGTACTTCCTGCAGTGCAGCGGGTCCTGGGATTATGTCCCCTGTAGTTTCCTTTGTTTATTGGTAGTTCTTGCAGTGCAGCGGGTCCTGGGATTATGTTCCCCCTAGTTGCCCTTGATGATGGTAGTTCCTCCAGGGCAGCAGTGCAGCGGGTCCTGGGATTATGTCCACCGTAGTTGCCTTTTGTTTATTGGTAGTTCTTGCAGTGCAGCGGGTCCTGGGATTATGTTCCCCCTAGTTGCCTTTGTTGATGGTAGTTCCTGCAGGGCAGCAGTGCAGCGGGTCCTGGGATTATGTCCCCCGTAGTTGCCTTTGTTTATTGGTAGTTCCTGCAGGGCAGCAGTAGAGTTGGTCCTGGGATTATGTCCCCCGTAGTTGCCTTTGTTGATGGTAGTTCCTGCAGGGCAGCAGTGCAGCGGGTCCTGGGATTATGTCCCCCGTAGTTGCCTTTGTTTATTGGTAGTTCCTGCAGGGCAGCAGTAGAGTGGGTCCTGGGATTATGTCCCCCCGTAGTTGCCTTTGTGGATGGTAGTGCTTGCAGGGCAGCGGGTCCTGGGATTATGATAGCGAGTAGTTGCCTTTGTTGATGGTAGTTCCTGCAGTGCAGCGGGTCCTGGGATTATGTTCCGCCTAGTTGCCTTTGTTGATAGTACTTCTTGCAGTGCAGCGGGTCCTGGGATTATGTCCCCTGTAGTTTCCTTTGTTTATTGGTAGTTCTTGCAGTGCAGCGGGTCCTGGGATTATGTTCCCCCTAGTTGCCCTTGATGATGGTAGTTCCTCCAGGGCAGCAGTGCAGCGGGTCCTGGGATTATGTCCACCGTAGTTGCCTTTGTTTATTGGTAGTTCTTGCAGTGCAGCGGGTCCTGGGATTATGTTCCCCCTAGTTGCCTTTGTTGATGATAGTTCCTGCAGGGCAGCAGTGCAGCGGGTCCTGGGATTATGTTCCCCCGTAGGAGCCTTTGTGAAGGCAGTTCCTGCAGGGCAGCAGTGCAGCGGGTCCTGGGATTATGCCCCCCCCGTAATTGCCTTTGTTGATGGTAGTTCCTGCAGTGCAGCGGGTCCTGGGATTATGTTCCCCCTAGTTGCCTTTGTTGATGGTAGTTCCTGCGGGGCAGCAGTGCAGCGCGTCCTGGGATTATGTTACCGAGTAGTTGCCTTTGTTGATGCTAGTTCCTGCAGGGCAGCAGTTCAGGGGGTCCTGGGATTATGTCCCCCGTAGTTGCCTTTGTTGATGGTAGTTCCTGCAGGGCAGCAGTGCAGCGGGTCCTGGGATTATGACCCCCGTAGTTGCCTTTGTTGATGGTAGTTCCTGCAGGGCAGCAGTGCAGCGGGTCCTGGGATTATGTCCCCCGTAGTTGCCTTTGTTGATGGTAGTTCCTGCAGGGCAGCAGTGCAGCGGGTCCTAGGATTATTTCCCCCGTAGCTGCCTTTGTTGATGGTAGTTCCTACAGGGCAGCAGTGCAGGGGGTCCTGGGATTATGACCCCCGTAGTTGCCTTTGTTGATGGTAGTTCCTGCAGGGCAGCAGTGCAGCGGGTCCTGGGATTATGTCCCCCGTAGTTGCCTTTTGTTGATGGTAGTTCCTGCAGGACAGCAGTGCATTGGGTCCTGGGATTAGGTGCCCTGCAGTTGCCTTTGTTGATGGTAGTTCCTGCAGGGCAGCAGTGCAGCGGGTCCTGGGATTATGTCCCCCATAGTTGCCTTTGTTGATGGTAGTTCCTGCAGGGCAGCAGTGCAGCGGGTCCTGGGATTATGTTCCCCCTAGTTGCCTTTGTTGATGGTAGTTCCTGCAGGGCAGCAGTGCAGCGGGTCCTGGGATTATGTCCCCCGTAGTTGCCTTTGTTTATTGGTAGTTCCTGCAGGGCAGCAGTAGAGTTGGTCCTGGGATTATGTCCCCCGTAGTTGCTTTTGTTGATGGTAGTTCCTGCAGGGCAGCAGTGCAGCGGGTCCTGGGATTATGTCCCCCCATAGTTGCCTTTGTTGATGGTAGTTCCTGCAGGGCAGCAGTGCAGCGGGTCCTGGGATTATGTCCCCCGTAGTTGCCTTTGTTTATTGGTAGTTCCTGCAGGGCAGCAGTAGAGTGGGTCCTGGGATTATGTCCCCCCGTAGTTGCCTTTGTGGATGGTAGTTCTTGCAGGGCAGCGGGTCCTGGGATTATGATAGCGAGTAGTTGCCTTTGTTGATGGTAGTTCCTGCAGTGCAGCGGGTCCTGGGATTATGTTCCGCCTAGTTGCCTTTGTTGATAGTACTTCTTGCAGTGCAGCGGGTCCTGGGATTATGTCCCCTGTAGTTTCCTTTGTTTATTGGTAGTTCTTGCAGTGCAGCGGGTCCTGGGATTATGTTCCCCCTAGTTGCCCTTGATGATGGTAGTTCCTCCAGGGCAGCAGTGCAGCGGGTCCTGGGATTATGTCCACCGTAGTTGCCTTTGTTTATTGGTAGTTCCTGCAGTGCAGCGGGTCCTGGGATTATGTTCCCCCTAGTTGCCTTTGTTGATGGTAGTTCCTGCAGGGCAGCAGTGCAGCGGGTCCTGGGATTATGTTCCCCCGTAGGAGCCTTTGTGAAGGCAGTTCCTGCAGGGCAGCAGTGCAGCGGGTCCTGGGATTATGCCCCCCCCCGTAGTTGCCTTTGTTGATGGTAGTTCCAGCAGTGCAGCGGGTCCTGGGATTATGTTCCCCCTAGTTGCCTTTGTTGATGGTAGTTCCTGCGGGGCAGCAGTGCAGCGCGTCCTGGGATTATGTTACCGAGTAGTTGCCTTTGTTGATGCTAGTTCCTGCAGGGCAGCAGTTCAGGGGGTCCTGGGATTATGTCCCCCGTAGTTGCCTTTGTTGATGGTAGTTCCTGCAGGGCAGCAGTGCAGCGGGTCCTGGGATTATGACCCCCGTAGTTGCCTTTGTTGATGGTAGTTCCTGCAGGGCAGCAGTGCAGCGGGTCCTGGGATTATGTCCCCCGTAGTTGCCTTTTGTTGATGGTAGTTCCTGCAGGGCAGCAGTGCAGCGGGTCCTAGGATTATTTCCCCCGTAGCTGCCTTTGTTGATGGTAGTTCCTACAGGGCAGCAGTGCAGGGGGTCCTGGGATTATGACCCCCGTAGTTGCCTTTGTTGATGGTAGTTCCTGCAGGGCAGCAGTGCAGTGGGTCCTGGGATTATGTCCCCCGTAGTTGCCTTTGTTGATGGTAGTTCCTGCAGGACAGCAGTGCAGCAGGTCCTGGGATTATGTCCCCCGTAGTTGCCTTTGTTGATGGTAGTTCCTGCAGGGCAGCAGTGCAGTGGGTCCTGGGATTATGTTCCCGAGTAGTTGCCTTTGTATATCATAGTTCCTGCAGGGCAGCAGTGCAGCAGGTCCTGGTATTATGTTCCTGAGTACTTGCCTTTGTTGATGGTAGTTCCTGCAGGGCAGCAGTGTAGCGGGTCCTGGTATTATGTTCCTGAGTAGTTGCCTTTGTTGATGGTAGTTCCTGCAGGGCAGCAGTGCAGCGGGTCCTGGGATTATGTCCCCCGTAGTTGCCTTTGTTTATTGGTAGTTCCTGCAGGGCAGCAGTAGAGTGGGTCCTGGGATTATGTCCCCCCGTAGTTGCCTTTGTGATATGATATATGATATGATATGATATGGTATTTGTAACGATATGATATGATATGATATGGTATTTGTAACGCGCCTATACACAAGTATGGATGGTAGTTCTTGCAGGGCAGCGGGTCCTGGGATTATGTTAGCGAGTAGTTGCCTTTGTTGATGGTAGTTCCTGCAGTGCAGCGGGTCCTGGGATTATGTTCCGCCTAGTTGCCTTTGTTGATGGTACTTCCTGCAGTGCAGCGGGTCCTGGGATTATGTCCCCTGTAGTTTCCTTTGTTTATTGGTAGTTCTTGCAGTGCAGCGGGTCCTGGGATTATGTTCCCCCTAGTTGCCCTTGATGATGGTAGTTCCTCCAGGGCAGCAGTGCAGCGGGTCCTGGGATTATGTCCACCGTAGTTGCCTTTGTTTATTGGTAGTTCTTGCAGTGCAGCGGGTCCTGGGGTTATGTTCCCCCTAGTTGCCTTTGTTGATGGTAGTTCCTGCAGGGCAGCAGTGCAGCGGGTCCTGGGATTATGTCCCCCGTAGTTGCCTTTGTTTATTGGTAGTTCCTGCAGGGCAGCAGTAGAGTTGGTCCTGGGATTATGTCCCCCGTAGTTGCTTTTGTTGATGGTAGTTCCTGCAGGGCAGCAGTGCAGCGGGTCCTGGGATTATGTCCCCCCATAGTTGCCTTTGTTGATGGTAGTTCCTGCAGTGCAGCGGGTCCTGGGATTATGTCCCCCGTAGTTGCCTTTGTTTATTGGTAGTTCCTGCAGGGCAGCAGTAGAGTGGGTCCTGGGATTATGTCCCCCCGTAGTTGCCTTTGTGGATGGTAGTTCTTGCAGGGCAGCGGGTCCTGGGATTATGATAGCGAGTAGTTGCCTTTGTTGATGGTAGTTCCTGCAGTGCAGCGGGTCCTGGGATTATGTCCCCTGTAGTTTCCTTTGTTTATTGGTAGTTCTTGCAGTGCAGCGGGTCCTGGGATTATGTTCCCCCTAGTTGCCCTTGATGATGGTAGTTCCTCCAGGGCAGCAGTGCAGCGGGTCCTGGGATTATGTCCACCGTAGTTGCCTTTGTTTATTGGTAGTTCTTGCAGTGCAGCGGGTCCTGGGATTATGTTCCCCCTAGTTGCCTTTGTTGATGGTAGTTCCTGCAGGGCAGCAGTGCAGCGGGTCCTGGGATTATGTTCCCCCGTAGGAGCCTTTGTGAAGGCAGTTCCTGCAGGGCAGCAGTGCAGCGGGTCCTGGGATTATGCCCCCCCCGTAGTTGCCTTTGTTGATGGTAGTTCCTGCAGTGCAGCGGGTCCTGGGATTATGTTCCCCCTAGTTGCCTTTGTTGATGGTAGTTCCTGTGGGGCAGCAGTGCAGCGCGTCCTGGGATTATGTTACCGAGTAGTTGCCTTTGTTGATGCTAGTTCCTGCAGGGCAGCAGTTCAGGGGGTCCTGGGATTATGTCCCCCGTAGTTGCCTTTGTTGATGGTAGTTCCTGCAAGGCAGCAGTGCAGCGGGTCCTGGGATTATGACCCCCGTAGTTGCCTTTGTTGATGGTAGTTCCTGCAGGGCAGCAGTGCAGCGGGTCCTGGGATTATGTCCCCCGTAGTTGCCTTTGTTGATGGTAGTTCCTGCAGGGCAGCAGTGCAGCGGGTCCTAGGATTATTTCCCCCGTAGCTGCCTTTGTTGATGGTAGTTCCTACAGGGCAGCAGTGCAGGGGGTCCTGGGATTATGACCCCCGTAGTTGCCTTTGTTGATGGTAGTTCCTGCAGGGCAGCAGTGCAGCGGGTCCTGGGATTATGTCCCCCGTAGTTGCCTTTTGTTGATGGTAGTTCCTGCAGGACAGCAGTGCATTGGGTCCTGGGATTAGGTGCCCTGCAGTTGCCTTTGTTGATGGTAGTTCCTGCAGGGCAGCAGTGCAGCGGGTCCTGGGATTATGTTCCCCCTAGTTGCCTTTGTTGATGGTAGTTCCTGCAGGGCAGCAGTGCAGCGGGTCCTGGGATTATGCCCCCCCCCCCGTAGTTGCCTTTGTTTATTTGTAGTTCCTGCAGGGCAGCAGTAGAGTTGGTCCTGGGATTATGTCCCCTGTAGTTGCCTTTGTTTATTGGTAGTTCCTGCAGGGCAGCAGTAGAGTTGGTCCTGGGATTATGTCCCCCGTAGTTGCTTTTGTTGATGGTAGTTCCTGCAGGGCAGCAGTGCAGCGGGTCCTGGGATTGTGTCCCCTGTAGTTTCCTTTGTTTATTGGTAGTTCTTGCAGTGCAGCGGGTCCTGGGATTATGTCCCCCGTAGTTGCCTTTTTGATGGTAGTTCCTGCAAGGCAGCAGTGCAGCGGGTCCTGGGATTATGACCCCCGTAGTTGCCTTTGTTGATGGTAGTTCCTGCAGGGCAGCAGTGCAGCGGGTCCTGGGATTATGTTCCCCCGTAGGAGCCTTTGTGAAGGCAGTTCCTGCAGGGCAGCAGTGCAGCGGGTCCTGGGATTATGCCCCCCCCCCCGTAGTTGCCTTTGTTTATTCGTAGTTCCTGCAGGGCAGCAGTAGAGTGGGTCCTGGGATTATGTCCCCCCGTAGTTGCCATTGTGGATGGTAGTTCTTGCAGGGCAGCGGGTCCTGGGATTATGATAGCGAGTAGTTGCCTTTGTTGATGGTAGTTCCTGCAGTGCAGCGGGTCCTGGGATTATGTTCCGCCTAGTTACCTTTGTTGATAGTACTTCTTGCAGTGCAGCGGGTCCTGGGATTATGTCCCCTGTAGTTTCCTTTGTTTATTGGTAGTTCTTGCAGTGCAGCGGGTCCTGGGATTATGTTCCCCCTAGTTGCCCTTGATGATGGTAGTTCCTCCAGGGCAGCAGTGCAGCGGGTCCTGGGATTATGTCCACCGTAGTTGCCTTTGTTTATTGGTAGTTCTTGCAGTGCAGCGGGTCCTGGGATTATGTTCCCCCTAGTTGCCTTTGTTGATGGTAGTTCCTGCAGGGCAGCAGTGCAGCGGGTCCTGGGATTATGTTCCCCCGTAGGAGCCTTTGTGAAGGCAGTTCCTGCAGGGCAGCAGTGCAGCGGGTCCTGGGATTATGCCCCCCCGTAGTTGCCTTTGTTGATGGTAGTTCCTGCAGTGCAGCGGGTCCTGGGATTATGTTCCCCCTAGTTGCCTTTGTTGATGGTAGTTCCTGCGGGGCAGCAGTGCAGCGCGTCCTGGGATTATGTTACCGAGTAGTTGCCTTTGTTGATGCTAGTTCCTGCAGGGCAGCAGTTCAGGGGGTCCTGGGATTATGTCCCCCGTAGTTGCCTTTGTTGATGGTAGTTCCTGCAGGGCAGCAGTGCAGCGGGTCCTGGGATTATGACCCCCGTAGTTGCCTTTGTTGATGGTAGTTCCTGCAGGGCAGCAGTGCAGCGGGTCCTGGGATTATGTCCCCCGTAGTTGCCTTTGTTGATGGTAGTTCCTGCAGGGCAGCAGTGCAGCGGGTCCTAGGATTATTTCCCCCGTAGCTGCCTTTGTTGATGGTAGTTCCTACAGGGCAGCAGTGCAGGGGGTCCTGGGATTATGAGCCCCGTAGTTGCCTTTGTTGATGGTAGTTCCTGCAGGGCAGCAGTGGAGTGCGTCCTGGGATTATGTCCCCCGTAGTTGCCTTTGTTGATGGTAGTTCCTGCAGGACAGCAGTGCAGCAGGTCCTGGGATTATGTCCCCCGTAGTTGCCTTTGTTGATGGTAGTTCCTGCAGGGCAGCAGTGCAGTGGGTCCTGGGATTATGTTCCCGAGTAGTTGCCTTTGTATATCATAGTTCCTGCAGGGCAGCAGTGCAGCAGGTCCTGGGATTATGTTCCCGAGTACTTGCCTTTGTTGATGGTAGTTCCTGCAGGGCAGCAGTGTAGCGGGTCCTGGTATTATGTTCCTGAGTAGTTGCCTTTGTTGATGGTAGTTCCTGCGAGGCAGCAGTGCAGTGGGTCCTGGGATTATGTTCCCCGTAGTTGCCTTTGTTGATGGTAGTTCCTGCAGTGCAGCGGGTCCTGGGATTATGTCCCCCCGTAGTTGCCTTTGTTGATGGTACTTCCTGCAGGGCAGCAGTGCAGCGGGTCCTGGGATTATGTACCGAGTAGTTGCCTTTGTTGATGGTAGTTCTTGCAGGGCAGCAGTGCAGCGGGTCCTGGGATTATGTTCCCTGTAGTTGCCTTTGTTGATGGTAGTTCCTGCAGTGCAGCGGGTCCTGGGATTATGTTCCCCCGTAGTTGCCTTTGTTGATGGTAGTTCCTGCAGGGCAGCGGGTCCTGGGATTATGTTCCCGAGTTCTTGCCTTTGTTGATGGTAGTTCCTGCAGGGCAGCAGTGCAGCGGGTCCTGGTATTATGTTCCCGAGTAGTTGCCTTTGTTGATGGTAGTTCCTGCGAGGCAGTAGTGCAGTGGGTCCTGGGATTATGTTCCCCGTAGTTGCCTTTGTTGATGGTAGTTCCTGCAGTGCAGCGGGTCCTGGGATTATGTCGCCCCATAGTTGCCTTTGTTTATGGTAGTTCCTGCAGGGCAGCAGTGCAGCGGGTCCTGGGATTATGTACCGAGTAGTTGCCTTTGTTGATGGTAGTTCTTGCAGGGCAGCAGTGCAGCGGGTCCTGGGATTATGTTCCCCGTAGTTGCCTTTGTTGATGGTAGTTCCTGCAGTGCAGCGGGTCCTGGGATTATGTCCCCCGATAGTTGCCTTTGTTGATGGTAGTTCCTGCAGGGCAGCAGTGCAGTGGGTCCTGGGATTATGGTCCCGAGTAGTTGCCTTTGTATATCATAGTTCCTGCAGGGCAGCAGTGCAGCGGGTCCTGGGATTATGTTCCCCGTAGTTGCTTTTGTTGATGGTAGTTCCTGCAGGGCAGCGGGTCCTGGGATTATGTTCCTGAGTACTTGCCTTTGTTGATGGTAGTTCCTGCAGGGCAGTAGTGCAGCGGGTCCTGGTATTATGTTCCCGAGTAGTTGCCTTGGTTGATGGTAGTTCCTGCGAGGCAGCAGTGCAGTGGGTCCTGGGATTATGTTCCCCGTAGTTGCCTTTGTTGATGGTAGTTCCTGCAGTGCAGCGGGTCCTGGGATTATGTCCCCCCGTAGTTGCCTTTGTTGATGCTAGTTCCTGCAGGGCAGCAGTTCAGGGGGTCCTGGGATTATGTCCCCCGTAGTTGCCTTTGTTGATGGTAGTTCCTGCAGGGCAGCAGTGCAGCCTGTCCTGGGATTATGTTCCCCGTAGTTGCCTTTGTTGATGGTAGTTCCTGCAGGGCAGCAGTGTAGCGGGTCCTGGTATTATGTTCCTGAGTAGTTGCCTTTGTTGATGGTAGTTCCTGCGAGGCAGCAGTGCAGTGGGTCCTGGGATTATGTTCCCCGTAGTTGCCTTTGTTGATGGTAGTTCCTGCAGTGCAGCGGGTCCTGGGATTATGTCCCCCCGTAGTTGCCTTTGTTGATGGTACTTCCTGCAGGGCAGCAGTGCAGCGGGTCCTGGGATTATGTACCGAGTAGTTGCCTTTGTTGATGGTAGTTCTTGCAGGGCAGCAGTGCAGCGGGTCCTGGGATTATGTTCCCTGTAGTTGCCTTTGTTGATGGTAGTTCCTGCAGTGCAGCGGGTCCTGGGATTATGTTCCCCCGTAGTTGCCTTTGTTGATGGTAGTTCCTGCAGGGCAGCGGGTCCTGGGATTATGTTCCCGAGTTCTTGCCTTTGTTGATGGTAGTTCCTGCAGGGCAGCAGTGCAGCGGGTCCTGGTATTATGTTCCCGAGTAGTTGCCTTTGTTGATGGTAGTTCCTGCGAGGCAGTAGTGCAGTGGGTCCTGGGATTATGTTCCCCGTAGTTGCCTTTGTTGATGGTAGTTCCTGCAGTGCAGCGGGTCCTGGGATTATGTCGCCCCATAGTTGCCTTTGTTTATGGTAGTTCCTGCAGGGCAGCAGTGCAGCGGGTCCTGGGATTATGTACCGAGTAGTTGCCTTTGTTGATGGTAGTTCTTGCAGGGCAGCAGTGCAGCGGGTCCTGGGATTATGTTCCCCGTAGTTGCCTTTGTTGATGGTAGTTCCTGCAGTGCAGCGGGTCCTGGGATTATGTCCCCCGATAGTTGCCTTTGTTGATGGTAGTTCCTGCAGGGCAGCAGTGCAGTGGGTCCTGGGATTATGGTCCCGAGTAGTTGCCTTTGTATATCATAGTTCCTGCAGGGCAGCAGTGCAGCGGGTCCTGGGATTATGTTCCCCGTAGTTGCTTTTGTTGATGGTAGTTCCTGCAGGGCAGCGGGTCCTGGGATTATGTTCCTGAGTACTTGCCTTTGTTGATGGTAGTTCCTGCAGGGCAGTAGTGCAGCGGGTCCTGGTATTATGTTCCCGAGTAGTTGCCTTGGTTGATGGTAGTTCCTGCGAGGCAGCAGTGCAGTGGGTCCTGGGATTATGTTCCCCGTAGTTGCCTTTGTTGATGGTAGTTCCTGCAGTGCAGCGGGTCCTGGGATTATGTCCCCCCGTAGTTGCCTTTGTTGATGCTAGTTCCTGCAGGGCAGCAGTTCAGGGGGTCCTGGGATTATGTCCCCCGTAGTTGCCTTTGTTGATGGTAGTTCCTGCAGGGCAGCAGTGCAGCCTGTCCTGGGATTATGTTCCCCGTAGTTGCCTTTGTTGATGGTAGTTCCTGCAGGGCAGCGGGTCCTGGGATTATGGCCCCCGTAGTTGCCTTTGTTGATGGTACTTCCTGCAGGGCAGCAGTGCAGCGGGTCCTGGGATTATGACCCCCGTAGTTGCCTTTGTTGATGGTAGTTCCTGCAGGGCAGCAGTGCAGCGGGTCCTGGGATTATGTTCCCGAGTACTTGCCTTTGTTGATGGTAGTTCCTGCAGGGCAGCAGTGCAGCCGGTCCTGGGATTATGTTCCCCGTAGTTGCCTTTGTTGATGGTAGTTCCTGCAGGGCAGCAGTGCAGCCTGTCCTGGGATTATGTCCCCCGTAGTTGCCTTTGTTGATGGTAGTTCCTGCAGTACAGCGGGTCCTGGGATTATGTCCCCCGTAGTTGCCTTTGTTGATGGTACTTCCTGCAGGGCAGCAGTGCAGCGGGTCCTGGGATTATGACCCCCGTAGTTGCCTTTGTTGATGGTAGTTCCTGCAGGGCAGCAGTGCAGCGGGTCCTGGGATTATGTTCCCGAGTACTTGCCTTTGTTGATGGTAGTTCCTGCAGGGCAGCAGTGCAGCCGGTCCTGGGATTATGTTCCCCGTAGTTGCCTTTGTTGATGGTAGTTCCTGCAGTGCAGCGGGTCCTGGGATTATGTCCCCCGTAGTTGCCTTTGTTGATGGTAGTTCCTGCAGTACAGCGGGTCCTGGGATTATGTTCCCGAGTAGTTGCCTTGGTTGATGGTAGTTCCTGCGAGGCAGCAGTGCAGTGGGTCCTGGGATTATGTTCCCCGTAGTTGCCTTTGTTGATGGTAGTTCCTGCAGTGCAGCGGGTCCTGGGATTATGTCCCCCCGTAGTTGCCTTTGTTGATGCTAGTTCCTGCAGGGCAGCAGTTCAGGGGGTCCTGGGATTATGTCCCCCGTAGTTGCCTTTGTTGATGGTAGTTCCTGCAGGGCAGCAGTGCAGCCTGTCCTGGGATTATGTTCCCCGTAGTTGCCTTTGTTGATGGTAGTTCCTGCAGGGCAGCGGGTCCTGGGATTATGGCCCCCGTAGTTGCCTTTGTTGATGGTACTTCCTGCAGTGCAGCGGGTCCTGGGATTATGACCCCCGTAGTTGCCTTTGTTGATGGTAGTTCCTGCAGGGCAGCAGTGCAGCGGGTCCTGGGATTATGTTCCCGAGTACTTGCCTTTGTTGATGGTAGTTCCTGCAGGGCAGCAGTGCAGCCGGTCCTGGGATTATGTTCCCCGTAGTTGCCTTTGTTGATGGTAGTTCCTGCAGGGCAGCAGTGCAGCCTGTCCTGGGATTATGTCCCCCGTAGTTGCCTTTGTTGATGGTAGTTCCTGCAGTACAGCGGGTCCTGGGATTATGTCCCCTGTAGTTGCCTTTGTTGATGGTACTTCCTGCAGGGCAGCAGTGCAGCGGGTCCTGGGATTATGACCCCCGTAGTTGCCTTTGTTGATGGTAGTTCCTGCAGGGCAGCAGTGCAGCGGGTCCTGGGATTATGTTCCCGAGTACTTGCCTTTGTTGATGGTAGTTCCTGCAGGGCAGCAGTGCAGCCGGTCCTGGGATTATGTTCCCCGTAGTTGCCTTTGTTGATGGTAGTTCCTGCAGTGCAGCGGGTCCTGGGATTATGTCCCCCGTAGTTGCCTTTGTTGATGGTAGTTCCTGCAGTACAGCGGGTCCTGGGATTATGTCCCCCGTAGTTGCCTTTGTTGATGGTACTTCCTGCAGGGCAGCAGTGCAGCGGGTCCTGGGATTATGACCCCCGTAGTTTCCTTTGTTGATGGTAGTTCCTGCAGGGCAGCAGTGCAGCGGGTCCTGGGATTATGTTCCCGAGTACTTGCCTTTGTTGATGGTAGTTCCTGCAGTACAGCGGGTCCTGGGATTATGTCCCCCGTAGTTGCCTTTGTTGATGGTACTTCCTGCAGGGCAGCAGTGCAGCGGGTCCTGGGATTATGACCCCCGTAGTTGCCTTTGTTGATGGTAGTTCCTGCAGGGCAGCAGTGCAGCGGGTCCTGGGATTATGTTCCCGAGTACTTGCCTTTGTTGATGGTAGTTCCTGCAGGGCAGCAGTGCAGCCGGTCCTGGGATTATGTTCCCCGTAGTTGCCTTTGTTGATGGTAGTTCCTGCAGGGCAGCAGTGCAGCCTGTCCTGGGATTATGTTCCCCGTAGTTGCCTTTGTTGATGGTAGTTCCTGCAGGGCAGCAGTACAGCCTGTCCTGGGATTATGTTCCCCGTAGTTGCCTTTGTTGATGGTAGTTCCTGCAGGGCAGCAGTGCAGCCTGTCCTGGGATTATGTTCCCCGTAGTTGCCTTTGTTGATGGTAGTTCCTGCAGTGCAGCGGGTCCTTGGAGTATGGCCCCCGTAGTTGCCTTTGTTGATGGTAGTTCCTGCAGTGCAGCGGGTCGTGGGATTATGTCCCCTGTAGTTGCCTTTGTTGATGGTAGTTCCTGCAGGGCAGCAGTGCAGCGGGTCCTGGGAGTATGGCCCCCGTAGTTGCCTTTGTTGATGGTAGTTCCTGCAGTGCAGCGGGTCCTGGGATTATGGCCCCCGTAGATGCCTTTGTTGATGGTAGTTCCTGCAGTGCAGCGGGTCCTGGGATTATGTCCCCCGTAGTTGCCTTTGTTGATGGTAGTTCCTGCAGGGCAGCGGGTCCTGGGATTATGGCCCCTGTAGGAGCCTTTGTTGATGGTAGTTCCTGCAGTGCACCGGGTCCTGGGATTATGGCCGCTGTAGTTGCCTTTGTTGATGGTAGTTCCTGCAGGGCAGCGGGTCCTGGGATTATGGCCCCCGTAGGAGCCTTTGTTGATGGTAGTTCCTGCAGGGCAGCGGGTCCTGGGATTATGGCCCCCGTAGGAGCCTTTGTTGATGGTAGTTCCTGCAGTGCAGCGGGTCCTGGGATTATGGCCCCCGTAGTTGCCTTTGTTGATGGTAGTTCCTGCAGTGCAGCGGGTCCTGGGATTATGTCCCCCCGTAGTTGCCTTTGTTGATGCTAGTTCCTGCAGGGCAGCAGTTCAGGGGGTCCTGGGATTATGTCCCCCGTAGTTGCCTTTGTTGATGGTAGTTCCTGCAGGGCAGCAGTGCAGCCTGTCCTGGGATTATGTTCCCCGTAGTTGCCTTTGTTGATGGTAGTTCCTGCAGGGCAGCGGGTCCTGGGATTATGGCCCCCGTAGTTGCCTTTGTTGATGGTACTTCCTGCAGGGCAGCAGTGCAGCGGGTCCTGGGATTATGACCCCCGTAGTTGCCTTTGTTGATGGTAGTTCCTGCAGGGCAGCAGTGCAGCGGGTCCTGGGATTATGTTCCCGAGTACTTGCCTTTGTTGATGGTAGTTCCTGCAGGGCAGCAGTGCAGCCGGTCCTGGGATTATGTTCCCCGTAGTTGCCTTTGTTGATGGTAGTTCCTGCAGGGCAGCAGTGCAGCCTGTCCTGGGATTATGTCCCCCGTAGTTGCCTTTGTTGACGGTAGTTCCTGCAGTACAGCGGGTCCTGGGATTATGTCCCCCGTAGTTGCCTTTGTTGATGGTACTTCCTGCAGGGCAGCAGTGTAGCGGGTCCTGGGATTATGACCCCCGTAGTTGCCTTTGTTGATGGTAGGTCCTGCAGGGCAGCAGTGCAGCGGGTCCTGGGATTATGTTCCCGAGTACTTGCCTTTGTTGATGGTAGTTCCTGCAGGGCAGCAGTGCAGCCGGTCCTGGGATTATGTTCCCCGTAGTTGCCTTTGTTGATGGTAGTTCCTGCAGTGCAGCGGGTCCTGGGATTATGTCCCCCGTAGTTGCCTTTGTTGATGGTAGTTCCTGCAGTACAGCGGGTCCTGGGATTATGTCCCCCGTAGTTGCCTTTGTTGATGGTACTTCCTGCAGGGCAGCAGTGCAGCGGGTCCTGGGATTATGACCCCCGTAGTTTCCTTTGTTGATGGTAGTTCCTGCAGGGCAGCAGTGCAGCGGGTCCTGGGATTATGTTCCCGAGTACTTGCCTTTGTTGATGGTAGTCCCTGCAGGGCAGCAGTGCAGCCGGTCCTGGGATTATGTTCCCCGTAGTTGCCTTTGTTGATGGTAGTTCCTGCAGGGCAGCAGTGCAGCCTGTCCTGGGATTATGTTCCCCGTAGTTGCCTTTGTTGATGGTAGTTCCTGCAGGGCAGCAGTACAGCCTGTCCTGGGATTATGTTCCCCGTAGTTGCCTTTGTTGATGGTAGTTCCTGCAGGGCAGCAGTGCAGCCTGTCCTGGGATTATGTTCCCCGTAGTTGCCTTTGTTGATGGTAGTTCCTGCAGTGCAGCGGGTCCTGGGAGTATGGCCCCCGTAGTTGCCTTTGTTGATGGTAGTTCCTGCAGTGCAGCGGGTCGTGGGATTATGTCCCCTGTAGTTGCCTTTGTTGATGGTAGTTCCTGCAGGGCAGCAGTGCAGCGGGTCCTGGGAGTATGGCCCCCGTAGTTGCCTTTGTTGATAGTAGTTCCTGCAGTGCAGCGGGTCCTGGGATTATGGCCCCCGTAGTTGCCTTTGTTGATGGTAGTTCCTGCAGTGCAGCGGGTCCTGGGATTATGTCCCCCGTAGTTGCCTTTGTTGATGGTAGTTCCTGCAGGGCAGCGGGTCCTGGGATTATGGCCCCTGTAGGAGCCTTTGTTGATGGTAGTTCCTGCAGTGCACCGGGTCCTGGGATTATGGCCCCTGTAGGAGCCTTTGTTGATGGTAGTTCCTGCAGTGCACCGGGTCCTGGGATTATGGCCGCTGTAGTTGCCTTTGTTGATGGTAGTTCCTGCAGGGCAGCGGGTCCTGGGATTATGGCCCCCGTAGGAGCCTTTGTTGATGGTAGTTCCTGCAGTGCAGCGGGTCCTGGGATTATGGCCGCTGTAGTTGCCTTTGTTGATGGTAGTTCCTGCAGGGCAGCGGGTCCTGGGATTATGGCCCCCGTAGGAGCCTTTGTTGATGGTAGTTCCTGCAGTGCAGCGGGTCCTGGGATTATGGCCCCCGTAGGAGCCTTTGTTGATGGTAGTTCCTGCAGGGCAGCAGGTCCTGGGATTATGGCCCCCGTAGGAGCCTTTGTTGATGGTAGTTCCTGCAGTGCAGCGGGTCCTGGGATTATGCCCCCCCCCCGTAGTTGCCTTTGTTGATGGTAGTTCCTGCAGTGCAGCGGGTCCTGGGATTATGTTCCCCCTAGTTGCCTTTGTTGATGGTAGTTCCTGCGGGGCAGCAGTGCAGCGCGTCCTGGGATTATGTTACCGAGTAGTTGCCTTTGTTGATGCTAGTTCCTGCAGGGCAGCAGTTCAGGGGGTCCTGGGATTATGTCCCCCGTAGTTGCCTTTGTTGATGGTAGTTCCTGCAGGGCAGCAGTGCAGCGGGTCCTGGGATTATGACCCCCGTAGTTGCCTTTGTTGATGGTAGTTCCTGCAGGGCAGCAGTGCAGCGGGTCCTGGGATTATGTCCCCCGTAGTTGCCTTTGTTGATGGTAGTTCCTGCAGGGCAGCAGTGCAGCGGGTCCTAGGATTATTTCCCCCGTAGCTGCCTTTGTTGATGGTAGTTCCTACAGGGCAGCAGTGCAGGGGGTCCTGGGATTATGAGCCCCGTAGTTGCCTTTGTTGATGGTAGTTCCTGCAGGGCAGCAGTGGAGTGCGTCCTGGGATTATGTCCCCCGTAGTTGCCTTTGTTGATGGTAGTTCCTGCAGGACAGCAGTGCAGCAGGTCCTGGGATTATGTCCCCCGTAGTTGCCTTTGTTGATGGTAGTTCCTGCAGGGCAGCAGTGCAGTGGGTCCTGGGATTATGTTCCCGAGTAGTTGCCTTTGTATATCATAGTTCCTGCAGGGCAGCAGTGCAGCAGGTCCTGGGATTATGTTCCTGAGTAGTTGCCTTTGTTGATTGTAGTTCCTGCGAGGCAGCAGTGCAGTGGGTCCTGGGATTATGTTCCCCGTAGTTGCCTTTGTTGATGGTAGTTCCTGCAGTGCAGCGGGTCCTGGGATTATGTCCCCCCGTAGTTGCCTTTGTTGATGGTAGTTCCTGCAGGGCAGCAGTTCAGGGGGTCCTGGGATTATGACCCCCGTAGTTGCCTTTGTTGATGGTAATTCCTGCAGGGCAGCAGTGCAGCGGGTCCTGGGATTATGTCCCCCGTAGTTGCCTTTTGTTGATGGTAGTTTCTGCAGGACAGCAGTGCATTGGGTCCTGGGATTAGGTGCCCTGCAGTTGCCTTTGTTGATGGTAGTTCCTGCAGGGCAGCAGTGCAGCGGGTCCTGGGATTATGTCCCCCCATAGTTGCCTTTGTTGATGGTAGTTCCTGCAGGGCAGCGGGTCCTGGGATTATGACCCCCATAGTTGCCTTTGTTGATGGTAGTTCCTGCAGGGCAGCAGTGCAGCGGGTCCTGGGATTATGTCCCCCGTAGTTGCCTTTGTTGATGGTAGTTCCTGCAGGGCAGCAGTGCAGCGGGTCCTAGGATTATTTCCCCCGTAGCTGCCTTTGTTGATGGTAGTTCCTACAGGGCAGCAGTGCAGTGGGTCCTGGGATTATGTCCCCCGTAGTTGCCTTTGTTGATGGTAGTTCCTGCAGGGCAGCAGTGCAGTGGGTCCTGGGATTATGTCCCCCGTAGTTGCCTTTGTTGATGGTAGTTCCTGCAGGACAGCAGTGCAGCAGGTCCTGGGATTATGTCCCCCGTAGTTGCCTTTATTGATGGTAGTTCCTGCAGGGCAGCAGTGCAGTGGGTCCTGGGATTATGTTCCCGAGTAGTTGCCTTTGTATATCATAGTTCCTGCAGGGCAGCAGTGCAGCAGGTCCTGGGATTATGTTCCTGAGTAGTTGCCTTTGTTGATTGTAGTTCCTGCGAGGCAGCAGTGCAGTGGGTCCTGGGATTATGTTCCCCGTAGTTGCCTTTGTTGATGGTAGTTCCTGCAGTGCAGCGGGTCCTGGGATTATGTCCCCCCGTAATTGCCTTTGTTGATGGTAGTTCCTGCAGGGCAGCAGTGCAGCGGGTCCTGGGATTATGTACCGAGTAGTTGCCTTTGTTGATGGTAGTTCTTGCAGGGCAGCAGTGCAGCGGGTCCTGGTATTATGTTCCTGAGTAGTTGCCTTTGTTGATGGTAGTTCCTGCGAGGCAGCAGTGCAGTGGGTCCTGGGATTATGTTCCCCGTAGTTGCCTTTGTTGATGGTAGTTCCTGCAGTGCAGCGGGTCCTGGGATTATGTCCCCCCGTAGTTGCCTTTGTTGATGGTAGTTCCTGCAGGGCAGCAGTGCAGCGGGTCCTGGGATTATGTACCAAGTAGTTGCCTTTTTTGATGGTAGTTCTTGCAGGGCAGCAGTGCAGCGGGTCCTGGGATTATGTTCCCTGTAGTTGCTTTTGTTGATGGTAGTTCCTGCAGTGCAGCGGGTCCTGGGATTATGTTCCCCCGTAGTTGCCTTTGTTGATGGTAGTTCCTGCAGGGCAGCGGGTCCTGGGATTATGTTCCCGAGTTCTTGCCTTTGTTGATGGTAGTTCCTGCAGGGCAGCAGTGCAGCGGGTCCTGATATTATGTTCCCGAGTAGTTGCCTTTGTTGATGGTAGTTCCTGCGAGGCAGTAGTGCAGTGGGTCCTGGGATTATGTTCCCCGTAGTTGCCTTTGTTGATGGTAGTTCCTGCAGTGCAGCGGGTCCTGGGATTATGTCGCCCCATAGTTGCCTTTGTTTATGGTAGTTCCTGCAGGGCAGCAGTGCAGCGGGTCCTGGGATTATGTACCGAGTAGTTGCCTTTGTTGATGGTAGTTCTTGCAGGGCAGCAGTGCAGCGGGTCCTGGGATTATGTTCCCCGTAGTTGCCTTTGTTGATGGTAGTTCCTGCAGTGCAGCGGGTCCTGGGATTATGTCCCCCGATAGTTGCCTTTGTTGATGGTAGTTCCTGCAGGGCAGCAGTGCAGTGGGTCCTGGGATTATGGTCCCGAGTAGTTGCCTTTGTATATCATAGTTCCTGCAGGGCAGCAGTGCAGCGGGTCCTGGGATTATGTTCCCCGTAGTTGCTTTTGTTGATGGTAGTTCCTGCAGGGCAGCGGGTCCTGGGATTATGTTCCTTAGTACTTGCCTTTGTTGATGGTAGTTCCTGCAGGGCAGTAGTGCAGCGGGTCCTGGTATTATGTTCCCGAGTAGTTGCCTTGGTTGATGGTAGTTCCTGCGAGGCAGCAGTGCAGTGGGTCCTGGGATTATGTTCCCCGTAGTTGCCTTTGTTGATGGTAGTTCCTGCAGTGCAGCGGGTCCTGGGATTATGTCCCCCCGTAGTTGCCTTTGTTAATGCTAGTTCCTGCAGGGCAGCAGTTCAGGGGGTCCTGGGATTATGTCCCCCGTAGTTGCCTTTGTTGATGGTAGTTCTTGCAGGGCAGCAGTGCAGCCTGTCCTGGGATTATGTTCCCCGTAGTTGCCTTTGTTGATGGTAGTTCCTGCAGGGCAGCGGGTCCTGGGATTATGGCCCCCATAGTTGCCTTTGTTGATGGTACTTCCTGCAGGGCAGCAGTGCAGCGGGTCCTGGGATTATGACCCCCGTAGTTGCCTTTGTTGATGGTAGTTCCTGCAGGGCAGCAGTGCTGCGGGTCCTGGGATTATGTTCCCGAGTACTTGCCTTTGTTGATGGTAGTTCCTGCAGGGCAGCAGTGCAGCCGGTCCTGGGATTATGTTCCCCGTAGTTGCCTTTGTTGATGGTAGTTCCTGCAGGGCAGCAGTGCAGCCTGTCCTGGGATTATGTCCCCCGTAGTTGCCTTTGTTGATGGTAGTTCCTGCAGTACAGCGGGTCCTGGGATTATGTCCCCCGTAGTTGCCTTTGTTGATGGTACTTCCTGCAGGGCAGCAGTGCAGCGGGTCCTGGGATTATGACCCCCGTAGTTGCCTTTGTTGATGGTAGTTCCTGCAGGGCAGCAGTGCAGCGGGTCCTGGGATTATGTTCCCGAGTACTTGCCTTTGTTGATGGTAGTTCCTGCAGGGCAGCAGTGCAGCCGGTCCTGGGATTATGTTCCCCGTAGTTGCCTTTGTTGATGGTAGTTCCTGCAGTGCAGCGGGTCCTGGGATTATGTCCCCCGTAGTTGCCTTTGTTGATGGTAGTTCCTGCAGTACAGCGGGTCCTGGGATTATGTCCCCCGTAGTTGCCTTTGTTGATGGTACTTCCTGCAGGGCAGCAGTGCAGCGGGTCCTGGGATTATGACCCCCGTAGTTGCCTTTGTTGATGGTAGTTCCTGCAGGGCAGCAGTGCAGCGGGTCCTGGGATTATGTTCCCGAGTACTTGCCTTTGTTGATGGTAGTTCCTGCAGGGCAGCAGTGCAGCCGGTCCTGGGATTATGTTCCCCGTAGTTGCCTTTGTTGATGGTAGTTCCTGCAGGGCAGCAGTGCAGCCTGTCCTGGGATTATGTTCCCCGTAGTTGCCTTTGTTGATGGTAGTTCCTGCAGGGCAGCAGTACAGCCTGTCCTGGGATTATGTTCCCCGTAGTTGCCTTTGTTGATGGTAGTTCCTGCAGGGCAGCAGTGCAGCCTGTCCTGGGATTATGTTCCCCGTAGTTGCCTTTGTTGATGGTAGTTCCTGCAGTGCAGCGGGTCCTGGGAGTATGGCCCCCGTAGTTGCCTTTGTTGATGGTAGTTCCTGCAGTGCAGCGGGTCGTGGGATTATGTCCCCTGTAGTTGCCTTTGTTGATGGTAGTTCCTGCAGGGCAGCAGTGCAGCGGGTCCTGGGAGTATGGCCCCCGTAGTTGCCTTTGTTGATGGTAGTTCCTGCAGTGCAGCGGGTCCTGGGATTATGGCCCCCGTAGTTGCCTTTGTTGATGGTAGTTCCTGCAGTGCAGCGGGTCCTGGGATTATGTCCCCCGTAGTTGCCTTTGTTGATGGTAGTTCCTGCAGGGCAGCGGGTCCTGGGATTATGGCCCCTGTAGGAGCCTTTGTTGATGGTAGTTCCTGCAGTGCACCGGGTCCTGGGATTATGGCCGCTGTAGTTGCCTTTGTTGATGGTAGTTCCTGCAGGGCAGCGGGTCCTGGGATTATGGCCCCCGTAGGAGCCTTTGTTGATGGTAGTTCCTGCAGTGCAGCTGGTCCTGGGATTATGGCCGCTGTAGTTGCCTTTGTTGATGGTAGTTCCTGCAGGGCAGCGGGTCCTGGGATTATGGCCCCCGTAGGAGCCTTTGTTGATGGTAGTTCCTGCAGGGCAGCATTGCAGCGGGTCCTGGGATTATGGCCCCCGTAGGAGCCTTTGTTGATGGTAGTTCCTGCAGTGCAGCGGGTCCTGGGATTATGGCCCCCGTAGGACACTTTGTTGATGGTAGTTCCTGCAGTGCAGCAGGGCAGTGGGTCCTGGGATTATGGCCCCCCGTAGGAGCCTTTGTTGATGGTAGTTCCTGCAGTGCAGCTGGTCCTGGGATTATGGCCACTGTAGTTGCCTTTGTTGATGGTAGTTCCTGCAGGGCAGCGGGTCCTGGGATTATGGCCCCCGTAGGAGCCTTTGTTGATGGTAGTTCCTGCAGTGCAGCGGGTCCTGGGATTATGGCCGCTGTAGTTGCCTTTGTTGATGGTAGTTCCTGCAGGGCAGCGGGTCCTGGGATTATGGCCCCCGTAGGAGCCTTTGTTGATGGTAGTTCCTGCAGTGCAGCGGGTCCTGGGATTATGGCCGCTGTAGTTGCCTTTGTTGATGGTAGTTCCTGCAGGGCAGCGGGTCCTGGGATTATGGCCCCCCGTAGGAGCCTTTGTTGATGGTAGTGCCCACGTGTAGTGATTTAGATCTTGCCCCTCGGCCTGATCCCTGCCCCTCATTCCTCCTGGTAGCGGGCCCTCCACCCCCTCAGCTGTGCAAGCGGTGTCTCGTTAGCCCAGCGCGGGTCACTCACTCGCTTCCTAGCCGAGACCTTGGTTTCACTCAAGGCAAAGACGTGCCTGTTATGATCTATGGTCTGGATTTGCTTCCCTGCTTTAGGAAACTATTAGGAATTCTGGAGCCAGAAGAGGCCTCGGCCAGCTCGCCCTGCCACGCCAGAGGTGACTGCGTATTTGCTTTGGGAAGGTGGGGACTTGAAAGCTCTTCACGGCCTCGTTAATAAAGGTTTAGACGAGGCAAATGTATTATTGTTATTAAAGGGTGAACTGCGCCCTGGGGGCCGATCAGACCGAGGCTTGCGATGGAGGGAACTCAATTAGCAAAGGCCGTAAGGCCGTAAGGTGTGTTTGTGTGCAGACCCCCAGACGTGGCCCTTGTGTTCATTGCAGTGTGGCAATATACAGACTGTCTGAAAGAAAAGTGAGATGGCCTCAATTATGTTATAGTGGGCTTCTGCCTCCGCTGGCACCCAAACCGCCCTGTGGCATAATATGGCACTCGTGTTCTCCCTAGTGGCGGTTTCAGCTGAGGCACCTGATTTAGTCTTGGGTCTGAATTAGCCTGTAGGTTCTGCTGCCATTCACCTAACCCAGGGACTCGAGGCGCTATGTATTGGCACAGCATCGCAGCTATTCTGCCTCTGCCTGGCGTTCTCCTGGCTCTGTGGCAGGGCTCAAGTCGAGGGTATACACAGGTGGACAGAGTTCCTCCCCACCCCACGCACCCTCACACTTTTTTCAGAAGTTCAGCAGTCCTCCCTCCCCACTTTTCTTTTTCAGAGTGCAGCTTGATATGCTAATTTCTGGTGCCACCACATTCAATTGTTATGTTAGTCCTCCCACTTTTTTTTTTAGGACTTGACCCCTGGTCTGTGACTCGGCTAAAATCTCTTTGTTTGTGTGTACACGTTTACTGCCTGGCACTGTTTAGATTCCAATGCTGTCTTTTGCCATTTCTGGCTATCAATAAACTACAATAAACACACAAAGGTGTATATATACTCTTCCTCCAAGAGTTAAGATGCCTTAGAAATGGTTGTAATCAAGTCAGTGGTCCGTTTTAAAATGGGGCTAAATAATGGCACAGAGCTTCTTCCTAAACAGTGTCAAAGTAAGGGGCCGTGAGGCACAAGCAGGTGAAGCGATTTGTTAAGGATCACACAATGTTGTTTAAGTGGCAGTTTCACTCAATTGTCAAGACCACTAGGCCACGTCTCCTCTTCATGTGGCAAGTGAGTTGTTTGCACAGTACTTGAGGTTTTGATTCAAAACACGTTTAAAATCTAGAAACCGGTCAGAAATCTTAAATGACATTATTTCGAATCAGTGACGTTTCCCAGTGAGTCCGTCTTTCCTTTTGATGCCCTGTCTTCGGAGTCCTACGTGTTTCCTCCCTTTTGCTTAATGGAGCTGCCCCCCTGTCTGAGGCTGCGCTCCGCAACTTGTCGAGAACTTTTTTTAAAGAGCTCTTCCTGGGAAAACCTGCGGCTTTTTCTGTGTTTTTGTAGATATGTATTTATTTATTTATTTATTTTGATTTGTTTATTTGTATTGCGCCGGTACCCGCAGGCATCGAAGCGCAGAGTGTGAGAGGACAAGGGGTGAAGAGGCAGGGTCTGAGTCAAAAAGAGCCTAGTTATTCAAATAAAATGGTTTTCACGCGTTTTCTAAAGCTCCGAAGGTTTGGATCTGCTGGTAGGTCATTAGTGGCTCTCTTGGGAGTGTGGGCTTTTATACAAGCTTTTAGATAAGCAGCGGCCTGTCCATAATGACACGTATGGACAATGGTGAATGCCTTTAAAACGGGTCCTGGCTTCACCTGCAAGCCAATGTAGGCTGTGTCTGTGTGTGTGCCGAAACCGGTTCGTGTCAGCGCACATTTTTCACGATATGGACGGCGTCGCTTTGTAGCACCTGCAGGCATCCTAGTCCTCGCTTACTAGCGCCAATATGTAGTGCACTGCAGTAGTCTATCCTAGGCACAATCCATGCCCTAGTGCAGTTGGCTTCCGAGACGTAGGGTTTTATTAATCCCTATTGTCGCAGGTGATATTGTGGCAATAAGACCCTCGGCGGCGGGCCAATGCTGCCCCAGGTAATGCCCAGGGCCGTAGTTATAGGCCCTCGCTACGCTCGGGCCTTAACGAAGCCCCCGGGCATTACCTGCGGCAGTATTGGCCCGCCGCCGAGGGTCTTATTGCCATTAGTACCCCGGCCCGTTGGATCGGGGTACTAATTTTCTGTTCCGAAACACGTTTCGGAACAGAAAAAAAAAAAAATGGCCGCCGCCATGGAAAGGGAAAACCTAGTCCGTTTTCCCTTTCCATGGCGGCCATCGGGAGCGGACGCGCTGGGAACAGAAGTGTTCCCAGCACTTTCGCTTCCAAGACCAGTAGAAAAAAGAAGGTAAGTGGGGTTGGGAGGGCGAAAGGGAGGGGATGGGGAGGAAGAAAAAAAAAAACGTACCGCGGTCTCTGGCGGGGGACGATGGCCCCGCTCCGAGTCTCCACACGGCTGGAGGTTTCCATCGTCCCGCGCCAGAGACCGTGGGATAGAAGGTAAGTGGGGTGGGAAGGGAGGAAAGGCTTGGGGAAAAAAAAATATCTTACCCGAGTCCCCGGGGGGACGAAGGAAGCCTCCAGCCATGGGGAGTCTTGGAGCGGGGATTGCTCCATTTCGAGCCTCCTCATTGGCTGACGGGCTGCCACGCCCCTCGCCGGGAACAGAGTAGCCGGCACGGACAGCGTGGACGGGAATACCATGTGGTATGGCTCGCAAATGAGCCAATCACCACACAGTATTCCTGTTCAGCCGCGCGTGCCGGGTACTAATGGGTTTTATTAACCACATTTTGTGATATTGGGTTTTATTAACCACATTTTGAATGTGAGCGTCTGAGCTGAAT
Source organism: Ambystoma mexicanum (assembly GCF_040938575.1). Taxonomy (NCBI): domain Eukaryota; kingdom Metazoa; phylum Chordata; class Amphibia; order Caudata; family Ambystomatidae; genus Ambystoma; species Ambystoma mexicanum. Next base: position 50,660,777 of record NC_090939.1, read on the forward strand.
GATGCTTAGAAGATAACTCCCAATGTTTGAACCTTAGCAACGGTAGGAATGGAATGGTTATCTATAATGAAGCCAGAGTAGCGGTTCCCGAGTTTCCCTCGGGCCTGAGGCGATCCAAAAAGAAGCTGCTCGGTTTTGGCTGCATTGAGGCACATTCCATTATTGGCCATCCAAATCTGAACAGAATTGTATATCCGGTAATATCTCTGCGCGACTTGCTCCTATACTCCACACAGCTCAGTTACCAGCTCTGTGTCATCGGCATAGTTCGTAAAGCTTACTCCCAGTTCGTCCAACAAGGCACATAAAGGTTGGCAGAATATATTGAACACGGATGGTGAAGAGACATGCGCCCTGAGGTACACCGCACCTGAATTTCAGCACATAAGCTAGCTGAGCCCAAAAAACAACTCTGGACATCCTATTGTCCACAAATGCTTTAATCCAGGCGGCCGCTTCCACTGAACAATGGCCTAAATTCTTCAGCCTGTTTATGAGCATAGCATGGTCCACCAAGTCGAAGGCTGCTGAGAGGTCAAGTAACATCAGCAGCCCTGCCTTACTTTTGTCTAAGAGAAGGAGTATTTCCTTCTGCAGGTCCACCAGAGTACTTTCCATGCCGTGGTGCGCCCTAACACCGGATTGCTTAGAGTGCATTAACTCGGAGACCTCCAAATGGGCCTTAAGTTGTGCAGTGGCCACGTTATCAATTACTGTCAATAAGAATGGAACATTCGAGATGGGTCTCACATTGGAATAGTCTTTGGGGTCCAACCCTGTTTTTTTATTCGTGTGGTCACGGCTACTTTCTTCAAAGAGTCAGGGACCTTGCATTCTCTAAAGGATGCGTTGGTGAGGTGAGCTTGGAATGGGGTAAAAATCTCTTTATTAGCGAGAATAACTTTGGCGGAAAGGGTTTCTTTCTCCCACACAAGGGATATGCCATCCATTAGCGCAAATTCCATCTTCTGCTTCAGTTCGCGCCATACAAGTGGTGTATTGTCTGACTGAAGGACAGCTAAGGTTTGGCAGGAACATTAATGAAACACTTACTCTTCTTGCTTCATTCCAAATTGTGCCGCCCAGTGCCTCGGATTGGAAGCTTTTGTCACTGCCCCTCAAAGATTGTGGGCATTTCCCTGGGGAGAATGCCATGAGTGTCTGGGTCGGTGCCAGCCTCTGGTATCATACTTCAGGGGATAGAGAGAAACTAGAGGACACTCCTTAGCCCCTCTTATTGGGACAATCTATCCCCTTCTACTCTACCACCCCATTTCATAATGTGTGACATGCACCCTGTAAAAAACTATTATGATTGTATTGCATTGTAGTCGTCATTTTTATAGCGCCTTGTACCATCTGTATGACCTCAAAGTGCTTTGTGCCTGAAAACGCAGTGTTTGAATTGAATGAAGTTACGTGTGATAGAGAAAGAATTAGGATTATAAATAAATAATTCATCCTTAAAGTCTTGTGTAATTTCGAATGCATTCATCCAAAACGCTTTATATTGGGTAAGAAGTCTTTTCTGCTGGATTTCGAATGGGCGTCTCTGGGGTTGCACAGATCCCCCAAAGTGCAGCCTTCTTCTGCCAAGACAACATCACCTCCCACATGGTTGGGGTCAGTGCCTCAAGTGCTGCTTACCCAACTGTTGTGTGGCCCACCCTGGAGCAGATGGGTGCACCTCCAGGTTCCCTGGGACCATCCTGTGCAGTATGTGGACCTGCTCTTTTCCCAAGACTATGTCTCATTTCATGGTGGTTCCCACTCTCGTTGCTTGGTTTATTGCAGCCATGGAAATGGACACCTGCACTTTAAATACCCTTTCCGATTGCTGAGTCAGAATATGGTTGTATGTATTTATTCTGTGCAAATGACACTTATGAGACAACTGTGCCAGTATGAGCACAAGGTGTCTTTCTTATAAACCCAAGACGACTTATCCTCTTTGCTCGTTCTCTGCAATTCTCAAAAGAGGAATTCCCATAATGCCATTATGTATTAGAGACACTGAACAGGTAACTGTGACAAAAAACTAGGCCAAATCTGACCCCGAAACCTGCAATCTCATCAGTATTGACATTGAGTAACTTGAAATGCGGGTACCTAAAAAGGAGACAGCAAGGTATGTGATGTGTTAGTACAAAATATCCACATGGAGAGCATCACTGCATACACATCTGAGGCACATAGAGGGAAACTGTAGTTAGGCGCAAAAAACACCATGACCAGAAAATGACTCTAAGATTAGAGTTTATCATCATGTATAAAAAATGTATTGCCTGTCTGGGGCCTGCTTATTGTGCCATGTATGTGCACCATGAGCTCGGGCCAAACCCTAAGCAAGGTACCTTTAGAACATAGGACAAGATTATGGTCTGCATACACAGCCCCTTTAGGGTATATTTATCATGTTTTCCATGCAATATGGCCAGATTAAGTCATCTCCTTAAAATTTGCACTGTCACTGAACAAAAACAACTTGAAAAATAACAATGAGACACACGCTAAGAGCGATAGCCCATCTCTTTCAAATTAAGTGAGACCAGATGATGGTCCCAATGGACTTCATACTGTGAGTCACCAAAATGTCACTTTAGAGGAAGAATTTTCAGCCCAATGCACAGTTATGCCTCTATAGAGAAGGTACAGCTATGGGGGCCACTTTTGCCCTGAAAGTGCCCATTATTGTATGCTGAATCTTTTGAAAACTGGATGTATGAAAAAAACAAACCAATGCAGAACAAATAGAAAACCTTAAAAATGATACATAGACGATATCCTGTGATATGCAAAGGTACCCCAGCCCAAGCCTTCGTCAGATGGCTCAACGCATCAAGCAACCATCTGAAAGTTGTTTGTTAATATGACAGGAATCAGATGAATGTTCTGCATATCATGATATTAAACCTGCTACATGTTCATCCATACAACAAAGTGGCTGACAAAAACTCCCTGGTCCAACATGACTTTTCATCCCAAATCGTTTCAGAAAATTCTCCTGTGTGGAAATTTTCTATGGTGGAGTATCAGCAGTACCGAACCACAGACTTCAAATATGCTGCAATAGCAGCAACCAAACAGTGGACCCAAGAAAAAGCCAAAGAAGCTTGTCAAGAGAGCACCTTGCAAGAAAGAGAGGCCATCATGGACGATAAACATAACATTAAAAAGCCCTTATGCTACGCAGAATGCTGCTATCCCACCAGACAACTGGCATCAACTACCCCCGTTTGTTATTTGCTATCAACAATCTGGTAACAGAGGGTATCTAACTGAAAACACTTTAGTGAAGAGGTATTGTGAAGTTTGGATAAAAATTTGAGCCAGTTTTTAAGGATACAGGGAGTGACTTTGGAACATCATTGTGAAGGTATTTGAATTGCTAAATGGATACATGAATAGGATTTGCCCTGAGGAAGACTGTGAACGAGTCCAAACACGTGTAGGCTGTTTATGAAGATTACATTTGAAAAGCAACTCCATGAATAAACTGGATATTGGATTTTTTGCAATTAACTACGTTTGGCGATGTTGAGAGGGAGTTTGTGTGCAGGTGGCCAGGCTATATTGTGTTTCATAAAATTATTAATGAGACACTTGTCTACACTGATGCCTTCAATGCCATGTCTCTCCACATGAAAAAGATAGCAAATCATTGGAAAATACAGAGTGTCAGTGTGCAAAAATGTGTGCTCCTACCCCTTATATGTTTTCATAAGGAGCAGAAACTTTGGGGCTTATTGGAGTAGGAGAAGACTTGCCGAAACAGTAGCACTACCCACAATCACAGGCATATGAGGTGCACTGTCAGTTAAAGATCACCAACCCTGCAGCAAATAGTGTTCCTCTTCAAGGCATAGTCAAGATAAATTGCCATATCCCTCAACACGCATTGGCAGCAGAATGTTTTCACAACTTGTAACACAGAAAAAGTGCAATATGGTATTGTCTACCCTTGTGAAAAATGTGCATCATCAAAAAACAAAAGCCTGCACAATTAACTCTGTGGTGCAACATCACATCGAACAAGGCCACATAAAAAAACTCCATACGGTGGAGCATACTTTTACACAACTGCATGAACAATGAAGACATGATAGAGAAAAATGGCTCAATTAAAAACCAAGATCTATTTCTCTTTCTCAAGACCATCTAAGAGGCCTAAACAACGCAATGCTGTAGAATGGACACGCTGCATTCACAGAGATAAATATTCTTAAAATAGAGAACAGACTCCTCATCCTGCCATAACATTCTGAATAATTAATGATATGCTAAGAAGCCAGTATTACTTATTTATGTGTAGGTTATGTCAACAAACAAAGAGGTTCAATAGATTTAGTGATATACATGAAGGACTGAAGGCCATAAACTACAAAACGTTGACATTATTGAGAAAGTGCTTCAATATACTATATACAAATAAGTCCATCACAGCGGCAAGGCCACTAGTAGGCACCAAATAATTAAAACATAACAAAACTGGGATTGCTGTACCTCAAAATGGCAGCGTTTGCCCCTTTAAGGACACACCCGGATGGCTCTGTCCCCACATACCAGCAATTGCCTGTGTAAGAAAATACATTTGATGGCTTTGCCCCAATGTGCCAACATTCGCCCATGTCTAAAAATCTATTACATTATGCATAGAGGTAGTAGGAATTAGATTAAGCACAGAGGTTGTAGGAAGACTTCTGTCCACTGTCAAGGACCGAAGTCTGTTTACCATGTCTATGCTTAGTGTAGTAGTGTGCAAAACGTAACGTACACTCGTTTTTCGACATTGAAAGGTATTTACATGTGACAGCCCCATCTCAAAATATGCTGTTATTAACAGAGAATTAAAATAAAGCACCCTATATCCAATAAAGGCCTTTCAATGCTGAAAAGAGAGTGAAAGTTAGGGTATGCACACTATTGAACGGTTAGGGTATGCACAAATACATTGTAATTTATGATGATTTGCCTAGTAAATGCCCTTCGAAGACTTAAACGCATGAGCAAGTTAGGATTACATTAAGCATTGAGCTAATACAAACATTCCATTCATCCTGATGAAGGAAGACTTTTTACTTTGTGTGCGTAATGTAATAGTGTGCAAGCACTATCCCTGAGGTGCCCGCTCACACCTGTGCCCCCTTACTGCTACATGGATTTCCTGGGCACACAGTAGCCTCTACCTCCTCACGAATGGGATCCATCAGCCCGTAGGCTTCAATGGGAGCTGCTGTGTTCTCATTGAAGCCAATGGCTGGGAGGTTTGCCATATCTGTGGGAAAGTGTGGATTACGGCATGTACTCAACAGCTAAAAAGGAATAAGAAATGTGTCTTTAAAGCAAGACTCCAAAAAGAGATGACAAGAAACACAGAGAAACCCTACTGAAACATGCAACAGGCTAAGGGCCCAATTAAGAACAAGCATTGGCAAAGCCAATAGCCTTGAAATGTACCGCTGTTCTTTGCACTTTCCATTCATAGGTACCAGGGTGCAAGGAGGAGAGTGCAACGTTTCAAAGGAGGATGTGATAAGTGGCGCAGGTGTGCAAGACAATGAGAAGGAAGGAAGGAAGGAAGGAGAATATCGCGAGGCAGGAAACGATTGAGAGAGGGGGCCATTGATGATCAGCAAGAGGAAATGTGGGCAAGAAACGTTAAGACTGAGAGGGTACGAAATAAAGCGAGAGTGTGAGAGGAAGGATAAGAGAGTGTTGCAAGCGGTCGTAGGGTGGCTGGGTCGGTTGTAGAAAGGGTTGGTTGGGTGGGTGGATGGGTGGGAGATGAAAAGTGGGTATAAAGAGTGGGTGGAGGTAGAAAGCTGGTGGAAGTAGAAAGTGAGTGAGTGGATATCGAGTGGGGTAGGCGGGGGCAGAGAGTGGGTATAGTGGGTGGGCCTAGAGAGTGTGGGGTGGGACGGGGCAGGAAGTTAGGGTGGGTGGGGTAGAGAGAGGGTAGGGTTGTGGGAGTAGATAGAGTTGGGGGTAGGGTTGTAGAAAGTAGGGGTAGTGTGGGTGGGTGGGGCTAGTAGTAAAGCAGAAAGAGTGGTGGTTGGGTCGGCGGGGGTAGAGAGGGTGAGGGTATGGTTGGTAGGTGTGGGTAGGTACAAAGAGGGGCTAGAGTGGGTGTGGTAGAGAGAGTGGGGATAGGATGGGTGGGGTAGAGAGTGCGGGTATGGTGGGTGGATGGGGTAGAGAGAGGGTGTATGGCGGGTGGAGGTAGAGAGAGTGGGAGTAGCAACAGGTGTGGGGTAGATGGAGTGGGCGTAGGGGATGGGGTAGAGATTGGGGTGGGGTTGGTAGGGGTAGAGCTAGTGGAGGTAGGGTGGTTGGGGGGGTAGCGAGAACAGAGATATGGTAGAGAGAGTGGGAGGGTGGGACGGTGGGGTTAGGGTGTGTAGTGGGTGGATGGTGTTAGAGAAAGTGGGGGTGGGTGGGTGATGGTAGTTCGTAGGGAGAAAGACGTATGAAGAATAAAACAGCCTCGAGAGAACTAGTCAAAGATTGCCCAAAATAGCCCAAACAAAACCCGACCAGTAGGGGTAAAGAGAGTATGGTGGGTGGGGGTAGAGATGGGAGGTAGAGTGAGTGGGCATGGGATGGGTTAGCATGATGTAGAAAGGCAGTCTCAGGAGGACAAAAAAACGATCTGCTGTTGAACACACACACACACACACACACACACACGCACACACGCACGCTCATTACGCCTAGAACAGGATGCCTTATGGCACACACCTAGGACTGTGCACAGAAACATGGGGAATAAACGTATCGATGCATGACCTTTTGCACAACAATGGCAGTGAAGGGCCCTATACAATGATGGAAATACAGAGAACCTTAGAAAGGAAAGGCAACACATGTTACATTCTTTATAAGAAATACAAGAAGAAAAGGTACACGATAATTCTGATTGCACATTTGTATTGACACAGATATAAAAACGATATCCCAGGTGACGTTTGTAGCTGCCAGCACTGGAAGGCTTCAGGTTCACAATAAGGGACAAACACCTATAAAGGTCTACATTATGTTTCTGACACAAAGGAAACAAATCGAGGCAAATCATTCTGTTCCTTTCATGTGTAAAGTAATCAACGCTTGGGCAATATGCCCCGAATAACACACTGATTCAAGCATATCCTTGATGAATTCCCCAGAAGAGGCACAGGGGAAGAAACACGTTGGGGGTGTAAGAAAAACAGCATCTGCACAGATTTGCACAGTTGTCGCTTAAAGATCATTTGTGGACAAACATGGCATGTTTTAAAAAAATAGTGAGTCTATATTTGTGTCACATGTACAGAATTGTTACAAATCGGTCACCTTTTAAGTAAATCTATATCTGTACTGTTTATTTGGGGGTTCATTGCTAAACACATTCCAATCAAAAACAGAATTATTTTGTTTGCTTCTTTTGGTCTACATTGACGGAATGTGGTTGAGCTATAGTGTATACATGGTTATATATTGTTTTTACATATTGTTTTGTTTTATATTGATTTAACTAAAACATTTTTGTTTAAATCAACGTATAACCATGTATACACTATATATAGCTCATGCACATTCAGTCAGTGTAGATCAAAATAAGCAAATCAAACCATAGAACGCAGAACTGCATTCAGACTCCTCTACCATAAGAAAGGGGCGAGGCACAACGTCTGTAACAAAGCCAGGGACATTCTCTCCCGTACCCCCAGTACTAATATGCCGGTCCAGATTGCATAAGCACCTCGACTTCAACTATTGTAGTGTTGCCCATCTGTATTTTTCTTTCTCTCTCTCTCTCTCTCTCTCTCTCTCTCTCTCTCTCTCTCTCTCTCTCTCTCTCTCTCTCTCTCTCTCTCTCTCTCTCTCTCTCTTTCTTTCTCTCTCTCTCCCCCTCACTCAAGTGATGCAAGTACTCACGACCGTCGGCACAGTCCAGACCAAAATTTGCCAGTTTAGTCGAGGTCGCTAGTAGGTTTGAGTCCTGCAGTTTCACGTGGCTCCGGCTCTCAGCAGCTGCGGGGGAGAATGATCATCCGTGATGGGACAGTTACGTTTTCTCATCTTCCGAAGGAGGTATGAAGGCAATTCCAGTGCAGCAGGCTTCAGGGCACAGGAAAGCAGGACAGCAAGGGACCTATAGTGACCGTAACCAACCGGAAGTGACGCATGAATCACAGATGCGGGCTGTGTTACGCACTCTCCTAATTCAGGACCCAGAGGAGCTGTCATGATGCCTACCCCCGCGGACCCAGACCGAGCCCAGCAACCCCGGAAGCAGGCATCAAGTTATTCCAAGCAAGCCCAACAACCCCTGCTAGGGGCTATTTGGGTGCATTCCTGGCGCCATAGGCGCCAGGCTCATAGGATAAAACTTACCTGATGCAGACAATGCTGCAAGAGCTGCAAGCCAAAAGAGGCTTGGAAGGGACTACTTTACCTAGGGACTATTTTTTACTCGGGTGGGGCTTGGGAGGAATACTTACCTGTGACTACTTTGGGGGCTATTTAAACCACGCCCGAAGAGCAGCACACGCTTCGCATTGTTCTGCATCCAGCAGCGTAACGCTCACCGTGCCTGCAAGTCTGCATCCAGTCTTCTGCCGCGCCCGCCTCAAGTCTGGAGCTCCTAGAAAAAGGGAGAAAGAAGAACAGGTTAGAACAAGAGCAATACCTTTGATCCTTACCTGAATTCCCGATCCATCGCGCCTTGGAGCTGGAAGAAAGAAGTTATTTTATGCGCGTAGCCTCGCCTGCTGCAGCGCCGCGCCTAACTCACCGGCCTTCTCAGCATCTTCAGATTCCACCGCATCCTTCTGCATGTTCCCTCCACACTCCAGCACCTAAGGGGAAGACAAGAACAGCAAGGTGAGCCAAGAGAATACATAGAGGCAATATTAGTTACCCCCCATAGACTTACCTGATTTTACCACCGGGGGGTACTGTACCTCTTCACGGGTCGGCGCAGCTTCCACTGCATCCTCGCCGAACCCCGGCCCCTAAGGGGAAACAAAGGGACAAACAAGGGGAAACCTCTTCACCACAATAAACTTACCTGATTTTACCGCCGGAGGCATTATTCCCCGAGACTTCATACTTTCTCTCAGCGCCTGAATAAGGGAGAAAACAACAGGTTAAATATTGACATTATTTTATCGAACTGTGTTGGATAATAAAAATACTTACCCGAATATTACCGGTTGCCACGAGGAACTCTTCGCTAGGGTCAAGCTGCAACCTGCAAGGAATCGGACAAGAGTGAAAGTCAGACATTTGAACTCTTACGAACTACATACTTACGGTGTCTTGCCGGGAATCTCAGAGTCAATATTGTTCTGGAACTCACCAATTCCTTCGAGCCAGTGAAGCAACTGGTTATCTACGCGCCCCTGCGCTCAATGCAGGATGGAGAGCTCATCTTTCCAAACCATCAGGTGAGACTATAAGAGGGGACATCAAAGGTGATCAGTGGGGAGAACAGCGGGAGTGGGGGAGGGTTAACGCTCAACTCCACGGGTGGTTAATTCCCTTTCTCCATTTGCAGAAGAATATTCCTACGGGCCAAGCAAACGAAGCTAGGTGGGCCAGTCCAGTCCGTCATCTCGGCACTATGCGTCACATTGGTGGAGGCCGCAGCTGTCCAGTTCAGATCGACGCCCTGTGGGAGCCAGGTGAGCATAACAGGAGCGCGGCCTGCAAAATTTGGCAGGAGAATGCATGGGACCACAAGCAAACGATGTGTCTAGTCTCGGGTTTGCACTCGAGACGGCACCGGTCCTGCGGGATACCCTGAGGTAGAACTGGATAGTTCACTGGATGGCCCAGGAACACTTCCTAAAGGAATCTTTCGGTGGGTATGCAGGGGGCACTAAGAGTAGTTGTTCCCACTACTCCAAAGGGGCGAAGCGCCTTGGCAGGCCCTCTTGATTGAAGATGAAAGCAGGGGTCCGCCGGGACAGCAGAGGGCGAAGGGTGCCAAAACCTTCCAAAGCGTCTCCGACGGTTTCAATAGTCCGTTTCTTCATGCAGCAGTCTTGGCTCCTTCTGTAATTCGGGGAGAACTCAGGTGATCGGCCTGGAATGAATGCAGACCCCCTTCTCTTATCTAAGATGAGCTTTGCGTCAAAATCAAGGACTTCCAATCGATGATCTGCTCTCATGAAGGCATACCAGTCGTGGACCAATCACGGTCCACAGTGGTCTCAGACATTCAGACACTCCAGACATCCTGGCACCAGCAGTGTGGATTGGGACCAGACAGTCCCCACCCGCTTCCTGGGCACACACACGTGACAGGCAGAAGCTTGTGAAAGAGATCGGTTTTCGCTGTAGGCTTTTTGCCCAAATAAGGAAAGCCACGGTTACTCGACCTGGGTGAAGGCAAGGAACAAAATGGCCATGGGACAGAACAAAAGACTTTGTTTCTCTGCCATTTTCAGACCTGGCCACAGTCTTGGACCAAACGCGGAAAACACGAGGTGATCCAGTAAAAAAAAGTAAAACACTTATAAAAAGTAACTGCTACCACCTGTTTGTTGCAGGCACACTCGTACAGTCACCAACAAATCCTTTGAGTGTGTCTAGGGCCATAAAATAAAAAGGACCCCAGCGCACAGTACTGGAAGGTACATTGTGCACTGTTAAAAAGTTACCAAGAAATGGCAACATAGTCAAAGACTAAGGGAAACAGTTTCCTAGTACTGACAGTAAGGACATGTCAGTTTCCCCATGACAAGTGAGCAAAAGCCCAGGGGAGTTCAGCTGAAGGCTGGGGTTCACTGGTAAAAATTCAGAATAGGATAGCCAAACAAAAGCAAAACGTTTGGGAGGTCCATAAATGGAGGGAAAATTACACATAAATGAAATCTTTCCTAACAGAGATGAAGCGCCAGTCTGTGCCCCAACTATGCCCTCGACCATAAAGTCCAAGTGCCAAGGATTCATATCAAGGGCACTAAGTTCTGTAGCCAGGGCCAGTGAAGGGCTTTATATTGCTAGTCTACCCTGGAATAGGGCTACATTTGATGTTTCCGGATCAACATAGTGCCGCCCTATTGCCACCCATGACGACTGTCTAGATTCGCCTTCTCGTAGAGAGCCATCCCTTTCTAGAGCATTTGATAAAATCGCAGCATTTGTGATTCTTGCAGCAAAAATAGTGATGTATTTGCACATTCAAACCTATAAAATACTTAATTGCAATACATTTAATAGGGTTAGGAAGGCATTGGTGGGTAGAGGCTTAATGTGCTCTACCCGACTTACTGCCACCAAGGAAACTCGGTTTAGGGCCCCGCGGCTCTCCTTTTGGTTGCAGTGGCCAAGCACAAGACTGCCTTGTAGATTATGACCTTGTTTAGACAGCTGCACCATCCCGCTGGCAAGTGTTCCACTTCTTTTCTCTTTTTCCTATGCTATTTTCCCAATTATGTTTGACTTGTTTGGACATAAAAACGCTGGCCTTTTATTACAGTATTGTCCAGGTGCCAAAGCTACCGAACACAAATGGTTCGGACCCATTGGCTTGAACTCTTTAGTCTGGTGCTAGGGGCTGCCTCCAGGAAGCGTCCCCTTTCTGTGATTGGAGGATTGTGATTGGCAAGGGGCAGCTGGCCCAAGGAGGGCTGGGCTGATGGTCTCGAGTCTAAGGGTGGAAGGCTGGACACTGGCCAAGGTACAGTAATGGCATGACTTCAGTGCGGGCCTTGGGACGCGCCAGGAAATTGCAGGCCCACCGCCGGTCGATTTGAGGTTGCAGAGAAAGTATTAGAAACGATTGAGAGAGCTCAAATGGAGGGATCATGGAAACATGCTTAGGGGAAGACTTGGCAAGGGGTGTTCTCGAAGGTGCGGGCTATGTTGAAGGAACCTGTTGGAACCTTTGAGGGTTTTTAGTCTGTCTGGGATGAGGGGGCAAGAAAGAGGAAGCGTGGAGAACAGGCTCTCAACATTGCTGGAAGTGCAAGCACGTGGAAGCTGTGCCTTTTGATTGGATCCTCCACGAGGCCGCCAAAAAAGGGCTGCAGGCAGGGGCTTAGATCTGGGTAGTGTGAAGTGGGGCTGTGATACAGTACAGAGGGTGGGGGGGAGCCGGTACACCTCTGGATTTAAGGGCTCATGAGTTCAGCCATGCCTAGGGGATTGACTCGGAATAACCAAAAACAGGCCTTCACAATAATACCCCTTTAACTGTGTATATTGGCAACTTAAACCCTCAACTTTTACTACAGCGCTTTGATTTGCCCAGGATCACACAATGTGCTGAGAATGGAAAATAGGTGCCCTAAACCCACACCTTCTGAATGTGTTAGGTTTTAAATTGTGCAATCGAAGCTGGGAAGCAGGAAGCAGTGGCCAACCAGGGGATACAGTGATAGGATATTAAGTGTCTGCTTGGATAGCTATTAGCGAGAGGGGATCCAGAGGGTTACAGGTGCTCCCTGTCTGGGAGGTTCTGCAGATCATCGGTCAGTGAGACTTTCTTTCAAGAGATGCACCTTCACCCCTTTTTGAAATTGCAGGAGAAAGGTGGCCTGATGCCAGGCAGGCTGTTATTCCATGTCCTTGGCACAGAGTAGAGTAAGGATACCTCCGTCTCTAAGTATCCAACAGCAAGATACAAGAACTCGTTGTTTGATGATTAGAGCCACAGGTGGCAGGAACAGGAACACGGGGTCCTCCGAGTGGCTGCTAAGGAAGGAGCAATGTTAGGTGATTACCAAAACAACCCACGTGGTGAAGAAGTAGAAACAATGGACAAAGCAAAACCACCTACCCGATGTAATGGATGGGCCCTACTGGAAAAGGAAGGACGCTCCTGAACCCTCAGTGAACTATGCTGCAGCAACCAGAAAAATACCTTGTAACAAAGGCAGAATTGAACAGAGGTTCACTGGAAGCACCTGAGGGCGGAATTTCAGGAAGGCAGCCAGGAAGGAAACGGAAGTCCCAAGGGATTTTTGAATTCCAGGATAAAGGAACACAGGATGAGCGTTCGAGGCAAAGGCACAAAACAGGGAAATCCAGAAGCAGTCCAAGAAGCAGTCCTAAGGTCGATGGTCCGTGGAAAGCAGAATCGAAGCAACACAGCAGAGCAAGGGCAAGGCAAAAGGCAGTCCAAGAAACGTGATCTGGGTCGAGAAACAGAAGATCAAAAATGCGAGAATTCAAACAGGTAAATGCCAAACGCTGAGTAACCACAGCTGAGAAGCAAGGTACCGGCGCGAATATCCGATGTTTTATGGCGTTACCATGGAGAAGGTGTCACGTGACGATGAAGAACGCGTCACGTGATCGTTTCCACCCTGCGTCATCATGGAGGCATGTCCAGGCATTCCCTCCTCCGCTGGAACGCCGCCTGGCGTGCGTAACGACGTCAGCTTTGTCCCATGCTTGTCAGGTGACAGGTGGACTTCCGTTTCTCGGATGGGAACTAGACACACACTAAACGTTGACCCGCGCCGGTGTGCTCAGCTTAGGGATTTGGCTTCTGTGCATGGTGTGAGCGGGACCCGGGTTTTTGTGGCGAGGGCCTTCCTCTAGCAGGAACTTAGTCACGGCTTCCTGGGAACATCCAGGGAGGTTTTCAATGGAGCCGGAGCGTGATTGAGCGGAACGAGGCTTGGAACACACGTTTAGACACGAGAGTCGGCTGGGACACTGTGGAGGGACGCTAGCAGAGGCCCGTTCCTCTACCAGGAACTAGGGACGGAGGCTCTGTTGCAGAGGAGAGGAGACTTTCAGAGAAGGCGGACCCAGGCAGGGCGGAGCGGTGACTGGGTGGAGGGTGCTGGGTTCGAGGAGGAGGACCGGTCTCTGGAGTCGGATGCAAGGAGTGAGAGTGCTCAGAGGAGGCGGTAAGAATGGGTAAGGGGAAAGGGAAGGTTGGAAAGAAAGGGGGGGTGGAGGAGGAGGAGTCAAAGAGGGGGAAGGCATCTTCTGTGAAATTTACACCTGTGGAGGGTGGCAAGGGGAGAAATGAGGGACGGCATCGCAGCAGATCCCCCCAGAGGGATGATGAAGGGGGGCTGGTCCGGGACATCTCCGGGTCGGGGGCTCCAGAAAAATGCGTTTTGGAGGGGCTGGAAGCCTCAGTGAGCAGTATGTCTGAAGAGAAGATGCAGTCTTATAGTGTGTGGAAGGTAGTGTTGAAACCTGAAAATCGTGACAAGACGTTTCTGGGGGTGAATCCAACGGAGATTGCTAGATGGTTGAAGGCAGCAGTGGGAGATGTTTCCCGGGTACAAGTGGTGGCTGGGGGTCGATTGTTGGTGGAGGGGTCGGATGCTGTTAGCAAAGCAAAGATTCTGGAGATGCATTGTCTGGGTAGGCATGCGGTAAGAGTGTTTGATCAAAGTGGAGTGTCTTGTAAGGGAGTGCTGTATGGAGTGCCAGTGGTTATGAGTATGTCTGAGGTGGAGGAGCAACTATCGGGAGTGGGGGTGGTGGAGGCGTGGAGGTTGGGGAGGAGGGATGCACATGGGAATGTGGTGTCTACAACTGTGGCAGTGAGATTTGAGAGAACGGAGTGTCCGGAGGTGGTGGTGATGGCTTATCAGAGGTATCGTGTGAAAGCATATGTGGCAATGCCATTAAGGTGTTATAAATGTCAACGATTTGGACATGTGGCGAGAGCATGCAGGAATGAGAGACATTGTGGGAGGTGTGGTGGAGAGCATGATATAAAGGAATGTAAGGTGGGGACTCCGGAGAAATGTGTGAATTGTGGGGGGGAGCATTCTTCCGCGTTTAGGGGATGTGAGAGTTACAGGGTGGCGAGAGAAGTGGTACAGGTGAGGGCGGCGGAAGGTCTGTCTTATGCGCAGGCTGTTGCAAAGGTGAAACCGGTACGGGTAGTGAGTGAGGTGAGTGAGAAAAAGTTGGTGGTGGATGAGGTTGTGGGAAGAAAGAAAGTGCTGGGTGAAGTGAAAGGTGTAGAAATGGTGGTTGTTCCAAAAACTGAGTTTTTGTGTTTTATAGTGAATGTGCTGGATCTGGTTCAGGGGAATGCGTCCATCAGTTCATCAGATCTTACGAAAGGAGTAGTGGAAGCTGGGAGAAGGTTTTTGAATGTTGTAGATGTATCAGAAGAAGATGTGTTTAAGAAGGTTGCTAAAGTGCGGAAGCTGAGTGGGGTGCCGGCATGAGGATTTTGCAGTGGAATGCGAGGAGTTTGTTGAGGAATGGACAGGAGTTGAAAGCCGTGTTGTGTGAGGAGTTGAATGTTGACGTGGTTTGTATTCAGGAGACGTGGTTGAGTGGTGATTTGAGATTTGTGATACCAGGTTTTGAGTTGTTTCGTAAAGATAGGTTGGAGGGGAGAGGGGGTGGTGTGGCTTTAGCAGTTCGAAAGGGGTTGATTGCAAGGGAGATTGTGGTGGATGGAGCAGTAGAGGTGATTGGGGCAGGGATTCGGGTAGGAGGATCGGAAGTATTGGTGCTGAATTATTATAATCCGTGTGAGGTAGTGGAAGTGGGTGTGTTGACTGGAGTGATAAGAGGACATGTGGGACCGTGTGTTTTGTGTGGCGATTTTAACAGTGCCAACACGTTGTGGGGTAGTGATAGGACAGATATGAATGGAGAATTGTTGGAAGACATGGCGGATGAATTGAGTCTGGTATTGCTGAATGATGGGTCGGGTACGAGGTTGGATGTGAGGACTGGGAAGCTGTCGTGCTTGGATCTGACCTGGGTGACTGCTGCAATTGCAGGAGAATGTGATTGGAAGGCGCGTGAGGATGGAGACATGGGGAGTGATCATTCTGCTATTTTGGTAACTGTGAGGGGTGAGGTAGGGATCAGGTCACGTATGACTGGGAGTCGGTTGAATTTTAAGAAGGCTGATTGGGAGGTGTACAAAGGAGTGTGTCGGGATTTGATTGGTCCAAGGGGAAGAGAGGGGGGATTGGATGAATGGAATGAGCATCTGGTGCAGGGAATGAAAGCAGCGTCTGTGGCAGCAATTCCGGAGGTTGAGAAGGGGAAGGGTGGGAAGATCGAGGTTCCTTGGTGGTCAGTGGAATGTTCAAGAGCAGTGGCGGAACGAAAGAAGGCTAAGGCGGTGGTGCAGAGGGTGATTAGGGAAAGAAAGAGAGGATATTGGAGAGGCTATTGTGGGTCCCTGGGGGAGTGATTCTGGTGTGAGTGAGGTTTGGAAACAGTTCAAGCGGATGTCCGGATTAATGAGGTCGCAGGGTGGTATGTCTGTGTTGTTGAAAGGAGAAGAGGTGATTAGTGAGGATGGGGATAAGGCGAATTTGTTGGGGGAATACTTTGCGGGGGTTCACAGTTGAAGGAACTTCCCAGAAGAGGTGAGGATACGAATGGGTGCGGTAGAGGAGGAAACGCGAGAGGTGGTGGCGAATGTTGGGCCTTGGGAGGAGCAATATGAGGTTTCATTTTCGATGGTAGAGTTGAATGGAGCGATTCGGAAGGGGAAGTGGTCTAACCCTGGGGTGGATGGAATTATGTATGTATTTTTGGAGAAGTTGCCTGAGGAATGTAAGTTGGAGGTATTAGCGTTGTTCAATGAGATCTGGAAGAATGGAGTTTTGCCTAAGATGTGGAAAAGAGCGATTGTAGTGGCGATTTTGAAGGGTGGCAAGGTTCCTACAGAGTGTAAGTCATATAGACCGATTGCGTTGACTGTTGTGTTGTGTAAGATTATGGAACGGATGGTGGTTGAGCGATTGGGGTTTTATTTGGAGTCGAATGGATGTTTGAGTGACTTTCAGAGTGGATTCAGGAGGAATCGGTCGGTGGCTGACCCATTAGTGAGATTAGTGACTGGGGTGGAGGAGGCATTATGTGATGGAGAGTTGGTGGGAGCGTTCTTTTTGGATTTGGAGAAGGCGTATGATATGGTGTGGAAGGGAGGGTTGTTAGTGAGACTGTTGGAGATGGGTGTGAAGGGAAGAATGTTTCGGTGGAGCAAGGCATTTTTGGCAGATAGGACATTTCAGGTGAGAGTGAGGGGGGTGCTGTCTGAAGTTTGGAAGATGGAGAATGGGACACCACAGGGGAGTGTGATTAGTGCGATGCTGTTTAATGCGATGGTGGATGGGTTGATTCGAGCTTTGGCAGGAATTGGGTGTCAGGTGGATTTCTTCGCGGATGATGATGTGGTCTGGGTAAGAGGGCGGTGTTTGTTGTTGGTACAGAGACGGTTGCAAGCTGCGATTGTACGCATGGAGGAGTGGTGTGGGAAATGGGGTTTCTCGGTGTCTGTGGATAAGAGTGTGAGTATGGTGTTCTCAAGGAAAAGAGTGCAGCAGGAGTTGAATTTGGTTTTGAAAGGTGTGAGGGTGAAGAGCGTGGAAGAGTTTCGGTACTTGGGGGTGATTCTGGATAGAAAGTTGAATTGGAATGTGCAAGTGGATAGAGTGGTGGATAAGTGTAAACGCAGGCTGAATTTGTTGAGGGCGGTGACTGGGAAAGAATGGGGTGCGCAACAGAAGTGTTTACGAATGTTGTATAAGGGGTTGATTTTGAGTGTGATGGATTTTGGGTGTCAGGTGTCAGTGGGTTATACGTCGAGTCAGAAGTTGCGGTTAGATAGAGTACAGGCGAGGGCATTGAGAGTGTGTTCGGGTGTGATGAGGTCCTCCCCAGTGAATGCGGTTCAGGTGCTTGTGGGAGAGATGCCATTGGGGTTGAGGAGGGATGCGTTAAATATGAGATGGTGGGTGAAGTGTAGTGCGAAGAGTGTGGCTCATCCGGTGCGTGAATGTTTGAAGTATAACTGGAGGTTTGACTATTACAGGGATCGGTGGAGGAGGAAGGGGGGCACTTTTGGTTTTCACATGTGGGAGAAGGGAGTGCAGTGGGGTGTGGGTGATTTGATGATTGTGACAGATACGGATTTGGAGAGAAGGCCGAGGTGGATGATGAGATCTCCAAAGGTGTGTTTGGAGTTGGCGAATGTGGTATCGAAGAAGAGAGGTATGCGGGGTGAGATCAAAGCTTTGGGTCAGGAGTATGTGGCAGGAAAGGAAGGATACAAGGTGTTTACGGATGGTTCAAAGGATCCTATGCCTGGGAGAGTGGGAATGGCGTATTATCTAGAAAGCATTGGGGAGTATAAAATAGGACGACTGACGAATGATGTGTCTATTTGTACGGCTGAGTTGGTGGCGATTGTATTGGTGATTGACAGGGTGTATGAGTTGAGGTATGAGAAAGTGGTGGTGTTCTCAGATTCATTGAGTGGGTTACAGGCGATTGTGGCAGGGGATGGTGATAGGAAGGATGTGATTTTGGACATTAGGATGAAGATTGATCGGTGTGTGCGTGGGGGTATGGATTTGGAGTTGGCGTGGGTTCCCAGTCACAGTGGCATTTTGGGAAATGAGTTGGTGGATCTGGCGGCGGGTGAGGGTATGAGGAGGGGAGCGATTGATGTGAGGTTGCCTTTGAGTGTGGATGAGGTGAAGGCTGTGATGATGAGACGGGTCCTGGATGAATGGCAGGAGAGGTGGGTGAATGGGGTGAAGGGCAGGTGGATGTTCGGTGTTCGTGGGAAAGTGTCGGTGAAGGTGGATGCAGGGAGTTTAGAATGGAGGAGGGGGGAGGAGGTGATGCTGAATCGGTTGAGGATAGGTCATGTGGGGCTGAACGACTGTCTATTTCGAATAGGGAAGCGTGAATCAAGGGACTGTGCGGTGTGTGGGGTACCTGAAACGGTGGGACATTTTTTGATTAGGTGTGAAAGACATGTTACGGAGAGAGAATTGATGAGGGTTCGGTTGAATGCGTTGGGAGTGGCTGAGCTGAGTGAGAGGATTATACTGGGAGGTGATGGGGAGAGAGGCAGGAGGAGGAGTAGTGTGATGTTGGATTTTGTGAGACAGACGGGGAGGTGGGAGGAGTTGTGAGCTTAAATGGAGCCAAATAATAATTAGTGGGTACGGTGCACATCATCCTATAGGATGGGGAAGCGCCTGGGTCCGCCCACGCTTCCGATAATTAAGAAGAAGAAGAAGGAGGCATGTCCAGGAGCTGAATGCGCGTGAATCAAAGACGACGGACTACGCGAACCCTGCCTTTGCAAAGGCTGTCTTAGTCCGGGTCGTGTTACCATAGCGACTCGGTCCCTTGATGTTAGATGCCATGGAAGCCGCCAGGAACGTTGCAGTCTATGTAACTGCCAAAGACGCCTCAGGTAACGTCCTCTTCTGCACAATGGTGGGGGTATAGATCCCTGGCGCTGCAGCAATGTCCTGTCTGGCTTACATATGGTAGGAGACTGGGAACTGGAGGGAAAGCAGGACAAGGAGTTCTGGGAATGTGAGTGCATGACATGTACAGACTTATTGTCACTCCATGATGGCTGATGCTTATTTTAAAAGCACATTCATCTAGCGTGTGGTTCGTAAACACCATATATAGGGTATGATAACAGAGATGGCAGCTTTTGTAGAGTGGGTTTGTGCTTTCCAGACACTTGCATGCCCCCGCTCTCCAAAAATGTGCAAATTTGCATAACCACAGAAACCACCCTAAAAGGGGCTCAGTGTGCTATGAACCCCACACATTGAGGGCAAATGGCAGGTAAGCAAGTTGCAAGGCCCTAATGCTATGTTTGGAGGAGTGGCATTCGAGACAGAGCATTCTCCCGTTCACAGTTTTGGAGGTGAAGGGGGGGACGCAAGCACTCCAGGAGACCGAGACCTGGCCATGCCAAAGTCTGCAAAGCTGAGGTCACCATAGGAGGTCAAAGACCTGTGAGTGCTTTCAGCTGAATGGCTTCCATTGCATCTGAACGTATTATCAGGAACAAGTTACTTACCTGTAACTATTGTTCTCCAGCTGGGTCTGGCATGGATTCACATGTTCGTGAATATTCCCTCTGTAAAAGAAAAACTGTTTCACTTTCACTTACAGAACTATATTTTGAATGGATTGTGTCCTCCCACGTATTCCTCATCTTGTGATAATTCGTTTTGCCAGCTTTGCTGCTTCGGAATTTCTTTTTTGGCAGAGGGCGCTGTGCTTGAGGTTGTGGCGTCGAATGTCCCTCAACGGGCTCTATACCGTGTCGACGTCACTGATGGTATAAATAGCTCGAACCGCGCCCGTTGGCTTCAGTTCCGTTTTTCCGATTGCTTCGCTCTCGTGAACGGCGCACTTCGAGATTTTCTGTCAAGAAAATGTCTTCATCGACCGCTTCGACTCCCAAAACTGGGTTTAAGAAGTCTAACGACTGCGGGTCGAAGATGTCTATCACCGATCCTCACCGTATCTGTCTTTGGTGTCTGGGCTCAGACCATCACACCGGCAACTGTGGCTCCTGTCAGTCAATGACGGAGAAGGCCCTCTGTGAGAGGAAATGTAAGTTAGCGGTGGGGCGGGAGGTGTCGAAGGGCTCTTCGAAAGCCTTGTCTAAAAAACATAAGAAATCATCCGATTTCTAAGGAATCGGAACGTCATAAAAAACATTTGAAGAGATCCCGATCTCGTAGCAGGTCGAAGCGATCTTCGTCTTCTTCTAAAAAGCTCAACAGGAGACACAGATCTCCATCGTCATCATCTGATTCATCGACGGAATTGGTTCGATATCCGACTAGATCGGATTCCCCTTCAAAATGGGAAAGCTTTAGGAGAAAAATGATGCAGGTCTTTGAGAACGCAGCCTCGACCAACTCAAAGAAACCTCAGAAAAGCCAGACCCCGATTGCTCCACTGGACGACGCAGGGAAGTCGGGAACTACGACGGTAAAGCCTAGTAGTACCCATAAATCTTGAGTCGATAAATCGTCGAGAGATCCTCGAGGATCAAGCGTTTCTCCGATCCCTCATAAAAAACAAAAGTTGTCGAAGTCGAGCGCAACAACGACGAAGCCTATATTATCCTCGACGCCTTTGGAAAAGGATACGTCGAGTGCGTTGAAGGTTCCTTCGACCCCCTCGAAGAAAACACTGATTCCTTCGACAAAAAAATCAGGAAGAAGAGAGAAGGTTTACACCTTTAACAAAATCAGACTTCTTTAGGTCCATGTCTTCAATTTGTGAAGAATCTGGCTCAGATGATGAGGAGGTCACTCCTTTTGGTGTAAAATATGGCACTAGACAAGTTCCAGAGGAACTGATAAATACTGAGACAAAAATGAGAGACCTATCTGAAACTGCATTCTGCTAGTGGTGTGGACACATCACCCGAATTGGAGTTTGCTGCACCTGATCCTGCAGAACATGCAGACTCAGGGTATAGGAATTTGATGAGTAGGGTGATTGAATATACAGGTTGGGGAAGAGCCTCCCCTACATTTGAGCAAGACGATATGACGGACATTATTGTCCGGGGACCCCAGAAAGACCCAGTTCTCCCTTTCCATAGGGCGCTCCAAAGGACAGTTGAAAAGAACTGGGAAAAACCTTATAGCATTGCTGCAGTAGACGGCAATCTCCCAAAGAAGTACAGAACTTCTACTTCTGATCCAGAATACCTGAGTAGACACCCTACACCAGAAAGTCTGGTTATTCAGGCTGCTACTACTTCAAGGCAGACAGCATACCCAACCATACTTCCGGATAGGGAGGACAAAAAACGTTGATGCCTGGGCTTGTAAAGTGTTTACTTCAGTTAGCATGGCCTTGAAATCGACCAATGTCACCTGTACCCTGGCCAGGTTCACACATACCCTGTGGGAATGCATTTCGGTGGTGGCTGAACATATTCCGGAAGGCGAGGAAAGGGAAGGCTTCCTGAATATAGTCAATGACGGGAAGGAGGCAATGGGGGAATGTCTCCAGTCTGGACTGGATACTGCTGATAGTATTAGCAGGTCCATGGCATCAAGCACAGTGCTACGCAGATTTGCGTGGTTGAGAAAGTCGGGGTTTGCACCAGATGTACAGACCAGACTTCTCAACATGCCCTTTGATGGCTCGAGGCTGTTTGGTAGTAAGGCTGATAAGAGCCTAGAAAAACTACAGACCTCAAACGGCAGCCAAATCTCTTAGTGCCTCCTTGCGACAGCCTCAGAAACCCTATTCGGGCTCATTTTCCTGGAGGGGGTCATCCTTTTCGATACTACTCCTCTGTTGGTAGAGGAAGAGGACAGGCTTTTCAAAGGGGCAAGAGGAATGTCACTCGTGGTGGACGAGCAAAGACTACAAAGCCATCTTCAGGAATGGCATCTATGCCCTCAGCTGCTCCTGCAGCTGCCTCCAAATCTCTCTGAGGTCTTATCATACAAAACACCTGTGGGAGGCAGAATCTCTCAGCATCTGAAAGAATGGCAGGGCATTACTTCAGATGCTTGGGCACTGGAAACAGTAGCTCAAGGTTACTGCCTTCCCTTCCTAAAAAGACCTCACGATTATCCAGCGGGAGCCAGCTCTACCAAAATTCCAGACCCGCTCCTTTTGCAGGAAATTTTAACCCTGCTAGAGAAAGGTGCAATAGAACATGCACCTGTAGCGGAGAGGAACAAAGGGTTGCTACTCCCCTTATTTTCTCATCCCAAAGAAGGACGGAGGATTGAGACCCATCTTGGACTTAAGAAAATTGAACAAGTTCCTCAGGAAGGACAAGTTCAAGATGGTTACCCTTTCTCAGATCCTTCAGCTTCTCCAGCTCCAAGACTGGTTGGTATCATTGGACCTTCAGGATGCTTATTTTCATGTGCCAATCCATCCCAAGCACAGAAAATACCTGAGGTTCGCAGTTGGCGGTTCTCACGATCAGTTTCGAGTTCTGCCATTCGGGCTGTCCTCCGCTCCAAGGGTTTTCACCAAGCTGATGGCAGTAGTGGCAGCGAGTCTCAGGAGAGGGGGGATTCACGTCTACCCCTACCTGGACGACTGGCTAATCAGAGCTCGTTCTCCAGAACAAGCTCAGGAACACCTGTCGACCACCTGCCACTTCCTCCACAACCTGGGCTTCTCCCTCAATTTCAAGAAGTCCCACATGATACCATCCCAACAACTCAAGTTTACCAGAGCAGTCTTGGACACTTCCTTGGGCAAAGCCTCGCCGCCCTTGGTGAATGCTCTCCACATCCAGCAGATGGTAACAAAATTCCAGAAAGCCCAGCATCTGCCGGCCATCGATTTATTGAGGTTGCTCGGCCTCATGGCATCCTGCATTTTTCTGGTGCCAGAGGCCAGACTGAGAATGAGATCCCTCCAATGGGCTCTCAGAACTCGGTGGTCCCAATTCTCAGGGAATATGTCAGATCTTCTGCAAGTCCCGAGCACAGTTGCTCAGGATCTATCATGGTGGGCTTGCAACATCCTCAAGGGAGAATCTTTTTGGCAACCATGGCCGGAGATAACAGTAGTGACGGACGCCTCATTCACGGGGTGGGGAGCTCACACCAACGATCTGACAGTCAGCGGACGTTGGTCTCCATCGGAGTCCAAACTACACATCAATCTATTGGAGCTGAGGGCAATCAGACTAGCGCTGAAAGCCTTCCTGCCCTCCGTACAGAGAAAAAATGTCCTGATAATGACGGACAACACAGTGGCCATGTACTACCTCAACAAAAGAGGAGGCGTAGGATCACTACCTCTGTGCAGAGAGGCAATGCAGCTCTGGTTCTGGGCAATACAAGAAGGAATCTCTCTATCGGCAGTTCACCTAGCCGGAGAGCAGAATACGGTGGCAGACGCTCTGAGCAGGCAGAGCAGTCTCCCACGAGTGGGAGTTGGCTCAGGAAATCCTTCTGGAGATCTTCGCCCTTTGAGGAACCCCTCAAGTGGATCTGTTCACAACCACGGTAAAACGGAAGTGCGATCAGTATTGCTCAAGGGAATTTCCCCCCCGAGAGGAGATCTAGGAGACGCGTTCGTAGTGGATTGGTATTTACCCCTGCTGTATGCATTTCCTCCAGTCCCCGTGATTCCTCAAGTAATCAGGAGGTTCAGAAAGTTCAGGAAAACCATGATCCTAATTGCCACGGACTGGGCCAGGAGGACGTGGTACCCGGACCTTCTGGACATGTCCATCTGCCCTCCAGTACGTCTTCCACAAAGAGAGGATCTTCTCTCGCAAGAGGAAGATCGGGTTCTCCATCCAGAGGTCAACACACTCAACCTTCATGCATGGTTTCTGAGAGGTTGAGATAAAAGGTTTGGGATCTTCCAGATGACGTAATGGAGATTTTGCTTTCGGCCAGAAGGCCAGCAACAAAATCCTGTACCGGTGTCATTGGAATAAGTTCAGTAACTGGTGCAAAGATAGGGATGTGGACCCTTTTCAATGTAGCACACCAATGACGCTTTCTTTTCTATTACATCTAGCCAATCTGGGGCTCCAGATCGGAACAATCAAAGGATATCTTGCTGCGCTGTCCATTTTTAAAGCGCTCCTCGGAAGAGGTTTCTTACTTTAAAATACCATTAATAATACAGTTCCTGAAAGGATTTACAAATGTATATCCACCAATACCATTTCATGGTCCAACTTGGGATTTGAATTTAGTTCTTAAATTCCTAACATGTATACCATTTGGGCCTCTGCACTCCTGTCCATTGAGGCTTTTAACACTAAAGACTGTCCTTCTTGTGGCTTTAACCTCAGCCTGCAGGGTTAGTGAACTACAGGGGCTCTCATGTAAACCTCCATACACCACATTTTACAAAGACAAGGTAGTTCTGAAAGTTAAACCATCATTCTTACCGAAAGTAGTTTCTGACTTCCATTTGTCACAAAAAATTGTTTTACCAACATTCTATCCTCCTCCTCATTTGGGAAAGGAAGAGTAGAGATTACATAGGCTGGACCCCAAGAGGGCCCTCAGCTTTTAGATTGCAAGAATGACAAAATTACGTCAAGACGACCAACTTTTTGTGGGCTACACAGGTCGTAAATTGGGGTTAGCGGTGACAAAACAAACCATATCCTGCTGGATTATTCTAGCTATATTGGAATGCTACAGATTAGCAGGAAAAGACCCACCGGATGGGCTACGTGCTTACCCCACAAGGGGAATGCCTGCTTCTGCGGCTTTGAAGAGGGGAGTCCCTGCAAAAGATATTTGCTCGGCTATAACATGGGCATCAATGCATACTTTTATCAAGCATTACTGCTTAGATGCCTCCTCCTCCAATGAGGGGCTATTTGCCAGAGCAGTACTTCACTCTGTACATGAAAACAAGAACTAGCACTCCCACCTCCAAATTGGTTACTGCTATGGGAGTCTATCATAAGATGAGGAATACGTGGGAGGACACAATCCATTCGAAGAACAAGTTACTTACCAACTGTAACGTTCTTTCGACTGGATGTTCCTCCCACGTATTCCTCATCGACCCTCCCAGCCTACCCCGCAGTACAGTTTGTTTTCTTACAATTTCCTCTCATGATGGGCCTATCAGTCACAGCATACGCCTGGATGTTCCACGAGTATTTCCTCGAAAAAACAGAACTGAAGCCAACGGGCGCGTCTCGAGGTATTTATACCATCCGTGACGTTGACACAGTATGGAACCCGTCGTGGGACATTCGATGCCACAACCTTGAGCACAGCACCCTCTGGCGAATTTTTTTTTTCCGAATCTGGCGAAACCAATTATCACAAGATGAGGAATACGTGGCAGGAACATCCAGTCAAAAGAATATTACAGTTGGTAAGTAACTTGTTCTTCTCCCATAAACCAATCACTGTCCTCTGGGTCATACTGCCCCCAGCCAATGAGTCCTCTCCCCAAGCCCCTCCTCTGGCAGCCATCTTCAGATTTGGTAAGCACGTAAAGTGGCAGTTTGATAAAGAAGAGCCGCAGAGGGGAAGGAGGGAGGGTTCGCATGTGAATCTATGCCAGACACTTGCTGGAGAACAACAGTTACAGGTAAGTAACTTGTTCCTTCTCCAGTATGGGGTCTGGCATTGATTCACATGCTCATGAATAACGAATACACAGCAGTACAACATTACACAACCACAGGAGGTGGCAAGGCTCAACATAAGCATCTCTTACCTCCTCACCAGGCTCACCTTTAAATGAATAGGTTGTGCAGCACTTTGTGGCCGACTCTGGACGCCTCCCTGGAATCCCTGTCGATGGAGTAGAATCTCGTGAAGCTGTGCGTGAACCGCCACATAGCAGCCCTGCAGATGTCCAGCAGGGACACATCAGACAGGAATGCCGTCATCGCAGCAATCGCTCTGATGGAGTGGGCTCTCGGATGGCCGGCAGCAGTCGGTTCTCCAACCAATGAGAGTGCATGATGCAGCCGGAGAACCAACTTGAGATGGAAAAGTTCACATACAGCTGTGAAGTCTTTCGAAAACTTTGTGCGTGCCACGTAAAACTTCAGGGCACAAGCAACATCCAGCGAGTGCAAGGCCCTCTCAGCCGGAGACAAGGTTTCGGGGGGGTAAAAAAACAGGTAACATCAAAGATTTGTTGAAGTGGAATTCTGACTGAACCTTCGGCATGAAAGAGGGGTGCGTCCACAGCACCAAACTCAATTTGTGGAAAGTTGGGTATGGCCGTTTGCAGGACAGGGCCTGTATCTCACCCACCCTTCTGGGGGAGGTGATGGCCACAAGGAAAGCCATTTTCCACAAGAGGAACTTGACAGGGGCCTGATGCATAGGCTCGAAGGGGGCCCCCATGAGCCTCGTCAGAACCACGTTGAGTTCCCATGCCAGGGCAGATACCTTCGCCGGCAGGAAAGATCAAAAAAGTCCTTTGAGGAGCTCCTTTAATGAGCCGATGAGACCAAAGTGAAGACCTTCCTGGAGACCTGGTGTAGCGGGAGATAGCCGCCAGCTGTACTTTGATCGAGGTGTGCCCAGTCCAGCCTTGGCCAAGGATAGCAAGTATGGAAGAATCTGTGGGGCTGTGACCCTCAGAGAGGTAATCTTCTGCGACCTGCACCACGTAGCAAAATGCTTCCACTTGTGACCCGTAGCAGAGTCGATGATGCCCTTGCCCTGGCGAGGACCTCTGTGCAGTCCGCCAGCAACTCATATCCTCAGGAGCCAAGCCCTCTAGTTGAGAAATCCTGTGTTGTGATGCAGGATTGCGCCTCCTTCTCTGGTGAGAAGATCCGGGACCACTGGTATCTTGCCTGGTGGTGACGCTGACAGACTGATAACGTCCGGGTACCAAATCTGCCTCGCCCACTACGAGGCGATGAGAATCATCCTACACTGACACTGTCTGAGTGTGTTGATGACTCGAAGCAGGAGAGGCAAAGGATGAAACGCGTACAGAAACGTCCCTTCCCAGGAGAAAGAGAATGCATCCTCCAGGCTCTTCGCCTGATGGAATCTGCTGGCAAACCTCTGGTATTTGGAGTTCGCTGCCGTCGCGAACATATCGATCTGGGGCCTGCCCGACTTGTCAAAGATGTGGTCCACCTGTTCCTACCGAAGTTCCCACTCATGGCAGGAGTGCAACTCCCTGCTGAGGCAGTATGCGCTGGTGTTCTTGACTCCTGCTAGTCAAAGGGGGGGCGAGGAACATTTCTTGTCAGACAGCCCAGCGCCACAGTAGAACATCATGGTGGTGTTGTCCGTGAAGATCCTCCCCACCTTGCCCTTTAGAGATGAAAGGAATGACTTGAGGGCCCAGAACACAGCCCGTATCTCCAGGATGTTGATATGGAGATCCTTCTCCGGCAGCCACAGGCCTCTGGCGTGCGGACGTCCGGTGTGGGCTCCCCAGCCTTCCAGGAAAGCGTCCATCCTGACCGTTTCCTGGAATGGAGGGTTCTGAAACCCTGTGCCACGCATGATTTTGTAGCAGTCGCCCCACCACCTTATCGCCGGACGGAACTCTTCGTCCAGAGTGATCTTGTTGGCGAAGTTTCTGGACACTTGTACCCAGTGAGCATTCCAGAACTCCTGAAGAGGTTGCATCTGTAACCTGCAAAGCCAGATGAGGTAGATGCAGGACGACATCATACCGAGCAACGACTTGATGGTTCGCACCATAGCCGTCTTCATCGACAACAGCCGCTGCACCTTCCCTTGAATGTCCGCTACCCTCTCCTCCGAGGGTGATGCCAGGCAGGACACTGTATTGAGTCTGGCTCCAAGGTGCAGCGCATTCTGCGATGGTGTCAAGCAGGACTTTGGATAATTGATGGAGAATACCAGATCGGTCAGTAGCTTGACTGCTGCCTCCATGTATCCGATGGCCAACACTTGCGAGCGGGCCCAGATGAGCCAGTCATCTAGGTACAGGTATATGTGAATCCCCTGTAGATGCAGATGGGCCGCCACCAGTGCCAGGCACTTCGTGAACACTCTGGCGGCCAATTTTTAAGCCGAAGGGTACGGCCTTGAACTAGTAGTGTCGTCCCTGCACTACGAAGGGTAGAAACCTATGGTGTTTCTTGTGAATGGGGACATGGAAGTAAGCGTCCTACCAAGTCCAGCGATGTCAAGAAATCCCCTCTTTCCAGTTGGCCGAGCATGTGCTGCAACATGACCATCCTGCATTCCAGAGACTTGGGGTACTTGTTCAGACGTTGCAGGTCTAGATTGGGCCTCCAAACCCCCATCTTCTTTCTTACCAAGAAGTATCTGGAGTAGACTCCAAATCCCCAAAGTCGGGAAACCAGCTCTATAACCCTTTTTCACAGCATGGCCCTTACTTCCTCCAAGAACTGAGGGACATGCTGCTCCTGACAGGCCACCGGTGGGATCTGTGGACACCTGTGCTGAAATTCCACAGTATGTCCTTGGTCGACAGCGTCCAGCACCCATCTGTCGGTCATGATCTTTTCCCAATCGCTGATGAACTTCGTCAGTCGGCCTCCCACCGGGGTGCACGGGTGGGGGCCCCACGCCTTGGCTGGTTCAGGCTTGCTTTGGCATTGGCGTCATGCCTCCATAGGCCTGGGAATGGTCTCTGTGGGCTTCCTGGGTTGTGGATCTGGAACGCTGACAGAACAAAGAGGAGAAACCTTTCAACGACCTGCCCGACTTTACTCTGGAGGAACGAAAGGAAGAGCGGTGTTG
Source organism: Ambystoma mexicanum (assembly GCF_040938575.1). NCBI lineage: Eukaryota > Metazoa > Chordata > Amphibia > Caudata > Ambystomatidae > Ambystoma > Ambystoma mexicanum. The sequence continues at coordinate 50,689,696 of NC_090939.1, forward strand.
TTGGAGTGTGCCCAGGGCACGGGCCGTCTCTGTATCCGTCTTGATGGCCTGTAGGGACTCGTCAACGGCCTTTCCGAAAAGGTTTTCTCCATCAAAGGGCATGTCCAGTACCTTTGTTTGATCCTACTGATGGAAATGTGTGGCCTTCATCCAGCCTTGGTGACTAAGGCAGACACCATTCCCCATCTGGCAGAACCCTGTGTTGGCAACGTCGAGCGCCACTGTAATGGCGTGATCCGATGCTATCTCTCGCTCCTGGAAGAGGGCGATCGCCTCCATCCTCTTGTCATCTAGGAGGAACGCCAGAACAGGCCCCAGCTTGTATTACAGCTCCCTGTCATACCAGGCTAGGATTGCCAGTGCGTTAGCCGCCTTCATGGTGGACGCTGCAGTGTAGATTACCTTCCTCCCCATGGTGTCCAACTTCTTACCCTCGCTGTCCGGAGGGACTGAAGATGATGAGGATGGGTTAGATGACCGCTTCTTTGTGGTCACCAAAATCACTGAATCCAGCAATGGTTGTGACCTCAGGCACATGGGGCCCGATTCCGGTACTTCTTCTCCAGCCCATCTCGCTTGGCTGGAACTGTGCAAGGGTTCATCAAGAGGGCGAGGCCCTCCTCCCACACACCATCCAGGAGGGCCACCACCATCATTGTCTTCCTCTTGGCCTTGTGCATCTGGTACAGGAAACACTCCTTCCTGGTCTCCTCGAGTACGAGGCGTAACAGCTTGGAGGCTTTGGCGATCATAGAATGGAACAATCCCACCTCGTCCGGTGGAGAAGCCCTAGGCTGCTGAGATCCGATGCCCACTGCAACGATATTGTCGTTGTGGCTGCATCTGTCCCTGTCCCTGTGTCCAGGTATGCTGGGGCTATGGGACCCGACGCGGGTGTGGAGGCTGAAAAGGTAGCATCGGATGGCGCTTTCTTTTCTTCATCAGTGGTTCATCAGAGGGCTGGGGACCGTCGGAACAGGCCCCTGTGGCATTCTCTTCTGGATCTCTGACACCAAGGTGTGGAGGGTTGACTGGATGTCCAACGACGAATCCCTCGCAGAACTGGGGTGATTGGAACATTTGGCCCTCGTCTCCGTCGTCCTCTTCCACGGGGACTCCAAATCCTCATCCTCTGTGGATGAAATTTCCATGGCTTAAGTCATGGCATGGGACTGATCCAGGGCCTCCTTGCTCCCCCCTTTTTCTACCCTGAGAGGCTGGAACTGGGTTCTAAGAAACGTCCCCTTCTCCGGAGTGCCGGCAGACCTTGTCAAAGTCACCACGACAGCTTCTCGCCTCTGAGGGAGGGATACCTTCAGCGCTGTGAGGGTACCCTCTCAGGGTCAGCCCCTTTAGCTTTCAAAAGAGCAGCCGCCACCAGCTCTATCATCAGCGAAGACTTCATGTGCCACCTGGGCCTTCTTGGGCAGCCCAGCGTTCTTCTCTGTCCGTGACTTCTCAGGCTTCTCCTGCAGCTTAGCCGGGTTGGATGACTTTCTCTTCGATGAGGAGCTTGATTGACGGCTGGCAATGGAGGCTGAGGGTAATGTCGATCGCGCCCTGCCTGCCGTGGGACCCACTTCTGTGGCAACCCGGAGGACCCGGACCTGCAGTGCTTGGCCTTTTCTTGGACCCCCATGGAGGAGGCGCCCTCACAGGACATAGAAGCCTGCTCCTCGGACTGACCAGCCTTGGGTGAGGCATGCCCCGCCTCGGGGAAGAGGTATTTGTGTTCAGCCACACCGCCAGTCTACTGTGCCTGTCCTTTGTCGTCTTCTTGGAGAATCCCCGGCAAATCTTGCAATCCTCTTCCTTGTGGTCAGGATGCAGGCTGTAGAGGCATTGTAGGTGCTTGCCCTCCACAAACACTTTCCGGAGCCTGTTCCTGGTGCAGGGCTTGAAGAGGGATCTTCCTTCTTTCTTTTCCTCTGTCGTGGTTGGAGGGGGTGAAGTAGGCCTGATGGCCTTCTGGAAACTTCGACGATCTTTGCCCTTGAGGGGCGCTGAATTTCACTGACAACGGCTCCTTGCTGTCAGTAGATGGAGAGAAAAGCACACAGGTTCTTTTGGAACAAAAATAGAACCATTTTCCACAAAAAACATGTAAAAACCTAGAAATGGCTCGCAGAGCAAAACCCGAGGACCCCCAACACTGAAGTGTGTGGTAAGAATCTGAAGATGGCTGCCAGAGGAGAGGCGTGGGGAGAGGACTGTCACTGGCTGGGGGCCGTATGCCCAGAGGACAGTGATTAGTTTATGGGAGAAATACATTTTTGTAAGTGAAAGTGAAACTGTTTTTCTTTTACCGAGGATTCCCAGCCTGACGTTGGGGAATATTCATGAGCATGTGAATCCATTCCAGACCCCATCCTGGAGAAGCTTTGTTACGTTATGTTGTGTTATTGTGATTTATACCACACACCACTGCCATTTTCATGGTGTCCAGGAGTCCATTTTGTAAGGGAGGACCTGGTTTCTCAGCCTGCCCTGCTCGCAGGTTTCCTACCACCTTTGCAGCCTCCAGGGTTTAGTTGTTTTATTGCAGGGCAAACCCTCCAGTCGCTGGTCAGTGGGCAGCTATGAGGGTATGGCCTCCTCACTTGGGCCGCTCGGGAAAGAGGGTACTGAGGTACAAGGCCTGGAGAAGATCCAGGAGCTCATGATGAGGAGAGCTAGGTGAGTCGGTTAGCCAGATGCTAAAAGCTGACAATAGAAGTGTTACCCGGCAGTCTATTCATGAATAGAAATATATGGGCTCCTATCCCAGGAGAAGAACAGGGATTCAGAATGGGTTCACATCAGTGTTTGGGGATGGCAACATCCTGCAGGACTTTGAGATTTAAAAAAAGAGCCATCTCTCATGTTCAATTTTGGCTTCCAGGTGGCGTTTTAGCAACACCTGTAAGCAAAGTATTGCACTGGAGCACAGATAGGAGGGAGATTGGATGTAAGGAAGAGGACAGAGTCTGCCGAAGTTGTTTGGTTCTTTTCCCACCCAATGACCGTCCAAGGCCATGCTAATCCCTATGGCCAGTCTCACTCTTCCTCACCGTCTAAAAAAGAAAACCTCCTGTTGTCTTTGAGCTGCCTGTACCATGCAGTACCATCAAACTTTGTGCTGGAGTAACAACAAACTTTGTGCTGCATGGGACCTGCAAGAGTTATTTCTAAGTTGTCCCCAGAGAGCTATCTGCTCAGTTCTGCTGTACATTAGCCACTGGTGTAATAAAAGTGTCTTAACTGCATGTGCAACGTGACTTATAAGTGACATGTGTGTCCTTGCATCTGTTCTTTGCACTGAAGCCCTGTTTACAAGCACTGGCAAAGCCAACAGTTGTGCCTTGTGTATAGGTATTAGACAGGTTGTTTCCATAGACGGTTCTCATGCGCCCAGGTACTCGCACCATTTTCTAGCTGTTCCCATTGTATGGCCAAGTGGCACCATTAGGGCAGCGCCTGCCAAATGCCCATCCTGTGCGCTCGCAGAAGCAAAACACTGTTCACTTTGCCAAGGTCTGTTTCAGATCCGCTTAGCTTGCGATACGCGTTTTATGAAATGTGTTTTCTGTCGGACCACAGCTGTGTACATCTTTCTCTCTGTGCGGCGATTACAGATTTGAACCGGCCTTTGATGGCGGTTTTGTTGTGTGAGCTGTACAGTGCCCCGGGGCAGAGAGGACCTTATTCCAGAGTCTGCCAGGGAAGCGCTCGCTGTGCCAATCCACTCCATTTCCGAGAGGATTAGACTGTCTCACAGTAATGCTTTATAGAGAAATGTGTAGGTGCCATCATTCAGGCCTTATTAGAAAATGTAACACTGATTTATTAGGGCTGGTATTGTTGGGGCCAGGCCGGCTAGCTTCGTGATAACCCCCTCCCCTGCGTGCATCCATATAGGAAAGCATTAGCCTGTCTCAGAGCGACATATAGAGAAATGTGTAGGTGCCATCGGGACCTTTATGAAATCTAGCACCGGAAGAGAGCCTTGCCTTACCCACCGCGCCTGGCCTTTCGGGAGCCAGCAGAAGCTTAGTGTAATCGGTGGCCTATTTCAATGAAATGAAGAAAGCTTCATCAGCATAGCCAAGCCAATCTATAGAGGGTCTCTGGCACAGCTTAGAGCCTTGACATGCGTATTATGGAAACGTCGGCATTGGCTAGCTCTCCATTTCATATTGGAAGTAGGCAATCAAGTGAAAAGCAAGAATTGGCAAAGTCTACAATCCTGGCACTTGTTTATGCACTGAATAGGCATTTGCCATTCACTATATTTTTGTCTGTTATGTAACCCATTTACCAGCTGTTGCCATCTTTTGGCAGTAAGGTTCATATGTTTGCGTTTGATGGGACTGCTGGTCACGTGACCAGGCCCTGCCACTCAGTTTCTCCACCCACCACCATTTTTTGCGCCTTCCAGATAGCTTCTTAAGGAATCGGGGCCCACTCCAGGCCGAGTGCATTGAGGCGGCTGCTGGCTCATGACCCAGCTTTGCCACTCAATTACTCCGGCAAGCCACCAGTTTTCTTGCCTTCCAGATAACTTCTGAAGGGCTCCAGGTAGACAGCATTGAGGAGGTTGCTGGTCACGTTAATGTTAAAGGATATTTGTACCATGCACTATCACCACCGGAGTGGTCCCCTGGCACTCTAGCCAATCTGAAAACAAAGGTGGGAAGGTTAGGTTAGGGTTGTTAGTAGGACAAAATTTGGAGACGAGCAAGGGAGCTGTGAAGTACTGTTGGCAGCTTCTGTTCGGTTTACACCGTTCACCAAGCATATTGGTGTGATATTTGATTTCTGAGTCCGTTGTGTGCTGTTGTTTGGGGAGTCTGTGTGGTTTTGTTGCGGTGTGGCGAAGTGCGTGCGGTTTGCTGTGGCTTTAAGAGGTGTGGTTGTGTTTGGTTGGAGTGTGAGAGGTGTGCAAGGAGCGGTGAGGTTTTTAGTAGTTCTTTTGGGGGTTGGTTAGTATCCTTGTTGTTAGGAGAGATGCATATTTTTATTGCGTTTCCTTCATGATTTAAAGAAGGTTGTTTCCTTTCGGAGATTAAATTTCAGCGTGGTAACGCGGTCTCATCTCTCAGTCGTTATGCTAAGTTAGCTACTTACGTGTTTCCATCTTAGCGAGCGGCCAGCCGTTTTATCCCCGTTTGTCTTTGCTGTAACCTGGTTTTGGATTTATTACTTGTGAGCTATGCCCGTACCCTGGGCCTGTACCAGGCCCTGCACTCATTTGCTTAACCAGTCCTCCTTAGGCAACCTCATCGCCACCGTCCTCAGAAAGGACAGACGAAGACAAGGACCTCACCTGTTTGTGGTTGTTTGGGCCTGATAGGGCCAAGGGCCAGAGCCTGCTATACTGCAGTAGTCCCTACTGCTACTACCCACCAAAAGACATCACCATTTGGCTCTTTCCTCCACAGCCTGTGCCCACCCTTGCTAGGGTTCGAACGGCCAAGTTCCCTTGGCAGCCCTGGCAAGCTACCCTAGTGAACCTCATCAATATCGCCCTTGCCGCCATGCAACACAATCCACATGGACACGCCTCCTCATGCTGATTAGGGCTCGCTCAGTAGGCACTCACCCTGCAGAGATCATCAACCTCATCTCATACAACAACCTTGATGCCCTCTTCTTCATGCTTTATGCCATCTGCCCCGTGCCCCCACGTTTTCAATGTCCCCCCCCCCCCCCAGGCTACTCCCTCCAACATGCTAACAGGAAGGGCCAGAGGTAGAGTGGCGATCATCCACAGGATATATTGACCATGCTCCCATCATCCGCTCTACCAGAAAAAGATCGAATCACTCACCTGCGGGTTCCCTTTGTCGCACAAGGAATCCATCACCTTCCACCTCATCTAAAGACCACCTCACAGGAGTGAATCTTTCACTGCCCCCATCTCTCCTCTGCCAAACTTGCACCCACTAATAATTAATAATGTCTTTCACAGAAATGTAAACGTCCCCAAGTCTTACAGCGACAACCACACTCAAGGCACGCTTTTTGCACTTACCAAATCCATGGACCGTAAGTAAATTGTGCTTTCCCCACGCACAACAAAGGCAACGCCCTAGACGTAGTCTTCACATCATACTGCAGCATCACCTGTGCAGACCCTATCCCACTCGACTGGTCTGAACATGCCACCATCCCGCTGTCGATCACCCACTCGACAATGGCCCAAAAAGGTCAGGCTAAACACCCCCTCAATCAGAGTCGCTCATTCAAAACCTTCCCAGTCAATGAGCTAGAAGCAAACTTTGCAGGCTTCTCCACCACAGGGAATGCCTCAGTCCTAGAAATATTCAACAACTCAGCTATAGATCTGGTGGCGACTCATGCCCCCCTAAAAAACCTCATGGGCTAAGACCAAACAATCCGCCTCTTGGTACAACCCTCGACTTGTCTCGAACAAGCACTCAATCAGCGCCCCAGAGTAATGGTGGCGCAAAAAACGTAATCTTGGAGATCTCACCAACTTCAAATCTTTGTGTACCAACCGTAGGATTCTGATTACAGAGGCCAACGCTGTTTACTACTCCACCATCATTGCGGTGGCCTCTAACAGCAGCAAAGTCCTCTTTGAAGTAGTAAAGCATTCTATCAAAACCTCACCCGACCCTGATGTGCCAGCAACTCAGGAAAAATGCAACAAAATCAACCACTATTTTATTGAAGAAATGGACAAAATTCAAGAGATCATCGAATCAATCCCCTTACCCTGCATCCTAGCACACACAAACTGCCCCTCTGGACTGAATTCCGTGCTCACTCTCCCCCAGATCTCCTAAAAACAATCGCCCTCTCTCAAACCTACTTCCTACTCCGATGATATCATCCCGGCATCCATCATTAAGCAATTGATGGGCCCGGCTCTCAATGCACTACTCAGCACCATGAATGCCTCCCTCACAGAAGGGTCATTCCCAGACACCCTCAAGACTGGTCTCATACGACCTCTTTTAGAGAAAGAAATGACCCCAGATCCAAACAACCTGGCCAACTACCGACCCATTACGAACCTCCCGTTTACTGGCAATCTTGGAAAAAGTAGTTGTTACACAACTGCTCTCCAGAATCAATCAACTACACATCCAAAACGACTATCAATCAGGGTTCTGTCCCAAGTGTAGCATCAAGACGGCCACCATCCAGGTGGTGGAGGTTCCCCTCCAAATCATGGATAAGGGCTACTTGTGCCTCCTTGACCTATTGGCTGCATTTGTCAGTCAGCCACCCTATCATCCGTGCTCTCCTCAGCGACGGGATGGGATTCTCTGGAACTGTCCTGAATTAGTTTGGACAGACACCAGGACGTCCAGATGAAAATGTTGCGTTCTAACCGACTCCCAGTCTCCTGCAGTGTCCCCAAAGTATCCATCCTCTCACTGATCTGTTTTAACCTTTAAATGGAGCCTTGGGGTAATCTCCTCAAAGACTCGTATATAACTATCTCCAATATGCAGACGATACTCGGCTTACGTGAGAATAAAAAACCCACAGGACATCAGTCATCTCTGCGATTCCCCAGCCATCATCCAGTCCTGGATGTTGCCTGTCTACCTCAAACTTAACCCAGCCAAGACCGAATGTGTCCTCATCGGTACCCCTGCTAAACAACAACTTGTCCAACAATAGCTCCATAGTGGGCACCTCGAAGTCTTTAATCAGCAATCTCGGATTCAGCTAAAGCCTTAGGCTTCACCATTGACAGCATCCCGTCCTTCAAAAACACATAGCCAAGAAGAGCCTAACTCAAAATCTCCACCCTTAGCAAAACTAAACCTGTCATCCTGCCAAAGTACTTCCGGACCATAATACAGGCCCTTGTGGTCTTACACATCGATGGGGGAAATGCCCTCCTGGCAGGCCTTCTAGCTGCTCTCTTGGCTCCCCGCGCTGCAGCACATCTTGTTACGGGTGCATGGAAATTTGACTGATTCACTCCCATCCTACGCAAACTATAAAGGCTACCTCTCTGGGCCAGGATACTGTTCAAGACGGCATGTATCATCTACAAAGCGGACACAGGTAGCACACCAGCGTACCTGGCAGCTAAGCTCCACATATTTGTTGGCACACACTCCTTGCACAGCAAATTGACCATCTGGCTCAAATTAACTAGTCTGCAAAGAGAGGACCCATAAACAACCCTTCTCTTGTCACGCACCCACCCTCTGGAAGTCGACCCCAGTATCAAATTAGAATTACACCACATTTCTCAAATTTAGCAAATCTCCCAAAACGTGGCTTATTCAACAGCCCCTGACTAAGGACTAATTTCAATGGATGCACAGCATGCAACTCGCAGTACTGTGCTACTGTTTAAAGATACCAGCTCGAACGCTAGCTATCCAAATCTTGTAAAGCACTCTGGTGCTGTTGAGCTAGGTCTGCGCTTTAAACAATAAAATAAGAAAAATATGGATGAGTTAGGATGGTTGTAGAGAACCCTGGCGTGAACTGGGGGAGATGGGTTGTGGTTGTCTAAGGGTGCTGGGGTGAGGTATGGTGGATATGTGCCAGGGTGAACTTCAGGGTCCGGGGTGACGTAGGGTTGGTGAATGCCATGCTGGGGTGGGGTGCTTGGGTGGATGTGGTTGAGCGGATGGTGAGGTGTTTGGAGGTCACGCTGGTTTGGCGTGGTGTGATATGGGGTAATGGGTGAGTGGGGCAGGAGAATGATTGCCACCCCTCTATATAAGTGCTTTTTAATCACATATATCTGGCACTTAGCATCAATCAAGTGACCAAAACCAACAAAGTGACCGTAAACTGTCTTTCACCATCTGATTGCATGATGGAAATGGAAAAGTCTGGACTGAAGATATAAGCAATATTAGAAATTACAGCATATGTTAAAGCACCACAAAAAGCCATTATTAGTAAAACAGGGCAGATGCAAATGTGGCAACGCGCACAGCCCTACACAGACATGCATTCATTTCCAGGAGAGGCAGTTGCAGATATTCAAGAAGATGCATGCAGACACTTTCTGAAACTTGCACTGTTGCACAGCCACGCCATCATGATGAATGGAGAAAGCACCGAGACTGGTGATGCCACCATGGCCCTACATGTGCAGCCACCATTAGGGGCTGCCTTGTGGGCCATTGCGGCAGCTGGGTGTCCCAGCATTTCCTGTGGCCAGGAATGGCCACTTCCAGGGAATGTGGGTAGCGCCAGAGTTTAGTGGCGTGCTTGTTGAGATGTCGCCTTGGAAATGGGAACTTACCTTATTTCCGGTGCCGGACCTTTAAGAAGAGAATTCCGACGCACCTTCCCATCCCGACCACTACCCACGGACCATCACCGTGAAGACCCTGTGAACCCAGCCCTACTGTGAAAAGTCCACAGAGACCATGAAGAATCCGAACACACGACTACGCACTCGCCCCGAGAGGATGGAGTCATGAGGCTCACACCTCCCAAAGAGACCATGAAGAATCCTAACCCACGACTACGCATTCACCCCAAGAGGATGGAGTCATGAGGCTCAAGCCTCTCACAGAGACCATGAAGAATCCTAACCCACGACTACACACTCAACCCGAGAAGATGGAGTCATGAGGCTCAAGCCTCGGTATCTAATAATTACAGCCGAAGGACAAAATCTATCAGCAAGAAGAAGAAAGAGAGGACCTTCCATTCTTTCGCTTCCTGCACTTGCCGATGGTCGCTCAGCCCCAATCCCAAGTTTTGCTGATATTGGTGGTCAGACATTGGCACCTATTCTATTCGAACTATCCCTGTTTCTACTTTATTGGCCCTGTTGATGGAAACCTTCGCGTTGTTATCTGGAGATTTGAACTTGCTGTTTGAAATACACTTTTCCAACCAGGCTGCGGGTGAATGGGGGGGGGTCCACTGCCTCAAACATGCGTGGAAGGTTGGCTCTTCCTCGGTTTGCCTATCAGGGATAAAGAAAGATGGATTCCAGGGTTGGGTCTGTGACTGTTCGTGCTAACGTTTGGCTTAACATTTTGCCAGGATCAACTCCTACAGCTGGTAGGCCAACAGGTGGTTACTGTTGGTAGGAAGGAGCTTCCAATCAGATGGTCAAGTAAACTTATAATGTGCAGTAATCACTCGGGTGCAATTCAATTATTATTCTTGAAAACTGAGTGCAATACAATGCGGTCTGTTTACCTCCAAAAAGCTGTTCATCTAGGTCTGTATTTGTCTGACTGAAGCTAGGGTCCTGCATGAATGCACCCCCGATTTCAAACGGGCACCAAAAAACACACACAGTTGCAGAGATGCAGACCGGCTTATGTAAAGCAGGGAACATTAGCTGCACCCTGCCACAAGATCTATAAGCATACTGTGATGCTGGAAATGCCTTTTGGAGGGGCAGGGCTCCATTTGTGGGACACCCAGGCCCTGACATAGGAATCAATTCATTCCTGAAGGAAGGCAAGATGGCTACTGTAGCCTATTGGTTTCTATTGCTTTTACACCTTGTTTCCTAAAGTCCTGGGAAGCCCCGACTCTGTCCCTTTCTTCCATGACTGGCTGTTGGGTGGAAATGCCATATATGGCTATGGGGCTTCCTCCTGTCAGACTAGAGCCTTCCCAGGGGCTGTGTGTTGTGGGTAGGACCTGTATGAATGGAGTCTGAATGTGACACAATGCCTGGGCCAGCCCTGACTGAAACTGCTGAAAGGCAGGGTGCTTACTCTAATCCACATTCTGTGTTATGGGTGTCTGGGTGGAGTGAATGGCCTGGATGCCTGTGAGCCTGGTTGGCTGCCTGCCTCATGAGTGCACTTGTGAGTGATAGGCTGCTGAGCCTGGCTCAGCCTGAGTGAATGGGGAACCGATGTATAGGACTGGGGACCTCTCAGAGCATTATTGAACTTATTTGGACTTGTGGACTGGGCGGTAATAGACACTGTAAAGTACACTGTGGTGTTTCCTTTACAGGGTGCCCAGGTGGGGGATCCTCAAACAGTATCACTATTTAAGTCTAAAGAAAGTATACTGCCTATGTTCTGAAACTGACCTGCCTTTTCTTCCTTCCTGAATCTATGCCGTCACCCCTTGCTTAGTAATTTGCATGCTTTAGTTTGTCATGTAAGGGACAGAAGTAAGGTTTCCTTGACACAGGACGTGGATACTTTTGAGCTGACAAACGTCCTGACTGACACCTTCATCTTTAGTTGAGGCAGGGAAACCCTCTTAGAAATGGGAATAGATAGGTTGCCTCTTGCCTTCTTGTTTTAATAATAAGTATTTAGCCCCAAACATGCCACCCTTGTGTCAGCCTCCTCCTTCTGCACCCTTACAGTGCTTACTCACAAGCTGAGAAGGAGAGTCTAGAAGCTGTATAGGCATGTGGACATTTCCACCACTTTGTCATTGGCCAGTAATTCACCATGGCAACAGACCATGAGGTGTTACTGTCAGTGTTTGGGAACTGTGAGAAACCTGATGGTGTTCTCCCACCTATTCAGGATCTTTCATTCAGGTGGCCTGGGAAGGGCCATCGCTTTTAGATCCCGACCCTGGGGGTGGACAAGCGAGGGAGGATCACCTGAGTGGAGTCTCATGTGGGATTGGGAGGAGAATACCCAAGGGTGAGACATGTTATTCCCCCTTTCCTAATTGTACACCACCCGGCCCCCCTCCCACAGCTTTTATGGGGTATTTCCACTCTGACACCACCACCCTCTCCCCATTTCCAATAAGTACTGGGGCGAGGAAGAGGCGATCGGGAGCAATGAAGAATAGCCATAGAAACAACATATGGATACAAAGTAAGGCTTACCATCTAACACCTTTGAATTGTCTCACTAAGAGTCAGGTAAGGTCAACACCTTACTCCAATTGACTCCCTTGCGGTATATAAAAAAGGGTGGTTCCGCCACAATCAGAGAGCGAGCTGGGGTTGCTGAATGTAACCAGGAGGCTGCAAGGAGAGGAGCCAAGAAGGACAGGCGGAGTGCAGGGTGCTAGCCCGACATGAGGGAGGGGTGCATCGTGGCGAAGGAGCCGTGTCTCCAGGAAGCCGAAGCGTGATGGAAGGCAGTCTGTTGGCCTTGGTTAGGGCAGTGCGTGTTCCCCTGGGACGTGTGCGGGTCCCAGAGGTGCCTGAGGGGCAGGTGGTGAGACCCTGATCTCGACCCAAACCCATGTTGACCTGTTTGCCAGCGCTGCACTTCTATTGGTGAGTTTCGTGAGCAAGAAAGAAACACAGTAGCGTGCTGGTGGTTGGAGCAGAAGCAGCAGCGCTGAGAAAAGTAAACAGCCCAGTGAGCAAAAGCTGAGAAAGCAAAGCAAGGATAAGGTAAAGGCAAGTGAAGCAAACGAAAGGGTGAAAGAAAAGTAAAGCAGAATGACAGAAAAGGTGCGCTAGATGTAGAGAAGTAAAGAAAGACGGAGCAAGTGTGCTGGCAGCGCGGAAACAGCCAAGACGTGCTGCAAGAGACCAGAAAGTAAGAAAGAGGGTGCAAGCAATTCACAAGGAAATACAGAGGGTTCAAGAAGCATGTTAAAGAGAAAAGGAAGGTGCAAGAGAGCACATTGAGACACTGGACGTGCAAGAGAGCACAGTGAAAAGATAAGAGAAGTGTGCAAGAGGCACAGCAAGGTGAAAAGAAGGTGCAAGTGTGCACAACAAGAACAGGTGTGCAAGTGTGCACGACAAGAAAAGGACAGATTGTAAGAGGCACAGAAAAGGAAAAGATTACCAGAGGATAAGGTGAGGGGTAAGAGGTCAGAGTGGTCACGCCTGTGAGGAGCAAAGAGCCCACGTTCTCGAAAGTCTCTGATACTACACCTGTGAAAGAACTGTACAGTGAAAGGTACATCCTGACAAGAGGAGCTTTTTGTTTAACTGCGTAAAAAGGAGCCAAAGCTTGGGGAAGGGAACCCTAAGAGGTCCACTAAAGACATTGTTGAACTTTGTGAAGAGAGGCATAGACTTGGGGAAGGGAACCCTGAGAGGCCTAATGGGAACTATGTCTTTTTGTTTGGAACTAGAAGAATTCAAGCTTGGGGAAGGGAACCACAAGAGACATTGTGCTCTATTGAATTACTGCAAGAGTCCTACGTGGAAGGCTCCAAGGGCAAACCCTTTGAATTGAGGTACTTTGAACTGGCAGAACTGCACCTATTGGTAAGACTACCTGAAACCAGCTGTGGTTTTTCTTTTGAGTCACCATTTTTCCTTTAAGAAAACCCCCTATCACATTTGGTTTAAGAGTGAGGGCAAGCATAGGTTTGGCCACAGACTAACTTTGGTTTTGGATTTACAGACATAGACGGCCCTTAGAAGCATCAGTTGAGGGAACAATCCCCTTAGAGTTTAGGCCATGTAGGCATTACACCAACCCCAGCAAGTTAGATAATAAAGGTTTTCAAACTGTTACTTCGAATGGATTGTGTCCTCCCACGTAGTCCTCATCTATGATATCCATAGCTCGCCAGCTTCGCTGTTGCGTAAAAAAAAATTCTCGGCAGACGCCGCTGTGCATGATGAAAATTTCATTATCTTCCACCCTTCAACTCCTAAGACGTGGTGTAAAAAGTGTATCGACTGCGGTTCAAAAATGTCGATCACAGACCCTCACCGTGTCTGCCTTTGGTGTTTAGGTTCAGACCATCGGACCGGCAACTGTGGCTCCTTTCAGTCATTGACGGAGAAAGCTCTTCGTGAATGAAAAGGTAAATTGCCTGTGGGGCGGGAAGCTTTGAAGTCTTCTTTGAAGGCCTCTTTGAAGAAGCATAGGAAGTCCGGTGAGTTGAAAGACTCAGATCGGCATAAGCACTCGAAGAGGTCTCGTTCTAGGAGTAGATCGAGACGTTCTTCGTCTTCTTCCAAGAAGGCAAAGAGGAGACTTAGATCTCCCTCTTCTTCGTCAGATACCTCTGCAGAGGTTGTACGATGTCCGACTAGGTCGGATTCCCCTAGAAAATGGGAAGAATTTAGTGTGCACATGATGAAGGTCTTTGAGAATGCGGCCCGACCCCCTCAAAAAAACCTTGAAAGAGCCAGACCACGGTCACTCCTTTGGAAGATGCAGGAAGGTCAAAAACTACTTCGGCTAAGACCAGTAGTAAGGCAGAAACTCGACATTCTCGACCTGACGTTAAAACGTCAAAGGTTCCTCGAGAGTCGAGTGATTCTCTGAATGCTAAGAAGCATAAACCGTCAATGCATTCGACGAGTTCAAAGACGCAGTCGGCGCCAATTGCTTCGACGCCAAAGCCAAAGGAGACATTGACTCTGTTAACGAAGACGTCATTAACGCCTTCGAAGATTCTTTCGATTCCCTAGAGGCAAATTCAAGAGCAAGAAAAAAGGTACACACCTTTACCGAAATCAGACTTTTTAAAGTCTATGTGCTCTATTTTTGAGGAGGAAAGTGCCTCAGAGGAAGATATTTCTCCATTTGCAGTAAAATCTGGTACAAGAGATGTACCAGATGAATTGATTGACCCCGAGTCATAAATTAGAAATCTTTGTGACACCCTTCACTCCGCCAGTGGCCTTGATATGTCACCAGAGTTATATTTTGCAAAACCTGATCCTGCAGACCATGCAGACCCAGGGTACAGGAACCTGATGAACAGGGTTGCTGATTATATGGGTTGGGGTAGATCCTCACCAACCTTCGAACAGGATGACATGACCGACATCCTGTACCAGGGCCCCCAAAAGACCAAGTTCTTCCTTTTCATAGGGCTCTACAAAGAACAGTGGTAGCAAACTGGGAGGCTCCTGAATCTGGGTCAGCAGTCAATAGGAATTTTCCCAAAAAGTATAGCCCATCAAGCTGTGACCCTGATTATCTTAGTAAGCACCCTACGCCTGAGAGTCTACTGGTCCAAGCTGCAACTTCCACAAGACAGTCAGCCTATCCATCTATCCCCCCGGATTTATTTATTTATTTATTTATTTAAATTTATATAGTGCGCAAGCAGCCCAGGGGCATTGAGGCGCTGTTACTTGCAATAACTTAGTTACATGGTACATATGATAGCGATTGTTGACACATTTTGAGTAGTACAGGAAATCATACTGTTGTTACAAATATAGCATTTGGGCTATAATTACAAACCTAAATGATAAGTATTTGTGCTGATGTGTCGGTCCTTTTGTGAAGAGGGTAGTTTTCAGTGTTTTGCGGAAGGTGGTGAGGGAGTCCTCGCCACGGATGGTGGGAGGTAGGGCATTCCAGAGGGTGGGCGCGAGGTAGGGGAAGCTGGACCCACCCGCTTTTACTCTTTTCACTAGTGGCACAGAGAGCATGTTGGTGTACGGGGATCTGGTTGGCCTGGTGGTGGAGACAGGGTGGATCCTTTGAGAAAGGTAGGCAGGAGCAGTGAAGTGAATGCACTTGTGGGTCAGTGTCAGGGCTTTGAATACAATCCTTTCCTTTATTGGGAGCCAGTGGGCTAGTTTCCTGGCTTCAGAGATGTGTTCTCTTTTAGCAATGCCTTGGGCTGCCCGGAGAGCATTGTTCTGTATTACTTGTAGTCTCGCTAAGTTTTTGTTGGAGGTTCCAAGAAAGAGTACATTGCAGTAGTCTAGCCTGGAGCCGGTGATGGCTCTGGCTATGTTGGTGCAGTTCTCTTTGGATAGAAAGGGCCTGATTGCTTTGATAAGTTTAGCATGATATGCAGCTGCGGATGCTATTGCGTTGACTTGTCTATCCATGGATAGGCTTGAGTCCAGGTAGACTCCCAGGGTTTTGACAGAATCGGAGACCGGGATTTTAATGGTCAATGGTGAAGTGGCTAAATTGGACATCTAGGTTTTTTAGCGTGTCGGGGGAACCTACCAGGAGGAGTTCCGTCTTGTCAGAGTTGAGGCATAGTCCGTTGTCGGCCATCCAGGCTTGGATGGTGTTGTAGAGGTTGTTGAGGGTCAGGGAGTCGGTGTCATAGATACCTGTGAGAGTGAGGAGGATCTGGGTGTCGTCGGCGTAGTTGGTGTATGAGATGCCCATAGCGTCGAGGATGAGGAAGAGGGGTCGAGTGAAGATGTTGTATAGGGTGGGGGAGAGACAGGAGCCTTGGGGTACACCACAAAGTATAGTAGTTGGGGATGCGGCGGCTAGGTCAGAGAATACTTGCATAGTTCTGTCTTGTAAGAAGGAGGTGATCCAAGATGTGGATAGAGATGATAAAAAAGTGGATGCATGGGCTCCCAAGGTGTTTACCTCGGGCAGTATGGCTCTTAAGTTCGCTAATGTTACCTGTAACCTGGCCAGGTTCACCCATACCCTGTGGGTTGTGTTACGGCGGCGGCTGAACATATTCCAGAAGGCGAAGAAAGGGAAGGCTTTCTGAATATTGTTAAAAATGGCAAGGAAGCAATAGGAGAGTGTCTCCAATCAGGACTGGATACTGCTGACAGATCCAGGGCTGCAAGCACAGTACTGCGCAGATTTGCGTGGTTGAGGAAGTCGGGTTTTGCACCGGACATGCAGACCAGGTTACTCAACATGCCTTTTAACGGCTCGAGGCTGTTCAGCAGTAAAGCTGATGAGAGCTTAGAGAAACTGCAGACCTCCAAAGCGGCAGCTACGCCCCTTAGCGCCTCTATGCGACAACCTCAAAAACCTTATTCAGGCTCATCTTCCGGAGAGGTCGTCCTTTTGATACTACTCCTCATTTGGTAGAGGAAAAGGACAGGCCGTGCAGAAAGACCAAAGAAAGTTCCCTCGAGGTGCGAAATCAGCCTCAGCAGCGGCATCTTTCCACTCAGCCGCTCCTGCCGCCGCCTCCAAATCACTCTGAGACCTTGTCACACAAGACCCCGGTGGGAGGCAGAATCTCTTAGAATCTGAACGAATGGCAGAGCATTACTTCAGATGCTTGGGCACTGGAGACAGTAGCTCAAGGTTATTGCCTTCCCTTCCTAAAAAGGCCTCCGGACCATCCACCAGGAACTAACTCTATCAAAATTCCAGATCCGCTCTCTGTGCAGGAATTTTAACCCTGCTAGAGAAAGGTGCAATAGAACATGTACATGTAGTGGAGAGGAACAAGGGTTGGTCCTCCCCTTACTTTCTCATCCCAAAGAAGGACGGAGAACTGAGACCCATCTTGGACTTGAGAAACTTGAAAAAGTTCCTCACGAAAGACAAGTTCAAGATGGTCACTCTTTCTCAGATCCTTCAAGCTCTCCAACTTCAAGACTGGTTGGTATCATTGGACCTTCAGGATCCTTACTTTCATGTGCCAATCCATCTCAAGCACAGGAAGTACCTGAGGTTCACAGTTGCCGGTTCTCACTTTCAGTTTCGAGGTCCACCATTCGGGCTGACTTCCGCCCGAGGGTCTTCACCAAGCTGATGGTGGTTGTGGCAGCGAATCTCAGGAGAGGGGGGATTCACGTCTACCCCTACCTGGACGATTGGTTGATCAGGGCTCGTTCCCCCGAACAAGCTCAGGAACATCTATCAATCACCTGCCACTCCCTACACAGACTGGGCTTCTCCCTCAATTACAAGAAGTCCCATATGGTGCCATTCCAAGGACTCCAGTTTATCAGAGCAGTCCTGGATACTTCCTCTGGGAAAGCCTCGCCTCCCCAGGAGAGAGCTCATCACATTCTGCAGATGGTAACAAAGTTCCAGAATGCCCAGCATCTGCCGGCCTTCGATTTTCTGAGGTTGCACGGTCTCCTGGCATCCTGCATTCTTCTGGTGCGAGAGGCCCGATTTAGGATAAGAGCCCTTCAATGGGCCCTCAGGACTCAGTGGTCCCAATTCTCGTGGAATATGTCGGATCTTCTGCAAGTTCCAAGCACAGTTGCTCCGGACCTTCTATGGTGGGCTTGCAACTACAATATCCTCAAAGGAGAATATTTTTGGCAACAATGGCCGGAGATAACAGTAGTGACGGACGCCTCACTCAAGGGGTGGGGAGCCCACACCAACGATCTGACAATCGGCAGTCGTTGGTCTCCATTGGAGTCCAAACTACACATCAACCTTTTGGAGCTGAGAGCAATCAGACTAGCGCTGAAGGCCTTCATGCCCTCTGTACGGGGAAAGAATGTCCTGATAATGACGGACAACGTGGTGGCCATGTACTACCTCAAGAAGAGCGGAGACGTAAAGTCACTACCACTGTGCAAAGAGGCAATGCAGGTCTGGTTCTGGGAAATACAAGAAGGAATCTCTGTCGTCAGTTCACCTAGCCGGAGAGCAGAACACAGCGGTGGACGCTCTGAGCAGGCAGAGCTGTCTCCCACGAGTGGGAACTAGTTCAGGAAGTCCCTCATGAGATCTTCACACTTTGGGGAACCCCTCAGGTGGATCTGTTCGCTAGCGGTGCCAACCAGAAGTGCGAACTGTACTGCTCAAGGGAATTTCCTCCGAGAGGAGCTCTAGGAGAAGTGTTTGTGGTGGGCTGGGAGTTTCCACTTCTGTACGCGTTTCCTCCTGTCCCTGTGATTCCTTGCGTAATCATGAGGTTGAGAAAGTTTGGGACACACATGATCTAATTGCCACGGATTGGGCCAGGAGAACGTTGTACCCGGACCTTCTGGACATGTCCCTCTGCTCTCAAATATGTCTTCCACAAAGAAAGGATCTTCTCTCACAAGAGGAAGATTGGGTTCTCCATCCAGGGGTCAAGACACTCAACCTACACGCATGGTTTCTGAGAGGTTAAGATATAAGGATTGGGACCTCCCAGACGACGTAATGGAGATTTTTGAAGGCCAGCAACTAAATCCTTGTACCGATGTTGGAATAAGTTCAGGAACTGGTGCCAGGATAAGAATGTGGACCCTTTTCAATGTGGCACTTCTATGGTGCTTTCTTTTCTGCTACATTTGGCCAATCTGGGGCTCCAGGTTGTAACAATAAAAGGCATACCTGGCCGCGCTTTCCATTATTAAGCGCTCCTCGGAAGAGGTTTCCTATTTCAAGATTCCATTGATTATCCAATTTCTAAAAGGGTTCACCAATGTGTACCCTCCAGTACCGTTTCCTTTCCCGGCTTTGGATTTAAATGTTGTGTTCAAATTCCTTACTTGTATACCCTTTCAGCCTTTTCATTCCTATCGTTTAAGGCTTTTAACACTTAAAACTGCCCTTCTTGTGACTTTAACATCAGCCCGCAGGGCTAGTAAGTTACAGGCTTTCTTATGTAAACCTCTGTATACTACCTTTCACAAGGACAAGGTGGTACTTGGAGTTAAACCTTCTTTCTTGCCGGAAGTAGTATGTGACTTTCACTTGTCACAAAAAATAACACTCCCATCCTTCTACCCTCGTCCTCATTTGGGCAAAGAAGAGGAGAGGTTACACAGACTGGACCCAAAAAGGGCTCTGGGTTTTTATATAACAAGAATGTCAAAATTGCGCCAGGGTTGTCGTGGGTTATACCGGCCATAAATTGGGACTAGCGGTAACAAAACAAACTATATCCCGCTGGATTACTTTGGCTATTGTAGAGTGTTACAGGTTAGCTGGGAAAGACTCGCCGGAAGGGCTGTGTGCCCATTCCACAAGGGGTATGGCAACTTCTGTGGCTCTTCAGAGGGGAGTCCCTGTAGTTGATATTTGTTCATCTGCAACTTGGGCATCAATACATACTTTTGTTAAGCATTACTGCTTCGTCCCATGAGGGATTATTTGCAAAAGCTGTACTTCATTCTATCCATGATAAAACTAAATAGTACTCTCACCTCCAAAATTATCAGTGCTATGGGAGTCCATCATAGATGAGGAATATGTGGGAGGACACAATCCATTCGAAGAACGAGGTACTTACCAACTGGTAATGTTCTTTCGGCTGGATGTTCCTCCCACGTATCCCTCATCGCCCCTCCCATCCTACCCCACTGTACAATTTACCTAATTTACACTTTGTGTTTCACGAAGAGCTTACAGTCTGGGGCACGACTGAATGATTAGTTGATTATACAAAAAACAGAACTGAAGCCAATGGCGCGGCACAAGCTACTTATACTGCTGGTGACGCCGACACACTATGGAGACCGTCGAGGGACATCGATGCCACGACCTTGTGCACAGCACCCTCTGCCGAGAACATTTTTTTCCAAAGCAGTGAAGCTGGCGAGATACGAATATCATAGATGAGGAATACGTGGGAGGAACATCCAGTCGAAAGAACGTTACTAGTTGGTAAGTAACTTGTTCTTTTGAGTCTGTGTCTCTCTTGATACCATGCTCGTCTCCCAGAATGCAGGGACAAAGATGCCACTGTATATTGAAATATGGGGCATCCGCTTACAAGTATACGATTATGACATTGTACACCACGCAGGAGGTGATTTGAATTGGGCAGATTACATCTCCCGCCACCCAGGAAATAATCCTCATGGACCAAGAAAAGAAGTTGCAGAGAAATATATGCACTATGTAACCACAAATGCCCTCCTGCCTGCAGTCACACCAGACTGGTTCAGACAAGCATTTGTAGAAGACCCATCTGTAGAGGAGCAGACATGTACGTCACTGATAGGCGCCGTCCCCCACCTCAATCATACTGGATGAAAGACAGGAAGACACTGCGTGATGACAGGTATCATTCCAATACTGCCTCGAGTGCATGAGAGACGTTAAACACTTGGACAACCGTACCAAATGTACCCTCGAAATGAAGCAGTAGCAGGAGATTTGCAGCCACCACTGAATATCAAAGAACTGTAAAGAGGATCTGACAGGTACAAACTGATGTCATAAGGAGAAGATACAATGACGCACCAGAATGATATAAAAATACTTAAAGGATGAAGATGTAACTGAAGAAACAAAGTAATATACGGACAAATAAGAAGAAATCCATATAGATGAAGAAGTTAAGTAACCAGATGATTAATAAATGTATATACGCAGAAACGCAAGGTAGATGGATCATATCGAAGCTCGCTGCAGGAGAAAGCATAACATGGATAAAACGGCCATGTTGGAAAGATGGACGCCTGCCGGCTGTCAATCATAGTAAGCAAAGAGCTCGAAGGAGAGGGACCAGAGCTGCAGAGCTGACAGAAGCTGGAAATCCAAATTTGTGCATGAACAAAGAATAACTGCTGGCCAGAGATTAAGGATGCCACAGTGAGAAGCTACTGAAGGGTACAAGGGGAGTTATCAAGGATAAGCAACGCATGCAGGACATAGTTCTCTTATATTAAGTAAATAAGCTTACATTTACAAGTCCCAAGTATGGACTATCAAAGATGCAGAAAAGCATATGTGAGACAGAGCAACCAATTCTCTAGAGGCCGAAGAGGGTAATGACACCTGAAATAATCAAATCAAATAGCCCTAAATAAAAGGCGAAATGGACAAAATCATGGTCTCCTCACACGTGGTACAAGACCAGAAAACAACAAGGCTCTAGCTGAAGATAACAATGTACCTTAAATCCCCTTAAAGTTCCAGAGAAGAGAACATCCTGCAAGGTCCAGTACAAAGGAGAGGCCTTGTCTGAAGGCTGGACTGATGGGAGATGGTAGAACTAATTGGATAAGTGGGCAGTAAGTAGCCTAACATTGTTCTCTGCATTTGAGTTTTGTTTTGCTTACATGCTGCTAGTGAGCCAAGTGCCCAAGGTTGGGAGAAGATGCCAACCTATCATGAGGGCCTATGCAACATTGAGCATACAATGTTACATGAGCCAATCTGCTGCTGTTATGCTGCTATCATCTGTATTGTACATAGTTAGAGGGAAGTTAGAGGCTTGCCTGCCAGATGAGGGGTAGCCAATTGTATTCATAACACATATAGACTCTATGTACATATGTCCCCCTAAAAAATCCCCAAATCCGATAGGTTTTACTATTTGCCACGTAGGAAATCACAGCTGACGAAAAACGAGGCATAAAGCTTTTGTGTAAATGAAATGCAACTGTGTGTGTGGACTACAATTTGTTGTTCGCCAGATTGCCCTATTTTATTGAACTGATAATAAAGTAGTATTTTGCCATATTCTTTGAGTCTGTCCAGTCATTTGGTTGCAAGACTGTTTATTATGGGAATTCCATTCTGGGCCTAGATACGCCCAAAAGGTGCTACTGCACACATCGATCGTCTTAGCCATTGAACTAACCAACACCAACAAATGGAAAGACTATCATAGACATCTGGAATGCCGCCCGGGTGAAAAGGAGAATGAGATTGGCAAGGATGCACACTGAGCTGGCGGTGTTGGATCAATGGATACTCTTGAGGGGTTGCCGGCGGTCGTCCCGACGTCTTCATAAAGAAGTTTGGTGCAAACTGCTCTTGAAGGGCACAGAGGTATTGAGAACACAAGAAGCAGCTCAGGCTGCACGTGTGGTTCCCATTCATGGATACACTGGTTGAGGAGACAATACGTCACTGACTCCCGTGCCAATATAAGGCCAAGACTCTCTTCCCGCACACCTCTGCAGTAAACGACCATACCTGAAAGGCTGTGCCCCAGTTTCTACGGGCCGATGGAGAATGGTGATTACTTGCTAGTAGCTATCGATGAATTGTCCTGGTTTCCAGTAGTGAAACGGGTACACACAACTGCGTTTGTCTCCAGGGGTCATCAATAAAGCGTTCAGTAAATGGGGTATTCCACCCACTGTGAAAACGGACAGTGGCCAACCATTCAATGGAAATAATGTTAACAAATGTGAATGTCACATGGGGTTTCAACACCAGAAATGCACACCTGTCTGGCTACACGGCAGTGGGATGGCTGAGAGGTTCATGTCATCAATCAAGAGAACTATCCAAAAGACATTGAATGAGGATGTATCCAGCCGGCAGGCATTATGCAGGATGAGACACTACAGAAACATCCCGTATGACGCCACAGGCTGAGCCTGTGATGGCCTACCAACCCAGGACACGATTACTCAGAATTCCCCCAAGAAGAGGAGGCGGAGATAAAGAAGTTTGAAGGAGAGATGCCCAGAGCAAACACCGGAGCAGAGAACAGACCGACCAGAGGCGGGGGGCCCAGACCACAGGAGTTTAGTAGAGATGAGGAAGTACTGGTGAGACAACACCGGCCGCGGAAGAAGACGGACTCGAAATACGCAGCTACTCCATTCCCGGTGACTAGAGTAAAAGGCACGATGGCGACAGCCCAGATGGATTCCCGGGAGGCAACAAGGAGGGTATCCTATTCTAAACACCTACTGAGGATGACTGGAGAAGGAACGGGCAAGCGAGAAAAGGAAGCAACAGGAGAGTGTGAAAAACCTTCAGGTGCCGCAGATGGAACTGTGAATACGGGGGTAACAGGATCTGAAGAAGCACCAACGCCTGGTGAAAGAAGATGTCTGAGGGGTGAGGGCATGATGTAACAATGACAGGGTGGCATCCCTTCAAGAACTAGACGCGTGGAGCAGGGGGGGGCAGGGGAGGAAACGGAAAAGGAGAGAGGAGAAAGAAAGAATAAAGAAACATCCTCCTACTTGCTGTGGTGTCGTATGTACATATCTGCTCAAGAGGTAACACAAGTAGCCTCCCCAGCTTGACGTGAAGCCTAGCTATAGAAGGTTCCTCTGAGCAGCTTCCACAGCACCTGTAAAAGGGGGGCGAGGGGAGCGTACTCGCACAGCATTCTAATGACGTGAAGCGGACGCTGCGTAGCCCCCAGTTCCCGCCTGAAACAAGCTCTGAAAGGAGAGTGTGGAGCCGCACGAGACGACCTTGGAGGGCTCTTCTGGGTCTCCTGGCCTTTCAAACAAAGCGGGAATCGCACGCTGTTCGCCCTGAATCACGGACACGCGCGTGACATGGTGAGCTTCGTGATTTGGCGCTTCTTTGCAAGGCCTCGTGGTTAAGCAGACTTCCAAGAATCGCTCCATTGCTCTGATGCGAGGGCAGCCCATCCGGCAGTAACACATGGAGAGGGATAGCTCTGTGAGCGGAGTCTGACCCCCACTCCCCCCCAAAACCATGGCCCAAGCTCATAGATAGATTCTTTACTTAACACGGTGGCCCCAGTAGGGGGATCCTTTCAAATTCCTACTTCCGGGTGTGTATATACAAAGTACAATTATCATAAAGGAAGGCTAATTACAATACATTCAACTTCCGAACCAGAGGAACAGTAGATGGGTCCTGAAAAAACAGACCTAACCTCGGATGCATAAACCTTCAATCTTCAAATACTTATATCATGGCGATCATCAGATGTATTAAAAGCACAACAACAATGCAACAAATTGTACTTATTATTTCAGAGGCTGCCAACCCTCATCTCTGGCCTATCCCGGGCACGGTGCACCCCCTCCCCGAAGGAGCAAATCACTGCCCACTTGTACCTCCACCAGGTGCCACATGGACTTACTGACCTGGGGCGCTCCCCTCATCCCATGCTGTAATACAGGCTAGAAAGTTCTTGTACAAAAGTCTTGTTCCTTGTGCAGACAGTTGCACCCTGTCCTGGTGAAAGTACGCCGCTCCGTCCTGGTGAAAGTACGCCGGTTGCTCCTCTCACCGGTAGATTGACAACAGTCCTGGAACACCTGCGGAAGGATGCCAGCCGAGCCAGTCCATTATTTAGTTTCCTTGCTGAAATGGTCAAGGCCCGTGCTGACCCACCCGATCCCCACTTAGTCTGTGGTAAAATCTGTGACGAAGCTATGAAGCTGGATGTCCAGGTTCATAGCTTGAAGTGACACCACTCCTTCCCTTAACTGCCTCTTCCCCAAGAGAACCAAGTAATTGCCCCTGATGTGAAGAATTGCTAAATCTGGGCCCGGCAATCCGCTTCACCACAACTCCCCATTCCTGGAGCTGCCGCAAGCCCCCCACTCTGACACAACACGCAGTGATCCCTGGACATCTCAGCAGGCCTGGATGCTCCCGGACCATCCTTTCCATCCTCTTGATGAAGGCTGTCCAATGGCCCAAGCCACTCTTCTCGGTGGCTTCCTCTACAGTGACTGGAAACCCAATATGACCTGCACAGGGAAACAGAACTTCACCCATTTGCTGATTTGGCGCATTTGCCCTTCCTTCCCCATAACATGACAAGTGTAGCCGAATGTATCCCTTAAATGCATTGGACACCACCACGCCAGCTTCATCATTTTGTTCCCCTGCCAAACTGATTCCTGCGGCCGTGGTAGTCGCCCCTATTCGGAATGAGTGGAGGGCAAACACTAACCCATCCAGGCCTGACACAGATAGCCCTCTCAAAAATGTTCCTAAATTGAAAGAGGGACATGCTGGACCCATCCCGGTGGAGAAACAAGGGGCCTGAAACCTCCCCCCGTATTGTGAGCAGGTCAGTCAAGTCGGGGACAGGACAGACCCGCACCTTCACTATGCTTATGCAGTGATACCCTTACCCACTTGCCTTCTTGGTCTAGTTTAGACCGCCTGACCCAGAAATGGGCTGTTAACCCTTGCCGATCACCACGTCTGAGCATGCAAAACCCCCAGTACAATCCGTCGTTGACGACGCTACCAGCTCTCCAATCCTGAATGCCCCAAAAAGGCAGTCACAAAGGGCACCCTGAACAAAGTAACCTCATAGCCGTCCCTGCAGATCCCTCCCATACTCTTGACTAGCAGACTCAGTTTAGGAAGGTCCAGGGTCATCCTACCATCTTTCTGTGTCCCTTCCATTTTCCTCCAGCCCGACAAGGCCCTACGAGAAGACGGGCTCTCCACCCCCTGTGGGCCCGCAAACAAAGTGCTGTTTCCTTCCTACTCTGTGCTGTCCCGCTGGACACCCCTTGGACGTGCCGCAGATAGCAGAGAAGTAATCCCTGTGAAAGATTGGCACCAAACCCTGCCCCTTGCAGAACGCCCTGAACTCCCCGAATCCTTTCTCATATAGCGTTTTGTTTTTTGTGGCCAAGGAGGCCTTAATCTTCGGGGCAAGGGTTGGGCACCAGGCCTCCAGAGTATGTCTGGAAATGTGGTCATCCTCGCTTCTGTTCTCGGGAGCCAACGCCGAAACTCCTGCATCTTGAAACGAGATAAAGCATCAGCAGCGTTATTCTACACACCTGGGACATCTCTTGCCTGAAAATGAATTTTGCCCCTAAGGCACCTGTTCCTTTAACAATCTCAATACCATGGGACATGCTGCCCTTTGATTGTTGATGGACATGTATGGGCACAGTCAGCGTGAACATGTTTTAAAACTGGCATATATTGTCGGCAAAGGCATTATGGAAATGCTCCTGTGCACTGTTGGTGAATTTCATCTGTTGCATTAAAACCTATTGCAAATTGTATGGCTTTTTCACCAGTTTTTCACAGAAAGTGTGCTATATATCACACCATTTTAACGTAGGATTCAGAAATATTTCTCGGGGAGGGAGTGACGATTCCCCACCCAAAACCACTGTTGCTAAGGCATATTTGTGGGAAATGTTAACATCCCTCCAATTAACTTAATCACCAGCTGTCAATGGGTGAGTGGCTAGTGGGTGAATGGGCATGCATCTGTGTGTGCAAGGCTGGAGCCCAGGGAAGGGGAATTGTATCATGGAAGTTTTCTTACATGTTTTTCTGGTATTTTTGGGCAAAGCTAACATGATGAATGTTATTACTTGGAGGAGGGTTTGGGGTTGGGGTTAATGGCACATTGGGGCAGGCAGATTGGACATTGTCTTTCTTGGGCATGGCATTTATTACTCATATAAGGGGAAATGCCAGCATGACGTGTGTTCTTCCTTGGGGAGGTTTGGGGCACTTGTGCAGTTAGCAGGTACATTTTTTCTTACCGTGGCATTGTATGTTTTACTGGTATCAAATGCAAAGTCAACATGATGAGTGTTCTTACATATTGGGTGGAGGCATATGTGCAGCCAAACAAGGAAATGGTTCCTTACTGAAGCAGTACTGGCAATTTCTCAAGTCAACATGAATATTCTCACATGGTGGTGCAGTGTTTGGGCAAGTAATTTGTGCAGCAGAAGGTGTTAGGCAAAGTTTGCATGCAGTACCCTCTGGGACCACTACACACAACTTTGACTACAGGTGTAAGCAAAACCAACCTTTGGTATAAGTCTGTACCACACAGTTTTTGGTAGCGAGCTGAGCAGGCAGGCTTATCTCAAGAGGGAATGTGAGCTTGTAAGGGTGTTACATAAAGGTCTACAATGACAAGTATTCAGAAAGACACTTATACTCAAGGTTTCTTGGTAAAAAAATGCATTAATTTATTACACAATCATTTATAAAGCATTCACTAAATGAGGCAACCAATATCGCACAAAAGTATACTACAATACTGATTACTAAGCAGTTGAGCTCCCTTGAAGTAGCAGCAAAATAGTATTGAAGTAGGAGCAAAAAGGCATAAGATAATAAAACGAATATTAGTTATTCTAAAACAGTGCAAATAGTTTGAGTTCACCAGAGGAGTTGATTCAATGCAATAGGTAGGCCAAAGTCAATCGGCTAGTGTCTTGTATAAGTAAAAACAGTTCTGGTATTTAAAACGGAAAAGTCTTTGCCACGGTTCTCAGAAGTAGTTCACAGAAGAAAGGTTCATGTGTCTAGTCGCAAGCTGACTAGGCCTGCAAGTTGTCAAAGTTGTACGCACTTTTGCAGTGAGAGGTAAGTTCCCTCGGTTGGGTTTTCACAGTACCTTATTTTGAAGAAAAGATGCAGCTGAAGACTTCTGTTCTTGGCAGTTCCTGTAGATCTCGCTGTTCCTGAGCCTCAGTCGTGGGGACAAGAGGGAGGACATTAGGGGACTCCTGCACTGCACAAGGACTAGTCATAAAGCTGGCAAATCTTTGATTCCTGTTGCTGTTCTTCAAGCACACAAGCTGGTGTCCTCACTGGTTAATCCTAACCGGCTCCGAGAAGGATATCAAGGTGGCTTACGAGTTGATTGGTCCCACCAACTCAAAGAAAGAAGTCGTCCTTGAAGGGGCTTCTATGTCAAGATGAACTTGGCGATTCGAACCTGCAGCAGGGCTCCACCGGGCAAACCAACGGTCCAGTAGTTGCAGCAGCCGTCCTCTTCCAGCTCGTCTTCGGTTCTTTCGTTCCAGTGGTCGACTCTGCCTTCCAAGCCAAGAGACTCGCCTTTTAAACATTTTTCTCCCATTATTCCAGCCTAGTTGCCACTCACCCAGTAGGGTGGCTGTCCTTGCCGGACAGACAGTCAGCCAGCCAATTACGCCACAGTGCATTTGGGTCTCCTAGGAGACTAAGCACAGGGGGTTTTGGGCATCTCCTTCACTTCCTGCCCACCACAGACACTCGGGCAACAGAGGCGGTCTACAGTTCTGAAGCTTGCCAAAGGCATAGAAACAAAGGGAACAAACTTGGTTTGGCGCGCAGCGACAAACTCTAGAAGGACCTTTCCAAAAAGAAATGGTGAAAAAAAAAAAGACCGGGACCTGTTTAAACAAAGGGGGCTTAAGCGCCATCTTGAAAAACATGGCTCCCGCGATTTTTAGCTACCCGTTTAAGAAAGGGTGTGCTGGGTCTAGGAATTTAAAAAGACTAGTAAAGTCAATTTAACCTTACATTCCTTGGGAAACAGTAATTTATCCAAGAGAAGGTATTTAAACCTTGGGTCAGCCTAAAAAGCTTCCCTGTGTCACTGCACTGAGTGTGCTGTGTAACGCACATGAAAATATGAAGCCTATGGAGTTATCTAAAACCCCATATTCAAAGAACACAAGAGTAAAATACACATCAAAATACATGAGAGAGTGGGGAAACAAGGCTCACACTCCCCTCCCTCCAGGTAAAAAAGTCCTCAAAATCCAGCAAGGTTGCTGGGGGTCTCTAAGGTGAAGGGAATAAGCACATTCATGGGAATTCTCCCTAACAGCAGGAACATGTATTCTTCTTGTGGCAGAAGAGAGAAAAGACAAGAGAATGCTCTTACATGGGGATACTGGCATATACTGGCAGAGCCAGCATGAACATGTTTTCTTATGGTATCATAACTGTGCATAATATTACTGCCCCGCAGAGTTGGCAAATACATTTGGGTGTTATGACTCGGACAGGGGCTGCCCCTTGTTTCTACCCTAGGTAAAATATGTAAAGTTTCATTAAAACACACACTTCCATCTTTCGTCCTAGTGCAGTGCGTGACATTTCCCTGTAGCAGCAAGATCATCATGCGCATTGTGCATGCGTTGACTTAGTGCCCCCGCAGCAGCATGATCATCATGCGCATTGTGCATGCGTTGACCTAGTGGCCCCGCAGCAGCATGATCATCATGCACATTGTGCATGCGTTGACTTAGTGCCCCCGCAGCAGCATGATCATCATGCACATTATGCATGCGTTGACTAAGTGCCCCCGCAGCAGCATGATCATCATTCACATTGTGCATGCGTTGACTTAGTGCCCCCGCAGCAGCATGATCATCATGCGCATTGTGCATGCATTGACTTAGTGCCCTGCAGCAGCATGATCATCATGCGCATTACATGCGTTGACTTAGTGCCCTGCAGCAGCATGATCATCATGCGCATTGTGCATGCATTGACGTAGTGCCCCCGCAGCAGCATGATCATCATGCGCATTGTGCATGCGTTGACGTAGTGCCCCCGCAGCAGCATGATCATCATGCGCATTGTGCATGCGTTGACTTAGTGGCCCCGCAGCAGCATGATCATCATGCGCATTGTGCATGCGTTGACTTAGTGGCCCTGCAGCAGCATGATCATCATGCGCATTGTGCATGCATTGACTTAGTGGCCCTGCAGCAGCATGATCATCATGCGCATTGTGCATGCATGGTGGTCAAGGCATGCCCGGAGTGTGGCGCAGCCTGTGCTTTGTTGACAGGCTTAGGGGGGCCTCCTCAGGATGGTTCGCAAGGGGCACCCCCCATATTGTGTTATGCCACTGATCTCTGGGTGTCCGATAAGCCCACAGAAGGCACACAAGTGTTTAAACTTACAACTGGACCTGGTGCAGGCCCAACAAGTCTCTTTTTTTTACCGCTTGGTTGTGAACCGGTGTGACAAATCAACTTCTGGAGCACCAGGGATTCAGGAATGAATATCAGTTTCTAGACCATCAATCATCCCCATACGTCTAGTACAACAGAAGGGATCCGAACAGATTGGAAACCCAAGCAAATTATAAACCTTGTTGTCCAATTTTGGTAATGTGGACGGAACAGCAGGCTTATCTCCGCCATGTCGTGGATTGTTGGTTAGGTGCAACACAGCGAAAATACAATTAACCAATGATAAAAGGGACTGTCCAGTCAAGGTTGTAGAAAAATATCGACTTTATTATTAACAGACAGTTCTAGCACTACAAAATACAACCAGCCTTGTAAAGGAATGAGGAGGACAGACAGTTTCAAGAAGCAAAAGGGATGCACTCTGGAAACTGACAGGAGGCTAGTCAGTAAAGTAATTAATGGCAATAGTTCAAGGATACCTGGTTTCAGCACAAAGGGAGCAATGGGTCAGAAAACGTCACTAGGGGCTTCGGAGAAGGACTATGGGGACAGAACCACAATGTACCTTGTGCTTGTCGAAGCTCTTGGTGCTCCACAGGGTCGAGTCGGTTTCAGGGAGCTGTGCAGCTTCTGCAACAGAGTTCAAGACAGGAGACAGCTGTGAGTATCAGGCGTCAGGCAGTTCGGCGAATGAGGCTGGACGGACGGCTGCAGGCTGGCCTACACTCGGACGGATTGAGAAACTGCGGCGTAACAGTTGGTGGTGCAGCCGGTTGCATCTCGAGGGGCTTGATTGGCTAGAAAATTTCCTTTAAGACAGACGTCAGTGGATGCTTGTAGATGCACTCCTCCTAGCTTCTTCGCTGGGGTTGTGTTGTCCTGTAAGGCGGACGTTGGTAGATGCCTGACTCCTCCTAGCTTCTTCACTGGGCTTGTGTTGTCCTTTAAGGCGGACGTTGGTAGATGCCTGTCGATGCACTCCTCCTAGCTTCTTCACTGGGCTCGTGTTGTCCTTTAAGGCGGACATTGGTAGATGCCTGTCGATGCACTCCTCCTAGCTTTTTCACTGGGCTCGTGTTGTCCTTTAAGGCGGACGTTGGTAGATGCCTGTCGATGCACTCCTCCTAGCTGCTTCACTGGGCTCATGTTGTCCTTTAAGGCGGACGGCCCAAAGCTGAGGAGAGTGTTTTAGACAGCTGCCTTGACCTTGGTTTGGTTCAGAGACTCTGTCACTTTACACCTAGGAAGCTTGTTGCAGAGCCTAGCAGGGCACGCTGGTTGCTGGCTGGGTACCGGTTCTGGAGCTGATTGGAGGGTCCTCTGGTTTCAGTATCTCCCTCTGTTCCCTCAGAGATCATTAGGGGAGGGATCTTGCTTCCCTCTTTGGAAATCATGGCCTTCCTTCACTGGCAGAAGTTGTAAAGCAGATTGTACCTTCAGCCAGGGTCCAGTTCTGAGTTCTTCTTTTAACTCCTTGCAAAGTCTTGTGATGGTCTGCCCAAAAGAAGGGCTCCACCCTCTTTTAAAGTCAAATGGTCCACAGTGATTGGTGTAGGCTAAACCTACCTTAATGAACCAATCATGGGTCCCCATCAACAATCTCCTGTATGCATAAGGTCATAACCAGAGTGCTTTGCTACAGAAAAGGTAATGGGGTGAACACATGTAATAATACTAAGTCCCACGCATCTTCCTGTCTGTTGTGGATCAAAGGATTTGTATGGTTAATTGAGCTCTCTGTGGTTCCTGATTAAAGCAGCAGGTCTCCCTTGAAGTTGCAGTGAGACCAGATTTTCAGTCGCCGCCAAACCACATACTCGTACCTTCTCAATGGGCTCCCCCTGTCGGATGACTACTGTAAACAGCTGTCCTAGACATGACAGGTCACTGTCCTTGATACTGAGAAGCAGGAGCTGGCTTCGGGTTGACACAGTGCATATCAAAGGTTGTTGGGGTTCTCCTGTCCTTTGTTAGCCTTGTGGCCAGGCCCCCTGTGAGGCTGTTTGAATTAACTCCGATTAGTTTGTGAAGCTTCTACCAACAGCTACCAAAGGGCAGGGCAGATCTACAGAGCCTTTGTTAATTAGGCTGGCCATGGCAAGAGGAAGTTTTTGCCCCCCCCCCCCCCGAGATGCCTTAATGTACTCTTGTCTGTCATATTCCAACTAAACATGACAGGGGGACAGTGCCTGTAGGCTGTGAACACCCAGAGTACACAGGTCTATGTGCATGACATGCGGTGAGCATAGGAAAATGTGTGCAGATTATCCCCACACTTTTTCCATAGGTTGATCTACCATCATTCAATTGTATTTAAAATTTAAAAAAAGCCCAGACTAGTGCACACCCACCGCACGGATGGTCGAAATCCTCACAACCGTACTGAAAGGGTTGCTTAGATTTACCAATCCCTGGCTCCCACTTCTGTTAGTGTGTGGTTTAACCATAGTGCAGCTCACCCAGAAGTCAATATCCCTAGTGCCAGGTCTGCACTTCCCACCTTTGAACTCCTGCCTTACACTTGGGGTGGGGGGGTGATCATGAAGTCTGGATACTGCCAGGTGTTACATGATGCAGGGCTCAGGAGTGGTGTGGAGAGTATCCCCGGGTCAACCCCACAGTACCACATCACCAGAGTCGAGAGGGTTGAAGCACGCTACATGTGGTCCCCTTACATACTGCTTCCCCTTGAAGGCTACATGCAGGAAATCTGGCTACTCCCCATATCGACTGGCCGTGAAGATCCACAGTCCCTTCACCAAAACCCCATAAATATTTTAGTTCTGGGAGTTTTGGTTCTGACAAACACAAAAGTAGAGAACAGTTTTAGCGCATTGCTATGCAGCCGAAGACATTAAAAAGCATTAGGCACGATGCAGGCAGCAGCAGCTCAGGACACGCGGCACAGAGCCCAGCTGCCTATGTGCATGCATGACCCACGTGTGAGTTTCAAGATGGGGGTTGAGCCTTTCATAGGCTGTGTTCGCAGGCGCGCACTCAAAAAATATGAAACGCCTGCAACCATTAGCAGCCTATCACGATGGAGAATCGCAAAAGGGGCACAGACGCAAACACTTACGAGAAGCAAGGCCCGGTGGGGGGGCTCAAGGGCCTGCTGAGAATTGTGCAGACATGATAGCCAGGTTTTACATCACCAAATTGGCACAAAGGGGGTCATTATGAGTGAGGCGGTAAGCATGCTGCTATTAGCGGCATGGCTACCCCCTTACTGGGTACCGGGTCCGGGTTCCTTGAATGAGGAATTACTGGGCCATTCCGACCTTGGAGGGCCCGGTAATTCCCCATTCAAGGAACCCAGACCCTGAACATCCCCATTTCCATTCGAGCCCCCATAGGGCTCAATGGGAATGGGGAGGGTGCTAACAACGGGCCCGTTAGTAACGGGCCTGTTGTTAGCACCCTGGTCTGCTCGCGGGACCCGCTAAGGGCACCTGGTAGTGGGTTCCCACAAGCAGACTCGTAATGGGGCAGTAAGGGGTTGACGGCTCCGGCACCTTTACCGGCGCCATTAACCCCTTACCGCCTCACTCTTAATGACCCCCAAAGTCACTCAAACTGTGAAGAGTGGTGCGAGACTTGTGGACGTGGGCTGGTAAAGATCAGGCAATGGTGGTTGCTTAGCATCTGCGAGGTATACAGAACACTCTAGCAGATTGCCTCGCTATCTTCTAGCGAGGGATAGCCCGGAGGGGGGACTTGTGTGCAGCGGCAATGACAATCAATATCAAGTGTCAGTGGCTCGCCACACGATTGATGGGGGGGGGGGGAAGCAATTTCATAGACTGTTCAGCATGTTCGTATGTAGGCCTTCCCCGCTACCAGTGTGGACATGAGTGGTGCAGAAACTAAAGATTGAAGCAGAATGGTCATACTAAACACGATGTGTGGCGAGGCTCTGATGCTCCAACCTCCTGGTACTGTCCCTGGGGAACCACCTGCCAATCACAGCACACCAGCTTTGCGGATGAGGAAACATCAAGGTCCTTCAACACAGTCCAACCTCCTGGTACTGTTCATGGGGAACCACATGCCAAACACACCACAGCCAGCTTTGCTGATGAGGAAACATCAAGGTCCTTCAACACAGTCCAACCTCCTGGTACTGTTCATGGGGAACCACATGCCAAACACACGACAGCCAGCTTTGCGGATGAGGAAACATCAAGGTCCTTCAACACAGTCCAACCGCCTGGTACTGTTCATGGGGAACCACATGCCAAACACACGACAGCCAGCTTTGCTGATGAGGAAACATCAAGGTCCTTCAACACAGTCCAACCTCCTGGTACTGTTCATGGGGAACCACATGCCAAACACACGACAGCCAGCTTTGCTGATGAGGAAACATCAAGGTCCTTCAACACAGTCCAACCTCCTGGCACTGTCCCTGGGGAACCACATGCCAAACACACGACAGCCAGCTTTGCTGATGAGGAAACATCAAGGTCCTTCAACACAGTCCAACCTCCTGGTACTGTCCCTGGGGAACCACATGCCAAAAACAACAAAGACAGCTTTGCTGATGAGGAAACATCAAGGTCCTTCAACACAGTCCAACCTCCTGGTACTGTCCCTGGGGAACCACATGCCAATCACAGCACACCCGGCTTTGCTGATGAAGAAACTAGAAGGTCCTGCAACACTGTCCAACCTCCCTTAACCTCTCTGGCTGCCTCTTGAGGTCCTATCATGTGGTCAGTGTTGGAGACGTATACCTGCTGCTGGTAAGTTACTCTGATTTACTAGATGTAGTGACACTTGCACTCCTAGTCCCACACTCATTTCCCTCCAGACAATCCACCCTCCTGCTCCCTACCTCTCTATCATGTTATGAGATATGGGTAAGGGAAGGCAGCATGTACGGAATGTGGAGCTGGGATGCATGCAGAGAATTCCACGCCCTGGGCCCCCTTTCCACTTCCCATATGTGTATGTTGCTTCGGTGTGGCATGGACATCACACCAGTCTAGAAGAAGGGGAACTGGCAAGAGTAGCTCAGGACTCAGCATGGCGAGTTACTTGCACCTTCCTTGTTGAGCAATGCACCAAAAGCCGACCATGAGGCAACCACACTTGTGTCCGTGCCCTGGACCTTTGCTGGTGGCAGAGGGGAACTTGGGAGAAGGGGTGAGGCTTGATTGAATTCTGCTGGACAGTGATTTATATGTAACTGCCCTCCCCTCTTCAATGAAGGACTTTGGATTGATGGATCACTCTAGCATCACTCTGAATGGGGATTACAGCACGCCGGGTGAGTAAGGATTGGGAAATCGGTAAGTGCCTGGAATGTGGGAAGCTGTGAAGCCTTCTTTGGTCATAAAGGGGACATTTCTCTATACAGTAATAATAATAATGTTTTTCTTATATAGCTCTACACACCCATAGGTCTCAGGGCACTCAAATACCAGAAGACATTATTATCCCACCGAGTGGTACTCATTTTATCGACCTCGGGTAGGATGAAAGGATGAGTTGACCGTGCCGGAATTCGAACCTGCCACAGCAGGCTGCACACAGATATTGGGGGCAAGCGCTTAGCTCGCTATGCTATCTGACCAACTTTTTGAGGGACTCCAGGTACAGTGAATGGTGAGGTTTTTTGTAGGGAATGGTTGCAGGGCCAGCATCTGCCAGCTTGTAGTGCGGCAATTGTGTTGGCGGGCAGAGATGTCATTTGGCGGTAGCAAGGGGTACCAGCTGGCCATGCCTTTGCCACTACAGACACTTCCCTTGCCACCCCTGGTCCAGGGATTGCAGGGACAGTGGAAAACCAACAGTAAACGGGGCTTTGATGAGAGCACTGTTTACTCCTGGTAGTTTGCTGCCCCGATCCCTCTCCCAACACCTCAGCTGATGTCTAAAGGCTACTGAGAGGCTATGGGAGGGGCTACTGAGAGGCTATGGGAGGGGATATGGGAGGATCTACTGAGAGGCTATGGGAGGGGCTACTGAGAGGCTATGGGAGGGGATATGGGAGGATCTACTGAGAGGCTATGGGAGGGGCTATGGGAGGATCTACTGAGAGGCTATGGGAGGGGATATGGGAGGATCTACTGAGAGGCTATGGGAGGGGCTATGGGAGGATCTACTGAGAGGCAATGGGAGGGGCTACTGAGAGGCTATGGGAGGGGATATGGGAGGATCTACTGAGAGGCTATGGGAGGGGCTACTGAGAGGCTATGGGAGGGGCTATGGCAGGGGCTACTGAGAGGCTATGGGAGGGGCTACTGAGAGGCTATGGGAGGGGATATGGGAGGGGCTACTGAGAGGCTATGTGAGGGGCTACTGAGAGGCTATGGGAGGGGATATGGGAGGATCTACTGAGAGGCTATGGGAGGGGCTACTGAGAGGCTATGGGAGGGGATATGGGAGGATCTACTGAGAGGCTATGGGAGGGGCTACTGAGAGGCTATGGGAGGGGATATGGGAGGATCTACTGAGAGGCTATGGGAGGGGCTACTGAGAGGCTATGGGAGGGGCTATGGCAGGGGCTACTGAGAGGCTATGGGAGGATCTACATGAGGCTATGGGAGGGGCTATGGGGGGATCTACTGAGAGGCTATGGGAGGGGCTACTGAGAGGCTATGGCAGGGGCTACTGAGAGGCTATGGGAGGGGCTATGGGAGGATCTACATGAGGCTATGGGAGGGGCTATGGGAGGATCAACTGAGAGGCTATGGGAGGGGCTACTGAGAGGCTATGGGAGGGGCTATGGCAGGGGCTACTGAGAGGCTATGGGAGGATCTACATGAGGCTATGGGAGGGGCTATGGGAGGATCTACATGAGGCTATGGGAGGGTCTACTGAGAGGCTATTGGAGGGGCTATGGCAGGGGCTACTGAGAGGCTATGGGAGGGGCTACTGAGAGGCTATGGGAGGGGATATGGGAGGATCTACTGAGAAGCTATGGGAGGGGCTACTGAGAGGCTATGGGAGGGGATATGGGAGGATCTACTGAGAGGCTATGGGAGGGGCTACTGAGAGGCTATGGGAGGGGCTATGGCAGGGGCTACTGAGAGGCTATGGGAGGGGCTATTGAGAGGCTATTGGGGGCTATGGGAGGGGCTACTGAGAGGCTATGGGAGGGGCTATTGAGAGGCTATTGGGGGCTATGGGAGGGGCTACTGAGAGGCTATGGAGGGGCAAGGGCTGATAGGTCATCATTTCTACATCCTTGCAGCAGCAGAATGATGTTAATGTGGAGCACGCGGAAGAGGAAAGAGCAGAAGCGAGGGTGAAGCATTGCATGTCGTCGTAACGGGGCGCTCCATCCATGAACCCAAGTCCTCTACCTAGATCCATGCAGAGATGTGGTTGTCGAAGGATTTGAGGGAGCATTTGCCAAGCAAAGCCTTCTGTACTTTGGCTATGCAGACATGTGTGTTGTGGGGGTTGAGGGGGGTGTGTGTTATTTGAATCTATTATACATATGATGGCAGTAACTGGACACCTGAGGCTGTGTCGTACATGCAGTGGCTACTCCTTCAATAGGAGGCATTAATGTAAATTAGATGGCATGACTCGAGAAAATTAGTCTGTGATTGACATATGATGGTAGTAGCTAGATGGATGAGGCTGTTTTTTTACATGTGGTTACTTTCCCTTGAATATAAGGAACTAACTGCTGTTGTTGGGCATTACTGGGGCCTTAGAAACTACACTTTTGGCTCCACTTGCTTCTCAGCTAACCCTCCAGCCCTTCCCTTTCTTTTGACCCGCCTAATCTCTCTCCCTCTCTCTGTCTCTCTCTCTCTTTCTCTCTCTTTCTCTCTCTCTTTCTCTTTCTCTTTCTCTTTCTCTTTCACTTTCTCTCTCTCTCTCTCTCTCTCTTTCTCTCTCTTTCTCTTTCTCTTTCTCTCTCTCTCTTTCTCTTTCTCTCTCTCTCTCCCTCTCTCTGTCTCTCTCTCTCTTTCTCTTTCTCTTTCTCTCTCTCTCTTCCCCCCCAGACCTTCTACACTCCATCGTGTACCTTGACTTTGCTCTATTCCTCATTCTAGTCACTCTTCTCTTTCCATATTCCCATAACCTCCAGCATCAATATGGCGTAACTTCTGCATCACTCTCCAGCCTCCCACCTTCCACCTCCCCCTCTGCACCCGCAGCTCTCCCAGGATCTCCAACTTCATCTACCCCCTCACCTACTGCACAACACCTGCTCCTCTTCCACTTGGCCTCTGGCATGCACAATCCCTCTACAACTCTCCCTACATCACTGACCTCTTCGACTTTCATCACCCCCAACTTTCAATTCTTGCCATCACTTAAACCTGGATCTCCCCTCATGACCTCATGACTATCAGCTCTCTACACTGACACAGGTACCTTCTCCCACCTTCCCCGACCTGTTGGGAAAGGGTGCTGGTGTGTGGTTCCTTATCAAGAAGGCTTTTAACATTGCCCCTCAATACCCATCTGCCATCAACTCTTCCTCTTTTGATTATGCTACTGTTCGACTCCTGCCTCTTACTCCTCTCACTGTTCTGTCGACCCCTTGTCCTTTCAATTCCTTCTTCCCTTTTCCTTGAGTCACTTCCTACTGACATCCCTATTTTCATGCTGTGGCACTTTAACCTCCCCCTGCAGCCCCCCTGCACCCCCCCTGCAGCCCCCTGCCTTGAACTGTACTCCCTCCTATCTGACCACTTCATCTACACCTTCCATCGACCAGCCTACCCACTCTCGTTTGAACTCCTTTAACCTTCTCTTTCTCTCTAATTCACTTTCCTCCTCTGACCTCTCCATTGTCCCCTCTGCCTCTGATCATCTCCAGTGTTCACTTTAACATCTCAGTCCCTCCTTCTTTTGCTCCTCATCTCCTCATCTCCTCTCTCCAATGACTAAGAGAACATTCAGGCAGAGGTCTCTTGCCCCCTTACCGTGATGATGTGCCTCTTCCATTGACTGGGCTTTCCCTGACCCTCGCTATGCACTTATGACTCGCTTTGACCAACACTATCCTGCTCAAACATTCATAGCTTCCTGTCTGTGTCCTCGGCCTTAGGAAACCTCTGAAATTCAGACCCTCAAAACCAACAGAGCTGCCCTGACCTATGATGCTGGCACAAATTACAGACACCTACCCTACAAAAAGTCCTTTGCTGCCCTAACCTCTGCACTCAACACTGTCAAATCCCCATACTTCACAAACCTAATCTCCTCTCTTCCCCATCTACCCTCCCATCTTTGCTCACACCTTCCAAGCCAATATCCATCACCTCTTCACTTACTGCTGATGACTTTGCTCCCTAATTTTCCTCTAATATTTGTGACACTCTCAAAGCCCTCTTCTTTCTCCCTCCCAACCTTCCTGTCATCCACCTCTCCTCCTACCTCTTCTGCTCTTGACTGCTTCTCCCCTACCTCTCCTATTGAATTAGCATTCATCCTTTGCAGTGCCAACCCATCCTGAGCCCCCATCAACCCTTTTTCTCCCCAAATGGTCAAAGACTTGGTCTCATTCACTTGCCCTCATCTCTCTAAGCTCTTTATCCTCTTTCCGCTGGACTCTTGCCTGCCTCCTTCAAATCTGCAACGGTCTTACCCTTATTGTAGAAACCCTCAACTAACCAAAATGTCCCAGCAAACTATCGCCCAGTTTGTCTCCTTCCCCATTATTCAAAGGTCTCTGAGAAGGTGGTCTTCGGCCAGATCACTTAGTACTTTTAGGATAATGGCCGTGAATATCCACTGCAATCTGGCTTCCATAGTTAACACTCCACCCAGACTGCACTTGTGCATGCCTCCAGCTTTCACTATAATGCTCACCATTCCTAACTCTCCTATATAGTACTACGTTGTTTCATCGAAGTTAATTACTCCACTGTAATTCACGCAATGCATTTACTTGGATTTAAGAAAATAATAATGAGGGGTAGCCCCTTATAACCACTTACCCTTCCCAATCCACCCTTATACACTTTCCTCCAAACATACATATTTAAATTACTTCCCATGAAGTAAATGCCTCAAAGTGAATTACCAAGAAGTAATTCACTTTGATGAAACAACTGAACTTTCTATACTCCTGCATTTGAACCTTTCTCCTCAAAGTTTTGACACTGTCAACCACTCCTCTCTTCTTATTCTCCTGGACCTTGGGTTTTGCAAATCTGTTCTTGCCGGATCAGCTCCTACCTGGAAGATCGATCCTTTAAAATCGCTTGGAACTCCCAAACCTCTGACCCCACCCCCTCTACCTCTAGCGTCCCCCAAGGATCAGTCCTTAGACCTCTGCTCTTCACCCACTATACCTCTGCCCTGGGAGTGGCGTTGGCTTTCACTTTATCCTTTTTGCTAATAACACTGAAATTTTATTTTTCTCCTTCACCCCAGCCATTTCAAAACAGATTACGAACCGTCTCACTGCAATGTGTCATTGAATAGCTCTCTGCTATTCAATGACATGCTCAACTCTTAAAAACTGAAGTCTTCTTTCTCCCGGCATCCCATTCCATCTCTAATCTCCTATCTCCTTCCGGCGTGACCTTCTTGCTCCCTCACCCAAGCCTCGCAATCTTGTGGTCGTCTTTGATACTGACCTACGACTGCAACAATTTATCACTAAATCTGCCTCTGCTGCTCGTATTAACCTCCTCAACATTTCGTACATTTGTCCTTTTCTTACTAACCACTCTTCAAAAACTCTAATCTCCACTCTCGTGTTCAGCAAACTTTACTACTGCTCAAGTCTACTCCTTGACCTTCCCCTCTACTCTTTCCTCCTCTAGACAAAGTTCTCAACTTGCACAATCTGCAACCTACCCATATCCTCCCCCATGTCTACGTACCAACAACATGCTGGTTGGATCTCCATGCACAACCGCTCTTCAAGTTCCTTCTCCTAATCGACAGAGCGATCAATGGTCTTGCTCCTAAGTATCTGATTGTGTCTCACTTTACTCATCATCTCGTTCCCACTGATCCTCCTCTGTGCTCAGCCTCACTGTCCCATACCCTCACTGTGCCTCTTCATACATCCCCTCTTGCTCCCTGCTTGCCCCCACTCCACTGGGGCCCACTGCCCATCACAATCAAAGGCCCAACTCTGGATCTCATCAACACTCTGCCTACTCTGCCTACACTTCACTTACTTGCAATAGAGGGAGCTTCCCCTGCCCTCTCCCCGTCCTCCCTTCCTGACCGACCGCTGCCTCCAGTCGCGCTTAATTTACTTTTGTATATTTAAATAGTACACCTCTTTTGTTTGAGGCACTTGGTAAGGTTACCTTTTGTAAGTCACCCATTTTCTTCAGTTTGTTTTTGTTTTGTCGCTGGTATATGTCCCACTTTTTTACACCCACATAAACTTGCTCACCACTTGTTCTCATTTTTCTGATATTGTACAGGCACCCTTGGTGGGAATGCCTCTGCCATCCGTAAATGTGTTATTGCAAGTCATTTCTGTTCCAAATTGACAGCCCTGTTCTTCAAATAAATACAAATACACTTGGCATATGATTGCAGCAACTGGACATGTGAGGCTGTCTTTTGCATGTGGTGGCTATAATAAGCATATTATGCATTTGCTGGACATGGATGACATGTGTAGGGCATTTGAGGCTGCATGTATGGCTTGTGATGGCAGCACCTGTACTTGTGGGGCTGCACCTTACATATGGCGGCTATCCCAGCGATACGTGGCATTCGAAAGCATTTCTGATTAATTGGAGGCTGCCCTTGATATGCCAGGTTGTACCATACATATTGTAAGCATATCAGGCTGTAAATGGCACAGATGGCAATAGTTAGTTGCCATGTGAGGCTGTGTATCTTTGCCATCTTCCTTCACGTCCAACTCCATCCCAAGCAGTCTAAAAGAATCCTGGGTTTTACCCCTTCTTAAAAAACAAACCTTAGACCCATCCATACCGACAAATTACAGACCTATCACCACTGTCCCTTTCCTCCTGAAGATAATCGACAAAGTGGCCTACTTACAATTTCAAGAATACCTTGAGACTAACCAACTATTAGGCTCTCGCCAATCTGGGTTCAGACGGTACGCAGACAGCCCTAATCGACCTTAAAGCCCAAATTGATGAATTTAACGATAAAGGAAACGCAGCTATGCTACTCCTCCTTGACCTGTCGGCGGCTTTTGACTTGGTGCAGTACTATGCAAACACCTTTCAACGGCAGCCCACTTTTCAAGCAAAGCTATAGCTTGGGTCCAATCATTTCTTGATAACAGAAGCATGAGAGTCTTCTCCACGGCAGCATCTGCAGACTCGGTTATAACAACATGTGGTGTCCCCCAAGGTTCATGCGTCTCACCTACCATGAAGAAATTGTTAATATTATTACACCTATGATGACCACTAATACGGGATTGGTCATTTTGGGAGATTTTAACCGTTGGAAAGGTGACAAAAGGGATAAAAAAGCACTGGCCTTAGAAAAA
Organism: Ambystoma mexicanum; assembly: GCF_040938575.1. Lineage (NCBI taxonomy): Eukaryota > Metazoa > Chordata > Amphibia > Caudata > Ambystomatidae > Ambystoma > Ambystoma mexicanum. Next base: position 50,731,950 of record NC_090939.1, read on the forward strand.
AATGCTTAGCAATCACCAAGTTATAATTAAAAATGTGGACCCTACACATAATAAGGGCCACATACTGGATTGGATTGGTATTAATAACACACAGGTTGGAGACATTGTGACTAGACCATGTATTTAGTCTGATCACTTCTTTGTCTCGTGTACATTGAGGCTTCCCGCCCTAGCACACAGAGTGCATGTACCTGCACACACAGTCAAAGCCCGAAATTTTAAAAACATCACCTCGCCTATCTTGGCCAAGTGTATGCAAACCCTGATTACTAAAACAATTGACTCTGATGATCCGGAGATGCTTATAAATAACTATAATCAGGAGATTACTGAAATGCTCGATAAATTTGCACCAATGAAAGACAAACTGGTTAGAGATTTACCAAATCGCCACAAATGGTTCTCCCCTTTCCTGGCAGAACTCAGAGCGAGCAAAAGGCAGGCCAAACACACCTGGCACAAAGATAGATCCACTACTAATCTGTTAGATTGGAAACAGAAAGAGAAACGGTATAAAGCAGAAATTGTTGAGGCTAAGAAAACCTTTTACAACAACCAAATTAGCTTAGCTGGAGAGGAGACAAAGGAACTTTTTCGCCTTTTTAGATCCTGGGAGAAACCCACTGCTTGTTGTCTTCCTATAAAACCGACAGATGATGACTGCGAACGGGTACAGAAGACATTCGCAGACAAACTATTAAAAGCCCAAGACAAAATTAAACTAGAAGCACTAGCAGCCCTGTCGCCTACACAAATGCCTACTCCAGTACTTACCGAGACACATCATACTTGTATAAAATTGCCACAAACTCAGCCAGCTTCTACATCTATACTCCACCAGGTTCTGCTGCAGGTTTTACCTTTAGAGAGTCTACTGCTGCTGATATTTTGAAAATCCTTAAGTCTATGCACCCACTAATTGCCCTGGCGAACTGCTTCCATCCAAACTCATTTTGGAACATAAGGAACTTTTCGCGCCATTTCTTTGTAGATTCGCAAATGCCTCCTTTCGAACAGGTGTCGTTCCTCAATCAATAAAGAATGTAGCAGTTTCACTGCTGCTAAACAAAAAAGTGGGCCTTGATCCCTCTGACGCAGCAAACCTAAGGCCAATCACCAACACCCTGTTCTTCCTTAAGCTAATAGACAAGATAGCAACTATCGAGCTACAGGCCCACGTCCAGATGGCTGGCATCTTACATGTTAAGCAGTCAGGGTTTAGAAGCCATCATGGCACAGAGAGTGCGCTTCTGGACCTGCAGACATATATGCTCTCTAGACTGGAAGATAGCAAGTCAGGGCTGCTGATGTTGTTGGATTTATCAGCAGCCTTCGACTTGCTAGACCACAAAATCTTGCTTGACAGAATGCAGACTGTTGGGGGCCTCTCCGATAATGCCACAGCCTGGTTGAGAGCATTCCTGGAGGGTCGTCGGTCACCGGTGCATTGGGGGGACAGTTCCTCTGGGTCACAAATCATAACGTGTGGAGTACCCCAGGGGGCATGTCTTTCCCCACTGTTATTTAACATCTACATTTTTCCTCTCTGTTACGAATTAGATCTTTTCCAGACCTTTTTTTGTAACTGTGCCAATGACTTCCAGTTGGTCCTCAACATTACTGGCGATTATGACACAGATCAATTTACAGTAAATGCGGTTTATCAACGGATAAAACAGTGGATGTCCACTAACTGGCTGTGTCTGAACGCTACAAAGGCGGAGCTCATGATCTTTGGCCCACGTCAGGCACAAATCAAGTTGGGCCAGGAGTATACTGGTTTTAGGATAGATGGTACTTTCATCAACGCCGTGCAGAAAGTAAAAACCTTGGGCACATTCATGGAAAACAGTTTAGATTGCAAAGCACATGTTGCAGCCATTACCACTAGCACTAATTATCATCTTAAAGTGCTCAGACAAGCTGCACCGCTAGTCTCGGTTGAAAACCGTATTAAACTCGCGAGAGCTGTCATTTTACCATGTGTAGATTACTGCAACGCACTTCTAGGCGGTGCAGGTAAAGCAGAAATCCAGGAGTTACAAAAAATACAAAACAAAGCTATTCGCATCATTTTTCAAATGAAGCGCTCAGAACCCACTAATGCAGCTAGAAAAAAATTGCATTGGCTTCCTGTGGAAAGCAGAATTCAATTTAAACTGATAACTATATGCCATAAATGCATCTTTGGTAGTGCTCCTGCTTACCTTAAGGATGTCATTAGCATTTACCAGCCTAAAAGAAACCTCAGGTCGGCTGAAGGCTATCTTTTGGTACAGCACCGGGTGAAACGCTCTCGAGGCTCTGGAAGGGCCTTTCACACCCAGGGAGCTAAGGCATGGAATGCACTGCCTGCATCCCTGCGCAAGACAACAGATCTTCTTGCCTTCCAAAAAAAATTAAAAATGCATCTTTTTAATTAGAGTAAACTCCTGCAGGAGTCTTTTTGCTCACTGTACTCTGTTCTCTCGGCGCCTGGATCCTTATGGGCTTTGGCGCGGTACAAGCACAATAACAATAACACCATGTATAATATCTTCACTAAGCCCTTATTTGACAAATTGGACAGGCTGGGTGTCACCTACACAAATTACGCTGATGACACCCAGATCCTTATCCCCCTTACAGGCAATTTCACGTCAGATACAGCCTTAGTGAATGAGAGACACATCCTCATTCAGGCATGAAAAAAACTCAATGACAACTATAGTGCTTTCAGTATCGATGGCAATATAATTACAGTGGCCAAAGAAGTGAAGACACTAGGCTTCTATCTGGATTCCACACACTCCCTAAAAAAACAAGTAAACTCCTTGGCCTCTTCCACCGCTTATACGGGCAAACCTATCAAAGCATGCAGACCCTTCCTCTCACCAGCGAGCTGTATCGTTCTAGCCAATGCCCTTATCCTCTCCAAATTGGACTACTGCAACGCACTCTATGCAGGAGCCAATAAATATATCACCAACAAACTACAAACACTGCAAAACAATGCGCTCAGAACGGCTCTGAACCTCCCCCCTAGAGAGCACATATCTAATACTAGAAGAAATCACAACTGGCTAAAAATCGCAGACCGGATCCTCTTCAAAATGGTTACTCTAACCTTCAAATGCCTAAACAATGCAGCTCCACCATACCTGAAGGAAAGAATTACTAGGAAACTATCTTCACGACCAACCAGAACAGCTAACTCCTTCTGTCTCCAAACTCCCAGATTCTGCCTACAAAAAACAGGTGGCAACAGTTTCCCCGTAAAAGCTGCCCAGCTCTGGAAAGCTCTGCCACTCGGGTTAAGAAGGGAGCAATTATATAACGGCTTCAGGCGCAACACCCGTACCTGGCTACGCCACAATGATCACTAACCTTTTGCCATACACGCTCGCCCTCACCACCTCCCACTCGGGCATAAGCGAATCAATAACTCTAATCTCTGTGTTTTTGTATATATCTGTATTCTTGTAAATTGTAATTATATATACATGTATATGTCTCATCTATAACGAATGTATCTGTAACGAAGCTATAAGTAATCTCGGTACGCTGTGCGCCCAGCTACCCAAGGGTTTGGGCGCCCTACAAATAAACATCTGAAGACATGCCATGCATGAGATGGCAGGATCTGCATATAGGAGGCTACACTTGGCCTAGTCTGGCAGCCCCTGTGAATGTGGGGGCTGTACTTGGCATATACGTGCCCTTTGAACCTATAACTGTGATACTAAAGCACCAGCTGGGCATACGATCCTTTATATCGGCTGCATTGCTGCCCGTGATGCCATCAGGTGTATTTCCGGTAGTGGCATAGAGTCATCACATGTGTGATATCCTTCCACCACACTTGGCATTTTGGTGAATTGGCATCCCTGTTGGCTGGGATATTGGTAGCACGCACTGGCAAAGTCAATGATTTTTGGGGCTTTTGTGTTGGCACGGGGGTCTGCATTTTCCAGGTGCTTGGATAATGGTACTAACTGACCATAAGATGAAACTGCTGGCAAATGGGCTGAATGCCTGGGTATAGTAAAGAGGTAACTGGGAAATACCTGTACAAGTGCCAGCACTGTTACTTAACAGGCATTCAGTGCACGGAACAGATGCATGGTCTTTAACATTCAAATGGCTGAAGGCACACTTGGTTAAAACATTATTATTACATGAGGGGGTGGGTTAGGGGGTCCGACGGGGATGGGTAAGCACTGGCAGTGAATTAGGGACTGGCATGGCTTTGGGTAGGAACATATCAAACACCCACGGGTTGTGTGTCCTCCCTTACATCTCGTCTCATCTCTCGCCTATCTTCACTTTCCTTGTAAATAGTTTTCGCTTCTTAGCAGCACTTTTACGCCAAAACTAACACTAGCTCTGTGGTCCTTTTTGGGTGGGAGTACATGTAAGCATCTAGGTTTCCGCTTGTGTTCTCGAGCACAGGTGCGGAGTACATGGGGCAGAGGGTGCAGTTGCCCCTGTGCTCATTGAACCACGGGGCAGGAGTGTATTTTTGCCCCTGTAGCCAGGGCATCTGGCTACTCTCCTGCTGAGGGTATAGGGGGCGTAAGGCTTAACAAATGCTGTATCTTCAAAGGTCGGAAGGTTACCTCATCACTTGAGCCATGATTGGGGTTGGGCGGGGAAGGGGCGGATAGGCCAAAGCTGTTTGCGGGCTTGGGATAAGTAGGGTTATCCTAAAGCAGATTGCTGCAAGGACAGCTCAGCAGGTTAGGCGACTGTTGCTGAGATATATGTTTACACCTGCCTATGAATCCCCAGGCTTTTTCCCAACTCCTGCTGCGGTTAACTTTGCCATGAAATGTCTTCTTTTTACCTAGGGATAGGTTTGGCTTAATGACTTAGCTCGGTATGGGAATTTCTGCTCTGTGCTGCTAAAGTTGGCCCCCATGCTTGAGCGACCATTTTGGATTTCAGTTGGAAGAAGGCTTTGCGGTTATTGTAGTTGAGGCGGTGCAGGGGCTGAGTGTTGAGAACGGTTGAGACTGTGGTAAGTGCTGTGTGTGGAGATGGGCCCCGCATTGGCCTCCTCTGCGGCAAGTGCTGTGTGTGTGGAGATGGGCCCCGCACTGGCCTCCTCTGCAGCAAGGGCTGTGTGTGTGGAGAGGGGCCCCACACTGGCCTCCTCTGTAGCAAGTGCTGTGTGTGGAGTGCTGTGTGTGGAGATGGGCCCCGCACTGGCCTCCTGTAGCACGTGCTGCGTGTGGAGATGGGCCCCACACTGGCCTCCTCTGCAGCAAGGGCTGTGTGTGGATGGGCCCCGAACTGCCCTCCTCTGCAGCAAGGGCTGTGTGTGGAGAGGGGCCCTGCACTGGCCTCCTCTGTAGCAAGTGCTGTGTGTGGAGATGGGCCCCCGCACTGGCCTCCTCTGCAGCAAGGGCTGTATGTGGAGATGGGCCCCGCAGTGGCCTCCTCTGTAGCAAGTGCTGTGTGTGGAGATGGGCCCCCGCACTGGCCTCCTTTTGTAGCAAGTGCTGTGTGTAGAGATGGGCCCCACACTGGCCTCCTCTGTAGCAAGTGCTGTGTGTGGAGATGGGCCCCCTCACTGGCCTCCTCTGTAGCAAGTGCTGTGTGTGGAGATGGGCCCCCTCACTGGCCTCCTCTGTAGCAAGTGCTGTGTGTGGAGATGGGCCCCCTCACTGGCCTCCTCTGTAGCAAGTGCTGTGTGTGGAGATGGGCACCCGCACTGGCCTCCTCTGTAGCAAGTGGTGTGTGTGGAGATGGGCCCTGCACTGGCCTCCTCTGTAGCAAGTGCTGTGTGTGGAGATGGGCCTCGCACTGGCCTCCTCTGTAGCAAGGACTGTGTGTGTGGAGATGGGCCCCGCACTGGCCTCCTCTGTAGCAAGGACTGTGTGTGTGGAGATGGGCCCCGCACTGGCCTCCTCTGTAGCAAGTGCTGCGTGTGGAGATGGGCCCCGCACCGGCCTCCTCTGTAGTAAGGGCTGTGTGTGTGGAGATGGGCCCCGCACTGGCCTCCTCTGTAGCAAGTGCTGCGTGTGGAGATGGGCCCCGCACTGGCCTCCTCTGTAGCAAGTGCTGCGTGTGGAGATGGGCCCCGCACTGGCCTCCTCTGTAGAAAGTTCTGCGTGTGGAGATGGGCCCCGCACCACGCACTGGCCTCCTCTGTAGCAAGTGCTGCGTGTGGAGATGGGCCCCGCACTGGCCTCCTCTGTAGCAAGTTCTGTGTGTGGAGATGGGCCCCGCACCGGCCTCCTCTGTAGCAAGGGCTGTGTGTGGAGATGGGCCCTGCACTGGCCTCCTCTGTAGCAAGGGCTGTGTGTGTGGAGATGGGCCCCGCACCAGCCTCCTCTGTAGCAAGTGCTGCGTGTGGAGATGGGCCCCGCACCGGCCTCCTCTGTAGCAAGGGCTGCGTGTGGAGATGGGCCCCGCACCGGCCTCCTCTGTAGCAAGGGCTGCGTGTGGAGATGGGCCCCGCACCGGCCTCCTCTGTAGCAAGGGCTGCGTGTGGAGATGGGCCCCGCACCGGCCTCCTCTGTAGCAAGGGCTGTGTGTGTGGAGATGGAGCCCGCACCGGCCTCCTCTGTAGCAAGTGCTGCGTGTGGAGATGGAGCCCGCACCGGCCTCCTCTGTAGCAAGGGCTGTGCGTGTGGAGATGGAGCCCGCACCGGCCTCCTCTGTAGCAAGGGCTGTGCGTGTGGAGATGGGCCCCGCACCGGCCTCCTCTGTAGCAAGTGCTGCGTGTGGAGATGGGCCCCGCACCGGCCTCCTCTGTAGCAAGGGCTGTGTGTGTGGAGATGGGCCCCGCACCAGCCTCCTCTGTAGCAAGTGCTGCGTGTGGAGATGGGCCCCGCACCGGCCTCCTCTGTAGCAAGGGCTGCGTGTGGAGATGGGCCCCGCACCGGCCTCCTCTGTAGCAAGGGCTGCGTGTGGAGATGGGCCCCGCACCGGCCTCCTCTGTAGCAAGGGCTGCGTGTGGAGATGGGCCCCGCACCGGCCTCCTCTGTAGCAAGGGCTGTGTGTGTGGAGATGGAGCCCGCACCGGCCTCCTCTGTAGCAAGTGCTGCGTGTGGAGATGGAGCCCGCACCGGCCTCCTCTGTAGCAAGGGCTGTGCGTGTGGAGATGGAGCCCGCACCGGCCTCCTCTGTAGCAAGGGCTGTGCGTGTGGAGATGGGCCCCGCACCGGCCTCCTCTGTAGCAAGTGCTGCGTGTGGAGATGGGCCCCGCACCGGCCTCCTCTGTAGCAAGGGCTGTGTGTGTGGAGATGGGCCCCGCACCAGCCTCCTCTGTAGCAAGTGCTGCGTGTGGAGATGGGCCCCGCACCGGCCTCCTCTGTGACGCCAATGGCGCTTTTTTTCCCTGGTGTGAAGCAGCGCGAGCTCTCGGGCGCAGGACACGTGACACATTACGCCATGGACGGCATCAGGTTAAGACATCCGGCGAGGAGGGCCTAATCACATGTGACGGCTGTGTCAGAAGCACGCGCCCAGCCCCCACACGCCACTCCCCTTCGCTGATGGAGTGGCTGCAGGCCTTGTGATGGTATTGGGGGCTAATGCCAAGCGGATGTGCCTGCGCTCCAGATGCGGCGCTCTCTGCGCTGCTCTTTTCATGTCGCCTCCCAAAAGATCTGGCAAAAACAAATCACTCGGGCCTTTCTTTCAAGTGGCCTGTGCCGGCCTAGGGGGCTGAGAACGTGGGCACATAGCAGGGCGACCCCCACTCTGCACCCCCCACCCCCCTGCATAATAATAAAGCAATGAGACCATAATCCACACAGAAACAGTTGCAATGTTTGGAAACATTAGATCACAGTTTATTGGAGCACAGAAATCGAGGCGTTCCAAGCCTCATAGTAAACAAGATAAGAGCCAAGAGGTGACCCCTGCCACTCCCCGTTTGCCATCCGCTTCTGGTTTCCATGACTGCCAGTCAGTCTTTCTCGGGACCACTGACTTCAGGTGACGGAGTCTCGGCTGTCCCCAAGGGTAGTCCGTGCCCGTCAACCAGCTTTGTCTCGAGTGCAGCCATATCTGAACCTCTCGTGACCGCAACCACAGTGTCAAAGTTCTCCTCTCCGGCTAGGACCGCCCCCCAAATCCGCCTGCGACAGAAAAAAGATCTTAGCACAATGCATTCAATCATTTTCGTCAAACATTTCTCATATGACATGCTTACCATTAATAGTCCAAATTAAACTACATGACCGGAAACGGAAAGGTTATCCATAAAGTTATTCACAAATCTCTAGCACCGGAACTGAAAGGGAAAAATGATATCTGACCATGAACTACATGCATTCTACCAATCCCACATTCTTCCTAGCACACAATGGAACCCCATAGGCACCTACCAGTCTCTGGGTCAATACCTCCACCTGTACCCACTGCAGGTGCAGCAAAAAGGGAGAGGGAGGGTGGGACTTAAAGCGGGTGGTAAGCGCTCCCAAGGCCCGAGACTAGAGGGTGCAGTGTATGTGGACCTGGAGGTGGGAGGGGGCAGCAGAGAGGCAGCCCGCTATGTGGATTTCCAAACGCGCATCTATGGTGCAATGTTTCTAACCTGTTGATGTCAGTCAGTCTTTTGATTAATGAAATGAGCCCCAAGCTACTTAGTCATTCAAACAAACAACTCTTTTATCACCAACATTTTTGTTAAATATAAAGATCTATGGTCAACTAATGGTTCCCAAGATGCTCTTTGATTTTATGCAAAGCAGGCTAGAAACCTGGGTATTTTTCCCTTTCTCCTTTCACATAGGGGTATTTGGCAGAGTATGTTTGTTTGTTTATTCTTTATATTGCGCGCCAGACCTGATGGTATGAGGGCGCAGGAGCAGTGAGGTTATTCACAGTGCTGTACAGTAATTTACAGTGTGTACATAGATTAATGCAAATGCGATGGATACAGTGATATACAGTTTACAAGTATACATATTTACATAGTATACATAGGGTAGGCAAGGTAAGTTATCGGTCGTTGTCCTTTATCCACTGAATGTACTTGCGTCTAAAGTGGGCGTAGGTTTGAGGTGTCCTTAAGGAAGGTGGCAGGGAGTTCCAGTGCTGGGCTGCTTTCACCTGGAAGCTGTTACCACCCGTTTTGGTTCGTTTGAACCTGGGAACTGTGAGCAAGTTGGCATTGGCTGTTCTGATGGGTCGGTTAGGGGTGTATCTTTTTATTCTGTCGGCTACGTAACGGGCGGGGTGCATTGTTGAGGCATTTATGAGTTAAGGAGGCTACTTTGTGCAAGATTTTGTCGGTGGTGGTGAGCCAATTATGGGCTCTCCTGATGTTGGAAATGTGTTCTCTCCTGGAGATACTAAGCACTGCTCTGAGAGCATTGTTTTGCAGAGTCTGGATTTTATTTGTGACATATTTGTTGGCTCCTACGTAAAGGACGTTACAATAGTCCAGGTTTGATAGTCTAAGGGCTATGGCTAAGGTGGTGCAGCTCTAGGTGGATAGGAAAGGTATGATGAGTCTATCAGGCTGTCCATCTAGGAATACCCTTTTAACAGAAAATAATGTATATGGTTATTCTAGGTTTTAATGAGGTGTTGTGCTGACTCCGATGACCGTAACCTTATTATAGCTAAAATATATACTGGATCTGATTTTTAGAAATTAACACTGTAAAATATTAAAATGGGCAATTTAAAATGTTATTACAATGAAATACTTTCAATTTTTTTTGCATTCACAGACCCTCTCAAGAGATCTGTTAGTTTTACTCTTGCTGCACAGCGGTCTACTCTAGCAAACACAGGGCTTTAAGTGGGCTGGGGCTAGCCAGGGCTGAGCCTTAAGAGGCTCAGGAATATCGTTCTCAGATGGGGCACTTGCCGGGGCTCACTAATCTCCCCTGGAAGTCCCAGCCACTACAGAGCAAGGATTTTATTTCTAAATCCTGAAGTTCTCGCTCATGTGCGAGGATCTACAGCTTCTACACAGCCTGATCACTAAGTCACAACCAACCAGGATCTACAGTGTAAAGGACCGGAGGGGGGGCGGAGTTGTCTGTACTCTCTATATGGGAAAGGATAGGCACAGAGGACCCCAGCTAAGATTCTCCATTCGGTAGCTATGGTCGAGCAATCAAGGCCTAGCTTCTCAGGAGGTGATGCGGGCTGGTTCTTAAGTACAGTGTAGTCCCCAAGCACCCACAAAGGAATGTCCACACACTGTATTAGTGAAAACACAGTCTTTATATAATTAAGGTTCAAGGTTATATACACAATCACAATACCTCACTTTGTGCCCAGTTAATCTACAATGGCAAATATATACAGCTCTAAGTGGTACCACAATTATTATCAAATTTCATTAAAGTGCATCAACTGTACTCTGGTCAAATGTCACACAAATCAATTAATAAAGGTAACCAACAATAGACATAGGAGGAACGCAGTTGTTTAGAACAATTGGCAGAATACTGGCCCCTACCACTAGACACAGTTCTGTGTGGAGATCCCCCACCTGGGCAACCTATAAAATAAAGATACACTACAAGCCCAGCCCATATATTGTTCAATAAGTCTTATTTCTTTCTACAATGTTTCTACCACCCCAATGTACCAGGAATAGCAGAGTTTGACGACGGGTCGTCGACGGATCCTTCTCGAGCGGCTCCCTTTAAAGCAGGAGCCACGGATCGTCGAAATCTTAGGAAGAAAAGGGTGAACAATGACAGTGAGGCAGCAGCTTCGGTCCTGGCGGTGCTCGTCGACATCCTGCAAGGAAGAGGCATGCGGGGCACCTCAATGTTGCTAGTTTAGGACCGCAAAGAGTTTGTGAAGAACTGTGGCCCAGCAAGGGTGTCGAGTCGTCCGGCATCTGTACAGTTTTGGGTGGCGGGAAACCCACTGGCGGATGCTCCTCGGCGCGTTGACAGCCTGGCCTTCTCCGGCGGGATAAGGCAGTCGGCGGTGCGGATCTGCACGTCCGGGAATCAAATGTCTTAATCAATGGAGCGTTGCGGCTCCAGTCGTCGACAGCACAGCGTCAAGCAGTCCCCTCTTCTGGGCAACTAACTTCGACGGGCCTCCAGCGGTTATAGCAAACCTGCGAACCCTGGTCGACGAAGGTGGATGACTGTCCGGTGCTTTTCTTCATTTCTCGTCGGCGGTCCCCGTCTCCGGCTGACAGTCTTTCGTAGGCAGACTTCCAGGGCGCTTCGGCGAAGGTTAGCAGTGCACGATGGTCGCTCGTAGCTCGGGAAGAGGGCGCCTAACCAGGTCCTCTCTGGATCAGGTCTTGAAGACACAGCAGCTTTCAGATCGACGAAGTAGAGCAGCAGCAATTCTTCTCTTCCAGCAGGGCTTCAAGGTTAAGCTTCAGTTTCAATGTCAGTTTCAACTCCAGCTTCTGAAAGAATTCTAGCAGTGAGAGGCCCCCAGATATACTAGTTGATCTCCCTTTCATTCTGCTGGGTCACACTCAGGCAACCAATCACTCAGAAGGGCATTCAGGCAGTCAGTCAGCCAATCAGGCGCCCGGTGCATTCAGGCCATTCTTCTGCATCCAGACACTCACAACACAGAATGTGGATTTGGAAAAGCACTCTGCCATTCAGCACTCCACACTGCATCCATACCAGCTTCGGGCAGGGCTGTCTCAGTCATTGTGTCAAACACCAGATACTAGACATCCACAACACAGAATGCGTATTTGTCACACTCCATTCACCCAGGTCCCACCCACGGGGTGAACCCACAACATACGGTCGTTGTGAAGGCTCAAGCCAGTCTGGTTGGCACTTCCCCGCACTAACATATATGGAGCTTCCACCCAACAGCCAGTCAGGAGGAAGGGACAGAGTCAGGGCTTCCTGGGACTTCGGGAAGATCAAGGTAACAGGCGATGGAAGGCCCCCCCGTGGCTTCTTGTGTCCATCAGGAATCTACTGATTCCAATGACATGGCCTGAGTGCCATTAGGGTATCCCATGGGTCTGTACACCAAACCAAAAGAGAGAGCTGCACCGCCAGGAGTCCCACATGAAGTCCTGCGTGGATAACTCGGCAGAACACGCAATAAAGGACAAGGATACGGAGGCCCTGTCCCTCCGATGCATTTCCAGCATCACACACAGCATCTACACAACCTCATCACTGAGTCACAACCAACCAGGAGCTACAGCATCTACACAACGTGATCACCAAAACACAACCAACCAGGATCTACAGTATCTGCTCAACCTGATCACTGAGTCAGAAACGGCCAGGATCTACAGAAACTACACAATGTGATCACCAAAACACAACAAACCAGGGTGTACAGCATCTGCACAACCTCATCACTGAGTCACAAACGGCCAGGATCTACAGCATCTACAGATCCTGATCACTATTTATTTATTTATTTGCATTTGTTGAGCGCACAGCAGACCGAAGGCATCGTGGCGCTTGTTACAGTGTTGCTTATACTTAGTTACATACAATTCAGGTCCGTAGGTGTTACATTGGACGCAGTTATTATTACATACATACATTGAATGGCAGGTGGTTGGGAGCGAGTGGTTAGTTGAAGAGGGCAGTTTTCAGTGTTTTGCGGAAGGAGAGGAGAGATGTTTCCGCTCTGAGGTCAGTGGGGAGGGAATTCCCCAGCTTAGGTGCGAGGAAGGGGAAGCCTATACCTCCTGCCTTGGTCCTATTGATGCGAGGTATAGTGAGTTGATTGGTGTATTGTTGTCTGGTTGGTCTGGTGGATTGAGATCTGTATAATGTGTCAGATACATATGAAGGTGCTGTGGAGTTGATACATTTGTGAGTGGTGGTGAGAATTTTGAAGGAAATGCGGTCCTTGACTGGGAGCCAGTTTACTGTCTTCCTGGCTTGTGTGATATGGTCTCTTTTTGGTATGCTGAGAGCTGTTTTAAGGGCGTTGTTCACCTCATCACTGAGTCACAAATAGCCAGGATTTACAGCATCTGTAAAACATCATCACAGAGTCACAATCGGCTAGGATCTACAGTATCTACATAACCTCATCACTGAGTCACAAACGGCCAGGACTTACAGCATCTACAGAGCCTGATCACTAAGTCACAACCAACCAGGATCTACGGCATCTACACAACGTGATCACCAAAACACAACCAAACATGATCTACAGCATCTACACAACCTCATCACTAAGTCACAACAACCAGGATCTACAGCATCTACACAACCTCATCACTGAGTCACAAATGGACAGGACCTACAGCATCTACACAAAGTGAACACTGAGTAACAAACAGCCAGGATCTATAGCATCTACACAACTTGATCACTAAGTCACAACCGGCCAGGATCCCAGTGTCATTGGGCTAGTTCCTGTTCTTCTTTCCCAAATTTCGAAATCCACTTCTGCCATGTTGCAGATTGGTCATCTGCAGCCGGCCCCATCCCATGGATCTCACCACTCGACTCCACGAAGACAATGATGACTGTTTCGGATGCTACCTGAACATGCACCTGCATCTTGCTATTTTGGTGAACATCTTCCACTCATGAGCGCTCATGTTGTCTCATTTGCTTTCTTCTCCATGCCATCCCAGAAACAATTCCCAGCGACATGTCCTTGTTTTTAATTTCTCTTACTTTCTGCATATTACAGTGAAGGCGCCATGCAATTGCACTAGTGTTTTTCAAAATATCCAAATAATAAAATAAATCTGAAATGCCTCACATGCCTAGGTGCTGCTTTTATATGGCAGATGTAGCCTCAAATGCCAAAGTTACACTCGGAGTTCAGATGCTGCCACCATGTGCCAAGTGCAGCCTCTGGTGGGAGGGTGCACTTATCATATGCTCGGGAACAGCCACTGGATACCCCTGAGCAAACGTAGTCTGTTCATGATAAATGAAGCTGCTTTGGGACCATGAGGCTTAGCCTGTACACTATAGCCTGATGGCCTCATGCCCACTCTCAACCTTGTGCCAAATGCAGACTCCATTCACTCGTCCCTGTTCCACCCCGCCTACCCCTTACACAGGTACTCACTTTCTTTCCAACACCTACCTAACTCTTCTCTGGGTGGAGGAAGTATTAACTCCCACCCACTTTTCTGTCTCCCAACTACTTTATATGAGGTTGCTGATGGGTTAAGGGAGAAGCAAGTGGTCAAAGTGTGGGGCAAGGCGGGAAGATAGCAATTTCTATTCCCAGCAACCATCCAGGGATGTCCCTGCCCGTAGAGTTTGGGTGTAGTGACCTAAATGCTATTTCTCACTAATCTATAAATTCAGTCTCACTTTTCTCCTCTTGAATGTATGCATCTTGTGGTTCTCAGGGGGCAGTGAGATTGTAGGATAACTGCAGGGCGTAGCACAGTGTTTTATGTTTGTACACGTTAAGGGCGCTGGGTGCCTGATTTAAAGAGGAAGATTCCCCTGAGTCGTTAGGACTATGAGAACGTGCTTAGTAATCAGATCATTCTTTTACAGACTCGCCATGGATTTATGTTAATGTGCTGGTTCTTTTTTGATGGTGCCAAAATGCTGATGGTTCTATGTTCATTCTTTGACCGAATTTTGTTTTCATTATTTTTTAATTTGGGGGCGTTCCCCAAACCCCCCTATTATTTATCCCTATACACCATCCCACCCTACCCCTTATATGCCCTCCCCTCCCACGCCCCATATTTTTCGATGTTTCAGCAAACATTTTTCTGCAAAAATTGCTGCAAAACAATAAAAAGGGGGGATGAATGAACATCGTACCAATGCTGACTATGGAATTCATGATTTTGGTTATTTTTTTGGTATCCCCCTTGAACCACACAGTGGTGTAAAATATAGCCCCTGAATTTCAGAGATAAACAGGCTAGGCCAGGCCAATATTTAAGAGTGAAGCTGGCTGGTGCTATCCATTGGAAAAGGCAGGCCAGGCCAAAACACTTATTTTCCCGATTTAAGGCCTAGTGACATGGAAGGAAACGGGCCTAGTTAAATTCTACTGCAATGGACAAGTGGTCAGTGGAGAAAGGCACTTATTTTTCATAAATAAACTGACAGTTAAATGGTCAATAATGGCCTATGCATGGACAATACCGAAGGGATACTCCGGCCTTTCAACTGTTATATTAAAGAAATACATTGCACATGGACAGATTTAAAAACTGCAGCAGTGCACATGAGATGAAAAGAAATAGCTTTGCATTTGGAAGCTAAAATGGAGGAATAATGCCTTTGCAATTCAGAAATAAAGTGAAGGACAGATTACATTCAACAGGAGGAAAGAGACATTAATTCCATCATATAAAATGACAGCATGGAGAAAGAAGGGCCTATTTCATTTGGTGTAGATTTGAATACTGCTTCCTTATGTAACTATGGACTATCTGTGTGGATAGAGTGAACTTATTTCTGTTTATACAGTATGTACGAAAAGATTATACTGTGCCTTTCAAATGTAAATATGCTAAATGGAATATGCTAGCCTTTCAGAATGGTAAATTGCCCCTTGTTTTTCCTGCTAAGCTGAAATCCCCCACTGAACTGTGAACAGACTAAGTGTGTCTGGATCCTGACCTCGCAGCCCGTTGGTTTGATGCACACCAAGGAAACCGGTCTGACTGTCAATGTAAAATGCTAAGATACACAAAGAAGTAGACTGAATTTATTGGAGTTGCTGATAACATGTCCTGCAGAAGTGACCTTAAGGTGAAGCTTCCCATAAACTGTTCATTAATGACTGAGCAAGGCTTTGAACCCAAGGATGGAAAAGGTTAAGATCAACCAGATGGCTGGTCATATGTCTTAAGAGAATTGAATCTTACTGACACATGTTATGCCCTGGCATTGATTAAACATTGAATGCAGTTTTTCCTAAATAAAAGGGGCATCATGTGCCCTATCGTGCCCACCCAGGGTCAAATTAAAAGGGGTGAAAAGCCCATTGCAAACATGTAAAAACAAAGGTTTTGTGATGTACATCATTTAAGTTATGGGGAAAATTATGATTCTGCCATTTTCATACCCCTGAGAAATGGGAAAGTTGGGAAGGGATAGATCATGAAAACCAGTTTTAATTGGAAATGGTCCAATTGTTAGCTATTTTGGTGCAGAAGAAAACCGCGAAGAACGATAGCTCCACCCAGGAAGGACATGCCAAAATAAAATTTGTATGGTCTGACTCGCCATGCAATGTAGAACCTATATATATATCTTCATGGGGTTATCCGAAAGATTGAGGGAGCTGTCACATTTTGATCTTTTTCAGAACAAAAATGGTTAAAATCCCTGTCATTTTAAAATGTATCTTTTCTCTTCCCTCAACCTACATTATACATATTTCCCAACTCATGGTCCTATCAGCAGCCAGTGGGCATCTTGGTGGGAGGTGAAGGAAGCGAGTTAGCCAATCCTGACCACAGGAATTATGACCACTGCCATTTTCTGGGTTCTAGTCCTCAGCAAGCTTGCAGCAAGATAATCTCCTTTGCTTCAGGTCACTGCCATTGGCTGAGTTCTAGTTCTTGGGAAGGCTTGCAGCAAGATAATCTCCTTTACTTCAGGTCACTGCCATTGGGTAGGTTCTAGTCCTCGGCAGGCTTGCAGCAAGATATTCTCCTTTACTTCAGGTTGCTGCCATTGGCTGAGTTCTAGTCCTCGGCAGGCTTGCAGCAAGATATTCTCCTTTGCTTCAGGTCGCTGCCATTGGCTGAGTTCTAGTCCTCGGCAGGCTTGCAGCAAGATAATCTCCTTTGCTTCAGGTCACTGCCATTGGCTGAGTTCTAGTTCTTGGGAAGGCTTGCAGCAAGATAATCTCCTTTACTTCAGGTCACTGCCATTGGGTAAGTTCTAGTCCTCGGCAGGCTTGCAGCAAGATATTCTCCTTTACTTCAGGTCGCTGCCATTGGCTGAGTTCTAGTCCTCGGCAGGCTTGCAGCAAGATAATCTCCTTTACTTCAGGTCACTGCCATTGTCCGAGTTCTAGTCCTCAGCAGACTTGCAGCAAGATAATCTCCTTTACTTCAGGTCACTGCCATTTTCTGGGTTCTAGTCCTCAGCAAGCTTGCAGCAAGATAATCTCCTTTGCTTCAGGTCACTACCATTGGCTAAGTTCTAGTCCTCGGCAGGCTTGCAGCAAGATAATCTCCTTTTCGTTCCAGTCACTGCCATTTTCTGGGTTCTAGTCCTCGGCGAAAGAGAGAGGACAAGACGTTGCTGACACCGAAACAGCAGATGAGCCGGCATGAGGCCACCTCCTACCTGAATTGCCAAAGGAGCAGCAGTCGCATACCTGAGCTGAAGTGAACCATCGGGTCCAGTGAAGGTACCAAATCCATTCAAGGTCGGAGGGGCTCACAGAGCCACTGGATAAGGCCTGTAGTAATGGAAGAGGACCAGAGAGGCTGTTGGGAAGAACCACGAACCCTGGAAGAGCTGGTGGCACATCCCGTTTGGAAGGCAGGTAACGGGGAATGCATCTTCCTCGTACTGGGGATCAAGTAAATGCAGTGACCACCAGGAAGGGTCGAGAAACCAAGAACAGAAGAGTAACGCGTCATCCTCTTCCTGGCAGTACCTGGCAGGAAAGTAAACCAGGTCTGCCAAATCAAAGTAGTAGAGCGATGCAGGTCTGGGACCCACACCCCTAAGATCAGAAAGTTACAAGTCACTTGGCAGGAGAGTGCACCAATACCTCCTTTTGAGAGAAGAGAAGCCATGGTATGGGACCCTCATCACAATTATATCTTGTATGTGTGTCAAAAGGCCAGGGAAAAGAAGACATTCCCCCTGGCGTTGTTCAACTGTGTCTTGCCAGGAGTATCACACGAAGTGATCCAGATCATTCCCCCTGAAGTAAAGAACGTGTAAACTTTCAAATAGAGTGTTAAAGGGATCAGCAATCCTTTTGCTTGTGAAGTATTAAAACCAAGGGAAGGGAGTAATTTCCCCCGATGAAGGAGTTGCAATCAGAACTGTCCCAGCCAGTCGAGGAGGAAGTCCTTCTCTTGGACCAAGAACATTGACGCAACCTTTTTGATCAGTTATAAGTGTAAGGGATAGATATATGGATGTTTTGACACAGGACGGTGGACTCTTTAAGGACAAGTTACAAGGACATTCTGATGGACCCACTAGCACCTTAGCTGAGGCAGGGAACCCCCTCTGAGTGTTAGGGAAAGTTAGGTTTTTTCTTTATTTCCTTGCTGAATAAGTCTATAGCAATCACTATGCCACCTTTCGAGTCTCCTCCTTCTGCACCCTTACAATATGTAATGTCTGGTTTATTGATTGATTTGCAAAGCACCCAATGCAAAACAGGTTTGTAAACTCTTGCAGAGCCAGCATTTGTCATTTGTGCTATTAGCTGCAGCGATTTGAGTTTTCATGCTTACAGTTTCATGGACTTTTCCCTCCCAGTTATGAAGTGCCCATCCTGTTCCTAGGGACCAGCAAGGTGCTGACACAGGAGGCTAGGTACCATCCATTTCCCAGTGGGTGTTGAGTCTGATGCAGAATTGGGGTGCCCCTGTTCTCCCTACCGTGGTCACGGTCACCGAGCAGGGGACAATAACACCACAGGTCATTCTTGGGAGTTTAGATCATCTTCCACTTCCCCTCACTAGACCAGTAGGGTAGGTCAGTCCAGAACACTCTGCAGGATTATTATACTGGTGTAGCCCACTCATCTCCCAACACAGAAAAGGAAGGCTTTCCCTTCAAGGGAAATTGTTTCTTTGCCAGTGGTAGTGGGTGGTTGGATACTATTTCCACTTGATACCGAATATCAAAGGCCTCTTCTTGGAGAGTTTACGGAACCCACTATTAACTCCTCATATCCACAAATTAAATGTTGCCAGTGTGCAAATCCCTAAATGCAGAGTTCAATGTGGGAGGAAGGGGTTCAGAGGCATTCTGGGGATACAATGTTACTATTTTCCAGCATGCTGAGGGAAATGAAGTGTCCCAGAAGTGTACACGGTGTGTGTCCAGCCTGTCAACCACACAGCTCGGGCACAGCACAGCAAGCTCTCCAGGACGGCTAAGGGAGAAAGGTCTAAAGCCAAGTTGCCGGGCAAGCCAGTTACAGGTTTGGCCCAGCCCCTTGAGCCCAAAGTACCATCAGGTACAGTCAGGGATGACAGCCAATCTCTGCACTCCATCAATTACAAGCCCCAGGTACAGACACTCACTGAAATACCCACCAAGGGGGAGGTGGAACACACTATAGAAGCACCCAGCTCCAATCAGACAGTGTAGGTCGCAGGATGCTCCCATTTGGAGAAGGCTGGGGAGTAAAGACTGGTGGAAGAAGCAGAAGATGGAGGGACAGAGGAGATTGGAGAGGTGGCAGCAGTGGAGAGCAGGAATAGTTGGTGAGAGCTGAATGGGTTAGGAAGGAGGTCGTGGGAGTTGAGAAGGATAAAGGTGTTTGGTAATATCTGAGGCAGAGAAAAGGCAGGAAGAGATGGTAAGAACTAAGGGAGTGAAGGCTGAGGCAGTAATAGCTGAAAGGATCGTTGCAGAATGATGACCAGCCATTTACTCATTTATGTATCTTTTCACTATCCTCCGCTCTGTCTTCATACCTTTCATGATCATTGAGGAAGCCGGCCTTGCTCCACTGCTATCTGGGCCTCATGAGCACCAGATCGCTTTGCACCCAGATGACTAAATACCAAGGTAAACCTTCTGCAGCTCACATTATCCCGCATTGAGCGCTGGCTCCTTGCATCATGGCCACCATGGGCACCCCTTCCAACGGATGTACCGCTGCTGCCCGTGATACCGCCTCCACTGCATGCGGATTGGCCGGGGCCTTTTTGCTTTTATGATCACAGAGGGAGCTGGCAGGCAAAGACGGCTCTGATCTAAGGGTCATCAAAGGGGTTTGCTCCA
The DNA here is from genome assembly GCF_040938575.1 of Ambystoma mexicanum. Lineage (NCBI taxonomy): Eukaryota > Metazoa > Chordata > Amphibia > Caudata > Ambystomatidae > Ambystoma > Ambystoma mexicanum. The sequence continues at coordinate 50,751,755 of NC_090939.1, forward strand.
CTTCTGTCTGGGCCTGTCCGGGCACGTTCGACGCATCGGGCCATACTTCAGATGCACACTTCCGTTGCACCCGCTGGAATCGCCTCAACCCCACTTCGCTGGGTTGGGCACCCTCCCCTTCGGTTGGTAAGGTTTCTCATATGCCTGATGCTGATGTGCTCGCCTTGACCCGCTTGTTCAGCCCTCATGGTCCATCGCTTTTACTTTACCCTTCCTGCTGACTCACTGAACTTGACTCTGATTGACTCTCAACCCGCACCACTCGGTAGTGGTATGGGCCCCTCCCATTGTGATCTCCGCCCCACACCACCTGTAGCTGCTCGGCACCCTCATAATCGAACATTTGCCGTAAGCGGTTCCTGTTGCCGCCTTTGACTTACTTTGGGGGCATTGCCTCTCCATGCACATGCATTCTGCCTGATACTGTTTTTATGCATTTCCTATTCAGTCTTCTGGTTGTCTGACACCTACCTTATTATGGCCTACTGCCCGCTCAACGGGCCTGCCTCCTACCTGACCTTATTTAAAGCTCATCACTGTTTGTCATCCTGCATCTCTGCTCCTTCCTGTTCTTATCTTTGCATACCTGTACACCTGTCCAGCCCCTTGCCCCTTGAGGCATGGAATGTCTTTGCTGCATTTTACCTACTTGTTACTGCATACTTGATGTAGCCCCCTGCACCGTAGGGTGAAGCTTTCCATTACTGCATTTCACCTACTTGTTACTGCATACTTGATGTAGCCCCCTGCACCGTAGGGCGAGGCTTTCCATTACTGCATTTTACCTACTTGTTACTGCATACTTGATGTAGCCCCCTGGACAGTAGGGCGAGGCTTTCCATTACTGCATTTGATCTACTTGTTACTGCACACTTGATGTAGCCCGCTGCACCATAGGGTGAGGCTTTGCATTACTGCATTTTACCTACTTTTTACTGCATTCCTGATGTAGTCCCCTGCACTGTAGGGGGAAGCTTTCCATTACTGCATTTTTACGTACTTGTTACTGAATACTTGATGTAGCCCCCTGCACTGTAGGGCGAGGCTTTCCATTACTGCATTTACCTACTTTTTACTGCATTCCTGATGTAGCCCCCTGCACAGTAGGGCGAGGCTTTCCATTACTGCATTTTACCTACTTCTTACTGCATACTTGATGTAGCCCCCTGCACTGTACGCTGAGGTTTTCCATGACTGCAGTTTACCTACTTGTTACTGCATACTTGATGTAGCCCCCTGCACTGTACGCTGAGGTTTTCCATGACTGCAGTTTACCTACTTGTTACTGCATACTTGATGTAGCCCCCTGCACTGTACGCTGAGGTTTTCCATGACTGCAGTTTACCTACTTGTTACTGCATACTTGATGTAGCCTTACACCATGAGGTGTGGCTTTCCCAAAGCATGCTCCCTTTCCAGTTGTGTCCCTCATTGCAGCTTTCTGCTGTGTTGCACCTGTTCACTTGTGCTTATTTTACCCTTCTCCTCCAACCCTCCTGTGCATTGCGCCTCCCCCTCCCTCCCTGCCTTCTCTTCCCTCCCCACGTCCCCTCCATGCCTTATTGCACCCTTCTCCCCCCTCCCTCCTGAGAATTGCTCCTTCCTCCCCGCCCTACACTTCCCCTCCACCCCGCCATTCCCTGTACTGCACTTGCACAATCCGAATGTCTCAAGACCTAGTAGGAACGTTATTGCTTTGTTTTTTCTCCTTCCCTGTTCCCCTCCCTCCCTCCTTTGTCTTGATGCACCTAGAAAAACCTTTTTGCTGTATAGTCACATTATAAATGCTCAATAAATAAATCGATTGTCCTATCCCATCAAGGATAACCGATCGCACCTCTCCCCTGCTCGCTTACACAACGATTCAAACTTTTCCTGTCCTTCCATTTCTTCTGACGCTCTCCCCCAATTCCACTTTGTCCTTTTCAACGTTCGCTCTGTCTGCAATAAATCACCCTCTATTCTTGATTTATTTCTTGGCTCTAATTTTCACTTTCTTTGTCTAACTGAAACTTGGATCACCCCTTACAACTCCTTTACCCCAGCCTCCCTTCATACTGCCACCACTTCGTTCTTTCATACTCCCTTCCCACGTAACGTGGTGGGGGGCACAGGAATTCTCCATAATTCCTCCTATTCTCTTTTAGTCCCCAGTCCTAATCCATCAAGCTTCCCTTCTTTTCAATTTCACTTTTCTACTTTCTCTAATTCTTTTCCTGTCTCTCTTCTTATCGTCTATCATCCCCTTGGTCCACAACATCTTCTCCTATCCCACCTTCTCCCGTCTTGTCCCCCTTTCTTTCTCCTCAGGGATGTCACCCTCCCTTGCTGCTTTCACTCGCTGACTCTTACCACTTTCACTTCCTTTCTTCTCCCCCTACACATCAGTCTGGTTCTTGCCTAGACTTAATTTTCTTTTCACTTTCGCCCCTCTCTGCGGTCTCCTCCTTCCCCTTTTACGCTTCTGATCACCTAGTTCTTTTCTTTTCTGTTTCTCCTCCTGCCCTTCCGGTCTCCTCCTCGACTACCTTTACTCGTCGTAATCTTTCTTCTTTCAATCCTCCATCTTTTGTTTTCTCTTTGCACTCTTCTCTTCCATCATCTTGCTCTTCGCTTCCCTTCATCCTGATTCAGCTGCTAGCACTCTACATTCTTCTGTGCTATCAGTCCTTGACTCGACTTTTCCTTTACACCCGTTTTCTCCGACTCGTAAAACCTCACAGCCCTGACACTTTCCAGGTCTTGTCTCCTTTCGCCGCAGTCTGCGTAAAGCCATGCGGCTATGGAAAAATTCTCATACCCCTCTTTATCTTGCTATGCTCTGTACGTTGCACTCTTCTTTTGATTCTGCTTTACTTATTGATAAAAAATCCTATTTCTCAGAACTTGTGCTTTCTTTAACTCACCAACCGCGTCATCTCGATCAGTGTCTTCACAATATTGTTTCCCCCGAAAGCGCCTGATCCATCTGCCCGCTCGCCTCTCTTCTTCTGATTTTGCAAACTATTTTACATCTAAAGTAGCAAATCTTCTCTCAGCTTTCACCCCTTCTTCCCCTTCTACCTCTCCTGCTCCATTGTTGCACTTCTTTTCACCATTCTCTCCCCTTGCTGGCTCCGATACCTCTGCCCTCTTAGCTCGTGCTCATTCTACTGCCTCTCCTTCTGATCCTCTCCCCTCTTCAGTTATCCCTCAAGTATCTTTTTATCTTCTTCCTTACCTTACCTCTCTTAACAACTATTTTGTACATTCTTACTTTCCTGCTGAATTTAAGCATGTGCTTTATTCTTCCGATCTTGAAAAAAACGTCCCTTGAGTCATCTATTTCTGCAAATATCTGCCCTATTGCTCTCCTACCTTTCCTTTCTAAAATTCTTGAATGGGCTGCCTATACCCAGGTAACCATTCTCTCCTCCCTCCTCTGAAGTCTGGTTTTCGTCTACAGAGACTGCTGTACATGTCTCAAATCCTCTCCTCACAGCCCGTCACTCCAAACATTCCTCGATCCTTATTCTTCTCGACCTACCTGCGGCGTTTGGCACTGTGGATCACGCTCTTCTTATTTCCTCTCTTCCCACCTTGGGTATCTCGGGGCCTGCTCTCGAGTGGTTCCCTTCCTACCTTTCGCTACGGACCTATTCCATAATCTGGGCTAGTCATTCTTCTCCCTCACTCCCTCCTCTTTATGGTGTCCCTCAAGGCTCGGTACTCGGGCCTCTTTTCTCCCTTTACACTGCTTCCCTTTCTGCTCTTATCTCTTCCTTTCATCTCTCTTTACATTTGCACGCCGATAACACCCAGATCTTTTTCTGCTTTTCCTCCTTTGATTCTGCTCTTCACTTTGTCTTTCTGCTGTTCAGAACTGGATGTCCTCTCCTTTCCTCCATATTAAACCCTTAAAAACCGAGGCCCTGTTCTTTCCTGCCTCTACTATTTCTCCCACCCCACCCCCTCCCTCTCCTTTTCCCCATCCTTTCCGCTCTTTTCACAATCTGTGCGCAATATGGGCATTATCTTTGATCCGTCTCTCTCCTTTTCTCTTCATATTTCTTCCATCGCACCGCCTGTCGCTATGCTCTTTTTTACATTCGTCGTGCTCGGCCCTATATTTCTTTTCATGCTACTAAACTTCTTCTTTTCCCGCATTGACTATTGTTGTTCTTTTATTGCTTGGTCTTCCTGCTTCCCACCTTCTTCCTATTCCTACCGTTTATAATTCCTCAGTTCGTCTCTTCTTTTCTTTACCCCCTCAGTCTTCATTACACCCTCCCTACTCTCTGTGTCATTACTTCCTTTTGAATCTCGTCTTCTTTACCACTTTCTCTTGATTGGTTTCAAATGCACTTATGCTCTGGCCCCCCTCTATCATTCCGCACTACTCTCATTCTATGTCCCCTTACAGTCACAGAATGTACTTCTTCTAACTGTTCCCAAGCCTCCCTGTGCTCCGTCTCGTTTCTGTTCTTTTACCCTCCTGGCTCCCAAACACTGGAACTCCTCTTTCCCTTTCACTTCGTTCTGCTTCATCTCTTTTTGTATCTTTCAAGCAAACCTCAAAACCTATCTTTTATCTTCTCTTGTCTCTTAAACTCTCTGGCTTCTCTCCCTTCTGATTTAACCTGATGTAACTTGTACCAATGCTCAATTCTTATCATGATGAATTGTACTGTTTTTTAAATATTTGTTATTGTTCAGGTGCTTCGGCGAAAGGCGCTTTATAAATTCAATGAAATGAACATGAAATGAAAATGTGGTAACAGGATTGGAAGTCAGTAGGAGCTGGTAGGAACCAGGGCACAGGAGGAGGTGGTGAGACCCACGAGAAAGAGGATGTCCTGTCAGAGGGCAGGAGAGACGCAAAGGAAGTAACATCAGGAAGAAGGAGCGATACGGAGGAAGGAGTGCCAGGAGGTGGAGTTGGTGCTGACAGTGGTACAGTGGTGTCTGGAGGTATACATAGGAATACTACAAAGGTGGCAACACCCACAGTAGGAGGTAGCCTAGGGGTGACCACAGCAGTTAATGAGACCGTAGGATACCAGCGAGTGAAACCCAAAGAGATGAGATGTGAGACAAGAACATCAGGGGAAAATGGAGGACCAGCACTTAGTAAGGCCAGGCTGGAGCACCACCCTGACCTTTCTTTTGTGGGGGAAGATCCTGAGTTAGCCATTTTTATGGCCAAACTTCCTATAAATGACTATACACTTAAGGTATGGTTTTGGTGCTACGTGCTCCCAAGTGCAATCATGTGGCGGCCACTAGAGGCAAATGCTACTTCGCTCGTAGAGATTGGTGATTGGCTAGGGACTGGTGCGCTGTCATGCGCCAGTATCAGTTAACTCCCATTCACAATGTCCCACTTTCCATCTGTCTATTGCTTGATGAGGTTGTAGATGAAATGGTGGTTATTGTGCTGCTCTTTGCCATATATTTTTGCTGTGAGTTTGGCGCATTGGTAGTGGGAAAGCCAAACATATTCCAAGCCCCACTGAAAAGCATGCTGTGGCTTCCTGCATAAGGTGAACATGATTGACTTCTAGGTGATCCTGCAAGTGATTCCGGAAAGACCAGATGTGGGATTTCGAATCATCAGAAAAGAAGCAGCCAGTCCATGGTGCTACCAAATGCACTAAACACTGGATATGGATGGGAGCTCGTGATGCGTGAGCCAGAGTTGGGAATGGTATGGAACGGTCAGCCAGGACCGAACAAGATGTTGGGCCTCAGTTCTGTAGAGTGACCATTGGAAAGTATGCTTCAGTCCCCCCTGGCTGGGTGGCAGCCTGGCACCCAGTCAAGTGAGCACAGACAGTGTGGGGGATCGGAGGGTGAAACCTGGGTTTCTTCAGTGGACGGGATCTGAGAATTATTCAGGATCCGGGCTTTCTGCACCTAGAGAGAGGGGGTGTTGCTAATTCTAGGTCTAAGGGAATTTGCACGCTTGAAGCTTTGGGGCGAGAGGGCCATGGTTCATGCTTACAAAGCTTGAAGCTCAGGCAAACGATAGTATTTAGTGCGGTAGAACCGTGGCCCTGGGAGCAGAGTGGCAGGGTACTTAGTGCGGCAGCATTGGGTGGATCCACAGAAGTACTGAATTCTGAGCTCTTGGGCTATTATTATTGATAGTTTTTATTTTTGTGTCAAAAAGATCCTCAACCGATTGAGGAGTAGGAATTGCCGTGACTTTCCTTGAGAGTACTCCCGCAGGATTTTAAAGAAAGGCTCCTAGAAAGTATTGACGCTATTCCTCCTTCATTAATACTTCTTTACTCCCCTCTTTGGGAGCAGATCTATGTGGCCGGAGCTATTACTTTAGAGCATCTTTACGGATGTCGTAATTTGGAACGTTGAGCATTTTCAATGACCATGGTGGTGCCAGCGTAGCTCAAACGTAACCTCTCTACAAGTAACCAGAGGTTGACTAATGAGCGCCAGCGTCCGTGCTTTGTTGCATGTGGCTTTGTTTCATATTGTGGTTATGTCTTGAGTCTAGTTAGGGAGAGATTCTGCTTGGAGGCTTGAGTTACTTTGATTTGGGGAAACACCAGCAAAGTAAGATCAAATGTACTAGAACTCCAGGTTCTTCCACCGCAGCGACAGGCGGAGTTACCGGAGGCCTAATGACTGCCAGCCTCACTGGAGGCGAAAGCTCAAAACAACAAAAAGCACTACCTGCTGCCCCCTCCCTCAGGTTTGGGTCCTACTCCAGACGTCCCAATTTGGCTTGTGCCGGATCTTGTTAGCCTTGATCCCCTCCTCTCGTTTCTCGCTTGTTTGTGTCAGGTGGGGAGGAAGCAGAACAAATTGCTGGATTGAGAGTCTGAGTCTGCCCGCCATACCCCATCAGTTACTAGAAGAAATTGAACCCACAAATCATGAAATGTGGGGGGCGGGGCGGGGTGTGACTCTGTGATCACGTGGCGCCAACGCCGCCAAACTCTGGGAAGACATGGACGCGGGTCCAGAGAGCTGAGCACATTTATTGCTCCAATCTAAGCGGGTGAAATTGACACCATATGTACCCCAGCCTAATTGCTCCAAAGGGGGGAGAAGAAAATAAGCGCCCCTGTCAGAGCATTTTGGTAACACCTCATTCATTGCAGAGTTATAAATAGAGCCTGATTCTGGCCTTGCAAACAAAAGTTGGAAAATATGAGGCGCGATTACTCATCCTGTAGGCCCTACTACACCGCGTTCCCGGGCGGAGCAATGGAGGTGGCGCGCAGGCGGAGCGCTAGCAGTTGTGTAAGGCCAATGTAACAAGTTTCATGGTCTTCTTGCCTCCTTTTATTTTTTTTCGCAGTAAGTAAAGTGGTTATTGGACTCCAAGGAGACGGGGCCAGATGTTACGGAGTACTATGAAATTTGGTGGAAACAAGCTGTAAAAAAATCCAGCAATAAAAAGGCAAAGAGTAAAGCAGCCTGTCAGTGCCACACATCTGGACAATGCAGCTGTGTTCGTGGCGTTGTCATCACTCCCCAGAAAATGCAATACTCTATCACCCCAATTAGGCCCGGGGACCAGCAGAACGGACATTAAAGGGCCGGGGGCGAGGCTGGGCGTGGATGGGGGAGGAGGGGGTTGCATTCTGCTCAACAGTTACTATGTGGTGCCCAGGGACTGCTTCCGGGTTTCATGCGGTTCTGCATTAAATAGTCCTCCACTTTTACACCCTTCAAATTGCAATTGTAGCTGTCTATCACCGCCCCCTTCCATCTCTACTCCAGGCACATTGATCGGCCCCCCTAAATTCTCCCCCCCCCCCCCCCAACAACCCCACCCGGTCAAGGAAACGGATACAGTGTTCGACGGGGAATGTTATTGCTTTGAAAAGTTACAGATAGTGCCAAAGTAGCAGATGAAACAGAGCACGAGCTCCTGGTGGCTGTTTCACTCCTCTGCTTATTTTAGCGATAGGAACACTCCTGAGGCTGATTAGGGAATAAGGCGCAGGGCCCAGCACTCGGTGGCTTGGGGTGCGTACTGCAGAATCCATCCCCAGCATGTTCCGCTCTCCCCGCCCACCCCTGTGTAGTGTCTGCTCCCTCACTGGGGAAGTGGAGGCAGGGGGCTGGAGCCCTGCAGAATCCATCCCCTGCATGTTCTGCTCTCCCCACCCACCCCTGCGTAGTGTCTGCTCCCTCACTGGGGAAGCGTGGAGGCAGGGGGCTGGAGCCCTGCAGAATCCATCCCCTGCATGTTCCGCTCTCCCCACCCCTGCGTAGTGTCTGCTCCCTCACTGGGGAAGCGTGGAGGCAGGGGGCTGGAGCCCTGCAGAATCCATCCCCAGCATGTTCCGCTCTCCCCACCCACCCCTGCGTAGTGTCTGCTCCCTCACTGGGGAAGCGTGGAGGCAGGGGGCTGGAGCCCTGCAGAATCCATCCCCTGCATGTTCCGCTCTCCCCACCCACCCCTGCGTAGTGTCTGCTCCCTCACTGGGGAAGCGTGGAGGCAGGGGGCTGGAGCCCTGCAGAATCCATCCCCTGCATGTTCCGCTCTCCCCACCCACCCCTGCTTAGTGTCTGCTCCCTCACTGGGGAAGCGTGGAGGCAGGGGGCTGGAGCCCTGCAGAATCCATCCCCTGCATGTTCCGCTCTCCCCACCCCTGCGTAGTGTCTGCTCCCTCACTGGGGAAGCGTGGAGGCAGGGGGCTGGAGCCCTGCAGAATCCATCCCCAGCATGTTCCGCTCTCCCCACCCACCCCTGCGTAGTGTCTGCTCCCTCACTGGGGAAGTGGAGGCAGGGGGCTGGAGCCCTGCAGAATCCATCCCCAGCATGTTCCGCTCTCCCCACCCACCCCTGCGTAGTGTCTGCTCCCTCACTGGGGAAGCGTGGAGGCAGGGAGCTGGAGCCCTGCAGAATCCATCCCCAGCATGTTCCGCTCTCCCCGCCCACCCCTGTGTAGTGTCTGCTCCCTCACTGGGGAAGTGGAGGCAGGGGGCTGGAGCCCTGCAGAATCCATCCCCTGCATGTTCCGCTCTCCCCACCCACCCCTGCGTCGTGTCTGCTCCCTCACTGGGGAGGCGTGGAGGCAGGGGGCTGGAGCCCTGCAGAATCCATCCCCAGCATGTTCCGCTCTCCCCGCCCACCCCTGTGTAGTGTCTGCTCCCTCACTGGGGAAGCGTGGAGGCAGGGGGCTGGAGCCCTGCAGAATCCATCCCCAGCATGTTCCCCTCTCCCCACCCACCCCTGCGTAGTGTCTGCTCCCTCACTGGGGAAGCGTGGAGGCAGGGGGCTGGAGCCCTGCAGAATCCATCCCCAGCATGTTCCGCTCTCCCCACCCACCCCTGCGTAGTGTCTGCTCCCTCACTGGGGAAGCGTGGAGGCAGGGGGCTGGAGCCCTGCAGAATCCATCCCCAGCATGTTCCGCTCTCCCCACCCACCCCTGCGTAGTGTCTGCTCCCTCACTGGGGAAGCGTGGAGGCAGGGGGCTGGAGCCCTGCAGAATCCATCCCCTGCATGTTCCGCTCTCCCCACCCCTGCGTAGTGTCTGCTCCCTCACTGGGGAAGCGTGGAGGCAGGGGGCTGGAGCCCTGCAGAATCCATCCCCAGCATGTTCCGCTCTCCCCGCCCACCCCTGCGTAGTGTCTGCTCCCTCACTGGGGAAGCGTGGAGGCAGGGGGCTGGAGCCCTGCAGAATCCATCCCCAGCATGTTCCGCTCTCCCCACCCACCCCTGCGTAGTGTCTGCTCCCTCACTGGGGAAGTGGAGGCAGGGAGCTGGAGCCCTGCAGAATCCATCCCCTGCATGTTCCGCTCTCCCCACCCCTGCGTAGTGTCTGCTCCCTCACTGGGGAAGCGTGGAGGCAGGGGGCTGGAGCCCTGCAGAATCCATCCCCTGCATGTTCCGCTCTCCCCGCCCACCCCTGCGTAGTGTCTGCTCCCTCACTGGGGAAGTGTGGAGGCAGGGAGCTGGAGCCCTGCAGAATCCATCCCCTGCATGTTCCGCTCTCCCCACCCCTGCGTAGTGTCTGCTCCCTCACTGGGGAAGCGTGGAGGCAGGGGGCTGGAGCCCTGCAGAATCCATCCCCAGCATGTTCCGCTCTCCCCTCCCACCCCTGTGTAGTGTCTGCTCCCTCACTGGGGAAGCGTGGAGGCAGGGGGCTGGAGCCCTGCAGAATCCATCCCCAGCATGTTCCGCTCTCCCCACCCACCCCTGCGTAGTGTCTGCTCCCTCACTGGGGAAGCGTGGAGGCCGGGGGCTGGAGCCCTGCAGAATCCATCCCCTGCATGTTCCGCTCTCCCCACCCACCCCTGCGTAGTGTCTGCTCCCTCACTGGGGAAGTGGAGGCAGGGAGCTGGAGCCCTGCAGAATCCATCCCCTGCATGTTCCGCTCTCCCCACCCCTGCGTAGTGTCTGCTCCCTCACTGGAGAAGCGTGGAGGCAGGGGGCTGGAGCCCTGCAGAATCCATCCCCTGCATGTTCCGCTCTCCCCGCCCACCCCTGCGTAGTGTCTGCTCCCTCACTGGGGAAGTGTGGAGGCAGGGAGCTGGAGCCCTGCAGAATCCATCCCCTGCATGTTCCGCTCTCCCCACCCCTGCGTAGTGTCTGCTCCCTCACTGGGGAAGCGTGGAGGCAGGGGGCTGGAGCCCTGCAGAATCCATCCCCAGCATGTTCCGCTCTCCCCACCCACCCCTGTGTAGTGTCTGCTCCCTCACTGGGGAAGCGTGGAGGCAGGGGGCTGGAGCCCTGCAGAATCCATCCCCAGCATGTTCCGCTCTCCCCACCCACCCCTGCGTCGTGTCTGCTCCCTCACTGGGGAAGCGTGGAGGCAGGGGGCTGGAGCCCTGCAGAATCCATCCCCTGCATGTTCCGCTCTCCCCACCCACCCCTGCGTAGTGTCTGCTCCCTCACTGGGGAAGCGTGGAGGCAGGGGGCTGGAGCCCTGCAGAATCCATCCCCAGCATGTTCCGCTCTCCCCACCCACCCCTGCGTAGTGTCTGCTGCCTCACTGGGGAAGCGTGGAGGCAGGGGGCTGGAGCCCTGCAGAATCCATCCCCAGCATGTTCCGCTCTCCCCACCCACCCCTGCGTAGTGTCTGCTCCCTCACTGGGGAAGCGTGGAGGCAGGGGGCTGGAGCCCTGCAGAATCCATCCCCAGCATGTTCCGCTCTCCCCACCCACCCCTGCGTAGTGTCTGCTCCCTCACTGGGGAAGCGTGGAGGCAGGGGGCTGGAGCCCTGCAGAATCCATCCCCAGCATGTTCCGCTCTCCCCACCCACCCCTGCGTAGTGTCTGCTCCCTCACTGGGGAAGCGTGGAGGCAGGGGGCTGGAGCCCTGCAGAATCCATCCCCAGCATGTTCCGCTCTCCCCTCCCACAGCTGCGTAGTGTCTGCTCCCTCACTGGGGAAGCGTGGAGGCAGGGGGCTGGAGCCCTGCAGAATCCATCCCCAGCATGTTCCGCTCTCCCCACCCACCCCTGCGTAGTGTCTGCTCCCTCACTGGGGAAGCGTGGAGGCAGGGGGCTGGAGCCCTGCAGAATCCATCCCCAGCATGTTCCGCTCTCCCCGCCCACCCCTGCGTCGTGCCTGCTCCCTCACTGGGGAAGCGTGGAGGCAGGGGGCTGGAGCCCTGCAGAATCCATCCCCTGCATGTTCCGCTCTCCCCACCCCTGCGTAGTGTCTGCTCCCTCACTGGGGAAGCGTGGAGGCAGGGGGCTGGAGCCCTGCAGAATCCATCCCCAGCATGTTCCGCTCTCCCCACCCACCCCTGCGTCGTGTCTGCTCCCTCACTGGGGAAGCGTGGAGGCAGGGGGCAGGAGCCCTGCAGAATCCATCCCCAGCATGTTCCGCTCTCCCCGCCCACCCCTGCGTCGTGTCTGCTCCCTCACTGGGGAAGCGTGGAGGCAGGGGGCTGGAGCCCTGCAGAATCCATCCCCAGCATGTTCCGCTCTCCCCGCCCACCCCTGCGTCGTGTCTGCTCCCTCACTGGGGAAGCGTGGAGGCAGGGGGCTGGAGCCCTGTAGAATCCATCCCCTGCATGTTCCGCTCTCCCCACCCACCCCTGCGTAGTGTCTGCTCCCTCACTGGGGAAGCGTGGAGGCAGGGGGCTGGAGCCCTGCAGAATCCATTCCCTGCATGTTCCGCTCTCCCCACCCACCCCTGCTTAGTGTCTGCTCCCTCACTGGGGAAGCGTGGAGGCAGGGGGCTGGAGCCCTGCAGAATCCATCCCCAGCATGTTCCGCTCTCCCCACCCCTGCGTAGTGTCTGCTCCCTCACTGGGGAAGCGTGGAGGCAGGGGGCTGGAGCCCTGCAGAATCCATCCCCAGCATGTTCCGCTCTCCCCACCCACCCCTGCGTAGTGTCTGCTCCCTCACTGGGGAAGCGTGGAGGCAGGGGGCTGGAGCCCTGCAGAATCCATCCCCAGCATGTTCCGCTCTCCCCACCCACCCCTGCGTAGTGTCTGCTCCCTCACTGGGGAAGCGTGGAGGCAGGGAGCTGGAGCCCTGCAGAATCCATCCCCAGCATGTTCCGCTCTCCCCACCCACCCCTGCGTAGTGTCTGCTCCCTCACTGGGGAAGCGTGGAGGCAGGGAGCTGGAGCCCTACAGAATCCATCCCCAGCATGTTCCGCTCTCCCCGCCCACCCCTGTGTAGTGTCTGCTCCCTCACTGGGGAAGCGTGGAGGCAGGGGGCTGGAGCCCTGCAGAATCCATCCCCAGCATGTTCCGCTCTCCCCGCCCACCCCTGCGAGGTGTCTGCTCCCTCACTGGGGAAGCGTGGAGGCAGGGGGCTGGAGCCCTGCAGAATCCATCCCCAGCATGTTCCGCTCTCCCCACCCCTGCGTAGTGTCTGCTCCCTCACTGGGGAAGCGTGGAGGCAGGGGGTTGGAGCCCTGTAGAATCCATCCCCAGCATGTTCCGCTCTCCCCGCCCACCCCTGCTTAGTGTCTGCTCCCTCACTGGGGAAGTGGAGGCAGGGGGCTGGAGCCCTGCAGAATCCATCCCCAGCATGTTCCGCTCTCCCCACCCACCCCTGCGTAGTGTCTGCTCCCTCACTGGGGAAGCGTGGAGGCAGGGAGCTGGAGCCCTGCAGAATCCATCCCCAGCATGTTCCGCTCTCCCCACCCACCCCTGCGTAGTGTCTGCTCCCTCACTGGGGAAGCGTGGAGGCAGGGAGCTGGAGCCCTGCAGAATCCATCCCCAGCATGTTCCGCTCTCCCCGCCCACCCCTGTGTAGTGTCTGCTCCCTCACTGGGGAAGCGTGGAGGCAGGGGGCTGGAGCCCTGCAGAATCCATCCCCAGCATGTTCCGCTCTCCCCACCCACCCCTGCGTAGTGTCTGCTCCCTCACTGGGGAAGCGTGGAGGCAGGGAGCTGGAGCCCTGCAGAATCCATCCCCAGCATGTTCCGCTCTCCCCACCCACCCCTGCGTAGTGTCTGCTCCCTCACTGGGGAAGCGTGGAGGCAGGGAGCTGGAGCCCTGCAGAATCCATCCCCAGCATGTTCCGCTCTCCCCGCCCACCCCTGTGTAGTGTCTGCTCCCTCACTGGGGAAGCGTGGAGGCAGGGGGCTGGAGCCCTGCAGAATCCATCCCCAGCATGTTCCGCTCTCCCCGCCCACCCCTGCGAGGTGTCTGCTCCCTCACTGGGGAAGCGTGGAGGCAGGGGGCTGGAGCCCTGCAGAATCCATCCCCAGCATGTTCCGCTCTCCCCACCCCTGCGTAGTGTCTGCTCCCTCACTGGGGAAGCGTGGAGACAGGGGGTTGGAGCCCTGTAGAATCCATCCCCAGCATGTTCCGCTCTCCCCGCCCACCCCTGCTTAGTGTCTGCTCCCTCACTGGGGAAGTGGAGGCAGGGGGCTGGAGCCCTGCAGAATCCATCCCCAGCATGTTCCGCTCTCCCCACCCACCCCTGCGTAGTGTCTGCTCCCTCACTGGGGAAGCGTGGAGGCAGGGGACTGGAGCCCTGCAGAATCCATCCCCAGCATGTTCCGCTCTCCCCACCCACCCCTGTGTCGTGTCTGCTCCCTCACTGGGGAAGCGTGGAGGCAGGGGGCTGGAGCCCTGCAGAATCCATCCCCAGCATGTTCCGCTCTCCCCGCCCACCCCTGCGTCGTGTCTGCTCCCTCACTGGGGAAGCGTGAAAAGGTCCCCAGGCCCACCCATTTGCTCGGTTTCCCCTCGTAGTGTGTACCCAGTCCGCAGGGCCACGAGCCCTTTCATTAGTGACTCTGTGTGGTTTCCTTGCACCTAACATGACCTAACATCCCCCTGGGAGTGTGTTTCATGGACTCAAGGCGTTGCCTAAACATATGTCCTATCCTGCTGCGCTCCAATAAGAGGCCTTCAATCTCATGGCATGGTACTCCAAAGCATGCAGCTCCGAAAGACGAAAGAAATGTTCGCCCTTTGAAATCCATCCTTTTAACTTCCCGCCTATACCCCCACCCCACCCCACCCCGGGGGAAGGCGAGACAAATATTTCCAAAGCAAATCCACGGGATACCCAATCTGTTCAGTAGTGATCAATGTTGTGTTCAGCTTGTTTCTAAAGTCCATGCTGCAGTATGCATGTCGCCTGCTTTGGTGGGAGGCCGATCCGTGGGGAGAGGCGGCCTCCACCCTGGCTTCCTTCTTCTGGAATTGGGCTCTCCAGAATGCTGCATAATATTGCTGGCAAGGCCTCCTCGGAGTTGTGTGCAGTGGCCGGCAGCACAACTTTGCCTTTTTTTGCTGAGTATACCTTTCCCTGTGCCATCCGTCGTGGTTTAGTCGGTTTGGCGTCATCCTCTAGGATGCCTAGAAGAAAATGAAAACCTGCCAGCTCATCCAGCCCACTATTTCCCTACATGTCACCCAGGCGTACCCAACGGGTGCGCCTCTCATACGCTCATGCCCAGTGAGCCTCCGTTTGTCCCTGCCCATCCTTGATTCCCTGGCCACCACCTTCCAGGATGACCACTCTGTCCAGCCCAGGCTCATGCCGCTCGCCTTACGGGGTCCCTTCCCCCTGGAGATGACTCTTGCTCAGTATTAATAGCCAAGGTGTTTGAAACCCTTCTTCCACACAGAGTCCAGGGTAGATGTTTCTTTTTCTCCCATCATTTCTCTTGGAAAGACTCCTGTCAGCTGTCTTAACATATATGTGGATTTAGCGTGGAGCCTGGTGGGCACTTATCCTTACAATGATTCCTTGTCCGTGTCTTACCCTTGGGTTGTTGGTAGCCTACCTAGGGAAGTGCACTGCTAGGCTTTGGCATCTTGGAACTGCGGATGATCTCTTGCGATTGTGCAAATGCTGTCTTTTGTTCTTCTGTGCAGGTTCTGGAGGCAGCGAAGGTCGTCCTGGCCAGTGGCGAGGCTCTCCCGCTGACGTTAATTGGAAAGCTCTTGAAATTCCAGCTTCTGTGCGTGAAACAGAAAGACCAGCTGAGGAGAGAGGAGGAGGCGAAGGTACAACATGGCCCTGTATGTATGAATGAGTCACTGGTTGCCAAGCTGGGCAGATTGAAGCATATGTAGAATGATAGCAGGCATGACATGCAAACATAGACTAAAACTGATGCAAGACATGGATGCCCGCACTTCTCTTCATGACATTCAAAGTGGGGTTTCGAATGGGGCCAAATGAGGCGATAACTGCTTCAAGGGTCTTCTTTAGGGTGGTGTAGTATTCTCACATATCTCTGTAGGGTAAGGCGGATCCCTGGAGAAGGCAGAAGACATTGGATGTTTAACCCTGTAAGACACCCATGGTATCAAAGGCTCGAACACAACACCAAAAGAGCAAGTTTAGAAAACCTGTATTATTTTGAGACGGGGTTGGAGACTTCCTCGCTTGCTCTATCACTAGAACGGGAGCTAGCTCGACCATTACAGAGAACAGAATAGTCCTAATCAAATTAATGAACTGAAAACAATACACCTAATACTTGCCCTAACTCTAGTACAAAAAGGTGTACTGGAAACCTGCTTAAATAATGAGGATAGTCTAACAAAAGCAGTTCGACAATGTGTCCCTCTTTTGGCTGTCTCAATCAAGCTTCTCTTAATGTTCAAAAACTAAAGTTCTGCAAATGTCTCTTTGCTTTTGAATTATGAGTAAAATGTTCCTTCTTTCTCAATTTACTCGGGTTTCCCTTCCCCAAGTTCTATTTGGCAACAGTTACTGATAGCTTTCATAGCTTCTTTCAACTCACTTGAGGTTTCCCTTCCACATGATTCCATCATGTTGCAGACCTTCGAAACCGCATAGATTTCAGTTTCCTCTATATGCCTGACCACTCTGACAGTTACTCATTTCCTCCGGTTTTGGCAATGCCTTCTGGTATTTGTATCCTTTTAATTGTACTTTCACTCGACAAGCTCCCCTCAGTCGGGCTCAAGCACCTGTGTCCCTCTTTCACACACTGATTTCTTGAGAGCTCCCCTCGATTGGACGGAAGCTCGTTACTTTGATACAGTGTCACTCGTTGGATTCTAACTTCCCATTCTGAGACTTTCGACTGTGCTGTCTTTGTTACGGCATGACCACTCCGCTACAAAATATCCACTTTGCACTTTAAACAATCTTCACTTTCACTCTACACGTGGTTGCCGGTTCACCTGCGATATGTTTTGGACACTGTTTCTTTTACGGCAAACCAACCAGGTCTCTGTTCTACTTCCCCAAAGTACTCGCCACTGGTTGCTGTTCCTCTGGTGTCATGTTTCTTTCAACTTGCTACTTGGTATTTCATTGAACCTCCCCAAACTACATCTGTTAGTGGGAGGGAAGCAGGCCTCACTTCGCAGACTTCCAAAAAGGGCACTTTCTGTTCACTTTTATCAGGCGTGGTTCTGGTTGTTCCTGCAGTTTCTCCACAGCTTGTACAGTAATTTGGAAGCGTGGTGCTGGTTCTTCTTGCAGTTTCTCCGCAGCTTGTACAGTAATTTGGAAGCGTGGTTCTTGTTCTTCCTGCAGTTTCTCTGCAGCTTGTACAGTAATTTGGAAGCGTGGTGCTGGTTCTTCTTGCAGTTTCTCCGCAGCTTGTACAGTAATTTGGAAGCGTGGTGCTGGTTGTTCCTGCAGTTTCTCCACAGCTAGTACAGTAATTTGGAAGCGTGGTGCTGGTTCTTCTTGCAGTTTCTCCGCAGCTTGTACAGTAATTTGGAAACGTGGTTCTGGATCTTCTTGCAGTTTCTCCGCAGCTTGTACAGTAATTTGGAAGCGTGGTTCTGGTTGTTCCTGCAGTTTCTCCGCAGCTTGTACAGTAATTTGGAAACGTGGTTCTGGATCTTCTTGCAGTTTCTCCGCAGCTTATACAGTAATTTGGAAGCGTGGTTCTTGTTCTTCCTGCAGTTTCTCTGCAGCTTGTACAGTAATTTGGAAGCGTGGTGCTGGTTCTTCTTGCAGTTTCTCCGCAGCTTGTACAGTAATTTCGAAGCGTGGTTCTGGTTCTTCCTGCAGTTTCTCTGCAGCTTATACAGTAATTTGGAAGCGTGGTGCTGGTTCTTCTTGCAGTTTCTCCGCAGCTTGTACAGTAATTTGGAAGCCTGGTTCTTGTTCTTCCTGCAGTTTCTCGACAGCTTGTACAGTAATTTGGAAGCGTGGTTCTGGTTCTTCTTGCAGTTTCTCGACAGCTTGTACAATAATTTGGAAGCGTGGTTCTTGTTCTTCCTGCAGTTTCTCTGCAGCTTGTACAGTAATTTGGAAGCGTGGTGCTGGTTCTTCTTGCAGTTTCTCCGCAGCTTGTACAGTAATTTCGAAGCGTGGTTCTGGTTCTTCCTGCAGTTTCTCTGCAGCTTATACAGTAATTTGGAAGCGTGGTGCTGGTTCTTCTTGCAGTTTCTCTGCAGCTTGTACAGTAATTTGGAAGCCTGGTTCTTGTTCTTCCTGCAGTTTCTCGACAGCTTGTACAGTAATTTGGAAGCGTGGTTCTGGTTCTTCCTGCAGTTTCTCGACAGCTTGTACAGTAATTTGGAAGCGTGGTTCTTGTTCTTCCTGCAGTTTCTCGACAGCTTGTACAGTAATTTGGAAGCGTGGTTCTTGTTCTTCCTGCAGTTTCTCGACAGCTTGTACAGTAATTTGGAAGCGTGGTTCTGGTTCTTCCTGCAGTTTCTCGACAGCTTGTACAGTAATTTGGAAGCGTGGTTCTTGTTCTTCCTGCAGTTTCTCGACAGCTTGTACAGTAATTTGGAAGCGTGGTTCTTGTTCTTCCTGCAGTTTCTCGACAGCTTGTACAGTAATTTGGAAGCGTGGTTCTGGTTCTTCCTGCAGTTTCCCCACAGCTTGTAAAGACCCTTTTCCTTTCAGGTTCCTTTTTCCTTACTCGCAGCAGCTCGGTCAGCCCGCTTCTGCCTTGCATCCAGCCTTGCTCAAAATGTCTCTGTACCCAGGTGTGCCTTTTATGCTCAGGTGTAGCGTTAATGAATGGCAGGGGTAGGTAGGCAAGTTTTGGTGCCTGACTCTGCCTGGCTTCATTATCGTGATAGGACCTCAGGGTGAAACTAGAGGTATTTCTTCCATGGTCTGTTTTCCTTTACTTGGGTTTATAACTTGGGTCATGGAATGAACAGCAGGGATTTCGGGAGCTGTAGTGTTTTGCAAAATCAGACTGGGAGTATAAAGAAAAATAGTCAGAGGGACGGGGAGAGGAAAGCAAGGGGTTATGGGAGTTGTAGTATTCTTGAGTAAGTATTACAGCGTTTGATGGGTTGTTGTTTGGGAAATCGGTAAAAGTATATTGTGGTAAAAGGGGGGTTTGTGTGTGTCTCCTTTTCCTCCTAGTAGATGTAAGTTTTGTGTAGGAGGAAATGGGACAAGGTTGGCAATACCCCTCAGGATAGAGCGGAGGGCGGGTGAAGGTGTAAGAGAGACACATTTCGCCCAAGGGCATTCCTCCTGCAGTACCCAAGGAACCCCGACCCAGTTGCTTCTCCCTCATTCGTTTGGCCCCAGGACCGGTGCCCAGGAGCAGGGGTCCTTGCCCGGCCACCTGAGTTTGGGATCCCCGGGAATAACCTGGGGGAAACGCACTAGGTTCTCACAACCCCGAATGCCCGCGCAGCAGTCAGAATCAAACATGAGGTTGCCAGTAAGGAAGAACTCGCCTACTTCCCGAGTACTGTGGGATCAGGGTCTCCCCAATCTTGGCTGGCAAGTCTTCCATTTAAATCGCTCTTGGTGCTATGGCACCCACAACTGAGTCTAGATTCTCCATGTTGCCATCCGACTGGAGATTGAATTACCTATATCTGCGATGTTAGACCCCATCTCCCACACGGCTAAACTCCTGCACATTGCCAAGGACCTCCCTGCCCCAATTCACGTAGCTTGCGCTATGACGGCAGCTTCAAGCCTCTCAGTTGCTCCTCTACTGCTGCTCCCGCTCGCCACCCCCTCTCCACCCTCATTAAATCATTGCAATTTAAATAGTGTTTTATTGACGTGTACTTCAAATTAATAAGAGGACAACACACGTGTATAACAATTAGAAAAATAACGTATCCCAGGTTTCTGCTAATTATTGCCTAAATGAGGGGCACTCTCCTAGATGTTGCTGCTGCAGCATAATCTATTCTTCCAAAAAGAGTCCTTTCAATTCAAAGTGTGGCAAGTGTCCATAGCTCTCTTCACTGTGAACACAGCCCTCAGGGGCGGAACAATGGAAGGGGGGTGTGAAAGAAAGGTAAAGTTAGGCAATGGAGAACATGAGGGGACTTTCCAGCTATTAAGGAAGGTTAGGTTACAAAGGATGCCTTGAAGCTATTCCTAAGCGTTACTGGGGAAGAGCAGAGAAGTAGGTAGACTAAGATGAAAGTCATGTTGCCATGTGATGTGAATAGACACTTTATTAATAGAAAATACCTGCTAAATGCAGGGACATCATTTCACCAAAATGTCAGGGGTAGTGGTGACATCACCTGACCCTTGACCTCGGATGACATCATAGGAAGTGATGCCATTTGACCCCCACCCCAAGTGACATCATGGGAAGTGATGCCACAAGGCCCCCCACCCAAGACAAAACAGGAAGTGGAATCACATAACATTGTTCCTCAGTACACTAAGGAAAATATGGTTATGATCTCACTGTAATAGAATATACATTTGTATACAAGAATGGATCACCATATGTAGCGTTAATATCAGTTTGTATAGGCCCATATTACCAAATTACTGTGAATGTAAGCAGACGTCCAACACAATAACCTGGACTGTTGTACACCCGTCGGGCTAAACTTTAAACAGAGCATCTCAAAGAGGCCGAAACTACAAAGCGCAGATATCCAGTGCCTGCCAAGTGTCTGGCCACAGACTGGAAACCGCAACTGACCAGCATAAATCCAACCAGAAGACAATCGGAGGCTGCACCACTTCATGCTTTTACACTTGGACAATACACGCAGGAATTTTCATGTCAATAGTGCACTTTGAACCACTGGACAGCAACCCGCTCCAGACAGTCACCCAGAACCTGAATATCCCAAACCATTTTCACCACGGGCACCCCACCATCCACTGCGAGTCACTAAGGGCCCTCCTTCAACAGCTTTAAATGTCTGGAACCTACTCCCGCCCTCCAACACCTTACACCTCCAATGCCTTGCTCCAACACCTACATGTTTACACAGTGCCACCCTCCAGCATGCTCCAACACCATCAACCTCAAGAAAACTAGCAACTTCAGTCTCCAGTATCCTCCTTCAACACCCCAACAGTGTATGACTCAATTACCCTCCCCAAACATCTTATATATGCAGTCCATGCATGTCCGCTCTCTTACGATACATTACATCTCAAACACTCTCTCCCAACATCTCTAAGTCACTAGTACAACATCTTAAGTCTCCAGTAGTAGTCTCCATTACATTGAGCCTCAAGCATTGTTTTTCTTTCCAAAAAGTGCACCGATATATTGCTTATTTTTCTCCCCAGTACTAACTGAGAAAACAACCTTGGACGGTGGGAGACAATTATTCACACAGACACACACTCAATTAGATGCTCTTTTATGGCCTATTTATTCACCAAAAGCATACATAAATGCATACAAATAAAAAGAATAAGATTAAATCAAAATGATTTAGAAAAATACATCACCGTTGATACAGCGTGAATTTTAGTAAAATGCGCACATAGGCGCTATGTTTTAGTCAAAATCATTACAAGCACACACCTCAAACTCAGAGCTGTGCCAGTGGTTATTAATAATTTGAAACCTTCCAGCCATCACCTTTCTGTTTTGCTTATTTGGTAGGTTACCCACAATTTCTTTTGTTATATGGGAGATAGAGGGGAAGTGTTGCAGGTCACAGGAATTGCAGTTTAAAAAAAATGTAAACAGCAGCAGCTCCATGACATCACCCATAGAAAAGGCCCATTTTATTTGGTACTGTATATGTTGCTCAATGTCAGCCTCTACCAGCTTCTAAGCACTGCAACAGAAACTGAACCCTCATTGCACTGCATCCTCTTGTTCCCAGAGCAAGTGTGTTGCCCCTGAGCTATCTGTAAGGGAGGCATGGTATCACAAGTATGACACTGACACAAAAGGTACAATTTGTAAAACCTTTATTCAATGGTCAGGGTTTGGGAAAACTCCTACTTTGCCCTATAGCTAGGATGGGAGTAGTCTCTACCATCAAATAAGAAATAAAACGGTCCTAGTTGAATCCGCCAAATCAACATGGCCTACACTAACAAAACCCAATGCCTGCCCTATCTCTTGTACAAAAAGTGTGTAAAGGAGAGCATGTATGCAAAGGAAAATCAGTGTTCGAATATAAAGAATAAATGTGGCTGAGTCATCTCTCCTCCACATGTTGGTCAGCATAGAGTAAAGTGGTCCTCGTGGACAGGATGACGCACTCTGGATCAGGTTCTCAAAACAAAGGCACTTCAAAACGTGGATCAAGACCCATCTGGCCTTCCACGTTAAAGTCTCTCTTTCCAGCTTTCAAAACACAGTTCAACAAAAAGTTCACGCCGCTCTACCTCAGTCGGTCTCGACCGTTCAAACACAACACTTGCAGTGATTCCCTTCTCCAACATTAATTCACATCCTTTAGGGGTTCCCTTCACCAAACATTATCACACTTCCGGTCTCTCTGTCAGGCTCAGACCTTTTTCTGATGACGAAGACTTTCGAATGGGCATGGCTTTTACTATAGACCGAAGCAGCACCACTTTCGACTTTCCCTTCAGCTCACACTCTAGTGTTATTTGCCCCAGTGTCGCTTGGTCTGTGTAATTCGATGTCAAAGCACAAAAGTGCAACGTACACCTTTTTTCTCCCGCCCTTTCTCTCTGGGTTCATTTTGGTCACTTTGCTTTTTATAGTTCATTCACTTTATTGCTGCATAACATAAACATTTCCAATGAGATATGTAAGGGTTAGCCTCTTTGCTCTCAGTCACCCTCTTCCTCAGCCCAGTATTTATGTAGAAGGGGGGGGGGAGTTGGGACATTGGAGAATCTAAATATATATTTCTTTTTTGCATGCTGCAACAGATGGTTTACTTCAAAGACGGAGGGCAACTTCATGTAAATTATCTCACCATGGTCTATCTACAGTGTGCCTGTGATGCAGGTCTGGCAGATCTGGGTCAGGTCACACGGTGCCCGGGCAGGATTGGTGGCAGGAGCCACTGGGGCACCCCCCTCTCATCACAGACCCAGTGGCTCACTGGATGTGCAAAACGGACTATGAGAAGCACTGATGAGATTTGCGTTCATGCTGTGCCCCTCTGAACCCAACAATTCAGGCATTCTTCACTAATGGATTGCCAACCTGTTGGTGATGGCGGCTTCATGATTATTCCCGTATCCCTGTTATTTTTCCAGCTAACAAGATCTATATTCCAGGTGAAAAAAGCTGTGGCACATTTAGCTGCATTTACAACTGCCTTATTCATGTACAACACAGATATCTGCTCTTGGCACTACCTCTTTTTCCAGTGTCCCAGGGCCACAAGGACAGGTCTAGGGGGAGCAGCTTCCACCCCTGGCAACCCCCAAATGACGTCCCTGGCCAAATGGTGTTGGTGCCTTAGCATTTGATGGCAAAACCTGGCATAAGGAGAGAGTACCCTGGTTTAAGATGCCATTGCCTAGAACAGGGGTCTGCAATCTCCCACTCCCCAGATGTTTTGCACTACAAGCCCCATGATCCCTCACCGTGGATTCTGCTGGCTGGGACTGGTAGGACTTGTACTACAAGCATCTGGAGAGCCACAGGTTGCAGACGCCAGACCTAGAAAATGGCAGGAGTACTGCTACTTAGGCATGTGATGGCAACAGCTGCCTAATGGTGAGAGTGACTGGGCATATAATGCTTACTTCTGGCTAATGCCTGCACACTAGATGAATAGCTCATAAAAAACATGCTAATTTTGAGAATGGGACAGTGCCATGTGACAGGTTTGAAACACTGGTTGGGCCGACTAGTCCCTTCATCCTTCCAAGGGTGATGAATCCAGCACCTTATGTGGATAAAAATAACACTGATTAATTCAGAGCTTGGAAGTGGGCTATCTACACAAAGCTCTTTAAAAATAATGAAATTACGGTTGTATGTTGCAACTACAAGACTAACATTTTGAAATACCTGGTAAATTGTGCAAGTTGCAGTTGTCTAATGTAAAAATCTAGCAATATGCGTGAACACCTTGCAATAATGCAAATACCTTAGTGTTTGATGACAGTCACAACATTTTGTATGTCTTAAGTCAACCTATCCTAGCAAACCCCAACAAATAATGGTAACTTGGACATGTGATCATAACACAAGGCACATTTCCGGGTTACATGGGTATTTGACCTCAATACCTACAGTAGCAACAATGAGAAGGGCCCCCCCCCTGTGCTCGCATTTCCCTCCTTTTCCCCCTGTGCATAGCTTCCTGATTCCCCTCCACCTCCCGCCTCCCAGCCCGCCCACCGTCCCTGATTGGCTCTCCACCCAGGTCATAACTGACCTCTCCGGAGCAGTCCTCTGCCTGTGCAGCCCCTGCGACGAAGGGCCCAAGGCAAAGGGTGACTCCTACAGAGGCGGCTCCATATCGTGTATGCAGGTGTCGGCAGGGGAAGCCAGCTGCCAGCCATCAACGACTAACAAAGTAGATGTGGCTGAGGCAGGGGTATAGCAATTACTCTACCCTGGAAGCTCTGCCATTTCAGAAAAATATCCAAACACTGTGCATGCTGGCCTGCGCCACATTTTAAGAAACTGTTCATGCTGATTTCTAGCAAACCCTCTCTCGCTGCGTTGATTCACACCTAGAGGTACCTACTGTGACAGTAGTGTAACTAATTACCTACCTGACTTGCCCAGATCTGCTTGTAGAAAACACCATGAGAGACAGTACTGTGTTCAATCGTTCCTGTGATAATAATGTGCCTCATTCTACCTGTCCCACACACCTAGAAACTGCTCCTGTTGGCCAGATTTGCATCTAGAAGGTACCACCTGAGATATTACTGTGTTTCATTCTCCGTAAGATATTAATGTGTTTCTCTCTGCCTGAGACATTACTGTGTTTTATTCTGCCTGCCCAACACACCTAGAAATTACCCGAGATATTACTGTGTTTTATACTGCGTCTCATCTAGAAGGTACCTCCTGAGATATTACGGTTTCATTCTCCCTTAGATATTATGATGTTTCTCTCTGCCTGAGATATTGCTGTGTCTTATTCTGACTGAGACATTACTGTGTTCTATTCTACCTGCCCCACACACCTAGAAATCGCTCCTGTTGACCAGATGCACACCTAGAAGGTACCCCGGGAGATATTACTATGTTTCATTCTCCCTGAAATATCACTGTGTTTCTCTCTGCCTGAGACATTACTGTGTTTTATTCTGCCTGCCCAACGCACCTAGAAATTACCTGATATATTACTGTGTTTTATACTGTGTCTCATCTAGAAATTACCCCCCTGAGATATTACTGTTTCATCCTCCCCAAGATATTATTGTCTCTCTGCCCAACATATTACTATGACACATATAGAAGTTAACCACTGAGATATTACTGTTTCATTTACCCTGAGATACTACTGTTTCTCTCTGCCTGCGAGATTACGGTGTCTTATTCTGACTGAGACATTACTGTGTTTTATTCTGCCCCCCATAGCTCACCCCTCGCTGTCCATGGCACGCCTTCTAGCACCCACTTTTGCGACCCACCCCTTTTATACCCCTCCTGGCAATAACCCACCCCAGCCTCTCCCCACCCCGCCCACTTCGCTCACCCCTCGCGGCCCATGGCTTGCGCTCTTGCACCCACCTTCGTGAACCCCCCATTCCTCCCCCCTCCTAATCACAACCCAAGACACCTCCCCTTGTACTTCAATACAACCTGATGCCTCCCGCCCTCCCTCCTATCCCTGCCCCGCGTCCAACTCCAAAATCAGAGGGGCCCTCTGGCATGCCAAACACCTCCCTCCTCAAATGCCAATTCCCATCACCCTTCCCCCCCTAACTCTTCAAATACCACCCTCCCTCTGACGCCTATTCAGAACACCCTGGTACCCCTCGCCCAGACACCACATCCCCCTATCAAACTCCCAAGCCAGGGGAGCCCTCTGCCGCTCCAAACAGCGTGAATCCACCTGCTATCCCATGGTCCCCCTGCACCCTCCAAGGAACACCATTCCCTCCCCTCCAATACCCACTACTGCCTTGTCCCTCCCCCTTAGCCCACCAGAGAACTCACCACCCTCTCGCCCACCCTCCCCTGCCACCCTCTTCCCCATAACCCCTTCTCGACCCCGCCAACAAACCTCCCCCTGCATAGCCCTTCCCCTCTCTGAAAGCAGCACGTCTCACCCCCGCTAGCACTGTAGCCTCATCTCCATCCCCTTCCGAACCCCCCCAGCCTTTCTCACACCCATATAGCACCAAACCCACGAAATGCAGAAAGGTGACTGGTCCACTTCCTCGACTCTCTACTCCTCACCACTTCTGCCTCAACCCATCCTCTCCCTCCCCTACCCACTCACACTCCCCCCACTTGCCCAGTTTCCACCCCGTCTCTCTTGACGTCTCTCCCTGTACTCCAGAACCCCCATCAGACTCACTTCAAAATCTAGCCGCCCAAACCACTCCTACTGATCCTCTCTCTACTTTTATTTTTTATTTGAAAAAAAACTGTTTTTTTTACGTTAAGAAAAAAACTTTTGTTTCAAAATTTCATTCCATCAATACATCAGATTATGACCAACAGTTAACATGCTATTCGCATGGCTAAGTGTCAATGGAAGCACTAGGGTCGAGGGTCCCACAATCCATCAGATTTGAAGACGTAGATAACAAAGGGGACTTCAAGAGCGCATTTAGGTAGATAACAATCGCACAGACGTGTTTGACGTTCTTGCCGGAAGAGATCATACACCACCAGGTGGTCATATCCCCATCTAGGGGTTCGAATTGCCCAAGATGTAAAATGCGTAAGTCACGAGTTGCCAAACATTCCACTATTAGATGTTTTAGTGATTCGACAGCTGTTGAGCAAAAGCGACAGTGGTTGTCTTTTATGGAGGGATCTTTTCTTTGCCATAAGATTTCTTTCGAGCTCAAGATATTTAATCGAAATCTTAGAAACTGTTCACGGTAGTAGCGAGAGTAGCAACAGACCAAGTAGGAGGGCTGTAAGTTTAGTTTTCTTTGGCCAGAACTCAGCCGGGTATTTGAGGCCATCTTATCACGTTTTACTAAGTTGATCATCCAGGCCCAAGCCTCAAATTTTCTTTTGGTGTGTTGTGGCCTGATAAACAAATCAAAATTGCTGATTGCTGCAGCATTGTCCCACAATTGTACTCTTGACTGCCATTGGTCCAAAAGACAGCTAGAGTTTGCTTCGGGGCAGATTGTAAAAATGCGGTACGCTGGCACTTTGCTTTCCGCTATCATCTTTCGCATAAGTGAAATAGATTTCCAAACCACATGACTAAACAAGGAGTTTAGTGAAAGTTCATGTTGTATAGATGTGATTGGGTCACATGGTGGCAAGTTGAGGGCACGTCTCCAAAAGCGACCCTCCAATTGGTTCCATGTTTGCTCCTCAATATGCCAGCTTGCTTCTGCACAAAAAGTAAGTATGTGAACTACTTTTTGCAGGTAGAACATTAAGGTCGGTTTTAAGGAGAATTTGCCAAAGCTTTTGTTTATTTTCCTGGCTTGGAGGGCTAATCTTGAGGACTTCAATTTCAAATCATTGACCCACTGCTGTTCGCATATTGAATTGTTGAACTGGACTCCCAGATAGCGTATGGACTTGACTGAGACCAGAGGATGACCTCCGACAGACCACCTAAAATGTCTGTCCTTCCTGCTAGTCACAGGGCCAATTGATATGATTTTAGTTTTTTCAGGATTGATTGAAAGGTCATTGATGGATAAATAGTCATTGAGACAATGCAACAGACGTTGGAGACCAATCTGAGTTTTATCAATCAAAACCAGGTCATCGGCATAGGCAATGAAGATTGCCCATGCTAACTGCACTGGTCAGTCTTGATTCTATTAAAGACAAGGAGGCGAGCATTATGCTTATCTCTTTAATTTGCCACCAACATAGCCATTCAACTTTTAATAAACTTTTACAAAAATAAATGTTTGCTTCCATGAAAAAAGAAATCTTTAGTTTTAAAGTTTAGAGTTTGTAGAGACTTTTCCCTGGTCTCCTACAAGTCCCATGAGCCTCCTGGTGCTCAGTAGTCCTTCCTCCTTCCAATCCGGAGTCTGACACCCCTATAAGGACTCTCCCCACTAGGTCCTTTCCTCTTTCTTTGCTCGCCGCAACCACTGAGTCTGTATAACTGTCCAATATCAACTTTCCCCTTGAGACAACTGGGGACGCAGTTTGCTATCCAAAAGGTCCAACGGGACAACTGATCTCGCTTCCATTAGAATCCGGCATCTTCATGCAGGCTTCTGTTCGCCTCCTACGAGAAACAGAGATATAACAATGAGGGGGGTATGCGATGTACTGATAACAGCTTTGGTATCAAATACTTTCAATAGCATAATAACTTCCTCGCATTCATCTGGGTGGGATATAATGCTCGCCTCCTTGTCTTTAATAGAATCAAAACTGACCAGTGCAGTTAGCATGGGCAATCTTCATTCTATGACAAGACCGAGGCGAGCATTATGCTTGTTCAAAGCTCTGAACCACCCTACTAGCCATCTCTGAAACTGGCTTAAAATAGAAAGTCTTAAAGGTGGATTCTGAAGACCAATCTGCTGCTTTCATGATGTCTTGCAAGGACACACCTACGGAGAAGGCTCTAGAAGCCATGGCGCCTCTAACAGAATGTGCTCCAAATATCGTTAAATCTATGCCAGCCCTTCCCTCACCCATCGAGCTATTGTCGCAGTAGCCACTGCATGGTGAGGTTTCCTGCACGCTATTAGTAATTGGGTAACGCCTTGCAGCCTAATCAGCATAGTCGCTGTCTCATAATCTTTAATGCGTTTCGCTACACATAGTTTTGAGTTTTCGGGGAAATAAGGGTAGGAGATCACTCTGGAATCTGATTTAGTCCTTTGCACTATGGTAAAGGCTATACCCTCCGGATAAAAGATCTTTCTATCTATCTCCAAGGCTTTCACGACTGAAACCCTCCTGCATGCTGTTAGGCAGAGTAACATCGCTAGCTTCCCTTGGACAGTTGGCAGTTTTCTGGCCAGCTAGAAAACAATCTGAGAACGTCACGGACGTCCCATAGAGAAGAATACTTGGGCTCTGGCGGCCTCTTCATCTTGATTCCTCTCAAAAGCCTGTGGACTGCCGGGTGTTCACCTACTGGTGCTCCTTCCACTTTCGCATGTCCTGCGGATAAAGCTGACTTATAGACTCCCAAGGTCCTGTACGCGCACCCTTCGAGAAATTTGCCTGCTAAGAAATTTAGGACGTGTACTATAGGTGCAGAAACTGGATCCAACTGTAAGGTTGAGCAGCATCTAGCCCAGGCATCCCATGCCGAACTATAGCTTCTAAAGGTGGAAGGCGCCCAGGAATCTCTGATACAGTCCGCAGCGATCTGCGAAATTCCTGGCAGTTCCCATCTCTCCATGAAATTCGGCAGGCTATGAACTGCAGGGAGCCCGTCTCTATCAAAGGATGGCTCTGGCCGGTTGGGCTGAGGAGGAGATCCGGCCGATGAGGAATCTTCCTCGGGAAATCCGAGGAAAGTTCCATCGCTACTGGGAACCAAGGCTGAGATTTCCAAAGGGGAACCACTAGAACTAGCTCTGCCTGGTCTCTGCGAACCTTCGCTAGAAGTCTCGTGATCATTATGAAGGGTGGAAACACGTAGTGCACTGCTCCCGCCCATGACTGGAGGAATGCATCTGTCCCTGCTGCCCCCGGGTCCATCCTCCAGCCGAAGTATTTGACTGTCTGAGCATTCAGTCTGGATGCGAACAGATCTGCGTGTAATGGACCCCATAATTGATCTAATTTGAGGAAAACTTGGGGAAGCAGCTTCCAGTCGCTGGAATCTGTCAGGTATCTGGAATTCCAGTCTGCTACTTCGTTTTGGGCTCCTGGAAGATAATCCGCCGCTACTGCTATCTGGTGTTGAAGGCAGTAGTGCCAGAAATCTTTCGCTAGTTCCGCTAGCATTCTCGATCTGGTACCTCCTAGTTTGTTTATGTATCGTACTGTGGAGATGTTGTCCATCCTCAGCAGCACTGAACATTTGACTCTGTCTTTGGTGAAAGACTGAACTGCAAAGGAGCCTGCTAGAAGCTCGAGACAGTTTATGTGGAGCTGTAACTCGTTCTCTGACCATCTCCCTCCTGTTTCTAATTGCCCACACCTTGCTCCCCATCCGGCTCTGCTCGCGTCGGATTCTATAGTAATATCTGGAACGTCGCCAAAGATGGCTCGACCGTTCCAGGCTTCCATGTTTTGCAGCCACCAGTGAAGCTCTGAAATTGCCTCGCTGTCTAAGGTAACTAGCTGATGATACCCTAAACCTCCTTGCAGGTGTTTGATCTTGAGTCTCTGGAGGGCTCTGTAATGTAGGGGCCCTGGGAAAATCGCTTGGACAGAAGCTGCTAGAAGTCCCACTATTCTGGCTAGATATCGTAGCGAGATGGCCTTTTTTGCTAGGACTGACTTGATCTCCTTCCTTATTGCTTTTACTTTCTGGTTCGGAAGTTCCAGAGTTGCTTTTACTGTGTTTATGGTGAAACCTAGGAATTCTACTCTTTGAAGTGGCTGTAATTGGTATCGGCGGTGGTCTTCTGCTATGGGCACTGTGAGGTATGCGTCTTTCAGATCCAGACGTGCTAACCAATCTCTCACACGCAGAAGGTCTCTGAGAAGATGGATTCCCTCCATCTTGAAGTGATTGTATTTTAACCATTCATTTAGGCTCTTTAGATTGATAACCGGGCGCACTTTTTCTTTTCTGTGCACGAGAAAAATGTTGCTTATAAACCCCGGGGAAGACTGCAACTCGCGCTCTATCGCATTTTTCTGGCGAAGCTTTACTAGCTCGTTCTGAAGAAGCGCTGCTTCCTGTGCTGTTAGGTGAATAGCTTGCGGCGCTTGGGCTTGAAAGGGGTCGCCTAGAGATTATATGCGCAAACCTGCTACGGGTGTAAAACCCAAGCATCGCTGGACAATGCGCGCCAAGCGTTCAGAAATATCAGGGTCCTGCACCCCACTTGTATAATTGGTGTACTCACCGCCAGTGGCGCCTGCCTGCTTGAAGGCTCCTCTTTGTCTGCGACCTCTTGGGAACCTCGGCCGGGAGGGGAGAAGGAATCTTGCTGTCTTCCCTCCCAATATTGTGCTCTGTTTCCTTGGGGTCTGCGATGATAGGAGTATCGACCAGACGCCCGACCCCTCTGGCGTCCGGTCCCAGCAAAAACTCGCCCCGGAAAAATTCTTTTGATGGAGTTCTGGGCCTTTTCGAGGGCTGAATACGTTCCTACAAATTGGGAGGCCTTTCGCTCCTTGGCCCGCTTCGTAAGACGATAGGTCGCTTAGCTTTGAGTCGATCTTTAAGAGCACCCCTCTTCTCCTCTCTGACGAGAGGGCGCAGTTGGCATTCCCTAGGAAGCACATTGCCCTCTGTGCCCAGTTCGCTAGGACTAGAGGATCAATGGGGGAACCCGTGTCTTTGGCTTGCTCCGCCAGGTCCATAATTTTTGCCAATGGGCCTGCTAAATCAAGGACTTTATCTTGGCACCCTCGCCAGGCTCTGTCTACACCTTTCCTGATATCTTTGGCAGACTTTGTCACGAAAGTAACCATCTTTGGGTCTAAATCTGGGGTTTCCGATAACTTATCTGGGAGATCCGGACGGGGGCATTCCGATCTCATGCGAGACCTTACTTCTCTGTCGAGCGGCTTGCGTATATGCTGTGCCATGTAAAGCGCTACCTTTGGGGAAGGAACCCACTCCTTAGATTTCGGATGCCTAATAGTATCCGAGTCTAACATATCGTTCGTGTCTTCCTCTTGATCCAGTATTACTTCATCTACTGCTGTGTGCCCTGAGGGTTCATCATCCTCTTCTGCTTCGTCATCGGGCGAGTAGCCCTGGTCTATGTCCCCGAGAATATTCACCCCTGGGCTAGGGGGTCTGGGTTGGCAATCTGTTGATTTTGCCAGGAAGGCCTTCTTCAATCTTGCGACGGGATCGTCGTCTGCCTTGTGGGGGTCTTGGTGTACCCTCCTTTCCTTGCTCGGGGGGGTCAAAGAGTCAGAGCTCTTCCGAGCCTTACACCCCTGTTCAACCCCTTTATGGGGGTGTCCAGTCGATGTGCCTTCGCCGGGGCTAAGCGCCCTCTTTTTATTGGGAGATTTCTGATCTTTTTGCAAAATCCATGCTTCCAGCATGTCTAATCTCTGGGCAATTGGTTGTACGCCCTCGGAAACAGCTACAGATAGGGTGTCCCCTAGTACTTTTTTAAAACGAGTAACAGTTCTGTTTCCTGATGAGTGGGTTCTTCCTCCCACTCTTCCTCAGAATAATCAGGAGATGTGGAGTGCTCTCCATCTTGATAATGGGCCATAACTTCCTTGAGTTAGCAAAGCTAACGTACCTTACATTCGACTGAATGAGGCCCACTAAAAGAGGCAACTCAATGTGAAGGCCTTCTGGAGACACGTGCTGCTGTAAAGACAATTTCTTTTTATTTTATTTAATATATTTGCCTCTCAATGCAGACGCTCTCCGTATCAGGGATCCAGTCTAATTCGTTTTTTTTTTTTTTTGTAGAAAAGCAGATAGGGCACAGATAACACGCAGCACTCCCTTCTCGTACGCGATGAAAGGAAAATGCTGGAAGGGATTGGGGAACGACGGGAAGGCTTACAACTTCCCACTCCTTCAGGGTCCTAACGCACGCCTGCCATGCGATGCCTTGAGGAGCGGGCCGGATGCCTAACACGGGCGAGAGCGCCTGCGGCTCCGGCTCCACCTCCTCAGCTCTCGAACTAACTGGAACGCGGATGACAACGCGGGTCAGCTGAACCGCATGAGAGTGAACTGAAGCGCACGCGGAGCGCCGCTCGCTTACAAGGTAATAATCGAAGTTTACTTAAGTATAAATATCTACATTTTTTTTCTTTTGTTTTTTTTTAATAAATATGCGCTGCGCTCACGTTATGTATAGATAACTTTCCTATTCATGAAAGGAAAATACCCTAAAAGTATGTTCATACTGAGAGAAAATAAATCACTTATCTCCGTATGCTGGCAGTAAAAAGAAAGAGGAAAGGACCTAGTGGGGAGAGTCCTTATAGGGGTGTCAGACTCCGGATTGGTGGAGGAAGAACTACTGAGCACCAGGGGGCTCATGGGACTTGTAGGAGACCAGGGAAGAGTCTCTACAAACTCTAAACTTTAAAACTAAAGATTTCTTTTTTCATGGAAGCAAAGAAACATTTATTTTTGTAAAAGTTTATTAAACGTTGAATGGCTGTGTTGCTGGCACATTAAAGAGATAAGCATAATGCTCGCCTCCGCCTTGTCATAGAATGTATCTTACGGGAGTCTGATTTATTTTAGGCGGCTAGCTATGCGCTTCGGCAAGATGAATAGGTAGGTCTGCCAAGAAAAGTTTGAACAAGTCGGCAGCAAGGGGGCACCCTTGCTTGACTCCTCTTGCTGTAGGAATGGTGGCTGTTAGGTCTCCATTTTTATTGAGGCACATATTTGTGTGGAGAGCGATTATTAGATTTAGAATATTGGCTGGGCAATTCCATTTGATCAGTTTTGACCAGAGTAAGTCACGGTTGATGCCATCGAAGGCTTGTTTTATATCGATGAAGGCTAAGTGGAGTTTAGATCTGGCTTTCAGAGATTTCAGTTTCAAAATTGTTAGGATTGAAAGATTTACGTCAACTCCTACCTCTTTTGTGAAGCCAGTTTGCCGTTCATCGAGAATTCCAGCCTCATGGGCCCAATTCACCAAATTTGATCTTAGATTGGAGCCAAAGAGTTTGCCAATAGAGTCAAGAAGGGCGATGGGGCGATAATTCCCTGGAATATCCCAGCCCCCCTTCTTATGAATCGGGACCACTATAGCTGTTTGCCATGACTCTGGAATTTTGCTAGAGGTGGCAATTTTCTTGACGAGGCATTCGATGAAAGGAGCCCAAGTTAGAAGATTTTTTTTTTTTAGCATCGCATTGCTAATCATGTCAGGGCCGGCAGCACGAGAATTTTTTAGCAGCGTGATTGCTCGAATTATGTCGACCTATGACATCATCACATTCCAGGACACAGATTCTTCTTTTCGGTGTAAAGCAGACTTTGGGAATAGGCTGTTAAACACCTCAAAAAAGTGTTTACAACAAATGTCTCCAAAGATGGTGTTCTGGGTCGAATTTAGACTGTTCACATGGCACATATTCAAGATTTTGCAAATGTCCCGGGTTTTTTTTGTTAACAAGAGCGTCATCATTAATTCTGCACGATCTTGCTCAACAATGATTTTATGAGATGTTAACCAGCTCCTGTAAAAGCGCTCTTCGAGTCTTGACTTCCATTTGCATTAGGCTTCTTGAAGTATAGATCCTCTCTCTACTCTACTCTGACACCTCCCACCCCCTCAGCGCTCCCCACACCTCTCACATATCCACCTCCGCCCACCTACTCTTACCAGCCCCCATCGACATATCCCATTCTCCCATCTCTCAAAATCCACTGACACCCTGCCCCCCCAAACCCACCTCAACTTGTCTCAGCGATCCTGAATATTCCACCTCCCCTCCAAGCTCCCACGCTCCTCATGCTCTGACTGCATTGTCCTCCACTAAGACCTCACCTCCTCACAAAGGGAACTGCATGCTTTTTAATGCCTGCTCTGTAACAAGAAACGGACACAGCATCTTTGACCTCCTGTCCTCTGACAAGCCTGACCTCGTCTTCATCACCGAAACCTGGTTCTCTGATGACTTTGCCCCTATTACCCAAATCATCCTAAGAATCCCCAAATCGGGCACCAACACCCACCCTGACCTCAAAGCCTATCTTCCAGATATTGATTGATGGATGACAATAGACCACCTCCTCTTGAACCCAACTAAAACTGAAATCATGGTGTGCAGCAACTCGGCCCTTCTACCTCATCTGCTCCCATGGCCCACGTCACTCAGCCCACCTGCTCCCCCCTCACCCCGACACAGTAAAAAACCTAGGCTGCACTATGGACTCAGGCCTAACCCTCGCCGGTCAGATCAACAACATGTCAACATGCTGTCACTATCACCTCAAACTTCTCAGACGTATCTTTCCTTACCTCTCTTTCCCGAACAGACTTGCCGCAGTTATGTCTCTTGTGATGTCGAGACTGGACTATGCCAACTCCCTATACCTAGGAGCCCCAGCATACCAACTCAACAAACCCCAAAGAACCCAAAACGCTGCTGCAAAACTATTCCTTGCCCTAGGTCCTAGAGACCACATCTCGCCAGCTCTCCGAACCCTCCACTGGCTCCCGGTCGGACGAAGGACCACTTTCAAGACCCTATGCATCACTTACCGAGCTGTGCACAAGTCTGGCCCATTATACCTACAAGAGAAGTTAAAACCTTGCCTCCCATTTCGCACCCTAAGATCAAGCACCGCCCTCATTCTTGTAATTCCAGCTGCTAACTTGCCAGGATTGGAGGGTCTGCCTTCTCAACCTTGGCCCCAACTCTGTTGAATTCGCTTCCCCCTCATATTCGTCACACCCAAGACTATACGACGTTCTGCAAAGCTCTAAAGACATGGCTCTTTCCATAATACCAACCACAATCATTCTCTAGCGACTAACCTAGCATCCGACAACTAATTGCCTCGACGTGATCGCGAGTAATGTAGCTAATGAATACTCCTAGTGATTTGCTACAAACGGCCCACGCTGGGAATCTAGAATATCGATCTCCTTAGATTCTAACTCCACCAAACACTCCTTCTGCATACCACTATGCTTACTCTCTGCTCTACACCATCACACAATTAGAGTGTAGCTATACCCTTCGATCAATTTGGCCTAGCTGCTCACATACGAACACTACCCCATTAAAAACTCATCACTCTAATAAAACGCAGTTATAACCCATGACAAGCTGGCCTAGCTGCCCTCATAAGCGTCCTTCAGGCCTAACGCAGCCAGAACCAGTCTGCATGGCCACCCGCCAGACTGCACACATTCAACTGATGTCGAAAGCACCACACCTAATGCTAGGATGCAGCTACCATCAGGCAATTACATCTGCTGCACACATAACTGGTGCACCCATGCACCCTTCTACACCTTCCTCTCTCAACTGATCTGGACTACGGTCCCGAGGACGTTCAACCTGCCAGCGCTTTGAGGTCATACCAATGATATATAGAGTGCTACATAAATGCCAAATAACATAACACAACCAAGGAATTGCTCCTGTACACACAATAGCAAACAAAGGCAGCTATCGCCTTGTGTATAAACTTCTGGGCAGTAAAACCTCCCTCTGATCTAAACCATTACATGGCTCTTGAATCTGTCCTTGCTCTTTGTGTCCTTTTTTTGCCTGATGGAATTTCCTGACAGACTTGTGAAAGGAAGCGCCCCCAATTTCAGCACGATCCTCCCCGCAATGAGAGACAATAAAGGACTCTCCCGTAGTGGGAATAAGGCCAAGACAGAGTGCGGGTGAGCGTAAGTGGGAGTTTATCCAAGAATAGGGCATGCAAAGAACTCTGCAACCTCCGAGAGCGCTCTGTCTGACAATAGCAAAGACAGGCGTATTTCTAATACAAAAAACGTCATCAGCACCTACACACTATAGGGGGCACAAGTTAATTGGGATTGGGTGGCGTCGACTAACTATAGGTGTTGCTGCAGCGTGGTTGGTCTTGGCGTGAAGACGTCACTGGTCAGCCTCGTGGGTTGGGTTGGGCCTGGCAGGCCAGCTTGAGGTCATCCGCGCGGTGTTGGTATGCTGGGGCAGCCTGTGACAATGACGAATACCTTTCCTGTC
The DNA here is from genome assembly GCF_040938575.1 of Ambystoma mexicanum. NCBI lineage: Eukaryota > Metazoa > Chordata > Amphibia > Caudata > Ambystomatidae > Ambystoma > Ambystoma mexicanum. Next base: position 50,788,166 of record NC_090939.1, read on the forward strand.
TCGTTTGCCCTAGGCCATGCACAATGCAGTTATTCAAAAAACGACATTTAAGTTCATCAATAAATCGCTCAGCAGTTTATCTTATAAAATAAACGCAACACATGAGGAATGCACCTTGTGAGAGGTCTGGTGGTTGTCGGTTGGGGTGAGATTTACCTGTGTCCTATTGACCGGTATTTTAGGTCGCGGGACTGGGCTCTGGGGCCTGGGCCGAATGATACATGTCTGTCTGCCGCGTTAGAAGTTATTATATAAATGGGTCTCTGTGTCTTGTCCCAATGATGGGGGTCGTCCTTGCACGGGGTCATGATTCTTGGGGGGTCTAGGGGGGTTTGTGGGATTTATGAGAGGGTGCTGGTAGATCAGTGGATTCAAACGTGGGTTTATTACCGTGCTGTAAATAACACAGGTGGCGGGCTGTGGCCTTGGTTGCGGTACCGGGGCCTCTGACTCTCTGAAGTAACTCCAGCTTGGTTGGGGGAGGTGAGGGAGCGCGGCGCAAGTCTTAGCTTTTTTATCTGGCAGGCTTGGTAGGGTGGGAGGGAGAATGGCCTTGCATATATTCACAAAGGTCTTTTCCTCGTGCGTTGCTGACTTTTGAATGCAGAATTTTTATAATGTTCTGCCTTATTTCGATGTTATTTAGACACACATATATATTTCAATTTCGTTACACATTTCTTTAATACAGTCGGTTCCAGTACCTTTTCATTACCTAACATTATATTCACTACATTGTGTGCGTATTGTATGTACATTAGACGTTATACGAGGTAGTTCTAGGTTATGGCCTACAGAGATTGATGCTCGCCGCTTTGGGTGATTAAGAAAACATATATGAGTTCAGGTTTCTACATAATATTGAAAGAACACTTATACAGATAGAGGTTACACGTTTGGTCAACATCTTTCTCTGTGGTTATAGCAGCACTAGTCCAGACCTGGAGTGATATCATATAACGTTACATTTTTATGGTTTATTCACAGTTTACAGGATCTGTTTAAACAGAGGTAGGTCGTTAATACCAATACTTGAATTGTTTTCTACTTTCTTCAGATAGTGATGCTTCAGCTTTTTCCCCGTCACCCCGGCCTCGCGGACCAGGTCATGCGGGGTGCAATATTACATTGTGAATGATAAAATGTTAGTGTTGGCATCTCGGGTTTAGCTCATATCCGACTTTCTCATGGGAACGCGCTCGCAGCGGATCTACCAGGGCTGCTGCGGCAGAGATGCATGAAAGGCCCTCCAAAGGTGGGGGCCTCGTTACAGTGTGCTGAACTCACGCCATGTTTGCTGGACAAGATGGCTTCTAGGCCTAACTGAATTTTGGTAAATGCAAGGAAAGGATACGTGTGGGCAATGTCGTCGGCGGGTGAACCCTCCTCCACCTGGGCCCGGGTGGCATGAGGGGACGCCCACCGAGTCATGGTCCTCACCTGGGGAGAAGGCTGCAGGTGAGGAGGGCCTCGCGGCCAGTCCTCCCCTACATTTCCCCCCTTTCGTTACTAAAGTAACGAATTCTTTAGCTCTTCCAATCTTCTACATTCTTGTTCCTCTATCACTGCGTCATCCCATGCAGGGGTTCCTTTTCTAGGCATCCATGCTCTGCACACCCCCCTTAAGCTCTCACCTCTTCTAGCATACTCGTCTGGTGTACAGGTTAAATATATACAGTCGCCAGTTCCTTCCAAATCTACCCAGACCTCCTCATACCATTCCAGTTCCACGTCTCGTGGTTCTTTGATAGTGGTGTGCCATAGTTTATCTACTATGAACTTATCATGGTACATAGGCACTAACTGGTACCTGGGAGTGTTATCTGTTCCTGTCTGTACATGTACTTCTTGTGTCGCCTTAATTGTACCACCAGAGTTGCCCATTGTCACCATCATCATTGCACCGTTAGGGACTGCGTTAGCACAACATCGGAGGCCCACCTGGCACAGGCAGAACACCACGAGGAGGATCACCACAGTTGGTATCAAGAACTTCATTGCCATTCCAAGCCATGAGGGAACCCAGGAGAAGATATTGTCGAACCATGAGCTATCTTCAGCTCCACCTTCCATTCTCATCTTCTCGCCCAGGTTATGTACTGCTTCGATGACGTGGGACAGGGACCCATTTTCTGCGTCTTCGGAAGGTACGAACGTGCAGCACGCACTTCCTATTTTTCGGCAAACACCTCCATCGATCGCTGTTAACAGGTCCAGAACATACCTGTTCTGCATGGTCATTAGTCGCAGAGCTCGTAGTTCCACCTTTATTATGTTGAACCCTTCTTCAGTGTCATTGGCCAACTGAATCAGTTCCCACCGTGTGATCTGGAGCCATTTTGCATTTGCTCTTGCTTGGACACTTGAGACTAGTGAGGCAAAAAATGTTTCCACGGAGCTGAACAGGCGATACCTGTCTGGGATCTGTGCCAATAAATCGGATGATGCTTGTGATATGTAGTTCGATGCTCGCTTGTTCCGTGAGAGCTCCTCTCCTTTCCCTCCGGAGGACAGGACATAGAGGTGTGCTTTTGCAGTGGGAGAAGTCACATCCTGGTTCACGTTTCCTTGCACCCTTTTATTTCCGTCGATGTGGCTTTCTGGAATCACCATTAGGGCTGAATGCAAAGTGGCCATTGAGCAGCTGCCACTCCATGCTTGGGGAAGGTGCAAGTAAGCCTGATTTCCGCATACCCAGTATGTGTCCATGAGTGCTGCTGTTCCTTTTTTCATGTCTGGGATGGTGAGAGTTTTGTTACAGTTCTTATTCGTTCCCATTGCCACTTTTCCTTCTCCCTTGAAACATAGTTCGTTTTGTATTTCACTTTGTAGCTTGAAGGGTTTCTCCATCGCTGTTACCCATGTTAGTTTAGAGATGTGTTCTTTCCATGTTGGCAAGCACGTTTTTTCCATCCACCGCAGCTTGTCTGGTTGGACACCTCTCAGTGCTTCCGCTTTGCACAGTACTTCTTCGTCTTTCCATTTGTTTTCGGAAAACAGTGTCCCTTGTATTGCAAAGAAAGGTTCTTTAAGACAGACCACTCCAGACGCTTGTGAATAGCACGTTTTGTTGTTCTGTAGCATTCTGAAAGAGACATCGTGTGCTTGGAAGGTGTTCTTTATTCTACACAGCGTGAGATGAAGGAGACATTGGGCATCCACAATGGGCAATTCTCTTGGCAACAACACTTTAGGTGTGCCTGATGCATGGGGGATGAGCGAACAGACATAACAGCTTTCATTGGTTGTCTGTTTGGCTGTTGTACTCATATCTGCATACCATTTATTTGCTTGGTGGGGGTGTCGTGGGTCTTCCATCTTGTCTAATCCTAACCCATAATACTCATCATACCCCCTTCTACTTGTCTCTCTTCTCCGCCTACTTTTCTCCCTCCTTCTGTACCTTGTAGTTTCGATAGGTGAAAGAATAGGCCCCCCTTTCTCCTTCCCACCCCCCTTTTCCAATTCTTCATATAGGAACTTGCGTTCTGTCATCGTAATTACTTTTCCATTTTCCTCAATAAACAGCAAATCGCTGTTTTGGATCGGGGCGGGAAGGGTCGTGGGGTTGTTATATATTTCAGGTAGGGACATTGTGTCATTTTCCATTTCTTTATTTCTTGATTGTGACAGGGCAGCAGTGGGTGGTGTAGTATAGTAACCCCATACAAAGTGTGATCCATCCCAGACCAAAAAATCACCTTCTTTAATATGCATAGTTGTAATTGAATTCGTTCCAGGGGCAAGGGTGGTGTTATTCCCCCCTCCCCCCTCGTTCATCTCGGTAGAGATGAACGCTATGACCCAATATGTTACCAGGCAAAATATTGAGATGAAGAACACAATAACACACATTGATAAACCACATTCGTATGAATATGTCAATCTATCTACTAACATTTCTCTAAGTCTAACACATCTATTAGTTGCAGGCTGCCCATTGGATGCCATGGTAAATCCTGTTTGAAACACAAAAGTGCATTAAGTACAAGCATGTAAACATTTCTAACGTTGTGACGTTGCTTCGACAAAATATAGGAATGGGTGAGGGAGGGGGTGTGTTGACAGACAAGGTAACTTTACAATCATCACTATCCGTACATTATTTTATATATAAAAAATGAAAGTTGAGAGACAAAAAACTTCTTCAAAAACAAAAAAAAACCCCACAAAAACCTTCAAAAGTTGTAATCAAAAAATTATATATATACATATACATATTTATTCCAGTACGCTTGTTGTGCGCCAGTCGCGTTCACTGTTCATCACTTAATGCACACAAAATTCCCATCATTCATTCTGCACAACTTCATTGTCCGCTGTTGCCTGTGCCTCGTCCTGCACCTCACTTTCCGCGGCGCTGTAAGCTTTACGTACGTCTGTCAAATGCACCCAGTATCGTAGGCCCTTCACCTTTACTGCTGTGGGCGTGCAAAACACTACCTCATAGGGGCCATGGAAACGTGGTGCATTCCACCTCCGCACAAAACTTCTGACATATATAAGGTCACCAGGCATTAGTTGTAATGGTTTTTCAGGCAGCGTCTCTGATTCGGTTGTGTTCCCCTCCTCTCTTGTAGAGGGGGGGGCTAGTTGCTTCGCAATTACGCGCGCTGCCCGTGTCAGTTTTTTCAAGTACTCTGTGAACTCCTCTCCCAATATCGCTGCGCTTCTGTGTGCATCAGAACGCTCACGGAGAGGCGAATGCGCTGTGTGCATTCTCCTTCCCGTGACGATCTCATGCGGGGACAAGTGGTGGTCTTTACTTGGCTGATTTCGTAACTCGAACAAGGCCAAAGGCAGGCAGTACATCCAGGTCTTTTTAAGGGAAAAACACAGTTTTGACAATCTGCTTTTTAACAAACCGTTCATCTTTTCCACAACGCCATTACTTTGAGGATGATAAATCGAACATAATTTGTGCTTTATTCCCAATAGCGTAGTCACTTCTTTGAATAGTTCATTAACAAAATGCGTGCCGTTATCTGAGCGAATAACGTCGCAAATTCCCCAGCGCGGAAACACTTCCCGCACTAGGAAATTCGCGGCGCCCTTCGCATCAGGGCGCGCACAAGGGCCTGCCTCCACCCACCTCGAGAATGGACATACAACCACAATCATATAGCGAGCCCCGTTACACCTTTCTCCCATGTCTACATAATCAATGTGGAGCTCTCTGAATGGGCCATTTGGTTTTGGTATCGTTCCTCTTAGTGTGCGCAATGTCATACCTGAGTTGTAAATCTGACATGTCGTGCATTCTAAAGCCAGCCTTGTGATGTGTTCCTGGAGGCAAGGTGCAAACCAATCTTCTTGTATCTCCGCCATTATGTGTTGCTTTGCGTTGTGTGCGGGAAAGTGTAGTTGTTGAAATGCTATTTCTAACAATGTGACTGGCATTACCGCTTTTCCTGAACTTTCTTGTCGCCACAATAAATCAGTCGGCGATTTGCTGCATCCCCTCTTAGTCCACAGCAATTTTTCTTCTGCACTAGCTCCCTCTTGCAGCTCTATTATTTCCTGTGTGGGCATCATGTTGTATCCTGTGGGGACCTCTTGGCTTGCTGTGTGGTGCAACATGTACTCTCCTATTTCACCTTTCTGTAAATACGAAGCTGCTTTGGCAGCGGCGTCTGCTGCCGCGTTCCCCAAAGATATAAAATCTGTATTTGTGGTGTGGGCTTGGCATTTTACGATGGCCACTGCCGTGGGGTCTTGCAGGGCCTCAATCAGTTCTTTCAATAATTCTGCATGCTGAACCGGTGTTCCATCTGCTCGTCGAAACCCTCTCCGCCCCCACCGTGTCAACCCGCCGTGGACTGTTGTTGTCATGTATGCTGAGTCTGTATATATTGTCACTGCGCACCCCTTGGCGGCATGCAATGCTTCTATTAGCGCTATTAGTTCTGCTGCTTGCGCTGAATAGTGTGATGGGAGGCGGTGTTGCACTAGTGTCTCGTATTCATCTTCCTCTAATCGTACCACTGCCATACCCACATGTTTTTCTCCTGTCTCCATGTCTATTGATGCTGACCCGTCCACGAAATACACCTCTCCCTCGTTCAGGGCATTCTCAAAAATCACTTGATCCTGACCTTCGTCACCTGTGTACGTGGCGCAGTTGTGGTTCTGCATGTCCTCTACGGTGCATGCCTCTGTGATGAATGTGGCCGGGTTCACTGTTTTACATCTTACTATATGGATGTTAGCGCTGGACAGTATTATTTCATATGCTGTGGCGCGTTGTGTTGTCAATGTGCTCTTTGATCGCTCTAATATTGCAAAGAGTGAGTGTTCCACAAACAGTGTCACCGGACAGCCCATCACTATCGTGGCACTTTTTTCAATCGCGAACGCGGCTGCAGCTAGGGATTGCTCGCACGCGAAATGACCTTGCATTACTGCGTCTAGGGTGCCGCTATAGTAAGCCAGTGGTTTGTGCCCTAACGATGTTTTTTGTGTCAGTACTGCTGTCATCAGTGTTCCTTTGGAGTGTGAAAATAAGAAGAATTCGCGCCCATAATCTGGATTTGCCAGTACTGGAGCGCTTGATATCAGCTCTTTTAGTGAGTTGAATGCTGTGTTCATCTCCTCTGTCCATTCTATGTGTTTGTTTTCTTGTTGTGCTTCTTTTAGTGCCTGTAACAAGGGCCTTGTGTACGCTGCATAATCCAATATCCATGCTCGGCAATAGTTGCACATACCCAGAAATTTCTGCATCTCTTTTACTGTTTTGGGCTCCCCAACTGTTCTAATCGCCTGTGCCCTGTCTGGTATGATCCGCTTGCCATCCTTTGATATCAGCTGACCCAAGTATAGGACCTCTGTCAGACAGTATTGTAACTTCCCCTTGTCCACCTTGTACCCTTTATTTGCCAATAATGTCAGGAGTGTTATTGAGTCCTTTCTACACTCCTCCTCAGTTTGTGCACAAACCAATAAATCATCAACGTACTGAATCACTGTGCTTTCTACAGACAAATTCCCCAGATCTTCATGTAGTACCCTGTTGAATATGCTTGGGCTCTCGCAATATCCTTGTGGTAGTCTGCAGTGTTCGAACCTCCTCCCCCCTAGTGTAAATGCTGTTAAGTACCTGCTCTCTTCTGCTAAGGGAATCGAGAAAAATGCATTTTTCAAGTCAATAACTGTGAAGTGGGATGCCGTTTTCGGAATGTTGCACAGTATTGTCGCCGGGTTCGGGACTAAAGGGAACTCCTTCTGAATCACATCATTGAGTGGGCGTAAATCTTGTATCATCCTCCATGAACCTCCCTTCGCCTTTTTGATTGGGTAAATGCATGTGTTGCATGGGGAGTTTGAGGGCACTATTATTCCTTGTGCTAGTAGTGCATCTATTGTCTCTCTGATCCCTTCTTCTGCTTCGCGTGACAGTGGATATTGTTTCACCCGGGGTAGGATTGCTCCCTGTTTTAGTTTTATTACCACAGGCTGAACCCCATGTAGTAACCCCACATCGTGGGGGCCATTTGTCCATAGGTTAGTGGGTACTGACCTCATGTCATCATCAAAAAATGTATGTGGTGCTCCTACTACTGCCATTAATTCAACTTTAGTTTTTCTGGCTGTAACTACAATGTCGCATGGCATTGCTAGCTCCATCACTATTTCGCCATCTGTCTCAGTGTCAGAAAATAGCTCCTCGTCCGAGAGCTCTCTCAGTGGGATATTTGCATTTGTACACAGTACTGTCCGCCACTCACATCCTTCCATGTCAACGCCAATCACACATATTCTGTTTGCTGACACGTGTACTGCGTGTAAATCCAACGATAGCACTGACCCAAGAGCAGTGTCGGGGCTTGCTATGGGACGAAAAAGGAATTCGGCTGGAATCCTCCAATCCATCCTTTTTAGTTCTGGTACTATGAGAGCCAATGTTCTCATGCCCTCAACAAACATCTCCTCGTTTCTTGGTAACCCTCTGATCTCTTGCATGATTGTGTGGCCGTGTATTACTGCTAGTATGCGGAGGGGGCATATGCCTGGCGTCGAACATACGATACCGCTCCCTGTGAATGATATTGTCATATTTAGTTTGCTTAGGAGATCTCTCCCCAGCAAATTAATGGGAGAGTTTTCATAGTACAGTAAGGGTGCTTTCACTGTTTTACCCCCTACTGTCACTTCCAATACCTCTGTGTAAGGAACTTCAATTACAGCCCCAGAGAACCCCTGCGTCTCTAACGTTCTATTAGATAACGGGAACCGGCCCTCTCTAATGCATGATTTCTCCGCTCCCGAATCCACCATGAATATGAACTGCTTGTCTCCTATCTGCGCTCCTATCAATGGTTCCTCTGATGCATTGTGGGTCGTAGATAGTACTGGACACGCAAGTGCTCTCTGTGGGCTGTCCTATGCGGGGTGTCTCATTGCCCCCCCCTGATCGAAAATGTTCCCCGAAACTACTGACACTCCACTGTAAGGTGCGGGGGCAGGCGCTCCATTAGCTACTGTGGCGAAAGTGTTACCTGGCGTGTATTGCACATTGTAATTATTCTGTGGGTGGTTTTGTGTTCTGTACTGATGTCCGTGTAGTTGTGCGTTACTTCTTTGTCCTACATTGTCTGGTTGCTGGTATTGTCCCATGGGGAGGCCGTAGGGGCTTCCTGGGTGGGGGTGTCCGTACTGTTCTGTCTCCTGGAACCCGTTGTTTCGTCTGCTCCTGCACTCTCTTGAGTAGTGCCCCCATCTCCCGCAATTCCAGCAGCTCCCCTGTGGACCTCTGGGACCCTGCCACCCATTTCCTCCCATTCCTCCATACCCTTGTCCTCCTCTTCGACCCCTGTACCCACCTCTTCCCCCTCTTGGGGCCCACTCTTGCCACGTTGGACCTCCGTTCTGCTCCTGCTCAGTCCACTGTCGTTGTCCTTGTCCTGCCCAATTCGCTGCTATTCTTCCTTGTATTGCTATTTGCCCCTCCTCTCCTTCTTCTCCCTCCCTCATGAGTGGGAGCCCTGCTACCGCTGCTGCGACCTTCACCAGTTTTGATTGCACCAACTTTGCCTCGTCTGCCAACCTTTTCTGTGCTACTTCCCTCTCTCTCTCTTTGATCCGTTTGCAATGGTGTACTATTATGCTTTGGATCTCTGGCCACCCCTTTGCCTCAACGCCCGCTATTTTATCGAGTGCCTTCTGCACCTCCTTTGGGAGCCCTCTCTTAATGATGAAATAAAATAGAGATGTGGATTGGTGCCAGGGCGTGCCCGTTTCCGCTCTCCACATCTCCTGCACCCGGAGAATGTAATCCATAGCGTCCTCCCCGTCATTCATTGTACATTGCATTACTGACTGCAAATCAGGGGTATCTGGGAATGTCTCCCGCAGTGCGTCCCACACCCTTGCTCGTACAGTATTAAAAGAAGCCCCATCATGGCGATCACACTCTAACGTCACAGCCGGGAAACCAGCCTTAGCCCATACTCTGTCCGCCTGGTCTCCTACTGCGGATACTAGTAGGCTTTTCACATCGCCTACTGCCAACGGTATGCCGGCGGTATGTTTCTCAAATGCATATATCCACTTGCTCGCCCCTCCTGACAGCTGGGGCAATAATTTCATTAAATTAGCCTTATCCATCTGAGCCCATGGTATGTAGTTTGGTCTTCCCCCCCCTCTGTGGAGCAATGGAAGTTGTAACTTCCCTTTTTCAGTTGCACCCTCCTTTTCCTTAGTCGCTGCTGACTCCAATGACGCCATCTTCCCCACCCTATTTCTTAGTCGTCCCATCCATTCATCGTCTATAGTCCCTAGTGAACATGCACCGTCTACCTCCTCGCTTTCCCCTCCTACTGCCATGCTCAACCTATCACTCTCATCCACCCCTCCTCTGACATCACATAACAAATCCTCTCTGATCCCTCTTTCTCGTGACACATCACCAATGCTCCCTTCTACTGCTCCCACCTCTATTATTCTTGTCGGTTCTTCCTCAATTCTGAACAGTATTTCCCCCTTTTTCCATCCCTCCTCAATTTGTCTATTTTCGCTCGACGCTCTAGACGTGCGTCCTGATTGTGTAGGGGCGCATGCTGTGCGCTCACATATGTCTTTTATTCTTGAGAGTTCATCCCTTGCCACTGTAAGCCTCGACTCTAAGTCACTCGTTAGCTTCTCTATATCCACCCTCTGTGTGCTTCCCTGGGCGCGCTCTCTGGTGCTTTCGTATGGCGGGGGTGCGGTTGGTCTTTGTGGTGTACTAGTTGAGGGGGGGGGCACATAAGTAGGGTCGCTATATCCTGCTGCGGGGGCTGGTTTATGTAATATTGGGTACAAACTAATCACCTCCGCAGGTTGTTCTGTACTTAGCTGTTCCTTTTCTTCTCGTGGAATCATCAGTGGATTATCTGTGGTGGAAGGTAGATCAATATTTGGTGCCGGAGCTTTGGGTGGGGGTACTTCCTCAAACAATCTCCAGAGATCTAATATCTCCTTCCTATTTTGCCATTGTTTCCCCTTATACTTGAGGCTAATACATGCTCGTACCATATCAAGAACGCTTTTGTCAAAAGACCCTCCCTCGGGCCAAATCTGGGGCAGACCCTCCCCTTTCAATTCTGTTACCCATTGATCATGATATTTATTTATTCGTTCAGCATATCCCGGTAAGCTCTTACAAATGTGTGACAAGGGAGTTTCTGCCCCCATTCTCTAAATCACTAACACTACCGTGTTCACCTTCTTTACTTTTAATTAGGTGTAGATATGCGTATGTATACCTTTATGGCACAGACAAGAGCGGACCTCTCAAAAATTATCACCCACTTTTATTCACTGCGCAAATCCTTTCTCACTCACCATAGCTCATCTCCTTCCCATTCCCAGGCACTCTCATGTGATTTCACTTGCAACTGATCAATTACTAGTTATGGCCAACACTCTCTGGCACCACCTCGCGGTCAACCGTTCGTCTCCAACACTCACACGGTGCGCGCACCCTTCACAATGCTTTTCCACTCATACCTTGTCTTTTTTCCTCCCTTTCCTCCCTGGCCAGCTGTCCCTGTTTTTCTGCTAAGGTTACTGTGTTCACGTCTGTACGTGCCACTACTTAGTCCCCACTCCTCAAGATGTGCTCCCTATTTTATAGTTCTTCTACAAGTATATTTACCTTATACCCTTTTCGCTTTCACCCCCTACCCCGTGGAAATGGAAAAAAGAAATAGAGAGAGTAGCAATCACTAAAAAAAATATTCCCGGTGTCTCCTTTTGCTAGACACCAATAACTTATTTCTTACTTCTTCATATATTCCCAGTACTAGTTTAGATAGCACTATGCGGCGCCGCCTTCCACCCCCTTTCGGAGCTAGGTTTCCGTCACTTCTACCACTTCACTTATTTCTTACTCCTAATGGCCATATGCAAAGAAAGAATAAAGAAAGTTTCAAGACCCGTCTTTAGTAGACCCCCGTTATTCTTCTCCTCTACCTGTCCCCGTTCTTCTGTTCACAATTCCCCCTCCTTTCCCCTTTACGATCGCTCGCACTCAGTACTCACGTGCCCGTCTTGAACCGATAGTCTCCGAAACTGGGTCCGTCCAGGCAGTGTCACCGGTAACTCAACGGTTAGCCCCTGGCTCCGGCGAGCGGCACTCAAAGGGGATTTTTTTCCAATCGGGATCCCGTACCCTTTCTCATTGAGTGCGCACTTCTTATTGTGCCGGTCGCCGTTGGCGGGCAGCCTCCCGGAGCCGGCTCACCGTGCTTATCCCTTCTCGACCGGAGATTCTCGTGCCACAAGGGGGTCGTTAAAAAGGAGTTAGGAAAAATAGTTTGGAGATATCACGCTATCGGGGTCACCACTGAAAGGAAGCGCCCCCAATTTCAGCACGATCCTCCCCGCAATGAGAGACAATAAAGGACTCTCCCGTAGTGGGAATAAGGCCAAGACAGAGTGCGGGTGAGCGTAAGTGGGAGTTTATCCAAGAATAGGGCATGCAAAGAACTCTGCAACCTCCGAGAGCGCTCTGTCTGACAATAGCAAAGACAGGCGTATTTCTAATACAAAAAACGTCATCAGCACCTACACACTATAGGGGGCACAAGTTAATTGGGATTGGGTGGCGTCGACTAACTATAGGTGTTGCTGCAGCGTGGTTGGTCTTGGCGTGAAGACGTCACTGGTCAGCCTCGTGGGTTGGGTTGGGCCTGGCAGGCCAGCTTGAGGTCATCCGCGCGGTGTTGGTATGCTGGGGCAGCCTGTGACAATGACGAATACCTTTCCTGTCTCGTTTGCCCTAGGCCATGCACACTGCAGTTATTCAAAAAACGACATTTAAGTTCATCAATAAATCGCTCAGCAGTTTATCTTATAAAATAAACGCAACACATGAGGAATGCACCTTGTGAGAGGTCTGGTGGTTGTCGGTTGGGGTGAGATTTACCTGTGTCCTATTGACCGGTATTTTAGGTCGCGGGACTGGGCTCTGGGGCCTGGGCCGAATGATACATGTCTGTCTGCCGCGTTAGAAGTTATTATATAAATGGGTCTCTGTGTCTTGTCCCAATGATGGGGGTCGTCCTTGCACGGGGTCATGATTCTTGGGGGGTCTAGGGGGGTTTGTGGGATTTATGAGAGGGTGCTGGTAGATCAGTGGATTCAAACGTGGGTTTATTACCGTGCTGTAAATAACACAGGTGGCGGGCTGTGGCCTTGGTTGCGGTACCGGGGCCTCTGACTCTCTGAAGTAACTCCAGCTTGGTTGGGGGAGGTGAGGGAGCGCGGCGCAAGTCTTAGCTTTTTTATCTGGCAGGCTTGGTAGGGTGGGAGGGAGAATGGCCTTGCATATATTCACAAAGGTCTTTTCCTCGTGCGTTGCTGACTTTTGAATGCAGAATTTTTATAATGTTCTGCCTTATTTCGATGTTATTTAGACACACATATATATTTCAATTTCGTTACACATTTCTTTAATACAGTCGGTTCCAGTACCTTTTCATTACCTAACATTATATTCACTACATTGTGTGCGTATTGTATGTACATTAGACGTTATACGAGGGATATCTAGGTTATGGCCTACAGAGATTGATGCTCGCCGCTTTGGGTGATTAAGAAAACATATATGAGTTCAGGTTTCTACATAATATTGAAAGAACACTTATACAGGTAGAGGTTATACGTTTGGTCAACATCTTTCTCCGTGGTTATAGCAGCACTAGTCCAGACCTGGAGTGATATCATATAACGTTACATTTTTATGGTTTATTCACAGTTTACAGGATCTGTTTAAACAGAGGTAGTTCATTAATACCAATACTTGAATTGTTTTCTACTTTCTTCAGATAGTGATGCTTCAGCTTTTTCCCCGTCACCCCGGCCTCGCGGACCAGGTCATGCGGGGTGCAATATTACATTGTGAATGATAAAATGTTACAGTGTTGGCATCTCGGGTTTAGCTCATATCCGACTTTCTCATGGGAACGCGCTCGCAGCGGATCTACCAGGGCTGCTGCGGCAGAGATGCATGAAAGGCCCTCCAAAGGTGGGGGCCTCGTTACAGTGTGCTGAACTCACGCCATGTTTGCTGGACAAGATGGCTTCTAGGCCTAACTGAATTTTGGTAAATGCAAGGAAAGGATACGTGTGGGCAATGTCGTCGGCGGGTGAACCCTCCTCCACCTGGGCCCCGGTGGCATGAGGGGACGCCCACCGAGTCATGGTCCTCACCTGGGGAGAAGGCTGCAGGTGAGGAGGGCCTCGCGGCCAGTCCTCCCCTACACTTGTGAGCCAGTTCCCTCACTGTGGCTTAATTCCAGTTGATCCTGAGCCATGGCCCTTTGACGGTTATGTTCAGAGGTAATGTTATTTATCTATTGTTCAATTTGATAATGTTCTGCCTTTATTGTCCCTATCTCTATTTAGTTGATGTTTATTGATGACCTAAACCGGGCCTTTCTCTTTTAAAGGTGTCTGACGGTTTACATATAAAGGGTTGTAACTGCGTCAAAATAGTAATTGTTTGTAATTTTAGCCTCCTCTATTTTATTCCGCTGTGTCCTGCATTTTGAGACAACATGCGGGTGTTGCCTCAAGTGACATTTTCTTCATATATAGTCTAAATCCCATTTTTAAATGTGCCTGCTCTGTTTGAGCACTGCCATATTTATCTTTGCATATCTCGAAGGGCATTCTCGCTGTCTTACAATATGAGTGCCAATTTGCCCAAGTAGGCTCTCACTTGGGTACATTTTAAATTTGTGCCAGTACATCGGTTCTTATTGTCTTCATTTACTGCTATCAATGTGCTAAGGAACATTTCTTAACTTTGGTTTCCTCTATCAATACATGGTTACCCCAAGATTCACAATAAGTTTCTTCTCCATGTATTTTTCTTTATAGGTATTATTTAGAGAAATGTATTGTCAATTGGTTCTTTCATGGAAGCCATTTTTAACAATCAGATTTGTATATGTTTCTATTGGACTGTGGTAGGTTGTAATCTAACAAAGTACTTTGGGCGTTGTCAAATAATGACATCAACACTTGTCAATCTATGCACTTCAATCCTGGATGAGCCCCCAGTCTGTTGGACGCAGAAAAGCAGGATCGTCTCTCAGAACTTCTACTGCTCTCCTCTTTCTCTGCGCTTCTTGAGCTCCTTTTGTGAGTGTCTGGACTACAATGGTTCTCTGTAGCTCTGGCAACTGCAAGTTAGCAAAATGGCTGCTCTCAGCTCGTCACCGCTCCACACTCCTGTGCCATTACTGCTCCACCTTCTACTATGGGCGCTGTGGAGCTGGTCAGCTGATCACTACCAGCAACAGCAGAGTGACATATCTGCCACTCTCCTTGATCCAGCCACAGAACATTATCACAACATACTGTGACGGGTCAAAGGAAAAAAAGGTAGCACACAATTGATTCATATTTTTGGCTATAGACTTTTAATAAACAAATTTACTAACTAAATATTTTCTTGTATAGCGCAATTCTCACCCAAAGGTCTCGGGGCGCTCACATGGACAGAAATAACAAAACAAAAAAACATATAAATGCAAGTAGGGGATTCAGAAAGGTTAAATCCCAAACTTCTGTTCTCGTACAAATATATCCCAAACTTCTGTTCTCGTACAAATATGTCCTAGTTCAGGAACTAGGACATATTCGTATGAGAACGAGAACAGAAGTTTGGGATTTAACCCGTGACTTGAAATACAGACCGAGATTAAAACGAGAACAAGTAACATTGGCCCTGATTTGAGAAAGAAGGAGAACCCATCGAAACACGTGTTATCACAGAGGGCACTGTTGTAATAAAAAAAACTTCTAAAAACTACATTGGGAAACGGAGAAAGGAGTTATGTGATTTGTTTACTCTCAGAAAGACGTGGGCACATGGGCTCAATGCTTAAGTAACTGCCAAATTTTTGTCTTTCAACTTAAAGGAGTAGAGGATCCTAGTTCTCTGTTGTTACTATTCCATGCGACCATTAAGACAATTCACACGAAAAGATATTCAAGGGCGCTGAGGTCCAACCAAAGGAATACCCACCCCAAAGGTTCCTCATTCTCTTGTCCAGTTAAATATAGCTCACAGCTTCAGAGGGTAATTCCCTTCTCTTAACTTAATAGCAGTTATTTGAATTCCTTTACATCAATAGAATGAGCATACAAAGTGCTGCCTGGTGTCCTCTCTTGCCAGGCTTTCTCTTACTACAGGATATGTTTTATTCACACTCCTGCTTATCGTTTCTTCTATCTTGATCATGATTCTCTCATATAACATTGACCAACATTGACCTTTGCCTGCAAAGTCCTCTTGTCAGGGCTTGTTTTTTACATAAGCACCTCCTGCTTGCCAACACCTGGTATACCCTCTTGTTAGGGCTTCTATTTGTTGCAACCCCCTTGTTCTCATACACCTATTCTCATCTCCTTGAACACTTGTGATTTGTAATGCATGGTATACTCTCCTGCCAGGCCTTTACACGTATTCCTATATACTTGTGTCTTGAAATGCCTGGTATACTCTCCTGCCACGGCTTACTTTCATATGTGTATTGCTGTAACTTAGGGCTGCCTGGTATATTCTCCTGCTAGTCCTTCCTATACTCACACTGCGCACACTTGCAAACTTGACAGTCTCTTGTTATGCCACTATTTGGTTTCTTTAAATTATTTTGCACCTTTCGTTTCATTTCATTCAGCTCTTTGGCTTCGGTTTCGTTTCGGCACCCTTGTTTAAATAAATGTGTACAGCCTTGACTTTTCATTTCATCACTAAAACTCTGGATATCCTGTCCACCCTCTCTTCCTCTTCCTCCACTCCTGGCCTTCCTGTGCCCTCCTCCCCTCCCCCCTTCTCTTCCTATATTGATATTGATATTTTATTTATATTGCGCTTGTACAAAAGTGTTTCCTTTCCCTTGTTCACCTCTGAGGACGTTTCTAGACAAGTCCGATCTATGAAAGTCTCGTCTAAACAGGTTCTTTCCTGTTCTTCCAGAACCATCAAGAACCACATCGACACCCTTGCTCCAGCCTTGACTGATTTCAGCTATCACTTGTTTGCCACTGGAACCTTCCCCTCTCCCCTGAAGCACTCCCTTGGGCACCCCCTCATAAAGAAACCCTCTGCCGATCCTTCCTCTCAGGCTAACTATCGCCTGATCTCTTTCACTCCTTTCCTTGGCAAACTCTTGGAAAAGCTGGCCATCTCCCAGCTTAACCTTCATGCTGAATCTGTTGGTTGTCTCCATGGCCATCAATCTGGTATCAGCCCATAAGCATGAAAACTGCTCTTCTGAACATCTGTTGAAGACCGGCTCTCCAACCTTGATTCTTACCTTCTTTCTGTCCTCATTCTCCTCGATCTTTCTTCTGCTTTTGACATGGTCAACCATGCCATCCTGCTCATGCACCTCTGTGATAACCTGGGTATCACTGATCAGGCCCTGGCCTGGCTGACCTCCTTCCTCAAAGACCGACCCTCTCAGGTCCAACTGTGGTCCTTCCTGTCTTCTATCCATTTCTCTACCTGTGGTGTTCCCCAGGGTCTAACCTCTCTCCCTAACTGTTCAGCCAATACCTGGCACCTCTTGCCCACTGCATTACTGCTCTCTGCTCCAACTTTCAGGGTTATGCGGATGACACCCAGCTCTCTTTCAGGCTCCCCTCGGCCGTCTCTACTCCTTCTCTCATTCCTGACTGTCTGACTGCAATTCAGGAGTGGCGTGCCGCCAATGATCTCTTCCTTAATGCCAGTAAGATGGATATCCTCCTCATCGGAGCACCAGCTCCTTCCCTTCCTCTCACTCTCTGGCCGCCCACTCTGGGTCCTCTTCCTACCTGTGAGGCTAAGAACCTTGGAGTCATCTTTGACTTCACCCTCTCCTTCTCTCCTCACATCTCTGACGTCTCTAACAAGTCAAACTATCAGCTGCACCTCCTCAGAGGTATTCTTCCTTTCCTCACTTTTCCCCCAGATGTTCACTGTCTCCAGAGCTCTGGTCCTCTCAAGACTGGACTACTGCAACAGCCTCTTTCTAAATCTTCCTACCTCTACTCTCCATCCTCTACAACTTATCCAGACCAGGACTGCAGATTTGTCCTTGGCCTCAAGCCGAGGGATTGAATCTCTCGAGCTCTGAAATCTCTTCATTGGCTCCCAGTGGTGGCAAGGATCAAGTTGAAGAACCTCTGCATTGTCCACAAGGCTTTCCGGGGGCTGTGACTGCACTATGTCCAGCTCTCTCATCCCACGTATCTCAAGCTCTCGGCTCCTCCACCTCCAACTCTCCGAGGGTCAGTCGCTTTTCCCAGCAGAGAGTTGGGGGCAAGTATCTTTCTTCGGCTGGAGCCTCCCTCTGGAATAGGCTCCCTGCCTTTATCAAACTTGATCAGAACCATCTCCGGTTCTGGAAGCATCTCAAGACCTTCCCCTTTGCTTCCGCTTTGTCACTTCCTCTCCCCTGCGGATGACCTGTCTGTTGCAAGCACTGGTCACCTGGCTACCCTCTGAACTTGGGCCCAGGTCCCTGCCTGTCCAGTTGCAGCTCTTGGCTCCCCCAGCACTTGCGGTCTGTATCTGTAACCCTACACTGCCCTCTCTCTGCACTTATGAGCCACCCGCTGGCTGCACTTTTGATTACCTGCACTTCTTCATCCCCACCTCTTTTTGCACTTCTCACCTTCCCCTTCCCTGAGCTTGCACGATCTGATTGACACAGGGCCTAGTAAGATTGTTGTTTTGCCTCCATTTGTTTCCCCCCTCCTTGTCTCGTCACGCCTAGAAACACTTGTGTAGGGGCACGTTATAAATGCCATATCATATCATAACATATCATATCGTACACTTGCAACTTTCACAGTCGCTTTTTAGTATATTATTTGGTTCCTTTAAATGATATGACACTTTTCGTTCCATTTCATTCATTACTTTTACTTCGGTTTGCTTTTGGCACCATTGTTTGCATGCCCCGGTGTCCCCTCTTCTCTCGAGCAGACTCACTGGGTTACTGTGTTGGGAATAGCTTCTCCAATGGTGAACCAACAAGGGCCTGCGGACGTCCCAGTCTCTTCTCCGGGGCTTGCCCCCTCTGTCGTACGGTCCCCGTTCTGCTTGCGTGTCTCGTTCGCCTGCTGCACACCTTCCTGGACTCTAGCGCAGGGGCTGCTCTCCAGACATCGTCCTCTTCACTCCGGCACTCCCGCAGCTTCCCAGACTGGGCAGTCGCTCCCCCACAGTTCCTCATCTGAGCTAATTGGCTCCACAGACCTTGCCTCTGGCCGGCAGCACCTCAGCCAGTACGGAGTGGATCGACGACTCCCCAGCAGGTTCATGTACTTAACTGACCGCTCTGTTTAAATGTCCCACTTGTTTGTGAGGAGTTTTAATCCTGGACAACTTAACCCACGAGATGCCTCTTCTAAAATAGACCTATCCTGGACAACTTAATCCACGAGATGCCTCTTCTAAGATAGACCTGTCGTGGACAACTTAACCCACGAGATGCCTCTTCTATGAAAGACCTATCCTGGACAACTTAACCCACCAGATGCCTCTTCTATGATAGACGTATCCTGGACAACTTAACCCACGAGATGCCTATTCTATGATAAACCTATCCTGGACAACTTAACCCACGAGATGCCTCTTCTATGATAGACCTATCCTGGACAACTTAACCCACGAGATGCCTATTCTATGATAGACTTATCCTGGACAACTTAACTCACGAGATGCCTCTTCTATGATAGACGTATCCTGGACAACTTAACCCACGAGATGCCTATTCTATGATAGACTTATCCTGGACAACTTAACTCACGAGATGCCTCTTCTATGATAGACCTGTCCTGGACAACTTAACCCACGAGATGCCTCTTCTATGATAGACCTAGTCTGCAAGAGGTCTTTTCGTGATGAAGACTCGTCCATGACAAGGGGTTCGACGGTAAGGTATCTTGTGCTCAGCGACTTAACGGGGAACAGGCCGCATCGTGAATGGCCTCATCTGCTAGATGCCTCATCTTCAAAGGTCGTTGTGTCTGGGAGACCTCATAAACTACAGCATCGGCTATAAAAGACCTTATTTGCAAGGGGCCTCATCCGCGATGAATGATGTGTGCAAGGCCTTGGCCAGGTTCCTCTGCACTCTGCAATAATGCAGCCCTTGCAGTACTTTCGCTCCAAGCCATACGGCTTCTCAAAATCCGGCAGCTACTACTGATGAACCTACTGCTCCCAGTCATACAAGGGGGCATTGTGGGCCTCAGACGAGTGGCATAAAGCCTGATCTCAACCGTTTGGAAGTGCCCATAAACGTAGCAGCTCTTTTCAGCCCAATGGCCAATCCAACGAGCAACCTTGACTGCTGCCCAGCATCATCCTTCCATTTTGCCACCCCAATTGGAGGGCGCCTGTCTTCATTCCAACACCAACAGAGGTGAATGACAAGATTCAACCGGGTGCTTATCATGGAGGCCCACGGTCACACACTCGATTTTGTACAAAGACCGCCAACAACCCTCCCTGCCAACAAGGCAGCAAAAGCCAGCCCTGCTGGTCCTCGCACTTGCCCAAGGCCTCTGCACTCCACCCACCACTTCTGCACTTCTTTGCACTTCTTTACTCATTCCTTGAGAATGGTAACCTATCGGCACTTAACCCAGGGTCTTGGACTGGGCGCACTTGTTCCCCCCCGTCCCACCACCTCTCATTCCATGTCTGGCTCTTGCATTACGTAGAATGCACTGGGCCTGGTCCACCAGGCTAAGTACAGTAGTTTTGTTTCTGTATGTCCTCCTCCTCTCCCCCCACTATAGACATACCATCGGTCACGCACTTGCACTATTTGAAACGTTGTTGGCCGAGTCCGGTAGCTTAAGGACTGTATGTTCTCCTCTCCCCCCACTATAGTCATACCATCTGTCATGCACTTGCACTATTTGAAACGTTGTTGGCCTAGTCCGGTAGCTTAAGGACTGCATGTTCTTCTCCCTCTCCACCCTCTTCGCTCCTTCCTTTTTGTCTTCCACCTGCACTTGTAGTAAGGCCGTCAGGCCAAGTTTTCTAGTCATTTTACAAGCTCATTGGGGAATTCCAAGGCCTAAGAATGACTCTATAGTTCCCTGTTCCCGTCCCGCCTTGAGGCGCTTTGAAGCACTTCACCTGTGTATAAGCGCTATATGAATAACCAATTACAATTACAACATCTTCATGTGAAACACTCGAGGTGCAATCGCTCCTGTCTAAGGGAGCTATAGAGGGAGTCTTGTCCAGCTTGGCAAGGGAGATTGTGTATAATCCTAAAACATGTAGGATGTCTAGTTCCACATGCCCATTTACCACTGTCATCACAAGTTCCTGTCTTTCATGGTGGCAGGCCACCTCTTTCAATTCTGGGTCCTCCTCTTTTTGGCCTCAAGTCCGCCCCAAAGGGGTTTACGATAAGACTTGCACCCCTGCCCCCACAGCACATCTCAGGAAGCCAGTGATCTACATCTGCCCTATTTCGATGACTGGCTGATCTGAGCGCCATCATTCAAACATGTCCTACAGCACGGAGCAGCCAATGAAGTCGGTCTAACATCATTCAGCTTCTCACTCAACTACACCAAGTTATCTGTGATTCCTTCTCAACGAATGGTATTTCCAAGGGCACGCCTAGACACAACCACAACTGCAACCCCATCAGCCAACAGAGTGGACCCAGGACTGTCCAAGGTGCAAGAGTTGTTTCTTAAATAATGCAAAAGAGTGGTTGGAATAGAGAGTCCCGCGCTCTGCCTCTGGAAGTTAAGTAAGCTCGTAGTTGGTAAAGAAATGATTCCTAAAAGCCCTTTAGATAATCTTCCAATAGATGGTTTATTAGCAAAGAAGGTCAGCCGACACGTGTTTCGACCTGAGTCGTCCTCAAGGCTGACAGAACAAAACATATTTGCATGTGCAGTCATACAACATATTCAAAAGAGTTTGTTTTAAAAAAAAGAAAATAAAAAGAAAAAGAATAATTTTATGGCAACAAAAGCATGAGAAAACATAGGTATGCATGTTAGATACATTGCATGTGTGAGTACAAGGAAATTGATATGTGCATTTTTGAGACAAGTTGGTAAAAATGAAGTCAGAAGGCTACATACCCATGGGGTAGCACAGAAACGAAAAAACAAAACAAAGATACATTTGCATGAAAAAATATATATTTCTCCCTCATTAAGATGTTTTCGCACAAGTCAGCTGCCGCTACATTGAGTGCTGCACCCCACCCACCTCATATCTATCAATGATTGAACTGTCAGCTTACCATTGCTTGTATGTGCGTGCTCTCATGTTTGTAGAAGTGTTGACCGTGTGGGTTAATTAGAGTACCTAATATCTGGACCGAATGATGGTACGCATGCTCCGACTTGTCCCAATTGTTAAGAATATGGTAGCACCCAGTGAGGGCCCCCATCCAGTGATGTTGTGAGTAAACGCTCTTATTGACTCACCCAATCTTAAACCGACACAAATATATATTGAGTGATTCAAGTTTTACTTATTACCAATTGAAAATTATTTCTAGAATAGCCTGGTCATTGCCTTCAAATACGGTGGGATTGGAGACCTACCATAACTGCTTTGATACGCCGATACAATTTCGAATAAGTCCCGTCTCATGTAGGTTGCAGCGTTAGAAATAGGATGCGTTTGTGCTCCGTTTAGGTGCTAATTAGAGATTGATCAGGTGCGCGTGTGTATTGAATGGGCAAAATCCCCCAGATTGTCTTGTCAGTATAGGTCCATGACCTGTGCCAATGAGGCCTATAATATAATGTATGAATCCAGCCAATTTAGCTGCATGGTCCCCTCAATGATTCTAGACTCGCCATTATCTTGCTGCTGTCCCAGGTCTCACTACCAAATAGCCTCCCGCACGAGTGCCACGCGACACCGCCATTGTATTTACAGTTGCATAATCGTGCGTGTGACGTCACGCGCACCGTTATGTAGCGCGCGAGGCATCACATGTATGACATCATATGTTTACCTTTATATTTGCGCATGTGAGAGAAATACATATTTGTTCATGCAAATGTTTCTTCGTTTTGTTTTTCCGTTTCTGTGCTAGCCCATGCGGATGGCTTTTTCATGTGTATGTAACCTTCTCCCCTTATTTTGACCAAATTCTCGCAACAATGCACAAATCAATTTTCTTGTACTCACACATGTAATGTATCTAACATGCCTACCTAGGTTTTCTCATGCTTTTGTTGCCATAAAATTATTATTTCTTTTTTCTTTTTTAAAAAACAAACTCTTTTGAATATGTTGTATGACTGCACATGTGAATATGTTTTGTTCTGTCAGCCTTGAGGACGACTCCGGTCGAAACACGTGTTGGCTGACCTTCTTTGCTAATAAACCATCCATTGGAAGATTATCTAAGGGGCTTTTGGTACTACGAGCTTACTTAACTTCCAGAGGCAGAGCCCGAGACACTCTATTTCAACCACTATTTTGCATTATTATCTAATCAAGTCCTTTGGGGGTTGGCCTTGGGCAATAGGCGACGCAGCTTGCCATTACATAACGCACAGTTCAAGGATACTAACTCATACGTTTGTTTACTTGTTTATCAAATAGGTTTCTTCGGTACGAGTGGTCAAGACCATTTTGGGCACGATGTCCTTAAGCATTCTGCTCACCACAAATAGCAGGTTCTGAAAGCGCACCCCTGCAAAGATTCCTAAATGCCCGTTGGGATTATCTCAGACATTGGGAAAATCAGTGCGTTTTACAATGGAGGGGCATTGCCAACCTACTAGCTGGGCTCCTTTCACAGTGCCATGTTATCAAGTGACTGTAACCATAGGTGCTTCCATGAAGGGCTAGGAATCCCACACTGACCATTTTTATTCCAGAGGCCATTGTTCAAGAGAGAGATAAGTCTCTGCATATCAGTGCTTTAAAGCTCGGGCAGTAATCTGGGCCCTCGGGTTTTCCTGGCCCACCTACATGGGAAAGTGGCACATGTGTTTACGGACAGCACAACTCTAATGTTCTAGATCCGGCACCAGAGCTCCAGTCCTCTCCTCCATGGCGCAGTCATTATGGAAACTGCTCTGGTCCAGGGAATGTTTCTGTCCTCTTTTCACCTTCCAGGCATATACAGCTTTGTGACCGATTCCTTGATTAGGGAACTCTGCTCCTGCCACGAATGGGAGCTAATCCAGAACCAAGTGGAAGTCCTATTCCATAAAAGGTGGAAGCCAGCTATGGACCTATTCGCTAGAAACACAATGACAAGTGCTACCCGTTCACCAGCAGGGTACCTTCACATTTCTGTGGATCGAGAGCTTCCTATACGCCTTTCCGCAATTTCCACTTATATCAAGAGTCCTCCACAGCCAAACAAAAGCTGTGCAGGTTGATTTCTGTGGTGCTTGGGTCCCTGAGGCAGCTCTGGTTCTCCGAGCTTCTAGCCATCTCATCAGCGTCACCCATCAAGCTTCAGCCGGTGTACAACCGCAGAGCCCTGCTTCTACATCCCTAGAATTCGACCACATTAACATGCTCCATGACTGCAGGGATGTTCTTGCCATGGCGCAAGCTCCATTTACCATCTACTGTTACAACAAAAATTGAAGTTGTTAAACATTTGGTGCTTCAGTCACAGAGTGGATGCCCTTAGCTTCCAGCTGCAGCAGATTCTGCCATAGTTGTTATCCATGGTCAACAGTGGCCTTGCTCACTCTTCCGTCGTAGTTCACTTGGCTGCCATTTCCCGCTTCACAATCACAACGGTGGTGCCTTTGTTGTAGTCGCATAGGCTTGTGAAAGAATTTATGAAAGTACTCTTTTGGAATTTCCCACTTGTACACAAACCTGCCACTTTACGAGAACTGAACGTTGTCCTGTCCAGGATGATGGAGGCCCCATTCAAGCCAATGCATAAGGCTAGTATCACGTTCGCCACCAGAAACTCCATCTTCCATGAGGCAACCCCCTTGGTCGGAGGTTCTCATTCAGACCAATCCTACATTCATGCCCCAGGTGCGGTCCTCTTTTCGCCGCAATGAGCATATAGATAACAGCCGGTCAATCTATGAAAGATCCAATGCTGAAGAAGGAATACGTTACTCACCTGCAACTCCTGTTCTCCAGCATTTGATCTTTCATAGATTCTCTTGCTGTTTGAATATTCCCCATCACCAGGCTGGGAATCCTGGGTAACATTATTATTGTTATGGTATTATAATAAATAATAATTAATATTATAGTATTTGAGCAACAGCATAGCTTCAGGAAACAACAGAGCACCTTACAAGCGTTGGTGGATGAACACGGTGAGGGAAGCAGAGAAACAAGGGAACAGGGAGATAACACCAGGAGAGGGGGCGGCAGAGGATGCAAGCAGGGCATCTACAAGCAGTTAGGTGAGGAAACCGTGGGGCACTAATCACCCAGTCTCCAGCAGGGTTGTAAGTTGAGGGTGTGTGGATGTAGGTCTTGGGGAGGAGCCATTGCTTGAAGAGAAGGACCCCGAGCACCTCCCCGAACTACAGAAGCGATGATCAAGTCTGCAGTCGATGGGGTGGAGGTTTGAGAGTCTTGGGGTGTAGACAGTGGCCTGTCTTCTGGTTATTTCCTTGATGCAACTGCAGAGTTCACGTTTACACATATCCTTACTTCTGGTGGATCTCATTAAGTGCATCCACATTAGTGTTCTCTCATTTGAGTAATTTACCCTTCTTGGCTCCACCACCGGAGGCCATCTTCAGGTAGCACATTTACAAGTGCAAAGATGAGCCAAATATGGGGTAGACGGGAAGGCTGCATGTGAATCTATGAAAGACGCCAATGCTGGAGAACAGGAGATACAGGTAAGTAACATATTCCATACTAGCCGTTCCTGCCACAAAATACACCATTCTACCAGATATTAAAGGTCGATATCGGTCGGTAATACATAGGGTCACTTCTGTCGCCCTTCTTAACTATTGGAATTACCACCAATCACTTCCAGGAAGGGGGTGTAGGTGCCTGTGACTTATGTATGGTCACCAGCGATCGCTTCCAGGAAGGGGGTGTAGGTCCCTGTGACTTATTAATGGTGATTGAAAAGGCTAAATGTATAGGTGTCTTTTGAATTTGAAAGGCATATTTGTATCAGATGGAATGAGAGGTATCCACGGTATAAGAACAGTATCTAAGTTCGACTGATTGCACAGGCCTCTATGATGTTTCTTTGCAGAAGCATAATTGTCAACTTTGTACCATTGCAGAGACCCCGTGATGGCATAATATTGCCTAGTAACATAATTACAGCACCTCCTTTCTGTTTTAGCATGTGAGGAGGCATTCGTCCTACAGCATTTTTCTGTTTAGAGACTGCAACGTTGCGCTGTTTAGAGACTGCAACTGTTAATTGATACTGGAACCGCCATACCCTGCGTGAAGAGAAGTGGGGGTTGAAAGAAGTAACTTAAATTTATTCAGAATGTTTGCGATAGTGGAAGGTGAAGGTGACCGCGTAGAAACGTGCTCAGTCAGTTTGTTAAAATTATAGCTGTTGATGAAGTGGAAGGGCACACAGAAGTGCACTTTGCCATTTGGACATCAGAGGGCCACCTAACACTAGCGAATTGCATCAGCTGAGTACAGAAATATACCCAAGCATTTTATATATAGAGATATTTACCTCTGCCCAAAAGGTGGAAGTGAAAAGATGTCTTTACCCTGCATGACGTTTTAGCCCTCTGTGAAGAGATGCACAAGCAGACAACTTTCTTAAAGAGCAAAAAAACCTTGGTGAGGGGGTGCCCAAAAGCAAGTGAAAATGTGGGCATATTTAATGCGCACGTTTTGCCTGCTCTTCCCTTACCGCACAATACACAGAAGAGTCATTATGAGGGTAAAAGCATATCAACCACTCCCCTCTGAATGCCACATTCTGCCATGATAATTGCTGAATGCAGTTTCCAATAGAGAACAGGGTGAAACCCGCAGGGAGGGCCACACTCAGTTTATTTCTATTAATAGTTGGGTTATTCCTTGAGGGTGGGTTGTATTGAGACTATGGGATAGCTTGTGACCAGAGTTAGAATGTGTGTATGTGGGTTGGAGTCCTGCAGGCAGAAGTGGGTTTTTTCCAGACTACATTGGACATGCTTTGCCTGTTTCTCACCCGAACAAGCTATTAATAATAATAATAATAATAATAATAATATTAGCGTATTTATTGACCATGGCCCCAGCTTTGGGAAGCAATGGAGCACTTTACAATCATAGCTACATTTCTGCTTTGCAATATGGACAGTGCGGATCTAGGAGGGCATGCTTGCCACTGCTCTGGATCTGCACCTGATCAGACATGAACTAGGCCTGTACAGATTGTTTTTCATACAAAGGAAACCTTGTCATGATATCCTTATTGGGCGAGCTCCTCTTAGCCACTCTATGGAACAGGCAAGTCGGGCATTGCCTATACATTCAGGGACCGTGATGACCCCATTGATGACAGCACAATTAAAGACACCATGTCATTGGATGGGACTATCCGTGGAATTTGGAAGTGGCATTTGGTGTTCACAAAGAAGGTCATGAACACACCAGCTTCTTTCACACCTGTGCACACTTATAAGCAAAGCTTGTGACAGGAAGTGTCTAGTCCTATAGTCTGATGTCTATCTGTGGGGTGAGTTAGGTGCCTGCCAAGAGGAGACTAAGAGGGTGACTAGGCCAGGTCAGTGACTTTGATGGCGAGGGGGGCTTGCTGTAATGTGGTCATTTGTTTTGAGCAATGTCAGATGTAACAAATGGGTGGTGTACAGTGCCCCATACCCGACGTTGCATATAATGACTGACCCTGGAATATTTCTAAGGCATTTGGGGCATTAAAGACTTCTCTTCCAGCTGAAAGCCCCAACCACAAAGGTCATGTTGCTAAGCCTTTTTTGTGCCTGATGAATTCTTGGTATTACAAAATGAACCTTGCCACGTCTTACGTGGTAGAAAACAGAACCTTCCCACGAATTACGTGTTAGAAAACGGAACCTTCCCACGTCTTGCGTGGTAGAAAACGGAACCTTGCCACATCTTACGTGGTAGAAAACGGAACCTTGCCACGTCTTACGTGGTAGAAAACGGAACCTTGCCACATCTTACGGGGTAGAAAGCGGAACCTTGCCACGAATTATGTGGTAGTAAACGGAACCTTGCCACGAATTACGTGGTAGAAAACGGAACCTTGCCACGTCTTACGTGGTAGAAAACGGAACCTTGCCACATTTTACGGGGTAGAAAACGGAACCTTGCCACGAATTACGTGGTAGTAAATGGAACCTTGCCACGAATTACGTGGTAGTAAATGGAACCTTGCCACGAATTACGTGGTAGAAAACGGAAACCTTGCCACATCTTGCATGGTAGAAAACGGAACCTTGCCACATCTTACGTGGTAGAAAACGGAACCTTGCCACGAATTACGTGGTAGAAAACGGAACCTTGCCACGAATTACGTGGTAGAAAACGGAACCTTGCCACATCTTACATGGTAGAAAACGGAACCTTGTCACGTCTTGTGTGGTAGAAAATGAGTTTGTGGAAATTGTGCACTGGAGCCCTATCCTCGCCCTTTCCCTGCCTACTAGTTTCTGCCATAGATTTCACAGCACAATATCGAACTCACCCAGAGCAGGTCGAAGTGGGCCCTGGCTTCACCCCACTTACCTTCACAATGGGGCAATATTATTGCAGCCCCACCCCAAGCTGCTCTGGGACTTTGCACTGTATACACCGTGCATCTGCACCTATGAGGCGCGTGCGCTGCTCTGGTCGCGCCCTGTGCAATGGACAGAATGTTATGTTATAAAAATATATAAAGCGCCCGAACACCAGAAGGCAACTTGGCGCTAATCAACAGAAGCAACAGAGGGTAGAGGGGGATGGGGCGGAACTCAGATGGGTCTTGGGAGCACGCCTAAGAAGGAAATGGTTATCCATGATACGCAGAATAATGGGCAGGGAGTTCTAAAGTTGACTAGCTACAATGGAGAAGGAGCGGCCACCTCTACAAATATACCTAAATTCTGGTACCACCACAAGCTTAGCTTCAGCCGAAAGGAGGGATCGAGAAGGAATGTACCAACACAATGTCTTTTGCCGGTATTCGGCCCCAGTGTGGTGTAAAGCACAGTGAACAAGGCAGAGGGCCTTTAGGTGAGCACGTTTGGCAATGGGATGCCAGTGCAACCGGCTCAAGACCGGGGGCGGGGGGATCTGCGCCATTCTAGGGGAAGCCGTTGCAAGTCTAGCCGCCGCATTCTGAAGAATCTGGAGACGGCTAATCTGAGGTTGGCCAATGTAAAGGGAATTACAGTGATCAAGGGAAGAGAGAACAAGGGAGGCAACCACAGGGGCTTGGAATTGAGAAGGCACAAAGGTTTTCAACTGAAAATGGCCCTTCTGACAGACAGCCTTGATTTGGGGTTTCAGAGAGGGAAGAGGAAAGCTTAACTCCCTGATCTCTTACCACAAGGAGCGCAGAGGGGAAAGAGCCAAGGGGAAGAGGGGCAGAATAAAGGAGTACAAAGGGAGGTCTACACAGAGGATCCCATGACGAGAACCTCAGTTGTTTTGTCTCTGAGTTCCACCCAGTTCAGGATCATCCATTCCCCAACAGGTTGAAAATAAGATCTGAGCCTGGGTGCAATTTCAGAAGAAGAAAGGTCAAGGCGAAAGAGGATTTGAGTGTCGTCAGCATAAGAGTAGCAGATGAACCCAAAAGAGGAAATACATATAGTACCAGAGAGATAGCAGAGCCCTGGGGAACACCACAAGAGAGGGCCACAGGGTAAGCCCGAAAAGGAGGCAGAGAAAGAGATTGGGAGCGGTCTTGAAGAAACGACCGAAACCGAGAGAGAACGACTCCTGATCTACCAGCCCCAGCGAGGTGGTCTAGAAGAATCGTGTGCTCCTCCCTGTGGACGGCGGCAGAGAGGTCCAAACAGAATGTAGTAACGGTTGCACATTTGCCCAGGCCAAAAGTGCGTTGGGGCAAGATACCCTTAGTCTTTTATTGGGCCTCATTTTCTGACGCGGGGGAGAAAGGCGCAATGTTGAATTGTTTCTGCTGCCAATGATGGGGACCCGGGTATGTGGGGGGCATCCTACCCTTATTACCAGGCCTTAAAGTATGAGGGAGATTATCTACACCAAGGGTCTGCAGCCTTTGGCCCTCCAGAGGATTTGGACTACAACTCCTATCCACCCCAGCCAGCATAGTCAATGTGAAGGGATCATGGTCGTCGTAGTCCACAACCTCTGGAGAGATGTTGGTTGCAGACGCCTGCACTGTACCTACACCTCGTCGGCCCACACGCAGCCTGTGATGCTGTACAGTACAGTACAGTACAGTACAGTACAGTACTGCACCGCACCTCGCAGTCTACTATTATCGGATGTAGAAAACCCAGCTAGTCCGTAATTCGTAAAAAGACTACGGTGTCACTATAATGCGGTCAGGCTGTTACTTGTTAAAGGCCTCAGACAGCGAATCTGTTTTATTGCAATTTTCAGTTGCTCCTAACTTTGGCCAAAACGTGTAACTTTTGGCGGGAAGCTGGCGGATCATATCTCTGTCCAAGAGCGCCTCCCTGCCTGCCAAGGGGAAGAAGGATCGCCTGCACGTGATCGCCTGATATGCACTGCGGAAAATAATGAGGGACAAGAGAGCAGTTCTAACTTTATTAATATTTTGCTTGGAGAACTGAAAGAGTATGTGACGCTTGAATGATGGGCTCAGCGTTGGCTGGTGGTTCACCGCTGTCTGAGTGCATGATGCATGCTCACTGGCCACAGCTCATAACTGGCCTCAGGAACCTGCTTTCCCCATGGGGTGATCCTCCAGGTAAATAAAAGCCAATATTTGCAGTCAGTTATGGATCCATTAAAGCCCCCCCCACCTCGCGCAATAGACTGGGTCGCTGGAAAATAAACCAGTGTGTAGTCTCGTGGGACACAGTCACACTGAGAGCCACACTGTTAGATTTGGAAAGACCAGGGCTTTAAGTGGGCCGGGGCCTGCCGGGGCTGGGCCCCGGACCCAGCAGGCCCCGAAATCTCGTTTTGAGGCGGGGCACTGGGAAAACAACCGCAGCTTCCAGGGGCCTGACCCTTTCAGCGTTAATGGGGACGCTGCCCCTCCCCAGCTGGCGAGGGCCAGCACCACCATTAAGGCTGAATAGGCGAGGCACTGTCCCCTGCCAGGCAATCCTATAGAATATAAATGCAGAGATCAGCTCCCCCCCGTCCACCTTAATCCTCCTTGGTGCTTTCCGTGGTCTCCCTAAAACATGATATGATGTTTCTCTGGAAAGGGTCAGTCTAGTCGAGCAGTATCCATGCGGGCATATAGAACTGCTCACACGGGGACTGTGTATGGTCGTTAGAGACGTTGCCTAGTGGACCTCTTTCCTCGGACGTGCGGTTCCTTCTTCTTAATTATCGGATGCATGGGCGGACCCAGCAGGCGCTTCCCCATCCTAAAGGATGATGTGCACCAGACCCACCAATCAATACTTAGCTTACATAAACTCACAACTCCTCCCACCGCCCCGTTTGCCTCACAAAATCCAACATCACACTATTCCTCCTCCTGCCTCTCTCCCCGTCACCCTCCAGCAAAATCTTCCCACTCAGCTCAGCCGCACCCAGCGCAGACAATCGAACCGTCATCAATTCTCTCTCCTCAACATGTCTCTCACACCTAAGCAGAAAATGTCCCACAGTCTCAGGCACCCCACACACCGCACAGTCCCTCGACTCACGCTTCCCCACTTGAAACAGACAATCATTCAGTCCCGCATGCACTATCCTCAACCGATTCAGCATCACCTCCTCCCCCTCCTCCATTCCAGACTCCCTGCATCCACCTTCACCGACACTTTCCCATGAACACCAAACATCCACCTGCCCTTCACCCCACTCACCCACCTCTCCTGCCACTCATCTATGTCCTGTCTCACCACCACCGCCTTCACCTCATCCACACTCAAAGGTAATCTCACATCAACCGCTCCCCTTCTCATATCGTCACCCGCCGCCAGATCCACTAACTCATTACCCAAAATACCACTGGGACTGGGGACCCACGCCAACTCCAAATCCATTCCCCCGTGGACGCACCAATCAATCTTCCTCCTGATGTCCATAATCACGTCCTTCCTATCACCATCCCCCACCATAATCGCCTGCAACCCCACTGCACTCCCTTTTCTCACATGTGAAACCCAAAAGTGCCCCCCTTCCTCCTCCACCGGTCCCTATAATAATCAAACCTCCAATTATACTTCAAACATTCACGCACCGGATGAGCCACACTCTTCGCACTGCACTTCACCCACCATCTCATATTCAACGCATCCCTCCTCAACCCCAACGGCATCTCCCCCACAAGCACCTGAACCGCATTCCCTGGAGAGGACCTCATCACACCCGAACACACCCTCAATGCCCTTGCCTGAACCCTGTCCAACCGCAACTTCTGACTCGCCGTGAAACCCACTGACACCTGACATCCAAAATCCATCACACTCAAAATCAACCCCTTATACAACATTCGTAGACACTTCTGCTGAGCACCCCACTCTTTCCCAGTCACCGCCCGCAACAAATTCAACCTTCGTTTGCTCTTATCCACCATTCCATTCACCTGCAAATTCCAGTTTAACTTCCTATCCAAAATCACCCCCAAGTACCGAAACTCTTCCACGCATTTCACCCTCTCACCTTTCAAAACCAAGTCCAACCCTTGCTGCACTCTTCTCCTTGAGAAAACCATACTCGCGCTTTTATCCACAGATATCGAAAAGCCCCATTTCCCACACCACTCCTCCATACGCACTATCGCAGCTTGCAACCGATTCTGCACCAACAAAAAACTCCGCCCTCTTACCCATACCATACCATCATCTGCAAAGAAATCCACCTGACACCCGAAACCCTCCAAGGCTCGAATCAACTCGTCCAACATCACATTAAACAGCATCACACTAATCGCACTCCCCTGCGGCGTCCCATTCTCCATCTTCCAAACCTCAGACAACACCCACCTCACTCTCACCTGAAAGGTCCTGTCAGCCAAAAACGCCTTAATCCACCAAAACATCCTCCC
Organism: Ambystoma mexicanum; assembly: GCF_040938575.1. NCBI lineage: Eukaryota > Metazoa > Chordata > Amphibia > Caudata > Ambystomatidae > Ambystoma > Ambystoma mexicanum. The sequence goes on from NC_090939.1 coordinate 50,820,793, forward strand.
CTTCACACCCATCTCCAACAGTCTCACCAGCAACCCATTCTTCCACACCATATCATACGCCTTCTCCAAATCCAAAAAGGACGCGCCCACCAACTCCCCATCACACAACACCTCCTCCACTCCAGTCACCAACCTCACTAACGAATCTGCCACTGACCAATTCTTCCTGAACCCACTCTGAAAATCGCTCAGACACCCATTTGACTCCAAATAGAACCCCAAACGCTCAACTACCATCCGTTCCATAACCTTACACAACACGACAGTCAGCGCAATCGGCCTATATGACTTACACTCTGTCGAGACCTTGCCACTCTTCAAAATCGCTACCACAATCGCTCTCTTCCACAACCTCAGTAAAACTCCACTCTTCCAGATCTCATTGAAAAATGCTAACACCTCCAACTTACATTCCACCGACAACTTCTCCAAAAATACATACATGACCCCATCCACCCCTGGACTTGACCACTTCCCCTTCCGAATCGCCCCATCCAACTCCGCCATAGAAAACAGAGCCTCATACTGCTCTTCCCAAGGCCCAACATTCGCCAACAACTCCCGCATCTCCTCCTCAACCACTCCCATACTTAGTCTCACTGCCTCCGGGAAGTTCTCTGAACTGTGCACTCCCGCAAAATGCTCCCCCAGCAAATTCGTCTTCTCCCCATCTTCTCTGACCACCTCCACCCCTTTCAACAACACAGACATGCCAACCTGCGGCTTCATCAACCTGACATCCTCTTGAACTGCTTCCAAACCACACCCACGTCAGAATTACTCCCAGAGACCCACAATAGACCCTCCAATATCCGTGCTTTCTTTCCCTAATCACCCCCTGCACCACCGCCTTCGCCTTCTTATATGCCAACAAATCCTCCAACATTCCCGTTCTCACCGCCCTGGCCCTCGCCTTCTTACGCGCTGCCACAGCCCGTGAACATTCCACCGACCACCAAGGAACCTCAACCTTCCCCCCCCTTTCCCCGGAACTGCCGCTACCGACGCCGCTCTCATTCCCTGCACCAAATGCTCATTCCATTCATCCACCCCCCCATCCCTATCCCGAGAAACAATCAATTCCTGACACAATCTTTTATACAACTCCCAATCGGCCTTCCTAAAATTCAACCGACTCCCAAGCATCCGGGATCTGACCCCTACCTCACCCCTCACAGTCACTGAAATGCCAGAGTGATCACTCCTCATATCCCCATCCTCACGCACCATCCAGTCACATTCACCCGCAATCGCAGCAGACACCCAGGTCAGATCCAAACACAACAACTTCCCAGTCCTCACATCCAATCGTGTGCCCGAACCGTCATTCAGCAAAAACAGACTCAATTCATCTGCCATACCCTCCAACAGTTCCCCATTTGCATCTGTCCGATCACTGCCCCACAACATATTGGCACTGTTGAAATCGTCACACAAAACACAAGATCCCACATGTCCCCTTATCGCTTCAGACAGCACATTCACCTCCACCACCTCACACGGATTATAATAATTCAACACTAAGACTTCTGATCCCCCTACCCGAATCCCCGCCCCAATAACCTCCACTGCTCCATCTACCACAATCCCCCTTGCAACCAACCCCTTCCGAACTGCCAGAGCTACACCCCCCCCCCTCTCCCCTCTGTCCTATCCTTACGAAACAACTCAAAACCTGGAATCACAAACCTCAGATCACCCCTTAACCACGTTTCCTGAATACAAACCACATCAACATTCAATTCCCCACACAACACCGCTTTCAACTCCTGCCCATTCCTCAACAAGCTCCTCGCATTCCACTGCAAAATTCTCAGGCCGACACCCCACTCTGTTTCCGCACTTTAGTAACCTTCTTGAACACATCTTCTTCCGACACATCTACAACATTCAAAAACCTCCTCCCTGCTTCCACCACTCCTTTCGTAAGATTCGACACACTGACTGACAAATTCCCCTGAACCAGCTCCAGCACGTTTATTATAAAACACATAAACTCAGATGAGATGCGGCGCAGCAGCTGTTTAGCTGCTGGTACTCCCAAACAAAAGAGGTGCGTCGGAAGGCGTGTGGGAGCCGCGTGTGAGGAGATAAACGCTTTGGCACTCTGGAAGTGGGTGGACCCAGGCAGGGCGGAGCGGTGTCTGGGTGGAGGGTGCTGGGATTGAGGAAATAGAGCGGCCTCTCTAGGAGGGTGCAGGGGGAGAGTGTGCTCGAAGGAGGCGGTAAGAATGGGAAAGGGGGGGTGGGGAAGGCTGAAAAGAAGGGGAGAAAAGGGGGAGGACGCTGACTGTGAAGTCTACATCTGTGGTGGGGGGCAAAGGGGGAAGTGAGGGGCATCATCGCAGCAGGTCTCCACAAAGGGATGATGGAGGGGGGACGGATCGGGGTATCTCAGGGTCGGGGACCCAGAAAAGTGTAATTTGGAGGGGCTGGGGGCCTCAGGGAGCGGTGTGACTGGGGAGGAGCAGATGCAGTTTGACAGTCTGTGGAAGGTGGTGTTGAAGCCAGATAGCCGTGGGAAAACGTTTCAAGGGGAGAATCCGATGGTGATTGCTGGATGGATGAAAGAGGCTGTGGGGAATGTCACTCGGGTGCAAGTGGTGACTGGGGGTCGGTTGTTGGTGGAGGGAACGGGTGCGTATAGTAAGGCTAAGAAACTGGAGGTGGGTTGTCTGGGTAGGCGCACGGTGCGAGTGTTTGATCAGAGTGGTGTGTTCTGTAAGGGGGTGTTGTATGGGGTACCATTGACTGTGAATATGTCTGAGGTGGAGGAGCAGCTGGCAGAGGTGGGGGTAGTGGAGGCGTGGAGGCTGGGGAGGAGAGATACACATGGGGATGTGGTGTCTACAACTGTGGCAGTGAGGTTTGCGAGAGCGGAGTGTCCGGAGGTGGTGGAGTTGGGATATCGGAGGTTTCGTGTGAAAGCTTATGTACCCTTGCCTTTGAGATGTTATAAGTGTCAGCAGTTTGGACATGTGGAGAGAGTATGCAGGAATGAGAGGCACTGTGGAAGGTGTGGTGGAGATCATGATATTAAAGAATGTAAGGTGGAAACTCCGGAGAAGTGTGTGAATTGTGGGGGGGGCACTCTACTGCGTTTAGGGGGTGTGAGAGTCAAAGGGTGGCGAGAGAGGTGGTGCAGGTGAGGGCAGCGGAAGGTTTATCTTATGCGGAGGCTGTAGCAAAGGTGAAACCGGTTTGAGTAGTGAGTGAGATGTGTAGGAGAGAGCCGGTGGTGGATGAGGCTGCGGGAAGGAAGGGCGTGGTGAGAGAGGTGAAAGGCGGACGTGCGGTCCCGCATCCCACTTTGAACCCCGCCACTGCACGCGCAGGCTTCTGCAAGGGCCACCACTGTCGGTGCAGCACTTGAACATCTACATGAGGCCTCTCGCGAGAATTCTGGAATCCTTAACGTCTCCACCTCTTAGATCTCGACCCATATTGTAAAAAGCCACCAGCGCGGCTTCGCCAGCTGTCTGCTTGGGATTCGGCCCGGCGCATCCCACAGCATCCTGTGCTTCCGTGTGGGCCAGGCCGAACCCCTGCTCTGCGGCCAAAACAAGACACCACACACCTGCTTCTCAGCAGGGGCCCTCTCCCTGCACCAGTGAAAAGCATCGGGAACGTGGGCGGAGGTTCCCACTAACCACTATACACCGCATAGACTCTTCCCGAGAGTGGGCATTGGCCATGAAGACCTTGTCCAGAATGGACTACTGCAATGGTCTGTACGGAAGAGTACCCACATTCACCCTAAGTGCCGACGATTGTGGAGGTGCTTGCTCTTCAGGGGTCTTTTCAATGCGTTTGTCCAATCCCCCACGGGCCCACTATGCAGAAGGGTGTGGACTAATGAGCTTATGCATTGTGTATCCCAAGTGCTTCTCCCCCCTTCCTGCAAGTGCTGCGCCCCCCTTCCTGCAAGTGCTGCGCCCCCCTTCCTGCAAGCTACTTTGCGTGATGCCTCTGATGTGCTTAGAAATATTGGTGTTGATAATACTGTGCAAGTACTTCTCTTGCTGATGAAAAACCTGAGGGTCTGCTGTGCACTATATCCCTGAGGGTGTGCTGGGCACTATATCCCTGAAGTGGTGCTGGGCACTATATCCCTGACAGTGGGCATGGCACTATATTCCTGAGGGTGTGCTGGGCACTATATCCCTGATAGTGGGCATGGCACTATATCTCTGAGGATGTACTGGGCACTATATCCCCGATAGTGGACATGGCACTATATCTCTGAGGGTGTGCTGGGCACTATATCCCTGATAGTGGGCATGGTACTATATCCCTGAGGGTGTGCCTAGACACTATATCCCTTCGGTGGTGCTGGGCACTATATCCCTGAGGTGGTGCTGGGCACTATATCCCTGACAGTGGGAATGGCACTATATCCCTGAGGTGGTGCTGGGCACTATATCCCTGACAGTGGGCATGGCACTATATCCCTGAGGGCATGCTGGGCACTATATCCCTGAGGTGGTGCTGGGCACTATATCCCTGACAGTGGGCATGACACTATATTCCTGAGGATGTGCTGGGCACTATATCCCTTAGGGTGTGCTGGGAACAATATCCCTGATAGTGGGTATGGAACTAGATCCCTGAGGGTGTGCTGGGCACTATACCCTTGAGATTGTGCTGGGCACTATATCCCTTAGGGTGTGCTGGGAACAATATCCCTGACATTGGGCATGGCACTATATTCCTGATTGTGTGCTGGGCACAGTATCCCTGAGATTGGATCTGGCACAATATACCTGATAGTGGGCATGCAACTATATCCCTCCAGGTGTGCTGGTCACTATATCCCTCCAGGTGTGCTGGGCACTATATCCCTGAGGGTGTGCTGGGCACTATATCCCTGACAGTGGGCATGGCATTATATTCCTGAGGGTGTGCTGGGTACTGTATCCCCGAGAGTGGACCTGGCACAATATCCCCGAGATGTGTGCTGGGCACTATATCCCTGCAGGTGTGCTGGGCACTATATCCCTTAGGGTGTGCTGGGAACAATATCCCGTAGGATGTGCTGGGCACTATATCCCTGACAGTGGGCATGGCACTATATCCCTGAGGGTGTGCTGGGCACTATATCCTTGAGATTGTGCTGGGCACTATATCCTTGAGATTGTGCTGGGCACCATATCCCTGACAGTGGGCATGGCACTATATCCCGAGAGTAGACCTGGCACAATATCCCTGAAGGGGTGCTGGGCACTATATCCCTGATAGTGGGCATGGCACAATATCCCTGGGGGGTGTGCTAGGCACAATATCCCTGAGGGGGTCCTGGGCACTATATCCCTGGGGTTGTGCTTGGCACTATATCCCTGACAGTGGGCATGGCACTATATCCCTGAGTGTGTGCTGGGCACTGTATCCCCGAGAGTGATCCTGGCACAATATCCCTGAGGTTGTGTGCTGGGCACTATATCCCTGGGGTTGTGCTGGGCACTATATCCCTTAGGGTGTGCTGGGAACAATATCCCTTAGGGTGTGCTGGGCACTATATCCCTGATAGTGGGCATGGCACTATATCCCTGATGGTGTGCTGGGCACTTCATCCCCGAGAGTGGACGTGGCACTATATCCCTGCGGGTGTACTGAGCACTATATCCCTGATAGGGAGCATGGCTCAATATCCCTGGGGGTGTGCTGGGCACTATATCACAGAGGGCATGCTGGGCACTATATCACAGAGGGCATGCTGGGCACTATATCACAGAGGGCATGCTGGGCACAATATCACAGAGGGAGTGCTGGGCACAATATCACAGAGGGTGTGCTGGGCACAATATCCCTTAGGTTGTGCTGGGCACAATATCCCTTAGGTTGTGCTGGGCACTATATCCCTGAGGTTGTGCTGGGCAGTATATCCCTGATAGTGGGCATGGCACTATATCCCTGATGGTGTGCTGGGCACTATATCCCTGATAGGGGGCATAGCTCAATATCCTTGGGGGTGTGCTGGGCACTATATCACAGAGGGCATGCTGGGCACAATATCCCTTAGGGTGTGCTGGGCACTATATCCCTGATAGTTGGCATGGCACTATATCCCTGTTGGTGTGCTGGGCACTATATCCCTGAGAGTGTGTTGCAACTCTGCATCTTTGGGTGTGACAAGTGGGCTGGATGCCATATCCCTGAGAGTCATCTGGGAACTATACACTATATCCTTGGACAACAAGAGGGCTAGATGCTATTTCACTGCAGCTGTGCTGGAATGACCAGAAACAAGCGTGTGCTACAACCCTGAGACTGGGTTTGGAACAGAGAGTCAGAGGGAGCCAGTATCCTACTGGATTGGAAGACCCTGAGAGGCTCTCCTTTTACCCCATTCTCTACACCCTTTGCATAGATTACATTCAAATTAAAAGTTCTTCCTCTTTCCAAACACAGAAGCCCGTTACCCACCCTGACAGGAATAACATCTGCTTGAATCATGCAACACTTGAGTTGTGTTGGCCATCACACCAGGGAAGAAAGCGATCTAAAGATTAGGGGGTTGTTTGAGACTGAGCTGTTAAAGGGGGACCCCTGGCTATGCCCCTCTTAACCTCTGGCATTCATCCATGTGCCTGGAATATTTCTTTGCTTTCGCACCTCACTTGTGATGTCATTTTTGCACCGAGACCAGCAATGGGCCATTGGATGCCGTCTTCATGGTGCATGATGTGCGGCTTCAGAGAGTCCCTAAAGATAACGCAAGGAGCATCATCCGTGCACCGCTTCCTCTTGCATCCCTTATTGCACTGAGCGTAGCGAGTGAACCCCAACCAAACAAGGGCAGTTCCGAAGGCCTCTCCCCAGGAACATTTTTAAAATAATGGGTTAAAATTGGGCACTTTACAGCACATTTCAGAAATTGGGTAAAATGCCACATTCTGTATAGTAGCACATGATAAAACCCAAAAGATGCAAGTTAGCAACAGTGCACAGGGACATTTTCCATAGTATTTCCCTTATGCCTTTGCCCACAACATATGTCAATACATAACACATTTTGATTGTGGCTGTGCCTATTCATATCCTTGCATGCTGCACCAATATATGTCAGTATCACCATGTAAGGGCTCCCAGTACTAAAACATACCATGCCACAGAAAGAAAGTATATCCAGACTGGCTATATCACAAGGCCATTGTAGCAAATAATCACATTTATGTTTGCTTTTACCATTCTTGCAAAGTACAAAAATCCCATGACATACAAAGAAGCATATGGCTAGACTGTAGCTACCAATTTAAGCCAATCTTGCCACTTTACCCTTGACGCACAATAACTGTGGCTGAAGGGTAAAGCAAAGAAAAGTGTTGTTACATGGATAGACTGGCCTACATTCAGTGTAGGCCATTATAACTCTTCACTTACCATGTTTGCATTACCCTTGATCCTTGTTACACTGCATCAAGGGTAAAGCAAAAAAGAATGAAATGCCCCCAGTAGCACCCACTCCTAAATGTATGGGTCCTGCTGAGTGAGCCCCTAAAGTAGTGGTGGGGGCTGACACATGTCCACACAAGCACTTTCACACATCACTTATATAACTCACAGCTTGCACGCATTTATGAAAACAAACGCCTACATACATACATGCATACATTGCATAGGTTGCCAGTCATTTGGTCGAAATCAATTGGTCGACTGGACAACTGGTGGAATCAATTTGGTCGAAAACCAAATGGTCGAATTTTTTTTTTTTTTTTTTTTTTTTTTTTTTTACCTTTTTTTTTTTTTTTGGTGGGGGTCCCCCCCCAACCCCCTTTTTTTTCTTTCTTTTTTTTTTTTTTAACACGAAAACCCACAAAACACATATATAAATAAAAAAAAAAAATTCGACCATTTGGTTTTCGACCAAATGACGTCGACCAAATTGCAGTCGACCAGTTTGTAGTCGACCAAATGACTGGACACCCATTGCATACATATTACATTTTTTTGAAACATTGAACGTCCCTGCCTGAACCTTCCACATGCACTTGTGCCACAATGGGGAGGACCGAATGGCCATACCCCCTCACTGCAACATAGATATGCTGCCTAACAGGCAAGGAATCCTCATCTGTCAGTCAGCGTGTTCATGTTGCAGATCTTATGTCTATGCTGCTAACGCAATAATAGGAGCTGCAAGGACAGTCTCCTGATGCCTCACCAGCTCAAAATGCATAACAGGGAATACGCCCCTGCTGAGACGCAAGCAGCAAAAACACTCCTGCCAATACAGCACATGAGGGACTGTGTTGCCTGCCACTCAGCCTAGGGTCAGCCTGCCACTGCAACGTCCATTTACACATCTAAAGACAAGTTGCAATTGGGCAGTGCTGAGCCAGAAAGGTAGGGTCATCCCAGCAGAACCTGATTCCCCATTCCAAGGCAATGGGCAGTGCCTGGCTCTAAATGTATAGCATATCCTGGAAGTATGTCATCGGGTGTTGCCTCCCAGCAGGGCTTAAGCAGAGACCATACTGTGATGAATCGGATGGTGTCATCAATTCTTTCCCGGCAGTGACCTCTCCCCATGTGGCCAGGGGACGGCAGCCGCTACCTGATCCTAAACCTTGGTACGGCTATATAAGCGAGAATCACATGGGGGGGAGGCGAACTCTGGGGGAGTAGTATGGCGTGTTGAGCCTGAGTGGGATCGAGCGGTCGCCCGTAGCCCTGTGTGACCTGCTGTGAGGCTGCCTTCCAGGCCCTGTTGGGCCTTCAGTAAGTTTAATTCAGGCACTTTGTTTGTAGGTGCTCTGAGCGCATTGTGCTGCCCCCTGCCCCCTCCCTCCACCGCACTTCCTGGTCCTCCTCTCCCCGCTCCCTTCCCGCCTCCCTTATTCCATGGTGCTCTCTATCTCTCCTATCTTCTCTAACTGCTTCTCCATTGACTATCCTGCTCTCCTCACTAAATCTGGTAGGAAAAAGTTTAAAAAGAGTATCCTGGTCTCCAACCCAGGCCTCCCTATCGCTGACACCTATACCAGTGCCTCCTCCAAGGAAACTCTTACTGACATTCTCTTTTTCGTGCCTTCCCCTGACCAATGGACCCTTCATATGGTCTCTGTGCTCTCTCCCTTCTCCTCTTCTCCCATTAATGGTGGCACTCGTTGGGATGTCCTCTTGGCCCCCTTCCGATCCTCTAAGGCCATCATTAATGTCTACGCTAATGGGACCGTCTTGGTCCAAGGCCCTCAGGCCAACCGCCACCTCTTTGATAGACGCTTCCCGCGCCTCTCTTGCTGTCCCCTCTTCTCTGTCCTCGGCTACCTTGCCTCCACCCTCTCACCCTGCCCTCTCTCTTGCTCCTTCCTCTTCACCTCCACAGGGCGTACCTCTGATCTGTACCCCTCCCCGGAAGTCCTTTAAGGATGGCAACCTTCTCCTCATTGCCACTCTCAACTCTCGCTCTGCCGTCAAACATTCCTCTGATATCTGTCGCCTTCTTGAGGAACTGGACCTTGACATCCTCGGTCTCACTGAGACATGGTTCACGGCCAGCTCTGTCACCAGCTTTGACACACTCCTACCTGACGGTTACAAGATCCTCTCCTTGCCCAGGCCCAACCGTGCTGGGGGGGGGGGGGTGTGGCCCTTATCTTCCCTGAGTGGATTCCTGCCACTGTCACTCCTACGCAGACCTACTCCTCCTTTGAATGCCTTGTCTGCCGACTCTCTCTCTCTCCTAGCCATTCCCTTACCGTAGCTACTATCTATCGGCCACCTGGTCAAATTTCCTCCTTCCTCTCTGAGTGGGAGGACCTCTCCTCCGCACTCCTGTCCTCAACCACTCAACTCCTCTTTCTTGGAGACTTCAATATCCACCTTGATGCCTCCTGTCCTCCCTCTGGACTCTTTCGCGACCTCTGCGACTCTCTCTCACTCTCTATTCTCCCGTCTGAGCTGACCCATTCTGCAGGGCACACTCTTGATACTCTGATCTCTTCTGACCTTCCCCTCTCTGTCCCTCTCTCCACTCCTCTCTCCTGGAGTGATCACTTTCTCCTATCCTCCCACCTCACCTTCCCTACCCCTCAGGCAAAGCCACCCTCATCACTGCCACCCACCTTCGCGGTCATCCGACCCATGAAGCGCGTGTCAGTTGAGGCTTTCGCTTCCACCTTCTCGCCCCCCTCCCCCTTCGGCTGACCCCCACCCTGACACAGCCCTCTCCACTCTCCACTCTGCTATATCTGATACCCTTGATATCCTTGCCCCGGTCATGAGAATCCACCTGAAGCCCAAAGCCAAATGTAACTCCTGGTACGACTCGGATCTCGTCACCCATAAACGCAAGTGCAGGGTGGCAGAGAGGAAATGGCGTGCTTCATGTGCATCCTCTGACAAAATGGCCTGCCGCCTGCTCCAAAGGCAATATCGGCTCTCCGTTCTCACCAAGAAGAGAGCCCTTATGCAAGCCCGCATTTCTGCAGCATCTAACAATTCGGCCAAACTCTTTAAAATCAGCAAGGAGCTGGCCAACCCTGCTGCAGTCTCTACCTCTCCTGTCCCCTCCCAGGCCCTCTGCACGGCACTGGCCTCTCACTTCATTTCAAAAACTCAAGACATCCTGTCCTCACTCTCCTCCTATCACCTCCCATCCTCTATTCCTGCTCCCCCTCTGGCCCTTCTGCAGCCACCCCTCCTCCCTCCTTCTCTGCCTTTCCCCTTTTTTCTGCTGACGAGATTTCGAGACAAGTCCGATCTATGAAAGTCTTGTCAAAACAGGTCCACCCCTGTTCCTCCAAAACTATCAAGGATCACATCGACTCCCTGGCGCCTGCCCTGGCTGACTTCTGCAATCACTCCTTCGCCTCTGGAGTCTTCCCATCCCCCCTCAACACTCCCTTGTGCACCCCCTTCTTAAGAAACCCTCTTCCGACCCCTCCTGCCCAGCTAACTATTGCCCAATCTCTATCACTCCCTTCCTGGGCAAGCTCCTGGAGAAACTGGCCATCTCCCAGCTTGATCTCCATGCAGAATCCGTTGGTAGTCTTCATGACCATCAGTCTGGCTTCAGAGCTGCCAGAAGCACGGAAACTGCTCTCCTGAACATCCGTGAGGACCTGCTCTCAAACCTTGACTCTAACACCCCTTGTGTTCTCATTTTACTCAACCTCTCTTCTGCCTTTGACACCGTCAACCACACCATCCTGCTCAACCGTCTCTGTGATAACCTGGGTATCACTGGTCAGGCTCTGGCGTGGCTGACCTCCTTCCTCTCCAATCGACCCTCCCAGGTCCAACTGGGTTCCTTCCTCTCTGAGATCTTTTTCTCTACCTGTGGTATCCCCCAGGGATCTAACCTCTCCCCCTGGCTGTTCAACCAGTACCTGGCACTGGTTGCTCACCGCATCTCCGCTCTCTGTCCCAACTTTCAGTGCTATGCGGATGATACCCAGCTCATTTTCAGGCTACCCTTGGCCTCCTCTTCCCCTTCCCTCATCTCCGACTGTCTTTCTGCTATCCAGGAATGGTGTCCCGCTAACGACCTCTGCCTTAATGCCAGCAAGACTGAGATTCTACTTATCGGCACACCCACTCCCTCCTTCCCTGCAGCTCTCTGGCCGGCCTCCCTTGGCCCTCTTCCTGCTCCTACCTGCAAGGCAAAAATCCTCGGGGTCATCTTCGACTCCACACTCTTTCTCTCCTCACATATCTGACGTCTCTAAGAAGTCACACTACCAGATACACCTCCTCAGAGGTATCCTTCCTTTCCTCTCCTTCCCCCAGAAGCTCACTGTCTCCAGAGCCCTGGTTCTCTCGAAGCTGGACTACTGTAACAGCCTCTATTTAAATCTTCCTGCCTCTACTCTCTGCCCTTTGCAACTCATCCAGAACAGGACTGCAAGACTTGTCCTTGGCCTCAAGCCCAGGGACCGTATCTCTCCAGGACTAAAATCGCTACACTGGCTCCCAGTGGCTGCGAGGATTAAGTTCAAAACCCTCTGCAATGGCCACAAGGCCTTCTGGGGCCTTGGGCCAAAATACATTCAACTCTCTCTTCCTAAAAAATCTTCCTTCTCGAGCTCTTCGCTCATCCACCTCCAACTACCTCAGGGTCAGCTCCTTCTCCAAGCAACGAGCTGGGGGTAGATCTCTCTCCGCAGCAGGGGCCTCCCTCTGGAACAGCCTTCCTGCCTCCCTGAAACTTGAGGAGAATCATCTCCGGTTCCGGAAGCACCTCAAAACCTTCCTCTTTGCCTCCGCTTTCTCTCCCTCTCTCCCCTGCTAAAATCACTGAACCTGCACTGAATCTGCAACTGGCCACTCACCGATCTCGGTCCTTGACCCAGCCACTCTTCCCTGCACTGCCTACCTGCACTACGGGACTGTCTCTGTATGCTACAGCCCCTTCTCCCGGCACTCTCCTTGCACTCTCCTTGCACTTGCCACCAGCTGGCCCTATTACTTATCTTGTATTCTACTAACCATGTACTGCACTTCCCCTCTCCCCTTCCCCTTGCACTTTTCCCAGTCCCCCTACCCTTGCACTTGCCCAATCTGAATGACACCTGGCCTAGTAGGATCGGTGTCTGTTCTCCTCTTGTTCCCCCCCCGCCTCGTCGCCCCTTGAAACACTTGTGTATAGGCGCGTTACAAATGCCATATCATATATCATATCATATCATAGGGCAAGGCATGATATTCCCCTTCCTCTCGAGGATATCCCATCCTTACCCAATGCCTTAATGGCATATTATTGCACCTCCCCTTATTCACCTAAGAAGGGTACTGAAGACCTAACTAGATCTGTGTGTGAACCATCAAGATCTGTCTCACCCTCTAAGACTTGTGTAAATATCTTCTTAGATTCTTCCTACAAGTTATTGAAAGCTAACTTGCCCTTAAAGATTTCTGAGAACACTTACCCACACTTTACAGGTAAAACATCAAGAATGGGCTAGCATTCCCATAACCACAATAACACGGGGATGAGAAAGAGGAGCCAAGTAATGCAGAGCAGAAAAGACCAAGAGTACAGGCTGCACTCTAGTTGTTGTGAGAAAATACCTGTAGCCAGGAGGTTTGAACAGCAGCGACAGCTGACTGACGGGTGCTGCTGGAGGGAGAAAGCTGCTTCTCTCGGTACGGATCGGGAGACCGTGGGGCTGCAGAGCGTGCCATGGGTCTGCAGAGAGTGTCATGGAGCTGTCTGGCTCAAGGAAACAGACAAAGAAAGCTGACTGCGAGAAGGAACACACTGAGGGAACACCAGAAGCCACTGCAGGACCCCTGGGTGTACGCAGGTGTTGAGCAACAGCGTTTACCTTACCAGAGCCTAACGCGAAACAGAGGAACCCAGCTGGGACCTCAAGAGGCAGAAAAGCCAAGGAACGAAGGCGGCGAGTCGGGAAGAGACGCCAAACGACCGCCACCGGCTTGCGGTGAGAAGAGTGAATTATGCCTGCAAACGCTGTTGATTCCCTGAAAGGGAAGCAGGGACACTGGGGTATATTAGCAGCCATGCCACATGCAAATAACGATTGAAGAAACACACGAAGTGCTTGAAAGAGAAGAAGCCATTGAGCACTTTGTTAAAGGGGGAAACAGAAGCAAAGTAAAAGACTTTCAACTTCCTAAGTGTATGCAATGCACATATAACAAAAGCCCTGGAAGGGGGTACACCAGGAAAATTAAGAGCTGCAAGTGTGTGCATTTATAAATGCCCTGGCAGGAGAGTATACCAGGCAATTAGAGGTGTGTTCATTTGAGAAAGTCCTGGCAGGGGGGTATACCATGGAGTTGCAAGTATGTGCATATAAGGCAGCTCTGGCAGAAGAGTATACCAGGCAATTGCGAGAGTATTAATGTGAGAAAGACCTGGTAGGGAAGCACACCAGGCAAAGAGACATTAAACGTTTACAAGTTTGTTCATACAAGAAAGCCCTGGCAGGCGAGTATACCATGCAGTTGCAAGTGTGTTCATATAAGGAAGTCCTGGCAGGCAATTGCAAGAGTGTTCATGTGTGAAAGTCCTGGTAGGGATGCGCACCAGGCAAGGAAAAACTGAAGAGTACAAGGAATACAGCACCAAGAAAGGATCCTGAGAAGGATATTTCAGGACTTGGCCAAAGGATGTGTGAAACCAAAGTGAAGAGGAGTGAAAACCTGTCGGGGGAGTACACAGGTATCCTAACGAGAGAACGACAAAGAGCCGAGTTGTTTTGTTTGCCAGTTGTATTTTGGGCCAAGAGAAAGTCAAGGAACTGATATCTTTGAATAAACACAGGGAAGCAAAATGCAGGGTAAGGGATCCACCCTCTGGAATAAGTAACTCCAGCCTTCTGGAACTTTTGTGTTGGAGTTCCACATTTTCCTTTTTGAACATTTGTAAATCACTCAAGGCCAAAGACATTACCCTTTTCACTGTAGAGTTTATTTTGTTAGACCATGAGGGCCAGAATACTTCTATGGTTTTAGTTTGGACATTCTGACATCTGACATATCCCCCATTTTTTGAGGTAAGGAAACACCTCTTAGTACAGGGACAGAGAGGCAGTTTCAAAACCCCTTTTCTTTTGTCAATCATAGTTTATGACCAAAGCCATATGTCTGTGTCAATGTCTCATTCCTGGTTCCTCAAATATGGTGTCAGAGGTGGGATCAGGCTTAGTTGACACAAACTGGGAACCCACTACAATTTCCTGCATGTTCTAGTTGCTATCTTCTATGATATTGATCATAAAACAGTTACATGGTGAGGAATCTATCCTTGAAGTAGCCACAGACATAACCATCCTTACTGTTAAGCAAGCAATAGGAAGTTCCATCTTCCCATCAAATGCCAATGGCTCCTTTTCCAAGGAGGGCCCTTACTAGATGCTTTGAGACTGACAGACGATGCAATCAAGCCCAACAGTAAGTTAAACCTTGTGTTTGCAACAAATATATGTCTCCCACCAATAACTGCTTTAGGTTTAAAACCCTGCATTAGAAACCCCCTCTGCTCCCCCCAGGAAAAGAGGATCTAGGAGAGCATACTGAACAGAGGAACATACCCGACCAAGAAACCCCAATAGATCAATCCCAAGAAGAAGTATTGTCCTTCACATCCGATCAGCTAGAAAAACTTATTAAAGACCCTAATCTGTATTGTTTTGAAAATGACTTTACCTTTATTGCAGGAGAGTATACTTCTGAAATCCCCAACATCACAGAGAAGCCCAAAATGGCCACTATAGAAATTCTGTTCACACAGTTAACCACCCACCAGATCCAAGACAGAATTTGGTTTAAAACCGGGCAGAATCACCTTGTCGCATCCCCGCAGGGACCTATACTACCCCATGGAGTAGTACAGCCTTTCAAAGAGGGGGGTGGGGAGGGAGACCTGTGAATTCTTTTTCTTTTCCTCAACTCTGAAAGATTGGCACAATAAGCCTGCTGGGGAGATAACGTAAAAACCTGTTATCTGGATCTTCTGTAAAAAGGAGAACTACAAAACTCCTACCAACTTTTTAATCCTTTGGAACAGCTACATTTAATTAAATAAAACAAGCATTATTACAAGGGTGGGCCAAATCCATAATTTCAAATGGATTGCGTCCTCCCACGTATTCCTCATCTTTGATATATTAAAGTCTGCTTGTAGCTTGCTTTGGATTTATTTTCATAGGGTCTAGTGTCGTGCAGCTTCGGATCTGGTTCCTTGACGGTCTCCATGGCGTCCTTCGTGACGTTGATGCTGATATATATTGGCACGCGCACTGACCGTTACCTCAGTTCTGTTTTTTTATGCATTGCTGTGTGCTTCGGAGCTACTCGCCTCAGCGATTAAACTACATTTTACTTCGAGAATGGCCTCCACGCGACAGACTGGCTTCAAGCAGTGTTCAGACTGTGGGGCCAAGATGTCGATTACAGACCCGCCCCGTATCTGTCTGTGATGCTTGGGATCGAGCCACAAGATTGATGGCTGTGGCTCGTGTCAGTCGATGAAGGTTAAAGCCTTGCAGGAAAGGAAGGAAAAACTCGATGCAGGTAAACCCTCCCCCAAATCCCCGGCCCTTACCCCTTCAAAGAGGAAATCTTCCTCTGACTCGAGAGATCAAAGGGTAAGAAACGGCGCCGCAGGTCTTCGTCATCTTCATCTTCTGAAAGAGTTAGTTTCCCAAAGAAGTACTCGACTCCAGCGGAGTTAGAAAACGTCCACTTAGAAATGTTCAACTTTATTTTTAAAACGCGCTCCTTCCGACTGTTCCTCTAACGGAGTCCGAGAAAAGTGGCCACCCCTCAGCGTCTATTAAGACCAGTAGGGAGTCCTGTGTGTCGCCTTCTCGGGCGCCTAAGAGCCTGAGAAGGGAGGTTCCTCGACATAAATCATAGGAATATTCCTCGACGCACAACAAAAAGCCGGTGTCTGTTACTCGAAACATTTACTAACAGCATCGAATGAATCTGAGCCTAAATTGTTTCAACCCATTCCAAGACCTGATTTCTTTAGGCAGATGGGTTCTATCTTTGAAGATGATGAGGAGTAAGAGGATCAGCCCCCTTTTGGGTATGAGTATGGAACTCCAAATGTTCCAGAAGAATTAATTTCAGATGAGTCCAAGATGCAGAATCTTGTGGAAACATTAAAGGAAACCAGTAGTTGGGGAAACCTCACCAGAAACAGAATTATTTGGAAATGCAGAGATATCTGGTTATACTGATCCTTCTTACAGGATAGTTATTGGTAAAGTAGCTGAATATCTGGGACGGTCCAGACCTACAGCCACTGTGGAAACTGATGACCTCACTGACATCTTAGACTGTGGGCCAATTAGAAAAGCTGGATATGATATGATATGGCATTTGTAAGGTGCCTATACACAAGTGTTTCAAGGCTGGACAAGGCAAGGCAGAGGGAACAGAGGGAGGACAGAGACAACGATCTTACTAGGCCAAGTGACATTGAGATTGCACAAGTGCAGGGGAGAGGGGAGGGCGAAAGTGCCAGGGGAAAGAAGGGGAGGGGGCAGTGCTGTACATGGGATCAAAACAATAACAAGAAGTGCGGCCAGCAGGTGGCAGGTGCAAGGGTAAGTGCAGATAGCAGGTGTCCAGAAGTGCAGGTAGGGGGGACTGTAGGGTTACAAATACAGACCCAAGTGCAAGGGTTGCTGGGAGGCAGTGCGGGTGTGCAACTGGACAGGCAGGGACCTGGGCCCGAAATCAGAGGGTATCCAGGTGACCAGTGCAGTATCAGACAGGAAATCAGCAGGGGAGAGGAAAAGAGAAGGCAGAAGCAAAGAGGAAGGTCTTGAGGTGCTTCTGGAACCAGAGATGGTTCTCCTAAAGTTTCAGAGAGGCAGGGAGGCTGTTCCAGAGGGAGGCCCCAGCAGAAGAAATAGATCTACCACCAACTCGTTGCTTGGAGAACCGACTGACTCTGAGGGAGTTGGAGGAGCGAAGAGCTTGAATAGGAAGGTATTTACAAAGGGAGAGTTGGAGGTATTGAGGACCCAGGCCCCAGAAGGCTTTGTGGACAATACAGAGGGTCTTGAACCTAATCCTTGCAGCCACTGGGAGCCACTGAAGGGATTTCAGTCCTGGAGTGATACGATCCCTGGGCTTGAGGCCAAGGACAAGTCTTGCAGTCCTGTTTTGGATGAGTTGCAGAGGGCGCAGAGTAGAAGCAGGCAGATTTAGAAAGAGGCTGTTGCAGTAGTCCATCCTAGAGAGAACCAGAGCTCTAGAGACAGTGAGCTTCTGGGGCAAGGAGAGGAAAGGAAGGATACCTCAGAGGAGGTGCAGTTGGTAGTTTGACTTCTTAGAAACGTAAGAGATGTGAGGTGAAAAGGAGAGTGTGGAGTCGAAGATGACACAGAGGTTCTTAGCCACACAGGTGGAGCAGGAAGAGGGCAAAGGGAGGCTGGCCTCAGAGTGACAGGAAAGGAGGGTGTAGGTGTCCCAATCAGGAGAATCTGTCTTACTGGCATTAAGGCAGAGATCGCTGGCGGCACACTACTCCTGGATAGCAGACAGACAGACAGCGATGAGAGGAGAAGAGGTGGCAGAGGGGAGCATGAGAACGAGCTGAGTGTCATCCACATAGCACTGAAATTTGGGGCAGAGAGCGGCAATGCGGTGGGCGAGAGGTGCCAGGTATTGGTTGAACAACCAGGAAGAAGAAGAAGGAGAAGGAGGCCTGTATAGGAATGACAGAGGCAGGAATCCACTCTGGGGAGATCATGGCTACACCCACTCCGGAACGATTGGATCTGGGCGCAGAGAGGATCTTGTAGGCATCAGGGAGGAGAGTGTCAAAGTTTGTGACAGAGCCGGCCATGAGTCATGTCTCGGTGAGACTGAGGACATCGAGATCAAGTTCTTCCAGCAGGCGGCAGGTGTCACAGGAGTGTTTGACAGCTGAGCGACAGTTGAGAGTGGCAATATGGAGAATGTTGTCAACCTTGAAAGTCTTCCTTCTGGAAAATGGGCATCTGCCCTCTAATTCGTCTTCCCCAAAGAGAGGATCTACTTTCGCAAGAGGGAGGTCACATTCTTCACCCAGAGATCAGGACTCTCAGCCTTCACACCTGGTATCTGAAAGGGTGAGATTTAAGGATTGGGACCTTCCTGAAGATGTAATGGAGGAGTTGCTTTCGGCGAGAAGACCAGCAACTAAATCCATGTACCGCCTCCATTGGAATAGATTTTGAAGCTGGTGCAGGGAAAAGAAATTGGATCCTTTCTCCATGTAAACTTTGCCAGGTGTTAACTTTCCTGCTTCTCGACCCATTCTGGGTTGCAAGTAGCCATGGTGAAGGGCTATTTAGCGGCCCTTTCAATTTTCAAAAGCTCTCCGGATGAGGGATCATAATTCAAAATACCGATTGTGACACAATTTAGGAAAGGCTTAACAAATTTGTTTGTGCCTACATTTGTGCCCTTTAAGGGTGCTCACCATAAAAACTGCCTTTTTAGTGGCTACACATCTGCCCCCAGGGTAAGTGAGCTACAGACTCTATCTTCCAAACAACCTTTCACGGCCTCCTCCAAGGATAAGGTAGTTTTAAGGGTTAAGTCATCTTTCTTGCCCAAGGATGTGTCAGAATTTCATTTGACTCAACAAATTGCACTACTTTATTTTTATCCTCCTCCTCGTCATCCATCTAAGGAGGAAGAGAGACTTCATCGTTTAGACATAAAGAGGGTTCTAAGATTCTATATCACAAGGACTGCAAATATTCCCAAAGCTGATCAGCTTTTTATTGGTTATGCTGGTCATAGATTAGGGTTATCTGTCACAAAATAAACCATCACTAGATGGATTGTTATGTGCATAACTGAGTGTTACTCATTGTCTGGCAAGGATTCACCTGAAGGACGAAGGGCGCATTCTACTAGAGGAGTTGCTGCTTCATCGGCTCTTGAAATAATTGTACCAGTGAGGGACATTTGCAGAGCGGCAACATGGAAGTCCCTACATACATTAGTTCATTGTACTGTGTAGATTCTTTTTCAGGAGAGGAAGCCAAATTTGGCCAAGCTGTCCTCCACAACATTAACAAATAAAGTAAATTCTTAGCACCCTCCGCCAAACTCAAACTGCTTTGGGAGTCTATCAAAGATGAGGAATACATGGGAGGACATAATCCATTTGAAGAACAAGTTACTTACCCCTGGTAATGTTCTTTCGACTGGATGTTCCTCCCACGTATTCCTCAACGCTCTCACATCCATCCCGTCTTGCCTAGGATTTCCGTGTTTTACCCCTTCCTTTCTCGCAATATCAAGGCTATCTCCTCCTGGAACACATCATGCTACTTAAGGAGGGGGAAAAACTAAGAACTGAGGTAACAGTCAGTGCATGTACCAATATATATCCGTGTCGACGTCACAAAGGACGCTACGGAGACCGGCGAGGACCAAGATTCGATGCTGCATGACACTCGACCCTATGAAAAGTTTGTCCGAAGCAAGCGGTAAGCAGACTTGAATAGATCAAAGATGAGGAATTTGTGGGAGGAACATCCAGCTGAAAGAACGTTAACAGGGGTAAGTAACCTGTTCTTCTATAGGCATAAATTGAGAGAACCCATACTGAACCCTGCAGAAACGCCTATAGAATTGGGGGCCCAAGTACAAAATACCATCTCTTTGTGGCTCGGCAAGAAAACCTTATCTGAGGTAATAGAAGCTCTACCTATCGAGCAGTATATAAACTGCTTGCCTCCTTACCTACAAAGGGCAGTACTTCAGTTAAACGGACCTAGTTTGGCAATGGCTATAGAAACAGCTCAGAATTAGGCTGAATCTAACAAACACCTAAAACTCATTCCCCGCTGTGAAGAAACTAAGAATAATCAAAAGGGGTTTCCCTGTTCCTCTTTTTCCCCAGTAAACAGAAGTCCCATAAGAGACCGGAACAAGATAGTTTTCATAAACCAATATTAAAAGATCTTGGTAGGGGAGAGAGAAACCCCATAGTAGGTACGGAAAGAGACGAAACAAATCCAGAAGGACAAGCCCTTGAACCAACTTCCATTGTGTGTTTCTCCTCTGTACAGTCGGGGCATCTAGCTAGGCAATGACACTTAAATAATAAAGTGGAACCCTTGGAGGCTGGGTATATGACAGGAAGGGAGTGGGATGAATGTAGCCTTCCTGAAGAGGAATTTGTTGAAACAGCAAGCAACTTCTGCAGGACTGCCTCTTTCAACATCCACAATTCTGCAATCGTGAATGAGGTACCAATTAAAGCATTAATCGATTCAGGCAGCAAACAGACAGCGGTAAGAGCTGACTTAATCTCAACCAGAGATTTAAGAAAGGGAAGTTACCCACATCCATGGAAATGAAGAGGTATATCGCAAAACCCATCAGAGTTCATGGAGAATCAACCCAAATAAATGCTGCCGGCATTCCCAGATTGCCGGAAGAGACCATAATTGGCACAGACTTTCCAAGTTTTGAAACCATACAACGGAATGCTAATGAGTCCACCTTTCATATTCCCCATTTGATTCCTGGGAAGAAGATGGGTTCTGTCTGTCATGGGCGCTACTCCCGAGGGGCCAGGACTGGCCCAGCGCCCTCGGAAGCAGACCCGTCTTCCACTACTCCGGACCCAGCAGACCCCTACAGGGGCCCTTTGGACCTTGTCCTGGCGCCTTTGGCGCCAGGCTCATGAAGAGTTTCAGTCCCGGCACCATATGCGCCGGGCTCATATTGATAAACAGTGTAATAATGCTTGGGTGGACTTACCTGAGGCAGACCATGCTGCATATTTACCCAGAACAATCCAGTCTGGTTGAAGTCCCCAGCCATCAGGGCTGGGAGGAACTATTCCCTCCATTCAGGAACTCTTTTCTTACCTGGGTGGAACCAGTGGAAGAACACACACTGGAAGCACTTCTCTGCTATTTAAACCACGCCCGATGGAAAACACGTGCTTCGCGTTATTCTGCAGCAGCAGCAGGACGCTCACCGAGTCGGCTCCTGCATTCCAGGTCCAGAGTCATCTTCAGCTTCCGCGCAGCAACCTGTGGATGAAGAAAGACACAGAACAATACTTACCAGATCCCGGAATCCAGTCACCGGCAAAACCTGCAAAGAATAAACATAAGGTTAGAAAAGTGCAACTCGCTCGCAGCCGCGCCCGCTTACTTGATCCATCCGTGATTGCAACGGAGCTAACCGCGGCCTTCTCTTCGGCAGCTTCTCTGCACCTGAAAGGCAAAGGACATAATTAAAAAGGGGTTCGGGTGAAGGCAGTCGCATTCATCTTAACTTACCAGTTTTTGCACGCGCAGAAGCGGCCGCATCAACCGCAGCATCCCGGCACCTGAAAACTAGAAAAAGGACATTATTAGAGGTGCCATTAAAAGCGGCCAACGATCATTATACTTACATGCATCGGCACGTGCAGTGGCAACGGATATAAAGCCCGCAGCATCCCGGCATCTGAAAACTAGAAAAAGGACATTATTAGAGGTGCCATAAAAAGCGGTCAACGAATATTATACTTACGTGCATCGGCACGTGCAGCGGCAACGGAAAACTACGCCCACAGCATCCCGAGGCCTGAAACAAAGGAAAAGGGACATTATTGAGGTGCCCATCTTTTAAAGCCTAAAGACTACAGTATACTTACAGGCATCCGCTCGTGCAGTAACGGCGGCATCGCTCTTCGGCATCCCAGCACCAGTGCCACAACTAAGGCCGCAAAAGACTTGAGCCTCAACACTGAACTCATCCAGTGACGTAACTGGAATCCATGCACCCCTGCACCAGACGCAGGATGGAGAGCTCAGCATTTGTACGCCTAAGGTGAGAGCTCGCCGAGACAAGTAGAAAGCTAGGCTGTGGGAGAAACTGGCGATTGGTGGGAGAAGGAATCCCATCAAACGGTGATTAACCCTTTTTCTTCCACCTGCAAGTCAGACATTCGATAAGAGGAAGCACAGTCCTGAGAGTCGTCCGAGCTCTACGCTTCTCAATTGAAGAAACGATAGCAGCCCAGCCGGGATCAGCGCCTCCGTGGGAATCAGGTGAGCGTTACAGGTTCATACCTCAAAGGCCTGTTTGGAGATGGGATACTAAGGTTGAAGAAGAAATTCCCTCCCTAGAGGAATTCTCTTGTCAAAGCAGAAAGACTGGCCTTTGGGCGGGACGCTAGCTCTTAAAGGGAAGAGTATGTGATGAATCGGATGTTATCATCACTTCTTTCCTGGCAGTGACCTCCCCATGTGGCCAGGGGATGGCAGCTGCCACCTGATCCTGACCGTGGAGGCAGCTATATGATGGAGGATCATATGGGGGAGACAACATTCAGGGGAGTAGCATGGCACCATCGGACAAGGCATAGTATTCCCCTTCCTCTCTTGAGGATACCCCATCCATACCCAATGCCTTGTTGGCATATTTGTTACACCTCCCCATATCCTCCTACGAAGGACACTGATGACCTTCTAAAAATATCTGTGTATGAAGAACCATCAAGATCTGACTCATCCTCTAGGAATCCTGAAAATATCTTCTCAGACTCTTCCTACAAATTATTCAGGGGTAACTTGCCCTTAAAGACTTCTGAGAACACATACCCAGACTTCATCAAGAATGGACTACCATTCCCATAACCACAATAATACTGGGATGAGGAAGTAATCCAGAGTGAAAAAGACCAAGAGTACAGTGTGCTCTAACACCTTGAAGCGCCTCATATGCTAGATGAAATGACCAAATAATAATCTTGGACCCAAATAACTGGACAGACTACTATTAGCATAAAATAAAGTAGGGCAATCTAGCAAACAGCAAGCTGTAGTTCACACACTCACACTTCAGTTTCGCTTCCACAAAGGTTTTATACCGCAATGTACATCATGTCATCCTATGTGGCAAACTTTAAAAACCTATTGACGGGAGGGATTGGTCAAGGGAACATATGTACCTAATTATCATATAAGGATTAGTAATATTACTGGATGCCCCTTATCTGGTAGGCACACCTTGAGCCATCTCTAAATACGTATAATACAGATTATAGCAGAATAATAACAGTGGGTTGGCCCTTGCAACATTGTATAGCATTTTGCTACATAGACCCTCTGATTGGTTGGCATTCTTTCCAACCTTGGACTTTCGTCTCATTAGCAAAACGTAAGCAAAACAAAACTCTGGTGCAGGGAGCAATGTCCAGCTACTACCCACTTGCCCAATTAGTCCTTCTCTCATCGGTCAGACCCCAAGGCAAGGCTTCCTCTTTATAATTGACCTTGCAGCATGTTCTCTGTTCTGGGACTTTCAAGGGAGTGTAGGTACACCCTTATCTTTGTCTGGAGCTTAATGAATAGCCCTTGTTGTCGACTTCTGAATCACGTGTGAGGAGACCACGATTTTGTCCATCTCAACCTCTTATTTACTGCTATTTCATTTAATAAAGCTGGGTGTCATTACTTCTCTAGGCCTCTGGAGACTTGCTCACTCTACCCTGCATAGGATTTCTCCTTCTTTGATTGTCCAATGCTTGGCTCTTGCAGATGTTTTCTTCTTTGATTAATCTAAGTGAAATATGTCTTGCGTACATGGCCTATCTCCTCGACTCCCTTTGTGCTTTGCAATGCAAATATTCCTTCATGCAGCATTCTTGATCCCAGGCCAATAGACTCCTCTTTATTCCTCACACAAAGCAACTCGTGACTCTGCAGCCCATGTCTGTCTCTGAGGTAGCTTGATGTGTTAAAACCAAAGTCCGACTTCCATCTATCCATCATGGCTGCCTTAGCCACGTTATTTTTTCTTCTGCAGCAAGCTTCTATATGTCCTCGGCTACCTTGCATTTCTGTGTATATACATTCACTTTGTCTCTACTCACTAAATCTTCGGTGCATATGTTTTACTTGTATCCCATTACATGTTTCTCTTATCATTCTAGTTACATCTTCATTCTTTAAGTATTTTGATATCGTTTCAGTGCGTCTTCGTATCTTTCCCTCATGATGTCACTCTGCTGTCATCAGATTTCACATATTGCTCTTAGATGTCCAATGGTGTGTTTAGACATCCTTCTACCCTTTCAGTGTGAGGGCACATTCGATGCGGCGGTCTGAGTGCATACCTTCTCTCATACACTCGATCTAATATTGGAATTAACACTTGCTGCAATATTGGAATTATACCTGGTGTCCCACATAGGGCTCTTCTCCTGCTATTCCAATATGATGGAGGTCAGTGGGCAGGAGCTAGGGACGACGTGGTGTCTACCTGTTCCTCTACAACAGGCTGCGCTCTATTTGTGAGCACATAACTGTAGCCTGGAAATTTAAACAGCAGCCACAGCTGACTGGAGGGCACTGCTGGGCGGAGAAAGCTGCTGCTCTTGGCATGGCCCAACGACCATGGGGCTGAAGAGATTGCTGTGGAGCTGTCCGGCTCAAGGAGACAGAAGAGGAAAGCTGACTACAAAAAGGAACACGCTGCTGAAATGCCAGAAGCCAGTGCAGGACTCCTAGTCGTTTGCAGCTGTTGAGCGGCAGTGCTTACTTTACTGGAGCACAACGCTAAGCAGAGGTGCCCAGCAGGAACTGCGAGAGGCACAGAAGCCGAGGAATGAAGGCAGCGAGACGGGAAGAGACACTGAACGACCGCCACCGGAAGAGTGTAGTATGCTAGCAAAAGCCAGTGAGTTCACGAAAAGGGAAGCTGGGACACCGGGGCATATAGGCAGCCATGCTGCACGAGAATAACTATTGAAGAAGCAAATAAAGTGCTTAAAAGAGAAAAAGATAGTGAGCATTTTGTTAAAGGGGGATATGGAAGCAAAGTAAAAGACCTTCAACTTTCTAAGTGTATGTGATAAACAAATAAGAAAAGCCCTTTCAGGACAGTATACCTGGAAGCTACAGGATCAGAAGAAGAAAACATAAGAGCATACAACGTAGGGAAATGTGTGCAGTGTTCATATGAGAATAGCTCTGGAAGGAGAGTACACCAGGCAAATTAAATGCTGCAAGTGTGTGTATTTAGGAGAGCCCTGGCAGGAGAGTATACCAGCCAGTTGTAAGTATGTGCATATAAGGACCCCTGACAGAAGGGTACCAGGCAATTGCGAGAGTATTCATGTGATAAAGCCCTGGTAGGGAAGCACACCAGGTAAAGATACATTTGAAAGATTACAAGTTTGTTCATGCAAGAAATCCCTGGCAGGAGAGTATACCAGGCAGTTACAAGTGTGTTTATGTGGGAAAGTCCTGGTACGGAAGCACACCAGGCAAGGACAAACTGAACAGTGTATAAGGAATAGAGCACCAAAAGGGATCCTGAGAACGATGTATCAGTTCTAGCCCAAAGGCTGTGTAAAAATCAAAGTGATGAGGGGTGAAAACCTGGCAGGAGAATACACCAGGTATCCTAACAAGAGAAAGACAAAGAGCCAAGTTGTTGTGTGCATCAGTTATATTTTCGATCAAGAAATACTCAAGGAACTGATAACTTTGAATATGCAACAAAGGGAAGAAAAATCCAGCGGAAGGGAACCACCCTCTGGAATAAGGAACTCTAGCCTTCTTGAACGTTTGTGTTGGAGTTACGCATTTTCCTCTTTGCACATTTTATAAATCACTCAAGGCCAAAGACATTACCCTTTTCCTGTTAGAGTTTATTTTGTTAGAATGTGGGGTCCAAAATAGTACTTTGGACATGAGACGGTTTTACTTTGGACATTCTGACATCCAACCTATCCTTAGTTTTGTTTGATGTAGGGAAACACCTCTCAATGCAGAGACAGAGACGCATTTCCAAAACCCCTTTTGTTTTGTCAATACAAGTTTATAGCCAAACCCATAAGTCTGTGTGTGTGTCTCATTCCTGGTTCCTCACAATACCAAGGCTCCGACATTCTCCTTCTCGCCATATCGTTCTGCAGATGCTCGAACTCAACATCCACACACTGGCGCCATGTTTGTTTCTTGTCATATTGTCTTTTCAATATGGACCTCACCAACTGGGGCTATACCACGCTGCAAGTGGTCAGATGCTCTTGCATGTGTCTTCCTCCCTCTCTTGCCATGGACCCGCAGCCCACTGTCTGCACAATGATTCTCTTCTTTGCAGCCGAGGAAGAACGCGCATTTGTGTACAGCCACCTCCCCATCCATGCCCGAGACACAAAGTAATAGCCCACAAGCGAGATCTCCTTGCATTATAGGATCCTAATCTCAAGCTATGATGTTCTGACCAGAGGCATGATCCTGGTACTCTCACTGGTCCTAATCATGGGCCAACATGCATCACCCCGTTTTCTGGCCGCAAGCTTCACCTAGATGTTGTGTCATTTTGGGGCATTGGGCCATTCCCCTTGCTTACCACCCATGTCTCCCGGCCCCTGGCACAGCATTCCAAGGTGCAGAATGGCTGATATGCCACCACTAGCTGTCGGTCAATGATGCAAGCTGATCATGTGGGAGTGGCGGCATTGAGAGAGCATGCACAGGACTGGCTTGTCCTTCTCAGGGAGCCGTGTATGCAGGTCGCTGTAGTGCTCAAGCGGTTTCAGTGGAGCCGAGTGCTGAGTTTTCTGAGGTCTCTTTGGAATCCTTGCAGATATAATAAGCTCTCTTGTTCTATATATTAGTATTTGTATATTCTATTAAAGCTTCTGGGGGTTCTTGGACTAATGCAGCACAGCTATGACCAGTACAGCTCTATCCATTTCTGCTGCGCCCAGGTAGGGGTAAATGCTTAAATGAAACAAGGGGCTTGTGTAGCATCATCACACAGTTGTGTGTTTTGCCTTGTGTGCGGGGTGGTACGTCCAATGCAGCTGCGCTCACCAAAGTAATGCTAGCTTTGGCCATATCCGCATCGTCTTCTGCTTGCATGGAGAGTCCAAGTGGATCGCAGACAATGGCCTGGTGACGGGCGGAGAAGCCAGATGCACGACGATACCAGTGAAAGTGAGTGAAACATGTTGGCTGAAGGGTGGAGCTCTGATCCAGGAGGAGGCAGTCACTGCAGGGAGGTTGGTGTGTTTGGAAGTGTAGAGGCCTTGCTTGCGGACAGTTTGTGGGGATATGGGGTGAAGGGATCCGTCGGGTGTAGGGCCCCTTCATTACAATAGTGTGCAGTGCACGTATCTACCATGTGGCCTTCAAAGTAATGTAAAAAATAAAATAGCCTAGAAAAAATATCCGAAGAGTAATCATTCCAAAACATGTCTTGTTTGAAATATGCACATTAGAAAAGTCCGTTAATTACATGTTTTTTAAAAATCGCAGTTGTGACTTCCAGCAATAGTATGAAGCAGACATAAATGTTAAATGCTAATGACCTAATATGATAGTAAAGAACATAGGAAACAAGTGTGTATGAAATCTATGCCTCAAGCACATCTGTCCGATAGAATTACCTGAAAAACTGTCAAGCAAGACGTATTCCTTTTGAAGCATATTCCCTGGAGTCCCTTTGCAAGCATAGCCCCATGGGGAGCGGCGGCGTCCCTTCAGCGAGGCCCCTGGATTGTACAGGAGTTACCTGATCATAGTTCTAGAGGCAGCCACTCCTGCTCTCTTGTCCCCTTGGCCCACTGTCTTCTGCTGACTCCATGTCCCTGTATCTGATAGTGGGTGAACTAGCCTAGGGCAGATGTGTCGTCTCGAGCTTCTGACGAGCACTCGCCCTACTACGGGGATGTCTTTTGGGGGTCACCAGGGGTCGCACTTGCTACCCCTAAAAATATATATATTTTTTTTAAAGTTCCTTTTCCTTTTTTTTAAATGGAAGCTGCTGGGCTGTGGGCAGCGCCATGTGGCTCTTTGTTTCTGGAGTGGTTGGCTTTCTTGTTCAGGCCCCTAAAAAATGTGTTTTTTAAAAAAAACAGGGGTTTCCACAAGTGTAACACTTTGAGCAGTGCCCCTAAATAAGAAATAATAGGAATAACAAATGTGTCTTTCTGGAATTCTATACAATAATTGCTAGACTCATTAAAGGTTTTTTCAGGCACACTTCAGGGGGTGAGTCACTGATTAAGCCTGTTCTTAAACACCTCACATTCACAATGAGGACAAAATACTCTGAAACATTTAGAGTAGAATAAGCATCTATTTCTGACTATGTATTTTGCCTTTCCCAAGTTGCAGTTATAGCATGTTTTTTTCTGCCGTTGTCTCTGTTACGATCATCACAAGACATTCCATCTCTGTGTCCTCGGTCACGTGACAAAATCCTTGTGCCTTAAAGCTTGTGTATAGTATAGAAATGTTTGACCATAGCACATAAAGTGGCCCTTGATTTCATTGTGGCACAATGAATGCTTTGTTGTAATGTGTCTATCTTTCCTATCGCCCTGGCATGCTGTTCAGGATGTTTGTTTGCATGTATGAGGTAACAAGTGCCCAGAGTACGGGATGCCATGTGAGGGCGCTGCTTTCCTTGTGCTACTCTAAATTCTTTAAACCACAGTTATGAACCCCCCCCCCCTCCATGGTATGTATTTTGCCAACCTCTGAAGCCTGAAAAGTAGATCCACGCAGGTTTGACATGTGACCAACTTTGCACCAGACCTGCAGATGAACTGGCCTGCTGGGAAATCTCAGTTACCAGTTTAATGGTATCCACTACAGGGTGTAATTTGCTTTCTGACTTTGAGAGCATTCAGACATATAATTGCTTATTTTACTAAATCCGGCAAGATCCCTCAGTGGGTTGAGCGCTCGCTGCTGTGATGTGTGTGTGTGATTTGAAGGTTCGAATCTCAGCAAGGCCAACTCAGCCTTTCATCCTTCTGAGGTTGATAAATGAGTACCCACAGGTTGGGTAATATTGTATGTATATGTGTTCTATATGAAGCGCTTAAGAATAAGTTCTATATAATAACATCATTATCATTTGGCCTCAGGCGTCTGCTTGCATTCACAGTAATTTGGTGATACACACGGATATTAAGGATACATATGGTGTTCCATTCTTGTATGAAATGTATATCACATTAGTGATATCGTAACCATATTTTTCGTAGTGTACCTAGGAACAATGCAGTGTGATGACACTTTCAAGGAGTGAAAGTTTGTGTTCCATCACTTCCCGTGATGTCACTACGGAGTGGGGTCAAATTTCATCACTTCCTGTGATGTCATCAGAGGTCAAGGGTTGTGTGGTGTCACTTCTGCTACCCCTGGCATTTTGGGGAAAAGCAGAGGCGTAGCCAGGATTGTCTTACAAGAGGGGCCTGAAGCTAATGAAGTTGGGCCCACCGCAGTGACATTAACATCTGTAAATGCCCACACAGCGCTGCTGAGTGCGCATTTTCAGATTTTGAGTGGGCCTTGCAGCCCAGGCTCTACCCTGTCTACGCCTCTGGCGTCCCTGCCCTCCTTGGGTCTTGACTCATCGAGTTGGATCATCAGGGTTGCCATGGACACCGCAAAGGGCAAGAATGGTCCTCCACCACGCCCCACTCTCTTTCCAACACATCGCAGCATGCTGGGGCCTATGGCACATTGGCCTCATTCGTCTCCTGTGCCATGACAGGCTTTAGCGGGTACCTCCTCAATCTCACATCTCTAATGCTTGGAATGAATCTATTGGTTCATTCAGCTTAATCCAGATGTCTCTCTGCTCCAAACTGGCAGCCTAGCCCTCTTGGGTGGAGCTCGATCCCAGCCAGGCCATATCGGGATTTTAGTCAACACCACATCTTTGGAGTTGTGGTAGAAATATCAACTTTTAAGCCGATAGCCAGCCTTAAAAAGTCCCTTGCAACCTCAATTCTACACATACCCACAGCAAACCATTTCTTACTCGCCATTAATCAATTCTCAGGGACTATTAGCGAGGGCACATTCCGCACATGGTTTGGGTATGGCTAGAGAGAGCTCCATGCACAACACTGCGCATTGACCTCTCGCTAACATAGGGTGACAAGATGTCCTGGTTTTGCCGGGACTGTCCTGGTATTGGGTCTTCTGTCCCCTGTCCCGAGAGTTATTTTAATTGAGAAATCCCAAAATCCTGTCCCGCTTTTGGGAAAAGAAAAGTCAAAACTGCACAATGTGTATGCAGATACCGTGTGATGGGAGGTGGGTCTGGTTGGCGGGAGAAGAGAGGTGTGAGTGGGTTAGTCCTTTTTTCATGTTGCCGGCTTTTTTGTCTTGAAATTCAGTCACCCTACCCCAACAGTAGCCAATGTGTAGAAGACCTGCTTTGGCCGGCCCGAGGGCAGTTGAACTGAACTTTTCAGAACTGGGACAGGGAATGGACGGTATGCAGTGATTTTAACAAATTAAGTTACAGAGAATGCTGTAATAACTAAAATGTTATAATGAAAAAATATTGAATTTCTTGTTTAAAATGTATCTCGGAGTGGGCTAAAGGGATAAAACGGGTGTTGCGGACGTTGGGTGGGTTTAAAAGCATAGGGAAACAGGGTGTTTGGGGGACCCCCCCAAAATAAAAAATAACTACAAAATTCCATATTTTTCATTGTAACATTTTCAATATTACAGCATTCTCTGTAATTGAATTTGTTAAAATCACATGTAACCGGAATAGACATGGGCCCAGACACGGTGACCAGAAAGAGGGGCAGGTAGATCGGTCAGAGCAAGAGGGGCCAGGATCTCAGTCTTGGAGTCGTAGAACTTGGGCCAACAGTGCCACATCCAAACGTCAACTGCCTGGAGGCGTGGTTGAAATGTGGTTGCAACCCCCACACCAAGTGAAATCTGGGTGTCCTCTGCATAAATGAAATAATGGAATCCATGTTATTCCACTGGGCAGTCCTAAAGGATAACGGGGCAAATATTCAACTTGCAAGCTACTAGCCAACCATAAAAAGTCCCTTGCCACCTCAATTCTATACATACACACAGCACACCGTTTCTTACTCAACAAGAGTCAAATTGCACTAGCCAGTGACTAGTGGAGAGAGCATATGTTGTGCCCTGAGGTTAATATACAATGAGACCCTGCCATTCGTGGAGGATGCCCTCAATGAGACTACAGCAAAGCTTGCATGTAGGGTGAGGCAACCTCTGGATGTCGTTGGAGCAGGTATAAGCAACATGATATTAAACACCATTGAAATCTCTGAGATCCAGAAAATAAGTGCTGTCCTACTGAGTAAACCACTCTTTTCTGACTTTCGGCGAGAGAAAGTGGAGGACAAGCTGAGAGCAGCAGCTCTTCTCTTGATGGGGGGCTTTTAAAAGGAGTAGCAGGACGCAATCTCAGAGCATTCCTGGAGGCGAAGAGCCAAGAACTACTGAGAATGACACCTGAGGACGTGGCCTTGGGAATCAAAAAGGAACACGGGTGGAAAGCGACTTAATGCACCAAATATAGAACAAACGTCTGCGCAGAACAGGTCAATTCCCCAGAGGGAGTCCTCTCTGGTGAGAAGAGTTCACCTAGGTTTGTGTGGGTTGAGTATGACTTGGCACAAGTGGACTCTCACTTCCTTCACGCATGACCACAGTTTGGACACAGTACACAAATAATACCAATCTTGATCCTCTGAAGACTTGGGGCCTCATCACGGCCTTGGTGGTAATACCGCTGGGATATCGCCACTGCAAATAGCGTTACTGGAACTCGGCCCGGTGCAATTTGTGCCGGATTACGAGTAGTGGTAAGGCTGCAATGCCCCTTTAATTTAAGAGTCCA
Source organism: Ambystoma mexicanum (assembly GCF_040938575.1). NCBI lineage: Eukaryota > Metazoa > Chordata > Amphibia > Caudata > Ambystomatidae > Ambystoma > Ambystoma mexicanum. The sequence continues at coordinate 50,852,884 of NC_090939.1, forward strand.
TAGGACTCTCTGGAGATTTTCGGCATTATAACCGCCAGGGGTAATAGCGCCGAAAACGGGCGAAAATGGGCGGGAAGGCTGGAGATTTACCTCCATGGGTTTGTAGGCAGGCTTCACAAGCTGAGAGATACAACTTTCAGACTGGGAATGGGTTGCTACGGGGTCCCTGGTACCCGCAGGAGAGGAGACCTGGACCGTACCCCAGTGTTGGATCTTTCAGAGATTGAAATGCCGGAAATAAATCCCTGTCTTGCTCTCAATAAATACCTTGGCAGTATTAAGAATTTAAGCAAGCAACTTTTCCATCACGTTGTTACCCTTTCTACATTGAGGATGATCAGCCTCGGTTCCACCTGCCGAGGTGTGGTCCGATTCTTAACCACGCTTTCTGTTCTCGAAATACTCTCTGAGACTCTGTTTCTTACTTCTGTTTTGAGTAACAGTCTCTCAATGATTGCCTTAAAATGCTTCCTTGGTCCTATGCTCCTAACAAGTTACATACACCTCTTTCGTACTCGGGTTCAGGTTGCACACACAGAAGAGACAGGAAGCAAGCTCCTTGTAAGGCTATTTATTCAATAATGTTCTGTTGGCATCAGTTCAGTAATACATTAGAACCCAGTACCAGTCACCACTCATCCATGTAGTTCATCCTCTCTCCAATCAGTCCCATTTCACTGCTGATGTGTATTTGAATCCCGCCTGGACTGCTGGCATTGGTAGGGTTAGACACTTATCAGACCACTTGGTTGGCTTGACATTTTTAATAATTGTGAACTAAATGTACGATCACCCGTCCATTTTCTATGAAGGTATAGTTACAAAAAAATCTTACATTAAAAAATCACGCATTGGTACAAACAGTTAAAAAGTGCTGAAGATATATACATTGTCACGGTGCTCAATTCTGCCCAGTGTTTGAAAAAACGTAACGTGTGCAAATCTTATAAATAAGCTGTAGGTTGTCTGGAAGATCTATTAACCCTTTATTTGCCCAACATGTTTCGTTCTTTTCACTTCTGAATCGATCAGTAGAACTTCATCATGGCTGAATTAACCTTCAGAAAAATATAGTACTACATTCATGTACTAGGGTGATACCTTCTGTAATGCAAGGATCTATTATTCTATGCTGCAAGGAGCCTTACAATCTTTTTACCGCTTTACAGATAGAGGGGTATTGTCCACATTCCTACCAATACACAAAGGTATCCGAATAATAGCTCTATCTTATTCTTAGTCTGTACAAATCACCTTAATGATAGCTTGATTTTCTTAGGCCGTTCACAATTGGCTGCGTAATGCGGTGGGGGGTCTAGTGTGTACTGATCTTGTTATTGGCAGGGTAAATATGTTTCCTCCAATGTGTGAGCAGGAGAGAACACTTCCTCTTAATCTAGGAGTTTTAGCTCGCAGATCTGGCTCATTAGAGAGAAAGTTTAATTTCTGTGCTATTAGGAATTTACGTGCCATATTTCTGCACTTTTCGGCGGCGATCAGACCTCTTTACGGGCCATACGTAGTTCGATGTTGCTGTGTGCCTGTCTGCATCGGAACAGAGGAAGTGTCTAGGTAGGAATGCGGACAATCCCCCTTTTTATCTGTAAAGAGGTAAAAAGATTGATTCCGAAGTGAAAAGAATGAAACATGTTGGGCAAATAAAGAGTTAATAGATCTTCCAGACAATCTGCAGATTATTTACAAGCTTTGCACAGTTTAGTTGTTTTCAAACACTGGGCAGAATTGAGCACTGTGACAATGTTTTTGCACTTCGGCACTTTTTAACTGTTTGTACCGATGCGTGGTTTTTTGATGTAAGACTGTATTTTACATGGTTTTATATGTTTGCAACTGTACCTTCTTAGAAAATGGATGGGAGATCATGCAAATGTCAAGCCAATCAAGTGGTCTGATAAGTGTCTAACCCTACCCATGCCAGCAGTCCAGGCGGGGTTCATATACACAGAAGCTTGTCGTACCAGGAGTAACCCCCCTGCTGCTTTATCAAATCCCCTGGGATCTCCCATAGTTTACTTCCATCACACTGATGCATAGAGAACACTTTCTCCCTCTCTCCCTCTCTCGCAAGAGTTCTGTGAGCAAGCACTGTGTGGATGCCTGCCTGAGCCAGACTGGAAGACCCTACATATAACCATCTCCTCACACAGAAAGCCGATCGCCGCCTTATTCTCCTACCACTGCTTAGCTGATGGCAAATACATCGTCTTCTCCTGCCCCTTAGACCCCCGAGCTGTGTGGCTCTTCAAGGCCTAGTGCTCGCCTCCTCACAAGCAATGGTCTTCTACCTCCAGACTTGTAGTGCTTCAAGTATCGACACCCCCTTGATTTCCCGATCCCATCCCCCAAGGCCTGCAGTCTCAAACTCAACCTATTGTACTGCCACTGTTCTGGAGCCACGGATAACCTTCAGAACACCTGCAGGACCCGGCCCATCTGATTTCCATGGACTACTGCTCCAGCCTCCGTATGCGCCCGTTGCACGTTGCACGTTGCAAGCACATTCTCTGCAAACTCCCTCCCTCTTGCCCGCTTCCACACATCGCCGCCAGACTGCATGGAACCGTATACAAGACCGACCTGTGTTCTAGTTCCTACTGCTTGTCTTCATAGGCACTCCTGGACTGCCCCTGCGCCCCCACAACACCCTTCCCCCCACCTCGCCCTCTGTGATTCCCAAGCCCACGTGCAGCCCCCTCCTGCAGACATTCCTTTGCCCTCCCTGCCCCTTACTATTAAACTCCCTAATCCCAAACATCAAGCGCATAACAACAGCCCAGCCCTTCCTCTGGCCACCGACCACCTAAATCCTTAGGGAAGGGTATATACAAGTAAGACTGCATGCTCAAATCCTTAGGGAAGGGTATATGCAAGTAAGACTGCATGCTCAAATCCTTAGGGAAGGGTATATACAAGTAAGACTGTATGCTCAAATCCTTAGGGAAGGGTATATACAAGTAAGAAGACTGCATGCTCAAATCCTTAGGGAAGGGTATCTACAAGTAAGACTGCATGTGCAAATCCTTAGGGAAGGGTATATATAAGTAAGACTGCATGCTCATATCCTTAGGGAAGGGTATATACAAGTAAGGCTGCATGCTCAAATCCTTAGGGAAGGGTATATACAAGTAAGACTGTATGCTCAAATCCTTAGGGAAGGGTATATACAAGTAAGACTGCATGCTCAAATCCTTAGGGAAGGGTATATACAAGTAAGAAGACTGCATGCTCAAATCCTTAGGGAAGGGTATCTACAAGTAAGACTGCATGTGCAAATCCTTAGGGAAGGGTATATATAAGTAAGACTGCATGCTCATATCCTTAGGGAAGGGTATATACAAGTAAGGCTGCATGCTCAAATCCTTAGGGAAGGGTATATACAAGTAAGAAGACTGCATGCTCAAATCCTTAGAGAAGGGTATCTACAAGTAAGACTGCATGTTCAAATCCTTAGGGAAGGGTATATACAAGTAAGACTGTATGCTCAAATCCTTAGGCAAGGGAATATACAGGTAAGACTGTATGCTCAAATCCTTAGGGAAGGGTATATACAAGACTGCATGCTAAAATCCTTAGGGAAGGGTACATAAAAGTAAGACTGCATGTGCAAATCCTTAGGGAAGGGTATATATAAGTAAGACTGCATGCTCATATCCTTAGGGAAGGGTACATAAAAGTAAGACTGCATGTGCAAATCCTTAGGGAAGGGTATATATAAGTAAGACTGCATGCTCATATCCTTAGGGAAGGGTATATACAAGTAAGGCTGCATGCTCAAATCCTTAGGGAAGGGTATATAAAAGTAAGACTGCATGCGCAAATCGTTAGGGAAGGGTACATACAGGTAAGACTGCATACTCGCATCCTTAGGGAAGGGTATATACAAGTAAGACTGCATGCTGAAAACCTTAGGGAAGGGTGTATACAGGTAAGACTGCAGTCTTGCATCCTTAGGGAAGGGTACAGACAGGCAAGACTGCTAACTCAAATCCTTAGGGAAGAGTATAGACAAGTAAGACTACATGCTCACATCCTTAGGGAAGGGTATATACAGGTAAGACTGCATACTCGCATCCTTAGGGAAGGTTATATACAAGTAAGACTGCAAAACCGCATCCTTAGGTAAGGGTATAGCCAAGTAAGACTGCTTACTCAAATCCTTAGGGAAGGGTATATATAGGTAAGACTGCATACTCGCATCCTTAGGGAAGGGTATAGACCAGTAAGACTGCTTACTCAAATCCTTAAGGAAGGGTATATACAAGTAAGACGACATGCTCATATCCTTAGGGAAGGGTATATACAGGTAAGACTGCATACTCGCATCCTTAGGGAAGGTTATATACAAGTAAGACTGCAAAACCGCATCCTTAGGGAAGGGTATATCCAAGTAAGACTGCTTACTCAAATCCTTAGGGAAGGGTATATATAGGTAAGACTGCATACTCGCATCCTTAGGGAAGGGTATAGACCAGTAAGACTGCATACTCGCATCCTTAGGGAAGGGTACATAAAAGTGTTGCTTGCTGTGTGGAGGCATGGCCTGAGCACCACTTCTGCTCATTGGGTGTTTTGAGAGGGGCGGGCATTGATCCAGGTCATACCTGGGATAGGCACAGCGAGCAGGAGTGTGATTGTGAAGTTGCAAGTAGGAAGGGAGCAGGCGCACTTGTGTTGGGATGTGAGGGGGTCTGTTACCTGCATTCCTCGCCTGCCATGTCCTCAGAGCCTCTGTGGGCCATGTGCCGCTTCCTTTCTGAGTTCCTGTGTGCATTAATGTACCGCAGGTGCTGGTCCTTCTGTCCCCCGTGTACCAGACCTCAGCAGAATGCCCCCGCACTAATCACGCTTCTCACCTCTGACCTTTCTCTAGGCAGCCAATGAAAAGCTTCTGGGGAAACCGGCCAAGGCTCCTGGGAAGAAGGAGAACGGGAAGTCTGCTGGCAAGGGGAAAGCCAAGAAAGAGCCGGAGCCCCCGGCCATCAAAAAGGAGACCTCGCTGCAGCGAAGAGGAGAGGAGGATGCCGTCAGCAAGTACATCGGTGGGTAGAGCTCAAATAGGGCCAATCCCAAGGCCGTTCCATGTCTCCTGGTGGTGAGGGCCAGGCCCTGAACCTTTACATGTCTGCTGGCGGTGAGGGCCAGGGCCCTGAATCTTTACATGTCTTGACATGGGCCTCATACCTCAGAGGGGCCATGAGCAGCTGCCTCATGTTGGCAATTTTATAAAAAAGCAAAATACTGCTTTAATTCGGGACATTAAATGTGCGCTTTGCAGCGCCCAACTTATAGGTTTGCTCCCCGGCTGCATTCCTTTATCTTCCCATCAGTGCACCCGACAGGTTCCTCTCGGACTGTTTCCCCCACTTGTAGACTAGGGGCCCCCCAAACCACATCTTACAATGTGCTAATGCTGGCCCTCCTTGCCCTCATCTTCCCCTCCTGCTTCACCACTGCCCTGGGCCCGGCTAGAGGTGAGGTGCATATGGATGCCGACTCCCCCCACCCCCCCCGCCCCCCTAGAGGTAATCGAGGGATGTCCAAACATGTGTACATCTACACAAGAAGCCAATGCTGAGAAGCTGCATGTGCAGGCACTAACCGGGCATTATTCTTCCAGGCGGAGGCGCCCTCCAGCCGGGCAGAGAACAAAAGAAAGAGACTGGCCCCTGGGGAGGGAGCCGCTGGCATGATGGGATATGATATGGCATTCATAACGCGCCTACACACGTGTTTCTAGGCGCAGCTTGACAAGGGTGTGGAAACAAAGGGAGCGCTGTGTACATGACGGCCTGCCAGCTCCCTGCACATGTTTAGCTGGCTGCGCCCCCTGAATGTCGCATAAGCAAGGAGCAAGGCCTCCAGGCACTAGGCGCAGAAACGAGTGGTAAAACAATGGACATCGCGCTGAGGGGGGTGCCGTTGTTGCTGCAGGGGAGCTCTGCCTCTTACTGAGGTGAACGTGTGCCCCTCCCTCATCTCAATGAGGGGCCCCGTGCATCCCGCTGACAGGGGCCTGGGGCTGGGGGGTTACTGGTAGAGGGTGTGCAGCTCACCGGTGGGAGGCCGGAGGCATGAGAACACACCTGCAGCTCCAAAATAAACGGATACACGGAAAATGGAGCTTCTCTCCGGTGATAACCGGTGACCTGGGGCTGGATGGACGCACAGGCCTTAGGCAGGGTATTGGGACTGATACTACCCTTAGGCAGGGCAGTGCCACTAATACCACCTGTGTATGTACGCGCTACCCGGGGCGAGCAGCTCGTGTTGCCAATGCTTGCGTTCTTAGTAACTGTGTGCATTGCAGTGCATGATCTATCCAAGATTGCCATCTAGTGGCCATTTTACTCATTTCAAGGGACATGTTTCCCTTCTAATCTCTCTGAAGTGGCTTTCGCTGGAGCGCGAGGACTGTGGCAGGTAACATTTGCATCTCATGTTGATCTGGGCTTCCATTATGAGGTTGATGGTAGCAGTACACACGTGTTCCTGCTTTCTGCTGTTCCTGATGATTGGCCAGGAGGCAGGGATGCCTCAAGCATTAATTACCCCCAGATAGAAGGTAATTTCCTTGTCATGATCTGAAGAGATCTGAAGGGGTGGCAGCACTGATCGGATGTATCCACCACAGAACGCCTTCCTTTATTTTTGAACGGTCTCCACATCACCCCTTACAACCATCCCAATCCTCCGACATTTTGAAAAAATCCAATTAGAATTCAAAAACATGCAAACAACAACCAGAATTATGGGCTGCTGCCAGGGGCGTTGCTAGGGGGTGGCTAAGGGGGCTATAGCCCCTGATCTTTTGGCTGTAGCCCCGGATAGTATCTCAGGAGCTACAGCCAAAAGACTAGCTAGCCCCCAGTCCCAACAGTTCCGACATCAGCTTAGCCCCGGGTCTTTTCCAGACCTAGCAACTCTCCTGGCTGCTGCCTTATACCAACTTTTTACTCATATAGGAATAAGGGGAGTAATACCCCCCTCCTGGCAAACTAGCAATATATTAACTGCCCACAAAAAAGGAGCATGGGATAGTCCAGGTAATTTTAGGATGCTCGCAATGCTGGACACATCATCGAAAATATTTGCCAAAGTCTTTTTACAAGAATTACATGTGCGGATCACCGAGAAACAAATATTACCTCCTAATCAAATTGGATTCCGTGCTAATTCAAGTACGACACATGGGCTCTTGTTACTTTCCACTGCTATTGAACACTCTTGGACTAGGTGCAAACTTGATGTGTACTGCGCATATATCGATTTCTCTGCGGCATTTGACACCGTGCAGAGAAACAGGTTATGGCAAAAGCTGTCTGACTGGGGTATCCCCCCCAGATCTCTTAAGGATGCTGATGTTGCTGCACTCTGACACCACTGTACGCATCCGTTTGAATGCGGCAGGCAGATTGTTGCGCCGATGAAAACAACTAGTGGCGTCAAACAGGGGTGTATGGTTACAGCAATACTATTCAATTTGTATCTGGCAGATATGGATAGGGCTTTCAGGATTGCTGCAGCAAATCCAGTGAACATTTCTGGGGTAATTTTAGGGTGGTTAGCTTATGCTGACGACCTTATATTGCTCGATTACACACCGGCAGGTCTTCAGTTAATGTTAGATGCACTGAGTAGCTATTGTACTCTGAATGGTTTATTGATCAATATCGATAAAAGCAAAGTGATGGTCTTCACAAAAAAAAGGTTGGCCTAAAAAAATACACATGGTTGTTGTCAGGGAAACCATTAGAACAAGTCAAAACCTATAAATATCTGGGGATTATCGTTGATGATCGATTGACTTGGAAGGCCCATTGGACCGCACTTAATGCTCGTTGCCATATTGCCAATAATGCTTTAAGCATCTTTATTGGTAAGAGCAGTGGCTATTCGGTGTCAGCGATACTGACCATCTACATCGCAAAGATCAGATCAATATTACTGAACGCAATCATTATATGGGGACACACATTTGTTAAACTGGTCGCGCGTCTTGAAGCCTCCCTGCTTCGAAAACTGTTCCGTTTACCACAAAGTGTAAGTGTAGAATACTTATATCTGGAATTTGATATGACTGGTATTTCTCATGTGTTTATTAACCATTGTGTATTAAACTTTGAGAAGCTGCTACGCCTAACGACCAATACCATTACAAGTGCTTATGTGTCTGCATATTTGAAACTTATTAGCGGCACTATGTTCGGTATACTGGGCGAGATGAAAAAACTCCACAATAAGTGGGCTTGTCAAATGTTTTCATGTGGCCAAATGAGTACTTACTCTGTGAAAGCGACTCTAAAAAATATACTCAAAGAGGTTAGCTATGAACAGCAGTCAACTAAAATCAACAGTGGGATTTATTGCAATTAACGTATATTGCGTAGGGGCATTCCGAGTTACATCAATGCCTACCCCAGCCCGCAAACAGTTCGACAATACCTTATATTGAAGTTTAATATATCTGAGGCACTGGAAATTAAAGGTGCATTTACCTGTATTCCACGTGCCAGTCGTTATTGTCGCCTGTGTGGTACCAATGTAATTGAGACGTTACACCACCTACTAATTGAATGTGAAAGTTTATATGCACTTCGGTTTCGCCACTTGAAATCATATAACAATAATTTTAACCCTGATGAAATTGAGAGTCTTTGGTCACTGTTTGAGTGGCAATGACATAAATCGAATGTATTTTGTGGTGTTATTTTACACCAAAATTGTCCTGATTTTACATTGTATTGATTGATTATATGAGATTTCTGTAATATGTTCATATGAACTATGTGTGAACCAATGACCTATGTACTTGGCAATGAAATTGTTACTCAGGGCGTTTCCATATTAATACTAGCGTGTTTAACTGTGTTGCTTCTAGACATAAAATTGTTTTTTAGGTATATAATTGTAAATGTAAATATCAATGAAATGGTAAATAAAACATTTGTTTTGTTATATGTACATCGATAAAAAAAGCCAATAAAAAATATCAAATTAAAATTGTTTTAGAAGAAAAACTTAAGCAAAAAAATGGTTTAAAACACACTACCAGGATTAAGTTGTGAGATTGCTCCAATTGGTTTGTTGCCAAGAAGTGGTTGCTTGTTCTACTCCTCTCTTCTAGATCTCAACACAAAAATGTGTGTACAAATGGCACCACGCCAGCTGCACACATTCCTCTGGGGGGTGTCTCTTCATATTGCAAAAGCGGGAGGCATCTCGCCTTCCATGAAGCCAGCTTAATGGAGGCAAATATTTTGTGTAGTCCGTTATTTTGCGCCTCCCCCATCCCCCTGCGCCCCCCCGCACACCGCCCCCAATCCTCCTCTCTTGTTCCTGAGAGGACCATATTGAAAATTAGTTGTTGCACATTCGCTACCGCAGATATTAGATTTTCTGGAATATTATCTGACTTATTAATGAGAACATGTTTCATCATGAGTGACTTTCCCAGCCGCGGGGAGGGTGGGGGTGGCACCCAGTGTCTTCATGAGACCTCTCCCACAACCCCCCTGCTCGTTCTGTAATTCAGCTTCATGACAACTAACAGATACCAGGAAACTAAATGTTGACATCAAATTCTCAACCAAAAGGCTATTTCTGTCGCAATAATGAGACAAAATGAGTCTGTGGCAGAACCAATCGTGTATTTTTATTTAAAAAAATAGATAGGCAACATAAAAAAAAATACTAGCATTCTCCGTTTTAAAACTTCCTATGTAAAATTTTGAGCTATTCAAGCTCAAAATTCGCAAAAGCAAGCACGTGGGCGCATCCATTTTGTGAAATGGAGGCTCTCCTGTGCTGGCTTTTGCTTTTGCGGCACTAATGAAGGAAAAGCCAGCCAGCTGTAGTAAACAAAGGCTACCACTAGGTGGCTTTCCCTTCATTAGTGCTGTAGGCGGAGGACGGGGACCGGAGACCGGAGCAGGAAAGCTGCAGCTGAATCTCGGTAAGTGCTGGAGGAGCCCGGAAAACTTAGAAATAAAACCGCAGCTTTAAAAACGTTGTATTTATGTTTGCGGTCGCTTTTGAAGCGACTACAAACATAAATACAACGTTATTGTGTTGGAAAACGCTGCGGTTTTTCTTTCACACACGCGGTTATGTTTACATGCCGCGTAGTGTTTCTACCTACAGCCGATTTCCCATTTGGGGCTCTCGGGCTCCCCGTGGGGAGCCCGAGAGACCCAAATGGGAAATGCTAAATGCTGCGTTGTCTGCCTAAATCCGCTTTCCCATTTGGGGCTCTCTGGCTCCCCGTGGGGAGCCCGAGAGCCCCAAATGGGAAAGCAGATTCAGGCAGAAACAACGCGGTTGTGTTGGAAAACACTGCGGTTTTTCTTTCCGAGTTTCTCAGGCTCCTCCGAGCCGGAGGAGCCTGAGAAACTTGTAAAGAAAAACCGCAGCGTTTTCCAACACAATAACGTTGTATTTATGTTTGCGGTCGCTTCAAAAGCGACCGCAAACATAAATGCAACGTTTTTAAAGCTGCGGTTTTATTTCTAAGTTTTCCGGGCTCCTCCAGCCCGGAAAACTTAGAAAAAAAAACGCAGCTAGTGCTTATTTAAAAAAAAAAAATAAATAGCACTTACCGAGATTCAGCTGCAGCTTTCCTGCTCCGGTCTCCGGTCCCCGTCCTCCGCCTACAGCACTAATGAAGGGAAAGCCACCTAGTGGTAGCCTTTGTTTACTACAGCTGGCTGGCTTTTCCTTCATTAGTGCCGCAAAAGCAAAAGCCAGCACAGGAGAGCCTCCATTTCACAAAATGGATGCGCCCACGTGCTTGCTTTTGCGAATTTTGAGCTTGAATAGCTCCAAATTTTACATAGGAAGTTTTAAAACGGAGAATGATAGTATTTTTTTTTTTTATGTTGCCTATCTATTTTTTGAATAAAATTTTTTACTAGACCATCCCTTTAAATGCAGAGCGCAAGAAAGCATTTCACATCCGACAGAGGGTTCAGTCTATGGTCAGTGCCTGCTCACTCATTCACTTGTCTACTCATTAATTGGAGAGGTTACCCGAAACCTAGGCATGCATTTCTAGGAAGCCCACTGACGCTTGCACAGAGACGCACTGAGGGGAGTCTCCAGCATTGCAAGAGTGGGGGTGGGGACGAGCCATGAAAGAAGTCCTGATACTAATACCCCCCGTACCTCCACATACACCTTGGAAAATTAATTCTAAACTGACACACAATCGTTCCTGCCCCCCATATGAGAACTTGACTCTGCACCCTCTCCCTGCAACATTCGGGCAAGAGTGGGGCCTGGAGCTGCGTGCTCCTGCTCTGCATCTGGCTCAGCCCCTTATTGGGTCTGCAGTGAGTCAACGGCCTGGAGTGGGGCATGGAGCTGTGTGCTCCTGCTCTGCATCTGGCTCTCCCCTTATTGGGCCTGCAGTGCAGTCAGCATCCTGGAGTGGGGCATGGAGCTGCGTGCTCCTTCTATGCATCTGGCTCTCCCCTTATTGGGTCTGCAGTGCAGTCAGTGGCCTGGAGTGGGGCATGGAGCTGCATGCTCCTGCTCTGCATCTGGCTCTCCCCTTATTGGGTCTGCAGTCTAGTCAGTGGCCTGGACTGGGGCATGGAGCTGTGTGCTCCTGCTCTGCATCAGGCTCTTCCCCCTGGAGTGGGGCATGGAGGTGTGTGCTCCTGGTCTGCATCTGGCTCTGCCCCTCATTGGGCCTACAGTGCAGTCAGTGGCCTGGAGCGGGACATGGAGCTGTGTGCTCCTGCTCTGCATCTGGCTCTGCCCCTTATTGGGCCTGCAGTGAGTCAGCGGCCTGGAGTGGGTCATGGAGCTGTGTGCTCCTGGTCTGCATCTGGCTTTGCCCCTCATTGGGCCTGCACTGCATTCAGTAGCCTGGAGCAGGACATGGAGCTGCGTGCTCCTGCTCTGCATCTGGCTCTGTCCCTTATAGGGCCTGCAGTGCAGTCAGCGGCCTGGACAGGGGCATGGAGCTGTGCGCTCCTGCTCTGCATCTGGCTCTCTGCTTATTATTGGGCCTGCAGTGCAGTCAGCGGCCTGGAGCGGGACATGGAACTGTGTGCTCCTGCTCTGCAGCTGGCTCTGCCCTTATTGGCCCTTCAGTGAGTCAGCGCCTGGAGTGGGTCATGGAGCTTTGTGCTTCTGGTCTGCATCTGGCTCTGCCTCACATTGGGCCTGCAGTGCAGTCAGCGGCCTGGAGTGGGACATGGAGCTACGTGCTCCTGCTCGGCATCTGGCTCTTCCCCCTGGAGTGGGGCATGGAGCTGTGTGCTCCTGCTCTGCATCTGGCTCTGCCCCTTATTGGCCCTTCAGTGAGTCAGCGGCCTGGAGTGGGTCATGGAGCTTTGTGCTTCTGGTCTGCATCTGGCTCTGCCCGACATTGGGCCTGCAGTGCAGTCAGCGGCCTGGAGTGGGATATGGAGCTGTGTGCTCCTAGTGTGCATCTGGCTCTGCCCCTTATTGGGCCTGCTGTGAGTCAGCAGCCTGGAGCGGGACATGGGGCTGTGTGCTTCTGCTCTGCATCCGGCTCTCCACCTTATTGGCCCTGCAGTGCAGTCAGCGGCCTGGAGTGGGACAAAGCGCGTGTTCCTGCTACGCCCCCCATTGTGCATAGTGGGGCAGAGCAGGAGCATACGGCCACACTGCTGACTGCGTCCTGCTCCAGACCGCTGTTCTAAAGGCAGCCAGGCCAAGCAGCAGCACACAGCAAAACTGCTGTAGGATGCCCAGATAAACAGACTTGCCACAGTAAGTTCGGGCTAGACTGGTTGCCCCCAAATGCAACTCTCGCCAAGTAATAGCACATACCATACATGGGAGCCTCCTAATTTACATATGGATTGTATCAACAGAAGTGACTTCACAGAAAAGGACAGTGCAAGGAGCATCACCAGTCTTTGATACTTGGAGGCCCCATGGAAGTGACTTTAAAATAAATTGCCATAAGTAAACCAAGTGGCAAATAACTCTGTGGTGCAAAATACCTAAATTGCACTATTATTGTATATGGAGCAACTCATAATAGCATAATCATAGCATAGTAGTCATAGGTGCATGATATATTAACATAAGCTCTGAAGTGAATCACAGAGCTGCAGATAAGACAGTGTGATTAAATGATCTGCTTAGGTGAAACCTGATGTGGACAATTTAAGCAACTGAAAACATCTTCCCAGGTCTAGTTGATATGGATATTTATTAAGGTTTTGATTTGCATTTCCTGTCCTTAAATAATACTTTATAGCAATGCCTTGGAAGCAAACCACATTACATAATAAACTAGCCTTTAATAATAAACTAACTGTAAACTATATACATCGTCATAGAAATATGCTGAGCAGTAAGAGTATGGCTTTAGTTTTATTCTCCCCATCCTGCATGCAGTCACAATAGCATCATGCAGATTAATGTGAGCCTAACAAATCCCCCTTGGGTTTTAAAGCCATAGTAATTGTTTCATAAAGCCTGCAACATTATGCACTGTTCTCGCTTCTGATCACCCCCATTCAGATTTCTTAAGGAACACAAGTCCCTGCGAACAGTCCCGTCCCTCCCATCAGTGCCTAATGGCTCTCACTATAATTCTCTGTTGACACAGAGAAACGTGTCAGTTTCCTGGAAGAGCCGCTCTGCTGTCTGGAGCTCGAACTGTCACATGAACGGGAAAGGTTTCCTGCTGCCAGGACGAGGAGGGTGCTCAGCAGGAACACTGTGCTCCTGCTCGGCACCCTCAATGTACCAGTGCTACTGAGGGGGGCAAGCTGCCGCTCTCTGCCCCCTCGCCGCTCGGTAGACCACTGGACGCACTTTAGTCCCAAAGGTGGCTGTGCATTCAGGCGGGGGGGAGGGGGTAGACTGAGCTTCCGGCCCTCAGGGCAACATGACTCAGGAGCAGAACCCATGCTTTTGTGTCTAAAGGTTGTGAGTATCCATCTGACGTCAACGAAAAATGTTCATCAAATGCATTTTGTTTTTGGGGGCGGGGGCCCAACCCAACCCCCTGTATATAACCCTTAAACTCCCACCCCAAACATTTCACAAACAAAATTAACCTGTTACCCCACACAAAAATGCATTCGATGAAAATGTTTTCGTTGCTAAATAGTCAATGAAAATCTTTTAGGTTAAACATTTTTCGATGCAAAGACTGGATACCCATCTAAAGCTTCTATGCCAAGAGAAATACATTTGGGACCTGAGCGGCTCATGCCAAGGTGTGGTTCCAGGGTGGCCACAAGTCCAACATGTGCACAATTGACCATTCTGTGCAACACAACACCTTACCTGTAATATGGAATGGCGTGGAGTTTGCTCACCTATGCTGTGATGGCAGTCTTCCATCCAAGCACTACATGCTTGTTTTGCAGACATGTGCACTGGGCCACTGCACACCTGTAGAGATTCCTTGGTGGTCTGCGCAGTGGTTATCGTTGTGCATTTTCAGGTCTGCTGGAGGGAGCTTGCTCTCTGCCAGCCTCTTGAAGGTACATATTTAAAGGGACCCCAGCTGATCTGTCATGCATGATGACTGCATCCTGCTTAGGGAGAGCCACATATTAGAGCACATGTAATTCCATTCCTCTTAAGTGCTCTGAAAAAACTTCAACACAGCTCACAGGGGTGGGCTGGGAAACAAAAGAGGCCCTGGAAATAGTTTTCAAAGTGGCCCCAAATTACACATTTTCAGCAAGCTCAACTCTTTTCCTATGAGAAAATGTGGAAATACCACACAAAAGAGGCCCAGGGTGCAGAGGACTACCGGGAAATCTCCAGAGTTTCCTATAGGCCAGCCCACCCATGCTCACTAGGCTCTGCGAGAGGGCAACCCACGTACCAGCATGGGTGGCAAGCATAAACGATACTGCAGTACCTATGCTCTTGTCATCTCGCCCCACCACCACCAGCCTGGCAGGATAGGTGAACAGACCAGAGAAAAAATGGGAGGCTGCCTAGAAGGGGACCTGTCTGATTGAATCTCAATTTACTCGCCTCCTCGATCCCTCCAATCCTCCACTGCACTCAACATCATCATCCTGTGCCTTCTCTCACTTCCGCTCTTTCTCCCGACTCACCCGCTCCATTGGAACCCACTGCCCATAACGATCAAAGCCAGCCCAGGTGTGGATCTCTTCAAAGATCAGCCAAAACTTTACTTACTTCCCCTGCCCTCTCCCCATCCTCCCTACCTGACCCCACCACTGCCTCCATTAAGGCTTATGATGTCATCTGCATATTCAAATATACTTCTCTTTAGTTTGAAGCACTAGCGCCCTTAGATTAATGTGACCTTCGCAAGTCACCTGTTTTCCTATGTACATTTTGTTTCTGCTTGTTTTATCTTCTCCCTGCTATATGTCCTGCTTTTTCACACGCTGATAAACTATTGTACAGGCACCCTTCGTGGGAATGTCTCCGTCCTCTGTAACTGTGTTATTGCAAGTCATTTCTGGTCGCAATTGACATCCCTGTTTTTCAAATAAATAGAAATAGAAATGAGTGTTGAGTGTTGAGTATTGCGGCTTAACTGTATATTTTATGTGCGGGCACAGCACGTATCTCCTCTCTCTCGTCGCTCGCCAAGTGGTTGAACCATTTGATCGTCTCCAAGATGCACCAATGACCATATTTTGTTTTTGCAGATGATGAGCCAGATGACGGCACCCAACATTACGTCATCGTTGTGGGTTTCTACCAGCCCCAGCTGCTGCCCATGCTCGCAGATGTGGGGATCAACGTCATGAGTGTGATCGGCCTCACATCCGAGAACTATGAGGCATTGCCGAGTAAGCCGGAGGACCCCGGGCTCGCCCCTGAAGGTAGGAGGGCACGTTGGGGGAGAACGGGGCACATGGAAGGTTTATCATACATGTTATGCAGTGCAATCCAAAGGAACAGGGCATGAAACGAGTATGCATGGTATCTCTACCACTGGTGGTAAATGAGTAAATGCTGCAGGTGGTACAGAAGGGCCATACCACCATCCTTGCCATCTTGGAAAAGTAAGTCCTGTAAAGATGAGGGCAGTTGCCGTGGAAAATATGATCTGCTCTGACCTGATGCCTATCCCAATCCTGTGCCATGGTGGGTACACCTGCTGAGCACATCAGCAGATCTAGAAAGGAACACTTGGCTGTGGCCCCTAAGTGACATGAAAATACCAGGGAGGCTCTCTGGTCCCCTGAGATCACATATCACCTGGTACCTGGTGGTGTATTGTAACAAGGGGGATAGGGGCCTGTATCCGCACGTCAGTTTGCCATGAAGTCAGAGACATGCCTGATGCTTAATAGGCTGTGCAGGAGGATTTTTTGTAGGCCTGATTCAAGTCCGAGTTTCTGCTTTGAAGATGTTGGGTGCGTAATCCTCAGCTTCTTCACCCCAATTACTTTCTCCTAGTTCTTTTAGTGGCCTTCTGTCATGTGTGTAAATAGATTTGCTGGGTGCTTGGGGCGCTCGCACTGGATTGGGCACACAGTGTTTCCGCAGCACCTAATGGGGCCTCATTACTGTTTACTGATGATGGGAAAGCGGCTGGACCAAAAGATTCCACGTGTCCTAGTTCAACCCACATGGGATTCCCTGTTTGACTCCAAATAAATCTAAGAAACAATAACGAGGTGCACAAGTTGCAGAAAGACAGCACTTAAATGCATCCACTTAACGATCTGGAGGTCAGTCCGTCCATCTCAAGAGACCAAAAGGCTGAGGGCTCTGGACCTGCCCATATTAGGTTACAGTTTTTATAGACAGAAACCACAAAATTACAATAATATACCAGACGTTAAGTAAATGCAAATCTCTAAACTCCTACTGGCTCTGCCATTTACAAACCAGCAGAGTAGGGCAATGTATGTCCAGCTTTAGGTTAGTACATTACCCGTGACATTTCCCGATCCATCCCCCTGCAGATGCTCTAATAGGGCAATGAGCGAAAGTCAAATCGGCACCTGGTGGCAACAATATTAGATACACTAACATCCTTTCTCATGACACCAGACAGCTTGGCTCTCTAGCCTGTTCCCAGACTTCCTGCAACTTCCTCACCGTGAAACATATCGTTTGCAACTACCACGTTGATGCATGTTACGATCCCCATTGCTAGACTAAGGACACAAACTCTTAGTTTGCAGAACGTTCATCTTGCCTGGGAGAGAGAGAGAGAGAGAGAGAGAGAGAGAGAGAGAGCTCATTGGAAAACCATGCAACAGAAAGCCCACCTTTTAGAAGTAATTTCTTGTATGATTTGTTCTACTAGACCACACCTCCACAAACCCGACAGTCCTAAGACTTCACTAGACAGCATTAGACCTCTAGTGAAGCTTGATGCAGTATTTTGGCAATGCCTCAACCTGAGGCCGAAGTCACACCAGGACACATCTTTGGCAACTGTTGTGTTTCCGTTTGGTTAATGCTAAAAACATAAGCCACTGTTATTCTGTGTGTACGACTTCCCTCTGAAAAACGTCATGAGAGAGGATAACTGGATCTTCATCTTTTGAAACAATATTTGAGCTGCTTGTTCACCCAGCCGCATACTTGGCAACTTTACAAGTTCTCTTGGATGCGGCCAAAACGAGGACAAAATCGAAAAATGGCAGAATCACCGAAACGACATGGAACCTTGACGTTGTGAGTATTGTCACAGTCTGTATTTCCCTTTATGTTTAGGACGGTGTGTTTGCTTATGAACAAACCACCAGAATGTTGTGGCCATTGAATCACTAGAAAGGGGACATTCACTCGATTGTTCCCACGGCCTGCTTGGTTCTGTGGAGAATTCATGTGATGTGGTTCAGGTGTCATGGTGCGTTAGTTGCTCACACCTCCATTGGGTCTCACTGTGCCTGGAGGAAGTCTTGGCTGACTACATTTCGCTTATTTAATCAGGTGGAGCAGTGTCCTATGCCTGATGGCTCTCCCTGCAACTCACCCCAAGTTCCCCCATGGAGTCCAGTGCATATGTCAGAACCAGCATAACCCACAGCAGAGTTTCTGATATTGGGGGCGTTCTTCTGTGGCCTCCAGTATTGTGTGCCTCTTGTTTGTGAGGCTACGTCATAAGTATGGCCCTTCTGCACCAGCCCTCACCTGGAGGCGAGGTATGTAGGAGGTGCACAGGATAGGCCTCCAAAGTGATTCTGTTCTCCTGCTCCCATCTATGGCAGGTGCAGACGTAGATCTCCTAGTGCTTATCCACCACGCATGGCCAGTGCAGACACGGGGTCTAGTGGCAGGCACTCTATTGACAGCCACACATGCTTCTTCATACTGTTGATTGGCCAGATCTGCTCATGCTAAGAGATCTGAGAGCTCTTAGAAGATTTCTTTCTGCATTGAGAGAAGGCCTTACTCTTGAGTGAACAGCCAACTGCAGGTGGAAGCTGGTTACTTGTTACTAGAAATCGATAAACGAGGGCAAATGATGAGCAGCTAGTTTCTGTTTTATTTTGAAACTTGCTGTACAATTCTCCAACAGGACATAACAGACCTCAGGATGAGGGCTATTTTACCAGTGTTTTATAGCTGTGACCGTGGCCCCCCTGAACCCAGAGACTGAGAGTGGGGTGGTCATAGAGGCCGAGTACCACCCCACGCTAGTGAAGGGTGGGCCCCGGAATAGGTCAACAGGGGATCTCCAGACCACCCTCGCTGAGTCCCCAGTGTTTGCCAGGACACATAAAAATATACCAAGACGTCAGAGAGGTCCATCCTGGAGGCTCAAGCACCAGACCCTTGAAGACCGTGCTAGCTGCCTTCCCTAGGCTCAGGGGAAGCTGCTGCTGCCTAATAACTAAAGAATGCTGCCTCCAATACATTGGAGTTCCTGCTCCTTCCAAGCGATCCAAGCTGCAGGCAATTTCTGAGACCTGTTTGTCTTCAGCAACGCTGCCAGATAAATCACATGGACAGATGATATCAACCAGCCTGGTGCTGATACAGTCTTTGCACAAACTAGGCTTGTGACAACACTGCACGTGGTCCACAGGATCTGCACAGAGGCATGTTATGGTCGCATTGCTCTCCCACTCCAGCTATTGTCTGCCATGATGAAAGCTTCTCATTGCAGAGATATTTCCCTAGTTCACCTATGGGTTTTCCAAGCCCATTCTCACATGCTCACAGGAAAGCAGACACCCTCAGCGGCAACAGGTTTCAGGGCACAGCAGACCTCACAGGTCGGGGGCATTTTGGAATCAGGCCTTGATATGACCTCAGGCCAGGACCCTTACAGACTATATGACTCAGGCACATGGGCCAAACCAGGCCAGTCCACCCTACATGGGTGCAACGCCATGCCTTATGCTCCACTTCAATGGAGGAGGAACCAGACTGTAAAAGCGCTTTTAGGCAGTCTCCAAGTGTGAGGTGTTCAAGTAAGAGCCGGAGAAAGGTGTTTGGGGGGAAAAGTGGCAACCTAGAGTTGTCCTCAGAAGGAATGAGCTTGGAGAAGATAGTTGAAGGTTGGACAGAGAAGGTTACTCTGGAGGAGGAAATGTACCATCTTGAAATAAGACGTTGCCTTGAAGAGGAGGTTTATAATCTAAAAAGAATTTGTTGGCAGGAGGAGGTCATTTTGGAGGATGTGGTTTTCCATCTTGGAAGAGTAGTCTATTGACTGTTTGGTTGGAGGAGGGTTCCTGTCTGCGAAAGGATGTTCTTTACAGGAGTTATACCAGGTGAACCGAAGTCTGGGAGCGAGATCAAATGGGAAGAGGGAGGAGACAGTTCCCTTAAGCCTGTGAAGGACTGAAGGACTGAAGACGATAGGCTAATCCGATACCCCTAGTCAGTAGGAAGGTTCTGGCAGACCAGGCTGGTTATTGGGATCTTATCGACCAAAGAAACAGAGTGGTACATAACAGAGCAGGCTAAACATCGAGAAACACTACAAAATAAATAAATGTGGTTTTATTTGGGGGGGGGGGAGGGTCCCACCAAACCCCCCTTTTTTCCACCTTTTAAAGCCACCCCAAACCCATCCCGACCCATTTTACCCATATATATATTTCACCTTTTCTGTCTTTTTCAGTATTATTGTCTGCTCTGTTATGTACCACTCTGTTTTGTTCCCAATAAAATGACTATGATGGTCCATGGAGCATATGTTGGTCCCTCCCAGGAGTGGGCATTCTCAGGGGTATGGGGGGGACATCTACACCAGGAACAGTGTCCACTGCTAGAAATTAATTCATCCCAGCCCTCTCATGAGAACCTGGGAGAGTACATCGGGGGTGAGAGAAGATGCACCACTGGTCAATACTGCCATGGAAAAAGCCAGGTTTTCCTCGTCCGGACAGCCAGGCTTGGGAGACCCATCCCCCTCAACCAGGGGCAGCGCTTGGTGATGCCAGACATCTCCCTTGGGAACTGACATCAGTCTGAGCTGCAGCCAAAATTAGCACACAAGGGAGTTGGAAAGAGAACTGAAGTCACACCACCTTGTCCTGGAGAGTCCAGAAGATGGACTACATAGAGATTTTAGGAAACCTGGAAAAAATGCAGCCCACAGGCAAAGATCAGGGAGTCACAGAATTGAGGGCTAATTTAAGATTACATTTGGGAACCCGCAAGCATGTATAATGTGCAGGAGCAAAGAGTTTGAGGAGGAATATAGCACCGGAATCATGATTTAGGATATTTGGGACTTGAGACGTGCAGACATTTATGCATTAGTGCATCTTACCCTGACAAAAATGAATCGTTGACATGCCGCCATTGGTCTTCTCCTAGCATCGCTCCTCCAGTGGTGATGGAATGGCACTCTTAACAGCAAGACCTATGCACGTCTACCTGGAGATCACAGGCCCCTGTGCTAGTCACAACTGCTGTTTGTGGTTGTTGGTCAAATGACAACCGAAAAGTGTCCATCATGTCTGGCTTCAGGTGTTTGGTGTTGTGTATTTGTTATGAATTAGCCAAGCACGTGGTCTCTCTGTGCCTTTACGCCCACTTTATGTGGTCTAAGAAAGCTGCCATCGCTTCCAGCTGGTGCACACCTGTTTGACTGCTACCTGGGCTATTGCTCGCATGTCATGAAGCCTTACTGTGTGCACTGTGATACCTGCAGTAGTGCTAGGGCAGTCCACTCGTGTTCTCAGTGCCCTCTTCATTCACTTTGGCAACACTGCTGGTGGGGACCAGTACAGAGAACAGTTGAAGGGATCTGGGAACTAAGTACATGGAATCCTGTACCCTGGGCTCTTTTATCCGTGTTTATGACCAGAGCACCCTCCCGCCCAGTAGCAAATGTAGGCTTTCTGCTGCCTTAGACACAACTAAGTACATGGGCCCCCATCACCCTAACTTTGCCCCACCTCTGCCAGATTCCTCCCCTTCACCAGATTCCTCCCTTTCATCAGGCTCGGTCCACCTTGACCAAACTACACCACTTCACTATCTGCTTGTCCCATTCCCTTCCCATTTTGGCTCCTTAACATCACCGGAATCTTTAAAGGCTGACCGGGTTAGAAAGTTATTGCTTCCACTCTGCTTCAAGCCTGTCCTCTTCCATGTTATGTTGGTTGAAAGAGTGTTTTCAGATCTCTGCTGCCCAAGATTTAGAGAAGGCCGTGTGTTCTACAGTGGAGTGCACTGGAGGTACTTGTTGAGGCCAACTTCATACTTTCCCTTAGATCAGAGAGCAATGGTTTAGAGGAAGCTAACAGAACAAGCCCCTCTGCATCATCCACAAGGCTGTCTGGGGCCTGGGACCATACTATCTCCCTCTCTCCCTCCCTAAATACTCCCCTGCCAGAGCCCTCTGCTCCTCTAACTCCAACTCTCTGCTTGTCAAACGCTTCTCCGAGCCGAGACTGGGGGGAAGGTCTCTCTCCTCAGCTGGCGCCTCCCTTTGTAACAGCCTCCCTGTCCATCACAGACTTGAGCCGGACCTCCTTAAGTGCTGGAAACCTCTCAAAACTCTGCTCTCTTCTCTACCTCTTTCCCTTCCTTGCCATCCCACTGCCGCTAAGACTGGTGGCCAGGTCCTCATGAATCTCGCAGGTTACCAGGCCCTAGCACTTAACTAAAGCCCTCCCTTGGCTCCCCTTTGCACTTCCTTCCAGGCCCCCATCAGCACTTGTCCTTTCTTGCTCCTTTGCCCCTAACCCCCCACCTTATCTCCTGCACTTCTCCTCACTGTACTTGTACGTCTGAATGTCACAAGGTGTCACGCCCCTTCGAAGGCGGTGGTCTTTGTGGCATCGATGGATCGTTGGACGACGGGTGGCGGCCATTTGTCCTAGTAAGATGGCCGCCGTAACTGGAGTTGCGGGTCTAGATTCTGCACGACTCGGTTTCCAGGAAGTGCTGTCTCCCTATCCGAGTGTAGGTATATCTGTTCCTGTGATCAGCACACAATTGCGTTGCTACTCTGCTTCAACAACGCTACTGCATTTTCCACTGCCTCTCTGTCTCCCGATTCCACGGACTCCATCTCTTTCTCTTCCATTCCCGACTTATTGATCTCTTTTACTTCGTATAGCTACAGGCTTATGTTACCCCGGTATTGAGACCGCCCGTGCTAAACTCTGTTCTTTAGAAACAACTCCTAGCTCCGCCCTCCATTCCTCTCAGGTAAAGACCTTCCAGTGGCTTTTCACTATTCCGTTTTAGTTATCTTACTTGTTCTCATCAAAACCTTCCTTACTTACTCAGAAGTCCTCTGAAGTCTCTGGCTGGCACCTTTACCCACATTTCATTCCTGTTTAAGGGTAATCTCCATACATATATATCTCATATATCCATTTTTCCACTTACCTGCCTGTACTTACCAGTCTCTTTCTCTTTCAAGACAAGCGTCCTCCGGACTTCACCGGAATCTCCACCTGAAACCTGAAGACATCTTACCGCTACCATCGGCACAGGGTTTTCTTCCCCAGAGGGTTTCCCGGGGACTTCTTCTCTTACCTGGTTTATCCGGGAAGGGAAAGAGGTACTTGGGAGGCTTTCACTTTCATCTCCCCGCCTGGAGCAAGGAGAGTCTTCCCCTGCTAGAAGGTGTCAGTCACAGGACAAGAAGAGAGCTAACGGTGAGTCCTTGGGGTAACCTGCCAGTTGGATTAAATTGTAAGATTATTGTGACATTCGTCACTTTTGTTACAGTTAGCAACGCCCACTTTAAAGAAGATATAACTGAGCTTTCAGAAATTCTGAGCAGGTTATCTCAGGGGTTCAGGGTTACAAGGAAAAATGGACGCATCCCAACAACAACAAATAATCACCGCTGTACAAGCGCTGACGGCCGAAGTGCAGGCTTTAAAACAGGAGAATGCCTATCTCCGACAACAGGTAGGCAGAGTCCCTAGTTGTTCTGAGATACCTCCTGGCCCAATTCCGGGTGGCTTATACGACGGTAATCCTCATAAACTCAAGGCCTTTATTGAAGCTTGTACCGTTCAGTTCTCATTCAAGACCGCCTTTTTTCATAGTGACCGTGATAAAGTAGGACACATGATTGCAAATTTAACAGGTCCTGCTTTAGCATGGGCCACGCCTCTTGTTACTACAAATAATGCCTTGCTAGATTCTTACCCTGCCTTTTTGAATAGTCTAAGAGCCATGTTTAGCCGTCAAGAAATCACGGTTTCAGCCCAAGAACAGTTATTGGATTTCAAACAAGGATCTCAAGATCTGTTGTCCTACATCACCAATTTTAAGCATTTAGCAGCTGGCACGTCTTGGGCTGACGATGCTCTGATCACGATATTCCGCAGGGGGTTAAATGAGGAGTTAAAAGATGAGATCTCCAGAGTACCCAGACCTCCAAATCTGGCTGAATTAATCACCATGGTAATGCAGATGGACTACAGATTGCAAGAAAGAATAAAGGAACGACGTCGCGGCCGTCCCGTGAGACAACCTGTTACATACTACCCTAATTTAGGAAAATCTCAGACGGAAGAACCTATGCAGATAGGAACTACCAGAGGTCGTCTTACTCCAGAAGAGAGCAATAGACGTCGAGTCAAGGGGCTATGTATGTATTGTGGTTCCAAGGAACACACTATACAAGATTGTCTTCTAATCCCAGTCAAAAGACAGGGAAACGCCATTTCCCAACCGCAAGGGGAACCGCGGCTAGGGAATCAGTAACAGGTTCCTCATCCTCTATGATACCATCTCAAGTAACAGAGATCCCCGATCTTACTATGATGGCTTTGCAAGTCCAAATCAAATGGGGAGATTCTGCTCCCATTCTGGTCACGGCCTTAATAGATTGTGGGGCCGCAGGGAATTTTGTTGATACCCTCTGGAAGACCGCTCATAATATACCGTGTTCTGTTAAGACCTTGGCAATACCAGTTGAGTCAGTGGATGGTAGTCCGTTAACTTCAGGACCCATAAAGGAACAAACAATACCTTTGCGGATGAATATTTCCTCCCATCAAGAATCTGTTGTCTTTGATGTAATCCGTACAGCACACTATCCAGTAATTTTAGGGTTACCTTGGCTTCGTACCCATAATCCTTATATCAATTGGAAGGCGGGCACTGTTTTTCTGGGTTCTGAACATTGTTTGACGCACTGTCTCTTGGACGGAGCTGTTGGGTTCCGTCCTACTGTTTCCGTGTTGCAAAATACGGGTTCCATCTCTATGTTGAACCATATTCAGGAATTACCCCTCGAATACAAGCAATTTCAGACAGTATTTTCTGATTCAGAATATGCCGAATTACCCCCACATCGGAGAGATGACTGTGCCTTGGAACTAGTTCCTGATGCACCGATTCCTTTCGGTCGCATGTACGTCCTATCAGGACGAGAACGTGAAATTCTTAAGGAATATCTTCAAAAGAATCTTCGCAATGGACTTATTCAAGAATCCACCTCACCAGCAGGTGCTTCCTTATTCTTCATCCCCAAGAAAGAATCTACGGAACTCAGACCGTGTATAGATTATCGGGGATTGAATAAGATCACTATCCCTGATCGCTATCCTATGCCTCTCATACCCGATATACTTAAAGCCGTTAAAGGAGCTACCATTTTCACTAAACTAGATCTCCGCGGGGCTTACCATCTCATCCGTATACGAGCTGGCGATGAGTGGAAAACGGCTTTCCGTACTCCTTTGGGACATTATGAATATAAAGTAATGCAGTTCGGCTTGTCCAATGCCCCCGCTGTTTTCCAACGCTTTATGGACCACCTATTTTCAGACATTCTTCTTCATTCAGTAATTGTCTACTTAGATGATATTCTGGTGTTCTCTACATCCCCATCGGATCACTGTCAGCACGTAAAGGAAGTCCTACGGAGACTATTTAACAATCATCTCTATTGCAAACTAGAGAAATGTGAGTTTCACAGGAACCAGGTTGCCTACCTAGGATACATAATTTCTGCAAATGGGATAGCCATGGACCCTAGGAAAGTTTCAGCTATTACTGATTGGCCGATACCGACGTGCATCAAAGATCTACAGAGATTTCTGGGATTCACAAATTTTTATAGACGTTTCATCCCACATTATTCGCAAGAAATTCTCCCACTGACAGCTCTTCTTAAAAAGAATGTAAGATTCTTTTGGTCAGAGGAGGCTCAACTGGCATTTGAGAGATTGAAGGAGCATTTCCTCACAGGACCCATTCTTATTACTCCAGATCAATCCAAGAGATTCATTGTTGAATCTGACGCGTCTCATCAGGCCCTTGGTGCAGTTCTGCTTCAAGAAAATGATCAAGGAATGGAATGTCCTGTAGCCTATCTTTCTAAGACTCTGTCTCCCTCTGAAATAAATTATTCAGTGCTTGAAAAGGAACTACTAGCCATAAAGAGGGCATTTGAAGAATGGAGACACCTGCTGTTGGGGGCAAGACACCCAGTTGAGGTCAGAACTGATCACAGTAATTTACGTGTTCTACAATATGCTCAGACCCGAAATAGCCGACAGGCACGTTGGGCACACTTCTTTTCACCGTATGAGATTGTTTTTACCTTTATTCCCGGAAGAGCCAATCTCAAGGCAGATGCTTTGTCTAGAAAGGATTATAACTCCCCTACGCCTTTCCGATCGGAGCCTCTGTTTCCCAGAGCCACATTCGTGCAAGTAGTTACCACATTTCTGCAAAACGTGGCTAACTCAACTTTGCAATTTATCCAGTTGAATCCATATTTTCTGACAACCTGGAAACTCATTTTGGTCCAAGGATGTGCTTATAATAACAAAAGGCTTTTCCTCCCTTCGAGTGAACTACAAAGAACGGTTCTAAATCTTTGTCATGACTCCTACCTAGCTGGTCACAGAGGAGTGGATAATACTAAAGAATTGATCCGGCGTAATTTCTGGTGGCCGGAAATGAATCGAGACATCCTAGATTATGTTTCCGCTTGTGCCATCTGCTTGCAATCTAAATGCCCGCGATCTGCCCCTTCGGGCCTTCTCTCAGTAATGCCAGTTCCTAACCGTCCTTGGCAAATGATCTCAACAGATTTTATTGTCGATCTGCCACTCTCGGACGGTTGCACAGTAATCATGGTCACAATAGATTACTTCACGAAATTGGCACATTTTGTTCCACTTCCGCGGATTCCTACCGCATCCCAGATGGCAAAAGTCTTTCTTTCACGGATTTTCTCTTTTCACTGACTTCCTGAGACCATTGTTTCTGATCGAGGTTCCCAATACACATCTCGTTATTGGCAGCAGGTATGCAAGAGTTTGCATATTTCCCGAGCATTGAGTTCAGGATTCCATCCGCAGACAAATGGTCAGACGGAACGTCTAAATCAGACCCTTGAAGGTTATCTGCGTTGTTACATCTCTTCATCGCAAGACAACTGGTGTTCATTGTTACCTTTGGCAGAATTTGCATATAATAACTCTCGACACTCAGCCTTGGGGTTCAGCCCTTTCTTTTGTTCCTACGGATACCACCCTCAGTGCTTTCCCAGCGGTCCAGTCTCTGCATCTAGCTTTCCCGATGTAGACGATCTCATCAATACTATTCAGCTGGGACATCGAACAGCCAGATCCTCTCTTCTGGATGCCCAGGCCCGTGTCAAACGCTCTGCTGATAAACATCGCACTCCAGCTCCAAATATGGTGCCAGGAGATTTGGTTTGGTTGGCTTCCCGATTTTTGCCTCGTCATCTGGTGCCGTCCAAATTGTCCCCGAGATACTTCGGTCCCTTTCCTGTTTTGCAACGAATGGGGTCATCTGCGTACAAGCTCAAGCTCCCTCCGTCTTGGTCCAGGATTCATCCTGTTTTCCATGTGTCGCAATTGAAGAAGGACGTGGTGGATCGTTTTTCCCGTGTACGGATGGGTGCACCCCCTCCTGTCATCACCCCGATGGGTCCCGAATACGAAGTGGCTGGTATTTGCGATTCTCGTCTCTTTCGGGGCCGTCTGCAGTTCTTGATTGACTGGAAGGGGTATTCTCCAGCTGATCGTTCTTGGGAACCTGCATCGGCTGTACATGCTCCGGCTCTGGTCCGCCGGTTTTTTCGGTCCCATCCGAATAAACCGGGTGGCCCGGGGCATTTGAGGGGGCATACTGTCACGCCCCTTCGAAGGCGGTGGTCTTTGTGGCATCGATGGATCGTTGGACGACGGGTGGCGGCCATTTGTCCTAGTAAGATGGCCGCCGTAACTAGAGTTGCGGGTCTAGATTCTGCACGACTCGGTTTCCAGGAAGTGCTGTCTCCCTATCCGAGTGTAGGTATATCTGTTCCTGTGATCAGCACACAATTGCGTTGCTACTCTGCTTCAACAACGCTACTGCATTTTCCACTGCCTCTCTGTCTCCCGATTCCACGGACTCCATCTCTTTCTCTTCCATTCCCGACTTACTGATCTCTTTTACTTCGTATAGCTACAGGCTTATGTTACCCCGGTATTGAGACCGCCCGTGCTTAACTCTGTTCTATCGAAACAACTCCTAGCTCTGCCCTCCATTCCTCTCAGGTAAAGACCTTCCAGTGGCTTTTCACTATTCCGTTTTAGTTATCTTACTTGTTCTCATCAAAACCTTCCTTACTTACTCAGAAGTCCTCTGAAGTCTCTGGCTGGCACCTTTACCCACATTTCATTCCTGTTTAAGGGTAATCTCCATACATATATATCTCATATATCAATTTTTCCACTTACCTGCCTGTACTTACCAGTCTCTTTCTCTTTCAAGACAAGCGTCCTCCGGACTTCACCGGAATCTCCACCTGAAACCTGAAGACATCTTACCGCTACCATCGGCACAGGGTTTTCTTCCCCAGAGGGTTTCCCGGGGACTTCTTCTCTTACCTGGTTTATCCGGGAAGGGAAAGAGGTACTTGGGAGGCTTTCACTTTCATCTCCCCGCCTGGAGCAAGGAGAGTCTTCCCCTGCTAGAAGGTGTCAGTCACAGGACAAGAAGAGAGCTAACGGTGAGTCCTTGGGGTAACCTGCCATTTGGATTAAATTGTAAGATTATTGTGACATTCGTCACTTTTGTTACACAAGGCCCAGTGACTACGCAGACGATTTTCAGCTGGTGTTAGACATTACTGGCGACCACGAGAAAGACCAACAGATGCTAAATGGGGTTTACCACATGATAAAATGTTGGATGACTACTAACTGGCTCTGTTTGAATGCGGCCAAGACGGAGCTTATGCTCTTTGGTCCCCGGCAGACACAAACTAAATTGGACCAAAGATATGGCAACTTTATAATAGATGGCAGCCAAATCACGGTATCTCAGAAGGTGAAGACGCTATGCACATACATGGAAGCAAACTTAGATTGTGAAGCCCATGTCACTGCTATTACTACCAGCACAAACTACCACCTCAAAGTTCTAAGGCAGGTAGCACCACTGATCTCAGTGGAGAACCGTACCAAACTTGTGAGAGCTGTGATTCTCCCACGCATTGATCATTGCAATGGACTTTTAGGAGGTGCAAATAAAGCTGAAATACAACAGCTTCAAAAAATTCAAAATGCAGCCATTCGTATCATCTTTTAGATGAAAAGATCAGAGCCTACGACCACAGCTAGGAAAAAGTTACACTGGCTTAGCTAGAATTCAGCTCAAGTTGTTAGCTACATGTCACAAGCATACCTGAAGGATAAGGTTAAACTCCATCAACCTAAGAAAAACCTTCGATCAGCTAAAGGCTTCTTATTGGAATCCCATTGGGTAATTAGAACCGAGGCCTTGGACGCTTGTTCCATGTTCAAGGGGTCAAGGCTTGGAATGCCCTGCCCTTACAACTGTGGAAAATGGAGAATCATCTCACCTTCCGTAAACAGCTGAAAATGGTTCTCTTCAATTAGCAAACTATCCAATTTCAGCTTCCTCATCACTCTATCTTTCGGCGCCTGGATGCCTACGGGTTTTGGCACGGTATAAGCTCAGTAACATAACAACATAACATAGGACCACAATTGTATATTCACTGTTTTGCCAGTGTTATTTCTCCTCTTTTTGCCTTGCAGTGCCTGGAAACACCATTCGGTTGTATAGGCGCCTAACAAATGCACAATAAATAAATAAACATAAGCTGTCTGCCAACTAGACACAAGTGAGGAAGGGTTGGAACGAGGAATTCTTTTTCCCTGGCCTCTCTGAAAACCACCTCCACCACCCCATCCATCCCAAAGTCAACTCCCACCTCTTCACCTTCCCCCACGCCTACTTCCAGCCCACTTAACTTCTGGTGCTCCCTGCACCGCTGCTCCTTCTCTGTCCACCCTAGAAATAGAAAAGGGACCATATCTCTTTTCTATTTACTTCAGCAGCGGCATCTTGGTTTTTTTTCACTGGAGATGGGGCTCGTGCAATATGCACGGGGCTCATCGCCAGTAAAAAAAACAATTTGTCCCCCGGACAAACCCGGGGATGCAAATAGCAATCACTCCTGCTAAGGGAGGCGTACAGGGCTGGCAATGGTGCTGAGCCCTCACCAAGGCCCTCACTTCGCCAATCATGGTTACCTATCACTCCCTAAACTGGGGTGATTGATACATTCATGTACAAATTAGTTATAAACGTAACTACTGTGCATTGTGTGGTACATATTGCAGTTGTTCTCCTGGTGGTAATGAACGTGCAACTGAATGTCATTATAGACACATGCTAAACCCATGTGACGCATCAAAGGTATTCATCCCTTCTCCCCAAGGGTAAGCCTCCTCTTTGAGGCTAGGGAGTTGAGCCCGCTCCGCAAGACCCTCCCTAGTGGTTGGAGCAAACAGGACCTCACTGGGACACACTCCCCCTTAGCATAGTAGCATACATGGGACTATCTGCTACAAAGACTAATGTAAGATATTTGGCTGAAGACCATGCTGGAACCAACCAGCCCGGAGAATGAAAGGAAAATGACTCTTTCAGAGAAGATGCATACTTAACTGGGACGAGTGGAGGAACATGGAGAAGCAGAGAGTATCCTATGCTGGGGAAGCACCCTGGTGTTAGCATGCCTTGGAGAGGCGGACACGGATCCCGTGACTTTCGAAGAACTGCAGAACGCCAGAGTAAGAAGCTGGAGGCCCGGCGTACTCCAAAACGGAGGAGCCATTGTGAAACAGGAAAGCAGAGTGCTGTGTCAAGTGATGGCAAGACCACGTCTATATCGTGGTGGGGAAGACACCCCACAAAACAGGCTGAGACCATCAGAGAAAGGAACCGGGAGCACGACTAGCTTCCTAACGTTAACCCCCGTATATGGCAGAAGGGAAGCTGAGAATGGGAGAACAACGAAAACGCAGAACGGGAAGGCAGCTGGGAACAGAAACTGCTTCTCACCGTCAATCTCCATATATGGCAGAAAAGAAGCCGAGTACTGGAGCACGACGAAACCATGGAACGAGAAAGGCAGTATCGAAGAGGATCTCTCGAGCGAATGCCATGGCCCACAACATTTCTCAAAATAGAGAGGTAAAGGGGAGAACAGCAGAAGTGGAAGGCAACCCGGCAGCTGAATACAAGAGAAACTCGTCCCAATTCTCACGGTGAGTTACTTAATATAAACCTGTATAATTGGAAGTGTGTAAACCTGATAAGGATGAGATGGAATAACACTGCGTGGAAAGTCTATGATGACTTGGAACAAATACCTGACGAAGAAGAGAAATTACTATATGAGCACCAAGATGAAAAGAAGCGAAACTGTGGCATACCATCTTGTAATAAAGGACAGACACAACTATCAAGTAAGTAAGATAGTTCCAAAGAGAGTACCCAAGAGAGGGGAAATACCATGCTGAAAGAAACCACAATAGAGTATGAGATATCTAAAGCCTCCAACAAAAATGTGAGAAAGTATCACAAGGAAAGTTATCACAGATACATCACTAAAGAGAGTACACAACCAAAGACGGTTCTAGAAGAGCTCCAAGAGTTAATCCAAGGGATAAAGAGAGGATGTTACAGAAGATTATGCTGGACAAGCAGCATCATGAATAGAGACATTGCTACAAAGAGACTGTCAGAAAATATTGCCACACCAGGAGGATCAAGCCAATCTCCTGGACTTATTTAAATTGGTTATCTTAGTGGTAGGGTTAGGTAGGATTAGATTCGGACTGAGGACTTTTCTTTCTTTTGGACTTGTTGATGACAGACGAGCACCTTTAGTTCCTTTAGATAGGTAGCAAACTTCCTCTAGAAATAGGGAATATTATTATTTGAATAAGAATAAATTTGAATGTCCTTGACTCCTGCAACCCACCACACCCAGCAGGAATGCAATGTGCCTGCTTAGTATTGGGCCGCTATTGTACAGTTGTCCAAATGGATATCTTGACCGGACACCTCAGACCTTTCTTCTTTTCTTTGCAGCTGTGAAACTGTGTGTACCTTTGCAACACAGATTGTTTTATCTCCCCCTTCCATGGCTTTGGGAATCATTTCACAGACCTTGGTGCACTTGCGCATTTAGATTCACTCTTCCCCATTTTAACTTCTGTAAAATGTATATCATACTTGCACCCTTTGGGTGACTACAGGCCTCCTAAAGGTGGGCTTGGAGAGCAAAGGTAGTGCTTGCTTCTGGACATTGTTAGTGCCCGCCTATGGGAACTCTGTTCTAGACTGAAGTATAGTGACGCGTTTAATGTTGTACAAATATGCATCATTTGTAACCTTTACTTTTCTGGAGGAAAAACCTTCAATTTTTAAATGGTTTAAAAAATGCATTTCATGTCTATTTGAAGATAAGTGATTGCTTAACACAGTGTATATGTGTGTCGATTAGAAATAACTCCAATGACAATGGGGCGTTGAACCAATAAAATCAATGAGATTCTCGCTGTTTTGCATATTAAGGAGCATTCTGGGAACATAAGAATGGCCAAAGTAATTTATGTGTGTCATATACGCCCATGGAAGTTGTATGACTGAATCACTAAATACCTAATGGGCGCGGGTTTTGTACACGTTTTAAAAGAAAACAGAAAAACTCACACTAACAAAGCTTTTGTAAATATCAAGCAGATATACAAGTTTGGCCAGCAAGGACTTTAACTCTCAGAGTACAATGACTGCTCACAGCTCCAAATCACTCATGCATTGTTGTGGATTAGCCAGACTCTAAGAAACAAAAATAACTTTAATTTAAAACATGGCGAGTACAAGGAAATAAAGGTTTCTAGTTGCAATCTGCTGGCTAGTTGGCCTTACTGTAAATACATCAATGCTCCCACCCCTCAATAAGGTCTTCAATGAATGGCCAAAAACCTATAGACATCTGTTTTATTGGGCAGGAATTGATTTCCTTCCATCACATGGGCATAGCCCATTTGCAGAACTATTATAGGCGATGACATTGCCCCACAGAATGGATCATTGACTTTCATGCCTTCTTCTCAGTAGGCATAGACATGTTGTGATTTAATGATTTATCTTTGGTTAAATCTGACAAACATTCTGTAAAGCTCCAAGAGTTTTAAAGATGCATTTTTCTCAAACTTTTTTTAGACTCTAAACCACACTGATTCTGATTTACAGTTGTAGCCGCTGATGCGCTGAAGAAGGAGAGCACTGCCAAATCCCTTTCAGCCTTTTGGAAATACCTGGAGCCTGTTCTCAACAGCGGTAAAGCGGGATCTGCACTCTTGGACATTGCCCGAATGCGGCACCTTGTGAAGGAGGACATCTTTCCCCAGGACTGGAATGACCCAGAAATGATGGTCAGTAACATACATCGCACACACTGCCTTGCCATGCGTGCCCTTAAGTGGGCTTGAATGTGAGAACAGGCATCTGTGGGCCAATGAAATGGGGGGGCCTAACCTACATTTTTTTCCAACTTTTACCCTGCTGCTGTCTTTCCTTTCCTAAGCCAGAAGTGTAGGGATGGCACGTCCAGAAGAGGTCCTCTGCTTTCACCAAGAAGTCTATTCATGGTTGAAACCAATGCCAAGAAAAGGAGGTGGTGTGAGGTCTAACATGTAGTTTGTGGCCAGGGTGTTTTCATTTCATGAATTGTTTCACTTCGTTGTTTAGAGTTTAAACCCCACTTAAGGGGAACACAAAAAACACGTTACAGCTCCTAAAAACACGAAATAACTGGAAAATGTTAAGGGGGTCGTTTTAAAAGGCTGATAATTCCTCTGAACTCACTGCGACCACTAGCAAGCCCTCTCCATGCAATTTTGATTGTTTTTCATTGTGGGTGTAATTGAGTCGGGGGCATCTATGCGGTCCTAGACTTCCATGCCTTTATACAGCCATTACCGAAAATAAATGTAAACTCCAGCTACCATATATGTTCATGCTAGGTAAACATGAACCCCTTTGGATTCTGCCCTGCCTGCAGGCGTGAAAGACGGGCAGAATCCATGGATAATCAACCATGGTGGCAAATGGGCACTGCCGCTGCAGGCAGATGTGAATCTAGGAGATCTGCTATGGGCATCAGAGATGGGATATTACCCCCTGAAGAGTTCAGGACCCCAGGAAAGGAGATTGAAACGAAGGTAGAGGAATGGCCAGTGATGGTTTCCAGAAGTGCTCCAGGGTGTCTAGAACTTCCAGGAAATCACAAAGGTCAGCTTCACCTGTCCTGGCCGGCGGCATCCCCGATCACATCTACTGCGTATTCCGGCTACCCATCTATGTGTACTGGAGGAGGTGGAGACCAGTCTGGCTTTAGAAGGGAGGCCTGGACAATGGGACGCATCTTCCACTGAGGGGGCAGCTTTAAGCGTACTGCCACAGGCTTGAAGATGCGAGTCGCGACGAATGGCCCAGAACACTCCAGTTATCACTTGGAAATGACAAAAGAAGATGTCATGAAGCAAACTACAGACGAGACCCAACTATGTATACTGTGGAGATCTGTATTGCTTATTGGGTGCCTTCATGTGCCTGCCTTGGGCATTATGTAGACTGTCAAACAAATCCAGATTAGCAGACTTGTTTGGTTGTAATAAGGCTTGGGCTTAAGATACATGGTCAGAGAGCATGTTACCAGTGGGTAATAATCTGGGATGTCTCCTTAGGTTCTGCAAACGGGACTGAATCCAGTAGAAGACTGCTTATGCTAGACTCCCTCTCTCTCTACTGCCCTCCCTTCACTCTCTACATCCCTCCCTTCCACCTTTTACTGCTCTCCATTAGAAGAGTGGAAGGAATTATTGTATGAGAATTCAGCAGTAGGGGCTTGCAATTGCTCTGGGTCATCCTAGTGAAATGGGATCACTCTTCTTCTAGTGGTTGACGCTTGGCGTGGCAGTGAAAATGAGGGGACAGAGTTGTTTCGATTCCTAAATATTTTTTGTGTGGACCAAAGTGTTGATGAAAGAAAAGAGAAACCGACTATATTGGTAAAGGAATTAACCTACACCATGATAGTAGTGACCTTCTGGGGGAGGGGGAGTTTGAATATGAAGTCAGTGGATATTGTCACAGATGGCCTCAAGAACATACCAACTCTTGAAGACTGTTCAAGAGTTTTGATTCAAGGTTTTATTAGTGTTCCACTAAGAGCTGTCCCTCCCTTCCTCCCTTTCTTCTTTCCTCCCTCCCTCCCTCCATCCCTCCCTCCCTCCCTCTCTCTCCCATACTACCTGGATCTCCATCAACCTTACCAAGACTTCCTTAGTTTCCAAGGTGGTCACTAGAGATCAGTAACCCCTACTCTATGGCTGGATTGTGGTGAGAGCCTAAAGGCACCTGCTTTATCTTTCTAACTCCCTCCGGGGTCATCTAGATGAATCTTAACTAGGGGTCCTACACAAAGAATGATTCTAAGAACTGGTGCCTTCCAATCAGACAGGTCTCACCTGATCTTTCACTTGCTCCTATTCTCTTACGCCCACTTTTCTCTTATTCCCCCTCTCTCGTCCTCTGTCCTTCTAATGTTCTTCCACCTACTGCTATTCTCCTTCTCTCTCTACCCTCCCTCTCTTCTCCTCTCCCTTCCATCTTTAACTGCTCTCCACTCTGCTGCCAATACTCTCTACTGCTCTCTCCTCCCACTACTCTCCACCACACCCCTTCTTCTCTCACTTAGCCCTATTTCACCTTCTTCACTTACTGTCACTTATCCCCCTTATGTTGCACGACTGCTGGCTTTCTGTTCTCTGTGGCATCTCTCCCTGGTGAGCTCTCTGATCTGGTCTCCTCCACAAAGACTTCGCTTCTCAGTGCTCCTATGGGACAAGAGAGAAAGTACTGGTCAGCATGTTGCATGTCGTCTATGGAGCAAGAAAGTGATACTTTGTAATTTTGGCCAGGCACCTGTAGAAGAGAAAGAAACTGAGGGCCTTGCAACTCCCTCAACCCGCCTCCGGGGCAGGACTGACCCTGGCAAACATCCTCATTTGTCCTCCTGCCCTAAGTTGAGGGGTCATCATCCCCCACTTGGCAGGGTTAGGTCACTGACCCTAGCACAATATGATCTCCCAAGGTCTTGGCAGTAATACTGGAGGTCTAAAATGGCCATCTTTGTGTCTTCTGTCAGAACAGACTGAAAAGGATTGGACGAAAAGCTTTACCCCTTGGACATTGCAGGCCGTTAATGTAGTCTGGTTGGGTGATCTACTCAACTGCCCCTAAGACTGGTTGGTGCAACAAGAGGGGGCTTGGGAATGTTGTATGAATGCCCTCCCTGTAATATGCCGTTCACCCACGAGATGGTGCCCCAGTATAGAAAAGCTTTTCCTATGGCTAGTAGTCACTATTCCTGGGCTGAATATTTAACTCTGCAATCAGAGTTGTTTGAATAAATAGGCAATCTGGTGGTCTTCAGTGTATGAGTCGTCCAGATGCAGAAGGGAAGCTACTTGGGGCAAGTCGGAAGTTTTGTTCTTTCTGGTTGTTGTAAAACGGGGCAAGATTAAACGCCCCCTTTAGGGTGGCACATGATGGGTTTGATACGCTGATTGGTTGACCGACTTGAACTTTCTTTTGCAGATTGGGGATCTGAGCAAAAAGGAATGAATAGTTCTTAATAGAAAGGCTGCTAACTTGCATCTCTCCATAGTTAGGCCATGTTCTGAGAGCACAAACCCAAAGGAATCTTCTGTTCCATCCCCTTTCCTCCAAACTCATCAAACGTCCCTCGGAACAGGGATGGGACCGAATCACCTTGCAGCGCATTCTTCAGAATCTTGCGCATTTCACACCTTGCCGCACCCTGCTTGGCACTAACTTGGTGCACCCCACCCAACCGTCAGTCCCTTTCTCCACGTCAGACGGGATGGAGCGTTGCACTGCACCTGTGCCATATTGCGCTTAAGAAACATTTCTCCTGTGCGCAGTAGAGATTTTATGAAAGGCCCCTTCTCAGGCTTGGCCAGATACCACTCCTACATCCCGTCCCCATTCCTCCATACTCTTGGGATGTGCCACAGAACAGGGGGTGAACAGGGGCATGTTGCTAGGCAGCATAACTGAATGTTAGTTTTGCATGTGCAAGCCTCGTGTGCCATTACGGTTAAGTCCCCCATGCGTCCCGCCCAACCGTCAGCAATATCCGAATGGTGTACAGCATGCTGTCTTCCACACATCTGACTTGGCCCATTGTAGAAGATGATATGCCCCCCTCGGGTCTTGTTTTGTGGACAAGTGCACTTCTCTGAGATATTCAGTGTCTGGTATGAGGCCAGGTATGACAGTCTTTTATGGTTATCTTGTTTAGGCCTCTGGAGTCTATTGCGATGAATCCTGCAGAGTCATCACTAATTCCCCGGCGATGATCTCCCCCCCCACATGGCCAGGGGACGGCAGCCACTACCTGATCCTGACCCTGTGGGTGGTACTGTGGGGGAGGATCATGTGGTAGGAGACGACTACCAGGAGAAGGTGATGACTACATTGGGAGAGACGTGGTATTTCCCTCCCCTTGTGAAGAAAACCCTGTGGCACTTAAACTTCTGATGGCATACTGGCATACTGTCATACCAGTCAAAATACCATTCTTACTTCATACAAACATAACACACATCGAACATCTCCTGTTTTTAAGTGTTTTCAAAACAAAAGTTCTAAACAATGTCACATTAGAAGTCCCAGAAAATCCATGGACTCCAACTCCCATACAGCCTCTACTGAGACGAGGAAAAGGAAAGAGTTCAGGTGGACCGAATGGAACACAAAGTTAAACAGGCAGACTAGCTGTTTTGATGAAGTTCAATGGCACGGGACATTTAAAAATGGTGTCCGCATTCAATATGAGTGAGCCGGAGAAGCAAGAAACAAAACTGAAGAAAGCCACTGAGTTGGGGAAGGCAGCAGTGCGGAGAACGACTGTGCCCAAGAAGGCAGGCACTTCCAGGAAGCCGCTCGAACACATTAACTACCTGCATGAAGTGAAGCCAAGCAAGATGCAGCAGACACCGTGGAAGAGCTGTTGGAGAACCAGCAGCAGAGCTACCGGGCTTGCGGTTATGTCAAGAAGCAGCGGTCTTGCCGGAGGGTGAACCCGGAGCTGCCCGAAGTGCTGGAGTAAGACCCCATGTATGAAATATCAATTTGGGTAAAGTTGGAGCAAGTGTTACCTCAAGTAAATGAATAATAATGAAAATATTAAAAGGCAGAACTTGATCAAGTCCCCATAAATGAGATGTCAATGTGTTGAAAGGTGGAACAAGTAGTACCTGAAGCCAGTGAAGTAGAAGCATAGTGAAGTTTATGCCTGTGCTATACTCAAGAACAGTGAAACTGAGAAAAAGTTCTGGTGAAAGGAGCACATCAGGCAGTGAGAATTTAGGGAAAGATACCCGGCAGAGGAACATACCAGGGAATCTGCAAGACCCCAGAAAGGGATTCCTGGCAGGGGAGTATACCAGACAATCCACTATACTTAAAAAATGTTTGAGATTGTAAGAAGACACCCGACAGAGTATACCAGGGGATCTAAATAATCTACCAAAGGATTCCTGGTAGGGGAGTATACCAGGAAGCCATCCTTAAGAAACGGTTATTTGAAAGAGACACTTTTCCATCCTACCTAAATAATCCAGGGGCTGGGAACCACCCCCTGAAACCGACGATTCCTCCCTGGGAAAGACTGTTTCATTGGATTTACCTACTTGCTTTCATTGTGAACACGTTTGCCAAACATGAGTCAGAAACTTTTCCTTGCACACTTAGTGTGACGGTCATAATAGTATGATTTGGACACAAGGATAGTTCATATGATTTGACAACGAGACACAGACTGATCTTTAGTTTCCTAGGCAGGGAAACTCTTGTTAGGATAGGGGCGGGGTGACCTTCATCCAACCCTTTTATTTTAATAAAGATGTGTGATGTTGAAAATATTATAATTCTGTGCCCGCCTCTCATTTCTGACCCCTCACACTATACATGGATGCAATTTCATGGTGTCCCTTATTTGGGGCAATAAAGAAGGAAGGTCCTGCATTATTCTAGGAACACTCAATTAGGTCATTTTTAGGATTGATTTGTAGATATTTACGAAGACCACTTTCTTCTGGTTGAGGGAAAGAATAGACACTTCTGAAAGGCACCACAGAACCACGGGTCAGTTCAAAATGGCAATTGTACACACCCCATTGGGTGGTAAGAGCCTATCACAGGGCACTGAAAATACATTATTCCTGTGATACCATATTGATGCCTGTAATACTTGATGTATTTTAGGGAGCTGCCCATCAAAGAGATTTAAGGAAGAACCAACAATGAATAATGTTTGGTGTAATATTTAGATCAAGGGAACATGGTTTGAGTGGTCGAGTTGACATAATGTTTGTGTAAGGAGAGCCAGGGGATTCCAAGGAAGTACCGGAGTGAAATGATCTGCTTCGATGAGGTCAAATATGACTTCTTCATGGTGCTGTGGCATCTGTAGCTGTAGTTTGTGTGGTAATTTGTCCAGATGCTGTAGTAGTTGATTCGACCACCTCATCCTCCAAGACTTGTGCTTTCTTCGTGATGGCACTACCAGGCATATTTGCCCAGATGGCGTCCATTACGAGAACCAAAGCCCCCGATTCCAGAAAGGCTGGTCACATCGGCAAGCTAAATACAAGCCTTTTCCAGGACGAACACTGATTTCCTAGTATTGATATTGGATTGCAGAATAGTACCTGACAGTACTCTGACGGCATTGGTTCCTACTTCCCCATTAAGATCAGCTTGTTTTCCTGAGGCTTATGGGCAAGGTACACTGTGCAGTCTTGGATAACATGACTCTTGTTACTTCCCATCTTTCATATTATTTCAGGGTTTGAAATTAAGATTGGATAAGCAGGAGCTAAAAGCAGCTCCTGAGTATCCAGCAGTAAGCCGAGGCCAGGAGCTACCTCTGTGGAATGAGGAGCTAGTACATAGTGTTCTGTGAATCTAACTTCCATGTACAATGCAAATGTATCATTTTGTCCATTATTTATGACCCTGTTTGCCTTAAATGTCAGATAGATGTGTCCTGATGTTTATTTATAGATTGCACCACATGCACAGAGTTAAATTCACACAGGTGGGCATGTGCAGCATTAGTTGGCAAGTGGAGCCAAAAGTAGCTCCTGGTATCTGTTGGTGCCAAGCTAATCAGGCTGTCCTACGTGAGAAAGAGGAGCTAAATAGCTCGTAGCTCCCCTCAGTTTCAAACTCTGTATTTGATGCTTCTCGTCATACAAGGTACTTGGTTCACTCCAATTTGCATGGGTTTTTCTCTATTTCTTTCCACAAGCTGAATAGGTGCCCTCTGAGACATAGTATGTGTAGTCTCTAGATGTAGCACCCCAAAACGAAATGGCTGCAGAAGTATATGGTGAGGTTGTTCCCCAACTGTAGTGAGTGTATTTCTTCCAACTTTCTGACCTAACTCTAGAACCCCAGCGGTAGTCACAAGCGGAGTCAGGAAACTAGTGTGTGCACTGTATTAGTGCGATATCTCTTACCAGGTGTCTGGGAAACGTGTTTAGGCCTCTTGTGTGAGAGCATGTGTGTGCCTGATCTACCTATGTCTTGGTTAACACCCTACAAGAGGGCTTGGGAGAAATGTAGAGGCTCTCGAGAAGCGCCCATGTACAACCTGGCCAGGTATGTGAAATCACTGACCCCCCCCCCCCAACGCCCTTCTAAGCCCTAAATTGGGACACACTCCTCCACACACCTCTCTCCGGTAGCCCTTGGCACACAAAGATAGCCATTTTCTCTGTTTGGATGGTGCAGGTGCAGTGTTCATATTGTGAAATACATTTTCTGCTGAGGCTTTTCCCTCCTGGCTCTCTCTCTGGTGCCTGACAAAGCAAGATGACAAATGATATCTTATCATGTGAGCTTAGTCTTCTAAGGCACATACTCTGCCTTTAGTGTCCAAGGCCCGAACACGCTTGGCCCTTTTGCACATTGTGTGTGATGTGCTTTCATTGGCATCAATTCATGGGTGGGTTTTAAGGGGGGAGCGCCTCTTCCGGTGACCTCCACCAACAAGAAAACCTTTATTTATGCAGACTTTCCACATACTAGCAACCTCCACATCCTAGCAAGGGCTCATGGAGTCCTGCTGTGCCTGCACACCACACCGGTGAATCCCGTGAGATGCCACCGTGGGTAATACCTGATGCTAGACTTCGGCTAAGAGAACCTCCTAGATGGTCTAAACCAAATGAACAGACCAAGGATGGTTTTATGGTTAAAATATTGGCTGCACCATCTGGGGCTTGCCCAAGTCATCTTAATGATCCAGCCAATGGTCCGCTAATCCCAATAGAAGAAAATATCACAGGGGCTTGGCCCGAAAAGTGCAGAGCCATTGCAAAAGGCTGATGTTACCACGGTTGGTTCTACAAGTAAACCGAGCATGCCTGTCTTCCGCTAACTACTGCTGTGAGGTCACACAGTTCTTAGGTCCATGAGGGGCAGCAGAGATACCACAAGGCTGGTTGAGGGTCCATCAGCTTCCTCATAACCACATCATCTGTATTCAGAACCAAAGTCCCCTCCAGCATAGTCGCCACCGGAATGAATTGGGCTACTGTCAAGTCCCCTCGATTTGCTCTGCCTCCCAGTGTGCAATATAAAGCACAAGTGCAGTGCTCCGCAGGAAGGATCCACCACTGGCACACTGCAAAAGCCTATCAACACAACATAGCATGGAACTCATTCCCTTCATGTTCTTACCATGAAGCACAGGCTTCATGACCAAGGCGTAGTCTAGAGCCTGCCATCAAGATGGTGAATGGTACCAATGTCTATAACAGTGGAAGGATAGGAACAGCCTATCCAGCAGACGTGTCAGTCAGTCCACCTATGGGAAGACCTCCCAGGGTGGATCAGGAAGAAAGACTACTGAGGCTGCAGGTGGGAAGCTGGGAATCCAGTGGGTCTCGAGCGGAACAAAAGACAGTCAAATGCCCAGATGGGGCGAGCCCAGAATACATAATCTGCTCTTAAATCCTGCTTCTGTACAAATATGTTTGCTTTCTCATCTTACATCTTCAAACTAGTGGTGGGATAGTTGCACTCTGCTGATTCCTTCCCACTCCTTTTAATCTCAATTTTCATATTTTTCCAACCCTCCATTGTTGCATTTAAGGTTGCATCACACTCCCCCCCCCCCCCTCAACCAATAATCTTTTTCATTCTTTTCACCCCAGCCCAAGTCATATTCATTATTTCGATGAAGCATTGCACTCAGTATGGAACACTCATCAATAACAAAATAAAAAAAGTTGTTCAACAGCTGTCACTATGTTTCCAGTGTCTAACATATCAACTTCCAGGTTATTTGTATATTGCGTTCCTGATCTGTGCTGAGCACTCAATTGTAATTGGTTATTTATAACACACTAAATACCAAAGAGGTTTCCAAGCACAGACACCTCAGACCCGGGATTCAAACCTGTGTTGCTCTGCTCAGTCTTGCCCCTGAGCTAATACTCCTTCCAGCTCCAAAGCAGCTTTTGTCAAAGTGTATTGGATAATGTTTCTCAACTGGACATTTTCAAAACTAGCACGTGGGCTTTTGTGCACACGTATACAGTACTATTGTGTGATCTAAATCGCCACCCTCACAAAATGTTGGTTAGTTCCTCTTTATTTCAACTCCCCTTCCCTCCATTCTGTAATGGCGCTGCTTTTGGGAATCTACTAGGTGGGGGCTATCGCAGCCGAGATATCAGTCATTGACCCGAGGCCAAGTAAACGCTGATAATGGGTTTATTTTGAACTCTTGTACTATACACGGCCATGGCTAGCCACTCTAC
Source organism: Ambystoma mexicanum (assembly GCF_040938575.1). Lineage (NCBI taxonomy): Eukaryota > Metazoa > Chordata > Amphibia > Caudata > Ambystomatidae > Ambystoma > Ambystoma mexicanum. Next base: position 50,895,507 of record NC_090939.1, read on the forward strand.
ACACAAACACACACGCAACATTATCCACCCCCTCCCTTTGGATACCCCACTCCTGCACTTCTCCCTCTGCCACCCCACTCCCCCTGCACTTACCACCTCCTCTTGCACGGTAGGATTGTCACAAGACCAATATAACCTTTTTTGTTCTATGTTCTACTTTCTTTCCTATGTCCGCTCCAACCCCATCTTGTATTGTGGCGCCTGGAAACACTTGTGTCTAGGCGCCATATAAATGTCAGATAAATAAATAAACATAACAAACACTTGCATACAACAACAATCCCAGGCATTGGACCATACCCCTACGGACACAACAAGCCAGTGTGCACAACCATAACCACCAGCCAATATACACATAAAACACACAAACACACTCCCAACAAAACAGACATTCACATTCAGCAAACAACCCAGGCACTGGGCCTAACCCTTACGAATGTACAAGCCAGTGCACTCAACCACAACCTTAAATGCCAGCCAATTTACACATGAAACCCACAAACGCACTCCCAACATAACAGGCATTCACATACAACAAGCACAGGAATTGGGCCTCACCCTTATGGCTACAACAAGCCAGTGTACGCAGTGAACCATCTGCAACTCAACACACGCAGACGCCAGTTTCTCCTGCTTCTGGACCTATCCTACCCCTGTAACCTCTCTAACCTGCCCCGTCCTCTTTCTTGCAGAACCATGTGAGCACCTAAAGACTACCTGTGAGTGGTAGCAGTGCGTGGTAGAAGTCAACATAACATAACCGCAAACAAGGGTTAAGGAACATTAGTGTCTGAGGCCTCTCCTAGCCTCCTTAGGACTGTGGTCCTTACCTCGCCTCTAAACATGGCCGCCTTTGTGGCTGCAAATTTTTTTTGCCATCTCTGGGATTTATTTTTTCCAGCCCTTCCTTCTTGGCTTTCACTTGGTCTTCCTTGGCTGTCGTTGGGCGATTCAGCAGGAAGCTTTAGTCCTCTGGACCAATACTGGTGTCTTGGGTAGTCACCATGAGTGCCGAATGCAGTGTGGCCAGAGCACAGGTACCCCTCCACGATGGTGGGAAGGTGCAGGTACGCTTGCTTGCACATACCCAATGCATGTCCATGAGCGCTGCTGTACCTTTTTTCATGTCTGGAATGATGATTGTTTTGTTGCATTTCTTGTTCGAGCCCATTTGTACCTTTCCTTCGCCATGGAAACAGAGTTCATATTCCGTCTCTTTCTGTGTTTTGATGGGTTTCTCGTGAGCTGTGCAATGTGTTGGGACCAGACTGGACTGCATGTCTCTTTGACCCATTGAAAGTTCTCTTCAGTAAGTCCTTGCAACGCTTCTGCCTTGCATGTGATCGTCTCGTCATGCCATTTGTTTTCTGTAAACCGTGTCCCTCTGATGACAAAAATGGTTCTTTGATGCAAATCACTCCTTGCGGCTTGCTCGTGCAGGTTTTCTCGTTCTGCAGAATTTCTATTGTAACTGTGTGTGACTGTATTTTAGGTGTGCCTGAGGCGTGCAGTATGAGGGAGCAAACGTAACAGCTCTCGTTCGTGGCTTGTTCTGCAGTTGCACTCATGTCTGAATACTATTTGTTTGATTGATCTGGGTGGCGGGGGTCTTCAGTTTCATCTAATCCCAGGCCATGGTATACATCGTATCTTTTCCCTCCCACCCCCTTTTCCGTCCCCTCCTCCCCCAATCCCAATTGTTTATCACTTCCACTCTCCGGTAATTTATGGGAAAGACATCTGCCCATGTTGTATCATTTAATTCACTAGCAGCTTGAGGGTTTGGGGTAATTGGGGTAACAGGGTTAAAGTGCATTACAGTGCTTTGTGAGGTAGGTTCTGTGGTTGTATGTACATTAGTTTTTGTCAGATCAGGCTCTCCGAACCAGGAATAATCACTGTCATACTCATTAGTCTCATTATCATTGCCTGACCCTGTAGCTGCAAGTGAAAAAACAGGGGTTTTGGCAGTTTGGTTATTATGCAACATGGTAAGATTGTCATTTACAGAGCCATTATGTTTCTAAATCGTTGTGACTCCAGCCCATATGAGGGTTGAGCCTTCCCGTATCAGGTTTACCCCACCCCCCTCTTTCATATCCCCAACTATGAAAGAAAACGTCCAGTACAATGCAGCTACAAATAGCATTACAGAAAATATTATTGCGGAAAATGCTAACCCGCACTCATAATTATACAACTTATTTATCCATGAAACTATGGCAACTAGTCAAAGGAGCAATGCACTCGGCAGGACACACCCTAGACGCAATTTACGCCAAAGAAAAACTCATCACCACGGCACCTCCGATACAAATACTGTGGAGCGACCATCTCATCATCGCATTCGTGATCAATCTGCCTACCCAACATCCGAAAATCACAACCACCACCAAAAGAAACTGGATACACGTCAAAGAAAGCAACCTATTCGAACAACTGGAATTAACAAAACCCTCAACTGCAGAACTGGAACTAGCTGACCTTGACGGGAAAGCAGAGATACTACACAAATGGATCGCAGATACAATAGACAAGATCGCCCCAGAAAAAGCTTTCACCCCATCAAAAAAAAGAACAATGGCAAAATGGTTCACCCCACTATTAAACGACATGAAAAAGGAAAACAAAAAGATGGAATTGGAATGGAGGAAAGAATACAACCCAGGGAAAAAAATACTGTACCAGAAACAAATCCGCGCATACAAGAAGGAGATTCAAAAGGCAAAGAGAAGACATTACGATGACAGAATCAATAATGCCACCAACACACAAAAAGAAATGTTTAGCATCATTGAAGAAATGAGAAACCCACCAGGCTGCGATAACACCCCAACCCCCTCAGAAAAACTAAGCAACAACCTGGCAGACCACTTAAAAAAAAAAATCAATGACATCCGATAAACCATACAAAAGCGACCAACCAACCACAACATACCACCCAACGAACCTAACACGGAACCACAGCACAAACGCCAATGCTTTCCAGAAATATCAGCAGAGGCATTCGCAATGCTGGTAAAACGAAGCAAGAAAGCGGGATCACCCATGGACCCCTGTCCCCCAGACATCTACAAATCAATCCTGTAGGTTTGGCAAGTAGTGCATTCTACTGTAAATTTCAACAGATGCTCCTGCAAATTTGGAACAAACCACTCTTCCTGAATCTCTGCTGCAATGTGCTGTTTACTTACGTGTGTTGGGAAGTGTAGTTGTTGGGATGCTATTTCTAGCAATTCTACTGGCATCACTACCTTCCTTGTCAATTCTTGTCGCCATATCAAATCTGTTGGTGATTGTTTCTTTTTCCCCATAACTCTTGCTCTTCTACTGGTGTTTTTGCAGTTCAATTATCTGTGCAATTGGTATGTGGCTGTATCCTTCTTCTTGTATGTCTGTACTTGTTGTTTTTACAATACACTCTAAAAGTTGTGGGACATTGAAGTATGCTGCTTCTTTTGTGGCGGCGTCCGCTGCCGCGTTCCACATTGAGATTGTGTCTGTGTTATTGGTATGTGCTTGGCACTTCACCAATGCTACCACTGACGGTTCTGCTAGTGCTTCTATTAGATCATTCAATAGTGCTGCATGTTGTACTAGTGAACCATCTGCCCTTCTAAACCCTCTTCGTCGCCAACGTGACAACCCTGAGTGCACTGTTGTTGTTGCATATGCTGAGTCAGAGTATATTGTCACAGCACATCCTTTGGCTGTATGTAGCACTTCAATTAGTGCTATCAATTCTGCTGCCCGAGCTGAATAATGTGAGGGGAGACGCTTCTGTACGATAACTTCATACCCTTCTTCTTCCATTCTTACCACTGCCGCCCCAACATGTTTTTCACCTGTCTCGCTGTCTATGGATGCTGACCCATCTACAAAGTATATTTCCCCCTTCTCCAGTGCATTTTCACTTGCGTTTGGAATGTCATCTCCTTCTCCTTCATATGTGGCGCAATCATGCGCCTGTATGTCTTCTACTGTGCATGGCTCGGTAATGAATATAGCAGGGTTCACTGTCTTGCATCTCACCACATTAACGTTTGGACTTGATATATTATTTCGTACTCTGTTGCCCTCTGTGTAGTGAGGGTCGATTTGGATCTTTCCAAAATGGCAAATAGTGAATGTTCCGCATACGTCACTGAACAACCCATCACGATGGTGGCACTTTTTTCTATAGCGTTGGCTGCTGCGGCGAGAGCTTGTTCGCCCACGAAGTGGCCCTGCATGACTGAGTCTAGAGTGCTGCTGTAGTAAGCCAATGGCTTGTGACCTAATGAAGTCTTTTGTGTTAGAACTGCGGTCATTAATATGCTGTTGCAGTGTGAAAACAGGTAGAACTCCCGATCATAATCAGGGTTCGCTAAAACTGGTGCATGCGCGATAAGGTCCTTTAACTTGAAATACTGTGTCATCATTTCCTGTGTCCATTTTAATGGAACGTTGTCTTTTTGTGCTTCTTTTAAAGCCTGTAATAGTGGGCGTGTGTATACTGCATAGTCAAGTATCCATGCACGGCAGTAATTGCAAATACAGAGAAATGTGTGCATGTCTTTAACTGTCTTTGGTATTATCAAGGGGCGTATTGCTGCTGTTCTGTCTGGTATGTTTCTTTTGCCATCTTTTGAAATTAGTTGCCCTAGGTAAAATACCTCGGCTAAGCAATATTGCAGCTTACCTTTGTCCACCGTGTATCTTTTTGTGGCAAGTACATTTAGTAGTGATATCGAATCCGCCCTGCACTGTTCTTCACTTTTGCTGCAGATGAGCAGGTCATCCACGTACTGTATTATTGTGCTTTCTACATCTACATTACCAAGATCTTCATGTAAAATTCTATTGAAAATGCTGGGGCTCTCACAGTACTCTTGTGGCAATCTGCAATGTTCATATCTGTTGCCCCCCAGTGTGAATGTTGTGAGATATCGACAACTCGGGTCCAGTGGCACGGAGAAGAAGGCATTCTTCAAATCCACTTCTGTGAAGCAGGTAGCCTCTTTAGGTATGCCATACAAAATTGATGCGTGATTTGCCACTAGTGGGAATTCTTTCTGTATGACGTCATTGAGTGGGCGTACGTCCTGGATCATCCTCCAATCCCCGCCCCTCACTTTTTTGATTGGAAAAATAGCTGTATTACATGGTGAATTAGACGGTACTATGATGTCCTGTTGTAATAATGTGTTATATTGTTTCTTTTATTCCCTCCTCTGCTTCCTTTGACAACAGGTACTGTTTTACTCTAGGCGGCATTGCCCCTGGTTTCAATTTTATTTTTATGGGCATGACCTCTTGTAATAGCGCTACATCATGGGGGACTGTAGTCCATAATTCTGGCAATACCTTTTCCATATCTTCTTCAAATATAGTTGGCGGCACATTAACCCTAGCCATGAGAGGGTTGTGTATTTCTCTGTGTTGGATCATGATGTCACAAGGTACACTTATTTCCATAATTATTTCCCCATCAGTATCATTGTCGGTGAACAATTCCTCATCAGTTAAATCACATAAAGCTATGTTGGGGTCTATGCATAGCACTGTTCTCAATTCGCACCCATGTGTGTCCAGTCCTTTGACTGCAATACGTTTGTTTGAAACTTGTACCCCTTCCAAATCAATAGACAAGATCGTGCCAGGCACAACATCTGAATTAAAAATCGGGCGAAAAGCAAAATCAGAAGGCACTTTCCATTCCTTGCGTGTTATCTCAGGTACCACTCTAGCAAGCACTCTTATTCCATATATGAACATGTCCACATCTATGGGCACCCCCCTTACTGCAATCTCATTTGTCATAGTGCTTATCATCAACATCGCTCTTTCTGGGCACACCCCTGGAGTGGAGCATACTGTCCCCCGTTCAGTGAATGAGATGGTCATATTCAACTTCCTCAGGAGGTCCCTTCCCAACAAATTTATTGGCGAGTCTTCATGATATAGTAGAGGTGCTCACACTGTTTTTCCCCCCGACCGTTATGTCAAGATCTTTTGTGTAAGGAACTTTGAAAATAGCCCCAGAGAACCCTTGCGTTTCCAAATTTTTCCCCAGAGCGGGAACCGGCCTTCCATGAGGCACGATTCTTCCACTCCCGAGTTCACCATAAAGATGAACTGTTTGTTGCCTATCTCCGTCCCCACCAGTGGTTCCTCTTCTGCACGTAGGGTAGTTGATAGGACTGGACACGCAAGCGCTTTCTCTGGGCTGCCCTAATCAGCATAAGTCTTTGTTCCTGGAACAGAGAATACGTTGTCCCCCACTACCGCTGCGCCGCAGAAAGGTGCTGGCTCGCCATTTACAGCTGTTGCAAAAATGTTAGGGTTTGCGTTTCACATTGTGTTCTGTCGTGCCATTTGTTGTTGCATGCCTCGCTGCTGTGGCTGTTGTCTAGGTTGCATTTGCTGTGCTCTCTGTTGTGGTTCATTATAGCATTGTTCGTTCTGCCCACTCCCACCCATTGGTAACCCATATGGACTGCCTGGATGTGGGTGGGCATAATGCTGTTAGTTTCCCTTCAGAGGTTGCCCTTGGTAATATCCCATTGGTCGCATTCTGCAAATGTCCCCACCTCCCGCAATTCCAACATGACCCTTGTGGTCCTCCCCTCTTTCCTTGCCCTCCAAATTCTCTATTTCCCATTCCTCCATATCCTCTTTGTCCCCTGTACCCACCTCATCCTCTTGCTGTTCTGCCCTGCCATTGCGGACCTTCATACTGCTCCTCTCCGTCCCATTGCTCTTGTCCGTTAGTGGACCAAGTTGCTGCCATCACCGCTGGTGTATTTCCTGACCCCTCCCTTCCTTCCCCCTGCCTGTCAATGGACGTTGCTGAGTTCATTGCCTCGACCTTCACTTATTTATTCTGGACCAATTTTGCTTCGTCTGCCAACCTTCTCTGTGCTATCTCTCTCTCTTTCTTTGATCCTCCTACAATGGTGCACTATCATGCTCTGAATCTCTGGCCAGCCTTTGGCTTTTATCGCAGCTATTTTATCCAAGGCCTTCTGTACCTCCTTTGGGAGCCCTTTTTTAATTATAAAGTAGAACAAGGCGGTGGATTGGTCCCACGCCGTGCCTTTTTCAGATCTCCACAGGTCTCGCACCCGGAGGATGAATTGCGTAGCCTCTTCCTCCTCTCCCATAGTGCATTGCATCACTAGGTGTAAATCTGGAGTATCTGGAAAAGTTCTCTGCAGTGCGTCCCACACTGGTGCTCTTACGTTGTTAAATGACAACACATCATGGCGGTCACAGTTCATTGTTACCGCCGGGAAGCCTGCCTTCACCCACACTCCATCTGCTTGGTCTCCAACGGCAGACACTAGCAAACTTTTTACATCCCCTATAGCTAATGGCACCCCTGCTGTGTTCTTTTTGAATGCGTGTATCCACTTCCCCGCCCCACCCGAAAGTGGAGGGAGGAGTTTCAACAGGTTAATTTTGTCCATCTGTGCCCATGGTATGTAGTGTGGTCTCCCTGCTCCCTTATGTATCAGGGGCATATGTAGTTTGGCTCTACCCCCCGTCTTACCTACCGTTCCCTTCTTTGTCTTACTTACCAAAATGTTTCCTACTCTTTGCCTTAGCCTCCCTTGCCACCTCGGGGCGGCACCCACATCCTCTTGGTCAAATGGAAATGGTAGCGGAGACCCTGCTGCCGCTGCACCATCTTCATACTCGTCCAGATCGCACCATACTTCATCTATCCCTTCCTCTGACTCTCTCTCTCTCTCTCCCTGTTACTCCCCTCTTTGGCTGCCTGGTGTCTCGGGTCGTATTATTCTTACTGGTTTACCATTTAAATGGAAAAGGAACTCTCCAGACTGCCACTCTTGTTCTTGCCCTTTCGGTATTGGTGCCGGTGGCGGCGGGGACGGTGTAGATCCCCCCTGCTACACTCGGCGGAGCTGTCAAATCATTGGTCACCTATGGTGGTACTTCTCCTCCCCCAGGCAACATCTGGCCCCGGACACACAATGCTCTTAGTCGTGTTATTTCCATTTGGGCGTGTGCGAGCTGCCTGTCTAAATTACCAGTTAACTGTGCTAGATTCACTGGAGGAGAACTAGTTGGTCCGTATAGTCCTCCTGTTTCATACAGTGGCAGAGCTGTGGCAACTGCTGTTGCCGGGGTGTTTGGTGCAGTGGGTGCCGGCACATACATGGGCTCACTATATCCTCCTGCAGGCCTTGTCAGTAACGGGTAAAGCTTTGTGAGGTCATTCTCTCCTGTTTTTACTGTACATTCATCCTCTGCAGCTCCCTCTCCCCCCTCCGGGGCTGTGTTTTTTTCTTGGTGTTTTTTTACTTACCTCACTGATAGGGGCTGCCTCTTCGAACATCCTCCATAGGTCTAACACTTCCCTCCCATTTTGTAATTGCTTCCCCCTGTATTTGGCTAGCAAATGGTTTGATACAAGATCTAATACTCTTTTCTCAAAGGATCCTCCCTTTGGCCATATTGGGGACACACTATCTCCTTTTATTTCCGTTAGCCATTGTTCATGATATTTCTGTATTTTTTCACTATACAAAGGAAGCTGCTGGCAAATATGCTCTAGTGGTGTGCTCCCTCCCATGACCTCTTGCTTTGACCCTTGGTGTATTTTCACTACTACACCAGATGTGCCATACAATGCAAATAGTAAAAGGCACCCTTTCTGATACCTTTGCTCAAAATGTTTTTACTTGCACTCCCAGGAATGTCAATACCCTTTTTTACTTGCACCTTTTTCTGGAACCAACAAGTCACATAAACAAAATGCTTTTTACCAATACTTATTTCACAGACACCATAGGCACATATATGCTTTGTCGACAGACCAATACAAATTACTGCAACAACATTGAAAATGTAACATACAACATGTACTACCTCCTTATTTAGATCGTCCCTTTCATTATCCTAGTTATTCACCCCTTATTTTTATCTTCTCACTCACTCCCCATCTGTGAGTCCCCTTAGGCTACCTCTTTAAAGAATTCTGCTCACACGGAAAAAGAATATTCTAAATTACTACTCTGAGCCTACTAAATATGAGACTCCTACTTTTTTTTCTCTTTATCTCCACTTATTCCCTGCACTGGTCAAGACAATGCTTTGCAGTGCCGCCTTTTATCACCCTTTGGAGCTAGGATCCCGTTTTCCACTATCTCTTTTTTTCCTCAACAACCTAATGGCCATATAAAGGATAGATCAGAAAAAGCTTCAGTCACACTCACACAGGCCCTGAACCTAACTCCCAGTTTTTCACCTTCTCACTCTTTTCGTCGCCCTTATTTTTTTATACCCTTATTTCTCCATTTTTTCCTTCTCCCCTAAGAATCTCGCAACCAGTACTCACGTGTTAGTAGGGTGGTCCAAGAGCCTGCATTCACGGTCTATCCACAATCTGGTCCGCACCCTAACCAAGCAGTGACCCGCCTTGGCGAGCAGTTAGTTGGGTATTTGCAAAGATGAGGCGGACCCTTGGAACCTTTCATTTTGTGCGCACACTGGTCAACCGCGGAGGCAATGGTTTTGCTGGGGGCGTCCCGGATCTAGCTGCAAGGCACAGGGCCTCGGCGCACCCTCACCAATCAAGTTGCGGGGGTCTCCATATGTAAAGGCTCACTCCCCGCTCCCCGATTTACACATGCAATTCCAAAAAATATAAGACACCCCAATGGGGAATGAGACTAAGAACAGGTTGCAAGAGTTAGTTTTCTATATATATAGTTGGCATCCAGAGAACTCTGCTGCCTCAAGAGCGCCCTGGCAAACATTACAATTACATTAACTTATCAAGGCAAGAAGCGTCATCAGTGAAATCATTACATATGGGACTGCAATAGCACAGGATTGGACATGGAGTAAGTAACATATGTTGCTTTAGGCGCTGCTTCCTCCGGATTGGCTGCTCGGTTGGCGGGCAGTATGTGTGGAGGCTTTCAAGGAGTAAGTGCAGAGAGAGCCACTCTCTTGGGTTAATATCTCAAGTGCAATGAGTGGGGTAAGGTGTGGGGCCCTGAGGCAAGTGCGAGGGAGGACCGGCGGGTGTACCGGGGACCAGTGAGACTGAGGTACACCCGGCAGCCAGTCAGTAAGCTGTACGAAGGAGGAGGGAAAGGGGGGAGGGAACAAAGAGCTATGTTAGCAGAGTAGAGGGAGAGAGAAGGAAGAGGAAAGTCGAGGGTTTTCTGGAATTTAAGGAGATCTGGCTCATGACGAGGGTGGCAGGGAGGCTATTCCAGTGGGAGGCACCTGCTGAGGATAAGGATCTCCCTCCAAATGTAGGCTTGGAGAACCGGCTCACTCGTAGAAGGTTGGAGGTAGATAAGCAGAAGGCTCATGAGGGAGAGTATTTAGGTAGACAGCGGTGTAGGCAGGTAGGTCCCAGGCCCCAGAAAGCCTTGTGAACAATGCAAAGGGTCTTGAATTTGATCCTTGCTGCCACAGGGAGCCAGTGAAGGGAGATGCGCCCCTGGGTTTGAGGCAAAGGATAAGTCTCAGTTCTGTTCTGGGTGAGTTGCAGAGGGCGCAGGGCAGAAGGGAGGTTCAGGAAGAGGCTGTTGCAATAGTCCAGCCTGAAGAGAACCAAGTATCTGGAGACAGCGAGCCTCTGGGGGAACGTGAGAAAATGTAGAGTACCTCTGAGAAGGCAAAGTTGTTAGACTTTTTAGAGATGTCTGGGATGTGAGAGGAGAAGGAGAGAGTGGAGTCAAAGATGACCCCAAGGTTACTTGCTTCAGGGGTGGGTGCGGGCGCAGGGCCAAGGGAGACGGGCCAGAGCAAAAGTGGGGAAAGCAGGTGCAGGTGTCCCAATGCAAATCTCAGTCTTAGTGGCATTGAGGCAGAGGTAGTTTGCAGCACACCAAGACTGAATAGCGGACAGACAGTCAGATATGAGCGAGGAGGAGGAGGAGGCTGAGGGTAGCCTGAAGGATAATTCAGTGTCATCTGCGTAACACTGGAAGTTCGAGATGAAAGTGGTGATTAGACTGTGGCAATTAGACATGCTCAAGGAAACCTGGGAGAAAAGGAAAGGGGCTACCTTACCCATATCTGACAGCTCAAAAACGTAAGACCCACATGGCCGCAGTTTTAGCAATCATAAACCATCATTTAGGGAGAGTCCAGGAGCACCAAAAGGCTCTAGATGATAAACAAGCTGTGGTCCCGTCCTTTTCAATAATGGACTCCGTTTTAGATTTGTTACTATCCTCCAAAAACAAAATGGTTGCCAAATGATGTGGCCCCTATAAAATCTTAGGAAAAAAGGGCCAATGAACTATGCAGTCACCCAGCTAGACTGACGTCAAAAGACGCAAATCTATCATGCCAATCTCTTAAAAGAATAGAAAATGTATGCCTTTGAGAATGCTACGGTTGCCAGGACCACTCTTAACTGACCAAGAACAAGAAGTTCAATTAGTTCCTAAAAGTCTGCCCCTTCAACAGCAGGAAGCACCATGTAAGTGTGTCGGGGGTCGCCTCGAAATTCACCAATAAAAAATTACAAAAGTAGTCAAAAAAGGAGTGTATGCAGGCAAGAAGTAATGCAGGTTTATTCAGGACTGGCGACGCAGCTAGGACAGCTATATTTAAACAGATTGCGGCACAGAACTGCATGAAAAGGCGCTGTCAAAGAAAGCCCCCCAAACCTTAGACTTTTATAATAATCGAGCTGATTAACATTAGTAACCGTGCAACATGAAAAACTCTCCCCACACCGAGCTGATTGGTGCTCGCATTTCAGGCCCTTATATAAAAACATACATTATGTTCTGTAATTGGATCCACAAACCTTCCCACACTGCCCACAATAAAATGTGACGTCACAATCCAACCCCCATTTCCCACATCATAATGACAATTCATTGAAACATTTTGAAATGAGCAGCGGAACTGTATTCATCTGCCCTGGTCATCTCATCTAAGTTCTTGTAAGAAGTGCTCCCTACCACGACACTGCCAGAGCCTTGAACCACGAATGTACTGCTCTACAAATCTTGCATATTTAAGAACTCTTCAACCTTCTTGCCAGGCGAAATGTGCTAAGAGATCATTTGAAACCGCTGTGACTCTCTTGACTTCATCTAAAAATCATGTTTTGCAAATTATTTTGAATTATTAAATGGTTATGCTCTCCATGCCTGTCAGCGGAAGCTATGGGCTCTAATCTGTGACCTCGACAAATAACTGTTGTTTTGCCTCATGCCATACCAGCCTGGGATCATGGGACCTGCGATGTGTTGACAGCCACTGCGGCTTCGTTGCAGATTAATAAAAGCTAATACACGTTTGCTGCAAAGGCATGCTACAAGGCCTATTTACCACGTTTTAGCCTATCTCTAGGTTTGGTTACACTTACCTGTGCAGCTACATTTCTATTATATGTAAATTACCTTTAATTTGAGTTTGACCTATGTAACGATTAAAAGGAGCCCCCTCACCATTTACAGTGCTACTCTCGCAATTGATATGTGTGCATCTTTTCACCACGCAGAACCAGCATTTCTATTATGTTTGTACAATTCTTGGAGGTCTTTTTAGCAGAACCCGGTCGGACACACAACTTTTTCCATTTTATTCACACTCCACCAGGACAAATGGTAAATCTAAAACCATACCGAATTCCGGAGGACCGAAGAAAGATCATTCAGGAAGAGCTTACATCCATGCTGGAGGCCGATATAATTGATCCCTCCGAAAGTCCATGGTCCTCCCTTATAGTTTTGGTAGCAAAACCTGATAAATTCTGGAGGTTCTGTATTGATTTTTGAAGAAACGCAATTCAGTCTCGAGTTTCAACAATAATCCTATGTCCAGGATAGATGAATTTGTCGAAAAACTGGGGGCTGCCCGATCTATACTTGCATTAGACTTGACGAAGGGATACTGCCAAGTCCCCCTGAATCCAGACAATATGGAGAAATAAGCTTTCTCTACACCCGTTCTTCCAGTTTAATATGCTATATGTGGCCTCTGCAACATTCCAGAGACTAATGCACTGAGTGCTTAGTCCCTACTCTGATTTCGCAGGGACCTTCTTGGATGATATACTTATAATAGAAACACTTTGCTCGAGCATATGCAACTTCTATATGAGATCACTTTCACCTTAAGAAAAGCAGGCTTATGTGCGAACCCAAAATAATGCCACCTAGCACAGTGTCAGGATTAGTCAGGCGAGTACAAAGGCAGCGAATATGGCAAGGGAAATGTGCACACAGGAACAACGACTCATGTATGCTAGAACCCAGGAGTGCAAATAGAGTGTGACATCAAAACCAATATATGAAAAGGGATGTGGGGTAAGCACCTGACCGCGAGGAAAGTCGGCAAGCGCCTTACCCCCAATTGCTGTTACAGGTACTGACAGCGCTAAACCCACGTGGAGGGCAAGCAATGACAGGATCTGTGAACTAACACTCTTGATGGTATTAAATAAGGGAACTAAAAAACTGTACTCACGAGGACGAGATAAACCTCTTGAATGTCAGCTAGTCCACGAATCCTGTTGATGAAACTGGGACCCCGAAAGGCTAGAACAGCAATGGGAGGAAAACTAAATACCTAAGTTGGAATAGTGATTACAAATTAGTGAGGAAAACATAAGCATTCACACAGGAGCTAGCTACAACCGCACACCACACCTAATAATCAAATGGGAAATAAATGCAGAAGTGCAATGGAAAACATGGAATGGATCCCAATAGAAAGTAAGGATCAGGAGCAGGGAAAAACGAAAAACCCAATGCAAACTTCTCCCTACCCCTCCAAGGAAAAGACAGGAAGCTAATCTAAGAGGAAGGCTAAGGCATACGGGTTTACAGCAGCAAAGGACAGAGTCAAAGAAATATAGAACACAGACAAACTGGGCTGCATCTAAAAGGGGAAAGCATTGAGAAATGCTGCCTGCAAACAGAGGAAGACAAAAAGGGAATCAAGGGAGCAGAAATCAATTAGCGCATGAATCCGAGATTCAGGGCAGAGGAACAAGAAAACAGGAACTAGGAACTAGGTACAAAGGCAAGGAACAAGGAACAAGGGACTAGTCACAACAGGAACACTGCAAACGATGACCAGCGCTGGACTGAAGTAAGACTGAGGCTTTTAAAGCTGCTTAACGAGCACACGCCTCAGGTGTGCTGATTGCTGCACCTGCAGCCACTGCTGTTGCCTATCCTCCACCCAACCTTGTCCTGCAAGGGTGGAGGTGGAGCAGTGGGCCAGGCATTCTGGGAAGCATAGTCATTTGGTTAAAGAAGCATGCTGGCTGCCAAAAACCTGGAATGGATCCGGAAGGGAAGTAGCTTGGAAACTAGGGATTTAGCGCTCCCAATTCATCACAGCACTGTAGCATAAGGTTCGGAGGAAAGGTCCAGTAGGGAATAAACCCCAAATCATGCCCCTAAGTGGTGGGAACGGGAGCGAAGGGAGCGAGTCGTGACACACAGTCTGCAATGAAGTTTCTAGGATACTTTGTGGGGAATGGGTTGATCTAGCCCTGCATGGAAAAAGTGAAGGAAGTGCACTCAGCACCAGTACCCAAGACCAAACGACATATCTGAGCCTGGCTATCCTTAACAGGATATTATAGGAGATGCATTTCCCATTATTCCACAGTAGCCGCCAGTCTCACTGATAAGTTGAAGAATGTACAACCTCAAAAACATATCTGGGGAGAGGCAGACCAGAGAATCTGAAACGGGCTAAAACAAATGGTGTCAGGAACCCATGATGAAAATGCCCAACCTCAACAGGGAGTTTATACTCCATACAGGCACCTCCGAATTGGCCCTGGGGGCAGTCCTTTCCAAGGAACATGTTGGGCTAGAACACCCTGTCCTACATACTGGTAGGAAGTCGTTTGCCAGGGAACAGGCCTATGCCACTGTCGATTTGGAAGCCCTCGCCATCAAATGGGCTGTAGTCAGTCTCCAATGCTCCTTGAAGGAAAGGAAGTTTCCGACTAGTAACTCGCCATTTGTCTCTAACCTGGATGAGTCTCAGAGGTTATGAGGTGGTTTTTGGATCTACAACCTTTTTGCTTTGCTGTCAAACATCGAAAAGGAAAAGAACAAGGAAACTTAGATTTTCTTAGTCATTCCTCTTTTGCCGCTGAAAGGAGGCTGAAGGGGGGCCTCTTGCTTAATGGCAGGGATATGAGACGAATCTGGAGGTTTTGTCCCTTCTTCCTTAGGGGCAGCCACCCCCTTTGAGGTTAGGAAGGTGAGCCTGCTAAGCAAAACACTCCCTAGAAGTTTGGGAAAGCGGGACCTGACTGGGAGTGACTCCCCTCAAGGGGAAGAGGACTCCCATTCCCATAAGGAACTCATTCTAGCTAAGTCATTTTCTGCATACATGGGAATCCGAGAAATGGATGTTACATTTTATTGTAGGACTCTGAAAGAATATCGTTGAAAATGCCTTTGGATTTGTGGCTCAAGACAATGCTGATCTCTCCGTGGGCTTGACAGCTGAACACAAACACACCGCTTTTGTATCACAGAGCTGGAATAGAGACATGATCACCCTTGAATGGAGGAGCAGAAGCAATACGCAGAGGCGAGCCTCCGACATGTTGACGTCATTGAGGGGCAGAGCCGCGCTGCACAGCAGAATTGGCTGTTGTGTGGAGAGAGACCAGAGAAGGGGAGAGGCGCCACTGGTGAAGCACCAAGCTGTTTGGAGTCGCCAAGGTCGAGCAGAGCAGGCCTTCCCTGGAAGCGTAACCTGGCAGAGGATGTGGTGGGCCCAGGGCCCATAATACGACAATGAACCCAGAGCACGAGGGAGGAACAAACCCTCTGCTTGCAAAAAAAGTAGTCCAGGAGCAGAGAAGCACTGAGACGAGCGGAAGTGCAAACCCGCTCCTATTCTGAACGGAACACCAGAAAGCCGTGGAAACCACCACCACAACTGAGCAGACACCACCTCACTGTCAGGTACCAGTTAGTTGTCCCGCAGAGGTTGCTGGACCCCACAAACCCCCATGAAATGTGTAGCTTTCTCCACACCTCCTAAGGGAAAGGGCAAGTGGATAAAATGAGCAATCAGCTCCTGCTTCACTCGCTTTCAAATTCGTATTGAGAATGTGTGCTGGAGTCTACAAGACGAAACACAGACACATTTCAAATTACTTTAGCATACTTCATCTTTCTGTTACCAATACTCCCGTTTGCCTGTTCCCCATATACTTACTATACTGGCTCGCCTTTTCTAACTGCTGAAAGGTTCATCAGCTTAGTTGCTGGGGTTCAATCCTTAATTCCGTGTTTTCTACTTATATATTAAATTGCTTCCTTTTCAATTGAAAGAGTTTTTCCCGATCTGAATCCAACTTTTGTGCGCTGTGTGGTATAGTTCTCAGGAATCCCCTTTTTGGTTTTCAAAGTGAGTAAAACCTATTTGATATATTTTTAAATTTTCCTCCTTTTATTCCTGAACTATATAAATTTGTGTATATATAACGTATCACTAACCAGTGACTTTTTTCTTATAATCAAGGAGTCTGCATCAGAACTGCGTGCCACCAAATGAGTTTAATTCTTCTAGTTTCGAGATATGACACACTCAATTAACAACTTGCGCGCTTATGAAAACAAACTTGACTGGCCTGATTTAGCTTCTAGGATAAAAGGCAGTTTAGAACCCTCCCCACCCTCGTCACAATTCCATGCTACTTTACAGAAGAGACCTCAAACAATCACCTTCTTTTGGTGTCTTCTTCATCTCGGAATTGTACCCTCCTGTAGTCCTAATATAGAAATGTGGTTAAGAATGATTAGAAGCACTCTGATTCAACAATCAAACCTTACACCACTTACTTTCATTCCTCCTCAAAACCTTCTGTACCCCTTGCCTGAAAAGCAGCCTCTCACCTTGCGTGTAACTGGGAACCTTGCCCGATACCTGACTCTCACTTGAGTAAAACCTGCGAAAGAGACGGTACCCGGATTGGTCACAGTAGAGTGGCATGGGGGAGGACAGAGCGTGAAAGGGGAGAAGGAAGTAGTAACCTAAACTCTTGCCTGAGGCACAAAGGCCCACAGAGAGAGAAGGAAACAAGTAACCACAAGGGTTCCGGGAGCCCCAGAAACACTAATATAGCAATCACCCAAACTGCTCACAGAAGCTCTCAAGAACCAAGAGATGTACATGGGACAAAGGGTACCCAATACCCCTGGGAGATAACAAACATTGGGACAGAGAAGCCCAAGGGAGCAGTGGGGCCCAATAGGACAAGGGGAGAGCAATTTCAAGGGGAACTGTGAAGACATCATGAAGGACACAGACAACAGATGTCAATCTCAAAATACACATTTTTATTAACTAAAGTGACAGGATGTAAAAAGGCCTAACTTGCCCTATACGAAAGTGGGATGCTAGCTTAAGAAAACTATGGAATGTCTGAATGGAGGAGTTCATCTGTCTGTGTCTAAAACCTATATTTGTCCTGACAACTAATTCCATACAATGTGTAGGGATATCAGCAACCAAAATAAAAGTGTTTAACCCAAAGTTCTGAGCTACTTCGAGCTCTGTCTGCTCAAAACCCTTCCCTAAGTGTGAATTGGTTTCAAAGTCTCAAAATTATCCTTCATAGATCAAAAGGGAATTTTTTAAAATCAATAACTGGGGTTCTCTTCCCCAAGATTAAAGCATTTCCCAACAGAAACACTGGGGTTCCTTTCCCCAAGTTAAAAATAGTTCACAATGCAAGCACTGTGGTTCTCTTCCCCACGTTCTAAATGTATTTCTCTTCCATGCTTATTTAGTTCAGATTCCCAATTTCTGGTCTTTACCTTCCGTTGGTTGATTTGCATTTGATCTGATATTTAAGAAAAAGCCATCTGCTTTATTTTGATCCAGTCTGCTGTTTAAATAGGCTTATGTATTTTATAAAGTTCAGTGGATATTTACACCATTGAAACGTCTGTTTTGCGGATTGGAACCTTTCAAATATGCACCTATTTTCTTGAGGTGCACAGTCCTACCTGATTGTTAATTCAATGAAAAGTTCAAACTGACACTCCAGAGAACGTGTTCTGCTCTTTTCAGACCCACGCAACCACTCTGCTACGATGTATGCTTTCACAATCACTGGAAAATAGTTCACAGCGCTTGCTGTCAATTGCACACCGGGTTTCCTGATTTCTGAAACTCACTGGCTTCCTCTGCAGGCTCCCTGTGTACCGCGCTGGACTCGCTGCAACTTGATTGCCTCCAGGGCTCCCTCCTCTGCCCTTGGGACACTCCTGCCCTCTCACAGTCCCACGGGGGAATGAGCACTCTGCCCCTTTGGTAGAGGGCCAGCGCTTTAGCATGCCACCTTCTCGTGCCTTGCAGTTGTAACAGAGAACTCACACCATCACAGTTCTGGCCACCAGCCTCTGTAGCCCCTGGTATTCCGATCATTGTCACACAGTAGCTTTGCATCTCACGGTTCCCATCAGTGTCTCGCCTTTCTCTCCTTCTCCGTGCTCTTATGGTTTCCTACCTTTTATACACCTATGGTTTGTGAATGAGCTGTAGGCGTGAGTTCTCTTTCAATTGATTGCCTGACTGTAGTTAGGGTTATAAGTGATACATGCCTGCCCTGTATAGTGGTATTTCTCTGAGGCTCTCTTCCTCATCTCCGTACCAAAGTGGTGTAGTTGTATGTTGGTGTGCATGCCTCCTAGCTGCCTCTTCCTCGTCTCAGCACTAGAGTGATGTGACTGAGACAAAACAAGGAACGCTGCTTTACAATATCCCATAAAGGTTGGAGATGGATTGGGCGGGTTGTCATTAGGAAAAGAGGGATAAGTCTTGTTCAAGGACCCCCTAAACCCCCACTCCCAGTCCCTAAGGGCTCTCCACTCAGGTGATTTCCCCCCCCTCACTTGTCCACCCCCAGGGTCAGGATCCAAAAGCGATGGCCTTTCCCTGGCCACCTGCATAGAGGACCCAAGGGGAATAGGAGTGAGGATACCCTCCGGTTTCTCACAGAACGCAGAGACACCCAAGAGGCGAACCTAGTAGAGAGAAACCCACGCAAGTGGTGAAGGGGGATTAAGGAGGTAGCCCTCCACCTACGACAACTTGTACATTTGATTTTTTTCAAATACTTGAGACTTTATTTTGGGAACGTGAGATACTTTTGGAATCTTGACGAGAAGGGCAAGAACTGTTAAATCTGTGAGAACTGTTTTCCACCAACAGGCAGTGAATTCGAAACCAGGAGCATTTCCTGCAAACTCTTGGCGTTAAATAATTCTAAAGCCAGGACATTCTGTTTAGTTATCTTTTAGGTTTTTTCTAAGTGGTGTTGGTAAGGGGATGGTCCTATCCCACCCCCCACGCCTGTCCCGCAGTAAATAGATCACGTGTAGGCCAAGGGGGGGAGTCACCCACCCTCAAGGCACATCCCCTTATACCACATAGAGACTCAGACGAATGACATAGCTCACACTCCCAAGATCAGACGCCATTTTGTATTTGACCAGACGCCATGTTTTTCCTAGACCCAAGAAATCATCCCTCTGTAAACTCTGCTCTCCCATCCCCAGCATCTTGCACAGGGAGCCCAAGACTTCGCCACCCCCTGCCAGCTCTGCGCTAGCCTTGGTCTCACGGAAGTCCAGCCATTTATTGTTGCAATTGTTTACTATCGCTTCCACAGAATGTGCTCTCTGTAAAGCACGAGACCGAAACAGGCCCCAGCACAAGTGCCCATCCATCTCCACTAAATTGCCCATGCCCTTTCAATCCCCACCCCGCCCGACCAGGGCCCACCAGTCCCGACCCTCCACTCTCTTTCATGTTGATACATATGTGACCCCCTCGCCCTAACCATTCCAGAACACACACCATAGACTTAATCCTGTGCAGCAGTATATCCCCCCAAAAGCAAAACACGTCTGCCCGTATCATGAGGCACCAGGAAAGGCAGATTGTAGATCAAGCCCCTCCCCTGGTGTGGGCACCTGGGAGCACGAACTGCACTATCAAAGAAGCCCTGAATGGGTAGGTCGGTATGCCCATATATTATTCCCTCTTTCCTAAGCACCCCCATTCTTGTGATGATCAAGTGTCCACCATTATTTGTGATTTGTTAGTTCCTGTTGTTTAGCTTAGATAGTTAGCATTGTAGCGCCTCTATGCCCTGACCTTCACCGCGAAGATGAGCCGAGCTGACCACATGCGCCTGGATCGACTGAGAAGCAACAACCAATGGAGCCCAGGCATCCCACATGGAGCTGGGTTTAGTATATGTTCCCATTCCATCAACTATGCTGATGTGTTACCTATGTATGACGTCACATATGACGCTTGGTGCCTTTTTAATGTGCTTCCCGTGTAACTTTTGGCAGAGCGCTCTCGGGCAGCAGAGTTCTTTGCTGCATTTTTTTTATATAAACTTTGTCATCCTTGCAACTCATCTCTTGGTCTCCTTCCCTGACTGGGTGTGTTATATTAATTTGCATTTCTCTCGGGACATGTGTGAGTGAGTGCCTTCTGCGGTAAGGCAAAATTAGAGCATAGGTTTGGACATAGGGCCATTTTTGTTATTTTGACAATGGACAAGCACCTTTAGTATAGTTTGCTAGGAAGGGAATTCCTCTTACTCCTATGTCCCGTCCCCTTTCCTCCATACTTATGGGACATCTCTCCGTCCTGTGGGGCGGGACCGGAGCACATTGTAAAAAACATCCCCAAAAATGTTTTTAAAAATGTGTCCTTACTCTCTTTCTGCGCAGGGCCTGGCACGCAGCCGTAACCCCGCCCACCTTGGCTCCGCATCGCCCATCAGTCCTTTTCTCCGCTCGTTCGGGACTGGACGCACTTGCATCCTCGGAAGATCTTCTTCCCTTTTTTCCTCTCTGGCTCTCGCTAGCGATCGTTTACTAGTCTGTCTATGTCACTCAAACTAGACTTTCCAGACTGTTCATCGTGTCACTGTCGTTTTGCGAGGGCGAATCCCCATCCTCTTTGCTTAGAGTGTTTGGGTCGGGATCACCGTTGGGACTCCTTTTTTTACTGCGACTCCCTTTCGGTCCGGGCACTTCAACGTCGGTTGGAGCGGTGGGAGGAGGTGTTCCGACGAACTCCTTCACATTTTCAGGCGTTCATTGACGAGAAGAAAAAACGCCCGGTAAGTTCTTTACTTTTCAGAGCACCCCGGCCGGGGGATACCTTTCCAGGTTCCTCTCGGGCCGGGAAGGGCGTTGATCGCTCTGTCCCCGGGGTTCGCCCTGAGGTGCCAGTTGGGCCTAATAATTGTACCAGAGTTTTCTCCGAGGGTCTCCGTAAGGGGCCTGTGGATACCGGAGCACGCTCCGAGGCCCCTCCTGTGGGGGCTGTTTGTAGACCCAGTTCAACTGAATTGTGGGATACCGGAGCTCGCTCTGTCGGCTTCCCTCAAAAATAAGACCGGGCTGCGCCCTGAGGCCTTGGTGGGGCTTGCTGTTACTGAACGTTCGAGGCCCGCGCAGATAAGGCTGTCACCGGATGTGGGTCCGAGGTCCCTCTTTCAGAGGCTAAAGTTACCAACATTTCTGAGAGGCCTGGCAAGGCCTTGCCGGTGAAGGCTGTTTCTCACCGTTCCCGCTCTTGCGGCGACACCAGATCTGTTGAGGGGGCAAAGAAGGAAAGCTCTTCTTTTACCGGCAAGACTGAGGTCCTTCCTGGGAATGTCTCAAACATTCCAGGCCTCACAGTACCGGCTCTGCCGAGGTTCCTTATATTAAGGCTAAAGTTAAGACCCCTGATCCATCGACGGGGACCCCTGCCTCACTTCCTCACATGCCGCAGTTCCCCTCAGATGATGACAAAATGGCGCCTGTTCCTGCCACAACCGCGGTGGCCATTGGCCTCAGGTGTAGGGCTTGGTTCCCTGGGTGAACATAGAGTCCCTTGTGCGCATCCTTATGGGCCAGTTTACGATTGGAACGCTCGGATGCCTCTTCCACACAATGTTTCGTTGCCTGCAGGGTCGACACCATTGATTTATGTGGCTACGTCAGTGGACGGGCCAGTGTGGCACTCGTCCCCGTTATGTTCGTGGTTTTGTCCACCTCATGAGAGGCCTCCTCAGGTTCCGAAACAGTCTCCGGAGGACGCCTTTTTCGGTAAATTTCAAACGCTTATGTGTACCGACACCATGAGGGAGTATTTCAAAGGGCTTTTTAGGGAGATATGTCCGCCCGCACCTCCGACTCCACCCGTTCCTCCGGTGGTTCCACCGGCGCCTCCCTTACCTACGGTGCCTTCCCCGACTCTTCCGCCTTTGCCTCCATTGTCCCCTGTGGACAAGGCAGCGCCTGACACGGCTCAGTAGGATCCTGACCTGTTGGATGACGCGCAAGGCGATCAGGACAACAAGGACCTTCCCCGCTCTGTCAGAGCTTTTCATGACCAGGTACTGGACATGATGAGCTTCTTAGATGTTCCAGTGCCCGAGGCACCCGCTCCGCAGAAGGACGTGCTTTCTGGGGCATTCACCCTGTCACCCTTGGAGCGTACCGGCCTGTTCTTGCAGAAGGACGTTCTGGGCGAGGTCCGCAGAGTCTGGGAAAAGCCACACTCTGGACTTTTTGTCAATAAGAAAATTGACGCGAGATACAGGCTGCATTCTTCGGAAGAGGTGGCCCTGTCGTCTTGTCCGCCCCCTTCCTCCACAGTAGTGGCTGCGGCCACTTTGCAGTCCAGGCCTGCAGCATCCTCTTCCACAACGGGTTCTGGGAAAGGAAGACAAGCTCCTCGACTCCCTCGGGAGGAAAATCTTCGGCAACTCTTCCTTGCAGCTCAGGCAGGCCAACGCCGAATTGGTATTAGCGGGAGCTGATATGCGGATGTGGAAAGGTCTGTCGGAGTTTGAGGAGTTTATCCCAGTCGAGAAGCTGGAAGACTTTAAAGGAGGCCTATCCGACAGCAGGGTCTTGGCCCAGGATCTCCTGGAGGCTGCGGCTCATCACGTAGACACCTCGGCTCGGGGCCTTATGCTGGGGGTTGATACCTCACGGCAGGCGTGGTTGCATGAAACTAAATTCTCAAAAGAAGTGCAGGACAAGGTGTTGGACCTTCTGTTCGATGGGAAGGAGCTTTTTCATTCTACAACAGATGTAGAGCTCACCAAGACGAAGGATAGCACTCGGACAGCTAAGTCCTTGTCTGTCCTGGTTAAGACTCCTTTCAAAACCCAGAGACCGTTGTCGCAAAGTCGACCCTCCTCTGGCTTTAGGGGCTTCCTCGACCGAAAATCTCACAGAGTGGATACCCCTGCGGGGAACAACTGCCGTAGGCAACAACGATCATGGTTTTTCTCCCGCTCCTCAGCCTCCTCCTCAGGTTCAGGTGCCACCGCCACCGATAAACCTACTAAATGAGGGTTTTCCGCGCTCGCACGAGACCCCGGTGGGAGGACGCATTGCGTCTCATTGGGAGGCGTGGCAGACCAGCACAGAAGACAGATGGGTCTTGTCAGTCGCTCGGGCGGGCTTCCGCTAACCTCTACCCCCTACCCCACCCCTCAACCCTTCTTTTCTGCTGTCAGGCTCACCCTCCCTCAAAGCCGAGGTTCAGAAACTTCTGGACCTCAGAGCTATGGAACCCGTTCCCCTTGGGGAGCGAGGGGAGGGTTTCTACTCCCGGCTGTTTACGGTGCCCAAACCAAACCAGGCTGGCCTGCGCACCATCCTAGACCTTTCCGAGTTCAAACTTTTCCTACCCCAAGAGAAATTCAAGATGATTACGCCCAGCCAGATACGCTCCTCCTTGCAGATGGGTGATTGGCTCAGTGTGGTGGATCTTCAGGATGTGTACATGCATATCCTGATTTGGAACCCACACATGAGATAGCTCCACTTCTCTTTGGGAGAGGAGCACTTCCAGTTTCGAGTGCTTCCTTTTGGCGTCAGCTCAGTGCCACGTGTCTTCACAAAGATGATGTCGGTGATTGCGGCCCATCTTCATCTGCAGGGTATCCATGTGTATCCATATTTGGACGACTGGCTCTTACGCAGCCCTTGTCCACTGGCAGCAGCGGGCAATCTCCAGTCTCTCGTTCAGCTCCTGTTCCATCTTGGGCTGTCGGTGAACTGGCAGAAATCTTCCATGACGGTCTCGCAGGATCTGATTTTCCTGGGTTTTCGCTGGAACACGATCGACTGCAGAGTGTACCTGACCGGGGACAGAATGGCGGATCTGTTAGCCACATGTCAGATGTTTGCGCAGTCGGAGAGCATGTCGGCCTGGTGGTTCCAGAGGCTTCTGGGCCTCATGGCCTCGTGTGTGCTGGCTCTTCCTCTTGCTCGTCTGAAGATGAGACGGACCCAGATGGCTCTTCGGAGTTCCTGGCGTCAGGCTGTGGACCCGGATTCCAAGCTGATAATGATTCCCGATTCCATGAGAGTGGACCTGGATTGGTGGTCATCTCTCAGCAACCTGTCGGTGGGTGCGGGGTTTCAGGACCCAGCACCTATGGCAACGATCACAACGGACTCCTCCCTCCTGGGGTGGGGTGCGACTTTCGATCTTCTACAAGTCTCGGACCTCTGGTCGCCTCAGGACAAGCTCCTGCACATAAATCATTTGGAGCTTCTGGCGATCTTTCTAGCCCTCGGGGCGTTCAGACTGGTCATTGCCAACAAGGTGGTCCGCATACACACAGATAATGTGGTGTCAATGTATGACATCAACATGCAAGGGTGAACGAAGTCTCCCCCCCCTCGTGGACCTGTCCATCCAGATTTGGGAGTGGGCCGTGCTTCATGG
The DNA here is from genome assembly GCF_040938575.1 of Ambystoma mexicanum. Lineage (NCBI taxonomy): Eukaryota > Metazoa > Chordata > Amphibia > Caudata > Ambystomatidae > Ambystoma > Ambystoma mexicanum. The sequence goes on from NC_090939.1 coordinate 50,920,254, forward strand.
TGTCGGGCTGCTTGCATAGCATATCCTGGGCCAGCTGAATGTCACAGTGGATGCCCTCAGCCAGCGGACAGTGGTCAGCTACGAATGGGAGTTGAAGGCGGAGGTCCTCTCATTGATTTTCTTGCGTTGTGGCACACCGGAGGTGGAACTCTTCACTACGGCGGTAAACAAGCTTCCTCAGTATGCCTCCAGAGGGGGGCTGGGAGCCTCCTCTCTGGTGGATGCTCTCGAAATCCCATGGCACAACATGAGGGCTTACGCCTTCACGCCTCTGCCTCTAGTTCACCGAGCAATTTGCAAGCTGAAGAACTCAGTGAACTGCTCCCTCCTACTCATAGCCCCCTGGTGAACGGCCAGGTTTTGGTTCTCAGAACTTCAATACCTGTCAGTGTATCAGCCGATCAGGTTACCAGTGACCCCCGATGTTCGTCTTCAGGGGGAACAGCAGGTATGGCACCCCTCCCCACAGTCGCTCAACTTGGCGGCATGGTGCCTGAGTTCAGGTCTTTAGAGCATCTTAACTTGTCTACAGATAACATGCGTATTATCCAGGCAGCCAAGAAACCCTCAACCAGATCCCAATACAGGAGTAAATGGCTCAGGTTCTGTCATTGGTGTTTTGGAAAGCAGTTGGATCCAAGGGTGGCTACGATTGACACTGTGCTGTCCTTCTTGTCCTCCCTAGCAGAGTCGGGTGTTCACGTTCTGTCCTGCAGAACTTACCTTTCAGCGGTCTCCGCTTATCTTTCTACAGACCAATGTTCCTACTCTCTGAGTAACTCGGTAGTCAAGAGGCATTTTGCAGGCTTCACACGCCTCTACCCTCCAGTTCGTAGTCCGCACCCGCCGTAGGATCTAAATGTAGTCCTGACAGCGCTGTGCCATAAGCCTTTTGAACCCATGGCCACGGTGGACCTCAAGTACCTATCATGGAAAGTGTCCTTTCTGGTCGCCGTTACCTCAGCAAGGCGGGTGAGTGAGCTCCAGGCCTTGTCAGTGGCGCATCCCTTCTTGGTCTTTCACAAGGACAAGGTGGTCCTACGGACAAACCCTGCCTTTCTACCGAAGGTGGTAACTGAATTCCATCTGAATCAGTCGATCTCCCTGCCGGTCTTTTTTCCGAACCCTACCTCAGAGGCAGAAAGGGTTCTGCACTGTCTTGATGTCAGAAGGGCCCTTAAGTTCTACCTTGACAGGACTTCCGATCTTAGGAGTTCTTCTCAGCTTTTTGTGACTTTCGGTAACCCTCAGGGTAAGTAGGCGTCTAAGGCGACTGTTTCTAGGTGGATCGCCGCCTGCATTACGGAGTCTTTCACCGTCCAAGGGCTGAAACCTCCTAAGGGTATTCATGCACACCTGGTGCGGGGCAAGGCAGCTGCGGTTGCTTTTCAGTAATATGTCCCCTGGGCGTCCATCGCTAGGGCAGCTACTTGGGCCTCCCCATCCGCTTTTTGTAAGCATTATTGTCTTGACATGAGCTCGAGAGCTGATGCTCAGTTTGGTCAGACTGTGCTGAAGAACCTTTTTCAATAAGGAGTATTTCCATCCACCCATAGTTCCAGTTAGGAGTGCTTTGGAATATCCCATAAGTATGGAGGAAAGGGGACAGGACGTAGGAGTATAACCAGGTTACTCACCGTAGTGACCACCTTACTCCTAGTCCATAGTCCCCTTTCCTCCATTTGCCCGCCCGCCGTCCCCTCTAATAAGGTTCCTGTTATTGCTAATTAGGTCTCTGACCTGGCAATAGAAATGGACTGATGGGCGGAGCCAAGGTGGGCGGGGTTACGGCCGCGTGCCAGGCCCCGCGCAGAAAGAGAGGAAGGACACATTTTTGAAAACATTTTTTGGATGGTTTTTACAAAGTGCTCCGGTCCCGTCCCACACAGGGTTGGACTGGCCTTTAGGGAACTCTGGAGATTTCCCGGTGGGCCTCTGCACCCTGGGCCTCTTTTCTGTGGTATTTCCAAATTTTCTCATAGGAAAAGCATTGGGCTTGCTGAAAATGTGTCATATAGGGCCACTTTGAACTTTATTTCCAGGGCCTCTTTCAGTCCCAGTAATTATTTCCAGGGTCTCTTTTAGTTCCCAGTCCAGCCCTGGTCCCACAGGACGGATAGATGTCCCATAAGTATGGAGGAAAGGGGACTATGGACTAGGAGTAAGGTGGTCACTACGGTGAGTAACCTGGTTATTTCGCAATAGGCATAGCATAGCGGTTTCTTTTAAGTAACCCTTTGATACCATGTGCTCTGATCCGAGTACTTCTAGCTTGCCACAAATGACACTTATTTTGTAACATTGTTTTGTCTGTGCCTCTATGTAGATTGAAACCACGCCTTCCCAGTCGGCCCCTATTTTACCTTTCTTTTCCACGGTGTGTTGAGCATCAGTCAGATAGTGGAACTGATTAAAATAGCTGATACAGGCGACTTGGGTTGCTGAGTCTTGCAAAAGGACTCAGATTCTTGATGGAATGCATGGCCATGGTAAATTCTAGGGAAATACTTTCTAGCACCTACCCCTTCCAACAATGATGATAAATCAAGATGGTTATCTCCTGTGAGGACAACTGGACTCTTGAGGTGTTAAGTTGTGAGGCATGATTACAATCTTTTGCTAGACAAAAGGGTTTTGTTAAGTTTTGGAGCTAAGCCGAAAGTCAAGACTCTGTCACATGATTCTTACAGTGTTTCCTCTTTCCCAACAGCTCACCTTCGGCACTGCCATTTTTGAAGGCGTTGCTTGTCTGATGTATGATTGTCTGGACTGGAAGAGGCAGTACACGCATTACATGGAGAACATAAAGCTCATCAAAGTTCCTTTGGTGACCAAGGAGAAGGTCCTGCCACAACCACCCTCCGTCCCTGAGGTAGGCCGGTGCAATAAAATGAGAGCATCTCCTCTTGCACCTCATCACGTGAATTACTCTGTGCCCAATTACTCCCGGCCGTTAGCCAAGTGACCATGAAAATGTGTAGATGCTGCTCCTCAACTAATCTGTCCTACTGTATTTCAAGATAGAATCTCTGTGCACTGTGGCCGCCTATGCATTCATGTGTGGAGTTGGCATGCTCTCCTCTCCCCGCAAACTCCTCTACTTACTTTCTTAATTAAAGGCTGAAGGAGATGTGAGTGAAGGCAACTGTGCCCATTGCAGCTGCCTTAAACATTTAACCTAGGAAGGTAATTAAGGTCAAGAGGGAAGCACCTGCCATGCTACTCAAGGGGAGGGGAGCAGAAATTGTAATAGTACAGCTGCCAGTAGCTCAGTTATGTGAGCTCAAGCATTATATTTATAGAAGTTAAGAGAAGAATGGATGTGGTCAGAGAAGTACAGGAGAACCCGGGGTAGAAGCCTGCCAAGCAAATCCCATAGAGCAACTAAGGCAGCGGTAGCAGAGCCAGGTTAATTTCCAAACCGCTGTACAGAAACGGACCGAGAAACCGGCCAAATATCCCTGTCCTTAAAATGAGGCCTCTCTGGGGTCCGATGCCTGCCAATCAATCAAACTCACACGCTACTCTAGCACATCATAGTCCTAATCATGGCTGCCCTACTGCTCTACTGTTACAGCTGTACTGTCAGTGCTTATAGGAAAGCATAAAATACTGTTGGTTTTGACACAGCAGCGAATACTAGTGGAGCAAGGAGTAATGCTCAGCATGGACATTTAAGCAGTTCTAGGAGGAGCGGTCCCCCAATTCTTCCTTCTGTGTTTATAAAATGATATAGTCACATATCCTATTCCAAATAATACAGTGGTGAATAGAAGCCTACCTTAGAATCCAGGTGCTGCTGGAATGAGCCAGACTGAAGAGCAGATATGACATGGGATCACATATATTCTATAGCACCAACCACACACTTCATCACCTCTTGGCACTGGTCAACAATTGCAGGAGGATCCTGGAGCAGTAACATGTTATAATGAAAGTAGGCAAGCTGGTAGATGATGTACGCAGGTTTTGAGGGCTATATGAAAGGCAAACAGGTTACGAGCTTTGCGTAGCCTGTTCCAAATACTTGGGGTAAAACTGGCAAAGACATTATGAGACGTTATCTATTTCTTTACTTTCAGAAACATTTCCCTGACAAACACCCATGTTTTAGCTTCACCAAGTGTGTCCTGTGAAACTATTGAGTCATACATCTGGACATTAAGCGGTGAACTTGTGAATACCCTCAATAAATGCTGCAGCGTGTGCAGCATCAATTCTTGCTTCCTTCCATAATCTCTTTAAAAATTAGTAATTGCACTGAAATGTCCCTGAAATTGACATACACACTACAATTGACAGTTGTCCCTAATTGATTTACAGCCTGCAGCATTGCCTTTATATAATGAGTAAGTTGATTAAGGACTGTCCTCTATTACATTCTCCCCAAAATCCATTTCAGAAACTTGGCATATCTGTTTCCAACTACCTGAAACTAATGCCCATGGATGCAATCAGCTCAAACAAATTTTGCCTGAGCAACAGCCTGAGGAACTGCAACTCAAGACTCAGCATCATTGACATGATCACGCCACCCAGTCCAAACCACCAGTGGGCCATGTTAATTTATTCTCTGCTTATGTTTACTTAGGTGGTGCCCGTAATTGCACCTGCTACAACACCTGTTGGGAAGAAGAAAGGCCATGTAGAAGAAGTCCCACCTGTAGCGCCACCCGTTCTACTGCCACCAGTGACTGGTAAGGAGCAGCTCGGTGCTGAGAAATCGAAGCTACCTTTATCTCTTGAAGGATTGGTGATATTAATATGATAATTAACAGGTGTCACGGATGGCCTTAAGAACATCAGACTTTGAAAGGTAGTTCAAGGGTTTTCATTTCAAGATGTTCAAAATCACAGCTCTTTTGTTTCTCTGGTCAGTAGGCAAGCAGGACAGACTGATGGGTTTCCCCTCTCTTGTTCCCACCACCCTAACCCAGGCGTCCCTGTCCCAAGATGTCCCAGCTAGTGATCAGTAACACCTACTGTCTGCTCCTAGCTGTCAGTGAGCACCTAGAGGAAAATAGCCTCACCTGGCTCCTTCCATGGACTTCTTAGGGGTGCCCTGTGTGAGGAGTCAGAAATGAGAGGCGGACACAGAGTGGTAATGCTCTCAACATCAGGCATCTTCATTAAAGAAAAAGGTTGGATAAAGCCCTCTGCATCCCTATCCTAAAGAGTGTCCCTGCCTAGGAAACTAAAACTAAAGTCAGTCTGTGTCTTGTTGTCAAAAGTATGTAAACTGTCCTTGTGTCCAAAACATATCTGATCCTCACACTAATAATTAGCAACTAAGAAGTGTAAGAAAACCTTTCTTTGATCTAGGTTTAGCCAACTAGTGTTCAAATGTAGAGCAAATACATGAATCCAACAAAAAGGGTTTCTTCCAAGGAGAAGTCCTTGGATCCAGAGGATAGTTCCCTTCCCCTGGATTATTTCCAGAAGGATGGCAAAGGTGTCTTTTTCAAACAATGTTTCCTTAAGGATAGTAGGAATGTCTCTTCCATGCAACTACTTCTCAAAGCTGGCACAAGTGTCTCTTTAATACAACTGCTTCAAGGTTGGCAAAAGCGTCTCTTTCCCAAACAATGTCTTTCTAAGGATGACTGTCCTGCCAGGTATCTTTTCACAATGTCTTTTTTCTTTCATATACTTTAAATGAATTACCTGGTGTACTCCGCTGCCAGGAATCCCCCCCTGGGTTATGTAGATCCCCTGGTATAGCTGGCAGGAGACCATCTGTACCCAAATGCTCACTCCCTGATATACTTGGTTTACCAGGACTTATTTCAATGTTCTCTCTGTATTTCAGTATAGCACAGTTGTATTCCTGCACTGTGTGTACTTTATTAGTTTTAGACACTACTTGTTCCATCTTTCCCCGTATTGACATTTCCTATACATGGAGACTTGTTTACGTTCTGTCTTTTAACTTCTTCATCAGTATTCATTTGCTTGTAGCAATACTTGCTCCAACTTCCCCATATGGACATCTTAGATATGGAGACCTGTGTAAATTCTGTCTTCCAACTTTTTCATTAACATTCTTCTGCTTGTGATAGCATTTGCTCCAATTTTGCCCATATTGACATTGCATGCATGAGGATTTGTTCAAATTCGGTCTTTCTATTTTACTTGGTCGGCATTCAAAATGTACTTTTAATTGTTCATGTGCTTGTCGGTATGCCCTCGGGTTTCCACCATCACTGGGCCAACTCACGGTGTCTGGAGTTTCTGCCCTGTGGCAGACTGCTGCAGCAAAGTCTTCAGTCGGGAATGGCATCTCCCGCTTTGCAGACCCTCTTTCTGCTCTCCCGCCAGTCTCGCATTCACTTGCTGGTAAAGCTGCTGCTGTTTGGCACAACCGGATCCTTGACAGCCTCACTGCTGCTGCCGGTACCTTCATGGCTCTTCCCTGGGTCTCCTGCCACTCCGGTAAGTAATGCTGACAAGCGGCAGCTTGAAAGCACCTGCCGCCTTCAGCACGGTTCGTTCCCGTGTGTCTGCCTTCACCTGCAGGTCTGCTTCCTGCTTCACCCAAGCTGCTTCTCAGACAGATAATATGTGTGTGTTATGTACATAAGAGGTGTGAATGGTATTAACCCTAGACTGTTTGTTAGGAAGGGTTTTTAGGGTGTTGTAACTGGAGGGATTTGTATAGTGACAACATGCCATCAGGAATGTAGGAATTATAAGTGAAGAATACTGCATCCCACCCGATGGGGTCACCACATCTGCCCGACAGCTATCTCCTCCCATATGATCCTCCCTCATACTACCACCCCCAGAGTCAGAATCGCATAGCGGCTGTTGTCCCCTGGCCACATGGGAGGAGATCTCTGGCCGGGGATCAGTGCTGACTCTGCAGGATTGTGTTTTGGTTGTGCCAATATCAGACACTTTGGTGCAGCCACTCTCTCACTCCACCCCCTAATCTTATTACTTCCTCTCTCTCTCTCTCTCTCGCTTCTGTCCCTCTGATGTTCTCAAACTCACCCCTTCGAATGGATTGTGTCCTCCCACGTATTCCTCATCTTAGATATATCCTTACCGTTAGGTTTTGCCCCGGAATTGTTTTTCTCTTTCTCCAGCAGAGGGTGCTCCACTCGAGGTTGCGGCGTCGATGTCCCTCGGCGGCATCCATCGAGTATTGACGTCATCCCTCTTATAAGAGCCTCGAGCGCGCCTGTTGGCCTCAGTTCAGTTTTTCCGTTAGCTTCGCTTCGGATCGAGTAAAACGGCACTTCAGTATTTCGTGACCAAAAGCGATGTCGTCTTTTTCGAAACCTTCCACGCCGAAGACAGGCTTTAAAAAATGCCTAAGATGTGGAAAGAAAATGTCTTTGACGGATCCACATAAGAACTGTCTATGGTGCCTCGGCCCCGACAACCGAACGGAAGACTATAGTTCGTGCCAGTCGATGACCCACAAAGCCCTAAAAGAGCGTAGAGGTAAACTGGCGATGGGGGAGGGTTTATCAAAGCCTACTTTAAAAAAGAAAGACTCGGACGAGTCTTTGAAATCTCATCGTAAAAGACATTCGAGAAGTAGATCGAGGAAATCTTCTTCGTCTTCTAAGAAGGCGAAGAAAAGACGGCATCGATCTCCTTCATCCTCTTCGACATCTTCGGAAGAGGTTATAACATGCCCATCCAAACATGATGCTCCTAGAAAATGGGAAGCCTTTCGAGTATCCATGTTAAAAATCTTTGAGAACGCGGCCCAGACCCCCTCAAAAATAGCTAAGGAAGACCATGCTCCTGCTCACGAAAAAGGTGACAGAGAAAGGCTCATAAAAAGACATCGAGAACGTCATCGAGAGATTCTTCTCGATCACCTCGTAAAACAGATATATCGGTGTATAAATCGAAGGCAGGGGAAACAAAATGGCGTTGAAAGATCATACGCCATTGAAGTCGACATCGACGTCGTCGAAGACTTCGAAGCTCCTCGAGTTGACAACTCACTCGAAGGAAGCTACGTCGAGCTTGCGCTCAAAGACCACGAAGTTTCCTTCGACGGTTTCCACGGCTTCCTCGACAATTACGTCAATTATCGAAAGTTCCTACGATGATATCGAAGGAAGTGATTAAGACTTCGGCGCCATCGACGCTTTCGTCGACGCCCAAACCTCTATTGAAGGAAAGACTTGTAATGCCTGAAAAGGTTTTTCAACCTGAGAGTCGACATGAGTTTTTCAGGACCATGTCATCCATATATGAGGGAGATTCATCAGAACAAGAGGAAGTAACCTCTGCTGGTGTTAGATATGGTACAAGATCTGTCCCAGAGGAATTAATTGATCCTCAATCAAGAATTAAAGATTTGCAAGAATGTTTGCAAACAGCAAGTGGCCTGGATACTTCTCCAGAGTATGAATTTGACAAACCAGACCCATCAGAACAAGTGGATACGAGTTATAGAAGACTCATGGGCAGAGTTACAGAATTTATGGGGTGGGGTAGGAGTTCACCAGTCAATCATGATGATGACATGACAGATATATTATCTGGAACACCCCAACAAGACCCCATTTTACCCTTTCACATTGCATTACAAAGAAGGGTTAGTTCTGCATGGGAACATCCTGAAGCCATAGGGGCTGTGAATAGAAAGTTTGTGGCAAAGTATAGACCTTGTACATCTGATCCGGAATACCTCAGTAAACATCCATCTCCAGAAAGCTTAGTAGTACAGGCAGCTACTTCCACAAAAAATGCTGCATACCCTACAATCCCTCCAGATAGGGACGATAAGAAAGTGGATGCATGGTCCAGGAAAATCTTTACATCGGGTAGTATGGCTTTGAAGTCTACTAATGTAACCTGTACTTTAGCAAGGTTCTCTTATACCCTGTGGGACTGTATGTCAGCGGCAGCTGAACACATCCCACAAGGCGAAGAACATGATGGCTTTCTAGCTATTATAAGGGATGGAAAGGAGGCTTCGGGAGAATGCCTTCAATCAGGACTGGACACAGCTGACAGTATCAGCAGGTCCATGGTGACTAGCACAGTGCTACGCAGATTTGCGTGGCTAAGAAAATCTGGGTTTGCTCCTGATGTGCAATCCAGACTTCTTAATATGCCCTTTGATGGCTCGAGGTTGTTCGGTAGCAAGGCAGATGAAAGTTTGGAGAAGCTACAGACCTCCAAAGCAGCAGTAAAATCTTGAAGTGCCGCTATAGAACAACCTCAGCAACTCCCCTACACAGGCTCATCTTCCTGGAGGGGTCGTCCTTTTCGCTATTATTCCTCAATTGGAAAAGGAAGAGGGCAGGTCAATCAAAGAGGTCAAAGAAAATGTCCTCGGGGAAGAGGAAAAGGTGCTAGATCAGCCCCATCAACGGCATCTGTACCATCAGCCGCTGCTGCAGCTGCCGCAAAACCACTCTGAGGTTTTGACCCACAAGACCCCGGTGGGAGGCAGGATCTCACAGCATCTGAAAGAATGGCGGGGCATTACTTCAGATGCTTGGGCACTGGAAACAGTATCCAAGGTTATTGCCTTCCTTTTCTAAAGAAACCTCAGAATCATCCTCCGGAATACAACTCTGCCAAGCATCCGGATCCGCTCCTGTTGCAGGAAGTTTTAACCCTGCTACAGGAAGGTGAAATAGAACATGTACCTGTAGCGGAGAGGAACAAGGGTTGGTATTCCCCATACTTCCTTATTCCAAAGAAAGTCAGAGGACTGAGACCCATCTTGGACTTGAGAAACTTGAACAAGTTCCTAAGGAAGGACAAATTCAAGATGGTCACACTTTCTCAGATCTTTCAGGCTCTCCAACTCCAGGATTGGTTGGTATCATTGGACCTTCAGGATGCTTAATTTCATGTGCCAATCCATCTCAAGCACAGAAAGTACCTGAGGTTCGCGATTGGCAATTCTCACTATCAGTTTCGAGTTCTGCCATTCGGGTTGACCTCCGCCCCAAGAGTTTTCACCAAGTTGATGGCGGTGGTGACAGCGAGTCTCAGAAGAGGGGGGATTCATGTCTACCCCTATCTGGACGATTGGATGATCAGAGCACGTTCTCCAGAACAAGCCCTGGATCACCTGTCCAAGACTTGTCACTTCCTTCACAAACTAGTTTTTTCTCTGAATTTAAAAAAAATCAAACATGATACCATCACAGAAGCTCCAATTTATAGGAGCAGTCCTTGATACCTGTTCGGGCAAAGCCTCGCCTCCCGAAGAGAGAGCTCACCACATTCTGCAGATGGTGACAAAGTTTCAGAATGCCCAGCATCTTCCGCCCTTCGATTTTCTCAGGTTGCTCGGTCTGATGGCATCCTGCATTTTCCTGGTGCCAGAAGCCAGATTGAGAATGAGATCTCTTCAATGGGCTCTCAGAACTCCATGGTCCCAGTTCTCAGGGGAAATGTCAGATCTACTGCAGGTCCCAGCCCAAGTAGCACATGATCTACAATGGTGGGCTTGCAGACATCATATCCTCAGAGGAGAATCTTTTTTGGCAACCATGGCCGGAGATAACAGTAGTGACGGATGCCTCACTCACGGGGTGGGGAACCCACATCAACGACCTGACAATCAGCGGACGTTGGCCTCCATCAGAGTCCAAACTACATATCAATCTTCTGGAGTTCAGGGAAATCAGACTAGCGCTGAAGGCCTTTCTGCCCTCTGTACGGGGGAAGAAGGTTCTGATAATGACGGACAATACAGTGGCCATGTACTACCTCAACAAGAGAGGAGTAGGGTCACTACCGTTGTGCAGAGAGGCGATGCAACTCTGGTTCTGGGCACTACGAGAAGGGATCTCTCTATCGGCAATTCATCTAGCCGGAGAGCGAAACACAACAGCGGATGCTCTGAGCAGGCTGAGCACAGTCTCTCACGAGTGGGAGATAGCTCAGGAGGTCATTCAAGAGATCTTCGCCCTTTGGGGAACCCCTCAAGTAGATCTTTTCGCGACCGGGGTCAACCGGAAGTGCGAACTGTACTGCTCAAGGGAATTTCCCCCGAGAGGAGCTCTGGGGACGCGTTCGTGGTGGAATGGGAGGTCCAACTACTGTACGCGTTTCCTCCAAGCTCTGTGATCCCTCAAGTAATCAGGAGGTTGAGAAAGTTTGGGAAAACCATGATCCTAATTGCTCCGTATTGGGCCAGGAGAACGTGGTACCCGGACCTTCTCGACATGTCCATCTGTCCTCCAATACGTCTTCCAAGAAGAGAGGATCTTCTCTCGCGACAGGAAGGTCATGTTCTCCATCTGGAGGTCAACACACTCAACCTTCACGCATGGCTTCTGAAAGGCTGAGATACAAGGATTGGGACCTTCCGGATGACGTGATGGAGATTTTGCTTTCGGCTATAAAGCCTGCAACTAAGTCTCTGTATCGGTGTCGTTGGAACAAGTTCAGTAGCTGGTGCAGAGAAAAGAATGTGGACCCTTTTCAGTGTAATATCCCCACAATTTTATCTTTTCTGTTACATTTGGCCAATCTGGGGCTCCAGGTTGGGACAATAGAGGGATATTTAGCAGCGCTATCCATCTTTAAGCGCTCTTCTGAAGAAGAATCTTACTTTAAAATACCCTTGATAATTCAATTCCTAAAAGGTTTAAATAATGTCTTTCCTCCAGTACCTTTCCAGGTTCCGGTGTGGGATCTAAATCTAGTTTTAAATTTTCTCACATGTATTCCATTTGAGCCTTTACATTCTTGCCCACTAAGGCTCCTTACGTTAAAAACAATACTTCTTGTAGCATTGACATCAGCCCGCAGGATAAGTGAGTTGCAGGCGCTTTCGAGCGGACCTCCTCACACCATCTTTTATAAGGACAAAGTAGTTCTTAGGGTTAAACCTTCTTTTCTGCCAAAAATTGTTTCGGATTGTCATCTGTCAGAAAAGATAACTTTGCCTTTGTTTTATCCTCCCCCTCATACAAGCAAGGAAGAGGAAAGACTTCATAGACTAGATCCCAGGAGATCTCTTAGTTTTTACATCTCTAGATTTGCAAAGATTCGCCAGTGTGATCAACTTTTCGTGGGATACACTGGACGTAAACTGGGCCTTCCGGTAAAAAAACAAACTTTATCCAGATGGATAATTTTAGCCATAACAGAATGTTATAGATTGGCAGGAAAAGAACCACCTGATGGACTAAGAGCTCATTCGACCAGGGGCATGGCAACTTCTACAGCATTAAAAAGGGGTGTCCCTGTGCAAGATATTTGTGCAGCAGCCACATGGTCATCTATGCACACCTTTATAAAACATTATGCATTGGACTCGACTTCTTCTCAAGGAGGTCTGTTTGCAAAATCTGTACTACATTCTGTACATGATTAAAAAAGGATACTGTACTCCCACCTCCGAGACAAAACTGCTTTGGGAGTCTATCTAAGATGAGGAATACGTGGGAGGACACAATCGGATTCAGCCTAATTCTGAGCTGTTTCTATAGCCATTGCCAAACTAGGTCTGTTTAACTGAAGTACTGCCCTTTGTAGGTAAGGAGGCAAGCAGTTTATATACTGCTCGATAGGTAGAGCTTCTATTACCTCAGATAAGGTTTTCTTGCCGAGCCACAAAGAGATGGTATTTTGTACTTGGGCCCCCAATTCTATAGGCGTTTCTGCAGGGTTCAGCATGGGTTCTCTCAATTTTATGCCTATAGAAGAACAAGTTACTTACCAACTGTAACGTTCTTTCGATTGGATATTCCTCCCACGTATTCCTCATCGACCCTCCCATCCTAACCCCACAGTACAGTTTACGTGTATTACACTCTAAACTCTTTTAGGGCTTGGGTCAAAAGAGGCATACCTTAAACAAAGTAAGATCCATGGACTATATTATACGAAAAAACAGAACTGAGGCCAAGGGGCACGCTCGAGGCTCTTATACGAGGGATGATGCCGATACTCGACGGATGCCGCCGAGGGACCTCGACGCCGCAAACTCGAGTGGGGCGCCCTCTGCTGGAGAAAGAGAAAAAAATTTCCAAGGCGAAGCCTAAAGGTAAGGATATATCTAAGATGAGGAATACATGGGAGGAACATCCAATCGAAAGAACGTTACAGTTGGTAAGTAACTTGTTCTTCTCCCTCCTTTCCTCTCAGCCCTCCTCGCTCTGCTCACCCCTTCTTTCTCTGCTATTCTCACCGCTCCTTGCTCTGCTATTCTCACCCCCTTCCCTACTCAGGGATATGGTGCCCTGCTCCTACCATACACTCTGACTTTCACTCCAATTCCCCTTATACTTCTCCCGTCTCTATATTTCACTCACTTTCCCACTTACCTTTTACACACACCCCTTCCTCACACTGCAACACATACATCTAGTACCACTCCCTCTCACAATCAACACCTCACCTGTACTCTGATCCAGCTCTGGCATTGTCTCTACAGCACTCCGCTCCACTGGCTGTCCTCTGTCTGGTCTCTCGGTCCGCCTCCACCCCTCCTGACCTCACCCATGCAACCTACATTTGCAGTGCATTCTCTCCCCTTTTATAGTGCTCTTTAACTTGTTCTGATTTAGCCCAGCTCCCATTCCATTAGCTGCAACACTCACCTGATCTAGTGACCAATCTAAAGCTGTTCTTTCCCCAGAAGCTGGGGTTTTCTGGTGTAAAGCTTTAAAAACCCTTTTACCCCATCCCCTTTTCAGTCTTTAGTTGCTTTGGCTGCTCGTTCTTCTGGTGTTAGTCTTCCTGTCCTGTGAGTTCTGTTTAAAATTCGGTTTGGAGAGGATTTTTGTATCCTGTTTTTCTGGAGTCTCTCCTCCCTCCCAGTTCATTTTCTGTTGCCCCACCATTCACCTGGAGGTCGTCTGGGGCTGGTAGTTTGGATGTTAGTGTTAAGATGGGCCCAAATGTACCAATAAGAGAAAACTCAATAACGCAGAGTGGTTGCTGCATATAGTCATTTCTTTACGCAACAACCCCAGTGCTAGTGTGCACATGAACAATGAAGGTCTGGTGTCGGCTCCTGTGTTGATAAACAGGGGAGTCGAGCAGCGTTGTGTGCTGGCTCCCCGGTTATTCAGTGTATACCTGGCCGACCTTCCACAGCATCTGAGAGGCGGGGCTAACTGTCCCCCCAGAATAGGCAACACCCGAATAGCTGCAATGTTCTATGCAGATGTTTTCGACCAGACATTTACGGGAATGTGGAGAATGATTAACGAGCTCAGTGACCATGCAGTAGAAAATGACTTGACCATAAATCTCGACAATACTTGTGTTATGCTGGTAACAGGAAACAAAGTTAATGGGATCAAAATGAACACACTGTTGGGCACTTTGGACTGCACAGTGAACTATCCGTACCTGGGCCTCAATAGCAGTATCGCGGCAGACTACACCAAAATAATAGAGTTGAAACCTCTGAAAGCCGACCAGTTTATGGTCCAGGTGCATATGTTTTCTGAACAACACGCAGGATACTCCATGGAAGTCATATTAATACTATATAAGCAAACTTTGTGTCATAGTATACTTTACGGATTAGAGGCTTTAGCTATGAACCCACTTTATGTGGATGAACAAATTAGAGGGCTTTTTGTGGCGCAGAGTCTTGGGTCTGCCACTGTCTACTTCCATGGAGTATCTGCGGTTGGAGTTTGGGCTACTCTCATTGAGGGGCATGGCGTTGCAAAGGAAAGGCCAATTGTATATTAAATCTAAAGCGGTCCCCAAGTGTCCATTATTCGATAAAAGGGGTGAACATAGTTGCACAGAGAAGGTGTCGAGAGGAATGCATTTCGAACAGCTTAACGTTGGATTGTTCAAGGAAATGAATTGGATTCCTGATTTCACGTTAGGCAAAGGAGCCTTCAAAAGAAGGTTGCAGAGGTGGGATTAGTGCAACAATTGTTCACATTTGTCTAAGTTGAAGACTTTCTTGCATGTATTCTCTCGTACATCAATATAAGGGAGCCCAGTCATATTTACTCCTGTGCCCCGACCCAGCTGTTCGCAGATTAATCCTATTGTTAAGAACTAAGCAGTTACCGCTGCGAGCAAAGCAAGGTGCACAGCTGATAATCTGCATGGAGGCCAGATACTGTGGAATGTGTGAGCAGGTTCATAGGCCTGAAACAGCGAGACACGCCTTTACAGAATGTGTCAAAACGAGCAGTTGTTCTATGCGCACACTGGGTAAACTCCTTCATCATTATGATGCGATTAAGTCGTTAGGTTTCTGGAACTACTGTTTAAATACAGACTTTAGTTCTACGCACATTGCCCCCCCCCCCCCACCACGGAAACGCATTGAAAAGAACTTAAGCAACGTCAATACAAAAGTGAATGGAGATGAAACGTGACTATTACAATGATGTGTGAACGTAAGGTAAAACGTGAAGAGAAAACGCTATTGGACTTTCAAGATTGATCAAACTGACAGTCCTAAATGACATAATCAGGCGACATTTTGAAAAATGTTTTTTTAATCTTGATTTGATAATGAAATCACAATGTTCTTAGGGTCTCATCATAAATTGGACGGATTGGTAAAAATGCAGCGGTGACGCTATTACTGCTGCATTACCGCTCTGCCCAATTATGAGTTTCTGCCCATTTGCGGTGCTATTACCAGGGTGAAAATTGTGCCGTGGTAATAGAGCCCAGCATGGCACATAGAGTCCTACGGACACTTAAAAAAACAGGGACTTACAGCCTTACCGCAACTCGGGATTAGGCGTTAATAGCGCTGGACTGACTTGCGGTAACGCTATTTGCGTTGGGCGGTATCCCAGTGGATTTACTGCCTGGATACCGCCCAACTTGTGATTAGGCCCTGAGTGTTCTTAAAAGATCAAAGTGGTCACATTTTTTATTGAATATATGTTTATGTAAATTTGTGAAAAGTTTTAAACAGACAAAACACAATAAAAGTAGATAAAATAAATAACGGAGTAACTCCGCGTGCACAAGAAAACCCAGCTTTATTCCCATACAAAAGGTCACTGGGAAAGCATGCAAAGAGCAATCTCAAAATGGCATTAGGAAAAAAAAGTCTTTAAAGTAGGAAATCATCATCATTGTTCTCACAGAGAGTTCTGTTCTCATACTTGATTCGTTGGTAGAGTATAGAACATTTACAGGCCGATTCATGGAATTAATGTGCGCTGAAATTTTCTGCGCAAGCGTGCGAAAGCGCGCGAATCGCAGTGCCAGTGCGAAAATCGCAGCGAAAATTGCAGCAAAACCCACGCACAGCGATTCATGGAAGTCCGTGCGCGTGGAAATCCCAGGAAGTGCGCCAAAATTCTGCGTGGTGAACGCTGGCGACACGTCTCCAAACAGCGTGCGCTACGCGCACAGCGAAATTGCACATAGCGCGGCGCACACAACAGAAGTAGGAGGAACAGAGAGCGTGACACACGGAATGGGGAACAACACGTGAAAATGTGGGCGTCACGGGGGAAGTACGGGAGGCAAATGCGCAGAACGCCCACAAGCACGTTCAAAACACGTATTCATGGATTCGAACGGGGCTAACGCGTGCGCCTAAAAAGACGCGCTAATCCGGAAACACTTACGCCAGCAAGAAGCAGGCGTGTGTGGACCCGCGCATCATAAAAGTGCGCGCAAACAACAAACAAGCTCAGACAGCAGTGGTCGTGGGATACCGCAGGAGGAGGAAGGAGGATAGTCAGGCCCAGAATTTTCACACCCAGAACCAGCCTTTTTGGGATGCCTAATGACCAGGTGTATGGGAGGTACAGGTTTCCACCTCACATAATATTCGACCTGGTGAGTGAGTGGGAGGATGACCTCACATCACCCACCCTGTGCTCCCAAGCACTCAGCCCCCTGGAGAAGGTCTTCAATGTACTGCACTTCTTGGCCACTGGATCATTTCAGCCGACAAGTGCTATAGTGGGGGGGGTGTCACAGGCCACGCAGACATGCTGCCTACACCAGGTCTTGGCCATCATGACTGCACGCCCATCAGTCCGCAGGCACATATACCTGCCCAGAACACCTGCAGAAAGGCAGGCTGCCGTCCAGGATTTCTACGGGGTGGCACAATTCCCCAAAGTCCTAGGTGCCATTGATTACACCCATGTGGCTCTACGTCTGCCCAGGGCATCAGAGCACATCTATAGAAACCGCAAGCACTGGCATTCCATCAACGTCCAGGTAGTATGTGATGCCAAGGGAATCACATCAGTATATGCCAACTATCCAGGGTCCACCCACGACAGTTTTATTTACAGAATGTCAACCCTAAACCGGGACCTAGAAGCTGGGCGGCATGGCGATACATGGCTGCTCGGTGAGTATAAATGTCAGCGCATGCATGCATGCATGTCAGATACTGAGTAATGTCAAAACCCCACTAATGATACCCATCACCACATCCCCAGGGGACAGTGCCTACCCTCTGAGCACCCACATGATGACACCAATTCGGAACCCCACCACGCCACCCGAGGTAAGATACAACACCGCCCACATTGCAACCCGGGGCATAGGGGAGCGCACATTCGGAGTGCTCAAGTCACGCTTTCGTTCCCTTTACCGTTCTGGCGGGCAGCTGTTATACGCTCCCCCAGTAGTGTGCAGGATCATAGTGGCAGCATGTGTCCTGCACAACGTTGCAGCACGCCGGGGCCTGCCCGTGGACATGGTGGTGCCCCCACATCCCCAACCACATGCACGGCCGCTGCACATGGGAGGGGAAAGGGCACGGGGTGAGGCAGCCCGTACGCAGCTGGTGGCTAATTACTTCACCTAAAATCACACTCCTGTGGAGTGCCCACAGCCCTGGCACATACCATCTGACAATCAATGATGATGGCATAAGGGACAGTCAACTGTCACAACCATACCAGCCTGAGATTGGTCACCTGGAAGTGTTACATGGTGTGCATCCCTACCTACACAAACACCACCAATGCTGTGTCATCAAAAGACACACTTCTATGCTGCTAAATTCATTACCCCTTGCAAAATACAACATGACAACAGTGCCATGTCACCCAACCCCTCCCCAGCACCGCCACCTAACACACCAGGGCATGTCATGCTATGTGACTGCAAACAAAGCAATCCCCAAAACATGGCACAAGTGTCAAAACGTACAGTGTCACTAATGGAAACTGGCCACACACAATATGCTCCCAGTAATGTAGAACTAACAACACACATGACCAAATACTTACCAACAATACAATGCAGCTACACAACCTCAAACATAGCATAAACATGACAGTACTAAGTTAAAGTAGTGGTAGTCTTACAACCTGATTATGCCAGCACATCGACCACTTCCAACTGTACAGTGCTGCTGCCACGCAAATGTGTAAGTGCACTGCTTACAACATGAACTCCATCTCCAAAGTAGACGGCCTTGTGAAGACATGAGGAATGAACCTGCAAATTAGGAGGAAGACATGGATGCACAAGCACATATCAATACACCATGCAGTGTACAATACAACAATATCCACTAGGAATGTATACACAGTATTGACTACTGTCAGGTACTGTCAGGTTACAGTGGCATATTCTCAATTACATTGGGTCTGGGGAGATTTAGTATAGAAAGGTTTTGGGAAGTTTTTATGGAGTTTAATTTTACAACAGCCAATTTTGCCCTTAACATTCATTGCAGTCTATGGAGAATGCCTCAAGCCAAGATGGAGGTCCTCAGTCTAAATTCTAATTGGCTGGTGATTGTTTATAGGGAAGACAGTGAACATTCTAAACTGCCTTTCATCGTCTTTGCCCAGCTGAGAGGTTGTGTACTAAGCTGCTCCTGCTTAACTTGTTCAGGGGTTTCAAGTTTCAAGCAGTCGAGCGGCTTCTTTGGAAAGTAAGCAGGAATCTTTATGGAGTAAGAAGATTTTCAAGTTGCCTAAGAAAATAAGTTTCCAAGACTCTTCACAAGATAAGTTCTTTTAAAACTCAAAACTCTTTATCTAATGTTCTTGTTGAAGAGTTAAATTGATTTTCAAGCTCATATGAAGACATTTAATAGAACGGTAGTGCTATCGTTTGTTTTTCTTTGCTACGCTACGTTATTTCTATTCAGCGCGTGGTTTTCCGTTAACAGAAGCCTGCGTGTGAAAGTCTTTGCTTGAGAATCTAGCGCGAGCTCTTTTGTATCACGTGATACTACAGCGCGTGTGCGTTTATTCGTTACTTGGATAAAGCGTGTGTGTATTTTTCCCGCGGACTGGACATTATCGCGTGTGCTTTTTACTCGCTCCTTGGATAAGCGCGTGTGGATCTTTCCCGCGGTTTAGACTTCAGCGCGTGTGCGTTTACTCGCTCCTTGGATAAGCGCGTGTGGATTTTTCCCGCGGTTTAGACTTCAGCGCGTGTGCGTTTATTCACTACTTGGATAAAGCGCGTGTGTATTTTTCCCGCGGACTGGACATTATCGCGTGTGCTTTTTACTCGCTCCTTGAATAAGCGCGTGTGCATTTTTCCACGGTTTGGTTTTCAGGGCGTGTACTTTCTACACTCAATTTGGATTTTTATGCGTGTGCAAGATATTTCCACGTGAAATTTTTCGTCGCAAGATTCAAAGGCAGTTAATAAGAAATATAAGAACTTTCCAGAAACACTAGAACTGCCATTTACTTTTAATGAACTTAAGACTTTGTTCAAGCTTCTTGAGTTTTTAGAAGATATCTGCAAAGTTAATTTCACATTCATGGACCTACTGAGAAGGCTGAATGATCATTGAGATTCAAGTCAACTAGTAAGGAAGTCTAGTCAGCTTATCACTTCTCTGGGCATTCTGTAGAGAAGTTCCAGGTATGGTTTTACTTTTTTTGGTAAAGGATATTGAGAATTAAGGTTAGTATAGTACTCAATGAATAACAAGGTGTATATATGTTTGTTTTTACTACAGGTGAAGAACCAGCTAGTTAATAGCTTCCAGCCTGGTGTTTGTTAATTTGTCCGTTCCCCCTTTCCCCTGGAAGTGAGGTAAACTGAGCAGTTTATAGTATCCGCTCAGAGTGCCACATTTTGGGTGGATTGTCGGGGGCTCAGCAGCTTCCGCAGACACCAGGATCTCAGCCTGACAACTACAGACTGCCCACACAGCTCATGGGAGTCCGTCACTGTGTAAGTCGCTGTCACTTGGGCACACCCTTTGCAAGCCCATGGAAACGGGAAGCAGGAGGGGTGTGTGTCTCACGAACCCAAGCATCTAACCCAAACTCAGGACAAGCCTGCATGTGCCCAGCCGGAATACAGTGGATGCCCACGGGAGCCACACAAGGCAACACACTGTTAAAAAAAAAAAATAAAAAATGGCCATGTGGGGGATCGGGGGCGGGGGGCACCCAGGAGGTCCGAGGACAGGGTGCGCACCAACAGCCACCTGTGTGGATGTTGGGGAAAAAAAAACACCTCCATGGGCTCATGGCCTGCACGGGTATGCCAATGTGGGAGAACTGCTGCTGTCGCTCTCATCACCCTCTGCTGCTGCCACAGGAGGTGGTGGTGCTATGGGAGGCAGCCCACGCAAAGCCCTGGTATGGTCCTCCATGCCAGCAAGCATGCGGGTGTGGAAGGTCTCGTTCTGGAGGATTATAGTGCGGAGATCCCCATGCACCACCTGACGTGATGCCCGGATCTCCTCCCTAGTTGCCTGCATCTCAGCTGAGAGCAAACGTGTGAGCCGCTCCAGCTGCTGTTCTGTCCTCCAGGTTAGTGGAAGCCTCAAGGTCAACAAGAGTCTCCCTGGGGTGATGGAGTTCAACCCTCAGGGCTTCCCTGTGGCCCTGGGACTCTATTGATATCGATTGGCATAGAGTCTCCAGTGCCGACTGTCTGTCCCAACATGTCCTCCCTGTGTGATTCGCAAATGGAGTCTGTTGCCTGCTGTAGTTGCTCTGTCTGCCTTTCAGGGGGGACAATGGAAGTGGCCACCCTCTCCATTGCTTGAGCCATCATCTCAACTGATGCTGCCTGTTGGATTGCCATACCGTACATTGATTGTTCCCATGTGGTATTGCCTGGTGGCGTATGTCCACCGTGTCAGCGGGCACCACACCTGTTTGGGGCAAGGCGATCTGCGCCTTGCTGTGCCAGCACTGCATGAGGCTGCAGGACTGCATTCCCCCTCTGATCTGCTGGCCCAGGAACAGGATCAGATGTTGTGGAGTGTGACCCTGCATCCGTAACCGCCAAAGGCGGACTTACCAACACTGACATCCCCATAGAGGGTTCTACCCCTGGTGCAGGTGGGTTGGATAGAACAGTATCCCTGCCAGAAACAATTACCTGCGATGGCACATAGGTCTCATCATCCGAATCAGCACCTGAATAGAGGTCTGGGGAGGTGCACCCAGAGACACCCCTGGACAGAATGGTCTGCAGCAAGATTGGGTTCTCACCCACCACCACACCACGTCCCCCACTGGTGCCCGGTCGTGCCAGAGTTCCCTCCTGGGTCTGCACCATCTCCTCAACCTCAACAGCATCAAGTGCGTCATCCCCTGCAAAAACTTGAAAGACAAAAAATGGAAACAGGCATTAGCACCACAGCACACAAATAGTCCTGACAAGCTACAGAACCAGTACATGATTTACACATGTCCCACATGACTATAACCCTCCCATGCATGCACTGTCACTGAGTTGGAAGGGGAGGCAAAAGGCAGACACTGATGACACCAAGATGGAAGAGTAACACATTTGCTGCATGCTGGGTAGCACTGCCATCACACATTGGCCTGTGAGTGGCATGTCCAATACACATACATGACACATGCCAGAACACAGATATCATGTACAATAGCCATGGTACATTCCAAATGTCAGTGAATGAATACTGTCAGCCATCCATGTGAGATGGACATGATGAGATGAAAAATGCTACATAGTGTGACAAAATAGGCATGTGCCACACACTGCAACACATCCAGTGTACAAAAAGACAGTGATTGCAGGCCGATGTACACATCAATGGTTGTGCACTTCAACATGACAGGAAACAACTATCATGTTCCACATTCAAACAGGCCCCAAAAATGTATGTGATCAGGCCAATACTCAATCAGCCTGAATGGTCAAATCATTCACCTAACAAGGTAACACATGTGGGCCAATGTGGGGTTCATCAATGACAGAAGCATGTCACAAATGTGACAATAGAGCTGATGAACGCGTAGCAAAAGTGGGAGAATTGAAACAATCAGCCTGAACGAACACTGAAAAATAGAAACAATGTTGTTGCAAGATTCCACTTCAAGGGCAACTGCCGTAATGTTGCGCTAAATTACTACTGTGGGCAGAAGGGATACTGTCACACCCAAATCCAAGGCCGCTGAATGTTTTGGATGAAGCACATGAGTGACCCATGCCACTCAGGCACACACACCCTCACCTGGCACTCAATCAGAACCCGTCACCCAAACAACATACACATGCATTACACACACATGCATGGGCACTAACCGGACAAAGCATCATAATCAGGTAGTTCTCCCACACCTTGGATCTGTTCCTCTGTGACGAAGGCCCCAGCAACAGACTCATGTTCAGTGAGTTTGTTGTCCTCTTTGGAGACCCACCGCCAGTCACCAGAGTAGCGGCATGATTTGAAGCCAGCTTGTTCTTTGCTCTGCGTTTCAGGTCATTCCACCGCTTGTGGCAATCATCAGCTGTGCGCCTCACAAATCCAAGGGCACTTATGCGGTCGGCGGTGATCTGCCAGTGTGCCTTACGTTGACCAGTTGTGGTCTTGCACCCTGCAGTCACCAACATTTCGCGGCTATGTGCCGGCACATAGGACACAAGTGCATCAAGTTCCGCCTCATTAAAGAAAGGCTTCCTTGACGTGCCGGAGTGTGTAGCCGTGTCTGGGGTCTCAGCCTGTCGTGCCAGAGCACCCTTCTTCCTCTTCTTTAAAGGTGGAGCAGAGCCAGAGTGGCTTAAGCAGCTCTGGTCAGTAGGGGCAGAATCACTGGTGGATTGGGTAGTAGGAGTGTGGGAATGCACAATTACCATAGGTCTTCATGCAGGCATTGGTTGTAGGGTAATGTTGGCAGGGGGAACGTCAGTTTGATGGACCTGGACTGACACTGTCCTGGCTGGGAGAGTCAGAGCTGGGGCGGATGGAGCTGCAGCTGCCCCTGCAGCCTCCCCACCCTGCATACTTGGGGCAGCAGATGACATAGCTGCCCCAGATCCACGTGGCTTGGTGACAACAACTTGCACCGCCACACGTGGCTTAGACTTGCTGACCTGGAAGTCAGCCAGGGAGTCATCCTGTGCCAGGTCAGGTGCCACAATGGGCTGGTCCAACAGGGGCTGAGCTGGGATGGTGTCAGCCACGTTTCCCTCAACCATGGGGGGGGCATGGGTGTCCCTGATTGTTCCTCCACACATGGGGGTATAGGGGCACCCTGCAAATCCCGACTTTTGAAGGTCGGCCACCTTTGCCTCCCTTACCGCTTGGTCGCCTCCCAACCATGGCACTGATGTTGTTGTGCGTATGGGAGTTGCAGTAAAATATTGTCCTGGGCAATTGGGGGTCAAAGGGGTAGGATACTAGATGGAATTCGTACCCTAGTGCTCTAACAAGGCTGTCTGTGACCCCTGGGGGAAGATGACGGGTCACGCAACGCACAGGCAGCCCAAAATCCAAAATTAACGTGCACGCAACCCCTTGTAGACCACGTGCGTGAAAAAATGAACCCGCTCTACGCTGTGGCACTCAGAAACACAAAAATAAGCGTACGCGTAATACACGCAGCCTACAATGACCTCTGAAGGGGAACGCGACACACGGGGGAAGCACAGTTGCTAAGTATGTGCGGAACTCACCGTCTGCCTGGAAAAAGAACGTGAAAAATACGCGCGTGCGCCCGTTGGCAACACCCCCGCCAAAAGAATTATTGTACGCTGTCTGAGGAGACAGGACAAAAGGAGAAGTGAACTCTGTTTGAGGAAAAAGGCCCAACAAAAATTCAGAAAAGAGCTGTCAGAGGTAACAGGGAGTACGAACTAGAAACGCTGTGAAGTAATCGCGTGTGAACCGACAAGAAGTACAGATGTCACTCACTCGCTCTCCACGAAAAGCACATACAAGGAAATGGCGTCCTACACGTAGCTTTTAAACCGGCCCACACGTACACGTCAGATACTCGTATACGCGGGCGCTTTCCACCAATTACACGCGATGACACTCTGACGTGCAGTTTTTCCACGTGTGCTCTGTCATCACGTGCTATGAGGGAAACGCCCACGCGCATAATATAACTTAAGCGCTAAGGGCCTTTGGTCCAATGAAATCGCGTGCGTGTGCTGACGCGCTTACGTGCTAAGGCCCTTTCCTCGAATTACACGCTGACGTGCCAAATCACTCTGTATCAAGCTGGCCACGCGAAAACACACGGAAGACCACGCTCCTGCCCAGAAGGCCGAATTACTGCCCCCCCAGGGCACCGAGCACACTCCCACCTGCCATCTGCTGCTGCCTGACTGCCTGCTGCCCACGTGCCCTGCCATTTGCTGCCTGCACATCAGCCAGGGGTGTAGTTGCTGTGACCACCCCTGCTGGAACCGAAGACTCCCGACTGGGATTCCATCGCTCCACAGCCTAGCCCCAGGACCCAGTTGCCCACCCACTCCTGCCTCTGGGGTTGCCATGTCCAGCACAACACGATCTGGCAGCACTGGCAACCCCCAGCCAGAGAGGCAGAGGGCCACCAGCTTTACTGCCACCGAAGTTGGTGTCCTGGTGGAGCAAGTCCTGGGGCAGTATGATGCCCTCTTTGGAAGTTTGCGCGCCGACAATGAAGGATGGACCAGGATCTGGATGGACATAGTGACTGCCATCAACGCGGAGGGGGTGGCAGTCCGCGACTTACATCATGTCAAGAAGCGCTGGGAGGACTTCAGGTCCAGGACCCTCAACAAGGCCCGGCACCTCGCTAAGGCAGCGGATGCCAAGGGGCGCCGGGGTCAGCTGTCAAACCATCAAATGAGCGTCCTGGAACGCATATGCCCAGCGCTCTACGTCCAGATCCTTGAGAGGCAGACCCGTCTGGAGTCGAGCGGTAAGTGTACATGCATGTTGATAGTACGCTGTGCGTGTCGTGGTGTGCCAGTAGTGTGCAGGTTGCACATGTGTTTATGTAGGGCCATGTAGGGATGTGTATGAACATGGGCTTGAGGCTGCCACATGTGAGTCCTCTCAGTTGTGAGACACATTGATGTTGTATGTGTTGGTAAGCATGCTGGGCAAATGCAGGTGTGGGAGCACACAAGTTTGAATTTCTGTGTATGTACATTGGCATGGTTGTGGCATGGATGGTGGTTCATAATGCATGTATCTGCACTGTGTACATGTGCATGTATGTGTATCTGACAAGTGTGCAACTGTGATGCAACATGGATGCACGTGACACTGATATGTAGAAGGATGAATGGCAGATGTGACATGTATGGCGATCTCATCACTGCAACAGTTGGAGGAGATGTAGACATGCATGCAAGTGTGGTGGCGTGTGTGCATGTCTAGTGCACTCCTTGTGTTTCATGTGATGTCAGGCTCACCTTTGGCTGTTCATGCTGTTGTATGTGTATGGATGGTGCTGCCTGGTGCAATATTGCTGTTGAAATGTTCATGTGTGTGAGTTAAAATGACATGTGTGTCATGGAGTGTGATGCCGTGTCTGAAGTTAAACATTGCCACTCATGTGCAACTATCATGTGTGTATCAGTCCATTGTACGGTGCCCTGATGCCTGTTTTATCTCTCCCTGTCTGCAGCGTCAACTGAAGAAGAGGGTGGAGAGGGTACTGTGGAGCACAGCGGCAGGGATCGTCCCGCCAGCCGGAGACGCAAGACCCGGTTCCCCTCCCAGATTGTCATCTCGTCGGGGAGTGAGGAGTCTGGTGCCACGTCCCAGGCCGCAGCTGCCGAGGGTAGGTCCAAGAGGCAGAGGTTGGAGGTGGACTCCTCGGCAGCAGAAGGGGCAGCTGAGACCCCACAGGGTCCCACAGAGGAAGATGGCATGGAGTCATCCAGGTTGGTGGGGGGGGTTTGGTGGAGGAGGAGGCCATGGAAGGGACACACGCGGGGTCTGGAGGTGGGGATTCCACTGGTGCTAGTGGTGCAGTGCAGGACCAGGGACAGGAGACAGCACAGGCTGCCACGGAGGTGCCTGTGTACAATCCTGTCCCTGATCGTGTCACTACATCATCTGGCACCAGCAAGGATGCCTACGTCCAGACCCGTTTTCAGGGAGGGGATGAGTGCACAACAACTGGCCTTCCTCTCCCTGCGGACGTGGCTATCCGGGACCGTGTTGAGCCTGTCCTGGCCGGGATAGCGTTGCGTCAACGGGGCATGCGAGGTGACGTGCAGTTTTTTCGTGAAGACTGCACGTCATCTCGGGTGCCTTTTTGACCGCGTTGACCTGCTGGGACGGGTCACCAGTGCTGGATTCCTCCTTGTGCTGGACCTCCTTATGATCCCCTCCTCACCTGAACCCCCTACACGCCAGTTGTCCTCCATGCCATCTTCCCACCCATGTATCACCTGGGTACCCTGTGGAGCTGCCTCTGACCCTGCGGCCAGGCTGGTGGAGGACACATCCCTGCCACAGTCGGGAGTCGGACGTCCAGCAGGGGTGGCCACCTCAACAACTGCACCCCAGCCCGAGGAGGATGTGCAGGCAGCAAGAGCCAGGGCACAGGCACAGGCAGAGGCGCAGCAGCAGCAGCAACAAGGTGGGAGCCATCATGGCTCGGGGCCTTCGACATCAGAGGGGCAGGCATCGGCCAGAGGGCAGGAGGACCCAGGACTGGAAGTGTCTTCCGTGTAGCAGCGGTTAGGCCATGCTATAGATGCGGAGCGGCAGTGGGCAGAAGATGCACGGCTCACAATGGTCAGGGCGGAGAACTCCATGCGGAGGGCCCTGTGGCGGGCCGAGTGCCTCGAGGCAATTCGCAGGGAGTTGGAGGAGAACATGTCGTCGTCCCTGCGACCCCTCGTGGCCATGGAAGAGGACCGGCTCCAGGACATTGAGCAGGAGTTCGATGATGCCCTGGCCCGGGACATCCAAAAGTAAGCCCACTGCCCTTGTATATAGTTTTTAGAGTTAGGTTTCCTTTTCGTTTTCCTTTTATTTATGGTCAATGGACAATGCCACACAAATTTGTATATAGTAATATTTTTAGGTAGTTTGTTAGGTAGGTTTCATTGGTTTGGTTGGGATCATGGACTCTTTACATCCTTGGACAATGGATTGTATATAGTTTCATCATGTATTCTTTTTTTTTTTTTTTTTGCATATGGACATGGAGCAATGGATTTATTTTTTCCGGACAATGGATTGTAAATAGTTGGACTATGGATTGATTTCACTTTTTTTTTTTTTATTATGAACATGAAGCAATGGAGATTTTTTTTTTAACATTTCCTTTGGATTTGCGTTGTTGGAGGGTGACTTTGGACTGTTTTTCTTTCAAATTTTTTTGGATTGGTTATCATTTTCATTCAATCATCCTTTTCACATGCTTTTCATTTCATGTTTCATATTTTGGTATGCTTTCATTTCATTTTTGATTTTATGTACATAATACATTTTCATTTTTTAGTTCCATGTGTGGGATTCGCCCATTGGGTTGATGCATGTGAAAATGTGGGTTTACACAAGCAATGCCAACCAGTGTATGTGTGTGACGGGCATGTGTTGATGTACATAGTTGACTTATGGTTTGTGTCATGAGATCGGCATTTCACTGCTGGGGCGTGGGGGTGCAGGGGGAAATGAGTGGGGGCCTGCTGGCCAGTGCCCCTCAGTGCTGGGGGGTGGGGGTGCAAGGGGACATGAGTGGGGGGCCTGCTGGCAGGTGCCCCACAGTGCTGGGGGGGCGGTGGGGGTGCAGGGGGACATGAGTGAGGGCCTGCTGGCAGGTGCCCCTCAGTGCTGGGGGGTGGGGGTGCAGGGGACATGAGTGGGGGCCTGCTGGCAGGTGCCCCACAGTGATGGGGGGTGGGGGTGCAGGGGGACATGAGTGGGGCCTGCAGGCAGGTGCCCCTCAGTGCTGGGGGGTGGGGTGCAAGGGGACATGAGTGGGGGCCTGCTGGCAGGTGCCCCTCAGTGCTGGGGGGTGGGGGTGCAAGGGGACATGAGTTGGTGATCAGGAGTGCAAGGTGACATGTGGCTTGGCTGGGGGGCATGCCCATGGTGGATGGGCTGCCTGCGGGACATGACCAGGGGTGCAGGGTAGTCCCCTGTGGTATGGGCTGCCTGCAGGGGCCGTGGAGGGTTTAGAGGGAACACCTGGGAGGACCCACACTGCCAATTTACGTGTTGGACTCCCCGCGCACCCCCGAAATTCACGTTCCCCGCTCTGACAGCAAAATAGAGTGTGAAACTTCCCGCGCACCCCAGGAATACACGTACCCGGCTCCAATCGCGTGTGAGACTTCCCGCGAACGCCAGTTATACACGCACCCCACTTGCACAGGGCCAATAGCGTGTGAAACTTCCCACGCACCCCCGAAATACACGTACCCCGCTCTGACAGCAAAATCGCATGTGAAACTTTCCATGCACCCCAGGAATACACGTACCCGGCTCCAATCGCGTGTGAGACTTCCCGCGAACCCCCGAAATACATGTACCCCACTCGCACAGGCCCTTTCGCGTGTGAAACTTCCCATGAACCCCAGTAATACACGTTCCCCGCTTGCCGTGCTGGTACAGGGTTAGCACAGCCCTTTGCGCTGGATTGGGGATTTTGATGGCTTTTCCCTGCGCGAGGGGCGTAACTGGCGCTGCTGCAGGGTCGCTGCGCCACTGTGCGCCACGGCTGGTTTTGGTAGCTAAAATCCATGAACACGCTGTGCGCGGAAATGGATTTTAGCGCACGCGGCTGGCGCAGAGATTCGCACGTGCACACTGTGCGCCAGCTGCGTGTGCCACTTGTGCGCAAATTTCTATGAATTACCCCCATAATTATCTATAAGTGAACCCATTTATGATTGGTCCTTCTACAACTAAAAACCACTCCTAGGGTCAACCCTCGACAGATAATATATTTCAGTCCAACATACTATTGGTTGGCATTCTGCTACATACTGTCGATAAGAAGAAAAGACTTTGATTGGCCGGTCGTTTGCTCATCCAACCTTGAACACCTTTATGCAGTATCAAATTACGTGTTGAGGAAAGAGAGATGGGCCAACCACTATGATCCACTTTAAAGTGGCAACTCCCCTGTGTTCCCAGGCATTGAGGCCTTATTCGCCAATCCGTTTGTGGCCTTGGCATGTTGTCTCCGCCTGGATGTAGTAAGAAAATAGCAGGTGCGCTTTCTAATTGGCCCTGGAATAAAAGGCCATTGTGTGAATCACGTGGTAGAGGACCACTGTTCAGAGCTCAATTCCATTTATTTATTGGACTTTCCACAATCCTGACGTGTCTGTGCTTTCTTTTGGCAGCCCCTGGGAGCACTGTGTATTCATTTGTTTAGGATTCATTGGCACGGTAGCCACCTGCACCTGGCATTCAAGGATATGTGTATTTCTCACTGTTACACACTGAAACTAATTAACTTTAATAATTGTGTGCTGTATATCCTGGGAACCATTATCTGGTGTGGTTTCAGCTTGCTAAGCCGAACTCCCTTTGGCGCACTGACCTTGGTGCTTGGGGCTACTGTCTGAGCTTCATGAGGCCTGGAAACTGTGTGTTAAACAATTTTATGTCAGGAAGCAGTATTTCAGAACTGAAGTCTTGCAGGATTTGGTCTGAATGATTGTGTTACATCTGTTCTTTCTCCACCATGTTGTGTTCTTCATGTCTTGCATGTTAATGTTGTTTGTGGCTACATGTATGTGTTCTCCATATGTGTTAGTGTTCATGTCTACGTGCAAGTATTCTTCATGTCTGCCACGCTCTTCGAGTCTGTTACTTGTGCTTCGTGTGTGTGTGTATCGCCATTTAATTATTCCCTGCCTATATATTTAATAAAATGCAACTACCTATCGCCCTGCTGAAGTCGCACAATCTATTCTACTGTTAACCCCTTAAGTGCAAAGGATGAGGTATCTCGTCCTCTGCATTACGTTTCCAGTACAGGGGACGACATACCTCGTCCTGCGCACTGCTTATCTTTGGGGGGCAGAACCCCCGTCCCCCCACTGCTCCCTCAATCTCCCTGACACCCAGGCAGTGAAGGGGAGGACTTCCCTTTCTGTGCCTGGGGGTCCGAGGTTTGCCGTGATGACATCATCATCATCAGCTCCCCTTTCCAACAAGCCCTCACACAAGCAGATTGCTGGTCGCGGATCATTTGAACCTTGACCAGCAATCCCCACTGGATCACCAGGGAATTGATTTAGGGGGTGTGCCCCCCCCAAGCCAAACAGGCCCCCACCCCTGCCAAAATAATACATAAAAAGGAGGCACAATGTTTTGCCTTCTTTGGGTCAGATGGGTGCTGTTTTGCACCCATTTGCCCCAAAGTGAGGCAAAAAGAAATATGTGGGGCAGACTTGGGGGGGAATCGGGGTGCTGGACCCATTCCACTAGGGAATTGATTTTGGGGGTGCCCACCCCTCCCAGCCAAACAGCCCCTGGGGGTGCCCCCTCTCCAAGCTAAACAGGCCCCTGCCCAACGCAAAAAAAAGGAGACACAATGTTCTGCCTTCTTTGGGGGCAGATGGGTGCTGATTTGCACCCAAGGAAGGCAACAAAAAAAGCAATATTTGGGACTGACTTGGGGGGATTAAGGGGGCTCCCAGGGACAGCCGCTGAACTTAGGGACGGTCGACCAAAAAGGGAGACAGGCGCTCAAGGCCCTGAGACTTGACCACCGACCGCCCCAGAGCTCTAACCGTGCCAGGTTACTGCTTTTCTCTCTGGAGAGGGATTGGCACACTGCTGATTTGCACCCAAGGAAGGCAACAAGAAAGCAATATTTGGGACTGACTTGGGGGATTGAGGGGGCTCCCAGGGACAGCCGCTGAACTTGGGGACGGTCGACCAAAAGGGAGACAGGCGCTCAAGGCCCTGAGACTTGACCACCGACCGCCCCAGAGCTCTAACCGTGCCAGGTTACTGCTTTTCTCTCTGGAGAGGGATTGGCACACTGTCGGGGCTCCCTGGTGGGAGCCAGAGCTCCGGGACCGTCGAGGGTGCTGCCTCTGGACTTGGGCACCTGTCTCCCTTGTTAGTCAACCATCCCCAAGTTCAGCGGCAGCCCCAAGGAGCTCCAGCAGGGTCCCCATCCCATCCCGAGGGAAAACCTGTAATGCAGGCCAGCCAGAATTCCAGGATGGTCGGGGGGTGATGTCCCCGGACTTTGCCGCTTGTCTCCTGTGTTGGGCGACCATCCCCAAGTCCCACGGCAGTCCCAGTGAGCCCCAGCAGGCTCCCCATCCCTCCCTGGAAGGAAAAGCTGTAACGCAAGCCAGTCAGCGCTGCGGGACGGCCCGGGGGTGCTGCCTCTGGGCTTGAACACCTGTCTCCCTTGTTGGTCAACCCTCCCCAAGTTCAGCGGCGGCCCCAGGGAGCCCCGGCAGGGTCCCCATCCCACCCTCGAGGGAAAACCTGTAACGCAGGCCAGCCAGAACTGCTGGATGGCCGAGGGTGATGTCCCTGCTATGGCGCCTGTCTCCCATGTTGGGCGACCATCCCCAAGTCCAGCAGCGGTCCCAATGAGTCCCAGCAGGGTGCCCATCCCTTCCCGGAGGGCAAAGCTGTAATGCAGGCCAGCCAGAGTTCCAGGACAGTCGGGGGTGATGTCCCCGGCCTTCAGCTCCTGTTTCCCATGTGAGTCGACCATCCCCAAGTCCAGCGGTGGTCCCAGGGAGCCCCGGCAGTGTGCCAATCCCTCCCTGGAGAGAAAATGTGTAACGCAGCATAGCCAGAGCTCCAGGACTGGAGGGGGTAATGTCCCCAGCCTTGGACGCCTGTCTCCCTTGTTGGTCGACCATCCCCCAAGTTCAGCTGCGGTCCCAGGGAGCCCCGGCAAGTTCCCCACCCTCCTTGGAGGGAAAACCTGTAACGCAGGCCAGCCAGAACTCCAGCATGGTCGGGGGTGTTGCCCCCGGCCTTGGAGCCTGTCACCCATGTGGGTCGACCGTCTCCAAGTCCAGGGGCGGTTCCATTGAGCCCAGTCAGGATCTGCATCCCTCCCTGGAGGGAAAATCTGTAGCCCAGCGTAGCCAGAGCTCCAGGACAGTCAGGGCTGCTGCCCCCGGCCTTGGGCGCCTATCTTCCTTGTTGGTCAACCGTCCCCAAGTACAGCGGCGGTCCCAGGGAGCCCCGGCAGGGTTCCCATCCATTCTCAGAGGGAAAACATGTAACGCAGGCTAGCCAGGACTCCAGGATGGTCAGGGTTGATGTCCCTGGCCTTTGGCGCCTGTCTCCCATGTTGTGCGACCATCCCCAAGTCCAGCAACGGTCCCAGTGAGCCCCGGCAAGGTGCCCAGAGGACAAAGCTGTAATGTAGGCCAGCCAGAGGTCCAGGACGGTCGGTGTGATGTCCCCAGCCTTGAGTTCCTGTTTCGCATGTTGAGTCATCCAGCGGTGGGCCCAGGGAGCCCCGGCAGTGTGACAATCCCTCCCTGGAGAGAAAAGCTGTAATGCAGCACGGCCAGAGCTCCAGGACCGCCGGGTGTAATGTCACTGGCCTTGGATGCCTGTCTCCCTTGTTGGTGGACCGTTCCCAAGTTTAGCAGTTATCACAGGGAGCCCCGTTTAGGAACTCATGGTGGCAACAGTAAAGACAGACACAAGTGATAACAGTTCAAGGGTGTTTATTAAAGTGCATGAATGGGTGAGAAAAACGCCTAATCTAAACCTAAAGCTAAGATGGGAGCAAGCTGGGAACATCAAATAATAAGGCAGTCCTAGTGGTGTCTTGTTAAATAAAAAACTCCTATACTAAAATAAAAAAAACTATTGCCAATCCTTCCCACTAAGTTACAAAAAGAGTGTGGGATAATGTTCACCAGAACTGATAGGTCAGGATGGTATGGCTGGGGTCATCCTTCCTCACGTTTTAAGCATGGGACAAGGCGGGACTTCTGAGCACAGCACACTCCTAGCCCTCTCAAGCACGAGGTTCACTAATCCATTCCACGATATCAGGACCTTCAGGGGCCAAGTTTCTTGTGCCAAAGTCTCTTGCATTAGAAGGCCTGCTGGACCAAAATAACAAACAAACAAAATTCCTTCAGTGATCTTGAACTGTGGGCGATTGCTGTTCGCCCCTTGGATCTCCCTCCATAGGGCTCAGATCTTTCTTGCAACTTGGGCCTCCCTCCGTCGGGTTCACTACGGCCTTTCACTCTTAACACAATCTTCTCGGTTGTATCAGGGCTCACCTCGATTCGCAGACATCCCTCAACTGGGTACACGTTTGCCAGTTTCACAGTTCACTTTGTTTTATCACATTCGGGAATTACTTTCTTAGCTTTTCCCTTGGCCTCCCTCCGTCGTGTTCACTTAACCATCGTCCACACAGTTCTTGAATTTCTAAACACAGTTCATGTTTTACTTCATACTTTCAGAAAGCCTGTTTCCATTTCCCAAGCTTTCTCTTGGCATCCCTCTGTCAGGTTCACACTTGCCTTAATTCACAACCTTTTGGAAAACAGGGTTTCCCTTCCCCTGACTTTTCTCTTTCGTCCCTCTGTCGGGTTCACACTCGCCTTAGGTTAGCATTCACTATTTTCTCAGGAATCTAGGGGGTTTCCCTTTCCCTAGCGTTTCTCTCTTTGATGGGTCAGAGACTTTCGATTGTACAAAGGATTTTCATCTGACCTTTGTAGGACCACTCTAACCCTCACGCCGCCCTCTCCTGGGGCCTTCTGGGACTTGTAGTTTCACCACAAAACAAAGGGGCCAGCCAGAGTCCTTTGAATGAGCGTTCCGAATACAAGTTCTTTGTTCACATATAATGTTGCCACTTGCAACCCTGGGCTCAACACAGTTCGATTTGCTATAAGCTTTCTCCTACTCACCGGCTGTGTTGAACCCGCTGGTCTGTTTCGCATCTGGAGTCAAGGACGGTACATGGTAGCCAGTGAGCCTCCCCACTTGTGTTATCCATGCAGGAGGCCCCCGTGCACCATTGACACATGTCACACCACACGCCAGCTGTGTTCCCTGGTCTTGTAATTCCTTTATTAAAGGCTTTGCAGCTCAGAGTTGAAAAGGGCAAAGGCAACTCCTTCCCTGTCATCCTTTCAGGTCTCGCCGATTTTCTCCTCCTCTTGAACTGCCGGTCTGGAATAGTTGTACCCTCGTGCGTTCGGCCTTGCTCGTAATGTGCTCTTCCTTTTATCCCTGTGAGCAAGTTAAAGGGCCGTCAGGTGTGCATTGTTTTTGTCAATTGCCTGACTCTTTCTGACCCGTGTGTTGGGACATGTCAGGTAAACGGCTCTGGTGGTAGTCTGTTGTCTTTCCTTGTTGTAGAAAGTGTTTGTGTCGAAAAAGGGGGTGGGGTAAAGCTTCTCCATGTCCAATGGGGTTGGACGGGGAAAAGGTGTTACAGGGAATAGGGTATTTATTTTTATTTATTTATTGCATTTGGATATATGCCCAAAACCTTGGGTATCACGGCGTAGGTTACATTTGACTGAGACATTTCAACTTGAATCAGTACATACATCTTAGACTTCTTGATCGGTTACATGAGTGTATAAAGGCAGGTAGGTTACACAATTACAAGTAGGTTACACAGTTAGAGCTGAAGAAGACATAGAGAGAACGTCTAGCACTGTTAAAATTTGTTAAACAGCCAGGGTACCGCGTCTCAACCTTAGGTGTCCCACTTCCACTCCCCGAAGACCTCCCATCCAGGGGATCCTCCCCCACTGGTCCACCTGCAGGAACTGGATCCAATAGCGTTGGCCGTGTCCTGGCCACCTGGATGACAGATCCCCTGGGACTAGTAAGGAACAAGTTACTTACCTGTAACTGTTGTTCTCCAGCATGGGACTGGCATGGATTTACATGCTCATGAATATTCCCCGTCGTCAGGCTGGGGATCCTCGGTAAAGAAAAAATCAGTATCAGTATCAGTTTCGTTTCTGATCTGTCTTTCGTAGTAGTAACCAATCACTGATCTCTGCGTCATACTGACCACAGCCAATGACTGCCCTTTCCCTAAGCCCCGCCTCTGGCAGCCATCTTCAGATTTGGTAGCACGTGAAGTGGCAGTATGACCAAGTGAAGAGCCGCAGAGGGGTAGGCGGGAGGGTTCACATGTGAATCCATGCCAGACCCATGCTGGAGAACAACAGTTACAGGTAAGTAACTTGTTCCTTCTCCAGCTTGGGGTCTGGCATGGATTCACATGCTCATGAATAAAGAATACATAGCAGTACACACATGCACAACCACGGGAGGTGGCAAAGGCTCAACATTAAGCATTACATCAAACTCAACATTAAGCAATTCTTACCTCCTCACCAGGCTCACCTTAGGCGAACAGGTTGCGCAGCACTGCTTGGCCGACCCTGGACTCCTCCCTGGAATCCCGATCGACGCAGTAGAATTTCGTGAAGGTGTGCGTCGACCTCCTTGTAGCAGCCCTGCAGATGTCCAGCAAGGGCACACCAGATAGGAACGCCGTGGTAGCTGCGATCGCTGTGGTGGGCTCTCGGACAGCCAGGCAGCAGTCGGTTTGCCAACCAATGACAGTACATGATACAGCCGGAGAGCCATCTGGAAATGGAGGCCTTCGAGAGAGCCTTCCCCTGATTGACAGGTCCAAAGTTCACAAAAAGTTGTGACGTCTTCCGAAAACACTTCGTGCGGTCCACGTAGAACTTCAGCGCTCTAGCCACATCCAGCGAGTGCAAAGTCCTTTCGGCCGGCGACAAAGGCGACGGGAAGAAAACAGGCAACATCAAGGGTTCGTTGAGGTGGAAGTCTGACGGCACCTTGGGCATGAAGGAGGGGTGCGTCCTGAGCACTACCCTCGTGTCGTGAAAAGTCAAGTACGGGGGCTTGCAGGAAAGGGCCTGGATCTCTCCCACTCTTCGTGCGGAGGTGATGGCCACAAGAAACGCTGTTTTCCACGACAAGAACTTCAACGGAGCCGAGTGCAGAGGCTCGAACGGAGGTCCCATGAGCTTGGTCAGCACCACGTTGAG
This sequence comes from Ambystoma mexicanum, assembly GCF_040938575.1. Classification (NCBI taxonomy): domain Eukaryota; kingdom Metazoa; phylum Chordata; class Amphibia; order Caudata; family Ambystomatidae; genus Ambystoma; species Ambystoma mexicanum. The sequence goes on from NC_090939.1 coordinate 50,956,335, forward strand.
CTCCCACGCCGGGGCCAGAGCCTTCACCGGCGGGAACAATCTGAACAGTCCCTTCATGAATTCTTTCACCAGACGATGAGACCACAAAGACGTCCGCCCCGTGGTTCTGGTGTATCGGGAGATCGCAGCAAGATGAATCTTGATGGATGCTTGCGCCAGTCCAGCCTTGGCCAGCGTCAGAAGGTACGGCAGTACCTGGGGAGCCGTAATCCGTAGAGGGTTAATCTTCTGTGCGTGGCACCAGACGGAGAACCTCTTCCATTTGTGTCCATAGCATTTAAGAGTTGAGGACGCCCTGGCCTTTGCAAGAACCTCTCTGCAGTCGGCCGGTATGTCGTAGCCTCCAAACTCTAACGCTGCAGGAGCCAGGCCTGCAAGTTCAGCGACTTCGGGTCGTGATGGAGGATGGCGCCTCCTTCCCTGGAGAGAAGATCCGCGTCCACTGGCAGCTTGATTGACGGGGACGCTGACAAGTCCAGAAGGTCCGGGATCCATATCTGCCTCGGCCACGCAGGTGCGACGAGGATCATCCTGCATGGTGACCTCTTGAGCTGGTTGATGAGCCGGATCAGCAACTGCAATGGAGGGAACGCGTATAGAAACAGGCCCTCCCAGGGGAACGAGAAAGCATCGCCCATGCTCCTCGGCCGGGGAAACCTGCTGGCGAACCTCCGGCACTTGGAGTTCGTCGCCGTCGCGAACAGATCGATCTGGGGTGTGCCCCACCGTTGGAAGAGGCGGTGCACTAGAGCCTGTCGTAGTTCCCACTCGTGGCACGAGCGCAGCTCTCTGCTGAGCGAGTCGGCGATGGTGTTTTTTTATCCCTGCCAGATGAAACGGCACCAGAAACATCCCTTGGGCGACGGCCCAATGCCACAGATCCTGCGCCTCCTTGGACAGGGCTGGGGATCTGGTACCGCCCTGCTTCCTGATGTAGAACATGGTGGTGGTGTTGTCGGTGAAGATCCTCACCACCTTGCCCTTGAGGGACGGAAGAAAGGACCTGAGGGCCCAAAACACTGCACGGAGCTCCAGGATGTTGATATGGAGGGACTTCTCCGTCGGAAGCCAAAGGCCTCTCGCGTGCAGTTTTTCGGTGTGCGCTTCCCACCCTTCCAGGGAGGCATCCGTGGTCACTGTCTCCTGGTGGCCGGGGGTCTGGAAGTCCATGCCCGCCGTCAGATGCGCGCGGTTGCCCCACCACCGGATCGCTCGTCGGAAACTCGTCGAGTGTGATCCTCTCCTCGAAGCTGCCCATCGTCTGGATCCAGCGCGCGTCCAGGAACTCCTGCAACGGGCGCATCCGGAGCCTGCACAGGCGGATGAGATAAATGCAAGAAGACATAATTCCGAGGAGGGACTTGATGGACCTCACCCTGGCCGCGTCCGCAACCAGCATCCGCTGCACCTTGCCCAAGATGGCCCTCGTCCTTTCCTCTGACGGAGAGGCCAGAAGCGACACTGTGTCGAGCTTCACTCCCAGAAACAGTGCGTCTTGAGCGGGCACCAGGTGGGACTTGGCGTAGTTTATGGAGAATCCCAGGTCCGTGAGTAGTTGGACGGTCCTTGCCGTGTGCTCCACGGCGAGCTCCTTCGTCTTTGCTCGGATGAGCCAGTCGTCCAAGTAGGGGTAGACGTAAATCCCCTCTCGGCGCAGCTGCGCCGCCACCGGTGCGAGGCACTTGGTGAACACCCTGGGTGCCGACCTCAATCCGAAGGGAAGGGCTCTGAACTGGTAGTGACGCCCTTGGACCACGAACCTGAGAAACTTTCGGTGTCCCTTTAGGATGGGATATGGAAGTAGGCATCCTCCAAATCCAACAATGACAGGAAATCGCCCTCCTCCAGTTGACCCAGGACGTGTTGGAGGGTGACCATCCGGAACTTCTGTGCCTTGATGAATTTGTTCAGTCGTCGTAGGTCCAGGATGGGACGCCATCCTCCCGTCTTCTTCTTCACGAGGAAGTATCTTGAGTAAACTCCGGAGCCCCAAAGCCTCTTTAGGACGAGCTCGATGGCGCCCTTCTTGAGCATCGCCTTTACCTCCAAGAGAAGTTGAGGGACGTGATGTTCTTTCCTGGCCACAGGGGGGACACGCGGGCACCTCTTTAGAAACTCGAGCGCGTGACCCTGAGCTAGGGCGTCCAGCACCCAACGGTCGGTGTAGATGGACTCGCCAGCCGGCCTCCCACCTGAGTGCTTCGGTGGGGGCCCGACCCCACGGCCGGTTCAGTCCTGCTTCGACGAGGCTTTGCCGCCTTGTCCTCCTTGGCGACGACGGCGGGGTCCGCCTGACTTGCCTCATCCCCTGTAAGCTTCATGTGACGACGAAAGGGCCGCTTGACGGTAGGTGAAAAATCCGCCGCTGGAACCTTTGGAGGCACCCTGTTTGCCTCTGCCGCTCCGAAAGGGCGGCCGCCGTTGCTGGAGAACCCCAAGAGCCCGGGCCGTCTCCGTGTCCGCCTTGATGGCTTGAAGGGAATCGTCCACTGTTTTCCCAAACAGGTTGTTTCCGTCGAACGGCATGTCCAAGACTCTGGTCTGCATGTCCTGACGGAAGTCAGTAGCCTTGAGCCATCCACCCCGCCTAAGGCACACACCGTTGCCCAACTGGCAAAATCCAGTGTCAGCGATGTCCGTCGCAATCGTAATGGCGTGGTCCGACGCCACCTCTCCTTCCTGCAAGATCTCTAGGGCTTCCGCCCTCTTGTCGTCTGGTAGGAAGTCCAGCAGGGGGGCCAGTTTGTACCACAACTCCCTGTCGTAGCGTGCTGCGATAGCCAAGGCGTTGGCCGCCTTAATCGTCGTCGCTGCCGACGAGATGACTCTGCGTCCCATCGTGTCTAATTTCTTTCCCTCGCCGTCCGGCGGGGAGGTTGACGTAGAGGCCGCGCCCCCCCCCCGCTTTCTTCCTGGCCGCCGCGGAGACGACCGAGTCTGGGGCCGGCTGTGCCCGAAGGCACAAGGGGGCCGCATCCGGGACCTGGTACTTCTTCTCGTACCGATCCCTTCTAGCCGGCGTCGTGGATGGGTTCTTGAGGAGGGCGAGGCCCTCATCCCAAATATAGTCTAGTAGAGGTACAGTGAGGACCGTCTTCCTCTTGGTCTTGCGCCGCTGATAAAGGAAACCTTCCTTCTTCTCTTCCGGGCAGAGCTGGAAAAGCTTGGATGCCCTGGCGATCATGGAGTGAAACGATCCAATCTCGTCGGGCGGGGAAGCCTGGGTGGGAGGTGACGACGGGAGATCCTCGTCGTCTGTACCCGTCGCGGCCGTGTCAGTCCCCGTATCATCCCCACGTGTCGTGGACGGGGAGGAGGGCTGAGCAGGGTGCGATGGCTGAAAAGGAAGTGGAGGATGAATCCTTCTTCTCTTAGGGGGAGGGCTCCCAGAAGGGCCTGGCTCCGGGTCCCCCGTCGGGAGCGGTTCCTCCGTTGGTGGTAACGGCAGTCTCGTCCTTATCTCCGAGCATAAGGACTGTATAGCCAACAAAATGGCCGCCGAGTTGTCTTGCAGCACTGGTTGAGGGAGTTCCGACGGGCGATCAGGAGCCCCGTCGGCACCCTCGACGCCGTCGTCTTCCACGTTGGGGTCCCTCCCGACAGGATGGCCTTCTTCCACGCCAGAGCCGTGGCCTAAGACTTCGATCAGCTCCTCCTCAGAGGTTGAGGCCGAGTCCACGACGACCTCCTGCCCCCCCTTTTTCTTCTCCGTTGGAGGTTTCACGGGGGTCCTGTCGATGGGCATGAAAGAGGACTCCCTCCGCGGTGGCAGGGAGATTCTGGGCCCCGGGGTCGCCACCACTGGTGTAGCCTCCACAGGCTGAGCCAGGGCCGCCACGACTGTCTCGATAGAGGCCTTGGCCGGATGGATCAAGGCTTTCACCACCTTAGGTGCGCTCACCACCTTCTCCTTGGGGGGAGGGTCACCACCTCGCTCCCCCTCCGATGGGGCCTTAGGGCACGACCGGGGTCTCTCCAGGAGTTTCGCCGGGTGCTGGGCCTTCCTCTTACCCGAGCCAGAGCGTTGGCTCGTGGTTGATGGCGCCGGGGAGGATGCGCCCTGCCTGGCGACCGTAGAGCCCGACCGTTTGGCGCTCCCAGTGCCAGCGGACTCGCGGTGCTTGGTCTTCTGTTGGACCCCCGTCGCCGGGGCGCCCTCAAAGGTCTTAGAAGACTGCTCGGACTTCTTCTTCTTCTCGCCTGACGGGCTCTTTCCTTCCAGCCAGTTGGCGAGACGTTGATGGCGGTCCTTCATGGTCCACTCCGACATATTGCCGCAAAACGCACAGTCCTTCTCCACGTTCGTCTTGTCCTCATGTAGGCAGTAAAGGCAAAGGGAGTGTTCGTCCTCCTTAAAGACATTCTGAAGCTGGCATCCAGGGCAGACCCTGAACAGCTTTCCGGGCGTCGAGCTTCCCTTCTCCTGGGCCATGTCCGAGATGGGCCTGAGAAACTTCTGGAGTCCTCCAAAAGCGTGGCTCAACGAAATCTTCACCCTTGAGAGGTGTAGACGAATCCCACACGGGTCCCCGTTGATCGGATGAAGAAATGGTGGAGCTTGAGGCTCTTTTGACCGAAAAAAGAGAAATTTTTCTGAGAAAAAACACGAAAAAAAGCACTAACGCTCGAGAACAATAGCACGAGGATCCCAACACTTGAACGTGCGGTAAAAATCTGAAGATGGCTGCCAGAGGCGGGGCTTAGGGAGAGGGCAGTCATTGGCTGTGGTCAGTATGACGCAGAGATCAGTGATTGGTTACTACTACAAAAGACAGATCAGAAACAAAACTGATACTGATTTTTTCTTTACCGAGGATTCCCAGCTTGACGACGGGGAATATTCATGAGCATGTGAATCCATGCCAGACCCCATGCTGGAGAAGTGAGACACCTTCAGGTTTTGTACACTCCCTGGAGGGAAAACCTATAACGTAGGCCAGCCAGAAATCCAGGATGGTCGGGGGTAATCCCCTTGCCTTTGGCGCCTGTCTCCCTTGTTGGTCGACCATCCCGAAGTCCAGCGGTGGCCCAGTTAGCCCCGGCAGGGTGCTCATCCCTTCCCGGAGGGAAAACCTGTAGCACAGGCCAGCCAGAAATGTAGGATGGTCGAGGGTGATGTCCCCGGCCTTTGGCGCGTGTCTCCCATGTTGGGCGACCATCCCCAAGTCCAACAGCAGCCTCAGTGAACCCCGGCAGGGTGCCCATCGCTTCCTGGAGGGAAAAGCTGTAATGCAAGCCAGCCCGAGGTCCAGGGCGGTCCGGGGTGATATCCACGGCCTTGGGTACCTCTTTCCCATGTGTCGACCGTCCTTAAGTCCAGCGGTGGTCCCAGGGAGCCCCGGCAGTGTGCCAATCCCTCCCTGGAGAGAAAAGCTGTAATACAGCACGACTAGAGCTCCAGGACGGCTGGTGGTGATGTCTGTGGCCTTGGGCACCTGTCTCCCTTGTTGGCTGACCGTTAGCAATTTTGGCAGTGGTCACAGGGGGCCCCAGAAGGGGCCCTATCCCTTCCCGGAGGGAAAATCTGTAATGCAGTCGTGCCAGAGCTCCGGGGCGGCTGGGGGTGCTGCCTCTGGGCTTGGCACCTGTCTCCCTTGTTGGTCGACCGAGACGATTGACCCACATGGGAGGTAGGCTCCAATGGCCGGGAACATCACCCCTGACTGTCTTGGAGATCTGGCTGCGCTGCGTTAGAGCTCTTCCCTCGGGGAAAGGATGTGGACCCTACCAGGGCTCCCTGTGGCCACTGCTAGGTTTGGGGAAGGTCGACCCACATGGGAGACAGGCGCCCAAGGCTTCTGGCAGCACCTCCTGGAGCGCTGGCCGTACCGCGTTACTGCTATTCCCTCTGGGGAAAGACGGGGACCCCGCTGCGGCTCCCTGCAACCGCTGCTGGGCTTGTGGACGGTCGACCCATATGGGTCCAGGCTAACAGGCCACGCTACTGATCGACCTACCCCGTCTCGGTACTTGAAGTCCAAAAAATGATCGGGAGCCTCAAATAGTCTATATGTCAAGGGGATATATGCCCAGCTACAGTCATCAAAAAGGTATCGGAGGAGCTTTCCCCATGTATCACTACCTTAATAAATGCATCATTTGAATCTAGCATGGTCCAGACTAACCTTAAGGATGCCTGGGTCCTCCCACTTCTAAAAAACAAAACACTTGATCCCAACGCTCCGACCAATTATCGGCTTATTGCTACGGTACCCTTCCTACTTAAAAAATTCTGGACAGGGCAGCTTACCTGCAAATTCAAAATTATCTAGAATTGAATGACCTCCTGGGCCTTTCCCAGTCAGGCTTCTGACCAGGTCACGGTACAGAATCTGCTCTCATACACTTAAAAAGATAAATGGTCGAGATAAAGGACAAAGGCAACATTGCACTCCTCCTACTAGACATATCTGCGGCCTTTGACCTGGTCAACCATGAAGTCCTTTGCAAACACTTCACATCAGCGGCACACTTTTCTACTAAGGCATCATCATGGATTCAATCCTTTCTCTTCAATAGAATCATGAGGGTATTCGCCCCGACAGCCATCGCTGAGCCTGCCCCAGTCCTATGCAGAGTACAACAGGGATCCTGTGTCTCCCCTACCATGTATAATATTTTTACCAAAACTTTATTCGACAATCTTGACAATTTGGTTGTCACCTACACTAACTATGCAGATGAAACCCAAAACCTCATTCCCATCACAGGCTCCTATGACAGACTCCAAACCTGTGAATGAAATTCATGACATCATTCAGGCATGGATGGCCAGTCATGACCTCTGTCTAAATGACAATAAAACGGAGATACTGCTGATCAGATCCCAAAATCAATTAAACCAACTACCAGAACAGTTTAAATCCTTTGTCATTGATAACATCACCATAAAGGTCTCAAAAAAAGTCAAAACTTTAGGGATTTCTTTTGACTCGACTCTCTCTTGCCAAACAAATCAATGCAACAGCATCTGCGGTGGCCTACTCTCCTCCCCACTGAAAGCTGCATTACCGTTGCCAGAGCCATCATATTATCTAGATTGGACTACTGCAATGCCCTATATATTGGGACTAACAGCCGTAATCTTAAAACACTACAAATGCTACAGAACAGTGCCCTTATAGCAGCATTAAGCATCCCTAGAGCTAATCAAATCACTTCTGCCAGACACAGTGCCCACTGGCTACCAGTGAAGGATAGAATTGCCTTTAAGACTCTTTCACTAACCTACAAGTGCCTGTCAAACAAAGCCCCCAAATACCTAAACAATAGGTTCACAAACAAGCAAACCAACAAACCCACTAAAGCCTCCCAGGTTAACCTACTAACTATACCCAGATACAAACTAGAAAAAGCAGGGGGCGGGGGGTAAGAGTTTCCCAGTACTAGCCGCTAAGCTCTGGAATGCCTTGCCAGCAAACTGTCAGATTCCGTATTAACAATCTGAATTTCAAACTCGTCAGTCCCACTTCCCTCCTCTGACTCCTCACCTGATGAGCTTGAGTCTGTAGAGTATTGCTGAGCCTCGTGATAATGGTAGCCGGCGGAGGCGGTATCCCAAATGCGGTGGGAAGCCACAGCGGTCGCTAGTGAACAGCGGCCTCTGCGGCCCCGTCACCGCAGGCGGGTGAAAGTAGGGGAAAAAGCCAAAGGCGTACAAAAAATCCCTCTTGATGGTCCAAGTAGTAGGCAGCGGAGGTGAAGTCGTAATCCAGGAAGCGCCGGGAGCTTGTGGTCCAATGAAGGAGGATCGCAGAAAGCAGCGGAGTCCGGAAGGGACCCAGAGAGCCATAGCCAGGAAACAAGCGGAGAGGAAATAAGCGAGGAAGGGGAAAATGGAGGAATAGTGGAGGCAGGGAAAATGGGAAACGACAGGGGTCGTAATGAGCAGGGAGATCAGTAAGAAAACACAACACAGCTTACAGCAACCAAGAGCGAGAAAACGCACAGTTGCAACGCGCCGTTTGCTAGGAAGACGCGGAGTAAGTCTTCCGGCAATGGCTACGTCACAACGTAGAGAAACGTGCAAAGACTAGACCGTTACCAGAAAAAGAGAAAAAACCTGTGTATTCTCTAATGTCCACTCCATCGGAACCGCTGCCACAATCTCCATGCGGGGGATCGCATGACACAAACCTTAGATCCAAGCCATCCTTTTGGGTCTTCCCCAAAAAACTGAAAACATGGCTCTTTGCACAGGAGTGATAATATTGTTGCTTACTTGCCACTGGACCACAACTGAAATGTTCATGCCTCTTTCGCTTTAGCACCTTATCTTTATGCTTTTATAGTACCTTATATGTAGGGTATTTTGTGGAGATTTGGGGCCTGACGGTATTTTCTTACCGCCGAAAAATAACTTGGCAACAATCACTCCGTGTATTCAGATTGGGCCAAGTACAACAATAATACAGTGGACATGCATTATTTCAGCACACAGACATGCGTATTTGGTATGCGTGGTTGGTATGCGTGGTTGGTGGTATTTTGGTGAGCATAATTCCCTTGTTTTATTTGTGGCCCCAATATCCAGAACCCCTTATTTTTGTTTAGATTTTTCGTGTAATCACTAGAGAGACCTCAGGCTTGCATTTCAAGAACACCACATTTTCATTTTTAGTGTGCCACCATGGGCAATTTCTCTCTGTCTTATCTACGGCAGCGAGCTATCATGTGGTATTTTCACTATCTTATATACGGTAGTGAACTATGTCCCGGGCCTCCCTTTTTGCCGACTCATAGACCTCCGACAAACTACAACACACACAGTTAGTTATAATTGCTCATACTGAATTACATTGTGCACACGGCTGCCGCCAAATTTGATGTTTAGCTACCTTGAAAATGACAATTGCACTGTCTAAACATCTCCCCACATCATCAGCACTGTATTGGTAAATATAAAACTCACCACCCGTCTGCTTTCAAATATTTTTGTGTATTATAAAAGTTGCATTTAAACACGATCTCACTCTTTACAGAAATAAATAAAATAGCACAGTAACAGCATTGTCTGTGATACACTGAAAAGAGAGTGGCGGAGACAAGAACTCAATTTGCAACATTAAACATGTGAGTAAAGCACAGGAATCTCCTTTCCTACACTGACTGAATATTCTCGTACACACTCAGCCCCCACACTTCTGTAATTACCTTATCTGTTCAGCATGAGTTTTCTCCAGCTGTTCTCTTTCTGAATTTGGCTCCCTTGAAGATTAACCCCAGTGAAAACAAGCGTCTTTCGTTCTCAAACCGGGGTTATTGCCTGGAATTCTCAGCTTTTGCAGCAGGAATGCTTCAGCCAGGAAACAGGTCCTTCTCCCAGCTCTGCCAAATCTCGATTGTCCTCCCCCTCTCCTCAAGCTCCCCCAGCAAAACTCTAATCACTGCCTCTAGCATGATACTTGCTATGACGCTGCTCCAATCAGAATCAATCATGCCATCTCCTCCCTCACTACACAATGGCTCATTTCTACAGTAACCATTTGTAACCAACTGATTTCCTGTTCCTTTGAGCCCTTTGCTTCCTGTAGTTATGTGGACAGAGCAGCAGAGAAAAAGAAAAAAATTGAATGTGCGTTTAAAAGTTCACTTTCAGAGTAGGCCTAATTCTGCAGTGGGGACACATTTTTATTAGTGGGTTATGTTAAATGCAGTTTTATTAGTCAGGTTAGTTATTAATAAGGTTAGTTATTAATTTTCAAATGTGTCTCTTGCACCATAGGCATTTCAGGTGAAAAATAGTGTGCATTTTTGAATGTGCACGTGTGCTTTTAACTGTAAAAAATAGATTTGCATCTTATATGTTAAAATCGTTTTTGACTGAATAGCCTGCCTTTACTTGTATGTCCATGTTAATCTGGCAACACATATAGCAATGCACCACACCCATGTGGTGGTGCTGCATCAAAAAAAATTGCTACCTGTGCAGTAGTGCTGTACTCTGTGCTGTTACACGCCAAATATCCTTACAGACCACAACTGAAATGTTCATGCCTCTTTCGCTTTAGCACCTTATCTTTATGCTTTTATAGTACCTTATATAGAGACGATGTAAGCGTCAAATTGTAAACAGCACTGTTAACTTTTTTTATGCATATGTATTACAATATGTCTCCCAGCTCAAATTATGTATTTATCTTGCTACATGGAATGAAACTCCTTGTACCTTACTGTAACCTGTAAACTTGCGCCCAGATACCTTCGGATTAGGTGAGCTATATAAATAACCAAATAAATAAATATGAGACAGGTACCCATGGCCGGGGACATCACGCCCCACCCTCCTGGAACTCTGGCTGCACTGTGTTGGAGCTTTTCCCTGCGGGTAGCAATGGGGACCCTGCCGGGGCTCCCTGGGACCGGCTTCGAACTTGGTGACAGTCAAATAAAAAGGGAGACAGGGGCCCAAGCTCAAATGCTGCACCCCTGGCCGCCCCGGAGCTCTGGCTGGCCTGCGTTACAGCTTTTCCCTCCAGTTAAGGATGGGGGACCCTGACAGGGCTCCCTGGGACTGCCGCTGGATTTGGGGGCCGTCAACACTTTTTCTTTTCTGCCCTGGTCAGTGCACCCACACATGCGAGGTACCGTTTTCTTTGGGAGACCTGTGGGAACGTGGGAAGGTTGGATATGTGTTGTTGCAGGCGTGTTTTACTGGTTTCTTGGTGGCAAATGTCTGAACATTGTGTTTTCTTCCCTGCATTTTGGACTTTGCTGGGCCCGGTGGGTAAAAAATTCTAGAATGATTCGCAAATGTCAGACCTTCCTGGATTACCACAGGTGTTTTCTTTTCAGAAAGGCATGGGGTTCCCTGTTTTCCTTGGTCGCTGTGACACCCCAGGCACAAACCTGTAGGTTGTCCAGACAGCCAAATCCAGTATACCCCAGGGTGTTTGATGTACCAGTGGTTTACCCTTTTCCCTTTGTGCACAGGTCAGTGCAACCACGCATGTGAGAAAACGTTTTCATCGGGACATCTGTGGGAGCATAAGAAGGTAGGACATGTAGTGTTGCCGGCGTGTTTAGGTGGTTTCCTTATGGGAAATGTCTGAAAATGTTGTTTTCCCTACATTTTGGACTTTGTCGGGCCTTGTGGGTAAAAAAAACTAGAGCGATTCCCAAAGGTCAGACCTCTTTGGATTCCCACGGGTGTCTTCTTTTCAGAAATGCATGGGGTTCCCTGTTTTCCTTAGTGGCTGTGACACCCCAGGGTCAAGTCTGTGGGTTGTCCACAAGACCAAAAACCTAAAAATGTCCTTTTCCCAGACCCTTTGGTATATCAGTGGTTTAGCCTTTTCCCTTTGCGCCCAGGTAGGTGCACCCATACATGTGAGATACCGTTTTTGTCTGGACATCTGTGAGAACGTGGGAAGGTAAGACATGTGCTGTTGCTAGCCTGTGCCATAGAGTATGTAGGTCATAAACTAAATAAGAAGGTGTGGAACCAAGGAAGGAATTAGTAAGAGGGTTTGAGGAGGCACTGGCTCCAATAAACACCAACAGGTCATGTCCTTTCTACGACTAGTAGAATATTATTCCAAATGTGTGGCACACGTCGCAGACATAAAAAAAGCTATTTCTACTGCACCCGCTTGGACCAATTTTGATACAGAATGTCTAATGATGATGACTGGTGCCAGTGATGAGGGTCTAGGGGCGGTCCTAATGCAGCAGCAAAATGATGTGGAGACAGTCATTGCTTTTGGCCCTAGGGCTTCAAAAGGCGGCAGAAACCAAATATTCTGTAATAGAAAAGGAAGCGCTTACTGTCAATTGGCCCATCAATAAATGTAGGGCCTTTCTGTGGGGAAGGAAGTTTGTGCTTCACACTGACCACAATCCATTGGTAGAAATTCTTATGCGTAAAGGTCTGGGCGGTGTGTCCAGAAGGATCGAGAGATGGGTTACAGTATTGCAAGGTCATGAATTTGTTGTATCTCTGGGAAAGAGAATATAATTGCAGACTACTTCTACTAGAAGGAGTACACAATGATGTGGCAGAAACAATTAGAAAGCCGCAATGGATGTCGCTGCCGCTGATGATGAACTAAATCTTTTCAGAGGACATGTTGAGAATGGTTGGACTACTTGGTCTGAGGCATCTGGATTAGGAACATACCACAGGATTCGAGATGAGCTCAGCATAGAGGGCATGCTATTGTGCAAGGTGGGTCAGGTTGGTCCTCTTTCTGGTGTACAGGAAAGGATTTTGGAGCTAGGTCATGAAGGCCATTTAGGAATTACCAGAGCCAAAGGAATGCTGAGGGCAGATTACTGGTGGCCTGGACTAGATGCTGAAGTGATGGATATGGTGAAGGAGTGTCTTTTGTGGTGATTCAGATAAAATGATGAGGGTGACGGTTCAGCCACTCAAATCAATTGAATTGCCTACCCCATGCCATGGGATTTCGTTGCTTTGCATATTTTAGGACCCATATATGGTGATGGGGGGTAAGAGGAAATATGCCATTGTATTGAAGGACCCCTATTCTAGTGGGTTGATGTGGAAACGGTTCATGAGGCAGACACTGTGGAAGTTATACAATTCCTTGAGAGAGTTTTCCAAAGGGAAGGCTACCCTAACACACTGCTCATAGACAATGGGATGCAACTCACCTCAACGTTAATGAATGAGTTTTTGCAAAGTAAGGGAAATGCACATCACACGTCCTCTCTATATCACCCTGAAACAAATGGGGCGGTGGAGAGATTTAATCGCACCCTCATGCAAGGGGTAAGGATGGACGTAGCGACCAATATTAACTGGGAATATTTGATCAAGAAGAGGGTTTTTGCCGTGTTTGGAAAGGTCTCAATACGTGGAGTGCAGTGATCAGAGGCTTAGGGAGAGAGTTAGCAAGAAGAGTGAAAGGGCAAAATGTCTGTATGACGAACTGAGAAGGGTAAATAAAAGTAATCTTGCAGAAGGTGAGAGTGAGTGCATGAAGAGACCTGTCAGCAACAAGAAGGGTCAGAGGAAAAATTGGGGTCCTTACAAGTTAAAAAAAAAAAAAGTGTTGGATGATGGCAGAATGTGGAACAAGGGCAAGATTGCGAAGGAGAAGAGAAAGGGAACACCCATAAGTAGGTCATGTGTCTCTGAATTGACAAATGGGTCTTTCGACATGAGGCCCTGGTCACCAATGTAAATATGTTTACTGTTAAACGATGCATTAGGCTCTTTCTGCCTGCCATTGCCTAGGTGATGGAACCAAACACGTGAGGATATGGAAAGCTTCTAAGTCCAGGGTTGCACATTAAGGCAAGGCTGAGAACCTCAAGGACAATTGCTGACAAGAGAACGCCGGTGTGGCTGGGGGTTTGTTTGTACCTGCTTTACATTTCATTAATAGATATACATATGAAAAACTACAAGAGGAGTGACTTACCTTTTATAACTATTCCCAACCAAGGAGTGTTCTCTTTCAATGTATAAAATGTTTCTAAGTCAGAAAAATTAGCAACCTTTCCAAAAGCACATTTCTTTCTGGGCTTGTTAGCCACTGACGGGCAGCTAGCCTGGCTGCGCTGTCCTAAACGCCTTGCTCGTGTCCACTCTTTGCTTGAGGGTTGTCAATTAAACAAAACTCTAGGAGTTGGGAAATTGAATACACTTGACTTTGTGACCTCCATTGGTGTGATGTCTGGCCAACATAACCTTGTGCATCTAGAAACATACATAGACAAGCTTCAGATTAATACAACAGAAAACCGATGACTGCTTTTGTCGCCAACCCTATTATATACCTAATTTCAATGGGTGGGGTATCCAGCAAAACCAACATATACTAGAGGCACTGTCTTCATAATTCTCTATATTTGCAAATGGGTCGGTAGTGCCATCTGATGCAAAATCTAGCATCAGATGCCACATATGGCCATTATATGTTAAATACAGCCCCGCATTCCAGGGGCTGCCATAAAATGCTGCCTGTAGCCTCTTATGTCATCAGTGCCACATGTTATAGCCTTGCATGCCAGGTGTAGGCATAATGTGCAAGGTGCAGCCTGCCATATCTAGATGTTGATGTCGTATACCAATTGCTGCCTCCAATTCCATCTAATGCCAACAAATACCTCCAAATCGGCTATAGTCACCACTGTGGGTGTGTCGTCACATGTACAGGCACGGCCAGCGTATTCCAAGTGCAGCCTCACATGCCCCATGCATGCTATCAAATGCCTTATATACATGGCATAGTCACTGTATGCAAAGTGTAGTCTCACATGTGCAGGTGCTGCCATCATATGCTAAGCACCACCTCAAATGCCCCAGACAATCCCATTCCTGATCTTCATGCCTGTCACCATGTGCAAGATGCAGCCTCACATGCCCCAGACAATCCCATTCCTGATCTTCATGCCTGTCACCATATGCAAGATGCAGCCTCGCATGCCCCAGACAATCCCATTCCTGATCTTCATGCCTGTCACCATATGCAAGATGCAGCCTCGCATGCCCCAGACAATCCCATTCCTGATCTTCATGCCTGTCACCATGTGCAAGATGCAGCCTCGCATGCCCCAGACAGTCCCATTCCTGATCTTCATGCCTGTCACCATGTGCAAGATGCAGCCTCGCATGCCCCAGACAGTCCCATTCCTGATCTTAATGCCTGTCACCATATGCAAGATGCAGCCTCGCATGCCCCAGACAATCCCATTCCTGATCTTCATGCCTGTCACCATATGCAAGATGCAGCCTCGCATGCCCCAGACAATCCCATTCCTGATCTTCATGGCTGTCACCATATGCAAGATGCAGCCTCGCATGCCCCAGACAATCCCATTCCTGATCGTCATGCCTGTCACCATGTGCAAGATGCAGCCTCGCAGCCACAGACAATCCCATTCCTGATCTTCATGCCTGTCACCATATGCAAGATGCAGCCTCGCATGCCCCAGACAATCCCATTCCTGATCTTCATGCCTGTCACCATGTGCAAGATGCAGCCTCGCATGCCCCAGACAATCCCATTCCTGATCTTCATGCCTGTCACCATGTGCAAGATGCAGCCTCGCATGCCCCAGACAATCCCATTCCTGATCTTCATGCTTGTCACCATATGCAAGATGCAGCCTCACATGTCTATGTGCTGCCCCTCAGCAATGACCCCAACCCTACCACCCACTTGACCCCATGCACTCAAACCTACATTAGAGAAGCTACACATCTGCATTCCTGCTCAGAGTTGAAGATGCAGCACTGCTCCATCACCTGGCGGCGATACCCTTGCACTTTTCCTCTTCTCGTGTGCACCATGTTGGAGACGTCACATTCCTTGTCCTTGCACTAGCGCCTCAGCGATGGGACCAGGGTGGATAGCTGACGCGTGTTAATGGTCGTGCGTGGAGCCAGCTTTACTTCTGGCTCTCGGTGCTGAGCTGCCCCTTCAACCTCAGATACTAGCATCACCAAGAGAATATCAGCGGGTATTCCTGGCGACCCCCTAATGAGGGTAGCAAGGTCAGAGTCAGGGATGCCAAGAGAGCTGCCAGGGAATATCAGCCGTTATTCCTGGTTACCCCCAAATGGTGTTCGTGCAGGTAGCCCAAGCTTCCCATTTGTGTTCCTCTACACCCTCGTCCTTTCATTTTGAGGATTGTTCTTGAGGCTCATCAAGAGCCAGGTATTTACTGCTAGAAGTGATTCTCTCCTGCTATCTGTTACAATAGTCTCTCCGTCCCGCGCATGTTCGCCATCACTTGCCGGTGGGCTCGTAAACCCCACCTATTGTAACCTGTTCATTCATTGCTTGAAGTGAACCTGACCCGCTACCTCCTTCTTTTACAGTTGAAGAACTTCCTACTCTGACTACAGATGTGGACATGCGCTATTACAATGACCTGCTCAGCATGGTGCCCGAGGAGGGGGTCTCGGTCCCTTTGATACTGAACTGCATGCTACACCAGGTGAGTAGTTTAGCGGGTACTAAAACCCTCTGTGAAGATTGTTCTCTCCACATATCCCTGGACCTCAGTGCATATTGAGCAGGCCCTTCATGCCCATACAAATGGTTTATTATTAGGGTATTCATTGAGCGAGGACCTAGCTTTGGGGAGCAACAGAGCACTTTATAAGTCCTGGCTGGGAAGTACTCCATGAGGGAAGCATTCATACATGGTGGCAGGAAGCTAACAATGGGGGAGCGAAGGGTGGGCAGTTTGGCAGCAAGGGATCTGCAAGCAACCAAGGGAGTAAACGGGGGAGCTAATCGCCCATTCCTATATTGTGTTGGGACTGTGTGGGGACTGAGGTGATAGGGAAGAGCCATTCCGTGAAGAGAAGGGTCTTGAGCTCCTGCCTGAAATGTAGAAGCGAGGGGGCGCGTCTCATGTTGACAGAGTAGGTTCCAGAGTCTGGGAGCACAGACGCAGAAGGCTTTGCTTCTGGTTGTTTCCCACCTGCACCAGAAGAGTTCAAGTCTGCACATGTCCTTACTTCTGGTGGATCGTAGGCCTCTGGAGATGCTGAGCTTGTCAGCGAGGTAGTTTGGCGACTTCAAGGTGACAGCGTTGTAGCTTATGCAGCAGGATTTGAAGGTGATACGTGCTTGCAGTAGAAGCCAGTGCAGTTTGATGCTGGTCTGGGTGTTGTGGTTGAATTTGCGGAGTCCTCAGAGTCATACTGAAGCAAGTAGGACATATCTTAGGAGCGCCAGAATGGTCTCCAGAAGGCCTTCCAGAACGTCATTGCCACTATCTAGGTGGGAGAGGACCTAGGATTGTAGGGCAGATCTGAAGTTGTTTGCTTGAATGACGGGCTTGATTTCTGTCAGGAGCGAAAGTTGGTACCAAGCAGTTTGTGTCTTCCTTGCTGTGTTGGTTCTGCACACTGGAGGTCAAAGCTGCTACCTACAGAACATAAGAACTAATTCAAGTTCAGGAGTGGGCCAGGCAACGGAAAAAAATGGCTTCCTTTGCTCTCTAACCAAGAATCCTAACACATCTCCCTTTCACTGACTAAATGGGCAGATAGGCTTAGCAGCTCAGCGGCCATTGTCTGACACTGTGTAGGGCTCTTTGGAGAGCATCAGTGGGCAGCGTGTAGAGCCCGAGGCATGTCATCGGACAATGCTAGGAGCATGTGGTACATTGGCTGATGTTGCAAGGCGCATGGGGCACATGGCTAGCCAATGTGTGGGGCATGTGCAGATCATCAGTGGCCTTGCTTGTAGCCTGCAGAACAAGCCCAGATAATGTGGGAGGAGCTTTGCATGTCAGCTTCATAAAGCGTGCAGGGGGCATGCTGCCTTCTTGGCTTGGCCTATTGGACTAGCATATCTGTTATTCGAAATTATGTAAGCAAGGAACTTCATGGAAAACCTGGGTTTTCAAATGTTGAATGAGCGAGGCATGTACTCACATCCCGCACTCTCCCTCCTTCCCAACTTAAGGTCCCCCCGCGACAGCCCTGGTTTGAAATCGGGTCTGTGTGATATTTTCACATTTTGAAAACCGAACATAAAAAAAGACAGACATATTTGTGTGGTCTCCAAAATATCACACTCCAAACCCCTCACCCACTCCTGTGGAGGGCGATCCCCTCAACACCCCCACTCCCATCCAAGAATTATTTTGGGGTCTTTATAAAAATCTTTTTCTGTATCCCTTAAATACATTTCATTGAAAGCCTTTCATTTCCTTTCAGTGTCTGCAGCTTTCCCTAAAGGCTTTTTCTCCCCTTTTTATCTTAGTTTGCTTCAGTCCCATTTTTATTTTGTTCCTTTAGCAGCCAGGGTTCGCATGCCATGCATCACTGGCTTCAAGACATGCATCTGGTGCATGCTCCCCTTCTCCGCAGCAGACCAATCCCCCCCCCCGGGCCCCGCCCCACCCCACTTCACAGGGCTATCATCACATCAAGCATTCAGTCTGGGTGAGGAAGAGCAGAAGGCTCAAAACCTCCATCACTGCATGGACAGTCCCCACATACAAAGTAAAACAAAGAGGATGGCATGCCAGGGAGCTGCAGAGCAGTTGTCTCAGTGCCAATTCTGTAGGTCAGGTTAGCACTGGCCAATCCCATAAGTCCCCTGTATCCCAAACACAGCTGAAAACACGTATCCACTTGGCAAACACAGACCTCTGCAGAAATTAAAGGGGATTGGCCTGGACTGCTGCTGTTCAAGTCAGGAGTAAAGTGAGCGAAAAGGTGTTTGGAGAGTGAAGGCAGGCAAGAAGGAAAGACTGAAGGTGAGGTTGAGCAGAGGGCGCATGAGGAGAGTGAAGGGTGGAGAAAAAGGAGACGAGGTTGGGCAGAAGTGGGAGAAGAGCAGAGCAGAGAGAAAGAGGGGTGACGGTATAGAGAGGAACCACGTTGACCAAAAGGAAGGAGAGATGAAGTGAAGGAATGAGCTGCATGCAGAACAGTGGGCAAAGGAGAGGGTGGGCAGAGAAAGGGTGGCAGGAGATAATGAGCCAGAAAGGAACAAGAAGGAGAGAGGAAAGGAGGAAGAAAAAAGTGGAGGCAAGAGTAGAGGAGAAAGAGGAAAAGTCCCCAGAAGATCGACCTTAAGCGTAATCGGAAAGGGGTGGGGAAGGGTGTGGTTGCAGTGTAAGGTCTAGTTGAGAAACCAGCTGAGCCAAGTCTGCACCACTGATAAGTAGGAGAGAAGCAGCATGTTAATTCCAGGGCCCAATCTCAGCAGAAGTGTAGTACTCAGCCCCATTGCACCAGTGATGGTGGTGCCAGGGGTTCCAGCCGTCCCTAGGACCAATACGACCTCCTAACAACACCAGACTAGCCAAGAAAACTATGCAAGATGCCAAGAAAGAAGCCCCAAAGACTTTGAATGGCTGTTTGCTGATGGGGAGTCGGGTGTATTCAGGAGAGCAAGGGAAAGGCGGAGGCCCACGGCCCTATAGAAAGGTTCATCCATTTGTGTATGCTCCCAAACCCCGCACTGTGGGCTCAGTTGGATTCAATTCCCTGACTTTTCTGTTGTATCTAATACACAAATTGTATTTTGACCTTGCTTCGAGTTTTGTGTTGTTCCACCAACTGTCACAAACCCAAAAATAGGAAGAAGTGAGCCAGGCACTATTCTTCTGGATGCCCTCTGAGTCCCAGTGAAGGGGAATTGTGGCAAAGAAGCAGCTGGATGCTATATCTCTGTGACTCTCATATCGATAAAGAAGCCACTAGGTCTTAAACCCCTTGTGGGGTACATTACCAGCCCAGCAGAACTGCCCCTGCACCACCAAACTGCATTGTCAGCAACTACAAGAAGAATGGCTGCGCTGGCACTGCTGAGCACTTATTCCCTTGCACCAAAACTGCGTTTTGCAGTTACAAAAATAATGGCTGCGCTGTCTCTGCCGAGCACATACGGGGCGAGATGGAACCTGGAACACTCCGAGAATGACTGCAAGTGTTTTCTTCATGTACATCAAAGCAAAGAATTCAAAGGCAGCGCTGCTATTCTGTGTTTAAAATGACTGCACACTGATGCCATTTCCATTTTCTTTCATCATTACATACTTTGGTTCCAGTAAGACACATCTATGTTCATCCATATTCAGGTTGTACACCAGCAAAGTAGGGCAGTCCTCCCTGAAAGGCATTATGTGTCAAGTCAAATCTGGGAAATAGCAGAGAAATTCACTCCAGGCCGTATTGCAAGCATTTTCCTTTTGCAACAAAATAACACAGGCAAACTGTTCACAAGAAGCTCTCTCTCCTTGCTTATGTCAGTTTCAAAGAAACCTTGGGTTGAACAGATTCCTGTGTTTTAGAAATTGACTAGGGCTATGGAAATGTTCAGAATAAAGATGTGAGGAAAAAACGCATTTGGAAAGTGACATTAAAAAAAAATTAACCCACATGTAAAATGATTCTTTTGCCAAGCAGGAAACAAATGTTAAAATGATGCCTTGTGCTTGCACAGAATTGTGATGGAATATGGGAGTTTGCTCTAAAATATACATGATATTTACTCCCAAAAAGACTTGGTTTCTGTTTAAAGAAAGGGAAATAAATAAATAAAATTACTTTGAGACCAGCAGAACAGGTTTGGCAGGCACTGGCTTCAAAGGGCCCTGCCTCCCCTGGGAACAGAATTATCTTCCCCAAGTGGACCAGCCCCCTGGGCACATGAAAGGGGTCAAGGTGTGGGATGTGGCAACCAAGTCAGACTTCCTGGCATTTCTCCAGCCAGGAACAATGGATTAGGGGAACTGGCCTTGTCATGGGCAAGTGTGAATTCCTGGTGACACCTCTCTTCAGCTGCATCTGCCAGAATGAAGGTTACTATGGTAGCCATGCTGCCTAGAGCTGACACAGTGGGGGTAGGATGACTGGGGAAACCTTAAGGACCGCCCACCTGTGACAGATGCCATCGATTTGATTTTAAGGACTTCATACCAAAGTATTTATTTCAGTAATCTAAAGAAACAGTAATGTGAAATTATGACTGTTTAAATGTCATTTTTGCGCCATTAAAATAAGACATTGCATGTTCTTCTGACATGTGGTGGACGCAAACGCCAGGAAATTGTGATTTCTGGGGAGAGCGTACATGGTACGGTTTTGAAAATGAAGGATAATATGCCCAGTGTTAATATGTATATATGTAGACAATTGTAGAATTTTAGGTTAGATGCTTTCAATGGAAATGGCGAAAGATTGCCAGAATGATATAAACAATATCGTACAAACTTGGCGTTTGGACAGAAATGTCCTTTGTGAAATATGGAATCTGCCGATCTAATTTTCCTGATGATGACATTTGTAAATATAAGTGTTTTGCTCCATAACTGATTTTGGCAAAAGTAATTTTGGTACAACAAAGCACATTGTAAAAAACACACACACTAAAATTAAAATTTAGTCACTTCATGCAGTCCAATTTGCTGACAGGGAGGCGGCGACATCCACAGGCTGGTCTATCCGATTCTTGGAGGTAGGTCTAGCTTAGTTCTACCCACATCGTAAAAATCCTCTGTCACCCGGCCTTTATAAGGAGGAAGCTTAGGGGGAGTCAGGACATTCAAAAAAATCCAAGATTCTAAAATCCAACTCCACATCCAGAGATCCAGACATCCAACATTCACCCTGCAAGATTCCAGTGCCAGGCCAGGGATAGCTGATGTCAGATCCAGGAAGAACCTCTTACCCAGGCTGAACCTCTTATCCAGAATTAAACCCTACAAAAATCCCAATAATTCAGTGAAAAAGGGGGAAAGGCTGAACCCTTTTGGGATTATTCTAGTGCTTTGCCCAGCTGATGCGCCCCGCTGTCTACTGCAACCAGACTCCCGTTGCCCCACTGTGTCCCTAGAGGAGAGCCCAGCTGTTGCTCAAGTGACCAGATCTTTGTCCCGTGTCCCAGCTGGCTGTCCAAACCATTCCATTCAAGTGCTTGTTGTAAGTATTTCCCTTCCCCAGTATCAAAAAACTGCATCCCTTGCTTTGTTACATGGTGGTATGTCCAATCCCATAGAAATCCTAGAGATACCCTAGTAAATTCTTAAATTGTCAGAATCCTCTGTGTATCCTGTCCATGGGAAAATCTGTGTTAATCTCTGTGTTAGCGCAATTCTTTCCAAACCATTTCAGTTCTTGTGGAAGTCCTTAGTACTAATTTGAATAATTTAATTAGTCCCATAGCTGAACGTGGCGTGGATAGGTTGACCTTGCAAGTAACCTCCTCACGTACCGTGTCTTTCTTTAACAATCTAGCCATTAAAAATATAGTTGCAGTAGAATAAATCCTTTTTCTAACAAAACTGAGCGGCCTGTGAAAGTGTTTCCCTTTTTTTAAAACCCAATTTCCTTTCTTTCAAAGAATCACATACTGTAACCCATAAAAAGTCACCCTTTGACTTTCATATCATCCATGTTATGTGCCTTAGTACTTTAGCA
Organism: Ambystoma mexicanum; assembly: GCF_040938575.1. Taxonomy (NCBI): domain Eukaryota; kingdom Metazoa; phylum Chordata; class Amphibia; order Caudata; family Ambystomatidae; genus Ambystoma; species Ambystoma mexicanum. Next base: position 50,978,200 of record NC_090939.1, read on the forward strand.
TTAAAACCACATTCCTATTTTGTCTGTTTAGCTCATTTTCCAAGCCGTTTTGCTATTTTAAACCCGTGAAATGAAGCAATTGCAATTTTGCCACCTGTGATTCTTACTGCACTGCTTTTCCTTCCAAAGTCGATTTTCTACACTGTATGCCCGTTATTTAGTACATTGCCTTGTAGCTTGCGAGTTTTCTTGCTTCTTTGATACAGCCACACACATTATTGCCTTATTCATTCAACCGCACATGTAAAACAACTGTTTAGTAATTCCGAGTGACATTTTCCTCTTTTGTCAAAGGAGCTCAATCCGATTTTTGCCTCCCATTTAGGGGGTAGGTCGGATTTTTAGTCTGATTTTTGCATAGTATACCCGGCTCCTTGCTACTCCACTCCACCCACATACAATTTGGTTAACAGGGGTTTGAGGGGGTGTTGCAGGGGGAATGCCTAACTGTGGTGCCATTTAAAAGCACTACTCCAAAAGTAATTTAGCTTTCTTTCAATTTTGCATTGTATATCTTCTATTAGAAGGCTAAACTAAGTGTATTCTATAATTTTACTGTGTAATAATTACCCCTTGGTGATTTCTGCGCTATATTGAATGTGTTTGATTTTTATTCAAAATTAAAAATAAATAAATATTCTATCATTACACTCCGGACTGGTTCATGGTCCATTGCAACACGGGGTGTACATTAAGAAGAGGGGTTGTGGGGGGGGGGGGGGGTTGAGACTGGTTGGCTGCCTTCTCAAAGCTGAATCCAAATTCATACATTTAAAAGCATTTTGATTGTGCACTGCATCCCTGGCCAATATAAAGAGTCCTGGTCTGGAGTGTGGCGCCTCTTTAAAATCCTTAACACAATGGGGGCTCGTTGCCGGGATTGAAATAAGTGCTTCCACCTATGACAGCTTAACACAGCAGGCTAACCGTAGAGGTAGTGATACTTTTGTGGTTAGAAAGCACTGTTACACTGTAAAAGCGCCTTCCCAACACATAGACCCTAAGTATCAGGCCTATGTGTAAGAATAAAGTAAAATCTACCCTAAATTAGACAAAAAGCAACAGAATACAGGTTACCCTTATATAAATAATTTAATAGAGGAAGAACACTCTTCATAATGACCACAGTAGAAATAAACATGGCTAGGCAGCACCTTCTTCATACATTATTTGTCAGAGGGAAATGGGAACATCAAGATGAGGTGGCCTGGCTAGGAGAAATGATACAACAGGTCACCGCAATGAATGCGTGGCAAGACGGTGGCCTATTACATCAAGCCTTGAGCGAGTTGTATAGGACTCCGAAAATTAAAAAGGAGCAGATTAAAATGGTGAGAATCACAGCCTACCTATATCTCCACATGGGAGTTATGGAGGAAAAATATGAAGAAAATAGAACTCTTGCACAAAACCAGTCTGGGCTCTTAAACCAAATCCAAAGTGAATTAAAACAAGTAAAAGAGAAATTGAAAAAGAGCCAAGATTCTGAGGTAGAATTTGGAAAATACATCAAACAGCTAAAAGAGGACTTGGCTCTACAAACACAAAATAATTCAGAGCAAGAGGCCCAATTAGATGCATTCAAAGTGGACTGTCAGGAAAAGGTTGAAACTGAATCAACAACTAAAATATAACAGAACCTGCTCAGAACAAATAACCATGTTACATAATCAGATAAATAAATTGGAAAGAGGAAAGTAATAAATAAATTATTAAAGAATTCCATTTTCAATCAGAATTTGATGAAGAGCGCTAGAAGTTAGGCACCATAAGGCAACAAAGGGATGACCTGATGGAACAGGTTGGCACCCTGTATCAGGAAAAAGATGCCCTACACCAGGAAGTGTGCAAATTAAAATCCGATCTGAAGAGAATGGAGTCGGGCCTCCAGGTACTGACTAGCATAAAAGAAGAATGCAAAACATTAATGGGACATAGGAGACAAATGTTACTTGAGTTAGAGCAGGCCGCAGAGGCTCAAAATGTGCAGAGAAAGGAGGTTCACCTCCTGCAACAGAAATTGTCTTGGTGTTCCCAGGCCAAACAGGCAGCACAAAAAGACAATGAGGCCCTCTGTGAGGAGAACAATGGACTCCACAAGCAGGTGGCAGCTCAAGAGCAGGTAAAGAGACCAGTCAAGCACTGATAGCAGAGCAAAAGATTCAGACCTTTGCCTACTATCAAGAGGTAGGGGCTAAGGAGAAACTAGTGAGGTTAGAAAAAAGTGTGCTGGATTAAATCAAAACTTGAGGGACCCCGAACAAGTAGAGAGGGACAGGGCCACCCCTGATCAGTGTGATGCCCTCTGTACTAAGGGCTTGAAACCCATTGACCCCTTGTATACTCAAGACACTGCCCACTACACGTTTACAGTTTCACATGAGCCAGAAACTGTGAGGCAGTCAGAATTAAATAGGCCTAGCATTATTGAACAGGTAGGCCACCACCCATCAGAGATTGATGGACAGGCATCCCTTTACCTATTCAAAATTATTATAGCTGGTGTATCTGACCAGGAAGCCTCCTATTAGGAGAAACTCAGGGAGTTAGACCTGCAGAAGCATTATCTCCAAAGGGGCCATTTGGTTTGCTTTGCAGAACAAAAAGAGCGTGAATTGAGGCCCCAAAGGAGCATTTTAAAAACCTCCACCCAATCAGGGCAGTGAGGGGGATCCTCCACTAATCCTGGAAGCAGCGAGGAGTCAGACAACTACTCTCCTGTGCACCACAGAGGAGAAGAAACTAGGCCCCACCATTCTGAGAGCTACTTAGCAGCTCAAAGAATCAGGGCGCGCCTAGAAGATAACGAGGGGACCTCAACCAGTGACAGCTGTGAATCTGAGGGTGAATGGCAAAAGAAGGCCAATAAACAAAAGAGAGCTCTATTGAAAGACCACATTAGGCAGATTAAGGCTATTAGGAATTTCATGACCCTATATCATAAAAATGCAAAATAGTCTGTTTGGGAGCATCTGGAGCTATATGAACAGATGATGGACTCTTTTAACATCAAAAATAGGCAGAATTGCATAGACTATGCCAAATTGACGTTCTCTCTGGAGTACTTCAGCTTCTTTTCTGGATTGAAAGACCAAAACCATTCAAGGTGGTCCACCTATAAGGCGGCCATCTTGAAGCACTTTTCTGCCCACAGAAACCCCCAGGAGGCTCGCAAAGCAGCCTACAATCTGCAGTGCAGAGAGGATCAGGCCCCAAGAGAATTTGTGCAGGAACTAAAATGCGCCTTTGCGCAATCTACCAGGCGGGTGCGCACGAATAGTAGAGAATTTATAACCACCTATTTTCATGCGCTCCCAAAATGTATAATGACCCAGCTAGTAAGGGATTTTCATGACAACAGGACCTTGGCCTGGGTAATAGAGCAGGCTACCCAGATCTATGAGGGCCAAAAACCTGCAGAAAGTAAAAACCCCCAAACCAACCAACACTCCCGCTGCTGCTAAGGTGGCCGAGGTAAAGGTTGCCCCCATTTTGGACTTAGTAATGGGGGGCCTAAAAATACACCTTCTCAAAACCAGCCAAATCAAAGGCAAAGAAGGCCATCTGATCAATCAGCAGCAGGTAGTAGTCAGGTAGGTAACCCCACCAATATGACCTCTAAACGCAAATTAGGTCAGTTCTAGATATAAGTGCAATAGACCTATCTTGGGGTATGTGTGGACTCCCCCAGCCCAAGGGGGGGATCCAACCAGGTGAGTACTGCCCCAAGAAACTTCCCTCCCAACTTCCCTCCGGAGGGCGGTAATCCTCCAAATCCTGGGTTAAGTTTCTTCCCCCAGTACCTTCCAAACCCCAACCTGCTGGACAACCTTCCTTTCTCTCCCCGCTTTCAGGAGTCTAGACCACCCAATCCAGGAGATGGGAGGCCAAGGGTGGAGGGTTACCAAGGAAATCCCCAGTACCTAGGGTACTCCAGGAGAAGGGATAGTTACCCTTCCCGAGAACAACCTAGGTTTGAGCAAAGACCCCCGTACCAGCCGGAGCGGGTGTCCCAATTGGAGCATCAGGCCCATAACTTCACTCAGGATCTGAGTCGCATGTTAAGGGCTCAGCAGAAACCTCAGATGAAAATGTCTGCTCAGAACCCCTGAAACCAAGGGTCTGGCTCCCAGGAGCAATGCCTGGGAGAGAACCCCGACAACCCACCAGTTCCAGAGGAGGAGGCGAGGGAGCAAGGGATGTGCAAAGCCCTAGAGGTAGCTTCCTTCCTCACCCGTGAAATGCCCCTGGACATCTCAGAACCGGAACTAAAATCTCTTACCCCCGAAAATCTGAAACCCAGGGAACAGAGGGTGGGTAGGAGAAACCAAGAAAAAAAAAACATTTTGTGGAGGAAGTCAGTGTCCTCCAGTTTGAAGGGAAGAATCTTTGGAGGATTCTGGGAAGAAGATCTTCTCCTTCAGGGATGGGGAATTCCCCCCAAAGAAAAATGGGTCCCCAGAGACCAGAATTCAGACTGGGTAGGTGTGGGGACTGATTCAGAATCACCTAACCCTGAACCCCAGAATGGTCATCCAGAGGATAAAATATTCAATGGGGGATTCCCCCTCACAAACCAATCCTGGTGACTGCCTCCAAGAAGGAGGGGTCAGGGGGGGACAGCCCAGGATCAGAGGAAAAAGGGGATTCACAAACTTCACAAACCAATTCGGGTGACTGCCTCTGCCTCCAAGAAGGGGGCGAGGGCAGCCCAGAATCAGAAAAGGAGGGAACCCCCCTCACAAACCAATTCTGGTGACTGCCTCCAAGAAGGCGGTGGCAGCCCAGAATGAGAAAAAGAGGATTCCCAAACTGCTCAAACCAATGCTGGTGACTGTCTCCAAGAAGGTGGGGATTGGGGGGGGGGAGCACAGAATCCAGAGAGAAAGGGAAGCCCGAAACTCACCAAATATCAGAATGCCAAATTTAGCTTTCAGATGTCCAAAATCCCACAGTGTTCGGAGTCCAAAATAAAGAAGTTAACCACACAGCTGGCTCAGAATGCCCATTACCTTGGCCCATTGGAGGAGAAAGCAGGTAGATTCTGCGCCCCCGTCCAAGTGCAAGGGCAATGTACATTTTCGGCACTGGTGGACAACAGATCCCAAGCCACTCTTGTTTCTAAAAAGACCTCTGAGCAGCTAAATTCAGGAAGGGGGAAGGGACCCCTCAACCCCTCTTCCTGGACAACTCCAGAACTTCGACGGGAATGACATTTCCGTCGAGGGGACTGCGGATCTGGAAATTAAAATTGGGCGACAGAAGGTGAAGCACCGATTAATAGTCGTGACTCCAGCGGGAGCCCCCTGTCTATTAGGGAATGACCTCCTTCGGAGATTGTCTCCCCTGATAGACTATGTGAACAAGGTACTCTGAACTCAGACTAACCGGCCAAAAAAATGAAAACAAAGCGGCAACCATGTTAGTTTAAATGGCACATATCACATGGTTGAATGAAAATTGGATCAAATTGAGTCATCTTCAAAATAATCAAACACCTGACATTACGGTAATTGCTGTAGGACAATAAACTGGTGATGGGAGCTCCTCTCCATTCCTGAAAATCAACCTCCCAGTTTCAAGTGGCATTCCACCCTGGAAGGAAATACTTAGACATTTTATACCAATTCACAATTTGAAAATCCAAATTATATAGTTAAAAGTGATGAAAAACCAGCTCAAAGCGTAGCTGACATTCAGAAGAAGGGCGAACGGCTCTTCCTCCCCTTTCAGTTAAATGAGGCGAGGGAGTCGGTTCTCGCCAGAGTTGGCTTGAAAAGCGAATAAAGCTTCATTAGCGAAGCGTTATTCAGGAAACACCCAAAAGATCAGACCCTTCCTGCTGTTGAGTCAGTGTATCAATGGGTATGAGGTCTGGGAATTCCCTGTTCCAAACATCTTCTGCGTTGTATGCTAAGAATGTCTATCCTTGGAAAAATCCTAGAGCATAATTGTTGGGTCATGCGAGGTGTTCCCTCAACCTTTTACATGGGCAGTCATATCCTCAACCGAATCAAAAATTAATTTGGATCCCAGAACTGAGAGGTGGGTGAATCAAGAGAGTCAAGGTGGATGTTGAAGTCACCAATGAGGAGGAGTTTAGAGGCAGAGGTTGAAAGGGATGAGGCAAGCTCGGTCCATTCAGAGAGGAAGAGGCACCCCCAAACCCACTCAGCCCATTAGCTCTCCCGATGATTCCCCTCTACATCCCACCTTCTCTGTTCTACTTTAGACCTCCTTTCGTCACACTGGGATGAGAAATTGAGGCGGGGCCGTAACACCAGACACAAATATTTGGGGGCATGGGCAAAAGAGTGTGGAGTGGGAGTAGTTCAACAAAAATAGCATCTTTTTGTTATGTATATGGGAACCCTGAGGCACAGTGTGTGTCATTCAGTAGATTTTTGCATACGCATAATGGCATGCTTGAGTCCTTAGCGAAAAAGCATGGGAAGTCTAGCCTGGATGGCTTGAGCTGTGCATTCACATAGAACTTGGGGAAACAGTAGCAAAATGTAAGCAATATTTCCTGAAACACCAAAACAGGCACAGAAGCTAGAGATTCAGCAGTTAGATGTCTCCCGCTGTAAGAACTTGTTTAATAAAAGTGTGTTCCTGTGATCAGAATTGTAAGGGGTGTCCAATATTCTCTCCCAAGTGCAATCAAATTGCCATGCTTTCACTATCCTAAAAAAAAGATAATTGCATGTTGGTCACTCAGGGCAGTGATAAATAGAGACTCAGATGAGGTGCAGTGGAGGGGGTGCAGCAAATGGAGCTGGAGTGAGTTGTATCACTTGTAATTTGTGTGTGCATGGATGTGGTACAAAGCGGCTCAAGCACTGGGCCTGCAGCTTGTTAGTGGGGGAGGACTTGGGGGAATCAACATCCGGGACACCAGTGGTCCAGGCATGAATATCGTGCCATATTGTGTCATCAATCAGCCCCACACCTCCAGTACACCAGAAGGAATCCAAACATATTGGGAACACAAGTCAATTATAAACCTCCTTGTCCAATTTTGGTAACGCGGACGGAACAGTAGGCTTATCTCTGCAAGGTCATCTATCGTTGGTTAGTTGCAAAACAGCGAAAATACCCAGTGATAAAAGGGCCTGTCCAGTCAAGGTTGTATAAATATATCTACTTTATTATTATTACAACAGGCAGCTCTAGCACTCTACAAAATACAGCCTGCCCTGTAAAGGAACACAGAGGACAGACAGTTCCATGAAGGAAAGGGATGCACTCTGGATACTGACAGGAGGGTAGTCAGTAAAGCAATCGGTCTTAACTGTTCAAGGTTATTTGGTTTCAGAACCAAGGGAGCAAGAGGTTGTAAATGTCACTAGGGGCCTTTGAAGAAGGACTAGGGGGACAGAACCACAATGTACCTGGTGCTTGAGATGATATTGATGCTCGACAGCGTCAAGTCGGTTCCAGGACGCTTTGGAGCTCCTGCGACAGAGTTTAAGACGGGAGACAGCTGAGGGTATCGGGCAGCAGGCATTTCGGGATGCAAGGCTAGACGAATGGCTGCAGGCTGGCCTACACAGCGGCTCAGGGTCAAGAATCGTCTCTGTGCTGGTTGGCGGATCTGGGATGCTGGTCGAGGCGTCTCGGATGGCTTTAGTGACTGCAGTGTGACAACAGTCAGTGGTGTAGCCGGTCGCAGTTCGAGGGCTCGACTGCCTCGATAAATGTCCTTAAAATATGGACGTAGGTTGATGCTTGTTGTGGCACTCCTCCTAGCTTCTTCCCAGGGCTTGTGTCGTCCTTTAAGGTGGACGACCCATAGCTGAGGAGAGTGTTTGCAGGCAGCAGCCTTGTCCTTTGTTCGGAGACTCCCTGGAACTTCCCACTTAGGAAGCTTGCTGGCAGAACCTAGCAGGGCACATTGTATGCTGGCTGAGTACCCGTTCTGGGGCTGCTGGACAGGTCCTCCGAGTCCAGCATCTCCCTCTGTTCCCTGGGAGATGTTTAGGGGAGGGATCCTGCTTCCCTCTTGGAAATCCTGGCCTTCCTTCACTGGCAGAAGCGGTAAGGTAGACTGTACCTTCAGCCAGGGTCCAATGCTGATGATCTGCTAAGTAAGGGGCTCAGCCCTCTTTTAAAGCCAAATGGGCCCCAGTGATTGGTGCAGGCTAAGCCTACCTTAAAGAACTAATCCGGGGTCCACACAAACAGTCTTGTGTTATGCGTGTGGTCAGGACTAGAGTGCTTTGCAATTGGAAAGGTTGGGGTGACATCATGTACTCCTAAGTCCCACCCATCTTCCTGTCTGTCGTAGATCAAAGTGTCTCTCTGGTTAACTGAGCCCTCTGTGACTCTTGATCAAAGCGCAGGTCTCCCCTGAAGTTTGTGACGAGAGCAGACTTCCTGTCTCCCTTAAATCACATACTTCGTCCCTCTAAAAAGGAGTTTGCTTACTGTCACCAGTTGTCCCAGACATGGCATTCACTGCCCTTCGTACAGAGGGGTGGGAACTTGCTTCAAGGTGACACATTGCATATCAAAGAGGTGTTAGTTTTCGATCCCATTGATAAGTTCTGTGACCAGGCCTATTCGCAGGCCTGCTTCAATTGACTCATCAGTATGCGCCGCCACCACACAGAACTTATACAATAGAACAGGACAGATCCATGGAGCCTTTGATATTTTAATTAGGCTGCCCATGGCCGGAGGAAGGTTTTGCCTTCCCTCTTCTTGTGATTCTTTGATGTACCCGTTGTCACGACTTGATTGAGGGCTCACCTGTTTCGGCTTCGAAAGTTTCTTTCTTGATGGTTCTGGCTGCCCGCGTTTCTTGCAGGTGCGGGTTTCGTGGAGGTAAGGATGGGCTTCTTCGGACGCCACACTGTCAATGTCTGGAAGGTTCCGGAATTCCTGGTTGGAGGTAAGCGGTTCGAGGGCAACCGTAAGAGCAGTCCCGTATGGAGGACCGCAGAAGTAGTGAGTCGCAGCCGCAGTCGATGTCCGATATGTTCCGGGAGTCCTGGGTGGAGGTAAGCGGCCCGCGTGCAACCGCAAGAGTAGTTCTGGAAGGAGAGCCGCGGAAGTAGTGAGTCGCAGCCGCAATCGATGTCCGATATGCTCTGGGAGTCCTGGGTGGAGGTAAGTGGTCCGAGGGCAACCACAAGAGTAGTACTGGAAGGAGGGCCGTGAAGACACAGACTCCGCCATGGAGAGCAAAGAAGGCACAATCCTAGGAGCGAGCGCAAGGAACAACACTCGAGTAAGGAATTGTGAGTGCATTGACATGCACCGATCCGCAGGGGCGGGGCGCTTATCTAGGCTGACTAGAAACTATACCGTTTATCAAGGAGCGGTGCCCACCATGTTGGGAGGGTGTGGGGCACGTTCTGGTACACTGTTGAATGGACAAAGAGGTCCAAAGGGGGCGGTAGCGAGGATTCATGACACCCGTGGCTGTCACATTCCAGCTGAACATAACAGCGGAGGCTGGGTCCTCCCAGAGTACACGTGACTATGCGTTTCATGTGATGAGCAGGGGGAAGTGTGTGCAAAATGGCCTCACACATTTTCGGAGGTTTATCTCCCATCATTCATTTTCATTTTTAAAAAAATCAAGAAGCTGAAAGGAAGCGCCCCCAATTTCAGCACGATCCTCCCCGCAATGAGAGACAATAAGGGACTCTCCCGTAGTGGGAATAAGGCCAAGACAGAGTGCGGGTGAGCGTAAGTGGGAGTTTATCCAAAAATAAGGCATGCAAAGAACTCTGCAACCTACGAGAGCGCTCTGTCTGACAATAGCAAAGACAGGCGTATTTCTAATACAAAAAACGTCATCAACACCTAAACACTATAGGGGGCACAAGTTAATTGGGATTGGGTGGCGTCGACTAACTATAGGTGTTGCTGCAGCGTGGTTGGTCTTGGCATGACGACGTCACTGGTCAGCCTCGTGGGTTGGGTTGGGCCTGGCAGGCCGGCTTGAGGTCATCCGTGCGGTGTTGGTATGCTGGGGCAGCCTGTGACAATGACGAATACCTTTCCTGTCTCATTTGCCCTAGGCCATGCACACTGCAGTTATTCAGAAAACGACATTTAAGTTCATTAATAAATCGCTCAGCAGCTTATCTTATAAAATAAACGCAACACATGAGGAATGCACCTCGTGAGAGGTCTGGTGGTTGTCGGTTGGGGTGAGATTTACCTGTGTCCTATTGACCGGTATTTTAGGTCGCGGGACGGGGCTCTGGGGCCTGGGCCGAATGATACATGTCTGTCTGCTGCGTTAGAAGTTATTATATGGATGGGTCTCTGTGTCTTGTCCCAATGATGGGGATCGTCCTTGCACGGGGTCAGGATTCTTGGGGGGTCTAGGGGGGTTTGGGGGATTTATGAGAGGGTGCTGGTAGATCAGTGGGTTCAAACGTGGGTTTATTACCGTGCTGTAAATAACACAGGTGGCGGGCTGTGGCCTTGGTTGCGGCGCCGGGGCCTCTGACTCTCTGAAGTAACGCCAGCTTGGTTGGGGGAGGTGAGGGAGCGCGGCACAAGTCTTAGCTTTTTTTATCTGGCAGGCTAGGTAGGGTGGGAGAGGGAATGGCCTTGCATATATCCACAAAGGTATTTTCCTCGTGCGTTGCTGATCAGTGAATGCAGAAGTTTTATACTGTTCTGCCTTATTTTGACGTTATTTAGACACACATATATATTTCAATTTCGTTACACATTTCTTTAATACAGTCGGTTCCAGTACCTTTTCATTACCTAACATTATATTCACTACATTGTGTGCGTATTGTATGTACATTAGACGTTATACGAGGGATATCTAGGTTATGGCCTACAGAGATTGATGCTTGCCGCTTTGGGTGATTCAGAAAACATATATGAGTTCAAGTTTCTTCATACTATTGAAAAAACACTTTTACAGATAGAGGTTACACGTTTGGTCAACATCTTTCTCCGTGGTTATAGCAGCACTAGTCCAGACCTGGAGGGATATCATATAACGTTACATTTTTATAGTTTATTCACATTTTAAACAGAGGTAGTTCATTAATACCAATACTTGAATTGTTTTCTACCTTCTTCAGATAGTGATGCTTCAGCTTTTTTCCCCGTTACCCCGGCCTCGCGGTCTGGGTCATACGGGGTGCAATAGTACATTGTAACTGATAGAATGTTGCCGTGTTGGCATCTCGGGTTTAGCTCATCTCCGACTTTCTCATGGGAACGCGCTCGCAGCGGATCTGCCAGGGCTGCTGAGGCGGCAGAGATGCATGAAAGGCCCTCCAAAGGTGGGGGCCTCGTTACAGTGTGCTGAACTCACGCCATGTTTGCTAGACAAGATGGCGTCTAGGCCTAACTAAATTTTGGTAAATGCAAGGAAAGGATACGTGTGGGCAATGTCGTCGGCGGGTGAATCCTCCTCCACCTGGGCCCGGGTGGCATGAGGGGGCGCCCACCGAGTCATGGTCCTCACCTGGGGAGAAAGCTGTAGGTGAGGAGGGCCTCGCGGCCAGTCCTCCCCTACATTTCCCCCCTTTCGTTACTAAAGTAACGAATTCTTTAGCTCTTCCAATCTTCTACATTCTTGTTCCTCTATCACTGCGTCATCCCATGCAGGGGTTCCTTTTATAGGCATCCATGCTCTGCACACCCCCCTTAAACTCTCACCTCTCCTAGCATACTCGTCTGGTGTACATGTTAAATATATACAGTCGCCAGTTTCTTCCAGATCTACCCAGACCTCCTCATACCATTCCAGTTCTACGTCTCGTGGTTCTTTGATAGTGGTGTGCCATAGTTTATCTACTATGAACTTATCACGGCACATAGGCACTAACTGGTACCTGGGGGTGTTATCTGTTCCTGTCTGCACATGTACTTCTTGTGTTGCCTTAATTGTACCACCAGAGTTGCCCATTGTCACCATCATCATTGCACCGTTAGGAACTGCGTTAGCACAACATCGGAGGCCCACCTGGCACAGGCAGAACATCACAAGGACGATCACCACTATTGGTATCAGGAACTTCATTGTCACTCCAAGCCATGAGGGAACCCAAGAGAAGATATTGTCGAACCACGAGCTATCCTCAGCTCCACCTTCCATTTTCATCTTCTCGCCCAGGTTATGTACTGCTTCAATAACGTGGGACAGGGACCCGTTTTCTGCGTCTTCGGAAGGTACGAACGTGCAGCACGCACTTCCTATTTTTCGGCAAACACCTCCATCGATCGCTGTTAACAGGTCTAGAACATACCTGTTCTGCATGGTCATTAGTCGCAGAGCTCGTAGTTCCACCTTTATTATGTTGAACCCTTCTTCAGTGTCATTGGCCAACTGGATCAGTTCCCACCGTGTGATCTGGAGCCATTTTGCATTTGCTCTTGCTTGGACACTTGATACTAACGAGGCAAAGAATGTTTCCACGGAGCTGAACAGGCGATACCTGTCTGGGATCTGTGCCAATAAATCAGATGATGCTTGCGATATGTAGTTCGAGGCTCGCTTGTTCCGTGAGAGCTCTTCTCCTTTCCCTCCGGAGGACAGGACATAAAGGTGCGCTTGTGTAGTTGGAGAAGCTACATCCTGGTTCAAGCCTCCTTTCATCATGTTACTTCTGTCAATGTGGCTTTCTGGAATCACCATTAGTGTTGAATGCAAAGTGGCCATTGAGCAGCTACCACTCCATGATTGGGGAAGGTGCAAGTACGCCTTGTTTCCGCATACCCAGTATGTGTCCATTAGTGCTGCTGTTCCTTTTTTCATATCTGGGATGGTGAGAGTTTTGTTACAGTTCTTATTCGTTCCCATTGCCATTTTTCCTTCTCCCTTGAAACATAGTTCGTTTTGTATTTCACTTTGTAGCTTGAAGGGTTTCTCCATCGCTGTTACCCATGTTAGTTTAGGGACGTGTTCTTTCCATATTGGCAAGCACGTTTTTTCCATCCACCGCAACTTGTCCGGTTGGACACCTTTCAGTGCTTCTGCCTTACACAGTACTTCTTCGTCTTTCCATTTGTTTTCGGAAAACAGTGTCCCTTGTATTGCAAAGAAAGGTTCTTTAAGACAGATCACTCCAGACGCTTGTGAATAGCACGTTTTGTTGTTCTGTAGCATTCTGAAAGAGACATCGTGTGCTTGAAAAGTGTTCTTTATTCTACACAGCGTGAGATGAAGGAGACATTGGGCATCCACAATGGGCAATTCTCGTGGCAACAACACTTTAGGTGTGCCTGATGCATGGGGGATAAGCGAGCAGACATAGCAGCTTTCATTGGTTGTCTGTTTGGCTGTTGTGCTCATATCTGCATACCATTTATTTGCTTGGTGAGGGTGTCGTGGGTCTTCCATTTTGTCTAACCCTAGCCCATAATACTCATCATACCCCTGTCCACCAGTCTCTCTTCTCCGCCTACTTTTCTCCCTTCTTCTGTACTTTTTCGTTATAGTAGGTGAAAAACCAGGCCCCCCTTCCTCCTCCCCACCCCCCTTTTCTAATTCTTCATATAGGGACTTGTGTTCTGTCATCATAATCACTTTTCCATCCCCCTTAATAAACAAGAGATCGTTGTTTGGAATTGGGGCGGGAAGGATCGTGCGGTTGTTATATGTTTCGGGTTGGGACATTGTGTCATTATTTACATTTCTGGTTCTCGATTGTGACAGGACAGCAGTGGGTGGTGTAGTATAGTATCCCCACACAAAGTGTGATCCATCCCAGACCAAGAAATCACCTTCTTTGATACCTACAGTCGGAATTATTTTCGTTCCAGGGGCAAGGGTGGTGTTGTTCCCCCCTCCCCCCTCGTTCATCTCGGTAGAGATGAACGCTATAACCCAGTGTAATACTAGACAAAACATTGAGATGAAGAACACAATAGCACACACTGATAAACCACATTCAAATGAATATGTCAATCTAGCCACTAACATTTCTCTAAATCTAACATATCTATTAGTTGCAGGCTGCCCATTCGATGCCATGATAAATCCTGTTTGAGACACAAGAGTTCATTAAGTACAGCATGTAAACATTTCCACGTTGTAACGTTTCGTTGATAAAATATAGAATTGGATGAGGGAGGGGGTGTGTTGACAGACAAGGTAGCCTTTCAATCATCATTATTCGTACTTTACTTAATATATATATATATATATAAATACTAAGGAGAAATGACAGTTTAAAAACAACAACAATAAAAAAAACATCTTAAAGAACACAGGAAAATAAAAACCCCACGCAAAACTTTCAAAAATTGTAATAAAAAAGAAAATTTACATATACATATGTAAATGTTTAGTCCAGGACATTTGTTGCGCGCCAATTGTGTTCACTGTTCATCTCATAATGCACACAAAATTCCAATCATTCATTCCGCACAACTTCATCGTCCGCTGTTGCCTGTGCCTCGTCCTGCACCTCACTCTCCGCAGCGCTGTAAGCTTTACGTACGTCTGTCAAATGCACCCAATATCGCAGGCCCTTCACCTTTACTGCTGTGGGCGTGCAAAACACTACTTCATAGGGGCCATGGAAACGTGGTGCATTCCACCTCCGCACAAAACTTCTGACATATATAAGGTCACCAGGCATTAGCTGTAGTGGTTTTTCAGGCAATTTGTCTGGTTCAGTCGCGTTCCCCTCCTCTCTTGTAGAGGGGGGGGCTAGTTGCTTTGCAATTACGCGCGCTGCCCGTGTCAGTTTTCGCAGGTATTCCGTGAACTCCTCCCCCAATATAGCTGCGCTTCTGTGTGCATCAGAACGCTCACGGAGAGGCGAATGCGCTGTGTGCATTCTTCTTCCCGTGACGATCTCGTGCGGGGACAAATGGTGGTCCTTACTTGGCTGGTTTCGCAGTTCAAACAAGGCCAAAGGCAGGCAGTACATCCAAGTCTTTTTAAGGGAAAAACAAAGTTTTGATAATCTGCTTTTTAACAGCCCGTTTATCTTTTCCACGACGCCATTGCTTTGAGGATGATAAATCGAGCATAATTTGTGCTGTATTCCCAATAATGTAGTCACTTCTTTAAATAGTTCATTAACAAAATGCGTCCCGTTATCTGAGCGAATAACGTCGCAAATTCCCCAGCGCGGAAACACTTCCCGCACTAGGAACTTCGCGGCGCCCTTCGCGTCAGGGCGGGCACATGGGCCTGCCTCCACCCACCTCGAAAATGGACATACAACCACAATCATGTATCGAGCCCCGTTACACCTTTCTCCCATGTCTACATAATCAATGTGGAGCTCTCTGAATGGGCCACTTGGTTTTGGTATCGTACCCCTTAGTGTGCGCAATGTCATACCTGAGTTGTAAATTTGGCATGTCGTGCATTCTAGAGCTAACCTCGTGACGTGTTCCTGGAGGCAAGGTGCAAACCAATCTTCTTGTATCTCTGCCATTATGTGTTTCTTTGTGTTGTGTGCGGGAAAGTGTAGTTGTTGAAATGCTATTTCTAACAGCGTAATTGGCATTACCACTTTTCCTGAACTCTCTTGTCGCCACAATAAATCAGTTGGTGATTTGCTGCATCCTCTCTTAGTCCACAGCAATTTTTCCTCTACACTAGCTCCCTCTTGCAGCTCTATTATCTCCTGTGTGGACATCATGTTGTATCCTGTGGGGACCTCTTGGCTTGCTGTGTGGTGCAACATGTACTCTCCAATTTCACCTTTTTGTAAATATGAAGCTGCTTTGGCAGCGGCGTCTGCTGCCGCGTTCCCCAAAGATATAAAATCTGTATTTGTGGTATGAGCTTGACATTTTACGATGGCCACTGCCGTGGGGTCTTGCAGGGCCTCAATCAGTTCTTTCAATAATTCTGCATGCTGAACTGGCGTTCCGTCTGCTCGCCGAAACCCTCTCCGCCCCCACCGGGCCAACCCACCGTGAACTGTTGTTGTCATGTATGCTGAGTCTGTATATATGGTCACTGCGCACCCCTTGGCGGCATGCAATGCTTCTATTAGCGCTATTAGTTCTGCTGCTTGCGCTGAATAGTGTGATGGGAGGCGGTGTTGTACTAGTATCTCATATTCATCTTCCTCTAATCGTACCACTGCCATACCCACATGCTTTTCTCCTGTCTCCATGTCTATTGATGCTGACCCGTCCACAAAATACACCTCACCCTCGGTCAGGGCATTTTCAAAAATCACTTGATCCTTACTTTCGTCACCTGTGTACGTGGCGCAGTTGTGGTTTTGCATGTCCTCTACGGTGCATGCCTCTGTGATGAATGTGGCTGGGTTCACTGTTTTACATCTTACTATATGGATGTTAGCGCTGGACAATATTATCTCATATGCTGTGGCGCGTTGTGTTGTTAATGTGCTCTTTGTTCGCTCTAATATTGCAAAAAGTGAGTGTTCCACAAACAGTGTCACCGGGCAGCCCATCACTATCGTGGCACTTTTTTCAATCGCGAACGCGGCTGCAGCTAGGGATTGCTCGCACGCGAAATGACCTTGCATTACTGCGTCTAGGGTGCCGCTATAGTAAGCAAGTGGTTTGTGCCCTAAAGATGTTTTCTGTGTCAGTACTGCTGTCATCAGTGTTCCTTTGCAGTGTGAAAATAAGAAAAATTCGCGCCCATAATCTGGATTTGCTAGTACTGGAGCGCTTGATATCAGCTCTTTTAGTGAGTTAAATGCTGTGTTCATCTCCTCTGTCCATTCTATGTGTTTGTGTTCTTGTTGTGCTTCTTTCAGTGCCTGTAACAAGGGCCGTGTGTACGCCGCGTAGTCCAATATCCATGCTCGGCAATAGTTACACATACCCAGAAATTTCTGCATCTCTTTTACTGTTTTGGGCTCCCCAATTGTTCTAATCGCCTGTGCCCTGTCTGGTATAATTCGCTTGCCATCCTTTGATATCAGCTGACCCAAGTATAGGACCTCTGTCAGACAGTATTGTAACTTCCCCTTGTCCACCTTGTACCCTTTATTGGCCAATAATGTCAGGAGTGTTATCGAGTCCTTTCTGCACTCTTCCTCAGCCTGTGCACAAACCAATAAATCATCAACGTACTGAATCACTGTGCTTTCTACAGACAAATTCCCCAGATCTTCATGTAGTACCCTGTTAAATATGCTTGGGCTCTCGCAATATCCTTGTGGTAGTCTGCAGTGTTCGAACCTCCTTCCTCCCAATGTAAATGCTGTCAAGTACCTGCTCTCTGCTGCTAAGGGAATCGAGAAAAATGCATTTTTTAAGTCAATTACTGTGAAGTGTGATGCTGCTTTTGGAATGTTGCACAGTATAGTCGCCGGGTTCGGGACTAAAGGGAACTCCTTCATTACCACATCGTTCAGTGGGCGTAAATCTTGTATCATCCTCCATGAACCCCCCTTCGCCTTTTTGATTGGGTAAATGCATGTGTTGCATGGGGAGTTTGAGGGCACTATTATACCCTGTGCTAGCAGTGCATCTATTGTCTCTCTGATCCCTTCTTCTGCTTCTCGCGACAGTGGGTATTGTTTCACCCGGGGTAGTATTGCTCCCTGTTTTAATTTTATCACCACAGGCTGAACTTCATGCAGCAACCCTACATCGTGGGGGCCATTTGTCCATAAGTTAGTGGGTACTGAACTCATGTCCTCATCAAAAAATGTGTGCGGTGCTCCTACTACCGCCATTAATTCAACTTTAACTTTTCTGGCTGTAACTACAATATCGCAGGGCATTGCTAGTTCCATCACTATTTCACCATCTCCCTCAGTGTCAGAAAATAGCTCCTCGTCCGAGAGCTCTCTCAGCGGGATATTTGCATTTGTACACAATACCGTCCGCCACTCGCATCCGTCCATGTCAATACCAATCACACATATTCTGTTTGTTGATACATGTACTGCATGCAAATCCAACGATAGTACTGACCCAAGAGCAGTGTCAGGGCTTGCTATGGGACGAAAAAGGAATTCTGCTGGGATCCTCCACTCCACCCTTTTTAGTTCTGGTACTATGAGAGCCAATGTTCTCATACCTTCAACAAACATCTCCTCATTCCTTGGTACCCCTCTGATCTCGTTCATGATTGTGTGGCCGTGTATTACTGCTAATATGCGGAGGGGGCATATGCCTGGCGTCGAACATACGATGCCGCTCCCTGTGAACGATATTGTCATATTTAGTTTGCTTAGGAGATCTCTCCCCAGTAAGTTGATGGGAGAGTTTTCATAGTACAGTAAGGGTGCTTTCACTGTTTTACCCCCTACTGTCACATCCAATACCTCTGTGTAAGGAACTTCAATTACAGCCCCAGAGAACCCCTGCGTCTCTAACGTTCTATTAGATAACAGGAACCGGCCTTCTCTAATGCATGATTTCTCCGCTCCCGAATCCACCATGAATATGAATTGCTTGTCTCCTATCTGCGCTCCTATCAATGGTTCCTCTGATGCATTGTGGGTCGTAGATAGTACTGGACACGCAAGTGCTCTCTGTGGGCTGTCCTATGCGGGGTGTCTCATTGCCCCCCCCTGATCGAAAATGTTCCCCGAAACTACTGACACTCCACTGTAAGGTGCGGGGGCGGGTGCCCCATTAGCTACTGTGGCGAAAGTGTTACCAGGCGTGTAGTGCACATTGTCATTATTCTGTGGGAAGTTTTGTGTTCGGTACTGATGTCCGTGTAGTTGTGCGTTACTCCTTTGTACTACATTGTCTGGTTGCTGGTATTGTCCCATGGGGAGGCCGTAGGGGCTTCCTGGATGGGGGTGTCCGTACTGTTCTGTCTCTTGGAAACCGTTGTTTTGTCTGCTCCTGCATTCTCTTGAGTAGTGCCCCCATCTCCCACAATTCCAACAGCTCCCCTGTGGACCTCTGGGACCCTGCCACCCATTTCCTCCCATTCCTCCATACCCTTGTCCTCCCCTTCGACCCCTGTACCCACCTCTTCCCCCTCTTGGGGCCCACTCTTGCCACGTTGGACCTCCGTTCTGCTCCTGCTCTGTCCACTGTCGTTGCCCTTGTCCTGCCCAATTCGCTGCTATTCTTCCTTGTATTGCTATTTGCCCCTCCTCTCCTTCCTCTCCCTCCCTCATGAGTGGGAGTCCCGCTACCGCTGCTGCGACCTTCACCAATTTTGATTGCACCAACTTTGCCTCGTCCGCCAACCTTTTCTGTGCTACTTCCCTCTCTCTTTCTTTGATCCGTTTACAATGGTGTACTATTATGCTTTGGATCTCTGGCCAGCCTTTTGCCTCAACGCCTGCTATTTTATCGAGTGCCTTTTGCACTTCCTTTGGGAGCCCTCTCTTAATGATGAAATAAAATAGAGATGTGGATTGGTGCCAGGGCGTACCCGTTTCCGCTCTCCACATCTCCTGCACCCGGAGAATGTAATCCATAGCGTCCTCCCCGTCATTCATGGTACATTGCATTACTGACTGCAAATCAGGGGTATCTGGGAAGGTTTCCCGCAGTGCGTCCCACACCCTTGCTCGCACAGTGTTAAAGGAAGCCCCATCATGGCGATCACACTCTAAAGTTACAGCTGGAAAACCCGCTTTAGCCCATACTCTGTCTGCCTGATCCCCTACTGCGGATACTAGTAGGCTCTTCACATCGCCTACTGCCAGCGGTATACCAGCGGTATGTTTCTCAAATGCATATATCCACTTGCTTGCCCCTCCTGACAGCTGAGGCAGTAATTTCATTAAATTAGCCTTATCCATCTGAGCCCACGGTATATAGTTTGGCCTCCTGCCCCCTCTGTGGAGTAATGGGAGTTGTAATTTCCCTTTTGCCGTTGCAGCTTCCTTTTCCTTAGTCACTGCTGACTCCAATGACGCCATCTTCCCCACCCTATTTCTTAGTCGTCCCATCCATTCATCTTCTATAGTCCCCAGTGAACATGCACCATCTAGCTCCTCGCTTTCTCCTCCTACTGCCATGCTCAATCTATCACTCTCATCCACCCCTCCTCTGACATCACATAACAAATCCTCTCTGATCCCTCTTTCTCGTGAGACATCACCAATGCTTCCTTCTGCTGTCCCCACTTCTATTATTCTTGTCGGTTCTTCCTCAATTCTGAACAGTATTTCCCCCTTTTTCCATCCCTCCTCAATTTGTCTATTTTCGCTCGACGCTCTAGACGTGCGTCCAGATTGTGTAGGGGCGCATGCTGTGCGTTCACATATGTCTTTTATTCTTGAGAGTTCATCCCTCGCCACTGTAAGCCTCGACTCTAAGTCACTCGTTAACTTCTCTATATCCACCCTCTGTGTGCCTCCCTGGGCGCGCTCTCTGGTGTTTTCGTATGGTGGGGGTGCAGTTGGTCTCTGTGGTGTGCTGGTCGACGGGGGAGGCACATAAATCGGGTCGCTATATCCTGCTGCAGGGGCTGGTTTAGGTAATATTGGGTACAACATAATCACCTCCGCAGGTTGTTCTGTACTTAGCTGTTCCTTTTCCTCTCGCGGGATCATTAGTGGGTTATCTGTGGTGGAAGGTAAATCAATATTCGGTGCTGGAGCTTTGGGTGGGGGTACTTCCTCAAACAATCTCCAGAGATCTAATATCTCCTTCCTATTCTGCCATTGTTTCCCCTTATACTTGAGGCGAATACATGTACATACCATATCAAGAACGCTTTTGTCAAAAGACCCTCCTTCTGGCCAAATCTGGGGCAACCCCTCCCCTTTCAATTCTGTTAACCACTGATCATGATATTTATTTATGCGTTCAGCATATCCCGGCAAGCTCTTACAAATGTGTGACAAGGGAGTTTCAGCCCCCATCCTCTAAATCGCTAGCACTACCGCGTTCACCTTCGTTACTTTTGATTAGGTGTAGATATGCGTATGTATACCTTTATGGCACAGACAAGAGCGGACCTCTCAAAATTATCACCCACTGTTATTCACTGTGCAAATCTCTTCTCACTCACCATATCTCATCTCCTTCCCATTCCCAGGCACTCTTATGTGATCTCACTTGCAATCGATCAAGTACTGGTTATGGCCACACTCTCTGGCACCACCTCGCGGCCACTCGTTCGTCTCCAACACTCGTACGGTGCGCGCACCCTTCACAATGCTTTCCACTCACACTTTTGTCTTTTTCCTCCCTTTCCTCCCTAGCCAGCTGTCCCTGTTTTCCTGCTAAGGTTACTGTGTTCACGTCTGTACGTGCCACTACTGAGTCCCCACTTTTTAAGATGTTCTACTTTTTTTTTTTTTTTTCTACAAGTCTAACTACTTTATACCCTTCTCATTTTCACCCCCTACCCCGTGGAAATGGAAAAAAAGAAATAGAGAGAGAGCACAATTACTAAAAAATATTCCCGGTGTCTCCTTTTGCTAGACACCAATAACTTATTTCTGACTTCTTCATATATTCCCAGTACTAGTCTAGATAGCACTATGCGGCGCCGCCTTCCACCCCCTTTCGGAGCTAGGTTTCCGTCACTTCTACCACGTCACTTATTTCTTACTCCTAATGGCCATATGCAAAGAAAGAATAAAGAAAGTTTCAAGACCCGTCTTTAGTAGACCTCCGCAATTCTCCTCCTCTACCTTTCCCCGTTCTTCTATTCCCAATTCCCCTTCTCTTCCCCTTGACGATCACTCGCACTCGGTACTCACGTGCCCGTCTTGAACCGATACTCTCCGAAACTGGGTCCGTCCAGGCGGCGTCACCGGTAACTCAACGGTCAGCCCCTGGCTCCGGCGAGCGGCACTCAAAGGGGATTTTTTTCCAATCGGGATCCCGTACCCTTTCTCATTGAGTGCGCACTTCTTATTGTGCCGGTCGCCGTTGGCGGGCGGCCTCCCGGAGACGGCTCACCGTGCGTATCCCTTCTCGACCGGAGATTCTCGTGCCACAAGGGGGTCGTTAAGAAGGAGTTAGGAAAAATAGTTTGGAGATATCACGCTATCGGGGTCACCACTGAAAGGAAGCGCCCCCAATTTCAGCACGATCCTCCCCGCAATGAGAGACAATAAGGGACTCTCCCGTAGTGGGAATAAGGCCAAGACAGAGTGCGGGTGAGCGTAAGTGGGAGTTTATCCAAAAATAAGGCATGCAAAGAACTCTGCAACCTACGAGAGCGCTCTGTCTGACAATAGCAAAGACAGGCGTATTTCTAATACAAAAAACGTCATCAACACCTAAACACTATAGGGGGCACAAGTTAATTGGGATTGGGTGGCGTCGACTAACTATAGGTGTTGCTGCAGCGTGGTTGGTCTTGGCATGACGACGTCACTGGTCAGCCTCGTGGGTTGGGTTGGGCCTGGCAGGCCGGCTTGAGGTCATCCGTGCGGTGTTGGTATGCTGGGGCAGCCTGTGACAATGACGAATACCTTTCCTGTCTCATTTGCCCTAGGCCATGCACACTGCAGTTATTCAGAAAACGACATTTAAGTTCATTAATAAATCGCTCAGCAGCTTATCTTATAAAATAAACGCAACACATGAGGAATGCACCTCGTGAGAGGTCTGGTGGTTGTCGGTTGGGGTGAGATTTACCTGTGTCCTATTGACCGGTATTTTAGGTCGCGGGACGGGGCTCTGGGGCCTGGGCCGAATGATACATGTCTGTCTGCTGCGTTAGAAGTTATTATATGGATGGGTCTCTGTGTCTTGTCCCAATGATGGGGATCGTCCTTGCACGGGGTCAGGATTCTTGGGGGGTCTAGGGGGGTTTGGGGGATTTATGAGAGGGTGCTGGTAGATCAGTGGGTTCAAACGTGGGTTTATTACCGTGCTGTAAATAACACAGGTGGCGGGCTGTGGCCTTGGTTGCGGCGCCGGGGCCTCTGACTCTCTGAAGTAATGCCAGCTTGGTTGCGGGAGGTGAGGGAGCGCGGCACAAGTCTTAGCTTTTTTTATCTGGCAGGCTAGGTAGGGTGGGAGAGGGAATGGCCTTGCATATATCCACAAAGGTATTTTCCTCGTGCGTTGCTGATCAGTGAATGCAGAAGTTTTATACTGTTCTGCCTTATTTTGACGTTATTTAGACACACATATATATTTCAATTTCGTTACACATTTCTTTAATACAGTCGGTTCCAGTACCTTTTCATTACCTAACATTATATTCACTACATTGTGTGCGTATTGTATGTACATTAGACGTTATACGAGGGATATCTAGGTTATGGCCTACAGAGATTGATGCTCGCCGCTTTGGGTGATTCAGAAAACATATATGAGTTCAAGTTTCTACATAATATTGAAAAAACACTTTTACAGATAGAGGTTACACGTTTGGTCAACATCTTTCTCCGTGGTTATAGCAGCACTAGTCCAGACCTGGAGGGATATCATATAACGTTACATTTTTATAGTTTATTCACATTTTAAACAGAGGTAGTTCATTAATACCAATACTTGAATTGTTTTCTACCTTCTTCAGATAGTGATGCTTCAGCTTTTTTCCCCGTTACCCCGGCCTCGCGGTCTGGGTCATACGGGGTGCAATATTACATTGTAACTGATAGAATGTTGCCGTGTTGGCATCTCGGGTTTAGCTCATCTCCGACTTTCTCATGGGAACGCGCTCGCAGCGGATCTGCCAGGGCTGCTGAGGCGGCAGAGATGCATGAAAGGCCCTCCAAAGGTGGGGGCCTCGTTACATTGTGCTGAACTCACGCCATGTTTGCTGGACAAGATGGCTTCTAGGCCTAACTAAATTTTGGTAAATGCAAGGAAAGGATACGTGTGGGCAATGTCGTCGGCGGGTGAATCCTCCTCCACCTGGGCCCGGGTGGCATGAGGGGGCGCCCACCGAGTCATGGTCCTCACCTGGGGAGAAAGCTGTAGGTGAGGAGGGCCTCGCGGCCAGTCCTCCCCTACAAAGCCCAGGTGAGCACACACTCCCTGTCGGATAGTCGAATTCCTCACAATATGTAGGTCGTTGGCTTGCCACTCACGCTCCTTCCCTTTGGAACTCATTGTCATTTCAGCTTCCACATGACAAATGAAGACGTTATCGCCTCCCGTCATTCCTGAAGGCTCGGGCCCGTTTTCTCGCTTGTTAATGGCCAGCCCTCTGTCTATTCCCTTTCCCTCTTGTGTTGTCAAAAAGTATTAATCCTAATACAATTTTCACAATTTTTCAAAACGTTTTTTACATCAATAGAGACTCACATCTAGCATATTTGTATACACATTCCATATTTATTTTATATAAACATTAGTAAAATAGTAATGACCTCTGAGATGGTGAAAATACAGCAAACAATGAACAAGGAATGTTATTCATTCAGTCCCATTCATAGCACAAGCGTCAAACACGTCTTAAACTGAAGCCCTGTGAGCTCATTTCTGCACTTTAATGAATACATCATTTGAGGATTCATGATATTCCTTTACCAATTTCTGTTTATACAATTAGTTAATTTATAAACACAAATTGTTAACGGAAGATTAACATTTCTAGCTGTATTGAAATCACTGCATGGTCCTGACACCACATAGAGACTGCAAAGCACTCCTTGCTTCCCATCTCCCCACAGCTGACTGAGCACATTGGCGAGAAGGGAAACATACTGCATTTTACAGCAGTAGGTCTTGTGACAGGGCTTAGGGGGACAGGAGAATGGGGTAGGAGAGTGGAGGGGGGATCATGAGGGTGGAACTGGGGCTATATGGGTTTGACCTCTCCTAAATAAATATGCTGCGGTAAATGGGCCCATGTGCCAGATCCGCTTTACAATTGTGTATTTTTTTTATCGTTCGCTACAACATGTCTGTAAAAGAACATCAGTAATTTTGGGAAATTACTGGGGTCCGCTTTAAGACTGTTTGTGGCTAACTTTGAGAACATGATGCATTCAACAATTGAGTGTAAATAATGTGTCTTTTCTGAATTGCAACTCAACTTAAATGAGGTCTTTTTCTGTGTGTGACGTCTGCTGTGTGTTCCATGCTTCCAGACGTGTCATGGTCCTTTAGAGAAGGCAGCCGTCCCGGGCCTTCATTACGTCCATAATATTACTTCACCCATTGAAGTTTACACTGAAAATGCTCTTTCTTTTTGCTTTGAGAATGAACTGTCCACTGTGTGCTTCTTTGCAACTCATTTCACTATTCACCTTCCGATGAAGAAGTCTTCGGTATTTCTAAAGCTAATTCTTTGTTCCATCTCTGCTTAGTATTTCTGGTTATTCCAATGAAAGATATCAAAACCTGCATTGTGTGTGATTTTAAACCTGGATTAGCATGACGCCAAACGTTTCTTTGTAATGGAATAAATGTGAAAATTGTTCTTGTATCTGGATTAGTACTTTGAGAAAACAATATATACAGCCTTGATTCCAGATTTAGGGTCAATCCCTTCTATTTGTAAAAATGTATCATTTCCCTCTGCCAGCTGTTGGCCTTGGCATTTTCCTGTCTTCTTCCCCGCCCTCCTGCTTCTTGATTTCTGCCACACTCACACTCAATAAAGTGAACGCTGATTGCATTAGCCCTGCATAAACGACTATTAAATGCATACGTGTATAATGTTTTAAATTAAAATGTATAGCGCTTTAGTGTGTTCATCTCTAATTATTCTATGGTTTTAGGGGTAGAAATTAGCACATTACATTGTTATAACATCAGATTATAATCCATTCAGATAAAAGAATGCGGTGCTGTGTGTGCCTTGTTCACAGTTCTCTTTAGGAATGAGTTGGACACTGAAATAATGAAAGCCTTAAAAACGGCACTAGCCTCGTTCCATGTAGGGGCCACAGTGCAGGGGCGCATCAGAAGGCGCTGCGTGTAAACATGACTCCGTTTCCTTTTGCCTCCAGGTTGAAGCGACAGAGCAGGACCGGACTCCGCCTCATCTGCTGGTCCCGCCTCGTCGCCCCAATAGGCTGGACCATGCTATTGCTGATCACATGACCTCTTTGCTGGACACCCTCAGCCTCTCGGAAAAGGAGAAGAAGGTATTGCAACCCTTGGTGGCCAGTACATAAACCAAGTTTAACACACAGTAGCGTGTTGTACTGAAAAACAATCCTGATCAGAGCCCGACTTTCCTCCCTCAGGAGCCGGCCAAAAAGAGGCCCTATTTTGAAGTCGATGATTACTGCCCTGACTAGATTAGAATTCTCTGGATTCGTTGGTGGTGCTGTAAGCGCTGCCTATAAACTGGGACTAGCGCCATGGGAAGGGGAGGGAAGGGAAGGGAAGGGGAGGGAAGGGAAGGGAAGGGGAAGGGAGGGAAGGTCGCAGGATGCGACCAGGGAGACTCAGCCAGTGGGCGCTTTGGTTTTTACCCCGACTTTAACGGATGTATGTGATTTCTTCTAATATATTTCTTCTAATGGAGATTTCACCAAAAACGAAGTCTTCTTTTTACTTTTTCTACTTTTTATTTTTTTGAATGCGTGGGGAGACCCCCCCCCCCGCAGCCCCACTCACAAATCCCTACCCTAACCTATACCCTTACTCGACACCTCACCTATTATGCATTACACATATACCAATCCCCCTACCTTTTTTGGGGAAATATATTCAGTGAAATCTCATTAGGGGAAATGGTATTCGAAGAAATTAACGACTTTGACTGGCCATGTAATTCACTATGGCCATTCATGCCTACTATTCAAACCCCCCCTCCCAAAATATCCCTCCCTGCATTATTAATTCTAAGGAGTCTTCTGAAAGTAATTAGTAAATTGAAGCTGTAAATAAACTCCTGGTATAAAAAACATTTCTAAACCAAGTGTGCCTCCAGCCATTTACATTCGAGGCAATGTGTGCCCTTGCATCTGTTCTTCACATTGGATTCCAGCCTACAGTTTTGATTCTTGTATGGGCATTTGCCAGGCACTGCCACAATAGTCCCTTGTACTGAAGCCCTTTGCCAGCTTTTGCAATCCTACCGCCAGATAGTTCCGTTATGGCAGTGTCTGAAAAATGTCTATCCGAGGCTTGCACACGCAAACACTGTTGTCTTTGCCAGTGCTTGTTTCAGTCTGCTTGGGCTTTGAAAGACCTGTGTTCAAATGAACGCTCATCTGTCACTGCCCCCAAACAGCCCTCTTAGGACTGATTGACTTTTTAGCCTTCCCCAGAACCTCCTCCCAAACAGCGGTTTTATTTTCTTCATGTAGAGCGTACACTGCTAACCTATTTGCACCTAGGCCACACTGGCTCATCAAAGCCACCGGAAAGGGTTCATCAAGAACTACAGGCACTGAGGGAACACCTGCGGTCTGACCTATAAGTCTGTTGTCTACCAGAGGAGGTTGGGAGGGTCAGGATGGTCGGTAGGAGGTTACGGGGAAGAGGTCAGCCATTGGGGCTTTTCTGAGGGGGTAAGCTCTGGATATTGAAGGGAAGTATGTTCCAGAGCCTGGCGGTTTGGACCGAGGGTCTTCTGGCAGGTTCTAGATGCAATGAAGACCTACTAAGAAACCTCGCCCAAACAGCCCTTTTCAGTGAGGAGTACTGCCCTCTTGAGGCGCATCACCCACAGAGGTATATATGTGGAGCTTGACTCCTCAGTAATGTGTGCTGAGTCTACTTTGTATTGCAATACCAGAGTTAAATGCACTGATTGCCAAAGCTTCAATGCATCACCCTAGACGCCCATTGACTCTACGGTTTGCTATCTTGTACACCTGGCTGACCTTCACAAATCTCTGCGGGACCTCATAAACATGGATTTCCTTTTCACATAGGTGAGCTTTTTCACCATATTGTAGCAAGAAGTGTTGTGTGCATAAAGTGTTCCCGTAACACAGTCTGACATAAAAGAGGCACCTGACTATGCGCTTAAATACATTCACAGCCCACGAGGAGAGTTATCAAGCTGGTGATCTTATGTCCATCAACCCCTCTGGAGCCTTTACGAGCTGAAAGTGGAGCGGCAAGCCTCAGAATGCCTGGCTCTTCTAGCCCCATACACCATCCCCTTGACTCCCATCCTGCTGTTCCCAGATGAGGTCCTGTAGGGATGATCAGACCTGCCTTCTGTGGGGTTCTTTTTTTTTTTTTTTACAGGATATCCTATCACTATCCTCTGTGTGTGTAAACTCCTTTCGGTTTGTCTCTCTTATGCTCTTCTTGTAGTTCACCCATTCCTCACTTTGACCCACTCCTTGCCTCCTGCTTAAAGGGCTTACTATTGTCTCATTAGTGAAATAAATTCCTACTATGCACAGTCAAGAAGCCTTCGGGTTAGACTTCCCAGCTGGACTAATCGATCAAGACGAGATCCCCAAGAGTGTCGCTCAGATTGCTTTTGGGAACGTGAAAGACATTTATTTCCCATTTTTATAGCCTTAGGCTCCTAAAGGCCTGTTTAGTTTGGGCTATTAGGTGGCCCTTAAACACCACCTACAAGCCAAAACTAGTGCATTGGAGTACAGGTAGGAGGGAGATGACATGTGAGGAGAGACACCCAGCCTGTGCATGTTTGGTTATTTACCCACCCATTGACTTCCCATGGCCATGCTAATCTGTGTCCATTCCCACCCACTTCCTGCCCACATCACACCCTTCTGGGATCCTTCTGAACTCCCTCTATCAACCAGAAACATACAACTTTAGCCTGTGTCAGGGTCCGGCTTGACTGAATTCCACAGGAGCTGATGCTGGCCCCACAGACCCTCACCAGGAGTTCACCTCTCAACCCTTAAACATAAGCTGAGCTGAAAACCCCAAGAAAGGGAAAGGGGAATTTGGAGAAAATAACAACGGAGACACAGCTGCCCTTCAACCGTCTGGTAGGCTCTGGTATCTGTGATAAACAAATACACCTGGTTACTAATATAATAAGAAAACTTCTTTTCTAAATTATGCTAAATAAATTCTAAACTCTTTACCTCTTAAACCTCAGTAAAAGACTTAGAGGTTAGTAACCTTTGTGGAATATCTTGTAAATATATCTTGTATTGTGCAAATAGTTCAAGCCAACCTAGTCTCTTTAGAATCCTAAAGTGATGGCCTTTGCAACATCTTTTCAGAATTAGATATTCTTCTTACTTCAAAGTTCTTCTGATCTTATGTAGTTTTCAATGCTTACATAAATTGCAGTCTTTCTCTGAAAACATTGAGTTCTATTTGCATAGATTACTTTAAATTATATTCTTTAACTTCCTGGAATACTGCCTTCTTTCTGCGTGTGAATTGTTTTCCTTATTTAGACATTTACACAAAGAACGTATAGTTTCTTCCTTTACTAGCGTGTGCGATAAACACGTGAAATCAGAAGACGTGAAGAATTGTCCTCGCGTGTAAAATACACACGCGATTATCTTAAAAAAACCCGCGCGCGTGAAAAAATACGTAAACGCGATAAAAATAACACGCGCTGATAAAAATGGACTCGCGCTCTATCGCAGCCCGACACGCGCTTTCTCTTGAAACGACTTTCACGTGAAAAAATGTACACGCGCTAAAATTCACACGCGCAATTCTTTTTGGCACGCGCTCTATCACAAACCACACGCGCTTTCTCAGGAAACGACTTTCACGTGAAAAATGTACACGCGCTAAAATTCACACGCGCAATTCTTTTTGGCACGCGCTCTATCGCAAACCACACGCGCTTTCTCAGGAAACGACTTTCACGTGAAAAATGTACACGCGCTAAAATTCACACGCGCAATTCTTTTTGGCACGCGCTCTATCGCAAACTACACGCGCTTTCTCAGGAAACGACTTTCACGTGAAAAATGTACACGCACTTTAAAAAGAACACGCAAACGGCAACTTGCGAGCTCGCGCACACATTAAACAGTCTTGAAGAACTTTTCACACAGTTAATCAACTTTAAAATCCTACGCACAATCTTCAAGCTTGTTTTCCTTATAATAACTTTAACTGTAATGTCTCTTTTCTCAAATGAACTTGAAACTTGTTTACTCTTTAAGTTTTCTTATAAAGGAAAATGAAAGTTCACTGTGACAATCTCAAAATCTTTAAAAGAACGATCCCACCTGATGACTTCTTGTTCAAATTGGATCAGCAAACGATATACTTACTTTGGTAGATTTTCTGAGCTCTGGAAAGGCCTTACTTAAGGAGCTTAACTAATACACAACCAGCCACTGAATTTCTCTGGATGAAAGGCAGTTTAGAATCTTGCTCATCTCCCAAGAATCAAACCCATTGTCCTCTCCACCAATCAGGCAACCAAACATATCATTGTTTCTTTAACCAATCAGAGTAAGTTTCTTTCACTCCATCTTGACTTGGGCAAGCACAATGTTAATTCTATGAACAAACTCTTCCTGTTACTAAACCAGCCAGTTCTAAAAGCACAACTAACCCAGCCAGCTCTAAAGGCACAATGTTAATCTTGTTACTCTTCCTGTTATGAAACTAGTCAGTCCTGACAGTACCCCCCTCTTCAAAGCCCTGTCCCAGGGCCTGGTTTAGCAGGGAAACTCTTGTGAAATTGTTTTATCAATTGAGGGGCATGTACATCTACTTGATCCTCCCAAGATCTTTCTTCAGGACCGTATCCCTTCCAGTCAATAAGATATTGTAAGGTACCTCTAACAATCCTGGAATCTAAGATTTTCTTAACTTCAAACTCTTTGTCATTTTCCTCTGTGTAAACTGCTGGTGGTGGTTTTCCTAATCTAGTTCCTGACACACAAGGTTTCACTAAGCTAACATGAAATGTAGGGTGACTTTTGATACTTGCGGGTAATTTCAGTTTGATTGCTACGGGATTTATTATTCTTTCTATTTCAAATGGACCAATAAATCTCGGACTAAATTTAGTTCTTCCCTTTAAACGTAAGTTTTTTGTGGACAACCAAACTTTTTGACCCACCTGATAATGTGGTGCTTTACGACGTTTCTTATCAGCAAATGTTTTAAATCTTCGCTTACTTTTTTCTAAGGTTTCTTTAGCTTTCACTAAACCATCTCTAATACAAGTCAATCGCTGCTCAACCTCTGGATTGGAATACTCAGATGGTAACACTTCTTTCAAAAATCGTGGATGGAAACCATAGTTGCTAAAAAATGGAGAATACTTAGTAGAATCCTTGACAGAATTGTTATAGCTAAACTCTGCTAGCCAAAGAAGATCTACCCAACTTCCTCTTTCTTGCCAAAAAGCTCTAATATATTTTTCCAATTCTTGATTTACTCGCTCTGTTTGGCCGTTGGTCTGTGGGTGATAACCTGAAGAAAGCTTTACCTCAATTCCCAACTCTGTACAGAAAGCTCGCCAAAACTTAGAAATGAACTGGGACCCTCGATCTGATACAATATGTGTTGGTAGACCATGTAATCGTACTACTTCTTGCAAAAAACTTTTTGCCAGATTCCTTGCAGAAGCCTCTCCTTTCATGGGAATGAAATGCCCAGCTTTAGTTAGTAAATCCACAACTACTAATACTGTAGTGTAACCTTGATCTTTGGGAAGATCTACAATATAATCCATAGAGATTGTAAACCAAGGACTAGGAGGTACTGGTAATGGATTTAATAACCCAGATGGTTTTCCTCCTCCTGACTTTACTTGAGCACAGACTTCACATGTTTTCACGTAGTCTTCAATATCTTTTTTCATTTCTTTCCACCAAAACTTTCTCTCAATCAGTTCAATAGTTTTACGAATTCCAGGGTGACCTACCAACTTGGATTCATGACATTCTTGCATAATTTCCTTTTGCAGTTCCTTGCTTGGAAGGTAAATTTTAGAATGAACACATGGAAATCCTTCAATTAAATGTCTTCCAGAATCCTCCGCTAACCAAGATTGAATTTCATCTTCTGGTAATTCCTTTAGAATCTTTTTAAGAAGCTGATTCTCTTCCTGTGTAGCACTTAGGATACATTTTTCTTCTGCAATCACTGGTTCTGGTAATAATTGATTTTCAACTTCTCCCGAATATCCTTGTCGTGATAAAGCATCCGCTTTACCGTTTAACCGCCCAGGCTTGAATGTTATCACAAAATCGTATTCTGAAAAGAAAAGTGACCACCTAAGTTGTCGAGGTGATAGTGTTCGAGCAGATTTCAAAAACAGAAGATTTCGATGATCGGTTAAAACGGTTACTGTGAATCTTGCTCCCAACAGATAATGTCTCCATTCCTGAAATGCTTTCTTGATTGCCAGGAGTTCTCTGTCTGTAATTGTGTAGTTCACTTCTGCTGGAAGCAATTTCTTAGATAGATAGGCCACAGGATGGAACTTTCCAGTTTCAGGATGCCTTTGAGAAAGCACTGCTCTAATTGCAACATTAGAAGCATCTGCCTCCACAAAAAATGGTTGTGAAGGATCTGGGTGTAATAAGATCGGTCCAGATGTAAAACAGTTCTTCAATGTTTTGAAAGCTTGATCCGCTTCATCTTTCCACTCAAATTTCATTCCTTTCTTCAATAATTTGGTGATAGGAGCAACAGTTTGAGAGAAATTTTTAATGAATCTCCTGTAAAAGTTTGCAAAGCCCAGGAAGCTTTGGATATCTTTAACACAAGTTGGAGTTGGCCACTGTTCAACTGCCTTAATTTTCTTCATATCCATTTCCAAACCTTTGGGAGAAATCATAAAACCTAGAAATTCCACTTCTCTGGTATGAAATTGGCTCTTTTCTAACTTAGCAAATAGTTTATTCTCCCTTAGTCGTTGTAACACTTTCTTGACATGTTCTTCATGTTGCATGAGATCCTTAGAATAAATGAGAATGTCATCTATGTATACTACTACAAAGATGTCAATAAAATCTCTTAATACCTCATTTATAAAAAATTGAAAGGCTGCGGGAGCATTACACAATCCGAATGGCATTACTTGATATTCGAAAAGACCAAATTTTGTTCTAAATGCCGTCTTCCATTCATCACCTTGACTAACTCGCACCAAATGATATGCACCACGAAGATCTAGTTTGCTAAATACTGAGGCTCCTTGAATCTGGTCTAACATTACTGATATCAAAGGCAGCGGATATCTGTTTTTAATTGTTATCTTGTTTAATGCTCTATAATCTATTCATGTTCGTAAAGTGCCTTCCTTTTTGGGAACAAAAAATAGTGGAGAAGCTGCTGGCGATTGAGAGTGCCTGATGAAACCCTTATTCAAATTTTCTTGGATGTAATCCTTCAAATGTTGATTCTCTTTTTCTGTTAAGGCATAGATGCGACTGCAAGGAATGTGGGCCCCTGGTTCTAAATCAATTTTACAGTCATACTCTCTATGAGGAGGTAATTCATTAGCTTCCTTTTCACTAAACACATCATTGAAATCATGGTAACACTTTGGTAATTCTCCCATTACAGCCCCTATAGAATGTACTATAGTTCCCAAATTCACCAAACCTTCCACTACTTCTGAACAATTATCACTAGAAACATTTTCCTGAATTGCTTCTTTACAACAATTTGTAACACAAAAAGCAGACTCCAATTTCACCACTCTTCTTCCCCAATCAATCTGAGGGTTATGATACGTCAACCAAGGCATTCCCAAAATTATTTTCAACTGTGGAGTGTCAATTAATTCAAACACAATTTCCTCCCAGTGTCCTCCAATTTCCATTTCCAATGGGATTGTTTCATGTGTAATTAAACCTGATGTCAGTTGAGACCCATCCACCGCTCTCACATACTCTGGTATATCTTTTACAACGTAAGGCACATTCATATCTTTAACCACATTCCAATCCATGAAGTTACCAGTGGCTCCTGAATCTATTACTACTGGACCACTTCCCTTTAATTCCTCTTTAATATACAAGGATACATTCAATGTAATATGTGGTACTGTTGCTTGGATGGTATTTGCCACTTGCTGATTTCTGGAGCTGTTAGTAGATGCAGAAGGTTTTGGACACCAAGGGCAATTTCCAACAAAATGTCCTGATTTCCCACAATATAAACATAAATTATTCTGTCTTCGCCTATCCTCCTCCTTAGTTAAAGGACCTCTCACTTTATTTACTCTCTCTGCGTTCCCAGTTCTCAATTCTTTATTTACAATTTCTAATCGTCCTCTATCAACTCTAGGGAAAACTCTGGGTTGCTCAACTCCTCCTCTTCTACGCTCAGCCTTGCGTTCCCCTAATCTATAGTCAATTTGTATGACCAGATTAATTAAATCCTCACATGAAGTGGGTCTATTAACAATTGTAGATAATGCATCTTTCAATTCCTCCTTCAAACCTCTATAAAATAAAGAGGATTGCTTCTCTTCTGGCCAATTGCTCTCTAATACTAAAGATCTGAACTGTGTGATGTAAGACACTAAATCTTTGGTTCCCTGTTTTAACTCTAGTAGTTCTCCATCTACTTCTTGAGATAATTGGCGTCTGTCAAACATCTTTTTAAATTCTAACTTGAAAGCTAACAAGTTCTTTAGTATTGGATTCTCTTGACCAACCAATAATACTGACCAAGTTGCTGCCTCACCAGTGAGGTAAGACAGCATAAAAGCTATTTTAGAAGCATCTGTGTTAAAAGCTTCAGGTCGACAAAGGAAATGAAGTTCACACTGTGTAAGGAAAATCTGGCATTTCTTGGCCTCTCCCCCAAAACGTTCTGGAGGTGCTAAGGGGACTGGACCTACAGGTATATTCAAACTTCCCCTGCGTCTTTCTTGAGAACTCGTTCCTTCACCCAAATCCTCTCTAATTAACACTGGTAATTCTCTACTAGTATCCTCTGAATCTCTTGACTCCAAAGAAATTTCTTCACCCTTACGGGTAACCTTGGAGTTTAACTCTTCAAACTTGACTTGTAATTCCTGATTTTCTTTTCGCACAGCCCTCATTTCCTCCCTTAACTCTGAAAACATGTCCCTTATGGAACTAGCTAGTGCCTCTGTGGGATCCATATCAGCTCAGGTGGAAAATATTATCGTGGGCCTTTCATCCTGTCAGGGTCCGGCTTGACTGAATTCCACAGGAGCTGATGCTGGCCCCACAGACCCTCACCAGGAGTTCACCTCTCAACCCTTAAACATAAGCTGAGCTGGAAACCCCAAGAAAGGGAAAGGGGAATTTGGAGAAAATAACAACGGAGACACCGCTGCCCTTCAACCGTCTGGTCGGCTCTGGTATCTGTGATAAACAAATACACCTGGTTACTAATATAATAAGAAAACTTCTTTTCTAAATTATGCTAAATAAATTCTAAACTCTTTACCTCTTAAACCTCAGTAAAAGACTTAGAGGTTAGTAACCTTTGTGGAATATCTTGTAAATATATCTTGTATTGTGCAAATAGTTCAAGCCAACCTAGTCTCGTTAGAATCCTAAAGTGATGGCCTTTGCAACATCTTTTCAGAATTAGATATTCTTCTTACTTCAAAGTTCTTCTGATCTTATGTAGTTTTCAATGCTTACATAAATTGCAGTCTTTCTCTGAAAAAATTGAGTTCTATTTGCATAGATTACTTTAAATTATATTCTTTAACTTCCTGGAATACTGCCTTCTTTCTGCGTGTGAATTGTTTTCCTTATTTACACATTTACACAAAGAACGTATAGTTTCTTCCTTTACTAGCGTGTGCGATAAACACGTGAAATCAGAAGACGTGAAGAATTGTCCTCGCGTGTAAAATACACACGCGATTATCTTAAAAAAACCCGCGCACGTGAAAAAATACGTAAACGCGATAAAAATAACACGCGCTGATAAAAATGGACTCGCGCTCTATCGCAGCCCGACACGCGCTTTCTCTTGAAACGACTTTCACGTGAAAAAATGTACACGCGCTAAAATTCACACGCGCAATTCTTTTTGGCACGCGCTCTATCACAAACCACACGCGCTTTCTCAGGAAACGACTTTCACGTGAAAAATGTACACGCGCTAAAATTCACACGCGCAATTCTTTTTGGCACGCGCTCTATCGCAAACCACACGCGCTTTCTCAGGAAACGACTTTCACGTGAAAAATGTACACGCGCTAAAATTCACACGCGCAATTCTTTTTGGCACGCGCTCTATCGCAAACCACACGCGCTTTCTCAGGAAACGACTTTCACGTGAAAAATGTACACGCACTTTAAAAAGAACACGCAAACGGCAACTTGCGAGCTCGCGCACACATTAAACAGTCTTGAAGAACTTTTCACACAGTTAATCAACTTTAAAATCCTACGCACAATCTTCAAGCTTGTTTTCCTTATAATAACTTTAACTGTAATGTCTCTTTTCTCAAATGAACTTGAAACTTGTTTACTCTTTAAGTTTTCTTATAAAGGAAAATGAAAGTTCACTGTGACAATCTCAAAATCTTTAAAAGAACGATCCCACCTGATGACTTCTTGTTCAAATTGGATCAGCAAACGATATTCTTACTTTGGTAGATTTTCTGAGCTCTGGAAAGGCCTTACTTAAGGAGCTTAACTAATACACAACCAGCCACTGAATTTCTCTGGATGAAAGGCAGTTTAGAATCTTGCTCATCTCCCAAGAATCAAACCCATTGTCCTCTCCACCAATCAGGCAACCAAACATATCATTGTTTCTTTAACCAATCAGAGTAAGTTTCTTTCACTCCATCTTGACTTGGGCAAGCACAATGTTAATTCTATGAACAAACTCTTCCTGTTACTAAACCAGCCAGTTCTAAAAGCACAACTAACCCAGCCAGCTCTAAAGGCACAATGTTAATCTTGTTACTCTTCCTGTTATGAAACTAGTCAGTCCTGACAGCCTGCCAGTGTTTTTTCTAAGCAGTCTGCTGACAGTTAATGCCTTAATTGCAGCTCTAAATGGCTAGTGATGTAATAGAAATGTCTTAGTCAAGTGTGCCTGCAGCCACTTGATTTAGATCTCTTCCATGAAAGCCCTGTTAAAAAGAAAAGCAACACTTAAAACAACTGTTTTGGCTTGAGATATTAGATGGGCCTTTGCCAGGTATTGGCATCCCATGCCAAGGTAATCACTCCATTTTCCAGCTTTTGCGATCTTAGGTCCAAGCACTACCTTCATGTGGGTGCGTAACAAATGACTACCCCATATCTACACAAAAGCTCAAAACTGTTAGCTTTGCAAATGCTTGTTTCTACAGACTTTGTTTTAAAGCCTGCTGTATAGAAATGCAATGTCCCCGCTGATTTGGGGGCCATTTCCAGGTGTAAAACAGAAGGGCCTTCTGGGCCTATGATATGATATGACATTTATAACGCACCTATACGCAAGTGTTTCAAGGCGTGACGAGGCAAGGGAGGGGAACAAAGGGGGGACAAAGACAACTATCTTACTAGGCCTAGTGAAATTGAAATTGCGCAAGTGCAGGGGTGAGGGGAGGGAAAATGTGCCTGGTGCAGGGGAAGAAGGGCAAGTGCAGAACACAGGATCAAAAGTGCGCCCATCAGGTGGCAGTGCAAGGGTTAAGTGCAGACAACAAGTGTCTGATAAGTGCAGGTAAAGGGACTGTAGGGTTGCAGATACAGACCCAGGTGTGCAACTGGGTGGCCAGGGAGCTGGGCCCGAAGTTCAGATGGTAGCCAGGTGACCAGTGCAGTATCAGACACGAGATCAGCAGGGAAGAGGCAGAGAGCAGGCAGAAGGAAAGAGGAAAGTCGTCATATGCTTCCGGAACCAGAGATGGTTCTGCTCAAGTTTCAGGGAGGCTGTTTCAGAGAGAGTCGCCAGTCATGGAGAGAGATCTGCCCCAGACTCATGGAGAAGCGCTCAACCCTCAAGGTGCTGGAGGTGGAGGAGCAAAGAGCTTGAGTAGGAAGATATTTCCGAAGAGAGAGTTGGAGGTATTGCGGTCCCAGGCCCCAGAAGGCTTGTGGACAATGCAAAGGGTCTTGAATGTGATCCTTGCAGCCAATGGGAGTCAATGGAGAGATTTCAGGGCTGGAGAGATACGATCCCTGGGTTTGAGGCCAAGGACAAGTTTTGCAGTCCTGTTCTGGATCAGTTGTAGAGGAAGGAGAGTAGAGGCAAGCAGATTTAAAAAGAGGCTGTTGCACTAGTCCAGCCTAGAGAGAACCAGAGCTCTGGAGACAGAGCGCTTCTGGGGAAGGAGAGGAAAGGAGGAATACCTCTGATGAGGTGCAGTTGGTAGTTTGACTTCTTAGAGATGTGAGGAGAGAAAGAGAATGTAGAGTTGAAGATGACCCCGAGGTTCTTAGCCTCACAGGTGGTAGCAGGAAGAGGGCGAAGGGAGGCCGGCCAAAGAGTGACAGGAAAAGAAGATGCACGGGTGCCGATGAGGAGAATCTCCTTCTTACTGATATTCGGGCAGAGATCATTGGCAGCACACCACTCCTGGATTGCAGACAGACAATCCGGAATGAGAGAAGGAGAAGAGGCGGCAGAGGGGAGCCTGAAAGCAAGCAGAGTATGAACGCATAGCACTGAAAGTTGGAGCAGAGAGCAGCAATGCGGTGCGCGAGAGGTGCCAGGTATTGGTTGAACAACCAGGGAGAAAGGCTAGACTCCTGGGGAACACCACAGGTAGAGAGAGAGAGAGAGAGAGAGAGAGATAGAGAAGAGGGTATTGTACAAAAATGTTGCCCTCATTTGTGCGCCCCTGCAGTCACTGCGATTTTGGATGCGCACAAAATGAGGGTGACATTAACTGCACCCTTGCAGAGCGGGATTTGCGGGGGTGTCCCCCGCTCTTCCTGGGTGCAGTAATGGGGCTCAGGGATTGCAGGGGTGTTCCCTGCTTACCATTTTGGAAAGCGAGGAACCCGTACGAAAAATAAATAAAAGCACCCTCCAGCGTCAGCTCCAACCCACGTTAGTGAGAGGAGCTGACACCGCAGGGATCGCAGCGTGCAGGCAGCACACGCAGAAGTGTGCCGCCCTAAAGGTAAGTGGGGTGGGGGGTGTTAGGAGGGGTAATGCAGGCCAGGGGAAGCGGGCACAGTGATCCATGTGATCACTGCGCTGCGCCGTAATTGCTGTCAGCATTTTCGGAGTCGCAGTTCCAGGCGGCGCAGTGATCACATAGATCAGAGAAGAGGAAAGACCCAAGTTGGACCAGGGATGGTTGGTCAGAGAGGAAATAAGTCAGCCAGGCCAGAGCCTGATCAGTGATACCCAGGTTATGACGGAGCTGGTTGAGCAGGATGGAATGGTTGACCGTGTCAAGGCAGAAGAGAGATCAAGTAAGATGAGGACAGAGGGGAGATTAGTATCGAGGTTAGGGAGCAGGTCTTAACGGATGTTCAAGAGAGCAGTTTCTGTGCATTTGGCCGCTCTGAGGCCAGACTGATGGTCATGGA
This sequence comes from Ambystoma mexicanum, assembly GCF_040938575.1. Lineage (NCBI taxonomy): Eukaryota > Metazoa > Chordata > Amphibia > Caudata > Ambystomatidae > Ambystoma > Ambystoma mexicanum. The sequence goes on from NC_090939.1 coordinate 51,017,298, forward strand.
GACAACCAACAGATTCAGTGTGAAGATTAAGCTGGGAGAGGGCCAGCTTTTCCAGGGGTTTGCCCAGGAAAGGAGTGATGGAGATCGGGCGATAGTTAGCCGGACACAAGTGGTCGGCTGAGGGTTAATTGATCAGACTATTTATGTTGAATGTGCTTCCTGTAGTGAGGAATAATTTATTCTGTTTTTTCTTGCCTCCCACACTGAGGAATGTTAGGTTGTTTAGAAGCCTGCCATTTAGGACCCTGAAGGAAAGGGAGGGAAACCGGCATGGATCAGAGCCATCCATTTGGAGGTCATGGTCTTCTTAACATTCATTCAAGAGGGTGAATGGCGTACCTTGGTACCTTCTGTGACCTTTTCTGAGACCCCCGGGGATTCTATATATTCTAATGCCATGGCTGCCACATCACCACAATGCTGGAGCTTCATCATTGAGCAACTCCTCGACGATGAACAACTGCAACATTGACAACCCCTCCATATTGAGAAGGACTTCAATATCAGGGTACGCTCGATGCAAAGACAGAACTGTCATTTGAGAGTGCATCTAGGACACTAAGAGGCCATGACTTTGAGAGCCCAAAATGTTAAGACGCCTGAGAGACCATGACCTGGAGAGGTCGGAGGGTCCGCGATGTTGAAAAGCCTGAGATTCCATGACATTGAGAGACATAAAAATCCATGCCTTGGCATTAGCCCTTTGCCAATTCAGACTATTATAATATCTGGGGCAGCTTGGCCAGCTAATGTGTTTATCATGCTAAGAGCCAATAAAATAACTCCTAATAAATCCCTCATCTCTGCCTACAGGACACAGATTTGAATCCCAGCAGGGCCGGCTAAGACCTTCAACTTTCTGAGGTCAAATGTACTTTTACTGCTGCTGACTTTGGCTAAAGGTTGCATTGAAATGACCAGTAAAACTCCAGGGGGTCCCATCTTTGGTCTTTGTGTTTGGCACCCCAAGAAGTGGGTCAGAGATGACATGGAAATTGCTGACAAGCTGGAGAGATCCAAAGGTGTTCCAATCAGGATTACTCTGCACAGAAGTCTCCTCGTGTCTTGGACATCTAATGAATTTTCCAACTTTGACTTTGACAGGTAGTAGATTAGAAAATGGGATGCATTCATCGTAAACTACAAGGCAAGCCTTACAGATTTTCCTGCATCAGAATAGAACATTACTATACAGATAGTCTTCCTGCATTGGGTGATTCCTTCAGAAATCTAATCATCCTGACTCCATTAAGTTTAAAGTCCCTCCATGAGCGAGGCGGAGGCTTCAGCCCTTCTGAGGTCCAAACCCTGTTTCCTAAACTTGGCCAAATGGTTACATGAAAATCTTTTACATGATAGTCTTTTAAATGCAGAAAACCACATTGGGCAAAGCTTATTTGGAGCAATCGTTTAAAAAAAATATGATCCTTCCTTGTGTAGATTTTTTCCCCCCTTGTTTTCCTCCTGGTGTTAAGGGATGCGATTATTCCACCCAGTGTTTGTAAATATGACATTTTACTGATCCAGTGATCCAGCTAAAGGATAGCTCAAGGGCAAGGCGCTCGCCTTAGAAGCAAGACGTCGTACCACAAGTTCCATCTCCGTGTCCGCGCATAGAAACCTCTGGGCATTCAGCGCGCTATAAAAGTGATTTACTTGTAATCTTAGTTCGCTGTCGTGAGTATATTTAATGCATTTACAGATAACCTGCCCTACTCTCCAGTTTCCCCGGGGAAAGGGCTGTAGAAAAGAAAGGGCGATCCTTGGCAACATGCGAATGAGTGAACCGACAGTCGCTGTGGTGCATGATGGGAGGCCGCCGCACACTGGCTACCTTAAAACGACGGCATTCCGTGTGGTGCAGTGGTCTTCAAACTTTTTTGGCTGGGGCCCACCTGAGCAAAATTTGGGCAGGTCGGGACCCCCCAGAAATGCCAAATGGACAGTATATATTGCGCGCCGTCACCTGCTCCCATCAGTCGCTGGGCTCCCTCATCCCTATCCTACCCAGTCCCTGGTCTCTCCCCACCCTATTACATACCCTGGGCTCTCCCCACTCTGCTCCCACCACTATCCCATGGTTCCCGCCCATTGTGCTCCCACCATAGTCCCTGGGTTCCCCCCATCCCGTTCCCAACACAGTCTGAGGGCCAGTGGCAGCTAATGATTTTTTTTAAGTGAAGGGGCATAACTATTTCCCCCAAAAATGCCATAGCGATCGAGCATAGTTAGGGAGCCCGAACATATAAAGGGAGGATTTGGGGGATTTGCCCCTGTTTTTTTTTTTTTTAATAATGGGTTCAAATGTTGCAGTGTAGAGCATACTTTTAACAAATAAAATGGGTAAATTGGTGCTGAGGGGCCCAGGGGGCAGGCATGCCATTTATTACTGGACATCTATGATAGATGTCCAGTAAAAAAAATACCATCCCTGTCCCCTGGGCCCCACTGGGCCTAACACAATCAACCTGATTATGTGTTCATGCAAGGCGCTGCACATTCATACAGAAATCACTCTATCATTCACACGAGCATCCATCACCATACACTCGCTCATAACATAAGCATACACGCATCCATACACATGTTAAAATAAAAACAATGAACATAAACGTACCTTCCGCATTGGCCTGCATGTGGGTGCTGAAACGCCCTGCTCCAGGCGGCTCTGTCCGCATGTGCGAGGAGGCACAGGAGCTCCCCCACGGACATACAGACATGCAGTGCCCCAGCCAGCATTTCCAATGAGCTATGCAATGCCGGCGAAGCAAAACGCCCCAGCACTTGCATGGCTCAGTGAGCATGTGCGGCTGGGGAACTAAACTGAACTGTCAAAGGGAAACAGTGTTTCCCTCTGACAGTTCAGCCAGCCCACGAGCACTCCATCAGCTGGAAAAATCGGCTGAGGGAGTGCTCACTGTTTCACTGGGCTGGCTCCTTAGCTCCTCCATAATGGGTGAGGGGCCACTGGGTGGGCGCCCCCTCGCCATTATGGATGTGCCGCCAGGCTCATACTGGCCTATAGGGCAATGCGTGTACCAAAAATGTAAAATGCTAGTGTGGGCCAGTCAAAATGGGCCACCATTTTGGCCAATGTGGGCCAGTTTGATGAGTTACTTAACTATGCAGTTAGTAATTTTGATCATTGTTGCTGAATATATCACAATTTATTTACATTTTAAAACAAAGCACCCCCTTGGGTACTACTGAAACCGTGGGCTTCATTACAACCCTGGTGGTATCTGTGCCGGTAAAACCGGCACGACTGCCGCCGGAGTTGCATCCGGGTCCGGCACCCACGAATGAGCAATTACCGGGTCATGCCGAGTCGGGCAGACCTGATAATTGCCCTTTCGCGGGTGCCGGTACCGGTAGATTCCCATTTGAACCCCCGTAGGGCTCAATGGGAATGGGGAGCTCGGATGCACCGGCACCGTTCAAAACGGTGCCGGTGCATCCGACGAGCTGTACTCGCGGTTGCCGCACGGCCTGACAGGCCAGACCTGGCGGGCTGTCAGGCACCCGTGAGCACAACTCTTAATATGGCGGTACGGTAGCAACGGTGCCGGTAGCTTACCGGCACTGTTGTTAGCGTACCACCATAGTTGTAATGAGGCCCAGTCTGTGACTAAAGGAATGAATATCCATTTACAACTGCAGGCCACTTTTTCATTGTTGCCTGAGACAGTTTCATGCCTCAGCCCGACCATGTGAGCCACCCTTGCCCATTTCTTCCAATCTAAAAAAAAAAAAAAGATTTTATCTTTCATGCTGACCTCTCAGGGCCCCCATGGATGGACCCGCGGACCCCTGAGGGGTCGCGCCCCACAGTTTGAATACCGCTGGTGTAGTGCCTTGACAGCCACTTTCAAGAGTTAGTCCTACCTTTATTTTATTTGCCATGTCCCGGTATTTTACTTTTTAAATCCGGTCTCCCTAAACATGCATGCCTATTTTTCCTTTGCTCTGTTTCCACTGTTCCACGTTCTGGTGTTCAACAGCTTTAATTTGGACTTATTCACCGGGGGAGGAATCGATAAAGCCAGATTTGCTGTGAAGTCTACGTAATAGAATGATCCCATTTCTTAGAGATGGATTCTTTCATTATTTTAATATATTTCTTGATTTTTATATCTGTTTCTCAATGTTTTATGAGTTACTTTGTCTTTGTGCATTAGTGAAATGTTATATTTAATGAGAATGCAACATTTTGTTTAAGTATTGTTTTCCCTGCATGTTTGCTTTTTTTCTAATCCAAACCAATCATTTGCGTGTGGGTCATTGGCAAACATTATAAATCCCTCACTGGTTAGGCAGTTCAGTTGTGAGCATCACGCGACCCTTGCAGGAGTCAAGAGATATGTTGGCTGGCCTCAGACACTGACCCGTAGAGTGTAGGCTGATCCCCTGTGCACCCTGATGTTGTGGTGTACAGTAGACCTGTTCTGAGAGGGACATGGATAACAAATGTTTTGTCTTTTGATCTGCAGAACCTTTATAATGCATTCCTTACCCAGGATGCAGAGCAGAAGACGGCACCAACTAAATGGCCCCAACTAGTGCAATACCACGACAAGGCGTCCCAAAGGAAGTACCAACTGAAGGTAAGATGCTCTAGAGGGTCTGCAGTGGCATGTACACATCCACTCTAGGTTCTAGCTCACATCTGATGAACAATATGATTATCTCTGTGATAAAGTAGATTCTGCAAATATTGGGGTGAGGGGGCAGAACCTTATTATTATGGTTTTATGGAATTGAGCGCAGACCTAGCTTCGAGAAGCAACGGAGCACTTTACAGAGGTATACAACAGTACTGATACATAACGGAGCATTTTTCAGAGGTAACAGAACACATATACAGCAGGGGTGGGATATAGAGGGCCATAGAGGAGGGGTACAGCTGTACCGGATGACTGGGTGGTGAAGTGTATGTGGCGTCTAGCGAGTCGCGTGCCATGAGGAGCGATGTGACGGCCTAGGTGTTGAGGCAGAGATTCCTTGTAGAGGTGGGTCTTCGGTTCTTTTCTGAATTGTTGGAGCGTGGGGCGAGTTTAATGCTCACAGGGAGGAGGTTCCATAGTCTCTGGGAATTTAAAAGAACCCACTCCCTGTGGAATTTAAAAGAATCGACTCCCTTTTGCATTATGCGCAGGGTTATGTAATGGTTAGGAACAAATCTGGCTAGTTTGTGGTTCTGTGCTCCAATGGATCGGTTCTGGACAGCTGGACACCTCTGCTGGACTCGAGAAGGGACCACCCCAGTGACTACCTCCGAGGACCCTCAGGACTGGATACAGGGGCGGATCAGCAGTGTCCACTCTGGGAGTCCTGGTTGGGAGAACAAAGAAACTGGTCCTGGAAAGCCCCTCTTTGGGGTGGGGAGCTGCAACTGCAGGGGGATGCTTCTTGTTTCATTAGTCGAGGATCTGTGGACTCCCAAAGCTCAACTCTGGACAACGACCGATGCAGCGATGTAGCCCAATTCAAAGCTAGTTAGCCTACAGGATGGTTCCAGGATGCTTCCAAGGGCAGGGTCTTCGAACAGGGGTCAAGACTGGTTGTTCCCACCAGTCCAGGGGTCGAAGCCCCAATTAATGTCTTCTGGAGATCAGTAAAGGAGTAGTGCTTGGCTGGTATGGTTAAAGGCAGTGCTGCTGGCTGGCCTCCAACGAGTTCCAGGTCTTGAGGAGGATGCTCCTCTTTTTAAGGGTCTTGGCTCCAATGACGATCTGATGAATGGCCGCGGGTTGATCCACCCCCCGAGCGCACAAATGCCAAGAATCTGCACCAATTCAAACTGGTAGAGGCTGTGTCCAATCCTGAGAAGCCCTTGCCAACACAGCAACCCAGCAACAAACACACTTTGGGATCGATGTGGACTGGGACTAGACGGTCCTAGCCCGGGAAAACCCCTAGGAGGGCAGGAAGAAGGCCAAAGAACAGGAGGGCCAAATGACAGGTCGAAAATCTCATGCCACTGCCATTTTAGAGTAAATGGTACTCTTTGACATTAAATGGTCAAATGCAAAAGTGCACGAGACACACACGTGGTAGAAAAGTATCTTCTGCCTCCATCCCAACCTGCACACATCATTTTAGTAACCAAAAAGTTACAAATAACAAAGCTACAGGGGCAGTGGGCCTTATTAGGAGTTTGGCAGTGTGGCCTTAAATGGTGGTAATGCAGTTGCATTACCGCTGCATTACCGCAATGCCGAACTATGGTTTTGGAGACACGGTGGAGGAAAAACCTTCAGCAAAATGCTGGAGGAAATTACTCCACCTTAGCATGAAGAAACTGCCATTTCAATGGAATTGCTGCCAGTAGTAATTCTGCCGAAATCCCCATGGAGTTCATAAATGGGGACTAACACTGCCACGGCCACTTGTAATCCGGCGGTGATTGCTCCAGAACAAGTGGTGGCGGTAACGGTAAACCCGTTTGGTGGTATCTCAACAAGCTCATAATGAGGCCCATAGTGTCCCTACCTCACTTCATAGGTGATGTGTGCATGGAAAAACTAACAGAAAACCTTTCTATGGAGTCTTCGTGCACTCGTAGCCATAAGGACTGACCAGTACCCCAAAACAGATGAGCTTAGAAAGGTGTCACAGATAGTACAGAAACCACACAGAGTCTGAAGGAGAATGCAAGGGTTTTTGTTGATTTGTGGGGTCTAGAGCCCTCCCTCACTTTCACTCCTGCCTTCCCCAAGGTTCCCACCCTAATCCAGGCGTCCAAGACTAACTCCAGGTTAGTGCTATAGAACGGTAACCCCTACGGTTTAAATTCTTGTTATTATACTAACAGTGGTTTCCCTAAATGCAGGTGCACTGGCTCCATCGGGGGCTTCCTAACTTTCCCTAATCTCGCACCAGGTTAGTTTTCTAATGGAAGGGGGCATAATGCCAGCAGCTACCCTGTAGGAGTCCTCTGTCCCACTTGCATCCACTCTCACCTTTCCCTTCTACTCTTTCTGCTCCTTCTCCATTCTCTCTTCCCCACCAGTGTGCTTTCCCTCTGTTTCCTTCCTGCTATCTCCTGCTTCCACCCTTTGATGTTATCTCTTTACCATTCCCACTCCCCCCACACTACCACTGCACTTTAAACACTACAACTGTTCTCCAACCGCTGCTACTCTCCTCCAACCGCTGCTACTCTCCTCCAACCGCTGCTACTCTCCTCCAACCGCTGCTACTCTCCTCCAACCGCTGCTACTCTCCTCCAACCGCTGCTACTCTCCTCCAACCGCTGCTACTCGCCTCCAACCGCTGCTACTCGCCTCCAACCGCTGCTACTCGCCTCCAACCGCTGCTACTCGCCTCCAACCGCTGCTACTCGCCTCCAACCGCTGCTACTCGCCTCCAACCGCTGCTACTCGCCTCCAACCGCTGCTACTCGCCTCCAACCGCTGCTACTCGCCTCCAACCGCTGCTACTCGCCTCCAACCACAGCTACTCGCCTCCAACCACTGCTACTCTCCTCCAAACACTACTACTCTCCTCCCCACCAATACTACATACTACTCAAGTACACCCACACCTCCCTATTTAGTTTCTCCCTTTTAGTACCCTGCCCATCCCCTCTCAGGGATTGGGTCGCTTGCCCTAGCCGGTCTCATTTACTCTCCCTTGAGATATATATATATATGTGTGTGATATCTTTCAATGGGGTTTAAGCTATGCCCACTGGCACCACGGGTCCTCGTTTTGTAATAGCAGCTTATTGAGTCTCTGACAACAATTTGTTTTATGGGGGGAATGTTCCCAATATTGTTCGTAAGCCTCTGTTTTTCACTGATAGATATAGCAGCGGTATGCGAGAGTCCCCGCCGGTGTGTCCAACCTTGACCACACCGCCTCGTTGAGGCTTCTCCTTGTGGCTCGCTTGGTCTTGTTCTCTGGATGGCTCCCTGCTCGTTCAGCTTGGCATGCAAGTAGCTCTGTAGAACTGCAGGTTCTCATTCTCCGCAGGTGCTTTTACTGCTGCTCGATCCATCTGGTTTTCTGGTGTCGCAGTGGATCTAAAACATGAAGAGAAAGACTGGCGAGCAACTGGTCTACGAGGCATGGTAGGAGACATTGCTCTGCATACAAGCAGTCAGGGCCAAGGGGGAAAAACAGGAACTTCATCCCTCCCGGCTGTTACCAGAGGTAGAACTGGTTCTGGGTCATCCTACCCCATTTTGACAAGGTCAGGTTCTTGACCTTGTCACAAAGACCAGTGAAGCCAAAAGGACTTTCGAGGGGATTGGGTCCTCCGACATATTCCATATCTAAGACAGTAATCGCCACAGCTGTGCTGCTTTGGAAAATCTTTATACGTCGATACGCCGTCCTCGAGCACCTCCTCCGACGGCAGACGTCACCAGATGTTATGAATAGGACGCACGACGCCCGTAGCCTCAGTTCCGTTTTTTCCGCGCACGTGTTCGCTTCGGGAATTTCGGCGCGCCTCGACTCTTTGGAGTTTCTGTTGTTTCTTGGTTCTTCGAACCTGTTCGTTTTGTGAAGTTTCTTCTTTGTGAAGGATGTCTACCTCGTCTTCCACCCCGCGTCCGGGCTTTAAGAGGTGCAGGGATTGTGGGTCCAAGATGTCGGTGACAGACTCGCATGACGCCTGCCTCTGGTGCCTCGGGGAGGCCCATGACACGGATGACTGTCGACTGCCAGTCGCTCACGTCCAAAGCGTTGCGGGAGCGCAAGAAGTTGTTGTCGGAAGGTAGGGTGTCCAAGCCACGGAAGTTGAGGTCTGTGGGGCTTTCGACGGACGATTCGAGGGGCGACTCTCTCTGCGTCGTCCGAAGTCCAGTGGGTCTCGGTCCCAGAGTCAGTCCCGCCACTCCTCTGCATCTTCGAGGCACTCCCGGAAGAGCCGTCATCGGTCGCCTTCCCCGTCCTCATCCGAGGACTCCGCCCGTCGGCGGGTCGCTTATCCCACCATGCATGCGACGCCGGAGGAATGGGCTTCCTTCGGGAAGAAAATGTTAGCGATTCTCGAATCGCAGGGCACCGGTCCGTCCGCGCCTCCGAGTGGGGTCGGTCGAGAGACACCGCTCGCACGCCTTCGGGCTCGGGTGGTCGGCACGATTCGGGGGAGAGGTCCTGCTCAGACAAGGGGAATCGTTCTCGTCATGCCCGGTCCAGGTCCCGGTCCTCGACGCGCTCGAGACCGTGTGAACCTGTGGTGTCTTCAAGGAAGATGTCGACGCCGGTGGCGCCGAGGTCGTCGACGGACTCTTTCGAGGCCCCGCCACCGAAGAGGTCGTCGGCGCCATCGGTGCCCAGGCTGTCGAGGGACACGCTCGGGGCTCCGGCCTCGAGGCCTGTGTCGATGGGGGTACCCCGGGGCTCGGTGGAACCCCCTAGAAAGGCTCTGGCCAAGGTCAAGCATGGCTTTGGTTCACATTCTGTGCCTTCTTACCGCCATCTTGAGTTTATTTCAGAGGTGGATGAGGGCTCTGATGATGGCATGGTTCCTAATACGGTGCCAGACGAGATTCTCTCGGGCCATAGCCAATTTGAGGACCTGAGGCAGTCCCTGCACGATGCTAGTGGGCTGGACACCTCTCCGAAGGTGAAGTTTTGTAGGCCTGAGCCTGGCACTCATGCCGACTCCTCGTACCGGCGCCTTATGTCTAGGGTCACCGAGTACTTGGGATGGTCTGCTCCCCCAGGGGAGTTTCTTCAGGATGACCTTACGGATATCCTCGACCTTGGTCCACTAACTGACCTGGTACTGCCGTTTCATATGGCTTTACAGAGGAGGGTGGCGGCGGCTTGGACTGCTCCGGAGAGTCTCCCGGCACTGGGCAAGTCTTTGCTGCTAAAATACCGCCCAGCCAGTAGCGAACCCTGCTACTTGTCCAAGCAACCCACTCCGGAGAGTTTGGTGGTGCAGGCGGCTACGGCCCCGGCAAAGCAGGTGTCGTATCCTACCATCCCTCCTGATAGGCATTTTGACGGCTGGGCGAAGAAAGTGTTTTCTTCAGGGGGTATGGCGCTTCAGGCGGCCAACTTCATATGTACCTTGTCACGTTTCACGCACACTCTGTGGAACTGTGTTTCATTAGCGGCTGAGCATATTCCCGAAGGGGACGAACGGGATGGTTTCCTTGCCATGGTTCAGGATGGCAAGGATGCGATGTGTGAGGCCGTTCAGTCAGGTTTGGACATGGCAGATTGCGTCAGCCGGTTCATGGCGGCGAGCACCGTGATACGCAGGTTTGCGTGGTTGCAGAAGTCAGGGTTTGCTCCTGATGTGCAGGCCCGGCTCCTCAACATGCCCTTCGACGGGGAACATCTGTTTGGCAGCAAGGCTGACGAGAGCCTTGAGAGGTTGCAGACCTCCAAAGCTGCAGCAAAGTCGTTGGGCGCTGCAGTTCGACAACCTCTGCCTTTTTATCCTAGGGGACAGCAATGGAGGGGAGGTTCCTTTCGTTATTACTCATCCTTTGGTAAAGCGAGAGGAGCTGCCAGTCAAAGGGGCCACCGTAGGAGTGCCAGAGGTGGAAAACAAGGTACTCAAGGTGCCAAGGCCGCTCGGGCAGTTGCCTCTTTGCCCTGAGGCACCGCTGCAGGCGCTTCAGCTCAGTCATGAGGCCATGTCCCATGGTTCGCCGGTTGGGGGAAGGCTGCCGCAGCATCTTGTAGAGTGGCGTGCCATTACTTCAGATGTGTGGGTTCTGGAGATCATAGACCACGGCTACTGTCTTCCTTTCCGGCAGAGGCCTCACGACAATCCACCGGGGAATCTCTCTTTGAAGAGTCCGGATCCGCTCCTTGCGCAGGAAATTCAATCCCTGCTGGAGAAAGGCGCCATAGAACTGGTGCCTGTAGAGGAGAGGAACAAGGGATGGTATTCCCCTTATTATTTGATTTCCAAGAAAGACGGGGGGGATTGAGACCCATCATGGATTTGCGCGGTTTGAACAAACTCCTCAGGAAGGACAAGTTCATGATGGTTACTCTCTCTCTCAAGTCCTCCAGGCCCTTCAACTTCAGTTCTGGTTGGTGTCTCTCGACCTCAAGGACGCTTATTTTCATGTGCACAAGAAGTACCTGAGGTTTGCGGTTGGAGACTCGCACTTTCAGTTTTGGGTCCTGCCATTCGGATTGACCTCCGCCCAAGCTCATGGTAGTAGTGGCAGCGCATCTGAGGAAAGGGGGATTCACGTCTACCCCTACCTGGACGATTGGTTGATCAGGGCGCGCTCTCCCGAGCAAGTCCTGGATCATCTGTCCGTCACCTGCCACTCCCTCCACAAGCTGGGCTTCTCCCTCAACTTAAAGAAGTCCCATTTGACACCAACTGAGAGGCTCCAGTGCATCGGAGCAGTGCTCGGCACTTCCCTGGGGCAGTGTTTTCCTCCCCAGGTGAGGGCTCATCACATTCAGCAGATGGTGCACAAGTTTCAGCTTGCCCAGAGTCTCCCAGCGTTCCAGTTCTTGAGATTGCTCGGCTTCATGGCATCCTGCATTCTTCTAGTGCCAGAGGCCAGGTTGCGGATGAAATCTTTGCAATGGGCACTCAAGCTCCAGCGGTCTGAGTCCTCCGGCAGGATGTCGGACCCTGTTCAGGTGCCGTCCTTAGTCGCCCAGGACCTTCTGTGGTGGGCCGATAAAGGCAATCTGATGAGGGGGGCTCCATTTTGGCTACCCTGGCCGTAGGTGACGATCGTGACGGACACATCCCTCACGGGATGGGGAGCTCATGCCAACGAGTTGACAGACAGCGGTCGTTGGTCTCCGTCGGAGTCCAGACTCCATATCAATCTGTTGGAGCTGAGGGCCCTCAGGCTAGCCCTGAAGGCTTTTCTGCCGACTGTGCGAGGAAAGAATGTCCTGATCCTGACGGACAACACGGTGGCCATGCACTACCTCAACAAAAAGGGAGGGGCAGGGTCACTTCCACTGTGCAGGGAGGCGATGCAGCTCTGGTTCTGGGCAACCCAGCAGGAAGTTTCGATCTCAGCAGTTCATCTGGCCGGAGACGAAAACGCGTTAGCGGATGCTCTGAGCAGGCAGAGCGCGATCTCTCACGAGTGGGAGTTGGCTCAGGAGATTCTCCTGGAGATCTTCACCCTTTGGGGGACCCCTCAAGTGGATCTCTTCGCCTCCAGTGCCAACCGGAAGTGCGAGAGGTTCTCCTTGTGTGAATTTCCTCCAAAAGGAGCCTTAGGAGACGCGTTTGTGGTGCAGTGGTCATTCCCACTGCTGTACGCGTTTCCTCCAGTCCCCGTCATTCCGCAAGTACTGCGGAGGTTACGGAGGTTCGGTTCCCGGATGATCCTCATTGCTCCGGCGTAGGCCCGGAAGACGTGGTACCCGGACCTTCTCGACTTGTCCATCTGCCCTCCACGTCGTCTTCCCTACCGAGACGATCTGCTCTCACGGGAGGGGGGTCAGGTTCTCCATCCAGAGGTAAGATCCCTCAACCTTCACGCTTGGCTTCTGAAAAGTTGAGGAATAAGGATTGGGACCTCCCTGAAGACGTGATGGAGGTGTTGCTCTCGGCTAGACGGCCTACAACAAAGTCCCTGTACCGTTGCCGTTGGCGTAAGTTCTGCGACTGGTGCAGGGTTAAGAATGTGGATCCTTTTGCATGTGACATCCCCATGCTTCTGTCTTTTTTGCTTTCTTTGGCCCACAGGGGCCTGCAAGTGGGTACCGTTAAAGGTTACCTGGCGGTGCTGTCCATATTTAAGCGCTCGTCTGAAGAGTGTTCCTATTTTAAAATTCCTTTAATTTCTCAGTTTCTGAAAGGGCTCACTAATGTGTTCCCTCTGTCCCCTTTCCAGGTGCCCGGTTGGGATTTGAACCTTTTTCTCAAGTTTCTGATGGGTGCTCCGTTTGAGCCTTTGCATTCATGTCCTTTGAGACTGTTGACTCTTAAAACTGTATTTTTGGTTGCGGTCACTTCCGCTCGCAGAGTGAGTGAGTTACAGGCACTTTTAGTTAAGCCATCCTTCACTGTGTTTCATAAGAACAGGGTTGTCCTTAGAGTTCGTCCTTCCTTTCTTCCGAAGGTGGTGTCGGAATTTCATTTAGGCCAGAAGGTTGTTCTTCCGGCGTTTTACCCTCCTCCGCATCCTGGTAAGGAAGAGGAGAGGCTCAATAGGCTTCATCATAGGAGAGCGTTAGGCTTTTATATTTCACGCATGTACCGGGTCAGAGTGGACGATCAACTCTTCATTGGTTACGCTGGAAAGCGTTTGGGACAAGCTGTGACGAAACAGACTTTGTCTCGCTGGATTATTTTGGCTATCTCTGAGTGTTACCGCTTGGCGGGTAAGGACCCACCGGTCGGCTTACGGGCCCATTCTACCAGGGGTATGGCTGCCTCTACTGCCCTACAGAGGGGGGTTCCTATTCGTAACATCTGTGATGCAGCCAGCTGGGCTTCGGTACATACTTTTGTACGTCACTACTCCCTCGATTCCATCCGAGGGCAGGATCTGGCCTTTGGCAAGCCGGTCCTTTACTCTGCAATTTGATTGAGCATTCTAAATTTCTGTTTTCTAAATTATTTTCCCACCTCCTTGCATGGGCACTGCTTTGGGAGTCTGTCATAGATATGGAATACATCGGAGGACCCAATCCCCTCGAAGAACAAGTTACTCTCTTACCTGGTAACGTTCTTTCGATGGGATGGTCCGACGACGTATTCCATATCGCTCCCTCCCTGCCTTCCCGGCTACAGAATTTCTTATGCGATTGCAGCTTACGTTTCCGCAAGGCTTTGGTGTCAGACTGGCAGAAGACTGGTACCACACATTTGGGAAAAAACTAAAACTGAGGCTACGGGCATCGTGCGTCCTACTTATAACATCTGGTGACGTCGGCCGTCAGAGGAGGTCCTCGAGGATGGCGTATCGACGTCATCGATGCAGGACGCAGACGCCGAAAGATTTTCCGAAGCAGCACAGTTGTGGTTATTACTGTCATAGATATGGAATACGTCGTCGAACCATCCCATCGAAAGAACGTTACCAGGTAAGAGTAACTTGTTCTACTGGTCTCTAAAAATCAGAACAGGTTTAAAACAATAGCAAAAATGTGCAGGTGAAAGCTGCCAAAAAAATTCTTTCCTGACAGATATAACACCCCTTTTCACGCAGAGAAACCAATTTATTGTGAGAGCTGCACGATAGGCGCAGCTTCTGGTTCTCACCACCGTAGAGCCAAATCTCCATATGACATTTTTCCCGCTGATTAGAGACACAACCCCATAATTTCCCTTTGTGAGCCCATTCACCACTTTGCCACAGAAATCGAGAAGTATTGTGCTGAGAGTCTCTCCACCACACATGTAACTATAGCGTACCGAGCAAGGAGGTGGCATGGCACAGAGGAATCAGGACTTCCATCTGAACCGAAAGTGCCTACCCAGCTGTTTCAAGACTCGGCGGTGCAAACCTGCCTGAGAGGTGACAGGAGCAGCCATTGGAAGTAATTGGCCAATCAAAAGAGCTCTAAGGAAATGTGGATGTTAGCCAATACCACAAACTAGGGTGATGAACAGTATGTATGTAAAGTACTGTAAAAGCTTCAAACAAGCAGCCACATGCGTGTCAGTTTTGTGGGGGCAAGAGAAAGAATGAGAGCAAGACACTGTGAAGAGAGAACAAAAACACCACAACACAAAGGAGAAACCGCTCACACAATGGCTAATCTGACAGGTTAGACTGGCTCGCCCCCTTGTGAGAGCTGAGAGCCCAGAAGATGCTGAAGGAGAGAAACTGCTGCAGGAATACGGAGACCGCACAGCACCGTGGGAGCCCTACTAAATCACAGGAAACCCAAGAGGCTGAGGTTTGGCTTCCTAAAGAGAAGCTTTGGAGCCTTACCCAGTAGGGACAGACACTACCAGAGGGCAAGGAGAATCTTGAGCTGACTGAACGAATAAGCTGTGCATTATAGCCTTAGCAATGACCAGGAGTGAACTGGGCAACCTAGCCCTGAAAGTGTGCAAATAGTGAGCAGGGCACTTGATCCCTGCAGCTGTAGTTTGTCAAGGGACTTTCAGGCGCTATGTCCCGGAGATTATGTTTTGTCAAGCAACTGTGTTTGTTTGAACTAAGAAGCGAGCTGCGCGCTATAACCCTAAGACTGTGAAAGAGCATGCTTACATACTGCACTGTGAAACTTCATGAATGAGATTAGGTGGGGAACCGGGGAGACCCAATGAGTGAGAATGTATCCTACTCTTAGACCTTTTGCGAGCATGGTCGAGAGGCCAGAACACGTTTTTCTGTTTCAGAGAATCCTTTGGAACCCAGAGGCGTTTATCCCATTGCCACCCATTAAGGAATTGTGCTCATTATTATTGGGGTATTTATGGAGTGCAGACCTTGCTTTGAGAAGCAAATCATAGCAAAGCTTTAAAATCGTAGGGGGGGGAGAATATGGTGAGGGAAGCAGAGAAACCAGGGGGGGGGTGGACAATGTGTCAGCAAGGGATCTACAAGCCACCAGCATCAGAAAACTGGGATCAGATCACCCAGTTTCAAATAGGGTGGGAGTGGAGGGTGTGTTGACCTAAGTGTTAGGGATGAGCCTTTACATAAAGAGGAGGGCCTTCAGTGCCTTCCTGAACTATAGAAGCGAGGGGGTGAGTCGGATGTTGATGGGGAGGAAGTTCCAGAGTCTTGGGGCGTAGACCGAGAAGGCCTGTCTTCTGTTTTTTCCTTCTTGCATCAGCAGCGTTTGTACATGTCCTTACTTCAGTGCTTACTTCTGGTGGATCGTAGGCCTCTGACGATGCTGCGTATCTCAGTAAGGTACCTCGGGGATAGATGATGCAGTAGGATTTGAAGATGATATGGGCTTGCAGAGGGAGCCAGTGTAGTTGTGATGTGGTCGAATTTGTAGGTGTGATATTTGTTGTGTGTTCTGTTGGTCACACAATACATGGGTAGACCAGCTCTGCCAGGGCACAGGACTGGAAATAGTACACCCAATCAGGTTGTTTAAATCCTGGTATTTACCTCTTGGCAAGCTTAAGGCTGCTTGCACCCTTCCCTTACCGTTCCTTGCGTTTCTTTCCTTGTTTCCTCCGACTAACTCCAAAATCCTCACTTACCTTTTCACATCCTGCCTCAACACCCTACACTCTTCCACTCTCAAATGCCCTTCTTCTGCCTTCCTAATACCGCCACGAAATGGAAAAGGGCTCCTCCCGCACCAGGAAGTCCATCATTTCCATCATTGGCATGTTAGTTATAGTTCTGTTGTTGGAAACCGGTTGTGTGCTCTCTGCATCTTACTCCCACCAAAAGATGGCCTTGGTGCCCCAGTCTTTTCCTAACTTGTCATTGGCCGTAACAGGGTGATAAAGGTCTGCTGTGACCTACCAATAAAGGAATGATTGTCTGAAAGGAATCTCTTATTGCTCTCATGGTTCCCAGACATATCTTTGGCCTTCTGACCAGGTAGGGAAGACTACTGTGGGTAAAAGGCAAGCAAGGATAAAGATCTGTCACCCGCATGACTTTTCACCCATGCCTCAATTTCCTAGAACCAGTCTTGCAGGATCTTTGTTCTCTGAAGCAACACATTTAGTGAAATCAGAAGGTTTCCGTACATTGCCCTACTAGTTCATTCAGGGTATCTAGTGTAGCATGAGGCTGGCACAAAGAAGCAGTAGAGAAAAGGCAATTATAACCGGCCCATTTCGCATATAACGTGCAGTACATAGAGCCGGATAGTGAGTAGGATCTGGGAACAACCGGATTACAGGAACGAGACTCTGATAGGATTGGGGTGAGGGAGAGCATGTCATCAGGACAGCACTAGGGGCTACATTGTGCAGTTCCATTTTTAATATTTACAAATGTATAACTTCAGGCATAAGGAGATGGTCAGTTTTCCAAATGTACATGATTTTATTATAGAAATGCCAAAACCAGGATTAGAACACAGGTCTCCATGCCTCAAGGTCAGCAACTGAACCGCTGACGCCCACCTCATGCTTTAGACTTCTGTACTGGTAGATGTTATGCTTCTAGTGATAGTAGTTTGCCTTGTGCCTGATGTCCCCCATCTCCTGCTGAAAATGCAGGGTAGGTGGAGCCTGAAATGGAGGTCCACCTATTGATCGTATGCTGGAATGGATCTTGATCTCTGCTACGCCTCTCTCTCTCGTTTCAGATCCCAGCTGACCGCGACCCAAGCCAAGTCGAGCAGGAAATGTTGCAAAAGCTGCCATTGGTGGAGCTGCTTCAATTTCCAACAACTCGCCCCAGCACCACCACCAAGCGCCTGGCCCAGATCCACGAGCTCATGCACTTCTGCACCAATGGTGACCACTTTTCCATTTATTATCGCCCAAGGCTTGGGGTCTCTAATGGAAGTGCCGCTGGGACAAGTTTCACATGGGGGGCTTTGGTGGCAGGAGTATAAACCACAGAGAGTTCTGCCAGCCAGACCCTCAAGCACTGAGTGTGTTGGAATGCCTGCTGCATGTAGCACCATAGTATCAGCAATTCCAGACCATACTGTATGTGTCATGCTGAAGAAGGCGGCACAAACGAGATGACACATTATGTATGATGATATATACTTGGTTTCATTGAGTGTGGGTCAAAGGTTTAGAATTGTTTTGTTCCCCATTATAAGGTCAGTTACTCTTATTTATTTATTTATTTATTTATTTTATTTATTGAATATGTGTATGGAGCCTATACAGCAAAATGTGTTTCCAGGTGCCACAAGGCACAAAGAGGGGATGATGGACAGAGGAGAAAACAATGGTAACGGTCCTACTAGGCCTTGTGACATTTAGATTTGGCAAGTACAGTATCAAGAAGTGCAAGGGGGAAGTAGATCAGGGCTAGGGGATGGGATAGGGAGAGGGTGATGAGGGAGAAGTACAGGCGGGAGGGGCCCAGGGAGCTGGGCAAGTGCTAAGGGGTGCCGGAGGGGCAAGTGCTAGGGGGAAGTAGAGGGGGGATAATTAGTGCGAGGATGTGGGTGGCCTAGCCTCAGAAGGCTAGTCGGGCAAGGGTGTCGGAGGGCAAGTGTTGGTAAGAAGGGGGTGAGGACTGGTCAAAGGAGGGCCTGACACCAGTAAGGCTCATAAGGGTCAAAGGCAACCAGTCACACTGGCAGAAGGATACTAGCAGGGAAGGGGTGAGGGAAGGAGGAGGAGAAAAGGAGGGCCTTGTGAAGCTTCTGGAACTTAAGGAGATCTGGTTCAAGTCAAAGAGGGGCAGGGACGCCGTTCCAGAGGTAGGCTCCTGCCGAAGAAAGAGATCTACCCCCCACTTGGAGAAAATTCTGATCTGCAGAAAGTTGGAGCTAGAGGAACGAAGGACTCTAGCAGGGGAGGTATTTAGAGAGAGAGAGATGGATTTAGAGAGGTCCCAGTCCCCAGAAAACCTTGCAAATGATACAGAGGGTCTTGAATTTAATCCTTGCAACCACCAGTGGAGGAATTTAAGGGCTGTAGAGATGCGGTCCCTGGGTTTAAGGCCAAGGAGAAGTCTTGCCTATTCTGGATTAGTTGAAGAGGGAGGAAAGAGGTAGATTAAGGAAGAGGCTGTTGCAGTGATCCAGCCAGGAGAGAACCAGAGCTCTGGGGACATTGCGTTACTGGGGGAAGGTGAGGAAAGGGAGAATGCCTCTGAGGAGAAGGCTGATAGGGCCTTCTTGGCAAGGTCAGCGATATGAGGTAAGAAGGAGAGAGAGAAGTTGAAGATGACACCCACGTTTTTAGTCTCACACAAGGGTGAGGGGAGAGGGCCCAAGGAGAACGGGCAGAGTATAGGAGGGAAGGAGGGGGTAGGAGTCCCAATGAGAAGCATCTCAGTCTTACTGGCGTTAAGGCAGACATCGTTAGCACACCAGTGGTCGAAGTGCATGAAAAGGAGTGGAACTATGTTCCCTGCTGACCTGCCCCCATTCCCCACAAACCCCAACGCAATGCCCTATTACACGTGCAATTCAAACCCCCAAATAAACACACCTGCTGCTTAAGGGAATATTCAGTGCAGTGCACTGAAATGTGCAAGTTTAAACTTCTTCCAACACCTTTTATTTTAAATCTAAACCATTTCGCAACGGTTTCCTTTAAAAATAAAAGTATAGGAACAGCAAAACATTTTTTCTTTTAAAGTAGAGGAGCACCGCTCCCAACCGCTCCCGCCCACTTCGACTACTGCACCACACCATGCCTGAATAGCAGTCATACAGCCAGGGATGAGAGAGGAAGGAGAGGAGGAGGTGTGAAGCTTAAAGGAGAGCTGTGTGTCATCAGCATAACACTAGAAATGAGGAGAGAAGTTGGAGATAAAGTGAGCAAGTGGGGCAAGGTAAAGGTTGACAATCCACAGCGACATTATAGAGCCCTGAGGGACGCTGCATGTTGAGAGTAAGGTAGAGGAGAGAAAAGGGCCCAGTTGCATGTGGGAGGGCCGATTTGAGGGGAAAGAGGTCAACCAACCCAGTGCCCGGTCTGTGATGCCCAGGGTATCACAGAGCCGATTTATGAGGATGAAATGATTGACCGTGTCAAAAGCAGAGGACAGATCGACCAGGATAAGGGCAGAGAGAGAATTGGAGTCAAGGTTTGAGAGCAGGTCATCACGGGTGTTCAGGAGAGCAGTTACAGTGCCTCTTGCTCCTCTGAAGCCTCCAGATTCAGTGTGATGGATTAGTTGGGAGATTACCAATTTCTCCAGGAGTTTGCCCTAGAATGGGCTAGTGGAGATAGGGTTCTATTGAGCCGGGCAGGAAGGGTCTGCAGATGGCTTTTTTAGGACGGGTGCACAAGGAAGTGCTTGAGGGGTGAAGGGAAAGAGCCAGTGGCAAAAGAGTGGTTACAGAACTCTGCCAAGGAGGGAGCAAGAGAGGCAATGTTGTCCTTGATAGCTCTTGAGGAGCATAGAAGCGCCTGTTTGGAGGAGACTTTCATAGAGCAGACTGTCTTGGTGACCTCACCGGTACTATGGGTGAAAAGGAGGAGAGTAGGGGAGGTAAACGGGGGTGAGGGGAGGCCTGTCTGCAGGCAGGGGAGGGGCAAAGAGGAGAGAGGACAGGATGTCCTGAGTTTAGTTGTAAAATGGAAGGCCAACACTGTTCAGAGGTCCTGGGAAGAGAGAAGTGGGGACTGAAGTGGGATTGGCAAGTTCCTTACAGATTTTGAAAAGTTCAGCCATGTTTGTGGCACCAGAGAGCCAGGCTTAAATATGGGCCCAGTTCTTGGAGCGGATGGAGAGTCTGTTTTTTCTTTGGAGCAGGCGACAGGCCAGTTTGTCAGAGGATGTGCTAGAAGCCAGCCACTTCCGTTTTGCAACTTTGCACTTACGTTTCAGCGAGGCATGGTCGAAATAATACCAACTATTGCACTTGGAGGCTGGCTTCATCGGATCAAGGACAAGGATGTCAAGGGAGATGGAAGTTAGCAAGTGATAAGTCAGTGTGAGAGTGAATAGTAGAAGTGGGGGGGTGAAGGAGGCGGCAAAAGCAGCTACTGACATTCGCTTCATCGGTCGAATGACGGAGAAGGAGGCTGGCAGTGTGGGTAGAGGCTTAGTCGTGGAGCTCCAGATGGGAGGAGAGGAGAGCGTGGTCGGACCAGGCGGAGTAGTGAGAGGGTTAGTGAAGGAGATATCAGCTATGATGAGCGCATCCAAGCTGGACCAGGCTGAGTGGTTTGGGCCAGAGGGAAGAATGTTGACAAAGATTTGCAGAGCTTGCAGTATAGTAAATTGGCCGCATCAGGAGAATCCAGGTGAACATTGAAGTCTCAGAGTAGGAGGAGCTTAGAGGAAGAGGTCAGAAGAGAAGAGGCGGGTCGGCCCGCACCGGTTGGCCCACACTGGAACTTCATAAAAATGGTCTGGTGGCCCCATAACAAAATAAATCCATGTGGTGAATGAGATAATGTCTCACTCGCCTTCAAATACAATGAACAAAATCCCAGTGAGTCCAGCAATAGTGCTGGGAGGCTCAGGACAGAGAGGGTAATATTTGCAAGAACATCTGCCTAAAATGCCTCTAGCGTACAGTTCTGAACTTCTTGTAAAATAATTCACCCCATCCGTGCAAGAGGTGCAGAGGCCCAGTGCTACCCTTATCTGTGGTCTCCCTGAACCAGGCAAGTTAAATTAAAAAGAAAGGGGATTTCCACTGCAGAAGTTTCTTTAATACCCTACACTGACAAATGGAGAGCGGCCAGATGACAGCAGGTTAATACTTACAATTTACATTCAGGTTGTGGATCCGATGGCCATTTGTGTCATTCTGTGTTAAAACAACATTTAAGGAGCTTGTAGCTCTGCAATCTGAACCCCTCTTCACTTATTTCCCTTACTCGGTTATGGTTAACTCTGAGGATGCCATACAGGAAAAGAGAAGTGCTTGTGCGTTAAATTTATCCTGTGCAGAATCACATGTGATGCTTCCATTGCATAATTTCTTGGAATAATGTGGAAATATCCGCAGAGCCAGCGGGCCATTACTGCCTAAGGTAATGCTCCCCGGGCCTGAAGTTACAGGCCCAAGCGTAGCGAATTCTAATGGCTGACAAAACCTTTTCAAGCGGCTTTTCTTTTGCTTGTTTGAAGAGGTTTAGTCGCAGTACGCGTTAGTTCTAGGAACACTAGAACGCGCGTAATGCTTCATTAGTACAGAGCAACAGGGCGCCATTTTGGGCCAACTTGCTCCGTACCAATGAATGGGAGGAACCTGGCCACCTTGGAAAAGGGAGAAGGGACTATATGTGGTCCCTTCTCCCTTTCCATGGTCGCCAGAAAAAAAGAAAAAAAGTGTACATGGCGCACGATGCACATAAGTGCATCCACAGGAGTACACTGTGGTATGGCTCAGAAACAAGCCAATCCACGTTAAGTGTATCCCGTGGAATGTCACCGCACCGTACTAATGTCTAGTAGCGTGTAGCTCTGAAATCCGAATCCCTCTTCACTTATTTTCCTTACTCCGTTATGGTTGACTCTGTAGAGGACGCCATACTGGAAAAGAGAAGTGCTTGTGCGTTAAATTTATCCCGTTGGAATCACATGTGATGCTTCCATCACATCATTTCTTGGAATAATGTCTAGTAGCTTGTAGCTCTGCAATCTGAATCCCTCTTCACTTATTTTCCTTACTCCCTTATGGTTGATTCTGTAGAGGATGCCATACTGGAAAAGAGAAGTGCTTGTGCGTTAAATTTATCCCGTTGGAATCACATGTGATGCTTCCATCACATCATTTCTTGGAAGAATGTCTAGTAGCTTGTAGCTCTGCAATCTGAATCCCTCTTCACTTATTTTCCTTACTCCCTTATGGTTGATTCTGTAGAGGATGCCATACTGGAAAAGAGAAGTGCTTGTGCGTTAAATGTATCCCGTTGGAATCACATGTGATGCTTCCATCACATCATTTCTTGGAATAATGTCTAGTAGCTTGTAGCTCTGCAATCTGAATCCCTCTTCACTTATTTTCCTTACTCCCTTATGGTTGATTCTGTAGAGGATGCCATACTGGAAAAGAGAAGTGCTTGTGCGTTAAATTTATCCCGTTGGAATCACATGTGATGCTTCCATCACATCATTTCTTGGAAGAATGTCTAGTAGCTTGTAGCTCTGCAATCTGAATCCCTCTTCACTTATTTTCCTTACTCCCTTATGGTTGATTCTGTAGAGGATGCCATACTGGAAAAGAGAAGTGCTTGTGCGTTAAATTTATCCCGTTGGAATCACATGTGATGCTTCCATCACATCATTTCTTGGAAGAATGTCTAGTAGCTTGTAGCTCTGCAATCTGAATCCCTCTTCACTTATTTTCCTTACTCCCTTATGGTTGACTCTGTAGAGGATGCCATACTGGAAAAGAGAAGTGCTTGTGCGTTAAATTTATCCTATGTGGAATCACATGTTTTCTTGGAATAATGTTTAGTAGCTTCTGTCCAGTGTTGTATATGTCAAAGTGGACCTGATGTGGACAAGGGAGGTGGAGTAACCATAGTAAACATGTACGTTCTAGTTTAACAATGCAAATGATGTGATGGGCCAACTAGTGGGACCCAAGGCACTTTATGTAGCAAGACCAGGCATGCTTTGAAGTGTGGAGAAGATGAACAATTGTGACTGGCTTTGACGCATGTTTTGCAGAAGTCTTCACTTGGCCAGAGGTGGAAAGGGCCTTCAAGCTCTTTACTTTCGAGAGTGTCAAGCTGAGAGGGCTGGATGTGTTTGGGGAGCTGGAAGATGACGAAGGCAGACGTGAAGTCACCTACATACCGTGGGACGATCCTGCACGGTTTGCACGCGAGGCGCGGCGAGTGTCCTTTGTGAAGAAGATGTACGAAGACCAAGAACTGAAAGCTGCAGGTAACACATGCAGATCCCTCATTGAGGTGGTGTATCTGGATGGACACGTTTAGAAAGCTTCAGAGAGATGAAAGGCAATGTACCAGATAGAAACTCTTTCATCTTCAAGTAGTAGATGTTACTCTCCCTAGTAATACTAGTACTCGTAGGGTAGGAGTCTCACAAACAATGTTTGCCTGATGAAGGGTACATTAGAAAGTGTGTAGAATTCATAAAGGCATGCACGTCAGAAATGCACTAGTGCAGTGATGCAAAGCTGTTTGGAGGGTTTAAACCATGAAAAGTATCTGAATCATCAATGAAATCAGGATCCGGGAGTGGCACTACAAATTGCCTAGGGATCTACTGTTGGGTTGGGTTTCCAGGTGTATATGGTGCTGTTGCTGCGCCTATGTGGCTCTGAGACCATCCATGGCAGCAAACATCTTTACACAAATAGGAGGTTCTGGCGATCACATAACTTCTAAATGGTGCGTGATTCCAGCAACATCTCCCAGAACGCAAGTTCCAACTACCCTAGACCCACACATGAGTTATGTATACTGCCATCCAGCAATCGGCTGCCAACTTGAGGGGCGAGAGAGGGCTTCACAGAAGTGCATGATATGCCGGAGTTTATTTGTGCTTTGCAGTGTAAGATGGGAGTCAGAGAGCACATCTGCCTGCGTGTTGACCTCCTCTTTGAAGGCTTTTAAGGGTACACCCAAACTATTCAAGAATCATTCCTAGTGAAGTGTTAGGCTCCCAAGGAAGGACGCAGTGGGATTCAACAGGAAGAAGGACACATACATAGTGGAAGGTTTGATCTTTATGGAAATGTCCCCAGGACTTTAGGTAGTGAAGAGCATCACCAATAATTTGGGGATTTTAGCAAACAAAGCACCATTCCAAAATGGCACCTGGGAATGACCACTTCTCCAGCATGGGGTCTGGCATGGATTCACATGCTCATGAATATTCCCCGTCGTCAGGCTGGGAATCCTCGGTAAAGAAAAAACCAGTATCAGTTTCGTTTCTGATCTGTCTTTCGTAGTAATAACCAATCACTGGTCTCTGCGTCATACTGACCACAGCCAATGACTGCCCTCTACCTAAGCACCGCCTCTGGCAGCCATCTTCAGATTTTTACCGCACGTTCATGTGTTGGGATCCTCGTGCTATTGCTCTCGAGCGTTAGTGCTATTTTTTCGCGCTTTTTACAAAAACTTCGATTCTTTCGGTCAAAAGAGCCTCAAGCTCCACCGATCCTACATCCGATCAACGGGGACCCGTGTCGGATTCATCTGTGCCCCTCAAGGGTGAAGATTTCGTCGAGCTACACTTCGGAGGACTCCAGAAGCTTCTCAGGCCCTGTCTCGGAGATGGCCCAGGAGAAGGGAAGCTCGACGCCCGGAAAGCTGTTCAGGGTCTGCCCTGGATGCCAGCTGCAGAACGTCTTCAAGGAGGACGAACACTCTTTCTGCCTTTACTGCCTTCATGAGGACAAGACGCACGTGGAGAAGGACTGTGCGTTTTGCGGCAACATGTCGGAACGGACCATGAAGGACCGCCATCAACGTCTCGCCAACTGGCTGGAGGGTAAGAGCCCGTCTGGCGAGAAGAAGAAGAAATCCGAGCGGTCTTCTAAGACCTTTGAGGGCGCCCCGGCGACGGGGGCCCAACATAAGGCCAAGCACCGCGAGTCCGCTGGCACCGGGAGCGCCGAACGGTCGGGCTCTGCGGGCGCCAGGCAGGGCGCACCCTCCCCGGCACCATCAACCAGGAGCCAACGCTCTGGGTCGGGTAAGAGGAAGGCCGAGCACCCGGCGAAGCACCTGGAGAGGCCCCGGTCGAGCTCTAAGGCAGAGGAGGAGCGTGGCAGTGCCCCCTCCCTCAAGGATAAGGCGGTGAGCGCACCTAAGGTGGTGAAGGCCTTGATCCATCCGACCAAGCCCTCTATCGAAACGGTCGCGGCGGCCCTGGCTCAGCCTGTGGTGGCTGCACCAGTGGTGGCGACCTCAGGGCCCAGAATCTCCCTGCCTCCTCGGAGGGAGTCTTCCTTTGTGCCCATCGATAGGACCCCCGTGAAACCCTCCGTGGGGAAGAAGAAGGGGGGGCAGGGCGTCGTCGTAGAGTCGGCCTCAACCTCAGAAGAGGAACTGATCGAGGTCTTAAGCCACGGCCTAGGCGTGGAAGAAGGCCAGCCCGTCGGAATGGACCCCGACGCAGGTGACGACGACGACATCGTCGAGGATACCGACGGGGCCCCTGCTCGCCCGTCGGATTCCCCTCTGCCAGCGCCGCAAGACAACTCGGCGGCCATTTTGTTGGCCATACAGTCCTTATGCTCCGAGATAAGGACGAGGCTACCGTTACCGACGGAGGAACCTCTCCCGTCGGGGGATCCAGAACCGGGACCTTCTGGTGTTCCCCCTACCAAGAAAAGAAGGATCCATCCACCACCTCCTTTTCAACCGTCGCGCCCCTTCCAGCCCTCCTCCCCGTCCACCCGAGGGGATGATACGGGGACTGACACGGCAGCGACGGGTACGGACGACGAGGCATACGACGAGGATTTTCCGTCGTCGCCTCCCACCAGGGCCTCTCCGCCCGACGAGATCGGATCTTTCCACTCCATGATCTCCAGGGCTTCCGAGCTTTTCCAACTCTGCCCTGAGGAGAAGAAAAAGGAAGGCTTCCTTTATCAGCGGCGCGAGGCCAAGAGGAAGACGGTCCTCGCAGTGCCTCTGTTGGACGACATTTGGGATGAGGGCCTTTCCCTCCTCAAGAACCCTTCCACGACGCCAGCTAGAAGAGACCGGTACGAGAAAAAGTACCGGGTCCCGGACACGGCCCCCCTATGCCTCCGGGCGCAGCCTACCCCGGACTCCGTCGTCTCCGCGGCAGCCAGGAAGAAAGCGGGGGGGGGTGCGGCCTCCACATCGACTTCCCCGCCGGACGGCGAGGGAAAGAAATTGGATACTATGGGGCGTAGAGTCATCTCGTCGGCAGCGACGACGATTAAAGCGGCCAACGCCTTGGCTATCGTGGCCCGCTACGACAGGGAGCTCTGGTACAAGATGGCTCCTCTGCTGGATTTTCTGCCGGACGACAAGAGGGCGGAGGCCCTTGAGATCCTGCAGGAAGGTGAGGTGGCCTCGGACCACGCCATCACCGTGGCGACGGACATCGCCGACACTGGATTCCGCCAGCTGGGCAACGGTGTTTGCCTTCGACGTCGTGGATGGCTCAAAGCTACGGACTTCCGGCAGGACGTCCAGACCAGAGTCCTGGACATGCCCTTCGACGGGAACAACCTGTTTGGGAAGACAGTGGACGATTCCCTTCAGGCCATCAAGGCGGATACTGAGACGGCCCGGGCCCTTGGAGTCCTGCAACGACGGACGCCCTTTCGGAGCGGCGGAGGCAAGGGCGCCTCCAAAGGTTCCGGCGGCGGTTTCGCTTCCTACCGTCAAGCGGCCCGCTCGTCGTCGCAAGAGGCCTACAGAGGACGAGGCAAGTCTAGCGGACCCCGCCGTCGTCGCCAAGGAGGTCAAGGCGGCAAGGCCGCGTCCAAGCAGGATTGAACCGGCCTTGGGGTCGGGCCCCCACCGAAGCACCCCGGTGGGAGGCCGGCTGGCGGGCTTCGTCAGCGTGTGGGAGTCCATCTCCACCGACCGTTGGGTGCTGGACGCCCTGGCCCGGGGCCACGCGCTCGAGTTTCAAAGAAGGTGCCCGCGCGTCCCCCCCGTGGCCAGGAAAGAACTTCACGTCCCTCAACTTCTCCTGGAGGTAAAGGCGATGCTCAGAAAGGGCGCCATCGAACTCGTCCCAAAGAGGCTTCGGGGCTCCGGAGTCTACTCGAGATACTTCCTCGTGAAGAAGAAGACGGGAGGATGGCGCCCCATCCTGGACCTGCGACGTCTGAACAAGTTCATCAAGGCGCAGAAGTTCCGGATGGTCACCCTCCAGCACGTCCTGGGTCAGCTGGAGGAAGGAGACTTCCTATCGTCATTGGATTTGGAGGATGCCTACTTCCACATTCCCATCCTAAAGGGGCACCGCAAATTCCTCAGATTCGTGGTCCAAGGGCGTCATTACCAGTTCAAAGCCCTTCCCTTCGGACTACGGTCGGCACCCAGGGTATTCACCAAGTGCCTTGCACCGGTGGCGGCGCAGCTGCGCCGCGAGGGGATCCACGTCTACCCCTACCTGGACGACTGGCTCATCCGCGCCAAGACGAGGGAGCTCGCCGTGGTCCACACGGCAAGGACCGTCCAACTACTCACGGACCTGGGATTCTCCGTGAACTACGCCAAATCCCACCTGGTGCCCGCGCAAGTCGCACTGTTTCTGGGAGCGAGGCTCGACACAGTGTCCCTTCTGGCCTCCCCGTCGGAGGAGAGGACCAGGACCATCTTGGGCAAGGTGCAACGGATGTTGGTGGCCGACGCGGCCAAAGTGAGGTCCATCAAGTCCCTCCTCGGGATGATGTCTTCCTGCATCTACCTCATTCCCATGTGCAGGCTCCCGATGCGCCCGTTGCAAGAATTCCTGGATGCGCGCTGGATCCAGACGACGGGCAGCTTCGAGGAAAGGATCAAGCTCGACGAGAGTTTCCGACGAGCGATACGGTGGTGGGGCACCCGCGCGCATCTGACGGCGGGCATGGACTTCCAGACCCCAGCCCACCAGGAGACTGTGACCACGGATGCCTCCCTGGAAGGGTGGGGAGCGCACACCGAAAATCTGCACGCAAGGGGACTCTGGCTCCCGACGGAGAAGTCCCTACATATCAACGTCCTGGAGCTCCGTGCAGTGTTTTGGGCCCTCAGGTCCTTCCTTCCGTCCCTCAAGGGCAAGGTGGTGAGGATCTTCACCGACAACACCACCACCATGTTTTACATCAGGAAACAGGGCGGAACCAGGTCCCCAGCGCTGTCCAAGGAGGCGCAGGACCTGTGGCATTGGGCCGTCGCCCAAGGGATTTTTCTGGTGCCGTTTCATCTGGCAGGGATAAAAAACACCATCGCCGACTCACTCAGCAGGGAGCTGCGCTCGTGCCACGAGTGGGAACTACGGCAGGATCTGGTGGATCGCCTCTTCCGACGGTGGGGCACACCCCAGATCGACCTGTTCGCGACGGCGACGAACGCCAAGTGCCGGAGGTTCGCCAGCAGGTTTCCCCAGACGAGGAGCATGGGCGATGCTTTCTCGTTCCCCTGGGAGGGCCTGTTCCTCTACGCGTTCCCTCCCTTGCCTCTGCTAATCCGGCTCGTCAACCAGCTCAAGAGGTCACGGTGCAGGATGATCCTCGTCGCACCTGCGTGGCCGAGGCAGATATGGTTCCCGGACCTTCTGGACTTGTCAGCGTCCCCGCCGATCAAGCTGCCGGCGGACGCGGATCTACTCTCCAGGGAAGGAGGCGCCATCCTCCACCACGACCCGAAGTCGCTGAACTTGCAGGCCTGGCTCCTGCAGCACTAGAGTTTGGAGGATACGACATACCGGCTGATTGCAGAGAGGTTCTTGCAAAGGCCAGGGCGTCCTCGACTCTTAAATGCTATGGACACAAATGGAAGAGGTTCTCTGTCTGGTGCCACGCACAGAAGATTAACCCTCTACGGATTACGGCTCCCCAAGTACTGCCGTACCTGCTGACGCTGGCCAAAGCTGGTCTGGCACATGCGTCCATCAAGATTCATCTTGCTGCGATCTCCCGATACACCAGAACCACGGGCCGGACGTCCTTGTGGTCTCATCGTCTGGTGAAAGAGTTCATGAAGGGACTGTTCAGATCGTTCCCGCCGGTGAAGGCTCCGGCCCCGGCGTGGGAGCTCAACGTGGTGCTGACCAAGCTCATGGGACCTCCGTTCGAGCCTCTGCACTCGGCCCCGTTGAAGTTTCTATCGTGGAAAACAGCTTTTCTTGTGGCCATCACCTCCGCACGACGAGTGGGAGAGATCCAGGCCCTTTCCTGCAAGGCCCCGTACTTGACTTTCCACGACACGAGGGTAGTGCTCAGGACGCACCCCTCCTTCATGCCCAAGGTACCGTCGGACTTCCATCTCAACGAACCCTTGGTGTTACCTGTGTTCTTCCCGTCGCCTTCGTCGCCGGCTGAGAGGACTTTGCACTCGCTGGATGTAGCTAGAGCGCTGAAGTTCTACGTGGACCGCACGAAGGGTTTTCGGAAGACGTCACAACTCTTTGTGAACTTTGGACCTGTCAATCAGGGGAAGGCTCTCTCGAAGGCTTCCATCTCCAGATGGCTCTCCGGCTGTATCATGTGCTGTCACCGGTTGGCAAACCGACCGCTGCCTGGCCGTCCGAGAGCCCATTCCACCAGAGCGATCGCAGCTACCACGGCGTTCCTATCTGGTGTGCCCCTGCTGGACATATGCAGGGCTGCTACGTGGAGGTCGACGCACACCTTCACGAAATTCTACTGCGTCGACCGGGATTCCAGGGAGGAGTCCAGGGTCGGCCAAGCAGTGCTGCGCAACCTGTTCGCCTGAGGTGAGCCTGGTGAGGAGGTAAGATGCTTAATGTTGAGTTGATGTGATGCTTAATGTTGAGCCTTTGCCACCTCCCGTGGTTGTGCATGTGTGTACTGCTATGTATTCTTTATTCATGAGCATGTGAATCCATGCCAGACCCCATGCTGGAGAAGGAACAAGTTACTTACCTGTAACTGTTGTTCTCCAGCATGGGTCTGGCATGGATTCACATGCGAACCCTCCCGCCTACCCCTCTGCGGCTCTTCACTTGGTCATACTGCCACTTCACGTGCTTCCAAATCTGAAGATGGCTGCCAGAGGCGGTGCTTAGGTAGAGGGCAGTCATTGGCTGTGGTCAGTATGACGCAGAGACCAGTGATTGGTTATTACTACGAAAGACAGATCAGAAACGAAACTGATACTGGTTTTTTCTTTACCGAGGATTCCCAGCCTGACGACGGGGAATATTCATGAGCATGTGAATCCATGCCAGACCCATGCTGGAGAACAACAGTTACAGGTAAGTAACTTGTTCCATACTTGCCATCCCTACCGATATAGGTGTTAGGCTACTGGTTTTTATGCAGTCCTACCACATACAGGGTTTATTTACAGCTTTATGGCTCCCCGGGGCCTGTGGTCTGACTCCAGGCAGAGCCAGCATCCCAGCAAGAGCAGCATCCATTTGTGTGGGATGGGGAGGTGGGTGGGTTAATGCCTCATAAATATGATTGATGCCGACAGTATCTGCATCCTAGGTCTGACCTGATGTGAGACGGGGCAGGCAAGTGTCTGAGCGTCAGCATAGGAGACACCACATAGCCAGTGCCACAGAGCTGCCTGCCTGAGCTCAGCTTTCTCAATGAGCTCTCGCAGAGGTCATTCACTCCAGTTCCACCCTGGTGCCCTGGAAACCTCCTAGTGTCTGCAGCAGGCTTCTTACAGGTGGAAATGCCTTCCCCAGCTGGTTGTCTGTTAGTCCGGCAATTAAAATGTGAAAACTAATACATTTGATTGTATACATGATATAAATTTATTTGACAAGCGAATGTGTTGAGGCTAGTGAGTCAGTGGCAACCAGAGTATTGCCTGGCTGTGTCGGTCCTGTGTGATTATAATCCTGCCCAGTTAGCCAGGTGTTAACTCCAAATTATGCATTGTAAAGAACAGTTCGAGGGGATTGGGTCCTCCAACGTATTCCATATCTATGACAGGTAATGTCCACAGCTGTGCTGCTTCGGAACATTTTCGGCGTCCTGCGTCGATGATGTTGATGCGCCGTCCCCGAGGACCTCCTCCAACGGCCGATGTCACCCAATGTGATAAGTAGGACGCACGACGCCCGTAGCCTCAGTTCCGTTTTTTCCGCGAACGTGTTCACTTCATGAATCTCGGTGGAGTTTGTTGTATTCTTCTCGGTTCCTTTGGACCTGTTCGGTTTTTGTGAAAACCTGTTCGTAAAACGATGTCTACCTCGTCTTCCACCCCACGTCCGGGCTTCAAGAAATGCGGGGACTGTGGGTCCAAGATGTCGGTCACGGACTCGTACGACGCCTGCTGCTGGTGCCTCGGGGAGGGCCACGATACGGACGACTGTGTCGACTGCCAGTCGCTCACGGCCAAGGCCTTGCGGGAGTGCAAGAAGAAGTTGTCGGTAGGTCAAGTGTCTAAGCCCCGGAAGTTGAGGTCTACAGGGCTTTTGATGGATGACTCGAGAGGCGACTCTCCGCGTCATTGTCGGGAGTCCAGTGGGTCTCCTTCCAGGAGTCGGTCTCGCCACTCCTCTGCCTCTTCGAGGCATTCCCGGAAGCGCCGGCATCGGTCGCCTTCCCCGTCCTCTTCCGAGGACTCCGCCCGTCGGCGGGTCGCTTATCCCACCATGCAAGCGACACCGGAGGAATGGGTTTCCTTCGGGAAGAAAATGTTGGCGATTCTCGAATCGCAGGGCACCGGTCTGTCCGCGCCTTCGAGTGGGGTCGGTCGGCACCGGTCGAGAGACACCGCCCGTACGCCTTCGGGCTCGGGTGGTCGGCACGGCTCGCGGGAGAGGTCCCGCTCGGACAAGGGTAGCCGTTCTCGCCATGCCCGTTCCAGGTCCCGGTCCTCGACGCGCTCGAGACCGCGTGATCCTATGCCATATTCGAGGAAGACGTCGATGCCTTTGGCGCCGAGGTCGTCAACAATCTCTCTCGTGGCTCCGCCTTCGAGGGGGTCGTCGACGCTGTCGGCGCCTAGGTCGTCGAGAGACACGCTCGGAGCTCCGGCTATAGGCCTGTGTCGAAGCCGTCGATGCTGGCGGCGCTGCAGCTGACGTCGATGCCGATTCTCTCGGTGCCGACTCGTTCGGCGCTCTCAACGCCTTTCGAGGCGGTGGTGTCGGAAGGGCCCCGTGGTACTGGGTTAGCCCCTAGGAAGGCTCTGGCTAAGGTCAGACATAGCTTTGGTCCCCAGGTGTCTTCCTCTCACCGCCTGGAGTACATTTCAGAGGGTGATGAAGGCCCTGATGAAGGCTTGGTTCTGGTTACGATGCCAGATGCGCTTCTATCGGGCCATAGCCAGTTTGATGACCCAAGGCAGTCACTGCATGATGCCAGTGGACTGGACAACTCTCCGGAGGTGGAGTTTTGTAGGACGGAGCCTGGCACTCATGCTGATTCTTCGTACCGGCGCCTTAAGTCTCGGGTCACCGAGTACTTGGAATGGTCAGCTCCCCCAGGGGAGTTTGTTCAGGATGATCTCACGGACATCCTTGATCTTGGTCCCCCCACTGACCCGGTACTGCCGTTTCATATGGCTCTGCAAAGAAGGGTGGCGGTGGCTTGGACTGCTCCGGAGAGTCTCCCGGCAGTGGGCAAGTCTTTGTCGCGAAAATACCATCCAGCCAGTAGCAACCCCTGCTACTTGTCCAGGCACCCCACTCCGAAGAGTTTGGTGGTGCAGGCGGCTACGGCCCCGGCAAAGCAGGCGTCGTACCCTACCATCCCTCCGGATAGGGACGACAAACATTTTGATGGCTGGGCAAAGAAAGTGTTTTCTTCTGGGGGTATGGCGCTTCAGGCAGCCAACTCCGTATGTGCCTTGTCTCGTTTCACACACACTCTGTGGAACTGTGTTGCATTAGCGGCTGAACATATTCCCGAAGGGGACGAAAGGGATGGTTTCCTTGCTATTGTTCAGGATGGCAAGGATGCCATGTGTCAGGCCGTTCAGTCGGGTTTGGACATGGCAGATTGTGTCAGCCGGTCCATGGCGGCGAGCACCGTAATACGCAGGTTTGCGTGGTTGCGGAAGTCTGGGTTCACTCCTGATGTGCAGTCCCAGCTCCTCAACATGCCCTTTGACGGTGAACATCTTTTTGGCAGCAAGGCTGACGAGAGCCTTGAGAGGTTGCAGACCTCCAAAGCTACAGCAAAGTCGTTGGGCGCTGCAGTGCGACAACCTCTGCCTTTTCGTCCTAGGGGACAACAATGGAGGGGAGGTTCCTTTCGCTATTACTCATCCTTCAGTAAAGCGAGAGGAGCTGTCAGTCAAAGAGGCCACCGTAAGAGTGCCAGAGGTGGAAAACAGGATACTCGAGGTGCCAAGGCCGCTCGGGCAGTTGCCTCTTTGCCCTCAGGCAACACTGCAGCCGCTACCACTCAGTCATGAGGCCAGGTCCCATGGTTCGCCGGTTGGGGGAAGGCTGGCGCAGCATCTTGTAGAGTGGCGTGCCATTACTTCAGATGTGTGGGTTCTGGAGATCATAACCCATGGCTACTGTCTTCCCTTTCGGCAGAGGCCTCACGACAATCCACCAGAGAACCTCTCTTTGAAGAGTCCGGATCCGCTCCTTGCGCAGGAAATTCAAGCCCTGCTGGACAAAGGCGCCATAGAACTGGTGCCTGTAGCGGAGAGGAACAAGGGATGGTATTCCCCTTATTTTTTGATTTCGAAGAAAGACGGGGGATTGAGACCCATCATGGACTTGCGCGGTTTGAACAAACTCCTCAGGAAGGACAAGTTCAAGATGGTTACTCTCTCTCAAGTCCTCCAGGCCCTTCAACTTCAGGACTGGTTGGTGTCTCTCGACCTCAAGGACGCTTACTTCCATGTGCCGATCCATCCCAAGCACAAGAAGTACCTGAGGTTTGCGGGATGCGACTCGCACTTTCAGTTTTGGGTCCTGCCGTTCGGATTGACCTACGCCCAATGGTTTTCACCAAGCTCATGGTGGTGGTGGCAGCGCATCTCAGGAAAGGGGGGGATTCACGTCTACCCCAAACTGGACGATTGGTTGATCAGGGGGAGCTC
This sequence comes from Ambystoma mexicanum, assembly GCF_040938575.1. Classification (NCBI taxonomy): domain Eukaryota; kingdom Metazoa; phylum Chordata; class Amphibia; order Caudata; family Ambystomatidae; genus Ambystoma; species Ambystoma mexicanum. Next base: position 51,051,406 of record NC_090939.1, read on the forward strand.
TCCCAGGCAAGTCCTGGATCATCTGTCCGTCACCTACCACTCCCTTCACAGGCTGGGCTTCTCCCTCAATTTAAAGAAGTCCAATTTGACGCCAACACAGCGGCTCTAGTACATCGGAGCAGTGCTCGACACATCCCTGGGGCTGTGTTTTCCTCCCCAGGTGAGGGCTCTTCACATTCACCAGATGGTGCACAAGTTTCAACTTGCCCAGACTCTCCCTGCGTCCAAGTTCTTGAGACTGCTCGGCCTCATGGTATCCTGCATTCTTCTGGTGCCAGAGGCCAGGTTGCGGAAGAGATCTTTGCAATGGGCACTCAAGCTCCAGTGGTCTCAGTCCTCCGGCAGGATGTCGGACCCTGTTCAGGTGCCGCCCTCGGTCGCCCAGGACCTTCTGTGGTGGGCCGTCGAAGGCAATCTGATGAAGGGGGCCCCATTTTGGCTGCCCTGGCCGGAGGTGGCGATCGTGACGGAGGCATCCCTCACGGGATGGGGAGCTCATGCCAACGAGTTGACAGCGGTCGTTGGTCTCCGTCGGAGTCCAGACTCCATATCAATCTGTTGGAGCTGAGGGCCGTCAGGCTAGCCCTGAAGGCTTTTGTGCCGACTGTGCGAGGAAAGAGTGTCCTGATTCTAACGGACAACACGGTGGCCATGCACTACCTCAACAAAAAGGGGGGGCAGGGTCACTTCCTCTGCGCAGGGAGGCGATGCAGCTTGAGTTCTGGGCCATCCAGCAGGAAGTTTCGATCTCGGCTGTTCAGCTGGCTGGAGACGACAACGAGACGGCGGACGCTCTGAGCAGGCAGAGCACGATCTCTCACGAGTGAGAGCTGGCTCAGGAGATTCTCCTGGAGATTTTCGCCCTTTGGGGGACCCCTCAAGTGGATCTCTTCGCCTCCAGTGTCAACCGGAAGTGCGAAAGGTTCTGCTCGCGGGAATTTCCTCCAAAAGGAGCCTTAGGAGACGCGTTTGTGGTGGAGTGGTCATTCCCACTGCTGTACGTGTTTCCTCCAGTCCCCGTCATCCCGCAAGTACTGCGGAGGTTACGGAGGTTCGGTTCCCGGATGATCCTCATTGCTCCGGCGTGGGCCCGGAGGACGTGGTACCCGGACCTTCTGGACTTGTCCATCTGCCCTCCACATCGTCTTCCCTACCGAGACGATCTGCTCTCACGGGAGAGGGGGGGTCAGGTTCTCCATCCAGAGGTCGGATCCCTCAACCTTCACGCTTGGCTTCTGAAAGGTTGAGGTATAAGGATTGGGACCTCCCTGAAGACGTGATGGAGGTGTTGCTCTCGGCCAGGCGGCCGTCAACAAAGTCTCTGTACCGTTGCCATTGGTGGAAGTTCTGCGACTGGTGCAGAGTTAAGAATGTGGATCCTTTTGAGTGTGACATTCCCATGGTTCTGTCTTTTTTGCTTTCCTTGGCCCACAGGGGCTTGCAAGTGGGGACCATTAAAGGTTACCTGGCGGCGCTGTCCATATTTAAGCGCTTGTCTGAAAAATGTTCCTATTTTAAGATTACTTTAATTTCTCAGTTTATGAAAGTGCTCACTAATGTGTTCCCTCTGTCACCTTTTCTGGTGCCCGGTTGGGATTTGAACCTTGTTCTTAAGTTTCTTATGGGTGCTCCGTTTGAGCCTTTGCATTCTTGCCCTTTGAGACTGTTAACTCTGAAAACTGTGTTTTTGGTTGCAGTTACTTCCGCTTGCAGAGTGAGTGAGTTACAGGCACTTTCAGTTAAGCCACCCTTCACTGTGTTTCATAAGGACAGGGTTGTCCTTAAAGTTCGTCCTTCCTTTCTTCCGAAGGTGGTTTCGGAATTTCATTTGAGCCAGAAGGTTGTTCTTCCGGCGTTCTATCCTCCTCCACATCCTGGTAAGGAAGAAGAGAGGCTCCATAGGCTTGATCCTAGGAGAGCGTTGAGCTTTTATATTTCGCGCATGTCCCGGGTCAGAGTGGACGATCAACTTTTCATTGGTTACGCTGGAAAGCGTTTGGGACAAGCTGTGACGAAACAGACTTTGTCTCGTTGGATTATTTTAGCTATCTCCGAGTGTTACCGCGTGGCGGGTGAGGACCCTCCGGCTGGCTTGCGGGCCCCTTCTACCAGGGGAGTGGCTGCGTCTACTGCCCTGCAGAGGGGTGTTCCTATTCGTCACATCTGTGATGCAGCCACCTGGGCTTCGGTACATACTTTTGTACGTCACTACTCCCTCGATTCCTTCTGAGGGCAGGATCTGTCCTTTGGCAAGGCAGTCCTTTATTCCGCAATTTGATTGAGCATGCTAAATTTGTGTTCTAAATTCTTTTCCCACCTCTTTGCTTGGTACTGCTTTGGGAGTCTGTCATAGATATGGAATACGTCGGAGGACCCAATCCCCTCGAGGAACAAGTTACTCTCTTACCTGGTAACGTTCTTTCGATGGGATGGTCTGACGACGTATTCCATATCGCTCCCTCCCTACCTTCCCCACTGCACAATTTCTTATGCGATTGCAGCTTGCGGTCCGCAAGGCCTTGTGTGTCTGACTGGCAGAAAACTGGTGTCACACGTTCTGGGGGAAAAAACTACAACTGAGGCTACGGGCATCGTGCGTCCTACTTATCACATCGGGTGACGTCGGCCGTCGGAGGAGGTCCTCGGGGACGGCGCATCGACGTCATCGACGCAGACGCCGAAAATGTTCCGAAGCAGCACAGCTGTGGACATTACCTGTCATAGATATGGAATACGTGTCAGGCTGGTAATATCCACATCCAACGCAGGAGCTGCTGAGTCCCACGATCCCACTAAGATGTCTAGCTCACAACTAAACTGAACAGCTGAGTACTAGACACCCCTGGGGGGAAGGGGGAAAAGTGGATAAAATAACAAATCAGACACTGGATCTTCTATCTTCATCCGGTCTCTGCATGAATGAAAATTGTTAAGCATTAAATAATATTACAAACTAAACAACTATTATTTTATGAATATCAACAATCCTACCTGAATACCCTCTGCAAAAAGCCCAGAGGATGATAATTATTTCTATATATTTTTTTTAGTTTTGAAATAACTCCAACTCTTTTACCCTAAAAGCAAACTTTGGTGGTCATGTTTCATAACTGTGCTACTGAAAACCAATGAACTGAATGTCATTACAAGTGACTAAACTGATGGAGGTTCCTTGTGGAAATAAATGAACTTGAAGAAAAGAAAATGTGTTTCCAAACAATGTCAATAAAACTGTGAACACAAACTCCAGAATGTCTCAAGAAGATGAGTCTTTTGAATGAAGCACACTTGAAAAAATAGTTGAAAACACAGAAATAATCTTTTGTTTTCCTTAAAATGATACTATTTCCTTAATCAGTTCATTCCATTTCATTTACCTCTCTTTATGGAAATAGTTCAACAACCAAAGGAAATACCATTTAATGTTGAGTGCAGTTTTAAAGTAAAGTTATTCCTCAAAAACGTCTTTGCATGTAATGAGATGCATTTGGAAGATTCCTCATATAATATGGTAAACAAGTCTTATATATTTTCCTCTTTGTTAAAAATACCTTGGCTCAAAAATAAATATCCTTCTTGGTGCTGCTTTTAAAAAACAAGGTTGCCTGTGCAGTCATTAACTTTAATAGCCTTTAAATATCATGTTTTCATGACTTAATCTCTGATGAACGAGTTTGCCATGTAAAAACACTGGCTTCACAACACGACGTCTTTTAATCCTTGCACTTCAGAGGAGAAAATAACAGAAGATAAGGCTAACTTTGGCAGTTCATTTAGATTAATTACATAAAAAGTACTTAGCTTATTTTTTCCTTTAGAAGACCTCTCAGCATTTTCTTCCACAGGGAAAATTAATTTCTTTAGAGTAGATGTAACTTGAATGAGTTGTTTCTTTTTCTTTTAGTGTTGAAGATATTTTCTTAAGAGTTTTCCAAGGCCCAAAACATAGGAGATAAACAGAAACATGACCAGCTCAGGAAACTAAACTAATGAAAGGCAGTTTAGAATGTTGGGAGTCACACCATTGTCAACCTGCCACCCAATCAGAACTCCTGCCTCTGCCCTCCATCTTGGCTTGGGGTATCTGCAGTACTCTGAATATGGAAGTTGAGGCCCAACCATTTTAACAGTGAAAGGACTATATTTAGTTTTTAAACCTAACAATGAAATAAACAAAGAAAATATTTTCCTCAAGTTTCTGATTGGTTGTAGTTGAAAGCTGCAGTGGCACTGGAGATGATTGAGAAGTGAAATAGGTTTGTCCCACAGAATTGTTAGGTTTCCTCGAATTGTTTTTACCAACTGTAATTTCGCCAGATTTCTTTTTCTGATTTTACCACCTTTTTTTACTGCAGAATGCAGGGGGAGACCCTCCACCCACACCTCTCCCCACCCACACCTCTCCTTATCGCCCCCAAATCAAACCCCTCTATATACCATAGTCCAACTTACCACATAGATTTGCGGTAAAAAAAGGTTGGTATAAAATTCAGCAAAATAATGTCAGCAAAATTCCATTCGGTGAAGGGGAGGAATACCAGTCAGGCTACCTATTCTTGGGGGATGAAAAGTCAACGTATTCAATTTTTAAATGATTATACTGTGCTACTGATGGTTCACGCGACATCATTTTCTGTGATGTCATCATTATGCTAAATACAATTTTTGAAACCTGAAGAATCCTACAGAATTTTGCTTGCAGAATGTTGGCATGTATGTGACCAGATGGAACAAAATAAAAGTAGGGCTAGTAACACTTCCAGGTTAGTGCTACCTTAAAGGCAGCGCAAGAAAGAGAACATTGCTTGATCCTTTTGTATGGTGGCTCGTCTTCGTTTGCAGCGTTTCAGGCCTGCAGGTTCTTGGTGCTCTTGTGTGTTCTCACCAACAGACTTTCTGGTTTGCCTTTTGGCTCCGCTTCGAATCCTGATTCCCTGCATGCCGGTCACTCTCTCTGTGCAGTGCTCTTGCTTCCACACACCACAGACCTTATACGTCCCAGCAGTTACAGAGCACCCTTGGTTCTTGTCCCTACCAACCATTGAATGGATTACTGAGCCTTCTTTTGAAGGACAGGTTTTTCACTTGGAGTCCGAGATATTTTCCCCCCGTCACCTAAAATTCTGACCACGACGAGGGTTTGGGAGGGAGCTGCTGCGTGTAGGTATGGCAGGGCAGTCTCAAGCACTCCCCCCGGGTAAGTTATTCTACTGCATGGTGGGCAACACTTAAGAACAAGGTAGACCGCTCATGCTAATCTCTGTTTCTCTTTGCTCTTACGAGGGAGTCCTGCAAAGATCCAGTTCCTCAACTACCCTTGTTCTGTTTACTTTTCTTTTCCCGGGCTGTGGCATCCCAGAGTGTTTCCCTCTACTCTACAGGCTACATTGGCTGGGCTACTGGGAGGCAAGTGGTTGGCTTCCAGGCCTCTACAAATACAGCTAGAATGTGATCTAAATGTTCACACAAGTGCTTATTAAATGTGGCTAGCTTAGCATGACTTCTATGAATTAAATGTGACAAAGGAGGTCTGTGGAATACCCTTATTCTCATGCCTTTTGACTTCCTGTGGAGAACGCATAGAACTTGAGGGGTGGGGGCGAGAAATAGGTGGCCAGCCTGGCATAATGGTTATAGCATGCTGCTCTAGGCATAGTGCAAACATACCCAGAAGAGAAAGAAGTCAAGTTCCAGTACAAATCCTGCAGGATCTGCTGACCCCCGCAGATCCGCGCGGCATCTAATATACAGACCCTAAATTCAGGCTGGCTATGCTTCCTTCCCCTCCAAATCATAAAACAAGAATTTCATTCCTCCTGGTGTCTGCTGTCTGAGATGAGAAACGAGCAAAGGTAATCGTTTACTGTAATGTATTTGCATTTATTTGAAGAACAGGGATGTCAATTTCAATCAGAAATTATTTACAATAACTCAATTACAGATGGTGGAGGCATTCCTGCGCAGGGTGCCTGTGCGACAACACAAAGATGAGAACAAGTGGTGAGCCAGGTTATTAGGGTATTCGACAGTGGGGACATATACCAAGGTCAAAAACAAGAGAAAGAATTATAATTAAGACAAATATATATATATATATATATATATATATATATATATATATATATATATATATATATATGAAAACAGGTGACTTACAGAGCTAACTTTAAAACTTTACCCTAAGGATGCAAGTGCTTCAAATTAAAGAGGAGTACTATAGAAATATACAGAATTACATTAAGCATCACTGGAGAGAGGGGTGGGGGTCAGGTAGGGACCTAATCCAGCACTCAGATATTGCCCCACCCCAGGAACTGGCTTTACCTGGTCCTCTCTGCAGAAGGCAAATAATGATTTCTGAAAAGTCTGTTTCTTGTACTTGGGGTCCTCTAGACAGAGGATTGCTCTGGTTTTCTTTCTCTTTTTTTGCCAGGAGCTCGCTTTTCACTCCCATGACTCACCTCTTTTTAGAAGACCTCCTAACTAATTAAAACGACCCCACTGTGGATGACCGCTAACTATCTAGTTCTCTCCCGTGAAAACTGGATCCAAGGGGACACTGGCTTTTCAAATTAGTCCGCAGTCGAAAATGTGCCTTCATTTTCATTTTGAGTGTTATCTTCTATTTTTAGAAAATGGCAAAAGGTTCATTTGTTTTTTTGGAACGTAACTGATATTTAACATCGTTAACGGAAAACCAAGGCCTTCCACCAAAATCCAATGCCTTCCACCAGAAGATCGGTCTGAGCGCTTTCACCCAATGAGGAACGAGAGCCACGCTTCCACGAATATATGGCGAAAGAGACGCGGCCGGAAACTCTGCTCGCTCGTGCCTACACGATAGCTTCTCTTGGTCCACCCAGCAGTGGAGGAGGGCTCTGCAAGGTCGTTTTTAGTTTGGGCTTTTAGATGGCAGAGCCACCTATAAACCAGCACTTTTGCATTAGAGTACAGGTGGGGAGAAATGGTGTATGAGGAGGGACACAAAGCTTGAAGGTGTTTGGTTATTTACCCACTGACTGTCTATGGTCATGTCCATCCCTAATCATCTCGCCCTGAGACATAGGCTTTATAGTAGGTCTGCAAACACACTCTGGAGACTCTCTGATCCTCAGAACAGACCTAACATGAACACTAGTGGTTGCTATGGTCATCCTGTATGTGCACCAAGGTATCCGTGACATTCTTGAAGAAATTGCTCACTTTTGTCCATTTGGTGTTAGAGTGACTTGCCAGATAGCCCTGATCATGGACCTTCCATCCAAAATGTATTGGCTGTGGTCTCTGCCGTTTTCTCTGTAAAGAACAGAAGCGCATTCAAAGATCACAAGAAGATTCATGTGTTTATTTCATATATTCTTTGGTGGTGTGTGTTGGTACCTAATGCAGTAGTGATTACTACAATATGGCGTCTCCAGATTTGATTGTTTCATCAGATTTTCCTTGTGATCTACTTTTCCTGATAGAGTGTTTTCAGGTTTCTGGGAGATACTTTATAAGATTTCTTTAAAAAAGGGTAATTTTTGAGAAAATGAAGTGGTGCCCACTGCGACCGTTCCTTTCCATGCTTATCCCCATGGCCCTCCACACCCAGTTCCTGCCACTCCTGGCACAAAATACCTCCTCATGGGAACTCTTTGAGTTTGATTTAATTAAGCCTTACCATCAAACTTTGCGCTCAATGTGCCTGCCAGTGTTTTTCCAAACCAGTCTTCTGAGTTCATAACTTAATTGGAGCTGTAAACTCGCTACTGTTGTAATAAAAATGTCTTAACCAAGTCTGCCTACAGCCACTCTATTTATAAGCACTGTGCATGTCCTTCACAGAAGTCCTGTTAAAAACAAGCTTTGGCAAAGCCAACAGTTTTGGCTTGTGTATACCTATTAGGCATTTGCCAGGCAATGCTAGTAGATACCCAGGTACTCGCATCATTTTTCACCATCTGCTAACATCGATGACCAGTTAAAGCACTACGGTAAGAGCCCTTCTCATGCCTACACAAAAGCTAGAACTGTTGGCATTGCCACTGCTTGTTCTTTTAAGCCTTGCGGCAATGAACACAGTGTCGTGAGCCACTAGGGTTAGTTCCTCTGGAGCATGTACATAGACTTGTTTCGAGTAAACAAAAACTCATGCTTGCCCTGATCCTTCCCGACACTAACAAAACCTGTGCACACTCTGGAAATTACAATAAAGTTTGGGAAGAAGGTGCCAATTAGCTCACAGCTCTTGCAAGTCTTCTTCATCTTAACTAAATTAAGTATTTTTTCATACAAGAGGACCCACAGGTTAAATCAGGATGATGGGCCTCATTACGACCCTGCCGGTATCCTGGCAGTAAATTTGCCAGGATACCAGCAAATGTTATTACCGTTTCTGGCACTCAGTCCAGCGGCATTACCGCCAGATTACGAGTGCCAGAGTGATGTTGTAAATCCCCATTCATGGAGTCCCATACGACCTCATGGGGAGGATTAGCCCTAATTACTGGCACCGGCAATACCGGGGCCAGTAATAATTACTTTTTTTGCCGGTAAGGCGTCCGTTTTACCTCCTACTTTTAGCTGGAGATAACTCGGGTGTCCCACCGGCAAACCTATAGTCGTCCCGGTCCGGCAAAGTGCTGGTATATACCAGCACTTTAATCCCAGACTGGCCGATTTATAACGAGGCCCAATGTTCCTTGAACAATACTTTCCTCGACTGCTGAGTTGGTTAGGCCCTCTGAGGCCTGTAGCTGGAGCTGCACTGTAGACAGACCTGCTCCCGTGGTAATCTTCGCATGATACAGGGTTCTATATTACCTCACAGAAAGCCACACACCATCCGCCAAAGCCAAGATTCTCAAACTATCTTTGTTATACTAATTCTCATGGTTCACAAAATTAAAACAATGCTCCTTGCAAAATTCTGACTTAAACTCCAACACCCTCCTACCCCAGTCAATAACTGGGTTTTGGGGAGTCAACCAAGGCATACCCAAGATAATCTGTAACTGAGGGGCGTTGATCAATTCAAATACAATTTCTTCCCCATGGTCTCCTTTCAAGAACAACACTAGCGGAACAGTTTCGTGATTAATAGGCCCTGAAGTCAGACGAGAGCCTTCCACCGCTCTAACTTGCCCCACCATCTCCTTTCGAACTAAGGGAATTTCTAAAGACTTAGCCAGTTCCATGTCCATGAAATTTCCTGTGGCTCCTGAATCAATCATTGCTGGGCCGACCCCCTCAACTTACCCATATAATGCAAGGATACATTGATTGTGATGTGCAGGACTGCTGACTGACGAGTGTTAGCGACTTGTTGCATTCCCTGCTGCATTCTGAGACTTGATGACTGACATTTCTTGGGGGGAATAAAGCCCATTACCCAGAAGGTGCCCACTCCTAACGCTGCACAGCCATCAATTATTGACTCTTCGCCTGTCCTCCTCTTTAAACAAGGGACCCCGTTCCTTCCCGCCTTGCTCAACAACTTTCCCTCTTTCCTCTTTACCGGGTGGATCCCTACTGGGTCTATCAACTCGTTGAGGCAACTTAGCTTCCCCCAACCTCTTCTTCGCTCACTCTTTCTTTCTCCTAGCCGAAAATGCATGTCGCAGTCTAGAAATCGGGACTGCCTGCCCGTTCCTTACGGAAGTCCGGCACCCGTGTTTATTGTGACTGTCTTTATTGTGCCGCGTCCCGCCTTGCACGGTGATGTAGCGTGTACACAACATTCCTCTCCTTTTTCATCAAACAAATTAATGGTAACAGTTCTATCACCATTCAATGGGCTATAACTATCACTCCATGCTAGCATACATAGTAATTTAGTTTACCTGGGGGCCTTCGGGCCGCCCTCAGGTTGTACCTGCCATGCCGCCATGATAGTCTCGTGGTCAGGCTTCCCCCTGATTGTCTGTCAGTGGTGGGACTGGCCAGCAAACCATGTGCCACCGCTCAGGCTTCAGGTTCGGGAGCAGGCTCTGACTCTTCCAACGTGCTTTGTGTCATGGTGGTTGTCTATCCAGATCGTATTGGATACTCCTTTGAACCAGGATGCATTCCTTGCAATTGTCTTGCGGCCTTGGCTGGCTACGATCATCGTCCCTTTCTTCTGGGTCACTATCCATGGGGTGGGGGTCATACTGGCTCTCTAGCTCCAACTTTGTGGCATTCCATAAGATTAGCACCTGATCCCCCACCTTGTGTCAGGCTCCTTTCGCTCGCTGCTTGATGTTCATGTGCTCATTTGCCGCTGCTCTTCTGGTATGTGTTCGCCGTTGGTTCATACCATTCACACGTTTTCTCAGGTGGTGCGGTATTGAGGAATTCAGAATGGTCCCATACATTGGGTCTGCTCGGGGCGTGTTGGTCGAGGTACGCAGTGTCATTCGGTAGTTCTGCAGGAACCGGTATAGCTCAACCTTCCATGAACTGTTCTGGGCCTTTACTATGCACAGCACCTTGTTTATCGTCCTCATGACACATTTGGCGTCGCCGTCAGCTTGCGACTACCTTGGGGTGATGTGGTGATGGTGGATGTGTAGGTCATCTAAGTATTTTGCCAGCTCTTTTCCTTGAAAAGGGGTCCATTGTCACTCTTATGGCAGCCTGTGTGGCAAATATCTTTTCCAATGCCGGTATCACTGCCAACGCTGCTGTTGACTGTATAACCTCCACTTTAGGGTAGCGTGAGTAGTTGTCCACAGTGACTAAGAGGTATGTCTCCTCCTCTACTGAACAAAAATCAATGCTTATCGCTTCCCACCATGCTGTGCCCTTTCGGGGCGGATTGGATTGATTCAGGTCTTGGTTTTGCACTGGTCATTAGGCATGGGTCGCATGACGAAATGATGCTTTCGCATCTACTTGGGGGGGAACCACACTCTGTGTTGTATCCGTGCTTCGATCCTAACGATTCGCTGGGGCCCTTCGTGTGCAAGGGTTACGATTCTGTCCTGTAGGCTGATCGGGATGACGATGCATGCACCTTTCAGTATCAATACTTCACTTGTGATGGACAGCTCCTAATGGACTGTGAAGGCCCCTGTCAGGAAGTCCTTGGCTGACGCCGTGCGGTCGTGGTTGTTATGGAGGAGCGACTTCCACTCGTCTGCTAGTATTACATTTTTCACCAGATCACAGCACAATGTCTTCATGGTGCTCACAGTCTGACAGATGTGCTCTTCTGTCTCCGTAGAATCTTGAACTTCTGCCGCTGTTGCTGCTCTCGAGTGTCTTGACAGAAAGTCTGCAGGGTTGTCTGTCCCGACCTGGTAGAGTAAGTCAAATTTGTACTGTTGCAAGTTTAGTAACCACTTTCCGATCCTCGCTGGAGGGTCCAGGGCTCAACCTGTGAATATTGGTACCAGGGCTTGTGGTCCATTTAGGCCTTGAATTTTCGACCGTAGAGGTGGAAATGTCTGCAGCCCCATACAACCGCTATAGCCTCTTTCTCAATGTGCGAGTATTGCGTTTCCATAGGCGTCAAGGCCCGAGATGCGTATGCGATTGGTTTTATCTCGCCGGTTGTGGATGGTTGTACCGGGATCGCTCCCAGCCCGATGGGCCTTGCGTCCATATATATAGCTCAGTCTGTGGCGCGGCATCGTAGTAGGCCCTGGTCGTGTGAGCCTACAGGGATTCGTTGATCTGCTCAAATGCCTCCCGACAGTGAGGGCTCCATTCCTATTTGGTGTTGGACCTGGTTAGCTCTCTCAGGGTTTCAGAGATGGTGGCTAGGTTGGGTATGAATTTGCCACAGTAAGTGGCCATTCCTAATAAATTGCGTACTTCTGTGGGCGTTGTGGGTGGTGCTGCTCCTTTAATGTCTGCGACCTTGAAGGGGTCCTCGGACACCCCCTTTCTATTGAAAACGTAGGTGAAGAAAATCAGCTCCTCCTTCAAAAATTTGCATTTCTCCTTGTGTATGGTTAGTCTAGAGTACTCTAACCTGTCGAGGACGGCCTCTAGTCGGGGTAGGTGTTCCTCTTTGCTGCTGGTATGGACCAGGATGTCATCTCTGTCATTGGGTACCACTGGGATGCCTTGGAGGACTGATTGAATCGTCTGCTGAAATACCTCTGCTGCAGATGATAGCCCAAAGTTTGATGTTTTGTATCTTAGGCCCAAGTGCATTGAGAAAGTTGTGATGTACTGTGAGTCTTTGTGCAACTTAAGCTGGTGGTACCCAGCATTTAAGTCTAGTTTTGAGAAGAAACGTGACCCCCATTAGGTCTGTCGCAATCTCATCCAGGATCGTGTTGATGTGTCTTTCCCGGATTATAGCTGCGTTTGGTAGGCGCATGTCGATGCATATGCATACTTTCCCTGGTTGTTTAGGCTTCTTTATGACAACCATGGGGGAGACCCACAGCGTTGGTCCTGACACTGTTTCTATTATGTCTGCCTTTTCGAGTTCATGCAATTCCTTTGCGACTAGGTCTCGCGTGTGGAATGGCGTCCTCCTATGTCGCACTGCTTTGGGCTGTGGTGTTGTCAATATGTAGCTTGATTAGCTTCCCTTTTAGTCATACTGTGCCTTGAAGCCTTGGGTGTTCAGCCAGTAATTCATGGATGTCTTCTGTGTCCATGATGTCACAGATGAATTTGATCAGCCCCAGGTTCTCAGCAGATTCCCAGCTGAGTAAGCATTCTATACCAACATCGACGACATAACTCTTTGATTGGACTTCCTTGTCTCCTCTGCTGAGCATTGTCTGGAAATGCCCCACCACCGGTAGCAGTGTTTTACAGCCATAGGCGTATAGGAGTGTGCCTGTGTCCTTCAGCTCCAGCTGGGGTTGCATTTGTTTGAGCATCCTTGCCGGCATGGCGTTTACTGAGGCCCCTGTGTTGACCGTCATTCAGGTTGCTTGTGCTTCACGTGTATGTGGCACCCGGGCCTTCTTTTCTTCCTCAATGTCTTTTACCCGTGTTCTAGTGCTGATATGAGGTGGATCTTCCTTCTCCTTTTTGTGTGTCCGGTTTCAACCGCTGCAGCTACTCCATCTTGTTGCTCTTCTGATTCGTAAGTGGAGGAGTTGTTTTATGCCTCGACGAGGCGCGTTTTTGTTTTTGTTTTTCTTGATTTAGGGCCCTTGGACTTGGGCCCAGTTCTGCGTTGACAGGCCCGAAGATAGGCACCCTCTTGTGTGTTGGTCCCAGTGGGCACATGCCCTTTGGCCGGGTAGTTCTCTTTCCCATGGCGTTGTCCCCCACACCAACCACAGTCATTTGGTTCCTGGCGTTCTTGGATGCCACCCTGTGCCGTTGTGCAGTTCATTGCTCTGTTCTCTGGGTAGTGGGTGGTTGGCGATCTGGGGAACTGTAGCTGTCGGGCGAGTTGTAGCTTCTGCACGATGGTGCTCATGTGGGCTGCTCTGGCATGCAAGAGCTCCCTCTGGCATCCATATTTCAGTATCCTCACTAGTGGACTGCCCTTTTCACTCAGGACGATTTGCTGCAACGTCTCTGACTGCATGCTGTTTATTATCTGGCACCTGATCTCTTTGTCGATATGCGTCGAGTTTCGTCATCGGTCTGTACTGTGGTAGAGAAGTTGAAGATCTCGTATTCTGGGTTTAATTGTGGCATAAAATGCAGTGTGAGGGTGTCTTTCGCCGACTGTTCCATCCCCTGTGATTAGGGAATTAAAGATGTGCAGCACATCATCCCCAACATTCAACAGCAGGTGAAACCTAATTTTCCAAGGTACAGTGACATCTTTGCAGTCCATCACCATTTCAAACGTCTGGAGCCATATGGCCCACCTGGGCCCCACTGACAATGGATCAGTGTATGTGTCAAATGGGCCAGGTAATGTGTGCTCTAGCACCTTGAAGCGTATTCTTTGTGCTAGATGGGATTACCAATAATTAATACAGACCAAATAAACGGACAGACCAAAGGAAGATGGAAAAACACTGCTTTAATCTCAATGAAAGAAAATGGGGAGAAACACAGCTATCAAAGTAGATGCCCGATTGTTCACACAAAAGTTTGTTTGCACAGAGTCTATATAGTTTTACTTGCATCATGTGTGACATCATCCTACCTGGCATTTCAGAAGAACCTGGAGGGATTGCATATGGGGAACATATCTATTTATAGAATAACATAAGTGTAAATATTTCATTGGCTGACCCTTGTCTGTAGGAGACGCCCTGAGCTACTTCTACACACGTCACATACTGATTATAGCCAAGAATATGGCATCGGGCTAATAACTGCAACATTGTATATGAAAGTGCATGGCATGCCTTTTGATTGGTAGACAATCCTATCCAACCTTGGACTTTCTGTTCATTTAGCAGCATGTGAACACAGTGAAACCTAGATGTTCGTTTTCTCAATTAGACCACCGTATCTCATCCTTAGCCAAGGTCTATCATTTGTAGTCGACCTCTGTAAGGAAGGCATGGTATCAAAGTAAGACTGACACAAGTGACCACAGTTCAAAGGTGTTTATTTAACCTCATCAAGAGTGTTATAAATGCCTATCTAAACTTAAATCTAAGATGGGAGCAAGCTAGGACCATCAAATAATAATAATGCAGTCCTAGTAGTCTCTCGTCAAAATAAAAGGGCCTATACAAAAAGAAAATATTGCCAATCCTTACCGCTAATTTACAAATAGTTTGGGGAAATGTTCATGAAAAAGAAAGAAGTGGTCACAAAATGATAAGTCAGGATGTTCAGGCCGTTGGACTCCCAACTACACGTTTTCGGCACAGGACAAGGCGATTCTCCCGAGCATAGCACACTCTTGGGCTTCTCGGGCACAAGAACACAGTTTCATTACCAACATCCGGGCCTTCTGTGCCCCAGTCTGGGACCATCTGCAGGCCATTTTACTGCTATTTCCACCTTTTACCGCCAGGATCTCCCACCTTGGTGTTGGTCGCTGTTGGGAAATAGAAACCTAATGGGACACCAGTACTCCATGTCTCCTGTTCCTTGCGTCATCTCGGGTCGCCCTCATTGTTATCTCATGCGGGGACTCTCTTATGCTGGAATCTATTTTGCCTTCCTCGCCATTGCTTTTGTTTCATGCTTGAGGAGCTCCATTGTGGAAAAGGCAGTTTGTTCTTCTTTTCAGTTGTGTGGGGTCAGCCTTCACCCAGGGTTCACGTCTCGGCATACCTGATCCTGTAAACCGCATCTGGGGAAAGAAGCCCTGTACTGGCTTGGTTGTTTATCCTTTCATGGACTGTCTTTCTGGAAGCAAACACCATGAGTATCTACCTCTGCATCCTGGGGCCGTAGGCTATTCTCGATGCTCGCCCTGAGGGGTCCTTCTGGTTCAGGATTGATCGAGTCTGCACCGCATTTCCCCATTAAGTAACATTGGTTGTCTTCCTGCCATGCACCAACTTTTTCTGGGGTGCCTGGTTCTCAAAGTCTCCTGTAGAATTCTTCTTGGGGGCTCCTCCAGCCCTCCTTTCGATTGTATGCTGCCAAGTCCGTGCCTGTGGCGTAGAACTGGAACTTAGCTGAATTTTGCGCATACATGTGGTTGGCCTACTCACTTTGTCCTACCTATGTCTATGGACTTTTGTACTCACCTTGGAATTACCCTAAAGTGAAGTTGGTGGTTCTTACCTGGCACTGGACATTTTATTGTGCACCCAGGGAGTTCGAGAGCCAAAGACTAGTATTTGGTACCTCGCAGTCATTTCAATGTATTTTTAAAGTCATGAATGTTAATACATATTTACACAGTGCCTTTTATTTTTAATAACAGTGTAACTATGTTTCCACAATGTGTTCTGCTATGGTAACTGGTGCTGAAGGGCATAGAGATTTTTGGTGCTCTTTGGCTGTGATTGGGAATTGCGTTCCACCCTCTTGCACTGCCTTCAACTGAGGTTGTCCAAAAACTGCCTTAACAGGGAGCAATAGCCAAGACGCGAAAATCGCATGATGGTAAGAATAAGCCTCTTAGTTGCCTGAAAAGTATCATGGGGGCTGATTACAGTTGAAGCCAACAAGTATAAGCAGGAGAAGAAATATGAAAAGAAAGGGCAATGAAGGATCAGAAATAAGGTAAGATTGTGGTTAGAGGAAGAGGGGGGGAAGTGGATGGAAAGAATATATGCGAAGGCGGAAGATGCAAACGGGGAGAAGCGGCAGGGAAAAACAATGTCCACTATGGATGAAATGATTAATGTTGGATGCTTAATGGCAGAAAGAAAGTCCCGCACCAGAAATACCAAGAGGAGAGATGAGACACGTATATTGATCTAGTGTCGAAAGCTGCAGACAAGTCCAAGAGAAGAAGAAGAGATAACCGTGTGTTTTGACAAGCGGAAATAAGGAAATGTTCGACATGTAGAAGAGCTGTTTCAGGTTGCTGCAAATTGGCTCTCAGAGAAGTTGCTGAACCCGGCAGACCCCAGCCGTTGAGCATCCCATCTGCATCTGTGTGCTACCTTCAGCTGCATTCAGACAGCCCTGCGGGGGAAAGGGAAGGTGGATAAAATAACTAACACCACACCCTGCAATTTCTTTCTTTCTCGCCCACTCTCTTTCGATCCCTCTCTTGCACACACTCTCTCTTCTTAACTCTGGCTGGAGTTCCGAAAAACACACACATAGAGGTTCCAGTTGCACATAGTATTCTACTTGGGGTATCCTCTAAATCCTCACCACTCATTCACTTGCCCTGACTTACCTGGTTTGCTTCTGCAGATAGCTCAAGAACATATTCATAGCCATTGTATTCTTTCCCTAACGCTACACCACCTAACACTACAATTCTAACATTTCTAGAGTGGCCAGTCTCTATTTCCAGATTGAGATTCACATGGGCCTCCTCCTATTATTGCACTCTCTTGAGAGTAGGCACAATATTGAGTCTCTGTCTTGAGTAGCTATCCCGGGTGATCCAGATCAAATTGTTTGATTTGTCTCCTGTAGGTCCCTTAACACATTGAAATACATGAACACCTATAGCTAAGGGGGGGGGCTCTTGTTCGCCACCCACATGGAGATTATTTAATCCATGCCACTGAGTACGTGCAAACCTCCAATCTACTGTTTACTAGGCGCGGGCATGGTTTCCATGACTATCATCACATCATCTCACATAGGTTCTCTTGTTCCTAACGGAGGAGACATATACAGCACACGCTCGCGGCTCCTTTTTCTAGTGAAATAGATGGTCAGAGCGAGAATTTCAATGATTTTGCTTTAACATGTTTAGTCCCTTTTCCTACAGATGATGGTGCAGGTCATAAAGTTGGACATTGTATCTTTCACAGGGATTGTATGGCCCTGTTGATGTTTAATGACAAGATGGAGAACATTGTTCCTAAGAGGTGTGTCATCTTGTGTTTTGAGCATGGACATCTGTTTTTATCTTGGAGTTGGGAAAACAATAAGAATCCACTGTGACAGCGTCCCCTGCCCTGATCTGAACACCAAGGTGGTCATGTTGGACCTGGGGGCAGTATGCAGCAGAACCCCTGCTCACCCTCCCTTGGTTCGCCCCAGTGCCAGAGGACAGCCACAGCCTAAAACTCTCCCTAAGAACATCCAAAACAAAAGCTCACTTTTTTCAGATTCAGTTTGATTCATGCGTCGGGAGTAATATTTGTCCTGATATTTTTGCAGTCCAACCTGCGGCTTCAGTGAAGTCACTTCAAAGCTACATTGAGATGCCATGTGAACACCGCACACCTGTGCTTGATACAGTGTTTCAAGTTCACTGCTTCTGGATGCCAAATTTGACCTTGTGTGATACTAAGTTGCAAATTCATGTCCTAACCAAAGATAGAGTAAATTCCCAATAAAACAGCATTTTCTTCAAATTCAGTGGGGTTCAAAAGCTTATCAAGAGTGTTTCCAGCATGGAACTCGCACGCAGCGGAAACTGGAGACTGTGGTCCCAAAGAGTATCAGAAAGAAGACAGTGGGATCCCTGATGGTGGACGGGCCAGATGAAGGCTTGGTCCTGCCCCCTAAGCCCAACATATGGCCACCTGCATTCAGGAACAGCAGCCACTCCCAACCATGCTCCAATTAGGTAGGTAACATTGGGCGGCGGGCATGGTAACATCAGGTTGCAGAGAGAGGACTTAGGTGGAGCAGGAGGTGAAAGTGGGAGAGACGGAAGTGGTGGTAACTTCAGAAGGAAAAGGTAATACCAAGCTGGAGGAGGCGACCACATAAAGAGGTAAAATTGGCATAAAGGTAGAGGATATGTAACATCAGGAAGAGAAGGAGGTGGCGGTAACAGCAGGAGGTTAAGGTGGTTCAAGTGGTATCAGAGGGGGCAACAGATAGTGAAAGCAAGATTGAGGAGAAGTCTTGCAGTTAGACAGAACAATATGGATCAAGCAGGCCGGGTTTGGCCATAGGCAGGACCATACGGTGGGACAAGGAATAAGAGTGGGGCATGAAGGATATGACGAGACCAGAGAGCCGAGAGGGGAGGACCCAAAAGCAGCCCCGGGCAGGACAGTGTTATGAATAATTAAATATTGTACAATTCTGTAAACCTTATTGTCCCCAGTAAGATACACATCAAACCCATAGGTCTCTCACCTGAGTCTAGAAGAGCTGAGGATGTGAATTAGGTATCTTATTTAACCAGACTGGAAGAGGGGTGATCTCCTAGATGAAAATAGAATCCCCCTGAGACTCCCCAGGCGACCCGGCAATAAGCTTGATCCCCGGGAGAATCCCAGGGAAACCCTCACAGGGAATAAAACCCTGAGGAGCTGCTTGAGTACGTAGGCTCCTTGGCAGGTCCCAGTGATCAAGATGTATTATCCCGGGAGTCTGATGTAGAACGGAATTGGCTTTAGAATTTCTGATCCTGACCGGTGATGTCCGAATGACTGGTGAGGAGAAAGAGATAAGAGTGGTTAGATACCAACTAGTAGAGATAGAAGATGAAGATCCAAAGTCCAAAATTCTTACCAATGGCCAGGAAGTAAGGGTGATATCAGAAAGAGGAATGAGGATGTTCTGGTAGGACCGGAATTCTCGGTCAGGAAAGTAAGTCAGAGTACAGTTACCATCGACCTATTCTGGAAACAAAAACTCAGAATACTCCGAGAAAGTTAAACAGAAAAGAAGTCTACCTGTGAACAACCAGAATCAATCCTAATAAAGTTATCTCTTGGTAGAAAAAAGGACCTTGTCAGATCTATAGAAAAGAATAGAATAATTCAGAAAGGAATCTCTAATACTGCCAAGGCAAGTAAGAAAAATACCCTATAAGAAGAAGTAATAATAGTCTACCCGAACAAACACCGGTAAGGGGTGATTGTTGCAGCAGAATCTCAAACTGGCGAGTATCAGACCCGAGTGTTCTTTGAGGCTCCAGCCGTTCCAACCGGATCGAAGAAACTGACAACTGCAAAGAGTTTGAATGTAGGAAACGATGTTAAGAGGTGAAGCCTAAACTCGCATACTGACACATACTCTTTGCTCCTATGTGTGGTTGTAAGTCAAGGATTTTGAGAGAAGAATACCCTCACACGGACTCACGAAGCGTTTGCAGGCTCCTTGGAGAGTAGCAACGCGTCTTCTCCTTGCATCAAAGCGTTGATATACTGTGAGATCAGTACGCCGGGTGCGTAGCGACGATGCATTCTGGGTGTCAACAACTAGACCGCTATTGACAGTAAGGCGGTTTGTGAGAACAGCCATGTTGGAGTCAGGCGCTGTCTCGGGAATGCCGCCCAAGTGCGATCTGCTGGGGAATACCCTTTCCAGTCAATTAGGTATTGTAGATGGCCTCGATGAATTTGGGAATCGCATACCTCTTTGACTTCAAATTCTGGACCTGAATCTGACAATACCGGAGCAGGTTGATCAGAGATTCTGGGATGGAATTTACTCCGATTATCCGGCTTCAGTTGTGAAATATGAAATACAGGATGTATTCGTGCCCAAGAGTTAGGTAAACAGATTCTGAAGGCAGCGTAACCTATGGCAGCAATGACCTGGAATGGACCAAAAAACCTGGGAGAGAGTTTAGATGGTACTAAATGCTTAGGTAAAAATCGTGAAGACAACCACACCCAGTCACCAGGCTTGATTATTGGGGCAGGAGTCCGATGGCGATCCGCGAACGATTTGCTTTTGGTCTGAGAATGTTGTAAGGCGATTACCGCTGAGCGATGTCCTTGCTTGATCTGGTCGACCAGAGTATTAAGGTTTGGAAATTTTGTATCAGACTTCCTCATAGTAGGAAAAGATGCAGGATTGAACCCAAACGTACATTGAAATGGTGAGGTATGTATGGCCGAATGGTAGGAATTGTTATATGCAAACTCGGCTAGAGGTAAAAGATCCTTCCAATCATCCTGAGCAGCAGATATATAACTCTGGAGATACCCTTCTAACGTTTGATTCAGTCTTTCCGTTTGACCATTAGATTGGGGATGGTATCCGGAGCTAAGGGCTCGGGAGATGCCAAGGGATCGACAGACCAGTTTCCAATATTGAGAAGTGTATTGTGGTCCTCTGTCTGAAATGATTGTTTCTGGTAATCCATGCATGGAAAAAATATGTTTGATGAAAATCCGTGCCATTTGGGATGCAGTTGGGATTTTTACCAAGGGAATAAAATGGGCCAATTTTGTCAAAGAGTCAATAGTGACCATTATAGTCGGGTATCCTTGAGATTGAGGCAGATCTACAATGAAGTCCGTTGAGATTATTTGCCACGGACGAGATGGTAAAGGCATCCGAACCAGTTCCCCTAACGGAGATCGTCTCGGTACCTTGGTCTGTAGACAAACTGGACATGAACCCACGTATTCCTTAGTGTCCCTTCGTAATGTAGGCCACCAAAAATAACGTGAGATTAATTCCAACGTGGAAATGAATCCACGATGACCCGCCGTCTTGGATTGATGACACATATCCAGAACTTCCTTTTGAAGAGGATTAGTAGGAATATATGCTCCATGGCCAAGGAAATAACAACCGTCCTCTTTAATCAAAGCCACCTTGTTTGAGTGTGAAAGTAGTTTCTTCGCTACAGAATTGGATTGAGATCTAAGCCGAGTTATGAAGTCGGAAGCAGAAGCTATTTCCATAGCTGTCAAAGGAAATATGGGTTCCGACCTAAATAGGTTACTGGGGGGATGTTCCTTGCAGGACAGAGCATCTGCCCTTAAATTATCTCTTCCGGGAATAAAAGAGAACGTGATCTTAAATGGTGAAAAAAAATGAGCCCATCGTGCCTGCCGACTGTTACAAGTCTGGGCGTATTGTAGTATCCGAAGGTTAGGATGGCCTGTACGAACTTCAACAGGACATTTAGCTCCTAAAAGGCACGTTTGATGGCGAGGAGCTCCTTTTCTAATACTGTATAATTTAACTCCGAGGGTTGAAGGGTTTTAGAAATGAAGGCTACTGGACGTTCTTGATCAAGGTCATCATTCTGCAAAAGCACCGCTCCCAGAGCATATTGAGAGGCATCAGTCTCAACAATGAATCTTGGGTCTTGATTTGGAGTTAAAAGGATGGGGGCTGAGGTAAACAATTTCTTCAGGTCACAGAAGGCTTGGTCCACTGTCGCAGACTAGGCAAAAATTGCTCCCTTCTTTAAAAGACTGGTAATAGGTTGAGTTAGCCTTGACAATTCAGGTATAAACCTCTGATAGAAGTTTGCAAAACCAATAAACCGTTGAATATCCTTTCCTGATGTAGGAGTGGGCCAATCCCGTACAGCTGAAACTTTCTCAGGATCCATTGATATTCCCCTGGCTGATGGAACATACCCCAAATATGTTACATACCCCAAATATGTTACTTCAGGTTGATGGAAAGTACACTTCTCAGGCTTACAGAACAAATGATTTTGCTGTAAACGCCGAAGGACCTCTTGTACATGTAATACATGTTCGTTCATGGAAGATGAAAAAACCAGTATGTCGTTGAGATAGACAACCATGCAGTGTAAGAGCAGATCTGCAAACAGGTGGTCCATAAAGCGTTGAAACACTGCTGGGGCGTTAGACAGCCCGAACGGCATGACCCTATACTGAAAATGCCCAAAGGGTGTTCTAAATGCCGTTTTCCATTCATCTCCAGCTCTTATACGGATCAGATGATATGCTCCCTTTAAGTCTAGCTTTGTGTAGATTGTAGTCCCCTTTACAGCTTCCAGAATATCTGGAATTAATGGCATTGGATATCTGTCCGGAATGGTAATCTTATTCAGGCCACGAAAGTCAATGCAGGGACGCAATTTGTCAGAATTCTTCTTTGAAACAAAAAATAAGGAGGCAGCAGCTGGCGAGGTGGACTCCGTTATTAACCCATTCATTAAATTGGTACAAAGGTATTCTCGAAGCACTTCCTTCTCATTGTTGGATAAGATATACATCCGCCCAAAAGGCAGAGGTTGGTCTGGTATTAATTCAATCGGGCAGTCATCTCTCCTATGGGGTGGCAATTGATTGTATTCGGAAGCAGAAAACACCTCCTGATATTCTTGATGGACCTCCGGAATTCCAGCAATCTAATTGAGAGAATGTACCCTTCTTGTATCTCTTTCTGCAGGTGATGATCCGATGGATAATTTCTGGTGGGTACCTATGCACTGAGCTAGACAGAACTCTGACCCGAGAAAGAAAGAACCAGCTGTCCTGTTGATAAACGGGTTGTGTCTTCTGAGCCAGGGTAACCCTAGAATTACAGGATGATGGGCTGCTCTAATAATGTCCAAGGTTAGAATTTCTTGATGCGATGCAATGGACATTAGAATTGAGTCTGCCTGATCCTTGATCGGACCAGAAATCAGAGGACTACCATCAACGCTTTCAACAGGAATGGGTTCCTTTTTTGGGGATCGTGGGATGTTTTGAGAAGCGGCCCAGTGATCGTCCACGAAGTTTCCAGCAGCCCCACTATCGATCAATGCGGGAATATCTTGTAAAATAAGATTCCCGATGGTGAAGGATACTTTGAGAACCAACATGTTAGAAGTCGAATGGTTGGTACAATAAAATGAACATGATCTTTGTGAGGAACCTGATTCAGGGTTAGGTTCCCGGATCGTGGTTCCCCTCACGACCGGGCGTTGGCGTTTCCCGAACGCCGAATAGGTGCAATTGGACATTCCTGAACAGAGTGGGTATTGGCACCACAATACATACATAACCCTAAATTTCGTCTACGGCTTCTTTCTTCCGGACTTAACGGTCCTCGAGAAGCTGAACCCAATTGCATAGGTTCATCGGTGGTCTGGGACTTAGAGGGTTCAGGAACGAAAGAAGTTCTTGTTAATCTCCCCTTTTTCCTCTCTGCCATCCTTTCCTTCATTCTGTAGTCAATTTGCATGACTAATGCTATGAACTCAGTGAGGATAGTTGGACGAGGTACTCTAGACACCTCGTCCTTAAGATCCTCTGATAGACCTCTTCTTACCCTGTTTTAGGTCCAAAGAGGTAGGCTCCACACAATCTGCAAAGACATCACGCCGCGCTACCTCGTCGGAACCACCGGCGAAGAAATCTCGACCGACGGAAAAAGAGTCATCTGGGAGTCACTCAGCTAGTGTCATGCCCCGCATTCCTGTTTCTGGACGCTCGCGGGTGTTTACTTCCAGGTGGAAACTACCCTGGAGACTGTTTACAGCTCACGGAATCCGCCGCACTACAAGGTCCAGAATTCCATCTGCTTGCGGTCACGTGAAACGCCCGCAACGTGCCTCGCGTTCTGAAACAGACTCCAGTACTTAGTGTGGCGTGTCCCTGTAACGGGTGCTCCTAAAACTGACTATTCAGTTCGAGTACTCGACATTCTGTTACTCTGATTCCTGTTTTATTCCTGACCCGGCTTTGTATCAAGGACTATTCTGAACGTCTTTTCCTTCGGTTTCTGGCTCCTGACTCCCTCGGTTGTTTCCCCTGGTTAACAAACTCCTGGCTCCCATTTCGGATTTGTTCTCCACCTGCTCCCGTATGTTGTGGTATTTGGATTTATGCAAGGATAAAAGACCTCCAGTGCTACTCTCTGTTGAAAACTTCCACGCACGTTTCTTTCTCTCTATTGTGCTATCACTCTTGCACGAGTTTCCTGCTTCCCTTCCCCCTCACCTATTACACAGAACATGTCCACGCTTCAGTCTTTGCTACAGTCGTTGGACCAGAGACTACCTCAGGCAAACCTGCCACAGTCACCCGTCGACGAGCCGGGCCCGTCCCGTCCACCGACGCACCTACGCACGCCAATCTCAGCACTGGCACAAGAGGAAGGTGAGCTGCCAGATTCGGAGTCTGAGAGGGGAGCCATGTCGGATATCTCATCATCCCCCTCCAGGGATCCAACCTGGGAGTCAGAGGTGGAGTTGGAAACCCCTAGAAGCCCAGTTCATCCGTCCCCTCCGGACGACATTGCATCATTCCATTCTATAATGGAGAAGGCGTGTAAAGAATTTGGTTTGTCCCAGGAAGAACAGAAAAAGGACTTTTTTTTTCGACCAGATGGGTAAGAGAAGGAGGTCTGTGTTCTCAATACCAATACTAGACCACGTGTGGAAGGAGGGGTTGCAGACAATGCGTCACCCCTTTTCGGAGCCGGCAGTGAAAGGACGCCTTGAGGAAAAGTTTAAGTCTCCAGAGTCTACCCCCAAGTGTTTATCCTCCCAACCAACGCCAGATTCGGTGGTGTCGGCGGCAGCGGCGAGGAAGGCGAAGGCTCAGCACAAGTGCACGACTCCGCCTGAAAACGAAGCGAGACGCCAGGATGCCTTTGGCAAAAAAGTGCTATCCGTGGGAGCAACCACAGTAAAGGCCGCAAACTCTCTGGCTATTGTAGCCAGATACGACAGAGAAATGTGGCACAGGCTAGCTCCGTTGCTTGATCATCTTCCGGAAGAGCATAGGAAGGCAGCGATGTTACTTGTCAGAGAGGGTGAGGAAGCCTCAAATCACGCAATAAACATTGTGGTGGACCTCGCTGAGTCAGGCTTCAAGCAAGTCAATAATGGGGTCGTATTACGACGACAGTCATGGCTTAAGTGTACCTACTTCAGGCCAGAGGTACAATACAAAGTATTAGATATGCCCTTTGAGAGAGAACTCCTATTCGGTGAGAAGGTGGACGAAGCCCTAAAGGGAATGAAAGAGGACTCGGACACGGCACGTTCATTGGGTGCCCTCCAGAGTGGCCGAAGCTACAAGTCTTTTCGTCCCTTTAGAGGGGCTTCAGGTAATTCCAGATTCTCTGCGTCTGGAGACAGATCCTTTGGCAGGTCGGCTTACCCCTCCCAGGGATACAGGCGTGCTTCCCAAACGGCAAACCGACGCCGTAACTTCCAGACGTCCAGGAAAAGACCATCCTATCAGTCGTCGTCGAGAGACAAGCAAAATAAAGATCACCAGTGACATACAACACACCGTTCTGGGGGGAAGGGTGTCAGCATATGTCGACGAATGGGAACGAATAACGATGGATCAATGGGTGCTGGACACTATAAGAAACGGACACTCTCTACAATTCAAGCACTGCCCTCCGCACATTCCACCTGCGTTCACCGCTCATTCCCATCTGAGGATACTGCAACAAGAGTTAACACTCATGTTAGCAAAGGGCGTGATAGAATTAGTTCCAACATCACAGAGAGGTCAAGGAGTCTACTCAAGATACTTTGTCGTAAAAAAGCCGAACGGCAAATGGCGTCCCATTTTAGACTTACGCGATCTCAACAAGTCTTTAAAGAGCATAAAATTCAAAATGCTCACTCTGCAGGAAGTGATCCGCGCCGTTCAAGAAGGGGATTTTCTAGCGTCCCTGGATTTACAGGACGCGTACTTCCATATTCCAATGTGTCGGAAACACAGGAAATTCCTGAGATTTGTAATAGGGCAGACTCACTACCAGTTCACGGTTCTTCCCTTTGGGCTCAAGACCTCCCGCAGAACGTTCACGAAATGCCTGGCTCCAGTAGCGGCCTGGCTAAGGAAGCAAGGCCACCATGTATACCCATACCTCGACGACTGGCTGGTAAGGGGATCCTCCCCAGCGTCGACCAACACAAGTTTACAAGCCATCATGCAGCTTCTACAACAGCTGGGATTCGCCATAAACTTCGAAAAATCCTCTCTGGGGCCATCGAGAATGCTGGTATTCCTGGGGGCACGGTTTGAGACCCAGTTAGGGCTAGTGAAACCTTCTCTCGACAGAACCTCAAAACTCAATCAGCTGGCGAGCCGACTACGTCAAACCACCAGGCTCTCAGTGAGAAAATACGTTTCGGTCCTAGGGGCCATGGCATCCTGCATCCATCTGGTGGCAAACTGTCGCCTATTCATGAGGCCAGTCCAGGAATTCCTCGCGGACCGATGGACGCAGGCCCAAGGATCGTGGTCAGACAGGATAACCATCGACGACAACAAGCTGCTTCGGACCCTTCAGTGGTGGCAGAGTTTCCACAATCTGAACAACGGTGTACCCCTACAGGAACCGGAGTTTCAGCGAACCATAGTCACGGATGCGTCCCTAACAGGATGGGGAGCTCACATGGGTGCTCTCCAAACGCAAGGTCGCTGGTCTCCAACGGAGTCACTCCTACACATAAACGTGTTAGAGCTCAGAGCAGTACGATGGGCCTTAAAGGCATTCCTACCACACATCAAGAGATTGCGAGTACGAGTACTGACCGACAATACAACGGCCATGTTTTATCTGAGGAAACAAGGAGGGACCGATCAAGAACTCTTTCCATAGAGGCCCAGAAAACATGGCACTGAGCATTAAAGCACGAAATTTCCATCGTGGCTCACCACCTCCCGGGAGTGAGGAACTCGCAAGCAGACTCCCTCAGCAGAAGCATGGCCCAGATACACGAATGGGAAATGGACACAGTTCAGCTGATGAAAGTGTTCGAGAAACGGGGTCACCCCCCTCTGGACGCCTTTGCAACCAAAGACAACAAGAAATGCGAGCAATTCGCAAGCAGATGGCCTCAGGAGGGTTCCATGGGGGAGGCATTCTCCTTCCCATGGACGGACATGTTCCTTTATGCTTTTCTCCCGTTCCCCTTCATACGGAGGACAGTACAGTGGATACGCAGATACAGTTGCCGGGTAATTCTAGTGGCACCATACTGGCCGCGGCAACCGTGGTTCTCCGACCTGCTTCACCTGTCGCTGGAACATCCTATAGCGTTTCCAAGAGTCCCGAACCTACTATCCCGGGACAAAGGCACGGTGTGGCATCACGACCCGGACAGTCTCAACCTTACAGCCTGGCTCCTGACTTTTCAGAGTTCGGTGCTTTAGACGTTTCGGAGGATTGTCAAAAAATTCTGCAGGCGGCTCGAGCCCCTTCTACAAACAAATCCTACACCTATAAGTGGCGGAGGTTCTGTGAATGGTGTCGAGGACAACAAGGCCTACAACCGTTGTTGGTGACGCCGGAACAAGTTCTACCTTACCTGCTTCTCTTGGCGGAGAGGGGTTTATCCTTCACATCGATAAAGGTGCACCTGGCGGCCATCTCGAGGTTCACGAGGAAGAGACAGTCGTCTCCTCTATTTAGCGACAGACTTGTGAAACACTTCATGAGGGGTTTATTTCGAACTTTTCCCCCGGTAAAACGTTTCCCTCCAACTTGGAGTCTCAACACAGTGTTGGCAGGCTTAATGAAACCGCCTTTTGAGCCTATGGCCACGTCCGACATGAAATTCATATCGTGGAAGTTGGCATTCTTGATTGCTATCACATCAGCTAGGAGAATCTTGGAACTGCAAGCGCTGGTCGTAGACCCGCCATACTTAAGATTCTTTAAGGACAAAGTGGTCCTGGCAACTAATCCTACGTTCGTCCCAAAAGTTCCGACAGTGTATCACAAACACTCGTCCATTGTTCTCCCTACTTTCTTCGCGACCCCATCATCGACAGCAGAAAAAGCTCTTCATACCTTGGACGTTAAGAGGGCTTTACCTACATCGTACACAGGAACTCAGGTCTACTCGACAACTGTTTATCGCATATGGTCCGTCGACGAGAGGAAAAGCAATCTCTAAACAGGGATTGGCTCGATGGGTCTCATCGACGATTGTGTTTTGTCACTCCAAGGCCGGAAGGCCACTGCAAGGACACCCTAGAGCCCATTCTACAAGATCAACGTCCTCCTCAGCAGCATTATGGGCAGGAATTCCGCTGACGGACATATGCCAGGCTGCGGCATGGTCAGTGCCCCACACGTTTACCCGCCGCCACTACTGCCTTGCCAGGCAGCATGCGGACGAGGTGCAGATGGGAAGAGCTGTCCTGCGCCATCTGTTTCAGGAAGGTAAGCTCCACGCTGTGGAGAATCTGTTTTCTACCTTTTGATGACAGAATACTTTATGTGGGTAAGGTTATATGAGTTAACTTATTCCTGCTGTACATATGCATTGTGTATTATGGTGAGGATATATTACATTACATTCTCATCGCCGTTTCAGGTGTTACTGCTATACAATCTATTCTAAGCATGTGAATCCATGAAAGATCCAATGCTGGAGAAGGCAATGGTTTCTTACCTGTAACTCCATTTCTCCAGCATTGGTATCTTTCATGGATTCACATGCGCCCGCCAGCCTCCCCGGAATGCAATGTACTTGATTGATAAGTTTAACCCTTCCTACTTTGGAGGGGCCGATATCTGAAGGGGAGCCGCGGGGGCGGGCCTCTTATACTGGGACGGCCTACGGAGCATGCGTAGGCGGGTCCTAAAAGGACGTAGATAGAACACAAAAGTGTCGGAAGTTTTCCTATAGGAAAAGGCTATATATGTGTACCGAGGGGTCCCAGTCTGACGACGGGGAATATTCTAAGCATGTGAATCCATGAAAGATACCGATGCTGGAGAAATGGAGTTACAGGTAAGAAACCATTCCCTTCCCAGGCTCTTGCCCATCAGCCTGAGAAGTTTCCTGTTGGCGGAGACCTTCCAGAGTTGGACATTCTCTTTGGCCCTTACGGAAAGCTGATCTGCTGGATCCACCTTCTGCCAGTAAAGACTGCAGCTCAGGATGGTCAGCTGGATCTAAATCTCCAATAAGGTCTTGGCCTCCTACTAGCTCCTCTTCAGAGTCTAGTTCAACCACACAGGGTTCAACCACCCTCTCAGCCTCAGCTGGAGGGGGAGTTACTGGTGTAACCTTGGACAACCTAGGGGAAGTCCTTGTTGGAAGCACTGGAGTGCTTGCTGCTGGCTTTTTCCTTGGAGTTTTGGGTTGCCCCTTGGCTCCTGATCTGGTTGAGACTGCAGTAGTTTGCTCCAGTGGAGGAGGAGTGATATCTTTCTTCATCATTTCCTGAGAAGAACCTCTCAAGGTTTTCTCCCTTGCAGGTTTAGTGAGCTCCTGTAACCTTTTACTAGGAGGTTTGGGGGTATGTGACACAGCTCCAAGAGCTTTCAGGTCATTACCCAACAGAACCCTTCCTGGCACCTCTCATTGTACACTGACAGGTATCTTTACAGTCATATCATTGCACTGGATGAGAGCTGGTAACTGGGGACACATCTGCACAGGTCCTCCAGCTAACTTGGTGAGGCATTTGGGTGCCTTAGCAACATCCTCTGCCTTGAAAAATGATTCATCCACCACAGTTATGCTGGCCCCAGTGTCCCTAATGGCAATCTATGGGAGTCTCCTGACCATTCATCTGGACACTGTCCTTATAATACTCTTTAGTATTATCTGGGATTGAATTATATACATCTAAATTCTATTGTTCCCACAACCCCAGAGACTAAAGAAACACTGGCTGAGACTCCCATGGGTTCATCAGCCAGCAATAGAAAGTTTCCACTTGCCATTGGGACTTCCTCTTCTTGAGCGAAGGCTAAGGAGGCAAGCTGGATCCCTGAAGGTTTACCCTTACACCTGGGATCTCCTTTCACATGGTCAGTGGCCTTACAAACATAACAAGAGCCAAAGGCTCTCTGGAATGGAGACTTGTTCTGACCTCCTTCTGGCCTGGGACCAGAAGGTACACTAGCCTGATTCGGTTTCCCTTGTGGCTTACCCTTATGGCTTTGTTTGGGGCCCTCTTTGGAATTTGCAGTATTGGAATTCTCTTTGGAGTCCTTTTTAGGCTGTCTCCCCTCATCCTTTTTCTGAGTTACCCCAGAATCCTTGTGTGTGGCCCTGTTGGCAACCCACAGGTCAGCAGCCTTAGCTAGTTTTCTGGAATCTAATTCCTTTGAATCAGCCAAGTGTTGTCTGAGCTCAGGAGAGCAGGCATCATAAATTGACTCCAACATAAACACATTTCTCATACCCTCATAAGTGTTCACTTTGTAACCCTTAATCCATCCCTCTAAGTTTTTCAACCCTTCACTCACCCAGGTAGCCCAAGGGGTACCATCATGCTTTTTGAGGGTTCTAAACCTCTTAAGATACTGGCAAGGGGTCTTCCCAAATCTAGCTATCAAAGCTAGTTTCACACATTCATAGTCCTTCTTATCAATTTCCATTACCACATCAGTTGCAACAGGGGGAAGCCTAGAGAACAACCAGGTGAGTAAGTCATTTCCTGTGATGTTCTGGAGCCCATGATTATATTCAAACAGACAACCAATCCAACACATCCAACTTAGGATCATACATACCAATCAATTCCTTAGGCATCCAGGGTCTTTTAGGACTGGAACTTCTAGAGGAGTCAGAGAGAGAAGCATTGTCTACAGATAATTTCTTCATTTCTAGCTCATGCTTGAGCTCCATTTCCCTTAGCCTGAGTTCTTCATTCAGTTCTTGGTGTCTTTGTTCAGCCTGAGTATTCAGTCTCTTGAATTCTAATTCAAGGTTCATTTTCTCTAGCTCAAGATATTGAGGACTAAGTGTGGGACCTGGTAAAGGTCCAGTAGGTACAGCTGACAGAGCAGACAGAGCCCTAGGGGGGACAGTCACAGCAGCCTCACCCTCCTCTTCTGACTCTTCCTCAAGATTATCAACATTTTGATCAACATCAAGCTCTATACTGTTATCTACTGTTTCTGGCATGGTAGGTTCCTCTGAACCATCATCCAGACTTTGGTTAGCTAACAACCTTTCTATCAATTCCATTTTCTTGCCTTTAGTCAGGAGATTCTTATGCTTACAGAGAACTCTTAAACAATCAGCAGTTTTTGTAGCAAGGGACTCTTGACTATAATTTTCCATAGTTGACATGTTAGAAAGATTACTTTTTCAGTGCTAATCTTTGTGGTTAGTTGCATTAAGGTCTCTTAAAGCACTCTAAAATGTATACTCAATACAAATCCCACCGCTGTACACCAGTGTTAGGCAGAAACCTGTGCAGTTCCCTGGGGGACCACTGCAAAAGATTTAGGACTACAGGTGTTGGCAGTAAACCCACTTGGTAGCAGTCTGTACCACCCAGATTTACCTGGTAGCTGTGGCTGAGCAGTCAGACTTCCCTCAAGAAGAGTTAGGCAGTATGCAAAGTATACACAATAGGCACTCAGCTACAATAGCACAAGCAAACACTGACCAGAGCTTTGGTATCAAGGTATATAATTATTTATTTAAAAACACACTTATTGAAACACTCCAGCACTATTATGGTCAATCACTCTAAACACAGTTACTATTATTATATATACATCCCTATTTCCTTATCAGACAAGTCTTAGTTAACACCACTTATTTCCAGACAGAGGTGAGCGCTTAACTATACATGGCACTCCAATAAGTTATTGAAAAAGGGAGGGAAAAAGGCAGAATGTAGGAAAATACACCACACTAATACTTAGGAACTCTTAAGCAAGGCAGGAAAGTCCAAAGTTACTTGTGAGCCAAAGTCCATAGGCCGGGCCCACTCTTGGAGAGAGTAGGGCACAAATGCACCCAAGATCACACAATGACAACAGGCTTAAGAAGTCTTGCAGGGAGTTCAGAAAGGTTTTAGTTAGGCTCAGAAAAGTTTAGCCAGGGTGTCCCAGACTAACCCAGGGTCGAAAGCCGGGGGCTAAATCTACCCCGTACAGTCGGTTGCAAGGGAAGCCAGGCGGAACACGGTACCTTATGTGGAAAGGATCCTCCAGCGGGGGCAGTTGTTCCTGGCAGCGGGTGCAAGTCACGGCATCTTCCAGAGGAAGAGAAGATCTCGACGTGGAGGAAAGATGAAAGTCGTTGCACTGCCAGGGAAGAAACCAGCCGCAGAGTTCTCCGGTTAAAGGTACTACCCTTTGATTCGTGGTAGTGGTAAAACGTGGTATCCCGGTTGCCGGGGTGCTTGTCACAGGGAAGGCGGCCACGAGATGCTCCAGGAAGCGAAAAAGGAAGCAGACTGGTTATCCCCACCAGTCGAAGGAAGAAGACTCTCCGGGCTGGAGATCTCCTCTGTCGTTGGGAAAAGTAGTGAGACGGTTCAGCAGGGCTCCACCGGTGGTGTCGTCGTAACAGGTCGGCTCAGCTTCTCCCTCATCGGATTCTTAGGTCCTGTGGCGACTTCTGAAGATCCAGTCCCCAAAGCCCTGCTTTTATGCAGAAAACCCCCATTCACTCAGCCTAGCTGTCACTCAAACATGCTAAGTGGTGAGCCGGCCGGCTCACCACTTGGGCTAATCAGGACGGAGTGCGACTTGAGTTGCCTAGGCAACTCAGTCCAAGGTGCCTAAATCCCCCTCCACCCCTCCTAAGTACCCCAGACAGAGTGGCACCACTTTGGAGGGCTTCTGTGGAGAAGCCCGCCAAAAAAGTGGAACAAAGAGCTCAACTTGGGTTGGAGTCACAGAAGCGAACACAAACACCATTTTAGAACCGAGTTCTGGCACAAAATACCAACCGGAGAATTAATATTAAATAAATAAACCGGCAGGAATGTTCGAGGCTATAGGAATTAAATAATTAAAGTTGGTAGCCTCGAACAATGGGAAATCCCATAGGGATATATTTGCGGTCGGATATAAAAAGTAGTATCCACTGCCAGCAGGCAAAACTCGATCAGGGGGGACGGAGACATGCCCCCTTGACTAACAGACCCCGGGGCAATCGAATTCCCCCGGCCAGTACGTCCACAATATGATGGTTTGTACTGGTTCTGTTCAGAATTTGAGACTAGTAAAGTCAATGGTGACTTTACATGCCCTGGGAGACAGTAGTCAGTCCCAGGGTATGGAGTCTGTACTGGGTGGTCACTATGACACCCCTATGTTACTGCACTGAGGGTGCTGTGTAACACATATCACAAAAACACATGAAGCCCTATGGAGTAAAAGACCCCATAGCCCATTAAACACAAAGAGACACACTCAAATCATGTCCAAGAGTGAGGGTAAAAGAGTATCACTCTTGGCAGGAGAAAAAAAATAAACCCCAAAAAATCCAGCAAAGCTGCTGGGGGACTCACTAGGTTATGAAAATCAGCCTAAACAGAAAATTCTCCCTAACAAGGAGAAAGAGATAAGAGTGGTTAGATACCAACTAGTAGAGATAGAAGATGAAGATCCAAAGTCCAAAATTCTTACCAATGGCCAGGAAGTAAGGGTGATATCAGAAAGAGGAATGAGGATGTTCTGGTAGGACCGGAATTCTAGGTCAGGAAAGTAAGTCAGAGTACAATTACCATCGACCTATTCTGGAAACAAAAACTCAGAATACTCCAAGAGAGAAAGTTAAACAGAAAAGAAGTCTACCTGTGAACAACCGGAATCAATCCTAATAAAGTTATCTCTTGGTTGAAAAAAGGACCTTGTCAGATCTATAGAAAAGAATAGAATAATTCAGAAAGGAATCTCTAATACTGCCAAGGCAAGTAAGAAAAATACCCTATAAGAAGAAGTAATAATAGTCTACCCGAACAAACACCGGTAAGGGGTGATTGTTGCAGCAGAATCTCAAACTGGCGAGTATCAGACTTGAGTGTTCTTTGAGGCTCCAGCCGTTCCAACCGGATCGAAGAAACTGACAACTGCAAAGAGTTTGAATGTAGGAAACAATGTTAAGAGGTGAAGCCTAAACTCGCATACTGACACATACAACCACACACAGGAGCAAAGAGTAAGCCAAGGATTTTGAGAGAAGAATTCCCTCACACGGACTCACAAAGCATTTGCAGGCTCCTTGGAGAGTAGCAACGCGTCTTCTCCTTGCATCAAAGCGTTGATATTCTGTGAGATCAGTGCGCCGGGTGCGTAGCGACGATGCATTCTGGGTGTCAACAACTAGACCGCTATTGACAGTAAGGCAGTTTGTGAGAACATCCATGTTGGAGTCAGGCGCTATCTCGGGAATGCCGCCCGCCATATTGAAGTCAGGCGCTGCTTCGTAAACCGCGCGAAGAGACATAACAGACAGACCTACTCCTGCTGGCCCATCTACTAGCAAGACTATGCTCAAGTACTGGCGGGGGAAGGGTTTACACTTGTGACATGCAACTATTTGGGAGAGGTGGTTTCTACAATTCAGTGGTGGCTTGTGTTATTTTTAGGATTTGTGAGGGGGTGAGTGTTATCCCTTCACCTTCTCCTCAGTTTACCATTGCCTGATGAATATTGTCATGCCACTTTCTACAGTGTTTTGCTAGTTTCACATTGTCCTGTTAGCATATGGCACATCATTGAAATAAAAAGAAATATTAGCAGCACCAGTGGCTAGAGCCGGTATGTTTATTTATTCACATTTATAATGCGCACAGCAGCCCTAAGGCATTGTGGTGCTGTTACAAGACAATGAGCTTAGTTACATAGTACAGTATTCCTAGTGCACAGGAAGTACATTACAAGGTTACAGCATATATTGTAGAGGGCTGACATGGTGTGAGAGGGGTGATGGAGCAGGCTCAGTTGAATAGAGTAGTTTTTAGGGCTTTCCTGAATGCTGAGAGGGAGGGCTCTGCTCTAAGTGAATTGGGTAGTGTGTTCCGTAGTTTTGGTGCTAAATGGGGGAAACCAATACCCCCATCTTTGACCCTTTTGATGGAGGGAATGCGTAGTTTGTTGCCATGGCAAGTTCTTTTAGGGAGTGTGGAGGTATCTTTAAC
Organism: Ambystoma mexicanum; assembly: GCF_040938575.1. NCBI lineage: Eukaryota > Metazoa > Chordata > Amphibia > Caudata > Ambystomatidae > Ambystoma > Ambystoma mexicanum. The sequence continues at coordinate 51,086,349 of NC_090939.1, forward strand.
AATGGTATCTGATAGGTATGGTGGGACGTCAAGTGTAAGACACTTGTGTGTACGGGTGAGGGTCATAAATGTAATCGTCTTTCGGGGGGAGTCAGTGAGCGTCTCGCCTAGCTTGAGTGATGTGGTCCCTTTTGGCTATTTTAAGGGCTGCTCTAAGGGCATTATTCTGGATGACCTGAAGTCTGTTTAGATCTTTTGCCGAGGTCCCTACTAGAAGGATGTTACAGTAATCTAATTTGGCTCCGATGGTGGCTCTAGCTATAGAAAGGCAGTTTTGTTTAGAAAGGAAAGGTTTTACTTCATTGATGAGTTTAGTGGTATGGGCAGAAGCAGAGGCAATAGCGCTGACCTGACGCGTCATGGATAGAGTGGAATCTAAGTGGACATCCAGTGTCTTAACTGATGAGGAAACCGAGATGAGCGAGTTGTCTATGGTGAAATTGCAGTATTTTTTTATCCAGTTTAGCTAGAGTATCTTTGGGAACGATGATGATGATCTCGGTTTTGTCTCCATTTTAACATAGTCCGTTTTACACCATCCAGGGTTGTATGATGCTATAGATTAGATGGAGAGCTGCAGTGTCTTGATCATAGGAACCTGAGAGAGGCATGAGTACCTGAGTATCTACGGCATAGTTCATGTAAGCTATGCTGAGGGAGTCCAGTTTGTTGAAAAAAGGGGTTTGGTAAACAGATTATATATGGTGGGGGCTGTACACGAGAAAACTTTCATGTCTCTCATTTAAGAAAGATGTGATCCATGAGGAGGCCTCATAGGAGAATTGTGCTGCGTGGATGAGATGTGACGTGAGGATCTTGTGGTCCACAAGATCAAAGGCAGTAGAGAGGTCGAGAATTAGGAGGAGGGCAGGCTTGCCTTTGTCCATGATAGTGGTTATTTGATTTTTGAGATCAAGGAGGGCAGTTTCGGTGCCATGACCTTTGCGGTCCCTGATTGCCTCTTACCGAGGATGCCATTGGTTCCAAGAAATAGTTGAATTTGATTGTGGGCCGCTTTGTCCAAACTTTTTAGGAGGAACGGGACGGTGGTGATGGGTCGATAGTTATTAGGCGATGATGGGTCTAGGGAAGTTTTTTTTAGTAGAGGGTGTACCCATGCTTCTTTAAGGCTGGTGGGGACGGTCATGGAGGTAAACAAGGCATTGATGAATGCCTTTAGGAGAGGAGTTCTCAGACACACTGGGTGAGAGTTGCAGGTTTATTGCACATCCTTGCCCTGTTGAATAGAAGGGCCTGGAACTGCTACAGGTTAGTTTCCCTCTTGGTGCCTGGTGTGGTGCATCGGGCATCGCATGATGGCTTCCAGGTTAGGACTGATGAGGATGACATGGGCTTGTCCTCAGCCTGTGTCTCCAGTGGATGGGGCATAATGATGGGGAACAGGGTGCTGCTTATGTCCGGCCCTAGCAGCCTGGCACAGGATCTGAAGTCCTATGACCTTGAGGTGCAGTCTGGTTCCCCTCTATATTTTGGTGTACTGACAAAAGGCAACATAGACTGGTTCCAATATCTGCACACACTGCTGCGCCAGAGAGTAAAAACAGGTTCTGCTCTGTGTCCTGCTGAATGTGGGAAAAGAGGCAAGAGCCACTTCTGCTCAGACACAGGCAGGGGATGTAGATTGGTTCCTCACCATCCCTGGTGGATGGAGTGGCAGATGCAAGTTAGTTTACCTTTTCTGCTCATAGAGGACATCAGCTGACTCTTTTCTCTGACCACTGGTGCACAGACTAGGGGTGTTTGATTTCCATCCGACCCATGGAGATGCGAATAAGGAATGGCTTCTTTGCTTTTACCTCCTACGCCGGAGCTTGTAGGTTAGTGCAGTATGGTTCTAAGTAGGTTTACTTATTCTTGATACTACTAGTGGGTGGGGCGTGTGAGGTGCTGGCTTGTTTCTGCTACTGGCAGTGTCTGACCAGGCAGGCAGGCGAGGCAGGCTGGATATTCACCCGAACCTACTTTACCTCGCTGGCATGGAGAAGAGATCAGAGTCAGGCCATGTGGGTTGCATTCCTTTCTCTTCCCCCGTTGGACAGAAATTACTGTATCTGAGCTCCTGGACAGAAAAGTGACTGAGTTATCCTTTGCATAAGAGATGATGCAGGTTCTTTCCTCTCTTGGTTCCTGGTAGACAGGTCAAGGGATTCAAGTTATGAGCTGGATTCCATTTTCTGGGCTATGGTCGAACATGAGCATTGGTTAAAGTCTTCTCTTGTGATAATTGGCCGTGCTGACTGGCTCCACTCTCTGATGATGGTGGAAAGTTGATATTGGGTGTGGGCTGCAATCCTCTTTCTGGCCCTTGCGTTGAAGTGGCAGGCAGCTGGTACATGCCGGACCGATGATCCTTAGCAAAACTGAAGAGTGATGATTGGAAGGTTAATCTTAACCTCTGGTAATCACTCTGGGCAACCCTTATGACCGTCGTTTTCCAGCCTGTTAAGCCATTTAAAAAGGGGAAAGACCATAGGCAAATCATGCTTGGTCCCACCCCAAAAAGGAGCAGTTCAACCCGAACTCCTAGGTCACAACCCTTCTGCACGGCACCAGAAGCATCCCAAAACATGGTTTAGACTCATTGGGTAACATCAGTGCGGTGTAACTTGGGTCTTTAGGCCCAGAGGTCTTGGGATCCACGTCTGACGGACCCATCCTAATCTGGGTGACATTAGCACACCTTTCAGCCACCCCTCTTTCTTCTCTTTGGCTCTCTTACGCCTTTACTCGGTGTTGTCTACTAAGAATATCACACCAGAACAAGGTTTGCAATGGCGGGGACATGACCAATGAACCCTCTGACCGCAAAAGAAAGTTGAAAAATGAAGGAAGCCAGGAAGTTACAGCCAGAACCCCAAAATGAAAGTCTTCCCTAACAGAGGGATAGGTTTCTGCTACTGGCCCTGTTGTATGATGTGGGTTGATTTCCTCTCTGATCCTCATTTATTGGTGAGTACTGTCAATGTCAGGCCTCAGTGGGGTTGGGCTTCTTTCATGGTTTGGTTGCTGGCTGGTGCTAGTGGGGTAGGGTTTTAGGGTTTTTTCCAGGTCTCGGGTAAGCCCTCTGGAATGTAAGAGATGATTCCTATTTAGGTCGTTTGGCAGGGTCAGCTGGTACAAGTTAAGCATCTCACCACGCCTAAAGGGCAGGGGGTGGATTGGATAGGCTGGACCTGCTCTCACAGTGTAAAGGGCATGCCATGTTGGCAGAATTGTTCTCTAAGGTGAAGATTTACAGGAGGTCTGGGCTTGTCTTCTACATTGGCGTGTCTGCATTCCTTTATTACCAATATTGGAGCAAACCGGCTTACCTGGGATCTGTTGAAAAGTTGCTGGTCCTCGTGTGTAGCATGGAAGGTCAGTCGAGTGGAGGGGTACCTTGAGTACCAAGGTAGGGGGAGCAGAAGGTTGTGTAGGACATGCTATGTTGCATTATGTTATGTGGCTTTTGTATATCCCCTGCTGCCATATGGCCTTGTAGTGCTTTGGGGATGAAAGCCCTTCAGAAGAACATAGTCTGAGGTGGGAGAGGTGAAGAAAGGATTTCTAAAATGCGTATGTGTCTTTTTCGCCAGCACAAAGGTAGGTAGGGAGTGGCTAGGACCCTAATAGCAGCCCATGGTTTTCAGGTGAGAGAATGGGTGCCATGACAAATTGTCAAGGGAGTAGTAGAGTCAAGAGTCAGATTATGTGAACGGTTCAACCGAATTTTGCGTAGGACTCAGCTGTATTCTACTGTTTATTTAATTTATTTGTATTTATATACAGGAGGAAAAATGCTCTTTTGATCACAAAAGAACATACAATAGATAGGAAATCCGATTTAACGGGAAGCAGTGAGCTTCTTACAATGGGGTGAGTTTTAGAGACATTCTGACCAGGCTGTGGAGGGGAGTAAATGAAACAGTCAGTCACTGGGGCCCATACATAAGTGAACATACATAAAGGACAACCAACATTGGACATTTTCAAGTGCAGGTGGGTGGTACGGCCAGTTGTGCCCAGGATGCGACCATGAGGGGTGAAGTGCTAGAGTGGAGGCAGAGAAAAAGTAGGACAGATGCAGGTTAGAGACGAGGACAAATATTAGCTAGCAGCCAAATGAGAGGTAGCTTAAGAGGATAACTTAGAGGTGCGAGGTAGGCTTTTAGTTTGATTTTCAACAATTGTGTGGTCTGTCTCTCGATGTCCAGGGGAAAGAGAATTCCATGTGAGTGGAGCAAGAAGAGAGAAGGAGCAGAAGTGAGAGGAATCACAGGGAGGGCGAGGAGCCACAAGAGTAGTCTAAGTGGCAGAGCGGAGATCACGAGAAGGCTTGCAGAGTTGGACAGAGGGGGATAGAGACAGTGGTGCTTTGTGGGGGATAGATTTGTGAACCAGGAGAGGAAATTTAAATCTGGCCCTGTTTTGCATCGTTAGCCATCCAGCCTGGTGTCGGTACAAGGAAGTAGGTGTGAAGTGAGGGAGTTCAAAGAGAGTCTTGGTACCCAAGTTAATGATCTTGTCGAGAGAAAAGCAAGCATAGTTGGGGAGACCAAAGAGGATGCTGGCATAGTAGTCCAGACGTGTGGGTGAGGTAGCAGTGTTGCGATAAGGTTTGGTAAGCTGAAGATTGTGTCTAGTGTGTGACCTGCAGAATAGTTAAGGCCTGAGACTAGTTTTGTTAGATTGTTAGATGTGGGGTCTCCAGGTTGTCCAGTAGGGATCATGTCATAGGGTTATGTGGGTTGTCGAATCAGATATTGAAGTCCCCCAGTATTGTGAGGAGGGGCTGGGAGGGGTTTACCCTAAAATACTGAGAAAAAAAAGTCTAATGCTGGTTTACTGTGCATTCGACGTGGTATAAAAAATTGAAGCCCATATTACTGAACAAGTGGAGCAGGGGTTGCGGGGGTGTTCACCAATCCTGTAGATCACTATTATGGGCTGCAAGGGTTGCGGGGGTATCCACCAATCCTCTAGATCAGTATTACGGGCTGCAGAAGTTGCGGGGGTGTCCACCAATCCTCTAGATTACTATTATGGGCTGCAGGGGTTGCGGGGGTGTCCACCAATCCTCTAGATCAGTATTATGGGCTGCAAGGTTTGCGGGGGTGTCCACCAATCCTCTAGATCAGTATTATGGGCTGCAAGGGTTGCGGGGGTGTCCACAAATCCTCTAGATCAGTATTATGGGCTGCATGGGTTGCGGGGGTGTCCACCAATCCTCTAGATCAGTATTATGGGCTGCAAGGGTTGCGGGGGTGTCCACCAATCCCCTAGATCACTATTATGGGCTGCATGGGTTGCGGGGGTGTCCACAAATCCTGTAGATCACTATTATGGGCTGCAGGGGTTGCGGGGGTGTCCACCAATCCTCTAGATCAGTATTATGGGCTGCAAGGGTTGCGGGGGTGTCCACCAATCCTCTAGATCAGTATTATGGGCTGCATGGGTTGCGGGGGTGTCCACCAATCCTCTAGATCAGTATTATGGGCTGCAAGGGTTGCGGGGGTGTCCACCAATCCTCTAGATCACTATTATGGGCTGCATGGGTTGCGGGGGTGTCCACCAATCCTCTAGATCAGTATTATGGGCTGCAAGGGTTGTGGGGGTGTCCACCAATCCTCTAGATCACTATTATGGGCTGCATGGGTTGCGGGGGTGTCCACCAATCCTCTAGATCAGTATTATTGGCTGCATGGGTTGCGGGGGTGGCCACCAATCCTCTAGATCACTATTATGGGCTGCAGGGGTTGTGGGGGTGTCCACCAATCCTCTAGATCAGTATTACGGGCTGCATGGGTTGCGGGGGTGTCCACCAATCCTCTAGATCAGTATTACGGGCTGCAAGGGTTGCGGGGGTGTCCACCAATCCTCTAGATCAGTATTACGGGCTGCAGAAGTTGCGGGGGTGTCCACCAATCCTCTAGATCAGTATTATGGGCTGCAAGGGTTGCGGGGGTGTCCACCAATCCTCTAGATCAGCATTATGGGCTGCAAGGGTTGCGGGGGTGTCCACCAATCCTCTAGATCACTATTATGGGCTGCATGGGTTGCGGGGGTGTCCACCAATCCTCTAGATCACTATTATGGGCTGCAAGGGTTGCGGGGGTGTCCACCAATCTTCTAGATCAGTATTATGGGCTGCAAGGGTTGCGGGGGTGTCCACCAATCCTCTAGATCACTATTATGGGCTGCATGGGTTGCGGGGGTGTCCACCAATCCTCTAGATCAGTATTATTGGCTGCGGGGGTGGCCACCAATCCTCTAGATCACTATTATGGGCTGCAGGGGTTGTGGGGGTGTCCACCAATCCTCTAGATCAGTATTATGGGCTGCATGGGTTGCGGGGGTGTCCACAAATCCTGTAGATCACTATTATGGGCTGCATGGATTGCAGGGGTGTCCACCAATCCTCTAGATCAGTATTATGGGCTGCAAGGGTTGCGGGGGTGTCCACCAATCCTCTAGATCAGTATTATGGGCTGCATGGGTTGTGGGGGTGTCCACCAATCCTCTAGATCAGTATTATGGGCTGCAAGGGTTGCGGGGGTGTCCACCAATCCTCTAGATCAGTATTATGGGCTGCAAGGGTTGCGGGGGTGTCCACCAATCCTCTAGATCAGTATTATGGGCTGCAAGGGTTGCGGGGGTGTCCACCAATCCTCTAGATCACTATTATGGGCTGCAAGGGTTGCGGGGGTGTCCACCAATCCTCTAGATCAGTATTATGGGCTGCAAGGGTTGCGGGGGTGTCCACCAATCCTCTAGATCACTATTATGGGCTGCATGGGTTGCGGGGGTGTCCACCAATCCTCTAGATCAGTATTATGGGCTGCAAGGGTTGCGGGGGTGTCCACCAATCCTCTAGATCACTATTATGGGCTGCAAGGGTTGCAGGGGTGTCCACCAATCCTCTAGATCAGTATTATGGGCTGCATGGGTTGCGGGGGTGTCACCTGCATACATTAAATGGCCAACGGGGGTGGGAACAAAATCCCAAAAGCTCGAACTACAAAATGCGAACAAGAGGGCTTCGCAATTGTGTAATTGAAGCTTTTGGGATTCGGTTTCATAACGTAGATCCGTTGGGAGACTATGATGGCTGCTAAGCAGAATTTGCAGTCTGAATTGTAGGCTTGTTTCTCTGAGTGCGAGATGGGGAGGAAGGATTTGTAGAGGGTGGCAATGCCACCTGCCCTGCTGGTCTTATTATGCGCAATACGATTGTAGCCTGGTGGGAAGGCTTCATGTGCAATAGGCTGGCAGTCTTGGGAGATCCAGGTTTCCATGATGAGGAGGCTATTGGGGCCTTCACATAAGATAAGGTCATAAATGTTGTGCTGATTTTCAGCAACGGATCTGGCATTGATCAGAATGCACTTTAGACTGCTGATTAGTTGTGTGCATTCTGAGAGCGGCTGCGGGGGAGGAGATTCCTGGTGGATGGGGTTGGGATGATATAGATGTGGGAGAGGGCGAAGGCTGATGTGGTGAAAGCTGCAATGTATGGGGGAGGCCTGTTAGTGGTGGTCAGGTGGATGGCTTGTAGTGTGGTAATATCAGAAGGAGGGATTTGACCCAGGTCTGAGATGTGTTTGAAGGTGAGTTGTTTCTAGGGTCTGACCGAGGGATTCCGGTGGAGGGAGAGAAAAAGGTGGCCTTATGCATTGCTGGTTGTGGGAAGGGGGCTTGGAAGGTGGGAGACCTCTGGGTAACAGTGGGAATAGTGGTTAGCAGGGATGAGAATATATTTATTTATTTTTTACATTTGTATAGCGTGCAAACAGCCCTTGGGCATCATGGCGCTGGCACTTGCGTGGAAGCTTAGTTACGAGGATAGTACAGGTGGGTTATGCATTTACATGTTTGTACATTGATACATTTGTGCACAGGGTATAAATACATTTTGCATGATAAACCAGGAGATGCAGTTAGCATTCACATGAGGTGATTGTGGTGTTCATCAGGTGAAGAGTGTGGTTTTCATGGCCTTACGGAACACCATGAGTGATTCCTCAGCTCGCAGGGTTGGTGGTAGGGCATTCCAGTGTAGACATGCTAGGTAGGGGACGCTAACGCTGCCTGCTCTAGCTCTTTTTACCATCGGCACGGTCGGCATGTTTGAGTATGGTGTTCTTGTTGGCCTGGTGGAGGTAGAGCAGTGGATCCTTTGTGATATGGAGGCAGGTGCGGAGAGGTGGATGCATTTATGGGTAAGAGTCAGGGCTGATTTTCTGGTGGCCGTGATGTGCTCTCTTTTGGAGATGCCTTGGGCCGCGTGGAGCGCAGTTCTGGATGACTTGATATTTATCCAGGTTCTTTGTGGATGTCCCTAAGGAGAGTACATTGCAGTAGTATATGTGGGAGGAGGTGGGGTGGAGTGCCTCATGTGAGGGTGAGGTAGGATAGTCTAGGTAGATTCTGTGGGGGTGGAGAGGGTTGGAAAGATTCTGAATAGATTTTCCAGTCTTGTTTCCAGTCCTGAGGGCGGGGGGCGTTCTGGTGACAGTCTTCTAGCAGTGCTAGAAGGGCCTGGCTTCTCGATATGTCTGTACAGTGGGGCCTGGCGTCTGTGCCTGGAGGGCTATTTAGCCAGTTGAGGGGTAATTTTACTGGTTTAGGTGGCTTGAGGGTGCTGGCGAGGGTGTAGGCATGGGGAATTTTCTTGGGTCTGGATGTGAGTTTGGGGCAGATATGTTTGATTGCAATGGCACGGGGACAGTGTCTGTTCAGGTATTTAGAGGGAGCTGTGGGCGTGTCTGTAAGGGTTGGAGGCACGGCTGAGCGGATGGTGGTTACAAGGATTGCACATAGTGTTTAGAGATGCAAAGCGTGGAATAGAGTGGGGCGATTGTGGTGTTGGATGGCAAGTGGGGGTGGAGAGGTCCAAAGAGGGTTGTTCTGGTAGAGGGGAGAGTGATCAGAAGGCGACCTGGGTGAGAGAGAGAGGGAGGAAGATCGGATGGGTTCTGCAGTAGGGGTGTCTTGGCTGGAAAAGGGTAGTGTCCTCTCATTGTTGCTAGGTTAGGTGGGTGGTGGTTGCATGTAAGGGTGAGGTCTGGCCAGGGGAGTGCGGACATTTCTGGTGTGCCAGTTGGCGCCTCTGATTTTGGAGCTGTTAGCTATAGCGGGAGTGGGCACAGTGTAGCAGTGGTGAGACTCAACCGCACGCCCACACCGGGAATAACCTGAGAAGAAAAGAAAGCAAGTGCAGCCAACAAGACAGCAGCGAGACTCAAGGCCGCAAACCCAAGGGCTTGGTCATTCCGTAACAATAAAAGGCAAGCGTGTCCAACCACAACGGTTAGCAAAAGTCACAGAGGGAATTCCACGCTTTAGGCAGGAGAGAAGCAAGTGTGGCAAAACACAGCAGAGGTAATGTTCAGAACTGCAAAATCACACCTGGGGAACTCTAGCAGGAGGACATGCGGGCGTGAATGCAGAGCAGTAGCAAAATGCTAAGTGGTAGCCCAATTCTTGAACCTGGTGCGAGGCCAAGTGACAGTGTGGCAACGCAAAAGAGTAGCAAGATTGAAATGGAGGCTCACACCTAGGACCCTATGCGAGGAAATTCAAGTGTGGTAACGCAGCGCAGTTGCAAGATTCACAGCGAAAAATACCCACCCTGGATCCTATCGGATGAAAATGCTAGTGTGGCAATGAAAAGATGATAGCAAAACTCAACTGGGAAACCCACATCCTGGATCGTAAGTGAAGACCGTGCAAGTATGGCAGTGCAAAACAGCAGCAACATCCAATTGGGAACCCCACACTCTGGACCCTAAGGGAAGAGAATGCGATTATGGCAGTGCAAAACAGCAGCAACATCCAATTGGGAACCCCACACTCTGGACCCTAAGGGAAGAGAATGCGATTATGGCAGTGCAAAACAGCAGCAACATCCAATTGAGAACCCCACACTCTGGACCCTAAGGGAAGAGAATGCGATTATGGCAGTGCAAAACAGCAGCAACATCCAATTGAGAACCCCACACCCTGCACCCTAAGGGAAGAGAATGCGATTATGGCAGTGCAAAACAGCAGCAACGTCCAATTGAGAACCCCACACCCTGCACCCTAAGGGAAGAGAATGCGATTATGGCAGTGCAAAACAGCAGCAACATCCAATCGGGAACCCCACATTCTGGACCCTAAGGGAAGAGAATGCGATTATGGCAGTGCAAAATAGCAGCAAAATCTAATTGGGAACCCCAGACCCATGGATCAACATCATAGCGCCTCAGTAGAGGGGACGAGTACACCCCTTCTGGATTGTCCACGTCTTGAGACAGTAAAGTGTCGCATGTAGTAAAGAAGGCTGTTGAACGACTGGGCAGGCAGGGGGGCAGCAAGGGGCGACGGTCCACTCTTGCCCCCACTGCTGGAGATGCATAGCATCAGGGGAGTTGCTAGGTCTGGAAAAGACCCGGGGCTACGCTGATGTTGGAACTGCTGGGACTGGGGGCGAGCTAGTCTTTTGGCTGTAGCTCCTGAGATTCTATCTGGGGCTACAACCAAAAGATCAGGGGCTGTAGCCCCCTTAGCCCCCCCAGCAACGCCCCTGCATAGCATTACATCAAGAACTTTGTCACAATGGCAATTTCTGAGGGGGGTGGGGTCTTATAGTCCATCACCGTGACCAGCCGAAGCACCATTTCTGTTGGTGCTTCTTAAAGAAAGCACACGCGTGCCTCTTTCTTGGAGTGGTAGCCACGGGATTTGGCAGGTCACAAACAAAAGATGGCTTGCATTTATTTCCCGTTCGCGGGCCTCTATGAACGTGGATGGACCTCTTCCAAGTGCTCTTAAACGTGTCCTGTGAATCGCTGCCAAGATGCCACTTCCGCCAGGGTTTCACGAGCTGTGCAGTCGTGCCTGGAATGACCCTATAATCCCATGATAATGGAGCGCCCCGCGACTGCTGCCAAGTCTTTCTCTTAGCGCTGCCTCTGCGGGAGGCGTTGTAAAAAGTAATTGGGCGCTCGGCGTCCACTTTGGTTTTAGGGCCCTGCGGTTCTTTTGGGACTTTTCAAATGGCTCTTTTTAATAGGCTTACATGACCTTTTACCTTGATCTTACTCTTGATTTCATTTATGCGATTATGCGATGATGCAAAAATGTGTCTTGCTCTTTCTGGAGAACCCTAATGTGTAAATGTAACGATGTCGCCACAGACGCACCATTTGGCAACGGTTGTTTTTTATGGGTGGGTTTTGGATCCTACAAGAGAGAGTCAATACTTCCCAGACGCCAGCAGCAGCCAATGAATTCCCCCCAAAAGGTAGAAGGGCGCACTCCAATGCGGTTATAGAGAAACCCTGGTGCCGGCTCTTTAGGGGCCTGTACTGTGTCCTCTCCCTTCCCCCACCACCCTACCTTTGCTGTCCGGATGAGCACTTCATGGGTAAAGTATGCCAACTAAATACAATGGCGCCCTGGGCCTCTGCAGAGTGCAGTGTAATAACGTGCATATTGCATACGACGACCTGGGTCTCGCCCCATCAGTATAGGGCCATGTGCATACGTGGGTCTCGCCCCATCAGTATAGGGCCATGTGCATACGTGGGTCTAGCCCCATCAGTATAGGGCCATGTGCATACGTGGGTCTCGCCCCATCAGTATAGGGCCATGTGCATACGTGGGTCTAGCCCCATCAGTATAGGGCCATGTGCATACGTGGGTCTCGCCCCATCAGTATAGGGCCATGTGCATACGTGGGTCTAGCCCCATCAGTATAGGGCCATGTGCATACGTGGGTCTCGCCCCATCAGTATAGGGCCATGTGCATACGTGGGTCTAGCCCCATCAGTATAGGGCCATGTGCATACGTGGGTCTAGCCCCATCAGTTTAGGGCCATGTGCATAATGCCATTGTTTCAAGGACGCGCACCCCTGAGATGTGTCCTGCATGCTGCCGCGTGGCACCTCAAGGGTCTTCGCCTGCTGCATCATCTGCAAGGCTGTCACCCCGAAGTCCCCAAGCCCCCATCATCACATCCTGCTGCATCATCTGCAAGGCCGTCACCCCGAAGTCCCCAAGCCCCCATCATCACATCCTGCTGCATCATCTGCAAGGCCGTCACCCCGAAGTCCCCAAGCCCCCATCATCACATCCTGCTGCATCATCTGCAAGGCCGTCACCCCGAAGTCCCCAAGCCCCCATCATCACATCCTGCTGCATCATCTGCAAGGCCGTCACCCCGAAGTCCCCAAGCCCCCATCATCACATCCTGCTGCATCATCTGCAAGGCTGTCACCCTGAAGTCCCCAAGCTACCTCACTGAGCAGCTCAGCATCTCTGGAGGCCGCAGGGCGATCCACCGTAAGGAAATGTGCTGACTTGAACTCCTATGATGCAGAAGACAGCCCTTCTCTGTCTACGCTCCAAGGTTCTGGAACCTCCTCCCTGTCAAATCAGACCTGCCCCATTGCTTCTGCAGTTCGGGAGGGTTCAGCGCAAGACCCTCCTCATCTAGGAATGACTCCTTCCTAACACCTATCTCCACACACACCCTGCACTCTCGGGAGGATGGCTCGGGGGCAACGTGCATGCCTTGGAATCAAGACGACACGGAGCGCGACAGGTTCGATCCCCGGGTCCACGCTTAGAAACATCTGGGTATTAAGCGCGTTATAAATAACCCATCATATCATATCACTCCCCACCCTCCTTGACGAAGGGTGATCTGATCCCCATCGGTTCCTCCCATGGTTGCTTCGAGATCCCTCGCCCTTCCCTGTTAGCTTCTCACTCCCTTGTTTCTCTGCTTCCCGCTATGATTGTAAAGCGCTCCGTTACTTCTTGAAGCCAGGTCCATGCCCTACTACCCTAATGCCTTAATAATCAGTATAATGACGCGCATATTGCCACTGTGTATTAAGGTGTACATTCCCAATCGTATCGTAGCCTGTCCCTATTGCCATTGTACCAATTAACGTGCAGAGCAGCACCCTACCCTCATATCATACCACCTGCATCGTGCCATCAGTATAACATGGCCATAGTGACATTCGTATTAACCGTGCACAGTGCCCGTAGTATATCCAATTCATTCATTCATTATTGATCTATTGGTAACTCCTGGGCAATCTAGTATTGCCAAAACTGACTGATGAACTGTTGTACTATACAATTGTGACGGGGAGACCTGCAACGAGTAACCACGCCAGCTCGCATTGCCAGTCAAGGGTGTTTATTGAAATACAGGCAGATAGCTTTGGGGCTTAAGGTTTTTCGGGGTTTACCAGCATTTTAAGAGGAAATGGCGCTAGGGCCGTCCCTGTCTATTTCGACTTCCCTGGCCTTTCCCTCCTCCCTAGCCCGTGCGTCTGTAACAGGCTGTTAGTAGTGGCCACCGGTAACACCTGCCTGCCTTCTTACTGACTTATACTGGTGGTGGTTTCCCCTAAGATGACGGCTGACCAACTCCCGGGGTCCTGGCCTTTCCCTCCTCCCTAGCGTCTGTAACAGGCTGTTGGTAGTGGCCACCGGTAACACCTGCCTGCCTTCTTACTGACTTATACTGGTGGTGGTTTCCCCTAAGATGACGGCTGACCAACTCCCGGGGTCCTGGCCTTTCCCTCCTCCCTAGCCCGGGCGTCTGTAACAGGCTGTTGGTAGTGGCCACCGGTAACACCTGCCTGCCTTCTTACTGACTTATACTGGTGGTGGTTTCCCCTAAGATGACGGCTGACCAACTCCCGGGGTCCTGGCCTTTCCCTCCTCCCTAGCCCGGGCGTCTGTAACAGGCTGTTGGTAGTGGCCACCGGTAACACCTGCCTGCCTTCTTACTGACTTATACTGGTGGGGGTTTCCCCTAAGATGACGGCTGACCAACTCCCGGGGTCCTGGCCTTTCCCTCCTCCCTAGCCCGGGCGTCTGTAACAGGCTGTTAGTAGTGGCCACCGGTAACACCTGCCTGCCTTCTTACTGACTTATACTGGTGGTGGTTTCCCCTAAGATGACGGCTGACCAACTCCCGGGGTCCTGGCCTTTCCCTCCTCCCTAGCCCGGGCGTCTGTAACAGGCTGTTGGTAGTGGCCACCGGTAACACCTGCCTGCCTTCTTACTGACTTATACTGGTGGTGGTTTCCCCTAAGATGACGGCTGACCAACTCCCGGGGTCCTGGCCTTTCCCTCCTCCCTAGCCCGGGCGTCTGTAACAGGCTGTTGGTAGTGGCCACCGGTAACACCTGCCTGCCTTCTTACTGACTTATACTGGTGGGGGTTTCCCCTAAGATGACGGCTGACCAACTCCCGGGGTCCTGGCCTTTCCCTCCTCCCTAGCCCGGGCGTCTGTAACAGGCTGTTAGTAGTGGCCACCGGTAACACCTGCCTGCCTTCTTACTGACTTATACTGGTGGTGGTTTCCCCTAAGATGACGGCTGACCAACTCCCGGGGTCCTGGCCTTTCCCTCCTCCCTAGCCCGGGCGTCTGTAACAGGCTGTTAGTAGTGGCCACCGGTAACACCTGCCTGCCTTCTTACTGACTTATACTGGTGGTGGTTTCCCCTAAGATGACGGCTGACCAACTCCCGGGGTCCTGGCCTTTCCCTCCTCCCTAGCCCGGGCGTCTGTAACAGGCTGTTAGTAGTGGCCACCGGTAACACCTGCCTGCCTTCTTACTGACTTATACTGGTGGTGGTTTCCCCTAAGATGACGGCTGACCAACTCCTGGGGTCCTGGCCTTTCCAACCTCCCTAGCCCGGGCGTCTGTAACAGGCTGTTAGTAGTGGCCACCGGTAACACCTGCCTGCCCTCTTACTGACTTATACTGGTGGTGGTTTCCCCTAAGATGACGGCTGACCAACTCCCGGGGTCCTGGCCTTTCCCTCCTCCCTAGCCCGGGCGTCTGTAACAGGCTGTTAGTAGTGGCCACCGGTAACACCTGCCTGCCTTCTTACTGACTTATACTGGTGGTGGTTTCCCCTAAGATGACGGCTGACCAACTCCCGGGGTCCTGGCCTTTCCCCCCTCCCTAGCCCGGGCGTCTGTAACAGGCTGTTAGTAGTGGCCACCGGTAACACCTGCCTGCCTTCTTAATGACTTATACTGGTGGTGGTTTCCCCTAAGATGACGGCTGACCTACTCCCGGGGGGTTTTCTATACTTTGCCCAAGCTATCCCGCTTAATACTATGGAGAGTTGGGGATCGCGCCTTCTTTCGTCACTCTTTCTTCTTCCACACTTGTTCTTACCTGACCTTTCACTACACTGGGTTCCTAAGATGTTCTCCTCCCAACATGTCACTCCCCAATCTCCCACTCCTCCTTTCAACCGCCACCCTTTAATCTTACGTCTCTTCTTACTCCTGATCTTACCATCACTCTTTGCCTCCAGCTTCCTCTCTGTCTGCCTCCGCTGTTCTCTTCTCTTCCCTCCTTCCTCCTGCTCTATGTTCTTGCCTCCTGCTATTCTTCCGTTATAATCTCTCTCTCCACTCCCACTTCTACTCCTGTCCTTCCACTCCTGGTCGCTCTTACTACTCTCACTCTACTACTATTCCTACTCTGTTATTAAAACTATTCCTTTACTACCTTCCTTTCTTCCCGCTATTACTATCATCACTCCACTACTTACTAACACTCAATGCCACCCACGACTACCATCGACCACTCCATTACCTTTTCCTGCCACTACCTACTCTCTCTACTCCCAACTACTGCTACCTCCACCACTACTACCGCTACTCCTACGCTACCTCTACCTCTACTCTTCACACTCTCCACTCTCACACACAAACACTCCACCGACCCCTCTCTCCAATAGCCTGCACACCTGTCACTCTCGCCTCCTCTAGTCTCTCGGACGTCCTCCCCCACCTCCTGCCCTCACCCCACTATCCCACACACCTTCTTAAATACCCCCCCTCAGGATTGTTCATTTACCTTATCCAATAGCTTACCTAGCTGAAGGGGTGTGTCATGGGAAGACTGGGGCAAGGGCGAAAAAGGGCATGTAAGCCATGCCCCTTTTCCGTGGAGTATCTGTTTCTAACCTGGACGCTCGGTTATTCAAGGCCTTTTTAGAGGTCAGGTTTTTCCCTCACATATCCCTGGTGGCATAGTGAGTTAATTGGCTTTCATGGATGCCTTTATTTATAATGAATAGGAATTCCTTGGTTGGCTAGTAGATTTTGTCAGGCCTTTCTGGAGGCCATGGTGGGTTAGTGGTGGCTTCTCCTGGTCCAAGGCTCCAGGAGCTGCCTGCTGCTGAAGCCGTGCTCCTTTCCCCCTGAGGCGGCCAGTGTTGTTCCAGCCGCCGCATCCCACGGTGTATATTCACTGACGCAGCCCTCCCGCGACCTTTGTGATCACGTTTGCGACATCCCGTGACATCGCTCTTAGGTTTTCTTGCTGGGCACTGGAGCCTCCAGCCTCTCTCCTTCGGCGTCTGGCTTGCTGGCGGTGGTCCCCGCTCCTCTCCTTCGTGGCACGGCTGCCGCCATCAGAGCCTGTAAGTTTGGGGTAGGGCCCGGGCCATCCCTAGGATTTGCAGGACCCTGGGCAGCAAAAGAGTATGGACCCCCTAATTTGCATAAATTGTGACATCAGTGATATCACAGAATGAGTCTTTAGTACGCAAAGGTGTCATGGGAAGTTAAATTAGAAACATGTTGCCATGCATAAGGTAGTAGACAAATACACTGTGACGTCCAGTATATGAACTGTCAATATTATTATGTACCTATGTGGCAATATCAGGAATCAGGCTGGTAGTAGACAGCAGAATACCTTGTACAGACTTCTAATTTTGGCAGATAAGGCATAGTGTGATAAAAAGGATTTGCCCGGGAGCACACACTTTGATTATGTGATGAAGCCCAGATTTCAGAGCAGTCTGCAAATCAGGAACTTGAACACATTTCTTCCCAGATGTAATTGGTAACAATTCTGTTTGCAAAAGGTCTTTTTGAAACTTTGGTTTGAAAACACTATCTGTGGAAGGCATTGCATAAATATGGTGATTGTGTTTTCCAAACGGAAACTAACATCGGGCGTTTTTATTTTTATTGTGCGTATATTTGGGCAATACTAGTGCCTAGATGCCTACTAGCTTAGTGCACTTTACACATGGAAAAATAAATACATTTTAAAAAATATAGATTGTTCAGATTAGAAATATGCTTTTATTTCAGAAGCTACAGATGAGGATTGTTGACTTAAAAAAAATATCAAATAATAACTAAGTTTATCAAGTGCTGCTCACTACAAAATGAGAAGAGAGCCTCATTAATGTACCCGCTGAGCCTTGATTGGAGGGAGTGAGCAGATCAAAACTGTGCCGCTGAAGTATTGCAGGGGAGCCTATACCAGAACACCTTGCAAAGGCAACTGAGCAGGCTAGGAGACGGTTGCTGAGATGTTATACTCTTCGAACTTCCCGTAAATCACATGTCTTCTTTCCTATTCCTGCAGCAATATGTACTGTACATTTTGGGGTTTTGACATGAGGATGAGTATTGCTCCCTCGCTTCACTCAGTGTGGGAACCTTTGTCGCCATAGCGAAAATCAGAAGCTGCCACCCAAGTATATTCACACAGTAAGGGAACATATCATAAAGTGAGAGAAACCAATTTAGTTCAATTGGCCTTTCCCCTTAGAAGAAAGTGCACTAGACAAACGAGCGCTGGCCTTTCCCCTTAGAAGAAAGTGCACTCGACAAAAGAGCGCTGGCCTTTCCCCTTAGAAGAAAGTACACGAGACAAAAGAGCGCTGGCCTTTCCCCTTAGAAGAAAGTACACTAGACAAAAGAGCGCTGGCCTTTCCCCTTAGAAGAAAGTGCACTAGACAAAAGAGCGCTGGCCTTTCCCCTTAGAAGAAAGTACACGAGACAAAAGAGCGCTGGCCTTTCCCCTTAGAAGAAAGTACACGAGACAAAAGAGCGCTGGCCTTTCCCCTTAGAAGAAAGTGCACTAGACAAAAGAGCGCTGGCCTTTCCCCTTAGAAGAAAGTGCACTAGACAAGAGCACTGGCCTTTCCCCTTAGAAGAAAGTGCACTAGACAAAAGAGCACTGGCCTTTCGAAAAAAGTTATCAACCTGAGAGAGGAAATTGTCCAATAAATACGCTGGCAATGTATAAAAGGTGCTCACCTTTTAAACCCAGCCATATGTAGTGAAATATTCCCGGGAAAACAAAATCCAAATACAAGCATGCACTTTAATAGTAGTTGTATGTGTCTGCACTGGAAACATGATAACCTGGGTTAAATCCTGTTAGCCAAATACTTGAGCAAGCTTGCTGACCACAAAACCACCCAAGGGGGTTGTGTCTACCCTCTGAAAAATGTTACAATGCCCACCCACGTGTATCCTTTACTTGTGCCCTGAAAAGCATCACATGGCCACAATCAGGGAAAAATAACTGCACCAGTCTCCAGGATTGCAACATCTCTTGCCACATTCTGGGCAAATACTGAGGATTCACCCCTATCATTTCCCTTCTTCACAACCATGTCTGGCTTTCAACAGCACTCTGCTTTATGAAGACAACTTGAAAAGTAAATATACCATAGTAAGGTACTCACTCAAATATATAAATCCTTATGGGGCATTAGTCCCCAATCTTGACTGGGAGACTACAAATACCAGAATGCAATTCAGCAAAAGGCAAAAAATGGCTTGTGTATTATCGAGACACATGTGTGAAAATGTTACCTGTTTGTGTTTCAGTGTTTGACAAATGCAGGGCTCATATGTGATGTGATAAAAAAAAAAAATCACATTCTACCAAAAATAAACGTGTTTCGTGTTTTGGTGCGTTAAAAATGAACATCTGAAATAATATATCCCATTTAAAACTGTTTTCTGAGATATATTGTGATTGACCTGGAGGAGAGCGTAGATTCAGGAAGCTAACTGGTGCTTTTTGTGTGCTTTCTGAATGAAAATGCCTTTTTGCATTCCTTAACACAGAAAAGTTAAAAACATCTCTTCCAAAAGAATGGTCTCTTGAATGGGCTATTACTTGTAAATTGCCCCCACTTTAAATGGTCTGTTGAAGAAAGAAAGTGATAAATAGTCATTAAGGGGCCTGCAACGTCTGATGGGCCGCTGGGAGTGGTTGTTTGTCTCTAGAGAGCCACAGGCGGTTGGGAGGCGTCAACTGGCCCCACGCAAGCTTTGTAAAAATGAAAGCCGCACAGCCCCCCCAGGCCCCTTAAAACAATGTTCTTGGTAAAGTTGAGGCAGGCACTGGTGCGTGCAGCAGCCTCCTCTGACAGCGGGCCCCTGGGCCACTGCACAGACAGCCCATGCCTCAGGCCAGCTCTGGGTAGGGCCGAGTGTCCACACTCATCCATACACCATGGGGAGCTGGGTCAGCTCACTTCCCCCCCCCTTTGACAGAGCTTGTACGCAGGCCCCGTCACACAATTAACTATCCTTGCATATTGCGTTTCTGATGGTTTCGCGGGCTTCCAGGTTTTTTACTGCTTGTTCTCCTCTAGCAGGAGTTGGACGTTTGCTCATATTTGAGCTTTTTCCAGCCATTGACCTTTCCAGAGAATTCCTCATAATACCTTCTTCTTGGTGTCTCATATTTGGGGCACTGGAAGAGGAAGCAAAGCAGCTCCATTTTCCACCAGCCCCAGGTCACATTGTTGGCAGATCCAGCCTTGCCCTACTTCCCAAGACTGCCTGTGCCGGTCGCCAACCCTATAGTTGGTCTTTCTTTGTCTGTGCTTCAGGTTTTGTACTCTCACCTGATACTGTTCTAGGGTGTATTTCCTGTCTACTAGCCTGTAGCATTGAAAGATGGGCCTCCCAGTGGGGGGTGGATATCTCTGTTGCTTCCTCTGCCAGTTTGTATACTTGAGATCATTGCCAGTTCCTTTACATTCTCTGCGGATAAATTCATGCATGAACCTTCAGTGTTACTTGGGGTGTGTTGCTTTTTCAGTTGGGATTGGAGAGCTTCAGCATGGAATAATTAATGGTTTCTTTGCTTTTTTTCTGTTAACTTCTCTGTCTGCATGAGCTATGGGGGCTGTTCTGAAAGCATTGTTGGAAGTGGTCTCCTATGCTCTGTGTATTTGTTTGCATAACACAGCATAGGTTGGCTAGAGTGGTCAGGGTGGTGGTCAGGGTGGTTTCTTTATGCATGCCCACCCTTTGCTCTACTTCGTGGAACCTTGCTGGCCTTCAGGACTGTTGGGAATCGCAGGATGTTGCTGCTCATTCGCGCTTCTCCTCTCATGGAAGGGCACATTTCAGTAACTTCCAAAGGCTGAGGACCTTTAATTTATCAAGTGGGTGCAGTTCCTCACCCATCCCTATCATTGCTGGGCCTCTGGTTCCTGAGAAATTATCTTATTGCCACTCAGGAAATGTGGATGAAAACCTTTCTACCATGTCTGCTGCTTGCAAAGTCTCCACAAGCAGGCAATACCGTAGCAATCTGCTGGGAGTTTGCCCTTAACCCTTTTCTGACGATATAACCCCCTTGGAAGCCTTCTTCAACAATGGTCTGTCTTGTGTTTCCTGCCTGGGATTCCAGTTCATTCGTGCAGGCTCCATCTTCTAGCAATGTCCGCATATCTAATTACAACAGATGAGACCTTTTTATTAATAAATCAAGCAGTGAAGACATGTTGATGGGTTGCTTTATCAATACTATCCATACACAGAGCCTGCCTCTCAGTGGGATGTTAACGCCGTTCTAGCAGCTATCATGCACCAACTATTTGAGCCCTTGTTCTCTTGTGACATAGACCTCTTGACATGGAAAATGGCATTCTTGGTCACTACCACCTAGCTCACAAGAATAGGTTGCACATCCTCTCTTTCGAAGACCCTTATACCATTTCCCAAAAGGATAAGGATGTTTTTAGAACTGTTCCATAATTTATTCAGAAAGATCTTTCACTTAAATCAAGAAATCGTTCTTAGTCTTCCAACCTAGACATTCTTCTTTTTCACCAGATGAAACACTGCACAATTTTGACATCCCAAAAACACTTAGGTTTGAACTGGACACAATACAACCTTCATACAATCTAACCATCTGTTACATATGGTGGGCTCTCTCCAAGTAACAACCCAGCAAAAGCTTCTTTTGCCAGGTGGGTAATTTCTTTCATTTTCATATTGTATGGAATTTCTAATGTTCGCGTTCTTCATAGACATCAAGCTCTTGGTAAGGCAGCATTGGTTTTCTTCCAGAGATATGTTGCCATCAGTAGGGCACTTACCCGGGCCACTCCAAATGCTTTCATTACGGATTACTCTCTTGATACATCTTCTAGGAAGGGTTCTACCTTTGGCCAAAAAGTCTTTCTCAACCCCTCTTTGCTTGAATCCTGACTGGGCATACACTGTCTCCTCCACCCAGTAAATGTTTCTGTACAGTCTGGTTCCTAACCAGTTTGTAAGGAGGGAAAGCAGGATGGTAGAGTAAGGAAAATTACCTACGTGAGCATTCAGGTACTCTTAGTCCTGGCTCTCCTTCCTTCACAGCCCCCTGCCAGCCATTCCCTCAAAATGAATGCTGTGCTTCAAACTCCATGGAGAAAAGAACATGTGGAGGTGGGGTGGGGGAGGACGGTCTGCTGGTGTTGTTACGCTCTGAGCTACTTCCAATTCCACAGAAGACCTCTTTAAACTTCATGTGACAGGCTAGTGGATTTATATGGTAGGTATTTTACTAATTTTAGAACCACTTTGGACACAAATCTTCTTACATTTGAGTTGTCTTGGGGGCAATCAATTGGTCCTTATGATCGCAATAACCAAATTGTGGTCATGCATACAGGAAAAGTATCTTAAAAAGGAAGATTGGAGCATGAATTTATGTATTAAATGTCTCTGTATATGAACTAATTGTATATATATTTCTGAGGCTTGTGGAATCTGCTTAGATCACATGCTGTGCATAGGCCGACATCTAGTGGAAGCTACGGAGTATTACCGTTTGTTTTTCGAAACTCGAAAATGGGCGTCGACATAGGGCGTGCCAGTAATACTATCCCTAGTGTGACGTCCACTGTACCCATGATCCCTCACGCGTCTAGGACCCTCAGATTGTTTTTTTCCGCCATACTGGTCGGAAGCATCCCAACGAGTTCCCTAGCCTGAGCCATAATTTTGCAAAATATCTTAATATTTCCCCATTTTCTCCACCCCAACGTCGAGTCACCGCACTTCAACACTCGACGCCGGCCCAGAAAAGAAAACAATCGTTGAGAGCTGCACGACGGACTTGGGCCTCGGAAGGCCTCTGGCCTCAGCCCTGCAAGTAGGGAGAGTGGGGGGTGGTACATACTATACACTCATATATATATATATATATATATATATATATGTACATTTTCTTATATATTCCTACACACACTAGCCCGCTGCCACAGGGTGCGTATGGAGGGTACCCCTTTCCAATTTTGCCCCAAGTGCAACCGCAAGTACCCTTGGGTTGACGGACATGCCATGTATAACCTCTGCTTGCCGAGGGACCACCCCGAGGCGAACTGCACAGCGTGTAGTCGGTTTAAACCGAAGACTCTAAAGGACCGTTCGATCAAACGTTGGGCCCACCACACCAGGCAACAAGAGGCCATGGCAGGGGAGGGCGCCTTCAGTGATGTCAGCGACGCCGTGCTTTCGGACGGCGAGGACAATGTGGCGTCGAGAGACAGCCAAGTGCAAGTCCCCGACCTCGGAAGGTTGTCCGGCGGGGCAGCTATGGGGAAAACCTCCGGCGACACGAGCGCTACCCACAGCACTTCCACCAAACACGCGAAGTCCAACCGAGACTCGACGTGGAAAGAGGCACACAGAGAACGGTCCACCGAATCGGTGTCCTCTGGGCGTTCTCGATCAAGATCGCCGCATGACACCAGGCAACCATCCACTGTTGCCAAAAGTGCCTCCCTCCCTAAGGTAATGGAGGTTCGATCATCGGAAGACGAAGCTGACCTCTATCCCAGGCTGCACTCCAGGAGTCGGCGTCAGCAGACCGCATGATGGCTGCTCCCGAGTCCCGACCTCCACATTCTACAGATAGGGACACTTCCCCCGAATCTCGACGCCTGACGTCGAAAAGCTCAGATGGAGTGAAAACACTGGGGAAACATTCTTCCATCCACGGGGAGGGGGGAAAACAGCAGAAGAAGCACTCTCAACCTTCTTCTACACCACAGAAACAGACAGACAAGTCACAGTCTTCTGTTCATTTACCCAAGACCCCTGCACTAGGCCATAGGTCCAGTCAGGATAGAACAGGGAAACTCTCCCAGGAAAGAGTAATCACCAGGTCTAGGGAATGGTCTAGTGAGGATATAGACAGAGTTATGTCTAGGATGTCATCCCTGGCTGACTTCTATTCCAAGAATCCTGAGCGCTTCCTCTCCTATACCCCTGACGGGGCTACACCCTCAGGGTCTAGGGACCCGTTACCCCCAAGTAAGAAATCCCAGGTTGAAGCACCAACACAGTCGGTCTTCGGACCCCTTCTGTATACAGCTTTACTCTCAATATAATGAGGATCCACTTTTGATTGAGGATCCAGATTTGGGCACGTTGGGAGACCAAACTGGGATGGAATACTATGGAGATGACGAGGACCAAGAGGAGGAAGAGGATGACCCAGAAACCTACAGGGTAGACTCCCCAGTAGACAATGAACCTCCAGTTACCGACTCCCCGGTCGACAACCAACCTCTCCTGAATGAGGTGTTGTCCAGAGCGGCAGAACACTTCCGCATAGATACCCAGGGAGCACAGGAAGAGAGGGATTTTGCCGAAGAGCTAGTGGGAGAAAGGAGACCTGTTGCCCAGGCCATCCCTATTCTCAAATCTATACGGAGGAGAATAGACCCTTCCCTTCTAAATCCCAACCTCACCAGGGCAGTAAACCCCAGGATCGAAAAACTATTCAGGGCAGCCCAATCAGACCCGCTGTACATAAGGGGGCAACTGAAACCGGACTCCCTGGTAGTGACAAACACCCGAAAGAGGGCGGGAATGCCCCTATCATTGTCTGAAGCTACACTCCACAAGGAGAGCAAGAAGATCTGTGGTTTGGGTAGAAAGGTAGCTTCCACTTCCGCCTACCAGGCAAGGATTGCCAACTCCACCACCCTACTGGCGAGTTACAACTGCCACCAGTGCGAACAGGTCACGGCATTCATCGACCCCACCCGGAACCTGTAAAAGGCCAGTTGGCACAGGTTGCGTCGGAGGGAAGAGCCGTGTCCGGTTGCATCCTTAAAGCAACCTTTGATTCCACGGATAACGCCGGCAGACTGATAACAGAAAGCACTGTTGTCAAAAGACATGCTTAGTTAAGACAATCTGGGTTCAAACCCGTGACACAAGCATCTTTAATAGACAAACCAGTGGAGCCTGATCTACTGTTTGGCAAGGCGGTAGAGGACGCGCTAAAAAATGCCAAGGATGAGTACGAGACTCTCAAATCCCTGGGCCAGTTAACCAACAAACCCCCGAATCAAAGAGGGAATGGCAATTTTCATCGCCCACACGGCCAAAATTCCCAAAGAGGCTCCAACTATTCCCAGGGGCAGGGTACACCATGGAACAACCAGCAGTCACCCAGGGTTATGGCAGGGGTAACAAAAGAGGACGTGGTAAGAGTAGAGGCAGCCCCAACAGAGGCAGCGGCACGCCTCCCCCAAAACAGTGATGTTCCGTCCAGGGTCCCTTCTCACGCATCCCCAATAGGGGGGCGCATTTTCAACTTCACTCAAGCTTGGGAAGGGATCACATCAGACAGATGGGTGCTGTCCACAGTATCCGCAGGATACTGCACAGAACTGTTAGAGCGTCCCCAAAACCATCCTCCATGACAAAAAGTACATTGATTAGACAACCAGGGTATTTATTCAACTTACTTCCTTGAGCCAAAAAAAGATTTGACAATGCGCCCAGTATTGGACTTACAGCCTGCAAACAAGTATGTCAAGCCCCAAAAATTTTGCATGACTACTCTCCAAGAGGTAATCCCCCTCCTAAAAAAGGGGGATTACATGGCAACATTGGACATGAAAGAGGCCTATTTTCATATTTCCATGTTCCCAGCGCACAGAAGATATTTGCGCTTCAAGGTAGACAGTCAGCACTACCAGTTCAAGGTACTGCCCTTCGGGATAGCCTCGGCTCCAAAGGTATTCACCAAGGTACTGGCGGTGGCGGTGGCACACCTAGGCAGGGAGGCAATCCCAGTGTACCCTTACCTGGACGACTGGCTCATCACGGGGGAGACCCCAGTAATTTGCAGAACAAACATTCAAAGAACGATCAACCTCCTTTCCGAATAAGGTTTCTCCATAAATGAGAAAAAGTAAAGTCTGGTGCCAAGCACCTCCAAACAGTTCCTAGGAGCTGTCCTAAACACACAAGAGGGGTTGGCCTTTCCATCAGAGGACAGAATTCGGAATATACTGATGCAAATTCCGCAATATCAGGCCAGTCGCCAGATAACGGTACGCAAAGCTATGCGTTTGCTGGGCATAATGGCGTCATGTATTTACCTGGTCCACCACGCACGCCTGCGCATGCGTCCCATGCAAGAATGGTTGGCGAAACAGTGGTCTCAGGCAAGTGGTCAGTGGGACGATCTAGTGGTCGTTTCGCCAACACTTGTACAAAGCCTTCACTGGTGGACAAGAGAAAATCTGTCCAAGGGGAAACCCTTTTACGATCCCGAGATACAGGCGGTAGTCACAACGGACGCATGCCTGTCGGGGTAGGGAGCTCACCATCTCCACCACACAGCTCAGGGTCTCTGGTCTCACTTAGTGGCCAAGAATCATATCAATCTTCTAGAGCTTCTGGCAGTATTCAGAGCACTTCGAGCCCCACGGACAGCACTACAGCCATGTTTTACCTGAACAAGCAAGGAGGGACTTGTTTGCCAAATCTGTCCAAGCTTGCCCAGAAAATTTGGATATGGGCACTCAGACAGAACATCTTCCTGTCATCTCAACATGTTCCAGGGATCTCAATTCTCTGGCGGACGCTTTGAGCAGAGATCCCCTCCCAGAGGAACACGAATGGTGACTACACAAAGCAGTCGTAGAAGATCTCTTCTCTCAGTGGGGTTTCCCCACTATAGACCTATTTGCCACAAGCGAAAACAGACAGTGCCCAGGATTCGCATCCAGGATCCACAACCATACTCCCAGGGGAACGCCCTGTGGTTGAACTGGTCAGGGATGTTTGCGTACGCTTTTCCACCAACACCTCTCATCGGGAAGGTGGTCAACAAGATGAACAGAGAATCGATGACGCTCGTCCTAGTTGCTCCCATGTGGACGAGACATCCGTGGTTCCCACACTTACACAGACTATCGGTGCGTGAACCCATCAAACTCCCGGGCTGGTACAACCTACTGTCCCAGCACCAAGGTCAGAAAGTGCATCCTCAACCCAACTCAATGAACCTGGCAGCATGGCTCCTGAAGTCATAGAGTTTGGACATCTCAATTTACCGCAGAGATGTATGGACATCCTAAGAGAATCTAGGAAGCCAAACATGAGGCACTGCTACTTTGACAAATGGAAAGGATTTGTTATCTGGTGCCAGAATAAGCAAATCAACCCAGTTGATTGCACTCCTTCCACAATTGTCACATACCTGCTCCACCTGCTGGACGCAGGGTTAGTTTTTAACTCAATAAAGGTACACCTGGCAGCGCTGTCAGCATACACTACCTCCCATAACAAGGTGTCGTGGTGGAAAGTACCAGTGGTTAAAGCCTTCACCCTCCAATTTCAAACCCACCACCAGTATGGAACCTTAACGTGGTGCTATCTAAACTCATGGGCCCCCCATTCGAGCCCATGCATAAAAGCAGTCTCAAACACCTGACTTATAAGACGGCCTTCTTAGTAGCAATTACTTCTATAAGAAGGGTCAGTGAAATTCAGGCTCTGTCAGTGCAGGATCCTTTCTTTACGGTTCATAAAGATAAACTGGTTTTACATACACACCCTAGGTTCTCACCTAAGTTTATTTCTAAATTCCACGTGAACCAGTCCATCGAGCTTCCGGCTTTCTTCCAAGACCCACAAAGCTCGGCTGAGGTAAAACTACACACCCTAGATGTGCGTAGGGCGGTCCTATACTATGTAAACAAAACCAGACCGCTAAGGAAAACAGACCAACTGTTTGTCTCCGTAGCTACAGGCAAAGAGGGAGATCGCGTCTCTAAAGGTGCCATATCTAAGTGGATTGTTAACTGTATCCAGCTGTTACTCCCTTTCTGAAAAAACTTTGCCTTTCACGCCGAGAGTCCACTCTACAAGAGGCATTGGGGCCACTCTGGCTTTCATTGCAAATGTACCCCTTGACACCATTTGCAAAGCAGCTACTTGGAGCTCTATTCACACATTTACTCAGCACTACTGCATTGACACCCATTCCAAGACAGATACTCAAGTGGGACAAGCGGTTCTAAGACATTTATTTGCTCATGACCCTTCTCGCATCCCACCTCCTTCTTCTAACACTGCTCGCTAATCTATGCACAGCATGTGATCTAAGCAGATTCCACAAATCTCAGAAGGGATACATTACTCACCGTAATCGTATTTCTGATGCTTGTATCTGCTTAGATTCACATGCGACCCACCCTTCCTCCCCTCTGAGAGAAGGCGCATGGATGCTTGTAGACTTATCTTCTATCTATCTGCTTGGATTATCTGTACTCGCGCTACTCCTCATGCTACCTCATGTCCGAAAAATACAATCTGAGGGTCCTAGACGCGTGAGGGATCATGGGTACAGTGGACGTCACACTAGGGATAGTATTACTGGCACTCCGTGTCGACGCCCATTTTCGAGTTTCGAAAAACAAACTGTAATACTCTGCAGCTTCCACTAGATGTCGGCCTATGCACAGCATGTGAATCTAAGCAGATACAAGCATCAGAAATACGATTACGGTGAGTAATGTATCCCATATATAAGCGTTCAAAACTGCTCACATCAAGCCTCTTCTAAAAAAAAACTTCCCTCGACCCTCACGACCCAAAAAACTACCGCCCCATCTCATACACCAGGTTCCTTGCTAAACTCATCGACCGAACCGCTTACTCCCAACTAAATGCCTTTGTCAAAGCCAACAATCTCCTAGATCCCGCTCAATCAGGTCTGAGACCCCGACACAGAACCAAAACCACCCTAGCCTCAATCTGGGATGACCTTAAAAACACTGCAGACGCTGCAGGATGCGCTGAACTAATCCTTCTTGACCTATCCGCCGCCTTTGACACAATTAACACTCAATCCTCCTCGACCGCCTCCACTCCCTTGTAATCTGTGGAAACGCTCTCAAGTGGATAGCATCCTTCCTCAACAATAGGAACCACATAACCCTACTCTCCTCCTTTACTTCCGTCGCCCGATCAGTCAGTACCAGAGTTCCACAAGGAGCATGCCTATCAGCCCTCCTTTTCAACATCTATATGTCCACCTTCCCACAAAAAATCAGCTCGCACAATATCCTGTGCTACAACTACGCCGATGACACCCAACTAATCCTAAAACTCCTTGACTCAAAACACAGCTGCTTACCTGACCTCGCTGCCTGCCTCCTTGACATTGACTACTGGATGACCACAAACCATCTCCTTTTAAACCCCTCCAAAACCGAAATCATGGTGTGTGGCAACACCGAACATCTTCCGCACCCTCTACCTTGGCCACCTGGCATGGGCAATTGCCCGACAACCTCAACCTCAGTAAAAACCTTGGATGCACTCTGGATTCTGACCTAACCCTCTCGCACCAAGTCATCAACGTCTCTAAGTCCTGCCACTACCACCTCAACATTTTTAGGTGCATTTTTCCATACCTCTCCTTTCCCAACAGACTCACTGCGGTCCAAGCAACTGTAATGTCAAGACTAGACTATGCTAACACCCGCTACCTCGGAGTCCATACATACCACCTGACTAAACTACAAAGAGCACAAAATGCCGCAGCCAAACTGCTACAAGCACTTGGCTCAAGGGATCACACCTTCCCAGCTCTCAAAACTCTACACTGGCTCCCGGTTAGCCGAAGGGTGACCATCAAAACCTTATGCATCTCACACCAAGCAATGCACAAAACCGGACCTCAATATCTACAGGACAAACTAAGACCCTACCATCCACCACACACTCTAAGATCAAGCTCTGCCCACCTCCTACTGATACCAAAAACCAACTCAGTTAGGTTAGGTGGATCATCATTCTCAGCCCTGGCCCCCACTCTGTGGAACTCACTTCCACCCCACGCCCGACTCACCAAAGACCTCATGTCTTTCCGCAAATTACTGAAAACGTAGCTCTTCCCCTAAAAATTGACTCTTAACACAAACAGTATAAACACCAACAATAAATAGTAACCCAAGGTTGCTGTATCAAAAAGGCATTGAGACCCGATCATGAAAAATGAAAAACTAAAACTGCCAGTGTAAATTAAAACAGATAAACTAAACAGAATCGATTGAAGTGGATGAAAGAAATAAAATGGATGAAACGATTAAAACAGATGCAATGGGTGAAACGGAAGCAGTGGATGAAACGGATGAAATGGATGCAGTGGATGAAACGGATGAAGTGGATGAATCTGATGCAGTAGGTGTAACGGACGAAGCGGCTGGAAGGGACGAAGCGGCTGGAAGGGACGAAGCAGCTGGAATGGGTGAAGCGGCTGGAATGGGTGAAGCGGCTGGAATATGTGAAGGGGACGGAACGGAACGGATGGAGGGGACGGAACGGATGATGGGGACGGAAGGGACGTAGTGGACAGAAGGGATGTAGTGGACGGAAGGGACAAAGTGGACGGAAGGGGATGGAAGGGATGATGAAGTGAATGGAACGGATGAAGCGGGTGGAACAAACAAATCAAATGGGTAGAACGGATTAAATGGATATAACGGATATAGTAGACAGTACAGTTGGAGTTGATGAAACTAATAGGGCTGAGGGAACAGATGGAGTAGATCGATCTGATGGAGTAGATGGAACAGATGGAGTCGATGGAACTGAAGGAGTGGATGGAACCGAAGGAGCCGAACGAAAAGTTGTAATGGATAGAACGGATAAAGCAGATGGAGTGAATGGAGCGGATTGGAGTGGATGGAACAGATATAGTAGTAGATAGATCAGGTTAAGTGGATAGAACAGATGGAGTGGATGGAATGGATAGAGCAGATGGAATGAATAGGGTGGATGGAACGGATGGAGTGGATGGAGTGGATGGAACTGACTGACTGACTGACTGACGGACGGAGTGGATGGAACGGACCGAGTGGATGGATCGGACGGAACGGATGCAGTAGGTGGATTGGATGGAGTGGATGGAACGGATAGAGGGGATGGAGTACATGGAACAGACGGATCCGATGGAGTGGATGGAACGGACAGAGTGGATGGAACTGAAGCCACCAAATCGCACTACCACGCTTACTCTGTCCTATACACCACCACTCAACTAGAACACAGCGATACTATGACACATTCGGTATAGCTGTTCTCATACTAGCACCTGCCTCTTACTCTTCAACATCCTAATTAAGCACAGCTAGCTGAGCACACACCGCTAACCTAAGCGTCTCCTCAGGCCTAACGCAGCCAGAAATCAGTCTGGCTGTCAACCCTTCAGAATGAACACATATTCCTGACCTCCCAAACGCCACACCTACCGCTAAGAAGCAGCTATCATGCAAGTGTGACACCAGCTGCACACATATCCGGTGCACCCACGCACCTTATGAGAATCTCTCTCTCTCTCTCTCTCTCTCTCTCTCTCTCTCTCTCTCTCTCTCTCTCTCTCTCTCTCTTTCTCTCTCTCTTTCTCTCTCTCTCTTTCTCTCTCTCTTCTCGCTCTCTTCTCTCTCTTTCTCTCTCTCTTCTCGCTCTCTTCTCTCTCTCTCTCTCTCTCTCTTGATTTGAACTACGGTTCCCGAGGGCGTTCAACCTAGCAGCGCTTTCAGATCATACCAACATAAGGCGCTATATAAATGCCAAGTAACATAACATATATGAATGTCATTATGTGTATTATTGTATTTTGATATTAATGATTAGTGTGAAAAGTTTATTTTCTTGCACTAGACATAAATAAGAGAAGCAGTCACTGGAGCTGGCCCCACTAGCCCCACCATGCGTCAGTGCCACGTCAGTACTATTTGCACTGCCTTGCCCACGCAGCCTGGTGGGGAAAGGGATTGGGATAAAATAACAAACAAAGCCTCCAGAGGACGGCTTCAGGGGTTTGAAGGCACTAGGGGAAAAAGATTGTCAGTCCCCAATATTCCGCTAGAAACCCCAATTGCTATCCCCTCCCTGAAATGTTATTCACCTGCATCCCTTCGCTGGATAGCTGGGAAGTGAAGAAGAAGGGTATACCTAAATAGATCGAAAAAATGTGTAAAAATGGTAGATTAGACCGAATACGGTCACTACCATTAGTTTACATTTTTTTCGATCAATTTGGGTCCGAAAATACCGAGCATGAAGAGCAGGGGCTACAGGGGTTTCACGCGCTGTCCATGCTCTGTATCTTCAGCCTCGCTGGTTGCGGGTGTATCCCCCACATCAATACCATTGGTGGCGGGAGCCAAAAATTGCTTCGGCCCCTGTTTATAATGAATGGTTAAACCAGGGGCCTGAGCAGTTACACTGCGGGCAGTCCACCCACAAACAAAACTTTTACGAGCAGACAACCCACATCCAAGAGAAGCTAGGTCACATCTTTCTTCATGAGGAGAGTGTGTTCTCAACTGCTGAGTAAACAATTTCACCGGTTTCCTCTTTTTGATGCTTTGATTGGAAATCACTTTAATAACTTAAACCATCACCCTCATTTGATTCTACTGCTCTTTAGAGTAAGAGGCTACTTCATTAAAATAATTACTTAAGTTCTCTGAACTAGTGTTGCCAAGAATGATAAATGCAGGTGAAGTCTAAAGCTACTTCCTAAAATCCAGATCCTAAGCTTCCTGCATGATTCTGGAACCTTATCTCCTTCTCAATGGTGTCCTATCCTGTACCAGAGGATGGCCTATTTTAGATCTAAGTACTTAGCTTGAACTATTTACAACTTTACTCTAAGCAATACCTAAAGATTTTGCTAACCATCTCCAAACTCTTCTCTTCTCGACTTCAAATCCTCCCAGACTCTATTCCCCGGGAGCACTTTTTTGATTAGAGAGTAGTGTTTGTCGGGGAATGCTGAAGGGGAGACTCTGCTTGGAAACCTGTGTGTGTGTACACAGAGTGACTCACAAGGGGATTTTTTTCCAGGTCAGTGAATGAGCCACTGTCTAGGGGATTAGTGCCTTTCCTGGGAGCGTGCTCTTCAGGGCTGAAATATCGACTAGCGTTGGATCGCCAGACTCCAGGATGGTGCAACCCTTCTGGAGGGACACCAGCAACTAAAGGTGGTTGGCATTGTAAGTACAATCGCGCACCAGCCTCTCAAGCTGGACAGCGCGTGGCCTGTTCAGCAGCAGAAATGCTTTTATAGTCCTCTCCCCAAAGGTAGCTGCTAAATAGAACCAGTTAAGGCTCAAATAATGCATTATCCACTGTGCACAAATAATAGATCACCAACGCAGTCTATCACCAAATACTCCAAAAGGATAAAGGACCAGGTTTAGTCACAGGGGAAAAGGTTTTGACAGACTGTGACCCTAAACCTTTACAGTTAGAACCCGAGAGCCTGATCATGAAAGGAGGCCACCTAGCCCTCGGAGTAAATCTTGTTCTAATCCTGGATACCTGGGGCCTAACACTGGGAGCAATGCATGATCACCTAATACTCCCCGTGGCACCCTGGCAGGTTGTGGCCTAGCACGTGGCGGGATGCTCGTGCATTCCGGCACCAGTGTCAATTTCCTAAGGTGACCGCAGTCATTTGGAGGAGCTTTTCCCTGGCCAGCCTGCGATGCAGGCTTACCTGGTCAGTTGTGAAAGAGGGAGAACCAAGGACCCAGAGTACCAGAATCAACATGAAGGTACTTTTTCCTAGATCCATTATGGCTATCGGCATGATTGCATCCACAAGGATTTTGAAACCACCACAAGCTCATGTTTTTTGTTCTAATGTCACAGCCGACGGTAAATGTTTTATCAGAGTTGGTATAGTGTGTCTGAGTTGTTTAAATTGTAGACAAGTGCCACAAGTAACCATTTTGGATGGTCTTAGAATAGTGTCCAAGATGTTCTTACGCATCCCAAGCTGGGACGCAAGGTCGACGGAGCACCGCCTGATATGATATGATATGGCATTCATAAAGCACCTGTACACAGGTGTTTCTTCGCACGTTTCTGGGTGCTCTTTGTTGGCAGTAATTTGTTGTCACCTGTTCTATCTCCCTCTCGTCTAGGTTTCTATCTTCTCCCTCCAGGATCTCCAGAATTTGCTAGAGTGGGGTCAACCTTGAGTGGTCTGGAAAAGCGCCCTTCTTCACAAGAATCTGTCCGTAGAGATGTCTCGACATTGAGCAGCCTAGACAGACGCGTCTCGAAGGAGGATGACCGAAACAAGTATGACTCTCTCTGCCCAGGTAACTGCAATGCATAGTGTCCCTCGAACCTTGCTGGGGTGGGACTGGGAGTCTGACCTGTGTACAAGGCCCTCTGCATCCATGCATTGGAGGTGACTGGAAATATACATGACCTGTGATGCATTTTGGGTAGGGTTGCCTGCAGTTGCCTCTAGAGTTCGATCGTCTGGGACAGCGTACTGACATCTTGAATTAATGTGTCCCACATATTTCAGGTGGCACCTCTGGGTGCTAGACTGGGCATTTAATGAGTTCTTCTTTCTGAGGATGGTGCTAGCACCCACTGCCCCAAATGGTCCAAGGGTGGTTATGTATGGTGAAATAGTGCATTCATAAAGGCCACTGCTTTGATTAATTCCCCACTGACTCTCTGATTAGAACCAAGTGAACAATGTTTCATTTGTTGTTGCCTAAAAACGAGGCCTTTGGGAGCAGTACCACTAATGATCGCGTGGTTAAATCTCGACACCCGAATAGACGCTGACTATTTGATGAAGGTTGGCACTTACACGCCACAACATACACTGTAATTCAATAGCCCCATTTCTCTTACACGTTTGACAACAAAATATGATTTTGTAGATATAAAAGGGCTATAATGGTTTCTATTCATTTGACAATTGCAATCAATTAGCATCACTACCTACAATGTTGCCTAACTATTTACAATCTGGATTCCATTTTTGGTGAAATAAAATACACATTTTCATTAAAAATATCATTCTAAATATATGTCATGACATGCTGAATTTTCATTTAATTGTTTATTTATAACACTCTTAATACCAGTGAGTGGTTTCTAAGCGCGGGATGGGGATTCAAACCTGTGCTGCACTGCGTTGCCTTGTTTCCAAGTAAAACTCGTTGCCCCTGATTTAGTATTGTTAAGTCTTTACCTTGCTAAGATCATCTCTTTTGAGGGTAGTGATCAGCCCCCATGGCGATCAGTGCAGGAGAACTCTGACCTCCAGAGTAAAGTTTTTTGTTTGGTTTTTCCTGCGCACATGGCCTCACGTGAAGTAGGTTATGGACACTCTGTTTTCCCTTTAACTATATACACTTGTGGTTACTTTCATGATGTTTCCAGCTTGGGTTAGTGGCAACAGATACCTTTATCGTGTTTTCTTTTTTATGGTCTTTTGCATTTGACCCCTTAATGCCAGTTAGAGTACCATATAATCCAAAATGGCAGTGCCACAAGATTTTTTGCATGTCCTTTGGCCAACTTGTATTTTGACCGTCTTCCTGACCTGAAGTGGCCACATTTTCCATATATGCTAGGGAACCGAGAACTGGTAGCTTACAGTACTAAGTTTAGATCTTTGGTTTTGGAGAGTGGTTGGTCAGAGGAGAAAAGGGCATCCATTTTTTTACAGAGGTCTAAGGGAAGATTTAAAGGATGCTTTGACAATAGTAGAACGACCTACAGCAAGTGAAGATTTGATTTCTTTAGTGATTCAGTTGGATACCAGATTGGGTGAGAGAAGGTTAGAAAAGCAGAGAGATTTTTCTGAAGTTAAGGTTTGGAATAAAAGTGAGCGAACTAGGACAGAGCAGGCAGTGAGAGAGATAAGGGGTTTGGTGCGTGAAGGTCAAGTTAGGCACCATTGACCAAGGAGGAGAAAGACAGGAGGCGTAAGGAAAACTTGTGTTTATACTGTGGTGACAGTACTCATTTTGTAGGAAGATGTCCACGTGCACCGAAGAGAATTCCATCTGTAGCTGGGAGAGGACAGATAGTGGCCAATAAAATTCAGACGGCAGTACCGCACATCACTCTCAATGTATCCTTGTTTTGGGAAGGTAAGCTTAAGTGTGGTGGTCCGTGTGTGATAGATTCGGTAGCCACCGGGAACTTAATGGATATTAATTTGGTGGGAAAACTAGGAGTTCCAGTAGTTCAGAAGGGGGTTCCTGAGCAAGTACGGGCTGTAGATGGTTCACAGCTTACCTCGGGATTGATTACACAGATGGCTGATCAGTTGTGAATGAGGATTGGAGAGGGGCATTGCGAGAATATAGTTTTTGAACTTACTGATGCACCGCAGTTACAAATTATTCTTGGAATGCCATGGCTTACATTACGTAACCCATTAATAGATTGGGGAAGGAGAACAGTGGAGTTCAAGTCAGATTTTGGTAAGGAGCAATGCACAGTGGAAATGCAAGTGGGAGAACGAGAAGGTGCTTGTGAGGTTCAAGGAATTTGTTTAGCTGCAGGAGTAATGAAGGGGCACACCATAGGAGCTGTAGCAGGGGTTTTGCCAGAGATGTACTTGGAATTCAAAGATGTTTTTAATAAACAAGAAGCAAATGAGTTGCCACCACATCGTCCTTACGATTGCAAGATGGATCTGGAGGATGGTGCACCTATTCCATGTGGTAGGATTTATGCCCCGACGGAGAAAGAGAATGAGCATCTGAAGAATATTTGGATGAGAATCTGGCGAAGGGCTTCATTTGACATTCACAGTCGCCAGCGGCATCGCTCTCATTTCTTTTTTTTTTTTTGTAATTTTTCTTTCCTTTATTGAATATATATGAAAAATTCAACTTTTTCAATATTTAAAAAAAATTCATTTACATATAAATTCATCAATATACATCAAGTAAAAATGGAATAGTAAGAGAGAAACGTATGAACAAGAGACAAACCCGAAACCTTGATAAACAAAAAACATAAAATATGATAGACATTTATGTGCCACATGTTAAGATTATCTGTCATAATTATAAATCGCTTCCATTGAACGAAAGACATAATGTAAGTCTCTTAATTACAGACCAACAGTATATCATACTTTGTCTCTGTACAACCGTTGCAGTTTTTAAAACATAGACCAATTTGATGGACGCATTTCTTATACAATCAGGGAAAATCACGACTCTTGGAAACCCTTACATTTCTAATCCAATTGGCGAAAGATGATTAGATTCCAGTTTTACTGCTGCTAGAAAATTATGGATGGCAGTACGGATACTTATCGAGTTAGTAGATAGTATTACAAACGGGTGTCAGGAGGTATCGCACTAAAATAGGGCATGTGCTCCTCGAAGTATCGCCTTCTTAGAGTACTTAGGCCGGACATTCAGTTATAATATGTTGAAGGGTTTCTTTGATGGCCACATCCTGACAGAAGGCACAGTAGTTCTTCTTCCAAGGCAACAACCTCCTAGCCAGAATATCACGAGTCGGGAATAAATTAAACCGCAGGCGTAAGATGGTTGTTCTCACTCGCAGGGAGGGAGATTGGTTTAAGTATGACTGCAACACTTTAAGTCTTTTATATTCGAAGGCCAGTACTTGAAAGTCTTTGTACGAGAGACACTTAGTTCTCATTTTAATCCAATCAGACCTAAAAATGTTTACCTTTACGCGTGTTTGATTAACAATAAGGGTTTCCAAGGTTAGATCTGCACTAGCGAAGATGCTGTAGATCTATGCAACCCACGTTTTGACGAAAGGATGTTCAGCAGTCAACATACACGTGGATAATGTTGCAAGTATGTTGTCAGTTCTAATGAAGGTCAAGCACTTGCAAAACAAGGCACAGAGCTTCCAGTGGTATTCCGCATTCAAGGACGTCAGCCCCAGTTCATGTCTTAACCAAGGCCCAGGTATGCATTGAGGGAGATGTAGCACCCCTCTCCAAAATTCCGCCTGTAATTTATGCAGGACTGTCGGGAGTACAATATTTCTGGTCTCAAGGCCATACAATATGGTAGGCAATACTTTTTGTCTCCAGTAAGTAATCACACGCCTGATGGTGAATTTGCCAAATTTATACAGAATAATCCTTGTCTGGGAAATGGCAGTCACGATCTTGTGGTCTAAGGTCCTGGAATGCGAGTCAATAGAGGGCGAGTCATCAAATTGAATTCCTAGAGAAAGGTACGGAGGGACCACCTCCACTAACCTATCGTTAATTCTCCAATCAAATTCGGTTCTTTTGGAAGGTCTTGGTGCATAGATGACAACTTGTGTTTTATTGAGGTTGATTATTAGCTCATTTGTGTCTAAATATGTATTTAAGGCAGACACTAATTTCTGCAGGCCTACTGGTGTTCTGGAGACCAACACCAGGTCGTCTGTGTACCAAAGGGCTTTGATGCTTAAACCATTCATTCTTGACGAGTCTGAGTCAACCTGAAGAAAGGACTGTCTCACGTCGTGGATAAAAAAATTCAAAATGGCTGAGGCCAAGATACAGCCCTGTTTCACCCCTCTAAAAGTTGGTATTGCAGCTGATAGTTAGCCAAGCATGGACAATCGCACCCTTATAGTGGTTGACGAGTGTAAGACATAAATAATGTCACACAGGGTGGTTAGACAATTGGCTGAATGTAACTTTTCCATCAGTTTGATTCTGGAGACTGAATGTAGATCAACAAAAGCAAAATATAATGGTTGTTTTGTTGATTGGGCTTGGGCTTTTATAGCGTTGAGAGTCAGCAAATTGACAGTGGTACCTAAACCAGCCACAAACCCGGTCTGACAGGGATCCCGTTTTTTGCAGCTCTCAGTCCATCGGGAGAAGTCTCTCAACACCAGTCGAGCAAAGATCTTCCCTGGAGCATCAAGCAATGCAATAGGGCGATAGCTTGCCGGTGACTCCCTGTCACCTTTCTTAAATATCAGTACAAGGAGCGAAGACTGCCATGAAGTCGGAATGGTTTTGGAGAGAATACATTTATGAAATAAATTGTTCAAAATTGAGGCCCAACTAGATGGATTCTGTTTAAACATATAGTTGTTAAGACCATCGGGTCCAGCTGCACGCAAAGACGATGATTTCTTTATAAAGTCTTCAATGATTTTTGGTGAGCATTCTAGATTCCAATGGTTTGAAGTCGATTTAGAACAGATAAACTCAGCATATTTGGTGTCTGCATATAGTCTTGAAAAATGTTCAAGCCATTGTATTTCAGACACGCCACACAATTGGAGATTGGCTTGCAATTGATTGGACCCGCTGTTAAGCAGGGACCACATTTGGGCCGAATTTTTGTTGTTTGCAGAGCGCAAGAAGGCTTCGCTATCCTGCTGATAGAAAGTAGCCTTTCTTGCCCGGCACCAATTTCGCTACTGACATTTGATCTTCCGGCGACTACACTTTTGTTTGCTTAACGGAAGTTTGAGTGTAGCTCTTAATTCTTTCCTGTAGATGCGTTTCACCTGTTGTAGGATTTGATCATTTTGATTATGATTTGACACAAAGGGGAGACTTCCACTGTATGAAGACCCAAAAGAGGGGAGAATGTCTGCATAAAAGTCAAGCGTCGAGAGATATAAACCTTGCGTAGCAGGATTAAGAACATTTAACGAGGCATTTGACCATTTAAATCGCGTTTTCGCAGTGTTCATGGTTAGGGCCTACTTAGACCAACGTTGTTTGATAAAGTATGATCAGGAGCTTCCTGCCACACAAAAGTCAGCATGTGATGGTCACTTGCTGATTGAGTCAGGATTTCAAATTTGATAGCTCAGTAGAAAAGACTATCAGACATAAAAAACATAGTCAAGAATGGAATTGGAGATACCTCTCTCCCAAGTCGCTTTAGGGGGAATATCACCCACAATTGCACCATTGGCCATATGCAAGTTATGTTCCTTAACAAAGTTAAGCCATCTCACACTCTCAAGCTTTTCACAGGTTTTATTAGCACGTATGCAGTTAAGATTTAAATATCCTACCATCATGGTGGCATCAATGGATTGATCACAGGATATCAATTCTAATATCATGGATAAATCTTTGTAGAAAATCTCATCGGTCAACCCCACAGGATTCCAATATAAATTAATTAGAGCTAGCGTTTGAGTAGCACACACGATTTCCACTAGTTGTATGAAGTTGTTAGGAGACGCCCACTTGGTAATCTTTAATCCTTTACTAGTTTTTACTGCCACCAAAAGGCCAGAAGTGGGTGTCCCTCTGGCCGCTGTTAAGGCCGGTAGAAGAATAATATCATGGTCGTCCCAAACAGGTGCCATCACAAGCCATGTCTCCTGTAAGGCCACTATGTCATAGTTGTGAATATTAAGAGGCGAAGACCATTGGAGATGAGAGTGACCTCTAGTGTTCCATGAAGCTAGTGAATAATTGGCATGAGGACACTCTTTTAATGGTTATGTCTGAGGAGCGGTGGTTTCGGACCGGGGAGGCATTACAATCGGACCACAATAAGCACAAGTACACACGGCGGGACATTTTGAAATAGACCTCGGAGGTTGGGACTGTCCGCAATATTTGGCCTCCGCTATAAGGCGTTCCGGATCCTGAGCAATCAAGAAACCCATTTAAACAATTCAATTTTTTCTTTCCATATTGAGTTCAAGACTAGCCCAGATTTGATCCACAAACGCACAATTGCAAGATTTTGATCACACACAAATTCGACTTTGTCGATATCACTCGAAGCAATGTCTTGCAAGTTGCTCACATCTCCAAAGATGTTTAGAATGCTGGTCCTTCACAAGTCATATTTTTCATATGGGGCATCTCTACATTTGAGAATAAGTGAGTGGCAATTGGTAAAGGTGTTTCTGCACACTTGGTGGCCGACTCTAGTGGACTCCTCCTTGTTTGTAGATTTTAATGGTTGATTAGCACTTTTCAGTGCAGGACCAGAACACGCATTCTTCCATTCACTCTGCAGTTCATTAGAGAAGTTAGAGTTAGACTTGACCCCCATTGTGTTAATATTAGAGTTAACTAGAGTATTTTTGGCCATATGGTCAAGGTTTACCATATTTAATGCATTAACAGGATGAATTAAGGCTGCTCGC
Source organism: Ambystoma mexicanum (assembly GCF_040938575.1). Classification (NCBI taxonomy): domain Eukaryota; kingdom Metazoa; phylum Chordata; class Amphibia; order Caudata; family Ambystomatidae; genus Ambystoma; species Ambystoma mexicanum. The sequence goes on from NC_090939.1 coordinate 51,126,664, forward strand.
TCGATTAAGTAGGCCTCTACTGCAGCCTTTATTGACATCATTCGCTCTTGTACACCCTCTTCATTAGAAGGAACACCCACTTCAATAGAAGACGGAGCGACTTGTCTGTTTCTAGCATCACTCACACTGGTCACTGGGGCCTAAACAGCCGACAAAGCAGTTGGAACCACAGGGGTATCGATTAAATCAATGATCTCTGTAAGAGGCGCTTACTCGACCGGACAGCCAGGAGGGGCGGTGCTCATGGTTATCACCGGCCTTTCAGCAGACACAAAAACTCTGCGGATTCCCTGCCGGCAGAGTTAAGGGCATACTGCGGGGAAAGAGAGAGGGGATGGGGAGGGTTGTATGTTGTTGGGTCACCTGAGGTTGGCGTACCACACCCACTCTCTTTCTGGGCAGATTAGTTTTCTGCTTATTTACTCTTAAACCAGGAGCTTTCGACATACTTTGCGAGTCGACAATTATAGTTCTTAATTGCCCACTTGGACAAGTCTTTTTTGGACTTCTGTCTGGACTAATCCAGGAGTTGTTTGTATTTATGGCTTTTGGTACTGGGGAGGTGACAGGACAGATGATATCGGCAAAAGAGGGTAACACTGGGTTTAGACTGTGCGCCCCCCTTGTACCATTTACTTCGACTCGGGGATTGTCAGAACCCACCGCAACATCTACCATGTTCATAGATTTTAATTTACTTATGTCAGTAACTGATCATTTAACAATACCTTCAGCAATTTGCTTAATCTGACCATCTTAAATTGAAATGTTTAAATCAAGGGTTTCAAACAGTTTGTATAGGCTGGCTACAATGGTATTTACCGCGACCAGCGTAATTTAAATGAAAGCAAGATTTTCTAGTGGGTTTGCAGAATTATCAATGGGCAAACGGCGCCGTGGCGTAGGCATTAGAAAGGAGTCATGAATGGAGTGAATGGTGGAACCCATTGAACTTTGAATGGCGTCTCCACATGGATGATCCTCATGTGACCTACTCAAATTCCCTTCACTGGCATGAATAGAGATGTTACAAACATCGGCCAGATCAGGAATATGAAAGGAAACCTCATCTACAGTCGCTAGGGTTTGAATAACAGGAGGAAGGATTCTTACATCGGGACACCCAGGATCTGACTGAACATTTGCCAGGATGGTAGCGTCAGAAACAATAGGCATACGACTTGAATCATTCGAACCTAATGGTACGGACAAAGTCGGGCCCTTCAAATGTGGCACCGATGAAGATTCATCCATCATGCACTCTTTACGTTTAGCACAGAAGGTGCAAATGTCTTTGTTAGCCAGAGGAGTTCTTACAATTGGAGTCAGGGTAATGGATCTCTTGGAGATGCGCGAGAGTTTCTTTTGTTTAGAAGTAGCCAGGGAGGTGTTGAGCGAGGCGCTCAAAGAGTCAGGCATATTTGTTTTCAAAGTATAGGGACAAAAATGCATAAATGGTACCTTCCTCGGGTATGAGCAGTACAAAAACGATGAACTTAGGCCACAATACTACCAAGTAGCATACAACTGTTTCTTACTTGAAGGTAATTACATCCCACCACACTAGTAGAAGCTACAGTCTTCTCGGCCTCTGCCCGCAGTGAAGCGGCAAAGCAGGACTTTTCCCGGGCTTTCTCCGGTGCGCGCGCGTGGTGCGCGCGTGTTCCCAATTTTATAGTCGCGCCCACAGTTTTGCAGACTGACAGCCTAAACTAAAGGAAAAGAGTGTTATATACATTCATTTGTATGTGGTGGGAGATTAACTGCTTGCAAGCAAAGCTCACCTTCTGGGAAGGAGAGTTTTAAAGTCCACAGCAATCCAAATCAGTCCAATTCAGCGTAGTGAAATTGTCAGTGCACGGCCAAGGAAGCAGCATTCAGCGGCAAAGCGGTACTTTACCGGGGCTTTCTCCAGTGCGCGCGCCCTTATTTTTTGTCCCCAAGAAGAATAAGACCCTGAGGACATGCATCCATTATAGAGCCTTGAATAAGATTACAATCAAGAATCATTATCTGTTACCCTTAATATCAGTAATGTTGGACAGGATTCAAGGAGCAAAAATCTTCACAAAATTGGATGTTCGAGTAGCCTACCATCTGGTGAGAGTACGAGAGGGCAACGAGTGGAAGACTGCATTTAGGGCTCGTTATGGACTTTTCGAGTATCAAGTCATGCCATTTGGTTTGTGTAACGCTCCAGCAGCTTTCCAGTTTTTTATTAATCGGGTGCTGCGTGAATACCTAGATGTTTTTGTAGTGGTATATATATCGATGAGATATACATTTTTTCTTAAGATCTTGATCAACATGTTGAGCATGTCAAGAAGGTGTTGCTAAAATTACGAGAACATCATCTGTTCGCAAAACTTGAAAAGAGTCAATTTCATAAAGATCGTGTGGAATTTCTGGGGTTTGTATTGTCGCCGGAGGGTCTGGAGATGGACTCAGCCAAGGTAAAACAGTGAAGGATTGGCCGCACCCTACTTCAGTGAAGGATATACAGAGTTTTATCGGTTTTGCAAACTTCTATCGTAGATTTATTCAGGATTTTGCTCAAGTTGTCTCTCCAATTACAAGGTTGTTGAAAAAAGGAGTGATGTTTGAATGGAGTAACGAGGCAGAGAAGGTGTTTTACTTTTTGAAAGAAAGATTTGTTTCTGGACCAATTGTGTTACACCTAAATGTTGGTCAACCATTTTTCATTGAATCAGACGCATCCAACTGTGCTATGGGAGCTCTACTGTCTCAACGCCATCCTGTTACTGGTCAGCTTCATCCTGTAGCATTCTTTTCAAAGAAGTTTTCGTTGGCGGAGAGAAATTATACCATTTCTGATCGAGAGTTACTGGCCATCAAGGCGGCCTTTGAGGAATGGAGGCATTATCTTCTCGGAGGACGACATCGAGTCACGGTCTTAACTGATCACAGAAATTTGACATTTCTTTGTTCTGCAAAAACTCGGACCCCAAGGCACTTATGTTGGTCATTATTTCTTGCTGAATACGACTTTGTGATTATGTTCAAGCCAGTTTGTCAGAATGGGAAGGCAGATGCATTGTCTAGGTGTTTTCCTGGAAGCATTAAGGAGGAATCGTGTGCACCAATGTCTTTGTTGTCAGAGAAGAATTTTGTAGTTGGAGATGTTCAAAAGGAAATTGATTTCCAAACAAGAATTCCGCAACTGATGTCGAGGGAACAACTCAGTGAATGGGAAGAGAAAGATCCGGTGAGGCAGATCAAAGAAGGTTTACCATATGTGGATGCAAAACTAATTTTACCTCCAGAGGAGTTACGTGAGGAGGCTTTGAAGGCTTGTCATGATTCACCATTGGCTGGTCATCCTGGATTTAAGAAAACTCTAGAGTCGTTGCGAAGAGAATTTTTGGTGAAAGGAGATGCGTGAAGACATTGAAAACTATGTCAAAGCTTGTGAGATTTGTAGTCGTGCAAAGTCTGATCATCAAAGGGCAGCAGGATTTTTAGTCCCTCTTCCAATTCCTCCACGTCCTTGGCACACGGTATCAATGGATTATATTGTGGATTTACCACCGGATAAAGGATGTACAACTATACTTGTTGTGGTGGATGTTTTCTCCAAGGGAGGTCATTTCATTCCTATTAAGGGCTCTGCTATGGATACATCTTTAGAGCAGGCTTTTATGCAAAATGTGGTGAAACTTCATGGATTGCAGAGTCAAGTAATTTCAGATCATCGAGGTGCACAATTTGTATCAACATTTTGGCAAGCATTCTGCCAGGAGTTGAAGATTAAAATTAATTTGACCACCAGTTATCATCTCGAGGGTAATGGTCAGACGGAAAGAGTGAACCAGGAATTGGAGTAATACATAAGATGTTATCTGAGTTCTAATCAAGGGTGGTTGGAGTTACTCTGGCTGGCAGAATTGTGTTGCAATAATACAGTGAAAGACTCAACATCCACTTCACCATTCTTTGTGAATCAGGGATTTCATCCACGTTTTTAAGGGGTGTTATGTTAGAAGAAGTTGAGGTTCCTGATGTGGAGAGCAGGTTAAGGACTATGGGAATGAATCTAGAGGGGGCAGTACAAGCATTAAAAAAGAGTACATTGAGTTATAAGAAATCTGTGGGTAGAAAATGCAGGGATGCTCCAGTGTATAAGGTGGGGGATAAGGTGTGGTTATCTACAAAGGATCTGCGATTGAAAGGGAGGAACAAGTTTAGTCCTCATTACATTGGACCATTTGAGGTTGAGGAAGTTTTTTCACCAGTCACTGTTAGATTGAAATTGCCACTGGGTTTGAAGGTGCATCCCACGTTTCATGTACATTTACTAAAGAAGTGTAGAGAGGGCACCAGGATTCATGAAGTTCCAGGACCAGTGTATTCTGACAATGAAAATGAGTATGAGGTGCAGGTAATTTTGGACCCTCGGGTGGTGCGAGGGCAACTGCAGTATTTAGTGGATTGGAAAGGATATGGGCCAGAGGAAAGATCTTGGGAGAAGAGTGAGAATGTGCATGCCCCAAGGTTGGTTGGGCGGTTTCATTGATTACAGCCTAATAAGCCAGGCCCTGGGGCAGGGCATTACGGAGGGGGTACTGTCAGGGCTCGTCATTTCCTTTCCCATAATTTCAGGGTTGTCAAGGGTCCATGTTACAGTCTGCGCTTTAAGCATTCTCTCTGGAAGTGTAAAAAGGGGGAATGGTCTAGGTAGGAGCTGGGTGGTTGAGTTGGTTTGGAAAAAATGTTTCCTCAATGTATCTTCTCAGAAAGCCTTTGCTGTCCCAGGCCAAGATGGAGGGGCGAATCCTCAGTAGTGATTGGTTAGTGCTGTTTATGATGTAACTTGGAATTCCTTGTAGAATTCTAAACTGCCTTTCATTAAAGTTTGTTACTGAGGAGGTCATAGTCTTTGTAGTTCCTGTGAATTTAGAGTTAATAATGCCCATATTTATAGTAAATAATATTTTGAGTAAGAGTTCATTCCCTTTAAAGCAATGAAGAGTCATATGTGAGTTCAGAGTGTGGCTTTTCCGTGAACTGAAGCAGATAGAAGAAGATTCCAGTCAGCAGAGATATAAGAAACAAAACTAAGACTGAGCTAAGTGTTTTAATAATTTTTTAATAATCTGAATATAAACCAAGGTAACCAGCGATTGAGCAGATTGGATTTAGAGAAGTGCTAGAAAACAAGTGTCAATATTTACTGAACTTAGGTGCAAGATTTGAAGTCTATGGATTTTTTAAAATATTTTTGAGAAAAGAAACGTTTTCAAGTTTGTTTGTGCATGTATTTTAATCAACATAGAAGCGCGAGCGGTAGCGTCGAGACAGCAACTAACATAACTAATGTCAGCTGTTATTTTGAGTTCCGAGTTATTTTTCGGTTCGGCCAGGCACGTTAGTGTGCAGCGTTCCATGTACACTAGAGGAAAGCACCCACAGATGTTGTGTGCGCGTCTCCAGAAGACATTACGCTCGTAAGGACATTCCACTGTAGCATTCTTTGTTACGCAATTTGTCCTCGGCGCTCCGTCTGAAAGACATTGTTTTCATTCGAATGAAGTGGCAGCCACGGATACATTTCAGCCTTTTAAAACTTTACACAAGTACGTTTTAAGGTTGGAACTTTGCTAAAGCAACGTATCGGCATATGAGAAAACCTTCTAGCAATTAAGACTTGAAGCAGTAAAAAAGACATTGGGCCTCATTCCGAGTATGGAGGTAGTCATGGCGCTGTTTACACCATGACTACCTCCCATACCGGTACTGTGTCCGGTTTGGTGAGATGGGGACTTACCGGTCCAGTCCGACCTTGGCGGGACCGGTAAGTCCCCATTCACCAAACTATTCCCCATTCCCATTTGAGCCCCCATAGGTCTCAATGGGAAGGGGGAAGTAGCTAATAACGGTACCGCAATTTGCGGTACCGTTATTGCCTCTGATTTCCCTTAGTGGGTCCGGTCCTTAACGCCTGGTAAAACTCGTAGGGAACTCGTAGTAGGGCGCAAAGGGATTACCGGCATCAATGTCCTTAACGGTGCCCGGTATCCCTTTGCACCCACATCGGAATGAGGCCCATTGTTTACATTTTTCAAGACAAACACACAAGCATAATACTTCCGCAAGAAGCAGATGAGATACCGTTGATCAGAGCAGTCTCATTTTACATGCATTTCCAGAGGTGTAGCAGTCTGAGACAGTTATACAAGCCTAAAAGCTATAACAGCTTAGGCAGCAGGTACTAGGGGGGGGGGGGTGGTAATGGTTAAAAGATATATTTTAGTGGTAAAAGAACAAGTGAGTAATCTGTCATTTTTCATAGGTCTTCTACTGAAGATTCCAGTCGATTAAAAGAGTAAGAGGGACAAGCAGTAGAAGATTACTGCATTTCTTATTTTTTCCACAAGAGGAATTGTTGGGAAGGTAGACTTGGGGGGTCTGGCGGGCCAGCATCATTCCTGCAGGAAGAAATGGGCATTCACGACACAGCTGTCCAGTACCGGTCTAATGGAGCCTGGAACCACGAACTAGTTGGACCCAAAAACCTGATGCCTGAAGTGAGCTCTGCACCCACAATCTCTGGAATTCCTCTGACAGAAGCAGGCACGAATACAAAGGCCCAGCGATTTCAGGATCTTCCACGGTGGTCCCTGAGAAAATTGGAGTACAGGGGGTGAGTGAACCTGGCTTTTCGCCCCATCGCCTGTCTCTATAGAGATGGATGGGCGTGATGTCCTAGCCCCATCTCTCCCTTGCCCAGCCCTGGACATTCTGGGCTAATATCTTCCCCCAAGTCTCCCCTGTGGTGGTTGGATTGGGAGAGGATGTTAAAGATTTTCCTCTAACTTGTATTAACCTTTGGAACACATACACCTACTTGTTGGCTGAAGCCAACACTTGTCCAACTTCCTTAAAGAGACTCCTAGCCTCCTGAAAAGATTGTATAGGAACCTGTGTTTTAGATGGGAAGGATTTCTTTATGGTTAGTACCTTATTTATCAGGTTTTGTATGGTGTTTGCTACTCCTTTTTTCTAAACCTATCAGTTCTGAAATTATTGATCACTTACCTGGTTCTCTTTTCTTTAATCACTTGCTTTGCTACACTTACAGTACTTTGGAATCTATGACTAACTGTATTTAAAAGTGTTGGTAATCTTAGTAGGACACACCAAGGTAGATGTGCACATAAGAATAGTGAATGTTTTAGTGTGTTACCTGTGGTTTTTCATTTAAGAGTAGTGCCATAAGGCCTCAATAACTAACTGCCTTTTTATACAAGCTGTCTAGTGTTGTGATGAATCTGGCAGTGTCATCACTGCTTCCATGGAGAGAACCTCCCCTAGTGTGGTCAGGATGAGGCAGACACTCTGTGACCCAAATCCTGGGAGGGTGGGTATTTGAGGGAGGATCACAGAGTGGGAAGACGACCCTCATGCAGGTAGAGGTGTCTTGCCAGATGAGACATGGAATGCCCCCTTTTCATCAGGGACTAAGGACACCCCTACAGTACCCGAATCCCTTACGGCTCATGACAGTGGGACATTAGAGATTACCCAGAACCAAAACCAGCTCAAGGGATCATAAACCCCCTTCTTGTAACACTAAGAATCCCTTCCCTAACTGACTCATGGATTGTACTTATCCTACCATTCCCCTAAAAAGTACTGGGACAAGGAAGAATGAGTCACCTCAATGAAGATCACTTTGCCAGTACTATGACGAGGGAGAGGAACGGAGGAATGAAGATCTCTTCTAATGGGAACCACTATCAGCAGTCAGTGTCTTTCCAACAACTGACGAGAAAGAGGCGAGGAGCAACAGTGATCACTCCTAATGAGAACCATGATCATCGGTCTAGTCTTTCCCCAAATCCTATTGGCCAATATAATAGCAAGGAGAAACTAAAGAAGTGTGAGAGAAGCCCTGCCTGGGCAAACCATGTGGAAGGAGTGAAGCCAGTCCAGAGCGGCCAGAAGAGGGGAGACCGGGATGCATACTAAGAGGCAGTGGAATCAATGACAGAAGCAAGCAGGAGAGAATGGCCAAGCAGAAGGAGCTGCCTAGCTGACCAGGAGAGCTGTGGCTCTCAGTCTGCTGAACATGCACAGACCCCAAGAGAGACTAGTCCAGCAGAGGGATGGATAGCCATCCAGCAGAGGATGTAAGCTGGGGCTTGCAGTCTACTAGGTTCTCCAGGCTAGCAGGAGAACTCATTCTCTTATCCAGCTGGGGTGAGGCCCACTGACGTTTATGGTAAACAGAAGCAGGAAGCTAAAAGAAGCTGCCGGCAGGAGAGATCATGTTGCTCCTCTCTGTGCCAAAGGATGCCTGTGGAGCCAACCAGCTTGGGAACCTGAAGGGGGGGAGAAGGCTGTTGAAAGCGGATGACACGTGGCAAGAACGCCAGATGCCAGAGGAGGGCTCCTGGGTGTTGGCCGTGATCAGAGAGCAGCGTTTTGCTAAACGGAATCCCATGAGAAGCAGACGAGCGCAGCGGAAGCCTCAGGAAGAAGAAAAGTCTTATAAAATCGGAGAGAGCAAGACTGGAAGAGCATTTGTCTAAGGGAAGAGACTTCAACGTTTGTCAATGTATGTTGTACGTGTATGAGAGAGATACTACGTATGAGAGATATACTACAGAAATCATATATAAGAAGCTAACTATATTAGCCAAGAAGGCCAAAAGGCAGAACCATCAAAGGTGGGAGAGCGAGCAGGAGCTCAACATGAAAAGACCTGGCAGAAGAGTATACCGGGAAGTTGCAAGTACACAATCACACAAAGCCCTAACAGGAGAGTACACCAGGGAATCACAAGTGTATGTTTTCAAGAAGTAAAGGTGTGATCTAGAAGACCTGGCAGCAGAATATACCAGGCAGCAAATGGGTAAAGGAAATCTTGGTATGGAAATATCAGGCGAGTTGGAAGTGAATAAGTTACAAGAAATAGCCAACCGGCTGTGTTGTTTTAAGAGACTTAGGAAGAGAAATCCTGGCAGGAGAGTAGATAAGGTATCCCGACCAAACATAAAAAGAAAGACAATCAGTTAGAAGATAGATTTTGTTTTTTAACCAAGGGAACGCCAAGAACTGTTATTTGTAACACAAGAAAGCGACAAAGAATCCAAGGGGAGGGAAGAGCCCTCTGGCACAGAGCTACCCATCCTTGAGAGACTTCTTTTTGTGGTAGTTATACAAATTGCCATTCTTTTGAACATTTACAAAACGCTCACGGCCAAAGACGTTATCCTTTTCACCTTAGAAGTGATTGTGTTAGAATGTAAGGTTCAGCATAGTACTTTGGACAAAGGACAGTTTTGTTTTGGACATTCTGACACCGGCAGATCGTGAATTTAGTAGGGCAACTCTGCTAGTGCAGGGACAGCAAGGTCTTTTCCCAAACCCTTTTATTTTCTAATAAAAGTATTTAGCCAAAATCATGCCTAACTTGTGTCAGAGTATCATTCCCGACTCCTCACAGTTTACTTCACTGAACCCTTAGCCACGCTCATGCTCTTCTACGTCTAAGTCTTGCTGCTCATCCACACTAACGAGATTTGGCTAGACATGTTCATCAGAATAGGATGGTCTCTCTGAATCTGTTGACATGGCTGACATGACATGACACCTTCAGAACGGATGCCGCTCTTTTTTTTTTTTTTTAAGCCTGACCGCTGGTGGTATTAAGGGTGCCAGCTAGTGCTAGTCACCATGGTTTGATGAAATAAGTAAAATCATGTATAGAAAGTGTAGAATTCACGTTGCTTTTCGAAAACAATTCAAGCTCCTCTGCCTCTAACCCATGCAGCCATTCATGACCAAGGACCAATCTACATTCAGGAGCACATCAAGACATATCAACCATCTAGAACCCTCAGACCTTCAGACTCAGCCCTCCTCAACATTAAAACACTCTCTAAGCAACCTCTGGAAGGCAGGTGTTTTACCGTACAAGCACCTTTGTATGGAACTCACTACCCTTTTAAGTTCATCACAAAGAGAACTAAGTCTGCATCCAACAATCAAGACCATTTTCTTTTTTCATGCTTTTTGTGCAAGTCCATTGCCTTCACACGGCCACCGCTATCGTGGACCCACTGATTGCTTTGGCACGCAACAAGAAGCATAAAATAAATGAATAAATAATGTAAACTGGCTTAGCTTGTCAATACTTGTTTTGGTCTTGAGAGCTACACTGTTCTTCATCAGAATGGTAAATATGTGATAAAAATGCATACATTTCACAAAGCAACTACAAACGTTTTGGTAAATCTAACTAAGAAGTGTGAGGTTGCAGAAGTAAGGCTTGGACACAATGATGGCATGTTTTCGGGTAGAAATTGTTATTAAATGAAAGGGGGTTGGAAAGATGCCTCTCTGTCCCTAAAACTAAGAGGGTTTCTCTGCCTCTAAGGAAACTAAGAAAATTGTCAGAATGTCCAAATTATAAGGTCCATCCCTGTCATGTCTCAAAAAGTCTGCTTCTGTCCCTAACACTGATAACCTAAACCTACTGTGTAAGGATGACCTTTTCCAAAAGTGAAGTGCTGTGTGCTGCTCCAAGCAAAAGCAAAGTTCCCAGTCTCTTGGGTAATCACAAGTGGCACAAATGAAGACATGTTCAAAGCTGTAGGACTCCAAGGTTAGGGTCCTAGTCCTTTCCCCTAAATTCCCTTCTATAGTGCTTCTCTCAGTCCTGTACTTGCTTATATAAATGTCAATAGGCAGTTCACAAGAATATGCTCTTTATGCTTCTCACGCTTATCCCACTAACTTGGCACACTCCTTTTGCCAAGCATAGGATTTGTTTGCACAATGTATTCATCCCTTATTTTCGGTGTGAGTCCCAGACTCGCAATGTAACTGCTTGGTTCACACTCCTGCCAAGTTATCTTGTCATGACCTTCTTATGGTATGCATCCTTATCTTGTGGAACCTGCCAATGAGTCCCTAAGCACAGAAGATGCCAACCCTAAAAGGATTGGTGAGAGGAAACACTAATGGTCCATGCGCTCTTCTAAGGGCTGTTCTGACAGTGAAACTCTGTCTTGTATATTGTGGGTACCATACTGCTATTGACCATATGGATGAACCAAGCTCCCAAGAATCCATTGCCCCCAATAATGGCTTGGAACCTGTTCCCTACACAGACCTGAGACGAGAGGCAGAGCCTGCAGCCTGTGGTTGCTACCCAAGACTGTGAACTAAGATTGCAGTCAATTTGGAAGCCTTGAATTGTGTCCCCTTTCGGAAGGCATACTTGACCTGGCAACTGCACTGATCCTTACGATAAAGATGTGAGACCACATGTACCCACATGTCCGATAACTGACAGTCTGTGGCATGCATTTACCACAATTAGCACAAGGTAGAGCCAGCAAGGACACTAAAACCTATGCCCTCATCTCCCTGAAATACGAAATATCTGCAATATCAGCTACTCTGGAACTTGCATTCTCCAGCATGGGGTCTGGCATGGATTCATATGCTCATGAATATTCCCCGTCGTCAGGCCGGGAATCCTCGGTAAAGAAAAAATCAGTATCAGTTTCGTTTCTGATCTGTCTCTCTCAGTAGTAACCAATCACTGGTCTCTGGGTCATACTGCCCCCAGCCAATGACTGCCCTCTCCCTAAGCCCCGCCTCTGGCAGCCATCCTCAGATTTTTACCGCACGCTCAAGTGTTGGGAGTCCTCGTGTTTAGCTCTCGAGCTTTTGCAGCATTTTCGCGCTTTTTCAAAGAGAATTTCTCATTTTTCGGTCAAATAGAGCCTCAAGCTCCACCGTCTCTACATCCGATTAACGGGGATCCGTGTCAGATTTTTCTACGCCCCTCAAGGGTGAAGATTTCGTCGAGTTACGCTTCTTGAAGGAGTCCAGGAGTTTCTGCGGCCTACCCGAACATGGCCCAGGCGAAAGGAAGCTCGACGCCCGGAATGCTGTTCAGGGTCTACCCTGGATGCCAGCTGCAGAATGTGTTCAAGGAGGACGAGCACTCGAAATGTCTCTATTGCCTTCATGAGGACAAAACGCACGAGGAGAAGGACTGTGCGTTTTGCAGGAACATGTCGGAACAGACCATCAAGGACCGACACCTTCGTCTCTCCAACTGGCTGGAATGAAAGAGCCTGTCAGGTGAGAAGAAGAAGAAGTCCGAGCGGGCTTCTAAGTCCTGTGAGGGCGCCCCAGTGACGGTGGCCCAACAGAAGGCAAGCACCGCAAGTCCGCGGGCACCTGGAGCACCGAACGGTCGGGCTCCACGGCTGCCAGGCAGGGCGCATCCTCTCCAGCGCCATGAACCACGAGACAACGCTCTGGCTCAGGGAAGAGGAAGGCCGAGAACCCGACGAAGCTTCTGGAGAGGCCCCAGTCAAGCTCGAAGGATCCGGCCGAGGGGGAGCGAGGCAGTGACCTTCCCCCCAAGGTGAAGGCCACAGGCCCACATAAGGTGGTAAAGGCCTTGATTCACCCGACTAAGGCCTCTATCGAGGAAGTCGCGGCGGCCCTGGCGCAGCCTGTGGAGGCTACACCAGTGGAGGTGACCTCAGGGCCCAGAGTCTCCCTGCCTCCGCAGAGGGAAGCCTCTTTCAGACCCATCGAAAAGACCCCTGTGAAGACCCCTTTGGAAAAAGAGGGGGGGCAGTGGCCATTGTGGACACGGACACAGCATCCGAGGAGGAGCTGGTAGACGTCTTAGTGGGCCTCGACGAGGGCGTCGAAGAGGCCTGTTCCCACAGGAGGGATCCCGACGAAGGTGACGACGAGAGCGACGGCAGCACCCGCAAGGGTCCTAGTCACCCGGCGCTCCTGTCGCTTCCAGAGCTGCAGGACAACTCAGCGGCCATTTTGTTGGCAATACAATCCTTATGTTCGGAGAAGGACGAGATTGCCCTTACCACCGACGGAGGAGCCAGAGCCAGGCCCGACGGGAAGCCCCCCAAACAAGAGAGAACGGATTCATCCAGCCCCGCCTTTTCAGCCCTAGCGGCCTACTCAACCTTTGCCCACGTTCCCCGTCCCTGGGGATGACATGGGAACGGACACGGCCACGACGGGTACCGACTACGACAGCGGTGACGATGGGACGGAGCTCCCATCGCCCCCTGCCCGGGCCTCCCCGCCCGACGAGATCGGATCCTTCCATGCAATGATTGCCAGGGCATCCGAGCTTTCAGCTCTGCCCCGAAGAGAAGAAGGAAGGTTTCCTTTTCCAACGGCGCGAGGCCAAGAGGAAAACAGTCCTCGCTGTGCCTCTGCTGGATGACATCTGGGACGAGGGTCTCACCCTTCTCAAGAACCCGTCAACGACGCCTGCCAAGAGGAGTCGGTACGAGAAGAAGTACCGGGTCCCCGACGCCGCCCCTTTGTGCCTTAGGGCACAACCGACACCTGACTCGGTCGTCTCAGCGGCGGCCAAGAAGAAAGCGGGGGGACATCGGCCTCAACGTCAACTTCCCCGCCGGACGGCGAAGGAAATAAGCTGGATGCAATGGGACAACAAGTTATCTCGTCGGCGGCAACAACGATTAAGGTGGCCAACGCCCTCGCTATCGTGGCTTGCTACGACCAGGAGTTATGGTACAAGATCGCCCACCTGTTGGACTTCCTTCCGGACGACAAGAGGGCCGAGGGCCTGGAGATCTTGCAAGAAGGCGAAGTGGCGTCGGACCACGCCATAACGGTGGCAACGGACATTGCCAACAGCGGTTTCCACCAGTAAGGCAACAGCGTTTGCCTTAGACGACGAGGGTGGCTCAAGGCAACGGATTTCCGCCAGGACGTACAAGCCAAAGTTTTGGACATGCCGTTCGACAGGAACAATCTGTTTGGGAAAACAGTGGATGAGTCCCTCCAAGCCATCAAGGCGGACACGAAGACAGCTAACGCCCTAGGCGTTCTCCGGCAACGAAGGCCGTCCTTTCGGAGCACCGGAGGCAAGCAGGGTCCCTCCAAGGGATTCGGCGGTGGCTCCTCTACGTACCGCCAAGCGGCCCGCTCCTCGTCGCAGGAAGCCTATAGAGGACGAGGCAAGTCGGGTGGACCCCGCCGTCATCGCCAAGGAGGCCAAGGTGGCAAGGCACCCTCCAAGCAGGATTGAACTGACCGTGGTGTCAGGCCCCCACCGAAGCACCCCGGTGGGAGGCCGGCTGGCGAAGTTCGTCAGCGTGTGGGAGTCCATCTCCAATGACCGTTGGGTACTGGATGCCCTGGCCCAGGGGCACGCCCTCGAATTTCAAAAGAAGTGCCCCCGCATTCCACCCGTGGTCAGGAAGGAAAATCACGTCCCTCAACTGCTATCGGAGGTAAGGGCGATGCTGAAAAAAATGCCATCGAGCTCGCCCCGAAGAGACTCCGGGGTTCCGGAGTATGCTCAAGGTACTTCCTCGTGAAAAAGAAGACAGGAGGATGGCGACCCATGCTGGACCTGCGACGACTGAACAAGTACATCAAGGCACAGAAGTTCCGGATGGTCACCCTCCAGCACGTGCTGGGACAGCTGGAGGAGGGCGATTTTCTGTCGTCGCTGGATTTGGAGGATGCATACTTTCACATCCCCATTTTAAAAGGACACCGAAAGTTCCTCAGGTTCGTGGTCCAAGGGCGGCACTACCAGTTCAAGGCACTCCCGTTCAGACTAAAATCGGCATCCTGGGTTTTCACCAAGTGCCTTGCTCCAGTGGCGGCGCGGTGTAACGCTCACCTGGTTCCCACGGAGACGCAGGTCTGGCTTCGAGTGCTGATGCTTCTTCAATGGTGAAGCGCAGGACTCTGAAGATGGACAGGAAGGGCCCTCTACTCTGGCTTCTCCGGCTCGTAGGAATATACCCCTGTGCGTGAAAAGGGAGTATTACCTACTGACTGAGTTATGCTCAAGCCTCCCATTCTCTTCCAACCCTCCACGATACCCTTCCACGATTCCCCGGGAAGTCTCAACTTAGGGTCTAAAAGGACGAGCTCTCCATCCTGCTTCTGACGCAGGGGCGCGTTGAACCCAGTTACTTCACTGGATTGAGGTTGGATGGGAGTTCAGGTAAGCTTCATTATACTGGTAAGGCGCTGTAAAAGTTCTGTTGCAAGTTCAAAAGTTCAAGCTTTAAATAATAATGTTCATTGTCGTTTTTCAGGTGATGAATGAAGATTCCTTTGGAGACTTCTTGCAACAAAGCGCTAATGTTGATGTCTTTTCCCCATAGGGGCCGGGGTTCGGAATGCCGGAGATATGGCGCCGACCCGAAGTGAACGTGCAGTTCCAGTAAAGATCTGGTAAGTCCTAGATGAGCGCTCAGGTAATGTCTTTGCATTCGCTCATCTAATGTCTTTGTCTTTTTTCCCCATAGGGGCCGGGGTCCGGAAAATGCTTGGAAGCAGCAAGACCCGAAATGAAATGGGAATGACCCAACAGGTAAGTCTTAGAAGGAAACTGAGCTTTTCCTATTCCCTTCCTTCTCTCACCTCTTATTCTTGTCTTTTTCTCTAGGCTCTGGGAAGTGGCTGTGTATCCGGATGATCGCTGCTGAAGATGGAGGAACCCAGGAAAGGTGAGTGAAATGCAGCGCTGCAGCAATCGTAATGAAATGCTTTTAAAATTATGTCTTCCCTTTCAGGATCGTCGGTGATGTCTCTGTGGTACAGATTAGCTGGTAGGTCTCTTGTCTCCCTTTGCAGGTGACCCAGGATGCTGACAGGCGTGGCTGAAGTCCAGATGCAGGAGCTGACACGGTGAGCGTCCAGCTGCGAGGAGCAGAACAATGCGAAGCGTGAGTTGCTGATCGGATGTGGTTTAAATAGCTTTGGAAGAAGTTCCAAGTGTGTATCCTTCCTCCGATCAGGTATGTATCCTTCCCCGACCACACCCGGGTGGAAAGTAGCCCCACAGGTAAAGTAGTTCCTATTCAGGCCTCAAGAGGGCCTGGATGTGGCAGCATGGTCTGCATCAGGTAAGTGCACATTAAAACACTTGAACACATTTTTTATTACTTGAACACACAATTTATTACCCAGACACCCCGCAAAGTCCGAAATGTGCCCGGGACTTTGCGGGGGTGTCTGGGTAATAAATTCTGGGGCGATGTGCGCAAATCATACCTCTGCGGATTTCCACGGGTGTCCTCTTTTCGGAAATGCATGGGATTCCCTGTTTTCCTTGGTGGCTTGGACACCCGATGCCCATATCTGTATGTTGTGCCGGTCGGCAGAATGGCTGAGATTCCCCTATGCAAACAGACTGGGGGTTGCTTGCGTTTTCGGCTTGCCCCTTGCCAGCCAGGTAGGTGCACCCGCATGTGAGGTACCGTTTTCATCGGGACACCTGTGGGAACGCGGGACGATAGGCCATGTGTTGTTGGGGGCGTGTTTCGATGGGTGCGCCGAGCGAAATGTGCGGAAAATGCGTTTTTTTCCCCACATTTCGGATTTTGCGGGGGTGTCTGGGTAATACATTCTGGGGCGATGTGCGCAAATCATACCTCTGCGGATTCCCACGGGTGTCCTCTTTTCGGAAATGCATGGGGCTCCCTATTTTCCTTGGTGGCTTGGACACCCGAGGCCCATATCTGTATGTTGTGCCGGTCGGCAGAATGGCTGAGATTCCCCTCTGCAAACAGACTGGGGTTTGCTTGCGTTTTCGGCTTGCCCCTTGCCAGCCAGGTAGGTGCACCCATGCATGTGAGGTACCGTTTCCATCGGGACACCTGTGGGAACACGAGAAGGTATGACATCTGCTGTTGGCGACGTGTTTCGGTGAGTGGACACAGGGAAATGTCTCTGAAATTGGCCGGAAATGAAGACAATTCTCAGACATTTCGCTCTGGCCACCCACCGAAACACACCGCCAACAACACATGGCCTACCTTCCCGAGTCCCCACACGTGTCCCGATGAAAACAGTACCTCACATGTGTGGGTGCACCTACCGGGGGCGCAAAAGGAAAAGGGTAACCGACTGGGAACCCCAAGCCATTCGCCACTGCCCATTTTGTTCATGTGGGCAACCTACAGATTTGGGCCTAGGGTGTCGAAGCCAGCAAGGGAAACAGGGAACCCCATGCATTTCCCAAAAGAGGACACCGGTGGGAATCCACAGAGGTCTGCCTTGCGCAAATTGCCCCAGTTTTTATTAGCCACAATCCCTGACAAAGTGTGATATTTGGTGGGGAAAAAACACAATGTTCACTTTGTCTGGGGTTCTGGGTAATAAATTCTGGGCCGCTTCGCGCAAATCAGACCTCTGTGCATTCCCACGGGTGTCCTCTTTGGGGAAATGCATGGGGTTCCCTGTTTTCTTTGCTGGCTTCGACACCCTAGGCCCAAATCTGTAGGTTGCCCACATGAAAAAAATGGGCAGTCGCGAATGGCTTGGGGTTCCCAGTCGGTTACCCTTTTCCTTTTGCGCCCCCGGTAGGTGCACCCACACATGCGAGGTACCTTTTTCGTCGGGACACCTGTGGGAACACGAGAAGGTATGACATCTGCTGTTGGCGACGTGTTTCGGTGAGTGAACACAGGGAAATGTCTCTGAAATTGGCAGGAAATTAAGAAAATTCTCAGACATTTCGCTCTGGCCACCCACCGAAACACACCACCAACAACACGTGGCCTACCTTCCCACGTCCCCACACGTGTCCCGATGAAAACGGTACCTCACATGTGTGGGTGCACCTACCGGGGGCGCAAAAGGAAAAGGGTAACCGACTGGGAACCCCAAGCCATTCGCCACTGCCCATTTTGTTCATGTGGGCAACCTACAGATTTGGGCCTAGGGTGTCGAAGCCAGCAAGGAAAACAGGGAACCCCATGCATTTCCCAAAAGAGGACCCCCGTGGGAATCCAGAGGTCTGACTTACGCAAATTGGCCCAGAATGTAATACCCAGAACCACCAGCAAAGACCCACATGGGAGAAGGGTGCCCAAGGCCAGGGATATTACCGCCGACTTTGCTGGAGCCCTGGCTGCCCTGCGTTACAGCTTCTCCCCACCAAGGAGTCTCGGCAGTGTGCCAATACCTCCCCGAAAGGAAAAGCTGTAATGCAGCCCAGCTGCAACTCCAGGACAGTTGGAGGTGATCTGCCCAGACGGGCCATTCCCACCAACACCAACCAACAATCCAGCCCCAGTCTCAACCACCCCACTGACAGTGGGCCCTAACCATAGAATAATAAAAAACAGTACTCACATAACGTTGCAGCTGCTCGGGTAGAAAAAGCTGTAAACAAAACAAAGAACATATGTTACCTACGGTCACACCAGCAAAATGTAGCCCTCCCCGGGGGCAGATAAGGGGGGGGGGCTGTCCTGCACTCCTCCCTGGGCTCAGGCGTCCGTTCCTAGGAGCAGATATCTGGTCCCAGGGAGGGCTGCATGACTTGGCACCCACTCCATTGCGGGTGGGGGCAGAGGGGTTCACGCCTCATCCCATTAGAAAATTCCCTGACCCTTTGGGGTGCCCCACCGCCCCCCCCCTAAAAAGCGTTCCACCATTTTCATTTTTTTCCTTTGGTAACCCAACTTCCCTTGGTGCAGAGGGTCACATTGGTGTGCCAATCTGGCGCCGGGGTCCCCAAACCTCACTGCCCCACCATTTTTGGGGGCCCTCTCCCCCCATTTTTGGGGGCCCTCTCCCCCCCTCACCCCAAATGGCTGGCAGGGACACCTCATGCAGGCCTCCCTGGGCCTCCTACAAACGGCTGCGTGAGGTACACCCCACCTCCATTTGGGATGGGGGGGGAGAGGGCCACCACAAAAGGTGGGGCAGGACCCCCAATAGATGGGGCAGTAAGGTTTGGGAACCCTGGGGGCAGATTGCCACACTAATGTGGTCATCTGCACCAAGCGAAGTTGGGTAAACAAAAAAAATAATACAAATTCATAGGCTGCTTTTTAGGGGGGGCTGAGGGGCACCCTAAATTGGCAGTGAATGATGTACTGAAACGGGGGGTGGCCCTCAGCCCCCCCACCCCAAATGGAGGGCCCCACCTCATGCAACCCTCCCTGGGGGTTGATATCTGCTCCTAGGAAGGGGCATCTGACCCCATGGAGGGATCCAAGAGGTGGGCCCCCCCTATCTGCCGCCAGGAAGGGTTGCATGAGGTGGGGCACTCCATTTGGGGCGGGGGGGGGCTGAGGGCCACCCCCCCGTTGCAATACATCATTCGCTGCCAATTTAGGGTGCCCCTCAGCCCCCCCTAAAAAGCAGCCTATGATTTTGTATTATTTTTTTTGTTTACCCAACTTCGCTTGGTGTAGATGGCCACATTAGTGTGGCAATCTGCCCCCAGGGTGCCCAAACCCTACTGCCCCATCTATTGGGGGTCCTGCCCCACCTTTTGTGGTGGCCCTCTCCCCCCCACCCCAAATGGGTGGCAGGGACACCTCATGCAGGCCTCCCTGGGCCTCCTACAAACGGCTGCGTAAGGTACACCCCACCTCCATTTGGGGTGGGGGGGAGAGGGCCACCACAAAAGGTGGGGCAGGACCCCCAATAGATGGGGCAGTAAGGTTTGGGAACCCTGGGGGCAGATTGCCACACTAATGTGGTCATCTGCACCAAGCGAAGTTGGGTAAACAAAAAAAATAATACAAATTCATAGGCTGCTTTTTAGGGGGGGCTGAGGGGCACCCTAAATTGGCAGTGAATGATGTACTGAAACGGGGGGTGGCCCTCAGCCCCCCCACCCCAAATGGAGGGCCCCACCTCATGCAACCCTCCCTGGGGGTTGATATCTGCTCCTAGGAAGGGGCATCTGACCCCATGGAGGGATCCAAGAGGTGGGCCCCCCCTATCTGCCGCCAGGAAGGGTTGCATGAGGTGGGGCACTCCATTTGGGGCGGGGGGGGGCTGAGGGCCACCCCCCCGTTGCAATACATCATTCGCTGCCAATTTAGGGTGCCCCTCAGCCCCCCCTAAAAAGCAGCCTATGATTTTGTATTATTTTTTTTGTTTACCCAACTTCGCTTGGTGTAGATGGCCACATTAGTGTGGCAATCTGCCCCCAGGGTGCCCAAACCCTACTGCCCCATCTATTGGGGGTCCTGCCCCACCTTTTGTGGTGGCCCTCTCCCCCCCACCCCAAATGGGTGGCAGGGACACCTCATGCAGGCCTCCCTGGGCCTCCTACAAACGGCTGCGTAAGGTACACCCCACCTCCATTTGGGGTGGGGGGGAGAGGGCCACCACAAAAGGTGGGGCAGGACCCCCAATAGATGGGGCAGTAGGGTTTGGGCACCCTGGGGGCAGATTGCCTCACTAATGTGGCCATCTACACCAAGCGAAGTTGGGTAAACAAAAAAAATAATACAAAATCATAGGCTGCTTTTTAGGGGGGGCTGAGGGGCACCCTAAATTGGCAGCGAATGATGTATTGCAACGGGGGGGGTGGCCCTCAGCCCCCCCCCGCCCCAAATGGAGGGCCCCACCTCATGCAACCCTTCCTGGCGGCAGATAGGGGGGGGCCCACCTCTTGGATCCCTCCATGGGGTCAGATGCCCCTTCCTAGGAGCAGATATCAGGCCCCAGGGAGGGTTACAAGGGGTGCCCCCTTTCTACTTCGGTTGGGGGGGCACCCCCCCTTTCATTCAGTAAAAAATCCATGGTGGCTAGTGGCCCCCACCCCCTTTTCCCATAATTTCACTTTTTTTTTTTTTACATTTCCTTGGAGCAGATGGTCAGCCATCTGCCCCGGGGTTCACATGCATGTGCCCCCATGCTTTGGGGGCCGGGAGGGGGAGAGGACTGCAGCCCTCTCTCCCCCCACCTCACAAACGAATCCATGGTGGTCTAGTGGGTTGCTGGTCACGGATCGAGCGCCCTGCGCCCCATCCGTGACCAGCAATGCCTCATATGTGGTGTCCTTGGAAAGGGGAGAAAGTCCCCTTTCCAGGGACACCACTTTTTGATCAATCCCTGGTGGTCCAGTGGGCCCCAGGGCCCCAAACCCCCTCCTACCTCCCCTTGATTTTTTTTTTATTTATTTTTTTTTATTTTCACCCCTGGGGGCAGTGATTATCTGCCCCAGGGGTATCTGGCACTGTGGCCCCATGCCTTGGGGCCACTGAGGGAGGGAGGCCGCTTACCTAGTAAGCAGCCCCCCCTCTGTCACAAATGGATCTGTGTTGATCCACTGGCATCGCTGCCTGCGGATCGCGCGCCCTGCGCCCGATCCGCGGGCTGCAATGCCTCATATGTGGTGTCCTTGGAAAGGGGAGAAAGTCCCCTTTCCAGGGACACCACTTTTGTTCCATCCCTGGTGGTCCAGTGGGCCCCAGGGCCCCAAACCCCCTCCCACCTCCCCTTGATTATTTTTTATTTTTTTATTTTCACCCCTGCGGGCAGTGATTATCTGCCCCCAGGGGTATCTGGCGCTGTGGCCCCATGCCTTGGGGCCACTGGGGGAGGGAGGCCGCTTACCTAGTAAGCAGCCCCCCCTCCCTCCGCGTCACAAACGGATCTTCATTTGATCCGTGACGTTGCTGCCCGCGGCGCCCTGCACCCGATCCGCGGGCAGCAATGCCACACAATTGGGATCGTTGGAAAGGGGAGAATCTCCCCTTTCCAACGATACCCGCCTCGATCTCCGGCTTGAAATACAGCCGGAGATCGATGCTGACAAAGAAGTGAACTCACCTTCTTTATCCACCGCAGCAGCTGAAAATGGCTGCTGCGGTGGATTTACTTTCAGTTTCACGCCGACGTGCGTTACGCACGCCGACGTGAAACTGAAGGTAATCCAGCCCCCTGGCAGTGAGGGGGGACCTCCCCCTCACATAGCCCAGGTTGGATAAAACAAGGTGCCGAAAAGGACGAGCTATCTCGGCCTTGGCACTGCGTGTGCACTGTCAAGGACGAGATACCTCGCCCTTGGCACTTAAAGGGTTAACTTTCTTCCTGACTACCGTTTCTTTCTACTCACTCCGTTTCTTCCGCCTGGAGTTTCTTCTCTCTTGTTAAAGTCTAACCTTCTAGGCTTCTCTAGACTACTATTCATCAGTTCGTGGTATTGCTGCCTTTGCGTTCTTCTACCTTCCGGCCAGTTTCCTGTGCTTCTATTGTGCCTCAGTACCTTTGGCACCACCGGCTACTCGATCATACTACACCGAAGAAGGAATTGGACTCGCTTCTACTCTTCTATCCGACCTGAAGAAGACCTTTCACACAGGGTTTTTTCAGCTTATGGCTTTTTCCCTGGAACAGCGGGTTGGCTCCTGGGATTTGGTTCCTATCCGGTCACGGTGGCCTCCGGGTAGTCACGCCCATACTTGCATCAAAGAAGGAGTAAAGAAATCAGAAGGACACAAAAGAAAGAGAAGACAGAACTCCGAGAAGAATTTGACGGAGATTCAGGTGAGGAGGAGTTGGAAAGGGAAACCAGGGCTGCAAGTTTTGACAGCTGCGCTCGTGCCACAAGTGGGAACTACGCCAGGACCAAGTGGACCAACTCTTTCAGCGATGGGGCAAACCCCAGATCGACCTGTTCGCGACGGTGACGAACTCCAAGCGCCAGAGGTTCGCCAGCAGGTTTCCCCAACCAAGGAGCATGGACGATGCTTTCTCTTTCCCCTGGGATGGCATGTTCCTATATGCGTTCCCTCCGTTGCCGTTGCTGCTCCGACTCATCAAACAGCTCAAGAAGTCCCGGTGCAGGACGATCCTCATCGCACCGGCGTGGCCGAGACAGATCTGGTTCCCGGACCTTCTGGACTTGTCAGCGTCCCCACCAGTCAAGCTGTCGACGGACGCAGATCTTCTCTCCAGAGAAGGAGGTGCCATTCTTCATCGCGACCCAGAGTCGCTGAACTTGCAGGCCTGGCTCCTGCAGCACTAGAGTTTGGAAGGTATGATATCCTGACCGACTGCAGAGAGGTTCTGTGCTACGGACATTAGTGGAAGAGGTTCTCTATCTGGTGCCGGGCACAGAAGATTAACCCTCTGTGGATTACGGCCCCTCAAGTATTGCCGTACCTACTGTCGCTAGCCAAAGCTAGACTATCTCACGCTTCAATCACGATACACCTGGCAGCGATTTCCCGATACACCAGGACTACAGGGCGGTCATCCCTGTGGTCTCATCGCCTGGTTAAGTAATTTATGAAAGGACTGTTTCGCTCATTCCCGTCGGTGAAGGCACCTGCCCCGGCGTCAGAGCTCAACGTGGTGCTGACCAGGCTCATGGGTCCGCCATTCGAGCCATTGCATTCGGCCCCGTTGAAGTTTCTGTTGTGGAAAACAGCGTTCCTGGTGGTCATCACCTTTGCACGATACGAGGGTAGTGCTGAGGACGCACCCCTCCTTCATGCCCAAGGTGCCGTCGGACTTCCATCTCAACGAGCCCTTGGTGTTACCAGTCTTTTTCCCGTCGCCTTCGTCGCCGGCCGAGAGGACTTTGCACTCGCTGGATGTAGCTAGAGCGGTGAAGTTCTACGTGGACCGAACGAAGAGTTTTCGGAGGACATCATAGCTGTTTGTGAACTTTGGACCTGTGAACCAAGGGAAGGCTCTCTCGAAGGCTTCCATTTCCAGATGGCTCTCCGGCTGCATCATGCACTGTCATCGGTTGGCAAACTGACCGTTGCCCGGCCGTCCGAGAGCCCATTCGACCAGAGCTATCGCTGCTACAACAGCGTTCTTGTCTGGTGTGCCCCTGCTGGACATCTGCAGGGCTGCTACGTGGAGGTCGACGCACACCTTCAAGAGATTCTACTGTGTCGACCGGGATTCCAGGGAGGAGTCCAGGGTCGACCAAGCAGTGCTGCACAACCTGTTCACCTAAGGTGAGCCTGGTGAGGAGGTAAGAAATGCTTAATGTTGAGTTTTGATGTAATGCTTAATGTTGAGCCTTTGCCACCTCCCGTGGTTGTGCATGTGTGTACTGCTATGTATTCTTTATTCATGAGCATGTGAATCCATACCAGACCCCATGCTGGAGAAGGAACAAGTTACTTACCTGTAACTGTTGTTCTCCAGCATGGGTCTGGCATGGATTCACCTGCAAACCCTCCCTCCTACCCCTTTGCGGCTCTTCACTTGGTCATACTGCCACTTTACGTGCTACCAAATCTGAGGATGGCTGCCAGAGGCGGGGCTTAGGGAGAGGACAGTCATTGGCTGGGGGCAGTATGACCCAGAGACCAGTGATTGGTTACTACTGAGAGAGACAGATCAGAAACAAAACTGATACTGATTTTTTCTTTACCGAGGATTCCCGGCCTGACGACGGGGAATATTCATGAGCATGTGAATCCATGCCAGACCCATGCTGGAGAACAACAGTTACAGGTAAGTAACTTGTTCCTTCTGGTGAGTGCATCCAGGTGTGTGCTCATTATCAGTAAGAATGCCTGTTGCAGGGATGAGGCTTTGCCGTAGCGGGATGGATTTTACCACGCACCCCAGCACTGATGAACACCCAGCCTGGACTCTGCCACCACATTGACTCCACAATGCAACAGAAGCACACGTGCTCCATAGACTATCATGATGAAGTCTGCATTTCTGGTGTGGCCACGTTTTTACCATGGTGGTCCATTCTCCTGCACCGGCCCCGCAGGGAACACTAATCTTTTAGATAGTGAGTAACAAATGCCACTCAAGGCCTCAACCCCCAAACCCTCTGCTTCCCTAGCTTTATTATCCCCCACCCCATATACACTTTTAACCAAAAATCTCAAAAGGTATTAGTTATTTATGTTTCAGTATAATCACTGTATACCCTTCTAAACCTGTACTACATACATGTAATCTGCACTAATACCTTTCAGCCCATTTGCACCAAGTAAAAAACCTAATGCAGAGGAGGGGATCCTGCAAGAATGGTTTGAAGAGAGAAAATGAAGCGTTGTTTTGGCTGGGGGAAGTTTAAGAAAGTGTTTTAGTTAAATAAGGTAGACAATTAAATACAAACATATTTGTAATAAAATGGCACTTCCAACTTATTGAACATTAGCCATATAGCGACTTACCTGCAAACGCTGATTGGCCCAGTTGTGGGCATTATCATCACTGTGATCCCTCTGCTTCTCTTTGTCCATGCGCCGTCTCTCTCTTTGCAATGGCAATCTCGCCCTTCCACCACCTAGATTTCCTCAAATCACTGCACTCTTCAATTAATATCCTGCTCTCGCAAGGATTCACCCAATGGCCACACGATCCATGCCCTCTGACCACTCCTGTTCACAGGGAACTGCCCTGACAATAACCTTTGAATGGATTGTGTCCTCTCAAGTATTCCTTATCTTATGATCTTTCCAATTTCCAGCTTAGCTGCTTTGGAATGTGTTCTTATTTTTTCAGCAGACGGCGCTGCGCGATGATTTCTGTCGACTTGATGTCCTCGGAGGCATGATATCAACTTCACCTGAAGGCATAAATAGAGCGCACAGCGTTGGTTGGCTTCAGTTCTGTTTTTCCATGCTAACACTTCGGGTATGGTATGCTTCGTTCCTTTGTGAAAATCTTTGAGAGAAATCTTCGAAAATGGCTTTGTCATTTGCGTCTTCTACTCAGAAATCGGGTTTTAAAAATGCTGCGACTGCGGGTTGAAGATGTCTGCTATGGATCCCCACAGAATATGCTTGTGGTGTCTGGAATCCGCTCATCCTTTGTCTGAGTGTGAGGACTGCCTGTCCATGACATTGAAAGCCCTGAGAGAGCGCAGAGGGAAACTTGCAGCCGGTATGATCCATAGGTCCCCATTGACTCTGTCGAAAAGACAGACATCGGACGTGTCGGGAACTGATTCTCCTCGCTGTAAGAAAAGTAAAAGATCCAGATCATGAAGTGGTTCCCACCGTTCGTCATCGTCAAGACACTCGAAGAAATGGTGTCTTAGGTCGCCATCTTCGTCGTCTTCGAGTTTCTCTCCGGAACGGATTGTATGTCCAACAAAAACAGCCTCCCCAGCTAAGTGGGAAGAATTTAGGCTGAAGGTGAGAGTTTTTGAGAATGCGGCCTTGACCACCTTGAGTACTGTCGAAAGCCATGCTCTGGTCGAAAGACCCGATAAGCATAAGACTAAGACCTGTGCGCCTTCGAGCCCGGCAAGCAAATCTCTGCAAGAGCATTCTGAGGACTCCTTGAGTCGAGAAAAAGTCCCTTCGAGGACCAAGTCACACCATGGGTGCTGAGAGACTCATCAACGCCATCAGCTCCAGAAGATGCCAAGTAACCTATAGGCAGTTAATGTTGAAGGTAGTTGAGTACATGGCATGGAGTAGACCAAGTCCAGTTTTCCAACAAGTTGACCTGACAGATATTCTGGACAGGGGACCTCAGGAAGACCTAATTGTTCCTTTTCATGCAGCTTTACAAAAGCGGGTAACTACCAATTGTGAGGCGCTTGAATTGAATCCGGTGGTCAACAAGAAACTGACTTCTAAATACAGGGTGTCAAGCAGAGACCCCTATTATTTGTCAAAGCACCCAACTACAGAGAGTCTGGTGGTACAGGCTGCCACCTCAACCACAAGACAAAATGCTTACCCTACTATCCCTCCTGATATGGACGAGAAGCATTATGACGCTATAGCCAAGAAGGTTTTTTTGGCTGGAAGTATGGCCCTGAAGTCAGCAAATACCACGTGCATGTTGGCTAGGTTCACTCATACCCTTTGGGAGTGTATATCCATGGCGGCTGACCATATCCCTGAAGGGGAAGAACAAGACCGGTTTTTCAACATAGTCAAGGATGGAAAGGATGCTGTGTATGAATCCCTCCAGACTGGTCTCGGCTCAGCTGACAGTGTAAGCAGAGCAATGGGGGCTAGTACAGTTATGCACAGGTTTGCCTGGTTAAGAAAGTCAGGATTTGCTCCAGATGTACAATCCAGACTTCTCAACATGCCCTTGACGGAACATATTTGTTCGGTAACAAGGCTGATGAAAGTCTGGAGAAACTGCACACTTCAAAGGCAGCAGCCAAATCCCTTGGTGCTGCGATTAGACAACCTCCAAATTGCCCCACTGGTACGCCCTGGAGTGGTAAGTCCTTTCACACTACTCCACATTTGGAAGAGGCAGAGGACAGTCAGTTCAGAGAGGCCAAAGAAGCTTCCCCCGTGGTGGACAGGGAAGAGATACTAAGACGGCCTCAGCCACTGTCAGCCGCCACCAAAACCTCTCGGAGTACTTAGTTCACAAGACTGCAGTGCGAGGCAGACTCTCACAGCATCTGAAAGAATGGCAGGCTATTACTTCAGATGCATGGACATTGGAAACAATTGCCCAGGGTTACTGCCTTCCCTTTCTAAAAAAGCCTCATAGTCATCCACCGGGGAACAGCTCTTTCAAAGTTCCAGATCCGCTCCTTATGCAGAAAATATTAACCCTGCTAGTGAAAGGTGCTATAGAACCAGTACCATCAGAGGAGAGGAACAAGGGTTGGTACTCCCCGTACTTTCTAATTCCAAAGAAGGACGGAGGATTGAGACCCATCTTAGACTTAAGAGACTTGAACAAGTTCCTCTGGAAGGACAAGTTCAAGATGGTTACCCTTTCTCAGATCCTTCAGGCCCTCCAGCTTCAGGACTGGATGGTATCATTGGACCTCAGGGTTCTTACTTTCATGTGCCAATCCATCACAAGCACAGAAGGTACCTGAGGTTCGCCGTTGGCAGTTCTTATCAGTTTTGAGTTCTGCCATTTGGGCTGACCTCCGCCCAACGGTTTTCACCAAGTTAAAGGTGGTGTTGGCAGCGAGTCTCAGGAGGGGGGATTCACGTCTACCCCTACCTGTACGATTGGCTGATCAAGGCCAGTTCCCCCGAATAGGCCCTGGAACATCTCAGCTCCACCTGTCACTTCCTTCATAGACTGGGCTTCTCCCGCAACTTCAAGACGTCTCACATATACCATCTCAAAGGCTTCGATTCTTTGGAGCAGTCCTGGATTCATCCCTGGGAAAAGCCTGGCCACCAGAGGTGAGGGCTCGAGACATTCTGCAGATGGTCGCCAAATTCCAGAGTGGCCATCATCTCCCAGCCTACGACTTTCTGAGGTTGCTCGGCCTCATGGCAGCCTGCATTTTCTGGTGGCAGAGGCTTGCCTGAGAATGAGAGCTCTCCAATGGACTCTCGGGACACAATGGTCCCAATTCTCAGGAAGGATGTCAGACCTACAGATTCCGAGCAGAGTTTCACAGGACCTTCGGTGGTGGGCCTGCCAGGAGAACATTCTGAAAGGAGAACCTTTTTGGCAACCATGGCCGGAGATAACAGTAGTGACGGATGTCTCACTCACGGGGTGGGGAGCCCACGCCAACAATCTGACTATCAGAGGTCATTAGTCTCCATCGGAATCCAAACTACACATCAACCTTTTAGAGCTGAGGGCAATCAGACTAGTACTGAAGGCCTTTCTGCCCTCTGTACAGGGAAGGATCATTCAGTTAATGATGGATAACACAGTGGACATGTACTAACTCAACAAAAGAGGAGGTGTAGGGTCACTATCACTGTGCAGAGAGAAAATGCAGCTCTGGTTCTGGGCAATCCGAGAAGGGATCTCCCTATCAGCAGTTCGCCTAGCCGGAGTGGAGCATACGGCGGCGGACGCTCTGAGCAAGCAGAGCACAGTCTCCCACGAGTGGGAACTAGATCAGGAAGTCCAAGAGATCTGGGGAACCTTTGGAGAACCCAAGTGGATTTGTTTACGACCAGTGTCAATCGGAAGTGCGAACTGTTCTGGTCCAGGGAATTTCCCCCAAGAGGAGCTCTAGGAGACGCTTTTGTGGTGGACTGGGAATTTCCACTCCTGTACCAGTTTTCTCCAGTCTCTGCTATTCCTCACGTGATCAGGAGGTTGAAAAAGTTCGGGAAATCCATGATCCTAATTGGTCCGGATTGGGTCAGGAGGACATGGTACCCAGACCTTCTGGACATGTCCATCTGCACTTCAATACGTCTCTCATAAAGAGAGTATCTTCTCTCGCAAGAGGAAGGTCGGGCTCTCCATCCAGAGGTCAAGACACTCAGCCTTCACGCATGGTTTCTGAGAGGCTGAGATACAAGGACTGGGACCTCCCGGATGATGTAATGGAGATGTTGCTTTCGGCCAGAAGGCCAACAACAAAGTCTTTATAACGCTGCTGTTGGAACAAATTCTGCAGCTGGTGTAGAGACAAGAATGTGGATCCATTTACATGTATTACACCTATGGTGTTAACCTTTTTGTTGTACCTAGCTAATATGAGGCTCCAGATTGGTACTATTAAAGGATATCCTGTGGCAATTTCTATATTCAAGCGCACTTCAGAGGAGTTATCCAACTTCAAAATTCCTCTAATAATACAATTCCTAAAAGGATTGACAAATGTTTTATCTCAGATCCCTTTTCAAGTCCCAGTTTGGGATCCCAACTTGGTGTTCAAATGTATGATGAGTGCTCCTGTTGAGTTTATACACTCCTGTCCCTTGAGACTGCTAACTTAAAAACCATCTTCTTAGTAGCCATTACATCCGCCTGAACGGTCAGTGAACTTCAGACGTTATCCTGCTGGCCTCTATATACAATTTTCTATAAGGACAGCCTTAGGATGTAACCCACCTTTTTACCCAAGATTGTATCTGAATTCTATCTGACTTAGAAAATAACATTACCATCATGTTACCCTTCTCTGCACCCTGGGAAGGAAGAGGAGAGGCTTGATCCTAAACGTGTGCTATGTTTCTATATCACCAAAATGGCAAAACTAAGGCAAGATGACCAACTGTTTTTTGTCTACTCCGGCCACAAGTTGGGTATGGCAATCGCTAAACAGACGTTATCCAGATGGATAATACTGGCAATATCCGAATTCTACAAACTGGTGGGAAAAGATCCTCCAGAAGGCCTTCGGGCTCATTCGACCAGGGGCATGGGGAGTTCCTCTGCGGAGGGGCGTACCAGTTAAAGAAATTTCTGAGGCTGCTACATGGTCGTCCGTACATACTTTCACCAAACATTACAGTTTGGATTCTTGATCAGGCCGGTAAGGCTGGTAGTGTTACATTCGGTGCACGCAGACCTATGAGAACTAAATTGTCATGAAAAATTCTGACTCCCTCCTCCAGAAATACTAGAAACAGCTTTGGGAGTCTATCATAAAATAAGGAATACGTGGGAGGACACAATCAATTCGAAGAAAGTTACTTAACCCTGGTAACATTCTTTTGACTGGATGTTCCTCTCGCGTATTCCTTATCAACCCTCTCAACCTACCCTGCAGCAGAATTTCCTTTGCTATTGCAGTCTGCGCTCTCTCAGGAGGATTAACTGTCAGGTATGGGATAGATCCTACATTCGTAAAAACAGAGCTGAAGCCAACGGACACTGCACGTGCTATATATGCCTTCGGGGACGTCGACATCGAGACGGAGGCCTCCAAGGGACATTGAGTCGACAGACAGCGAAGCACAGCACCCTCTGCTGATAAAAGAAATGTTCCGAAGCAGCTCAGCGGGATATTAGAAATATCATAAGATAAGGAATACGTGGCAGGAACATCCAGTCGAAAGAATGTTACCAGGGGTAAGTAACTTGTTCTTCTCCATTACCGGCTCTCTTACAATTGAGCAATGGCTTGCAGAGAACTCCATGGACAGTGAAGAAGGGCTTAAAAACCCTCCTGTCAATCACTGTTGGACCTATCAAATATTCACCCTACCATTTCCAATGTCCTGTAATTTCCATGTACTTGTACTTAATGCAATTAATTTGAAATCCAGTAAATACGTATATGCTTCATTTTGCTGTCTCAGTTCCTCTTTATTATTTTTTTACATTTATATAAGACTATAATCCTAACTAAAATAAGTTAAAACTAGTGCTTTGTATTTTGGATGCATTTTCTATACCACAATGTGTTGCTGCCACTGCGACCATGTGCAGCTGTTTGCACGCTAGCCTGACATTTGACCTTCTTACTAGCATCTGGATGTGAAAAATAGAGGGAATCCATACTTCACACTCACACCCAACATGGCTATCAAAGGCTAGCTGTTCTGCTGCTAAATCTAGTCTTTTAATGCGGCGGCCATGTCGGGGGCAGGCCAGCAGAGAACATAGTTCCACTACTTTTTTTCGTACACTTCGACCACTGATCACAGCGATTAGGGTCATTGGTTGAACCTCCTGGGGCAAGTTGTGGTGGAAGAAAGAGAAGGTGGAATGGCAGGTCCAGTTCATCTCTGCTGCAGTTAGGGCTTGGATGCCTGAGGAGGAACTCCTTAAGGATGTCCTGGAGATATGCCTGAAGTTTGAATTCTGGTGTGCGCTGGAGGGATGTGCTCTAGTTAACCCACAGTTCTAATCCGCTGGGGATGCTGGAGCTCCTCTTCCGGCTGCTGAGACATCCATGAGCAACAAGTTCTGTTTTAACCCTGTTGCGGCCATTTGACATTTTTCTCAAATTCTTTTTCAGTGCAGTTTGATGATGATGAAAAGGTCAAAGAGGAGGAAGAGTTTGCAGAGTCCCTTCAGTTCAAGGTAAAACTTTATTCCCTGTACACAAAAATAGTTGCAAAATAACTATAAAATATCAGTTGCTTCAACCAAATGTATGGAAGGATGTTGGTTCAGCTGCCTAGAATACTTGTAATGCATTTCGCTTGTCCTCCTAGTGCAAACTTTAAGGGATCTCTTTAGCAGGTGTGTAAGTTAGTGTAGCACATGTGATCATACCATGCAGTGGAAGCGACTCATCTTATGTTACCATGCAGTGAGAACCTAATGGACCTCTTCTCATGGTCTTCTTTTACATGGGGGGGAAAAGCCAGCAGAGTGGGCCTCAACCATCTTTTATTGCTGGTCGGAGCCTGCTCCTCCAGGTTCTTGTGATTATCTTCAAGTGGCAGGTTTGGGCACGGAAATCCCAGAGTATTTTGACGTTCCTTTCCTATATCCAACCATGCAGCTAATCCTCTTGGATCACTGCCATGCACGCTTTTTGGCATTTTGGTGATGAGTGATGCCGTGGCCATTATTACAGCCTTATAGACTGAGGGAGAGGTCATCATGATGGAATAATGAACTACCCACAAGTTGTCCTGAGGCAAATCCGAGGGCTGTCATTTGGGGGAAGGGTTGTTATTCCAAGTAATAACAACCCCTCCCGAGGTCTACCAGGGTATTAGTACACGCTGCTAACAGCAGTATTGATTTTTGTGGTTTCCCTATAAGGAAGGTGGAAATATTTTCCCATGTTAAAAGCTGTCTCTTTGCATTAATTGGATGTTGCAGTGAGAAAAGATCCGCCCAGCGATGGACTGTCATGTTAAAATGAAATCCTGGGTGGAAATTTCATTGTTGTTTCCCTGTCTGCTTTTGAAGTAGGCCTCTTCAGAATGTAGGCAATACCAGTAGTTATTGTCTGTGCTCCGAAAATGAAATGTAGATTGACTGAGAGGACAATGAATTCCTTGTGCTGATGTGTTTTTCTATGGTCTATGCCTTCCCTTCCACATGCAAAAGGGTTTGCAGCATCCATGTGATTACATGCCCCTCAACCTGCATCAAAAATGTGATGCAGATGGAAGTGTATGCAGAGTCCCTGAAAAGAGCAGAGAAATGCACAGAGCGGATTTCTATGTTTGTGCCATAATCCATGCAAGGAATCAACTCCAAAATGCAATGAATGCGTAATAACAGAGTTTTAGTCTACCCGTGTTTTAGCACGTTCCTGAAGTCGACAAGGAAAGTGTCAACAGTCAAGAGGACTTACGTAAGCCGCCACGTGTATACCCCGGACACCAGGTTCTCCTTAGGAACTTCACTAGAAGGTGGGACGCACCCAGTTTCCGGAGTCTCCATGCAGTGGAAGCAGTGATTGAAAGAGCAGTCAAGCTAGTCAGGCTAGTTGGAAAAAGCATCTGGAATCATATCAGTGACATCAAGACCTACAAAGCTGTGGCCTCACCTGGCAACATAAACAGGGCCAACGATCCTCAACCACAAGAGAAAAGAGACAATTTGGAATCACTGCTGAGCAGAGGACACCCAGTGGTTACTTGTTCACGGGCAGCAGAGGTAGGGCAAGGACTTCCTACACAACCAGAGTGATGGGGCACTGTGTTATTTTTTCTTTCTGCACACATTCATCGTGAAAGTGCAACTGTTTTTATTGCATTTATTCCATGCCGCTCATTGATCATGAACCTGATACCTTCCAAAGCCAATTTATTAGAAGGTCCAACAGATTCAGAGCTTAACTAGAGGTGGCACAGTGGATATTGGCTGGCTTTCTTTTCAGTACATTTGCAAGACTTGAGAACCTCATATCCATCAGGATATCGGGGAATTATGGGTCGTTTTCTCCACTGCCCTCCGCACCACTCCCATTGAACTCATGGAATAGAGATGTTCCAGCGTTCTCGCATGGCGCTGGCTCTAGCAGTGATTTTCAATGGGTTACTATTTGTTATTAGTCTTTCTCTACTCAATTTCATTTTTTTAAATCTGTTGTACTCTTTTGCTGCCTATATCCTTTTGTGTGCTGATTGTTACACACCTTCAGTAAACGAAAAGCCCTCTTGGACACTTTTGTCTTCTGTCAAGTGATGTGGAACAGCGACTAGACACTGCATGATACATAATGTTTAATTTGTCATGCATGTTTCAGTAATGGTGACAGCAGCAAGACTGCTCCTCAGACTCACTAAGATAGAACGCATCACACCAGCACTGAGAGCCCTTCATTGGCTACCAGTCAAAAAAAGAATCTTCTTCAAAACACTCTGCATAACCCACAGAGCAATCCACGGCCAAGGAGTGGAATGCATACAGGGAAAAGTGTCCATCTACAAACCAAACCGATCACTAAGGTCCAGCAACGGTTGTATACGAATTGTTCGTTTTACAACTGCTCGAATGACAAGTGACCTTTTCACAATTGACCGAATTGGGAAGGTCAATTGTACCATATATGTGGCGGGAAACCCCCCACAACCCCCCACCCAACGCCAAACCCCCCAAAATCCATATATATATATATATTCAGTAAAAAAACTTTGTTAAAGGGATGTTATGGTTAAGTTGCGCTACTAAAAACCTATGAAATTCAGTGAAAAAACTTTGTTAAAGGGACGTTATGGTTCAAAGTAAAACTGAAAAACCCCTGAAATTCGGCAGTTATGGTAACATAAGCAACCATAACTCGCGCCACCGTGCACTGCTAACACTAACACCCAGGACATCAAAGATGACATCACAAATGTCATTGATGATGTCATTGATGATATCACTGATGACATCACATGGCTGGCTCTCCCTTTTTATCCTTTACTGACATATCGAAGCCACATAGTTTTCTTCAGTAACAGTCGGGAAGTAAAAATTGAAAAGGTACTATATTTGTAGACTTAGGGTCAAGTCACATCATATGAAACATATACATAGCGGAAGACACAGGCTTCAAAGAGAGCAATCCTTTCTGTGCATGAAGATAATCATTAGGGTTATCAGCACTTTCTCATAGTTTTATTTTTATTACTCTACCTTCCCTGTATATGCTCATATTTGTATACATTATACTCACTCTCCTTTCCTTTGGGTGCAGTCACATCATGTGATACACATACATATGGTAAGTAGCATCTTTGAAACAGAGCAATAGTTTCTCTGTATAAAGACAATCAGTTAGGTTATGAACTCTTTCTGCTACTACTTATGCTTTTTTGTTTACTTCACTGTCCCTGTATATACTCATATTTGTATGTGTTGTTGTCTCTTTGTGTTTTGTCTGTAATAATTATGTATTAAGTGGGTTTTATTATCTACTTATTACATGTTTCACAGTACGCAAAACTCTAATAAGAAAGCAGTTATCATTTCAGTTTTCAACATGGCAAGATTATGAATATGGCACCTTCATCATGTATGCTGCACACACTGCCTATGTTTCTACATGAGTAGCTTAGTATACTGGATAGAACTTCATAATAGAATTCTATTTATATCAATGCATTGCTTAATGCACTAATTAGCTCATGATATTTATCCCAATGATCCTTGACAGTTTTTGGTCAGCATTATAAGAATCCCTTGTACAGAGTTTTTATGAAAAGTAAATGCACATGTGATGTCATCAGTGATGTCATCAACGACATTTGTGATGTCATCTTTGATGTCCTGGGTGTTAGTGTTAGCAGTGCACGGTGGCGCGAGTTATGGTTGCTTATGTTACCATAACTGCCGAATTTCAGGGGTTTTTTGGTTTTACTTTGAACCATAACGTCCCTTTAACAAAGTTTTTTCACTGAATTTCATAGGTTTTTAGTAGCGCAACTTAACCATAACGTCCCTGACTTCATATACATGTAACATAGAACATACTAACCCCCTCGTAGTGATTTTAATGTTAGCGGACTACCGCCATGTCCGCGGACATATCGAAAATCTGAGCGTGGTGAATGTAAATTTAAATAGTGTGCCCCATTTCCCCTTTGAAGTTGGCTCTGAAAAGAGCCGTTTTTTTGGGGGGGGGGGTTTTACAGATGCTTGACAGACACCTGTTGTTTTTATATTTTTTTTCTTGTTTTTTTTTCTTACTTTACTCCTAAAATCTTCACATAACCTTCTCCAAAGCAACCCTTACATTCCAAAATAGAAAGGCATTTCCCGTAAAAGATAAAGAAATGCCATCTTCTTTAAAATTAACAGCATTACTGGCATCAATATTCTCATTATTACAAAAGAACATACCAGCTCTAAGCATGAAGGCACACATGCCTCGGTTGATGACACACCTAGCAATGTTTTGCTGAGGACAAAAAACTGAACTATTGTCCCATATTGCCCTAGGTCGTAATCCAGAAAAAATTACTTTCGCATTTGGAAGGATCTTCATTACGGCTTGAACCAAGCGTTCCAAATCAGCCAACAAAGTAGGGGCACTGGCGTTGCCCAAATGGAAAGCACCATAGTGCAAAACTACCACATGCAGACTGTTCATCATGGCCATATCCTCACAAACTTGTACAATTCCCTGTACATTGCAATCAGGCACATTGCTCCACACCACCTCCACTCCTTTCACATCAAAGTTCTTTGCAACATGCCTGCATTGAGCGTACTGTTGTAAACCATACACAAACGTGTCTCCAAGCACCAACACCCTGACTTTCTCTACTTCTGCCATCTTCACCACACACAGTCTCTTTCAACACAAATCCACAACCTCGACATCTGATTGGCTGATCCGTACAGTCTTCTTTCCATGTTGGATTTCCTGGAAAAACCCGGATGTAGCACGCCCTGTCCACGAACAGCCACGGTGTCCGCGGACGGCATCCACTTTACTCTCTGTGCCATTCCCTCATTGCATACAGCTAAGCAATCACACAATACGAATAACGTCCTCAGAACACCCCCATTTTGTGAATTTTCGAACATTTCAGGACAATTATCATTTCATTATTCAACATATTAACATTACAAATATTATACTTTCATCTTGTACACTGCACACCATGATATGCTTCTGTATCAGTAGCTTAGTATACTAGATAGAACCCCATAATAGAATGCTATTTATATCAATGCATCGTTCAATGCACTAATTAGGGTATGATATTTATTGCAATGATCCTTGACACTTGTTTCGCAACATTATAATAAGAATCCCTTGTACACATATTTCATGAAAAGTACATACACATGTGATGTCATCAGTGATTTCATCAATGACATTTGCGATGTCATCTTTGATGTCCTGGGTGTTAGTCTTAGCAGTGCACGGTGGTGGCGCGAGTTATTTTTCATAGCTTACCATAACTTGCGATTTTCAGGGGTCTTTCGGCTGTACTTAGAACCATAACGTCCCTTAAACAAACTTTTTTTAATATCACGCAAACAATATACAAACATGGCGTGCAAAAACCAACTTCTACAGATGGCTTTACACAGAACGTTGCAAAGTAAGAATTTATGCTCATTCACAGTGAAGGTCAGCTGCTTCCATTTTTTTCTCGGGCCCCGGAGAGGCTCACAAAGCGGACTATAAGGTTGTATTGTGTTTTGACCTTGACAGACAGAGATTGTGATGAAAGACTTCTCTTGAAGGAGTGTTGCTAAAACGTAAGAGAAGATAAAGATGAAATTTCTGAAACGAAACCACTTTTATATATTATATCACTATGCGAAAGATCGTTCGCACACGCGGAGTCGTATTTTGGGACTGCACCACTCGTAGACGATGGAAATTGCAATTGTACTGTAAGTAACCCTTTAGATTATTTTATACCAAATATAATTAGAATAGCGTAGCATTAAAGACCGCTCAAGTTGAACTTGTTCGTTGAAAGTGGCATAATGTTTTCTACCGCACACTATCACCGCCAAATTGATCCCCTGTCGTTTAGAGGGCTCTGAAAAAGGCAGACGACACAGGGTGGGTTAATAGAAATAATTTAACCGGTCTATAGGCGGTCAAGCGCTCTACTCGCTGTGCCACTTCACTGTAGCCTGTCAAGTGGCACAGCGAGTACAACGCTCGCTTTGACATCCGTGCACAGCTTGCTAACGCAAGTTCGAATCCCGGCGAGGCCAAACTCAGCCTTTCATCCTTCCGTTGTCGATAAATGAGCACCACACACCGTGGTTAATAATAAGCACCGCTTAGATGCCTCACGGTTCTTAGCGCTATATGAATGGGAAAATATTATTATTTTATTAACATACTCCGTTGCACTATCTTCGATAGCAAATAGTTTCACGCCCTAATAAATAAAATGATGATTTTTAATGAAGATCGGCTGGTGAGACTAATTTATGTTTTTTAAAACGGGTATGTGGCCCCATTTTGCCTATGTCACGATTTACAGACTCCAGCGGATGGGGTCTTCAACTGCCAGGTGCAGGTCCAAATATGCAACTTCATGACCCTCACCATTTTATGGGACAATCGCCAAGGACCAATATGCCCTTACGCAGTACTAGCGGCTGCAAACAACATACCAACCAATAGGGTGGTCTAATGGCTCGTTGTTGGAGCAACCTTCCGATTATCAGAGCGACCATTTACTGCTTTTATCATAAACCAACAGCCTATCTACCGCAAAGGAACAACGCGTGGCTCCAAATAAACTTTTGCTGATCGACAGCAGAGACAATAGCAAATCGCTGAATATTCACTAAATATTTCATGTGAAATAAATGTACTTTACCAAATGTACAATCCTGCGGTCTACTTTTAAACCACAGTTTCATATTCCGAATTGTGGCGCACTGAGTTGTAAGCTGATCTAACACCCTCTGTACCGCAAAGGAACATCGCGTGTCTCAACATGAACTTTTGCGGATCGACAACAAAGACAAATGCAAATTGCTGAATATTCTCTAAACATTTGATGTCAAATAAATGTACTTTACAAAATGTACAATCTTGCTGTTTGCTTTTAAATCACTGTTTCATATTCCGAATTGTGGCGCGCTGTGTTGTGACATAATATGTGTTGTCTTCCGGGTTCTGTGTAAAGTCACTTAGGACTGCAGAGAACTGGGCGCGTTTGATGACGCACCCTGTAACGTCACGGAGAGAGGCGGGGAATATGAATGCTTTAATAATATCAGGCTTTGGGGCGGGAGATATGATTTAGGGGCCGATTCATGGAACAAAAGTGCGGCGAAAATCTTCGCGCAAGCAGGCGCAAGCAGGCGCAAGCGGAAAAAAACAGGCGCACGCGTGCGATTCATGGAAGTCCCTGCGCGTGTACACCTCGGGATGTGCGCCAAACCCGTGCATGGCGCACAAGTCACTGCAACATCCCGAAAGGCGTGCGCGACGCGCACAGTGACAAGCGCACAACCTCGGCGCATACACCAGAAAGTGGGCGGGACACGGGGCGTAACGCGCGGAATGGGGAACAACGCGAGAAAATAAGGGCGTAACTGGGGATGTACTGCAGGGAAGCAGATGGAACGCCCACACGCACTCGAACCACACGTATTCATGGAATCGAATAGGGCAAAGCCACTCACAGCCAAAGACACGCACAAGCTGAAACACGTCCGCCACACGAAGGCAGGCGGTAGAGTCCCAGCGCATCACAAAAGTGGCAACATACAGCAATTGGGCCTGTGCGAGCGGGGTACGTGTATTTCGGGGGCGCGCGGGAAGTTACACACGCGATTGAGCGGGGTACATGTATTTCGGGTGTGCGCGGGAAGTTACACACGCGATTGAGTGGGGTACGTGTATTTCGGGGGCACGCGGGAAGTTACACACGCGATTGAGCGGGGTACGTGTATTTCGGGGGTGCGCGGGAAGTTACACACGCGATTGAGCGGGGTACGTGTATTTCGGGGGCGCGTGCGAAGTTACACACGCGATTGAGCGGGGTACGTGTATTTCGGGGGTGCGCAGGAAGTTACACACGCGATTGAGCGGGGTACGTGTATCTCGGGGGCACGCGGGAAGTTACACACGCGATTGAGCGGGGTACGTGTATTTCGGGGGTGCGCGGGAAGTTACACACGCGATTGAGCGGGGTACGTGTATTTCGGGGGTTTGCGGGAAGTCACACACGCGATCTCATCAGGGTACGTGTATTTCGGGGTGCGGGGGAAGTATCCCACGCAACATCAGCAGGGTACGTGTATTCCAGGGGTGCGCAGGAAGTTCCACACGCGACCTCATCAGGGTACGTGTATTACAGGGGTGCGCGGGGAGCAGCAAACGTGAATTGCACGTGTGGGTCCTCCCAGGTGTTCCCTCTACAGCCTCCACGGCCCCTGCATGTGGCTCACACCACAGGGGCCTACCCAGCACATGTCCTGCAGGCACCCTATCCACCGTGGCCATGCCCACCAGCCAACCCACATGTCAACTTGCACTACTGCCCACCAACGCATGTCACCCTGCACCCCCAGCCACCAGGGGCACCCTCCACCAGGCCCCCACCCATGTCTCCCACCACCCCCACCCCCCAGCCAC
Source organism: Ambystoma mexicanum (assembly GCF_040938575.1). Lineage (NCBI taxonomy): Eukaryota > Metazoa > Chordata > Amphibia > Caudata > Ambystomatidae > Ambystoma > Ambystoma mexicanum. The sequence goes on from NC_090939.1 coordinate 51,166,544, forward strand.
CAGGGGCAGCCTCCACCAGGCCCCCACCCATGTCTCCCATCACCCCCACCCCCCAGCACTGTGGGGCACCTGCCAGCAGGTCCCCAGCCATGTCTCCCAGCACCCCCACCCCCCAGCACTGTGGGGCACCCTCCACCAGGCCCCCACCCATGTCTCCCACCACCCCCACCCCCCAGCAGTGCAGGGGCACCCACCACCAGGCCCCCACCCATGTCTCCCACCACCCCCACCCCCCAGCAGTGCAGGGGTAGCCTCCACCAGGCCCCAACCCATGTCTCCCAGCACCCCCCCCTCAGTCACCAGCGGCAGCCTCCACCAGGCCCCCAGCCATGTCTCCCAGCACCCCCAGCCACCAGGGGCACCCACCACCAGGCCCCCACCCATGTCTCCCACCACCCCCACCCCCCAGCAGTGCAGGGGCAGCCTCCACCAGGCCCCCACCCATGTCTCCCAGCACCCCCACCCCCCAGCCACCAGGGGCAGCCTCCACCAGGCCCCCACCCATGTCTCCCAGCACCCCCACCCCCCAGCAGTGCAGGGGCAGCCTCCACCAGGCCCCCACCCATGTCTCCCAGCACCCCCACCCCCCAGCCACCAGGGGCAGCCTCCACCAGGCCCCCACCCATGTCTCCCACCACCCCCACCCCCCAGCAGTGCAGGGGCACCCACCACCAGGCCCCCACCCATGTCTCCCACCACCCCCACCCCTCCCAGCAGTGCAGGGGCACCTGCCAGCAGGCCCCCACCCATGTCCAACTCATGTTCCCCAGCACCCCCACCCCCCAGCACTGTGGGGCACCTGCCAGCAGGCCCCCACCCATGTCTCCCACCACCCCCCACCCCCCCAGTCACCAGGGGCAGCCTCCACCAGGCCGCCACCCCTGTCTCCCAGCACCCCCACCCCCCAGGGGCAGCCTCCACCAGGCCCCCACCCATGTCTCCCAGCACCCCCACCCCCCAGTCACCAGGGGCAAGCCTCCACCAGGCCCCCACCCATGTCTCCCAGCACCCCCACCCCCCAGTCACCAGGGGCAGCCTCCACCAGGCCCCCACCCAAGTTTCCCAGCACCCCCACCCCCCAGCCACCAGGGGCACCCACCACCAGGCCCCCACCCATGTCTCCCACCACCCCCACCCCCCAGCAGTGCAGGGGTAGCCCCCACCAGGCCCCCACCCATGTCTCCCAGCACCCCCACCCCCCAGCCACCAGGGGCAGCCTCCACCAGGCCCCCACCCATGTCTCCCAGCAGCCCCACCCCCCAGCCACCAGGGGCAGCCTCCACCAGGCCCCCACCCATGTCTCCCACCCCCCAGCAGTGCAGGGGCACCCACCACCAGGCCCCCACCCATTTCTCCCACCACCCCCACCCCCCCAGCAGTGCAGGGGCACCTGCCAACAGGCCCCCACCCATGTCCAACTCATGTTCCCCAGCACCCCCACCCCCCAGCACTGTGGGGCACCTGCCAGCAGGCCCCCACCCATGTCTCCCACCACTCCCACCCCCTCAGTCACCAGGGGCAGCCTCCACCAGGCCCCCACCCATGTCTCCCAGCACCCCCACCCCCCAGGCGCAGCCTCCACCAGGCCCCCCACCCATGTCTCCCAGCACCCCACCCCCCCCAGTCATCAGGGGCAGCCTCCACCAGGCCCCCACCCATGTCTCCCAGCACCCCCACCCCCCAGCAGTGCAGGGGCAGCCCCCACCAGGCCCCCACCCATGTCTCCCAGCACCCCCACCCCCCAGCAGTGCAGGGGCACCCACCACCAGGCCCCCACCCATGTCTCCCACCACCCCCACCCCCCAGCAGTGCATGGGCACCCACCACCAGGCCCCCACCCATGTCTCCCACCACCCCTACCCCCCAGCAGTGCAGGGGCACCCACCACCAGGCCCCCACCCATGTCTCCCACCACCCCCACTCCCCCAGCAGTGCAGGGGCACCTGCCAGCAGGCCCCCACCCATGTCCAACTCAGGTTCCCCACCACCCCCACCCCCCAGCACTGTGGGGCACCTGCCAGCAGGCCCCCACCCATGTCCAACTCAGGTTCCCCACCACCCCCACCCCCCAGCAGTGCAGGGGCACCCACCACCAGGCCCCCACCCATGTCTCCCAGCACCCCCACCCCCCCAGTCACCAGGGGCAGCCTCCACCAGGCCCCCACCCATGTCTCCCAGCACCCCCAGCCACCAGGGGCACCCACCACCAGGCACCCACCCATCCCATGTCCAACTCATGTTCCCCACCACAACCACCCCCCAGCAGTGCAGGGGCACCCACCACCAGGCCCCCACCCATGTCTCCCAGCACCCCCACCCCCCCAGTCACCAGGGGCAGCCTCCACCAGGCCCCCACCAATGTCTCCCAGCACCCCCACCCCCAGCCACCAGGGGCACCCACCACCAGGCCCCCACCCATGTCCAACTCATGTTCCCCAGCACCCCCACCCCCAGCACTGTGGGGCACCTGCCAGCAGGCCCCCACCCATGTCCAACTCATGTTCCCCAGCACCCCCACCCCCCAGCACTGTGGGGCACCTGCCAGCAGGCCCCCACCCATGTCCAACTCATGTTCCCCACCACCCCCACCCCCCAGCACTGTGGGGCACCTGCCAGCAGGCCCCCACCCATGTCCAACTCATGTTCCCCACCACCCCCACCCTCCAGCAGTGCAGGGGCACCCACCACCAGGCCCCCACCCATGTCTCCCAGCACCCCCATCCCCCCAGTCACCAGGGGCAGCCTCCACCAGGCCCCCACCCATGTCTCCCAGCACCCCCACCCCCCAGCCACCAGGGGCACCCACCACCAGGCCCCCACCCATGTCCAACTCATGTGTGGGGCACCTGCCAGCAGGCCTCCACCCATGTCTCCCACTGCCCCCACCCCCCCAGCAGTGCAGGGGCACCTGCCAGCAGGCCCCCACCCATGTCCAACTCATGTTCCCCACCACCCCCACCCCCCAGCACTGTGGGGCACCTGCCAGCAGGCCCCCACCCATGTCCAACTCATGTTCCCCACCCCCCCCACCCCCCCAGCAGTGCAGGGGCACCCACCACCAGGCCCCCACCCATGTCTCCCAGCACCCCCACCCCCCCCCAGTCACCAGGGGCAGCCTCCACCAGGCCCCCACCCATGTCTCCCACCACCCCCACCCCCCAGCAGTGCAGGGGCACCCACCACCAGGCCCCCACCCATGTCTCCCACCACCCCCACCCCCCAGCAGTGCAGGGGCACCCACCACCAGGCCCCCACCCATGTCTCCCACCACCCCCACCCCCCAGTCACCAGGGGCAGCCTCCACCAGGCCCCCACCCACATCTCCCACCACCCCCACCCCCCAGCAGTGCAGGGGCACCCACCACCAGGCCCCCACCCATGTTTCCCACCACCCCCACCCCCCAGCAGTGCAGGGGCACCCACCACCAGGCCCCCACCCATGTCTCCCACCACCCCCACCCCCCAGCAGTGCAGGGGCACCCACCACCAGGCCCCCACCCATGTCTCCCACCACCCCACCCCCCCAGCAGTGCAGGGGCACCTGCCAGCAGGCCCCCACCCATGTCCAACTCATGTTCCCCAGCACCCCCACCCCCCAGCACTGTGGAGCACCTGCCAGCAGGCCCCCACCCATGTCCAACTCATGTTTCCCACCACCCCCACCCCCCAGCACTGTGGGGCACCTGCCAGCAGGCCCCCACCCATATCCAACTCATGTGTGGGGCACCTGCCAGCAGGCCTCCACCCATGTCTCCCACTGCCCCCACCCCCCCAGCAGTGCAGGGGCACCTGCCAGCAGGCCCCCACCCATGTCCAACTCATGTTCCCCACCACCCCCACCCCCCAGCACTGTGGGGCACCTGCCAGCAGGCCCCCACCCATGTCCAACTCATGTTCCCCACCACCCCCACCCCCCCAGCAGTGCAGGGGCACCCACCACCAGGCCCCCACCCATGTCTCCCAGCACCCCCACCCCCCCAGTCACCAGGGGCAGCCTCCACCAGGCCCCCACCCATGTCTCCCACCACCCCCACCCCCCAGCAGTGCAGGGGCACCCACCACCAGGCCCCCACCCATGTCTCCCACCACCCCCACCCCCCAGCAGTGCAGGGGCACCCACCACCAGGCCCCCACCCATGTCTCCCACCACCCCCACCCCCCAGTCACAGCCTCCACCAGGCCCCCACCCACGTCTCCCACCACCCCCACCCCCCAGCAGTGCAGGGGCACCCACCACCAGGCCCCCACCCATGTCTCCCACCACCCCCACCCCCCAGCAGTGCAGGGGCACCCACCACCAGGCCCCCACCCATGTCTCCCACCACCCCCACCCCCCAGCAGTGCAGGGGTACCCACCACCAGGCCCCCACCCATGTCTCCCACCACCCCCACCCCCCCCAGCAGTGCAGGGGCACCTGCCAGCAGGCCCCCACCCATGTCCAACTCATGTTCCCCAGCACCCCCACCCCCCAGCACTGTGGAGCACCTGCCAGCAGGCCCCCACCCATGTCCAACTCATGTTCCCCAGCACCCCCACCCCCCAGCACTGTGGAGCACCTGCCAGCAGGCCCCCACCCATGTCCAACTCATGTTTCCCACCACTCCCACCCCCCAGCACTGTGGGGCACCTGCCAGCAGGCCCCCACCCATGTGCAACTCATGTTCCCCAGCCAACATGTCATCACAATCTAGATCCCTGGTCCCTATGGTCAGCCTCCAAATGCAAAACACCCACTGGAGTATTGCATCCACCCACTCATAATTTGCAATTACATCACAGAACACCAATTGCAAGTTCCGAAACAAACACATTTCCCTCACATACACCCAATGGGTGTCAGTGAATCTCAAAACACATATCATGAAATGCATGAAACCAATGAGATACCACACATTGAAGGTCACCCAAAAAAATATGTATTAAAGGAAACATAAATAGAATAAAAAATGAAGAAACAGAAATGTGAATGTACAAAAATTAAAAGAAGCATGTCCGTGAAAAAAAGCTAAGCCAAAAATAAAATTCCAAAGTAATGTTGTCCAAAGTCAATGTCCACAAAACAAAATCCAATGGGAAATAAAAAAGAAAGCCATTGCTCCATGGTTAAAAAGTGAAAAAAAAAAACAATCCAACAGTGAACTATGTACATGGGAACAAGCCAGGGTCCATTATCCCAACTAAAGAAAGGAAACCTATCTAACTACACTAACTAATAAAATAAACTATATACAAAAATGTGGCCAATGTCCGAAAGGTCCAAATAAAATCAAAACAAAAAGGAAACCTAACACTACCTACATAACTATGTACAAGGGCAGCGGGCTAGTTTCACGGCTCACTTGTAGATGTCCTGGGCCAGGGCATCATCGAACTCCTCCTCAATGTCCCGGAGGCGGTCCTCCTCCATGGCCCCGAGGGTCCGCAGGGCCGTCGACGTCTCCACCTCCAAACCCCTGCGGATTGCCTCGAGGCACTCGGCCCGCCTCAGGGGCCCTCCGCATAGAGTTCTCCGCCCTGACCATTGTGAGCCGTGCCTCTTCTGCCCGCTGTCGCTCCGCATCTATGGCGTGGCCCAACCGCTGCCACACGGAAGACACTCTCTGTCCTGGGTCCTCCTGCCCTCCGGCCGATGCCTGCCCCTCCGATGTTGAATGCCCCGAGCCTTCATGGCTCCCACCACGTTGCTGCTGCTGCTGTGCCTCTGCCCGTGCACTGCCTCCTGCTGCCTGCACATCCTCCGCTGGCTGGGGTGCAGTCGTAGATGTGGCCACCTCTGCTGGACGTCCGACTCCCGACTGTGGCAGCGATGCCGCCTCCACCAGCCCGGCTGCAACGTCAGAGGCAGCTCCACAGGGCACCCAGGTGACTGATGGGTGGGAAGATGGCACAGAGGACGACTGGCGCGTAGGGGGTCCAGTTGAGGAGGGGGTCATAGCAAGCCCCATCAGACGGAGGAATCCGGCCTGGGTGACCTGTCCCAGCAGGCTGACGTGGTCAACGAGCCATTCGAGATGACGTGCAGTCTCTTCATGAAAAGACTGCAGGGCACCTCGCATGGCCCGTTGACGCAACGCCACACCAGCCAGGACAGGCTCAACCCGGACCTGGATAGCCACGTCCGCAGGCAGAGGAAGGCCAGTTGACGTCAGCTCATCCCCTGCCTGAAAACGGGTCTGGACGTAGGCATCCCTGCTGGTGCAAGATGATGCAGGGACAGGATCAGGGACAGGATTGCACACGGGCACCTCCGCGGCGGCCTGTGCTGCCTCCTGTCCCTGGTCCTGCACTGCATCACTAGCACCAGTGGGATCCCCACCTCCAGACCCCGTCTCTGGTGCTTGCACGGCCTCCTCCTCCACCAAACCCCCCACCAACCTGGATGACTCCGTGCCATCTTCCCCTGTTGGGCCCTGTGGGGTCCCAACTGCCCCTTCTGCTGCCGAGGAGTCCAACTCCAACCTCCGCCTCTTTGACCTCCCCCCGGCAGCTGCGGCCTGGGACGCGGCACCGGACTCCTCACTCCCCGACGAGATCACAACATGGGAGGGGAGCCGGGCCTTGCGTCTCCGGCTGGCGGTGGGATCCCTGCCGCTGTGCTCCACAGCACCTTCTCCGCCCTCTTCATCAGTTGACGCTGCAGACAGGGAGAAACAAAACACAGGCATCAGGGCACTGTACAATGGACACATACACACATGACAGTTGTACATGAGTGGCATTGGCAAACCTCAGACATGTCATCACAATCCCCAACACACATGTCATTACAACTCGCACACATGAGCCATACCACAGCCATATCGCAACTGCCACCACCATGCATACACATACAACAGCATGAGCAGCCAAAGGTGAGCCAGACATCACATGCAACACAGGAAGTGCACCACACATGTACACACACCACCACACTTGCATGCATGTGTACACCTCTGCCAAGTGTCGCAGTGTTCAGACGGGCATCCATGTCACATCTGCCAATCAGGCTTCCACATACCGATGTCACATGCATCCATGTTGCATCACTGTTGCACCCTTGTCAAATACACACACATGCACATATACACAGTGCTGATACATGCAGCCAAAAACAACATACATGCGTGACATCACGGACATGTCTACTTACATACACATTCATCCAAACATGTGTGCCCACACAACTGCATTTGGCATGCAAGCCTACACACACAAGCACCATCCATGTCTCACACATTCCAGCCCTCGCATGTGTCAGCCCCACGGCCCTGTACACCCCCACCCATACTCGACCCCATACAAACAGATGTGCAACCTGCACACTACTGAATAATCACCACACGCACTGCTCACAATCAGGATGCATGTACACTCACCGCTCGACTCCAGACGGGTCTGCCTCTCAAGGACCTGGATGTGGAGCGCTGGGGATATGCGTTCCAGGACCCTCATCTGTTCTTCAGACAAGTGGCCCCGGCGCCCCTTGGCATCCGCTGCCTTCAAGAGGCGCCGGGCCTTGTTCAGGGTCCTGGACCTGAAGTCCTCCCAGCGCTTCTTGACATGTTGTAAGTCGCGGACTGCCACCCCCTCCACGTTGATGGCAGTCACAATGTCAGTCCAGATCCGAGTCCGTCCTTCCTTGTCGGCGCGGGAACTTCCGAAGAGGGCATCATACTGCCCCAGGACTTGCTCCACCAGGACACCAACTTCGGTGGCACTGAAGCTGGTGCCCCTCTGCCTCTCTGGCCGGGGGTTGTCAGTGGTCTCAGATGGTGTTTGCCCCGACATGACAACCCCAGAGGCAGGAGTGGGTGGGCAACTGGGTCCTGGGGCTGGGCTGTGGAGCGATGGAATCCCAGTCGGGAGTCTTCGTTTCCAGCAGCGGTGGTCACAGCAACAGCACCCCTGGCTGATGTGCAGGCAGCAAATGGCAGGGCACGTGGGCAGCAGGCAGTCAGGCAGCAGCAGATGGCAGGTGGGAGCGTGCTCGGGGCTCTGGGGGGCAGTAGTTCGGCCTTCTGGGCAGGAGCATGGTCTTCCGTGTGCTTATGCGTGGCCAGCTTGATACGGAGTGATTTGGCACGTGAAAAATCTGCACGTCAGCGTGTAATTCGAGGAAAGGCCCTTACCGCGTAAGCGCGTCTGCACGCATACGCATTTTCATTGGACAGAAGGCCCCTCAAGCGCAAGCGCCCCTGTGATGTGACGCGTACAGACGTGCATGGGCATTTCAGCACTCGTGAATAACTGCACGTCCGCGTGTAATACGAGGAAAGGGCCCATGCGCGTAAGCGCGCGTGGAAAACTGCACGTCCGCGTTTAATACGAGGAAAGGCCCTTAGCGCGTATGCACGGCAGCACGCATATGCGATTTCATTGGACCAAAGGCCCTTAGCGCGTGAGCGCGTCTGTGACGTGACGCGCGCGGGTGTTTTCCTTCATTGCACGTGATGACAGAACACACGTGGATTTCCACCAATCGCGTGTGGAACTTCTCGCGCACCCCGAAACACACGTACCCATGCCAATCGCGTGTACGCTCACTCCCCTCCGATCACACGCGATGACACTCGGACCTACAGTCTTACCACGTATCCGAATACGAGAAACCCACGCACGGCAAAAGACGTGCACAGGTGTCAACGCGTCCGCCCACACGAAGGCAGGCGGAGGCGTCCCCGCACACAGCATAAAAGTGCGCGCAAACAACAAACGCGTATATACAGCTACGATGAATGCCCCATTTGTCGCTGCACTAATCGTGGGACACCGCAGGAGGAGGAGAATAGCCAGGGCACGCATTTTCGCACCACGGACAAGCTTTTTTGGGATGCCTGACGACCAGGTCTACGGCAGGTATAGGTTTCCACCCCATATCATCCTAGGCCTGGTCAGGGAGTGGAAAGATGACCTCACATCCCCCACCCTTTGCTCCCAAGCATTGAGCCCCTTGGAGAAGCTACTCAATGTCCTGCATTTTTTGGCCACTGGGTCATTTCAGCGGACCACTGCCATAGTGGGGGGTCTCACAGGCCACGCAGTCACGCTGCCTACACCAGGTACTGGCAATCATGACAGCGCGCCCCTCAGTCCGCAGCCACATATACATGCCCAGAACACCCGCAGAAAGGCAGGCCGTTGTCCTGGATTTTTTCAGGGTGGCACACTTCCCCAAAGTGCTCGGTGCCATAGATTGCACCCATGTGGCCCTACGTCCACCTAGGGCCATTGAGCACATCTACGGAAACCGCAAGCACTGGCATTCCATCAATGTACAGGTGGTATGTGATGCAAAGGGAATCATCACCTCTGTCTATGCAAACTACCCTGGCTCCACCCATGACAGTTTCATATACAGAATGTCCGCCCTGAGCCGGGCCCTGGAAGCTGGGCAGCATGGCGACACATGGCTCCTAGGTCAGTACAAATGCCTTTGCACATGCATGCAAGTCACACACAGACAAATGTCCAAACCCTAATAATCTCAACTATTATCACCTCCCCAGGGGACAGTGCCTACCCTCTGAGCAACCACATGATGACGCCAATCCGGAACCCCACCACACCACCCCAGGTAAGATACAATGCCGCCCATATTGCAACCAGGGGCATAGTGGAGCGCACATTCGGAGTGCTCAAGTCACGTTTCCGCTCCCTTGACCGCTCTGGTGGGCAACTACTCTATGCACCCCCAGTAGTGTGCAGGATCATTGTGGCAGCATGTGTCCTGCACAATGTTGCAACACGGCAGGGCGTCCCGGTGGACATGGTGGTGCCCCCACATCCCCAACCACAGGCACAGGCGCTGCCCATGGGAGGGGACAGGGCATGTGGCGAGGATGCCCGGACCCAGCTTGTGGCCACATTTTTCACTTAAATTCCCACCCCTGCGGAGTGCACACAGGCCTGGCACATACCAGGTGACAATCGATGATGACAAAGAGACAGTCAACTGTCACAACCCTACCACCCTGAGATAGTTGCCATGGAAGTGCCACATCGTCTGCATCCCTAGCTACTTAAACACAAGCTATCCTGTGTGACCAAAAGGCACACATATGACATGATATGGGCCATACACAAGTATTCCAAGGCGCAATGAGGCAGGGAGGGGGGAACAAGGGAACACAGAGAACGGTACTACTAGGCCAGGTGTCATTGAGATCGTGCAAGTGCAGGGGTAGGGGGAATGGGAAAAGTGCAAGGGGAAGGGTGGGGGGGAGTCCAGTACAGGGGAAGTAGCCCAAAAAAATAATACATAGGTCGCCTGGTGGCAGACAAGTGCTGGGAAGGGAGGGCTGTAGGGATAGAGAGACAGTACTGCAGTGCAGGGGTTGCCAGGGAGGCAGTGCAAGTGGAGAGTGGCTGGGCCAGGGACCGAGGTCGGTGAGAGTGGCCCAGTTGCAGCTCCTGTGCAGTTCCAGTGAAGAATTCTGCAAGGGAGAGGCAGAGAGTAAGCAGAAGCAAAGAGGAAGGTCTTGAGGTGCTTCCAGAACTGGAGATGGTTCCCCTCAAGTTCAAGTCAGGCCGGAAGTCTGTTCCAGGGGGAGGGCCCTGCTGCGGAGAGAAATCTACCCCCAGCTAGTTGCTCTGAGAAGCGGATGACCCGGACATGCAAGGTGTGCATCACACACACCTGCAAAACAGGCCATGGCCATCACTGTCATGTCACTCAAACCCTCCCAAACATCAACATGACATGGCAAGCAATACCCATACACCAACGCAGTAACGATAAGGTACACATTGCCGTGTCCTAAATGTACAGTGGCATCGGACACTGCTGCCTGACCCGGAATCAGATGAAATGACAGACCAACAAAATCTCCCACCCAAAATAAGTCATTTCCAAATGCATTACAACAGTCGTAGACGTAACATCACAATGAATGCCTGTCTACATGCACATTATGCATTGCAAAATCAACACTGCAGCTCATGTGTGCAGTGTCCTACTCCTGCATCACACTGCTCAGCGCACAGTGAACAGCCATTGTGTGTGATGCACACCCTGAGCATCACATCTAAGTGACAGACCACGTCAAACATCAAATTAGGCATGTACTGGATCCATAATTGGTCACAGAACATGTTACACAAGGTTAAAAACATGTTCTTGATGGACAAATTAACAGCAATGATGAACAATGACATGAACTCTTTTCAGGCTAACTGGTACGGGGTTCAGCAGATCTGGGGATGGGAGGTCCACTGAGGCTCGGGGAGGGAACATGGATGGAAATGAGGACTCACGTCCCGGGGGAGATTGGACGACATACAGCCTAACACGCAGTTGGAATCTTCTTGCTTTTTTCCCGAACTCCGGTCACACAAAGTTTGCAACGCATCTCCCTGTGAAGGGGGTTCTACTGGATCCAAGTTAATGGGGGGGAGAGTTCGTTCTTTTCTGGGAGGGCGGGGGGGAGGGGCTCTTCATCTTTTCTCTTATTTTGTGGGCTGATGACATGTTTATTCTATGGTAAAGCTTCCAGCCTGTTTGTTATATTATGAAAATGTTAATAAAACAAAGTTTAAAAAAAAAAAAAAAAGAACATGTGCTGCCGGGACACAGTGGGCACCAGAAGGCAAACAGTGTACACATGGATATGCAAGGGTGGGAGTACATGTAGTGCATCAGAGTGCAAGTGTGTGGTTCTGCAAGGACATGCACTCCACATATGCATGTGCACTCAAGTGACCATCAGTGTTCCCTACACATCACATGTGAACATCCACCATGCGTATACCCCAGCATGTCAAACCACAACTATCCCCTCGCACCTGAAAGGAAAACATAACACATGAACAGGCATTGATCAGCAGAACACAACATGTACATAGGATACCACCATTACTATGTCAGAGTTCCCATCACACTGCAGGGCAAGGCAACTATCAACAACAACCCCCACCCCTCCCTCACAAATGACCATGACCCACTGAACAACTGCACCTGGGTCATGGAGCCTCCAAACCTCAATTCCACCTGGCCACAGGATCACCTTTACCCTTCGTCACCATCTCCCACCTTGTGTGTAAAAAGATGCCTGAACCCTCAGAATCCACACTCATTTCCAAAATCGCAAAATCCAAGGCATAAAAACGAACCCGAACAACCTCCAGTAGATGACTTGACGTAGCAGTACCTCACAAAGGCCAAGTACTACCACAATGATGCAACAACCAAGGTAGCACAGCAAAACAATATCACGACAGGATGTGAGACATGACATAGGATGATGCACCATGAATGGATGTGTACTGTCACAGGTCCCCTGTACAGGCGCGGAAGTGTCACGAAACTCACACAGGCCCCTGAGACCCTGGTGGGGAATGAGGTTCAGGGATATGCAGTCGGGACAGGTGTTGACACACTGGATGACTGGAATGAGTGGCAGGAGAGGGGAGGAGGAATGACACATGAAACTAGGGAATGCACGAAAATGTACAACCTGCATGAACACATACACAATCCAAACAAACTTGGACATCATTGTCATGGCCTTCTGTAGTCCAGGCTCAGGAGTGGTACGAACCAACCACCCCCTCTAGGGTTTTGGCGCCTGCAAGTTCGGGGCTTACACAGGCATCCGCAACCCCAGTGGGGAAAGAGGGTCAGGGAACGTTGCTTGGATAGGCACGGGAAGCAGGAACACCGGGTAGAGGGTACAGGTTTCAAAATTGCATAGGATCACGGGTGATTAGGGAGAAAAAACATACCAAATTGAACCACACATACATCCATGCATCAGTACACTCCCCAGCAAGCCTATGCAGAGCAGTTCATAAGAAAAACAACAAGACACTTAGCTCTGGTTTTGAGTGCTGGCCTCCTGCCTGCGCACTCTCAGATCCGGTTACAGGAGCACTGCAATGCTGCAAAGAGAGCCACAGTCAACAACCTGTACGTGCCAATTACACAAAAACACAACACCAAACATGCCCCATAGCAACAAACTACTCTACAAACAGACAATCTGTGCTTGTTGCTTCGTACCCATATATAACATCACCCCTGTGACGGGTCATACACAGTCAATGCAGTAAGTCAGCCGCTGGTGGGTGCGTGGCAAATGGAACACCAATGTGTCACAATTCACATAACATGCAATGTTCCCTGGGTAAGCAGACAGACCCATATAGCAAGCCATGACTACAGAGCAAGTTGCGTACCACCATGACCGAAACAAAGTTGGCAGTGCATTTATCATGAAGTACGTGGAAAAGACATGCACTGCACCCGAGTATGTCCCTTGCTGTATGTCCCTGTGAGCTGCCCCTTTCCATGTCTCGGAAGGCTACATGGTTGATACAAGTGCCTCAATGGACCTTGGTGTACCGGAGGGTATGTGCCACTGCCCCTGCATGTGTCCCAGACAACCCTACTATCAACAGCCATCAGTCCACAAACACATCTGAGCTGCATTGTGTGCTTCAACACCAATATTCGTCTAAGCTCACCCTCAGTGCTGTGACTAAGCCTGCGTGTCGTGGCCCCCCTGTGATGCTCACCTTGCCTGGAGTTCCTTGGAACATGTCAGCAGTTCTAGGATGTGGGTCTGCAATCACTGTGCCTCTGCTTGTGCACACATGTGCATGTGGGCACCAACAAACGGGTCCAGAATTCCGTCGTCCAATGGGCCATGTCTGCTGGCAAAGGTGCTCTGGAGGCTCATCCCCCTGCAGAAAGGGCATGAAACACATGATTAATGCTTCAAAGTCATCTGTGTGTGTCTCATCAGGCATCTCATTACTTGACCATGTCAGAGAGTCACATCACGAATCACACCATCAGTCCGTCTTTCACCTCCAAAGTGTGGAACACTATCTACAGCATGAATTGCAACAAGCACGTGTACAGGAAAGATATGAAACATACTACACAATGCATAGCAATCAATGTCCACATTAATCATGACACACCCCATCTAGCAAAAGCTGAACAGTGGACAATGACACCTAAATCATCCCCACTAGGGGTGTCAACACAAGTCACACAGCACCAGACATGCCACAGATATGACAGTCCAAAGCCCTTGTGTAAAATGCTGTAACACCGAACCATCCTTGCGAGCCCATGGATAAGGGAGGCAGGAGTGGCATATGTGAGTCAAGGACCCCAAGCAGCAAACACATACACAAGACAACCATGAAGGGCCCAGCTGGAACAGACAGTGGATGCCTTCAAAAGCCACAAAGCACCGCACCGTCACATGAAAGCACAATAGACTAGCAATTTTAAACTAACTCAACTATTAACTAATTACACTAACTATGGAAAACCTACATTACCTATTTAAACTAACTATCAAACAGAAACTTAACTAACTAAACGAAAAATCAAAAATGGCCACATACGACCCGGGGGGGAGGGGAGGCACCCAGGAGGGGAGAGGTACAGGGTGCTGCTCAACATCCACATGCGATGATGCTGAGCCAAATACAAAATCCTCCATGGGCTCAACGCCTGCACAGCACGACCTATGTGGGAGATAGATGGTCGTCCGAGTCTGGCTCATCCTGGAAAGGAAGACGTGGCACAGTAGCCTGGCCACGCCTAGCCGCAGCTTGCCCCTTGTCGGCAGCAACTCTGCCAGACGGGTGAGCCTGGTTCTGTGTGGCGATGTGACGTAGGTCAGATACACGTGCTTCCTCTTGCAAGGTAGCACGTGTAACACGGAGTTCCTCCTGCAAGGCCTGGCTGGACAACCGCTGCACCTCCCGGCAAGCCTGTAGCTCAGCCGAGATGGTACGCTCAAGCTGTGCAAACCTCTCCTCTGCCTGCTGCCTCTGGGACATCATAAGGACACCCAGAGTGGATCTGAGGGAAGCATACTCCTCCCTCAGGGCATCCATGTGCGCCTCTGTGTGAGCAGCAATTGCTTGACGCAGAGACGACATTTCAGCCTGGCGTTCCCTGTCTGAGGCCGCCATGCCCAGCCTGAGCGAGCGGGCCGTGGACCGTGCCGCCTGCTGCTGGAGAAGCACCTGCCTAGCAGGGGGGAGCACAGATCGGGCCACACGCTCCATGCTCTCAGCGATGTTCTCCATTGCTGCCCCCTGCCGTTCGGAATTGGCAGTCATGTCTTGCTCCCACTCAGTATACAGCGGTTGCGAGCGGCAACCGCGTTGCCGGGCTTGACCCCTGCGGGACCCAAGGACCGGGGGTCCTCGCTGTGTTGGCACTGCCTGCGGCTGCACGACTACATGCCCCCGTCGACGTGATGTCCCAGGCACATCAGTGACTGGTGTGGAGGGTGACCCTGCGTCCCGATCCACCACGGGCGGAGGAACCAAGACTGTCTGATCCCTCAGTGCAGGTGTCGCAGACAGAGGAGTGTCCACATCAGAATCACTCACCCCTGACACATGGACTTGATGCTCATCCAACTCAACATGGACGTCAGAGTCGTCATCAAGGCTGGACTCATAGGCAGCCAGAGACAAGATGGACTGCAGCACTTGGGGGTTTTCGTGGCCTACCACCACACGACCCCCACTAGTGCCGGGTTGATGTGGTGTTATCAACCCTGTGTCTGGCATGACAACACCATCCTCCGCCTCCATTGCGTCATCACCTGAAAAATAGAGAGAAAAAGGTCAATACACATGTCGGAAGCACACGACACACACACACATCGACAGCAAAGGCATCCGGCAGACATGTGACACACAACATATGACCTGGCATGCATGCTGGGTCTACTTTGAATAGCTTCTGTGATTAGACCTGTTGAAAGGTGGCAGTTTCCATGGAAGTGGGTCTATGCAGTGCAGAAAATGTGTACGCCACTCACTACCTACATGTACAAGCACTACATGGTGTGTGCCAGGAAATGTGAAGGCAGTGCAATGTCAAATTCAGACATCACGTGCATTGTGCATTCAATGTGTACCATGTCTAGAAGCCAAGCACCCCTCCACCCCAGTACCAAAGCAGGGATGCCTAGCATGGTATCAAAAGGCTGACCATACACCTGTGTATTGACAGGCAGTGTTGACTGGCATCAACAGCTTAATGTGATTCAAATTACAACACTGCAAATGATGCTGGGACAGAGGGCAGGACACATGATGAAAACTCCGGAGGCCGCCCACGTGTGAAGAAGACACAAGAGTTGGACAGAGTCATTGGCCATTGAACAGCCTGAGGCTTGTGAGCCACACAGATTGTCAGGGCCTAAACATGTGTGCAACGCAGGACTGAGCCACAGTTGACATGGGGAGGCCGATGAGAGGGCAGGCAATGTATGTAACCAAGGACTCATATTACAGTGATCATCCAGTCAAGGACACATAGGGGCATGCGTGCAATGCACATGGAGCATGAATGGGCACTCATGTCCCTGCGGGACATCTGACCCATGCACAGTACAAGTGAGATACCCTGCATCGAGTACTAAGGCTGTACCACATAGCATATGTCTGGCAGTTTCTACGCTGGAAGTTAGCATCTACACAGGACACATGAACAAGAAACTACACATTGGCAAGATTGGAGCAGACCAGTGCAAAGGTGGAACTGGAGTGCAGAGTGGCGGAGGAGGGGCAAGGGAGCATGCCCACATGGAGTCCCGCATGCAGGCAGAGGAGACATGCATGACGGTAGCATTGCATTACTTACACATCAGAACCATGTACACGTCACATGTAGCAGCAATCATGCACAACACATCCCACAAGTGAAACACACACGTCCTCAACAAACACACATCAACACTCACTGGACTGGGCATCCAAGTCCAGCATCTCTCCCACTCCTTCGACCAATTCAGGTGGTATGAACTCCGCAACGAGAGCCTCATGCGGAGTGAGTTCTTCCTCCTCTGGTGCAGGCCCACCGCCAGTTACCAGAGTCAAGTTGTAATTTGAGGCACGCTTGGCCTTAGTGCTGCGCTTGATGTCATTCCAACGCTTTTTGCACTCCTGCGCTGTGCGCACCTCATGGCCGAATGAACTGACATGTTCCGCAACATGCTTCCAGTGGGTGTCACGTTGGGCAGCCGTAGTCTGACTATTGGCACCCACTAGCATGTCACGGCTGTGGCCCCGCACGTAGTCCACGAGGAAGTCCAGTTCCTGCTTACAGAAAGGCTTCTTCCTCGACGTGCAGGAGGTCGTGGCTGTGTGTGGGGTCCCAGCCTGTGCTGCAGGTGCAACCTTCCTCCTCTTGGACTGTGGCGCAGACCCTGGCTGGCTAATGCCGCCCTGACCAGTATGGCTAGTGGGTTCGGTGGATTGAGCCAAGGGAGTGGCAGGTGGAGGGATGACCAAAGGCCTGACTTGTGTCAGTGGCAGCTGGGTGCCCACTAATGGACCCTGCGCAGCAACATCAGCTGTGGCAGGGTCATTGACCGCAAAGGTCCTGGTTGGCAGACTCACAACCGGGGTGCTGTTGGGTGCATCTGCCCCTGCACTTGCCAACACCCGGCTGTTCGGGGCAGCAGATGACATGACTGCCCCAGGGACACGTGTCTTGGTCTGAGCAGCCCGGCCTGCCCCTATGGTTTCCCCCCCTGGCCTGTTGGAGATCTACCAAGGGCTCTTCAAGTGCCAACGCAGCCTGCGCTGGCAGACCTTGAGCCTGGGTGGTGGTGTCCACAGATGCACCTGCAGCTACCACTACCCTTGGGCCCGTGGCAGTCGATGGAACGGACTGCCGGGTCATATGGGTGCCAGTGCCAGATGCAGGAGCTGCATCCCCCGGAACCACAGGGGGTGGTGGCATGGCTGCACCGACACATGGCACAACATTGTGCTCAAGTGGCGCACCCCTGCCTCTTCCCCCTCTGTGGCTGCCCTGGACACCCTGGAGTCCCCCTACTCCCTGGTCACCACGGCCACGTCCCCGACCACGCCCGCCACGAGGAGTACGCCCAGCTGAGGCGCCCCTCACCTTTGGTGGCCTCCCAACCATGGCACAGATGTAGTAGTTCTGGCACAGATGGAGTGGTGCCAATGGGAGGTGTACACCACAATTGACCTGGGCAATTGGGGTGAAGGGGGTGGGAAGCAAGATGTTAACAGCCCCCCTGCACCTGCAAGGCTGTATGTGACCCCGGTGATGTGGTGACGGGTCACGCAACGCTCAGGCACCCCAAAACTGCAGTAAAACCGTGCACGCAACCCTGCAGCCTACGTGCGTGGATTCAACCTCCCGCAGTACGCGGTGGCACCCAGTAACACGAATAACGCGTACGCGTGGGACACGCAGGCTACTATGACATCGAAAATGGGTGCGATACACAGGGGCACCCGCAGTGGGAAAAAGAGCGTGTGCGACTCACCGTCTGACTAGCGCGATGCAGAAAAACACGCGTAGCCAATACCGCCGCCAAAAGAAGAGATACGTCCTTGATAGCTGTGAAGTTGTGATGGCGCGTGAAACAACAGGAAGCAGCAACACACGTCGGTCTCCACGAAAGGCACGTACAGCGAACTGCTGGGCCCGCTCACCTTTAACCTGTGCTGAGGGAAACGCACGCGCGCGTCACGTCACTTATGCGCATGGGCCCTTTCCTCGTATTGCACGCGGACGTGCAGTTTTTCACGCGCGCTTACGCGCATGGGCCCTTTCCTCGTATTGCACACGGACGTGCAGTTTTCCACGCGCGCTTATGCGCATGGGCCCTTTCCTCGCATTACACGCGGACGTGCAGTTTTTCACGCGCGCTGAAATGCCCATGCACGTCTGTACGCGTCACGTCACAGGGGCGCTTGCGCTTGAGGGGCCTTCTGTCCAATGAAAATGCGTATGCGTGCAGACGCGCTTACGCGATAAGGGCCTTTCCTCGAATTACACGCTGACGTGCAGATTTTTCACGTGCCAAATCACTCCGTATCAAGCTGGCCACGCGTAAGCACACGGAAGACCACGCTCCTGCCCAGAAGACTTAACTACTGCCCCCCAGAGCCCCGAGCACGCTCCCACCTGCTGCTGCCTGACTGCCTGCTGCCCACGTGCCCTGCCATTTGCTGCCTGCACATCAGCCAGGGGTGCTGTTGCTGTGACCACCCCTGCTGGAACCGAAGACTCCCGACTGGGATTCCATCGCTCCACAGCCCAGCCCCAGGACCCAGTTGCCCACCCACTCCTGCCTCTGGGGTTGTCATGTCGGGGCAAACACCATCTGGGACCACTGACAACCCCCGGCCAGAGAGGCAGAGGGGCACCAGCTTCAGTGCCACCGAAGTTGGTGTCCTGGTGGAGCAAGTCCTGGGGCAGTATGATGCCCTCTTCGGAAGTTCCCGCGCCGACAAGGAAGGACGGACTCGGATCTGGACTGAAATCGTGACTGCAATCAACGCGGAGGGGGTGGCAGTCCACGACTTACAACATGTGAAGAGGCGCTGGGAGGACTTCAGGTCCAGGACCCTGAACAAGGCCTGGCGCCTCTTGAAGGCAGCGGATGCCAAGGGGCGCCGGGGCCACTTGTCTGAAGAACAGATGAGGGTCCTGGAACGCATATCCCCAGCGCTCCACGTCCAGGTCCTTGAGAGGCAGACCCGTCTGGAGTCGAGCGGTGAGTGTACATGCATCCTGATTGTGAGCAGTGCGTGTGGTGATTATTCAGTAGTGTGCAGGTTGCACATCTGTTTGTATGGGGTCGAGTATGGGTGGGGGTGTACAGGGCCGTGGGGCTGACACATGCGAGGGCTGGAATGTGTGAGACATGGATGGTGCTTGTGTGTGTAGGCTTGCATGCCATATGCAGTTGTGTGGACACACATGTTTGGATGAATGTGTATGTAAGTAGACATGTCCGTGATGTCACGCATGTATGTTGTTTTTGGCTGCATGTATCAGCACTGTGTGCATGTGCGTGTATTTGACAAGGGTGCAACAGTGATGCAACATGGATGCATGTGACAGCGGTATGTGGAAGCCTGATTGGCAGATGACATGGATGCCCGTCTGAACACTGCGACACTTGGCAGAGGTGTACACATGCATGCAAGTGTGGTGGTGTGTGTACATGTGTGGTGCACTTCCTGTGTTGCATGTGATGTCTGGCTCACCTTTGGCTGCTCATGCTGTTGTATGTGTATGGATGGTGGTGGCAGTTGCGATATGGCTGTGGTATGGCTCATGTGTGCGAGTTGTAATGACATGTGTGTTGGGGATTGTGATGACATGTCTGAGGTTTGCCAATGCCACTCATGTACAACTGTCGTGTGTATGTGTCCATTTTAGAGTGCCCTGATGCCTGTGTTTTGTTTCTCCCTGTCTGCAGCGTCAAATGATGAAGAGGGCGGAGAAGGTGCTGTGGAGCACAGCGGCAGGGATCCCACCGCCAGCCGGAGACGCAAGGCCCGGCTTCCCTCCCATGTTGTGATCTCGTCGGGGAGTGAGGAATCCGGTGCCGCGTCCCAGGCCGCAGCTGCCGGGGGGAGGTCCAAGAGGCGGAGGTTGGAGTTGGACTCCTCGGCAGCAGAAGGGGCAGCTGGGACCCCACAGGGCCCAACAGGAGAATATGGCACGGAGTCATCCAGGTTGGTGGGGGGTTTGGTGGAGGAGGAGGCCGTGCAAGCACCAGAGACGGGGTCTGGAGGTGGGGATCCCACTGGTGCTAGTGGTGCAGTGCAGGACCAGGGACAGGAGGCAGCACAGGCCGCCGCGGAGGTGCCTGTGTGCAATCCTGTCCCTGATCCTGTCCCTGCATCATCTTGCACCAGCAGGGATGCCTACGTCCAGACCCGTTTTCAGGCAGGGGATGAGCTCACGTCAACTGGCCTTCCTCTGCCTGCGGACGTGGCTATCCAGGTCCGGGTTGAGCCTGTCCTGGCTGGTGTGGCGTTGCATCAACGGGCCATGCGAGGTGACCTGCAGTCTTTTCATGAAGAGACTGCACGTCATCTCGAATGGCTCGTTGACCACCTCAGCCTGCTGGGACAGGTCACCCAGGCCGGATTCCTCCGTCTGATGGGGCTTGCTCAACTGGACCCCCTACGCGCCAGTCATCCTCTGTGCCATCTTCCCACCCATCAGTCACCTGGGTGCCCTGTGGAGCTGCCTCTGACGGTGCGGCCAGGCTGGTGGAGGAGGCATCCCTGCCACAGTCGGGAGTCGGACGTCCAGCAGGGGTGGCCACATCTACGACTGCACCCCAGCCAGCGGAGGATGTGCAGGCAGCAGGAGGCAGTGCACGGGCAGAGGCACAGCAGCAGCAGCAACGTGGTGGGAGCCATGAAGGCTCGGGGCCTTCAACATCGGAGGGGCAGGCATCGGCCGGAGGGCAGGAGGACCCAGGACAGAGAGTGTCTTCCGTGTGGCAGCGGTTGGGCCACGCCATAGATGCGGAGCGGCAGCGGGCGGAAGAGGCACGGCTGACAATGGTCAGGGCGGAGAGCTCCATGCGGAGGGCCCTGAGGTGGGCCGAGTGCCTCGAGGCAATCCGCAGGGGTTTGGAGGTGGAGACGTTGACGGCCCTGCGGACCCTCGGGGCCATGGAGGAGGACCGCCCCCGGGACATTGAGGAGGAGTTCGATGATGCCCTGGCCTGGGACATCCACAAGTGAGCCGTGAAACTAGCCCGCTGCCCTTGTACATAGTTATGTAGGTAGTGTTAGGTTTCCTTTTTGTTTTGATTTTATTTGGACCTTTCGGACATTGGCCACATTTTTGTATATAGTTTATTTTATTAGTTAGTGTAGTTAGATAGGTTTCCTTTCTTTTGTTGGGATAATGGACCCTGGCTTGTTCCCATGTACATAGTTCACTGTTGGATTGTATTTTTTTTTCACTTTTTGACCATGGAGCAATGGCTTTCTTTTTTATTTCCCATTGGATTTTGTTTTGTGGACATTGACTTTGGACAACATTACTTTGGAATTTTATTTTTGGTTTAGCTTTTTTTCACGGACATGCTTCTTTTAATTTTTGTACATTCACATTTCTGTTTCTTCATTTTTTATTCTATTTATGTTTCCTTTAATACGTATTTTTTTTGGTGAACTTCAATGTGTGGTATCTCATTGGTTTCATGCATTTCATGATATGTGTTTTGAGATTCACTGACACCCATTGGGTGTATGTGAGGGAAATGTGTTTGTTTCGGAACTTGCAATTGGTGTTCTGTGATGTAATTGCAAATTATGAGTGGGTGGATGCAATACTCGGGTGGGTGTTTTGCATTTGGAGGCTGACCATAGGGACCAGGGATCTAGATTGTGATGACATGTTGGCTGGGGAACATGAGTTGCACATGGGTGGGGGCCTGCTGGCAGGTGCCCCACAGTGCTGGGGGGTGGGGGTGGTGGGGAACATGAGTTGGACATGGGTGGGGGCCTGCTGGCAGGTGCCCCACAGTGCTGGGGGGTGGGGGTGGTGGGGAACATGAGTTGGACATGGGTGTGGGCCTGCTGGCAGGTGCCCCACAGTGCTGGGGGGTGGGGGTGGTGGTGAACATGAGTTGGACATGGGTGGGGGGCTGCTGTCAGGTGCCCCTGCACTGCTGGGGGGTGGGGGTGGTGGGAGACATGGGTGGGGACCTGGTGGTGGGTGCCCCTGGTGGCTGGGGGGGTGGGGGTGCTGGGAGACATGGGTGGGGGCCTGGTGGAGGCTGCCCCTGCACTGCTGGGGGGTGGGGGTGGTGGGAGACATGGGTGGGGGCCTGGTGGTGGGTGCCCTTGCACTGCTGGGGGGTGGGGGTGGTGGGAGACGTGGGTGGGGGCCTGGTGGAGGCTGCCCCTGGTGACTGGGGGGGGTGGGGGTGGTGGGAGACATGGGTGGGGGCCTGGTGGAGGCTGCCCCTGGTGGCTGGGGGGTGTGGGTGCTGGGAGACATGGGTGGGGGCCTGGTGGAGGCTGCCCCTGGTGGCCGGGGGGTGGGGGTGCTGGGAGACATGGGTGGGGGCCTGGTGTAGGCTGCCCCTGGTGACTGGGGGGGTGGGGTGGTGGGAGACATGGGTGGGGGCCTGGTGGTGGGTGCCCCTGATGGCTGGGGGGTGGGGGTGCTGGGAGACATGGGTGGGGGCCTGGTGGTGGGTGCCCCTACACTGCTGGGGGGTGGGGGTGGTGTGGAACATGAGTTGGACATGGGTGGGGGCCTGCTGGCAGGTGCCTCCAGTGCTGGGGGGTGGGGGGGGGGTGGGGAACATGAGTTGGACATGGGTGGGGTCCTGCTGGCAGGTGCCCCACAGTGCTGGGGGGTGGGGGTGGTGGGGAACATGAGTTGGACATGGGTGGGATCCTGCTGGCAGGTGCCCCACAGTGCTGGGGGGGTGGGGGTGGTGGTGAACATGAGTTGGACATGGGTGGGGGCCTGCTGTCAGGTGCCCCTGCACTGCTGGGGGGGTGGGGGTGGTGGGAGACATGGGAGGGGCCTGGTGGTGGGTGCCCCTGGTGGCTGGGGGGTGGGGGTGCTGGGAGACATGGGTGGGGGCCTGGTGGAGGCTGCCCCTGGTGGCTGGGGGGTGGGGGTGGTGGGAGACATGGGTGGGGGCCTGGTGGAGGCTGCCCCTGCACTGCTGGGGGGTGGGGGTGGTGGGAGACATGGGTGGGGGCCTGGTGGAGGGTGCCCCACAGTGCTGGGGGGTGGGGGTGCTGGGAGACATGGGTGGGGGCCTGGTGGAGGCTGCCCCTGGTGACTGGGGGGGGTGGGGGTGCTGGGAGACATGGGTGGGGGCCTGGTGGTGGGTGCCCCTGCACTGCTGGGGGGTGGGGGTGGTGGGGAACATGAGATGGACATGGGTGGGGGCCTGCTGGTAGGTGCCCCACAGTGCAGGGGGGTGGGGGGCGGGGAACATGAGTTGGACATGGGTGGGGGCCTGCTGGCAGGTGCCCCACAGTGCTGGGGGGTGGGGGTGGTGGGGAACATGAGTTGGACATGGGTGGGGGCCTGCTGGCAGGTGCCCCACAGTGCTGAGGGTGTGGGGGTGGTGGGAGACATGGGTGGGGGCCTGGTGGAGGCTGCCCCTGGTGGCTGGGGGTGCTGGGAGACATGGGTGGGGGCCTGGTGGAGGCTGCCCCTGGTGACTGGGGGGGTGGGGGTGGTGGGAGACATGGGTGGGGGCCTGGTGGTGGGTGCCCCTGCACTGCTGGGGGGTGGGGGTGCCCCACAGTGCTGGGGGGGTGGGGGTGGTGGGAGACATGCGTGGGGGCCTGGTGGAGGCTGCCCCTGGTGGCTGGGGGGTGGGGGTGCTGGGAGACATGGGTGGGGGCCTGGTGGAGGCTGCCCCTGGTGACTGGGGGGTGGGGGTGCTGGGAGTCATGGGTGGGGGCCTGGTGGTGGGTGCCCCTGCATTGCTGGGGGGTGGGGGTGGTGGGGAACATGAGTTGGACATGGGTGGGGGCCTGCTGGCAGGTGCCCCACAGTGCTGGGGGGTGGGGGTGGTGGGGAACATGAGTTGGACATGGGTGGGGGCCTGCTGGCAGGTGCCCCACAGTGCTGGGGGGTGGGGGTGGTGGGAGACATGAGTTGGACATGGGTGGGGGCCTGGTGGAGGCTGCCCCTGCACTGCTGGGGGGTGGGAGTGCTGGGAGACATGGGTGGGGGCCTGGTGGTGGGTGCCCCTGGTGGCTGGGGGGTGGGGGTGCTGGGAGACATGGGTGGGGGCCTGTTGGTGGGTACCCCTGCACTGCTGGGGGGTGGGGGTGCTGGGAGACATGGGTGGGGGCCTGGTGGAGGGAGCCCCTGGTGACTGGGGGTGCAGGGGGACATGCGTTGGTGGGCAGTAGTGCAAGTTGACATGTGGGTTGGCTGGGGGTCATGGCCATGGTGGATGGTGTGCCTGCAGGACATGTGCAGGGTAGGCCCCTGTGGTGTGAGCCACCTGCAGGGGCCGTGGAGGGTGTAGAGGGAACACCTGGGAGGACCCACACGTGCAATTCACGTGTGGTGCTCCCCGTGCACCCCTGTAATACACGTACCCTGATGGAATCGCGTGTGGAACTTCCCGCGCACCCCTGAAATGCGCGTACCCTGCTCGCACGGGCCCAATCGCGTGTGGAACTTCCCGCGCACCCCTGGAATACACGTACCCTGATGGAATCGCGTGTGGAACTTCCCGCGCACCCCTGGAATACACGTACCCTGCTGATGTTGCGTGTGAAACTTCCCCCGCACCACGGAATACACGTACCCTGATGAGATCGCGTGTGGAACTTCCCGCGCACCCCTGAAATACATGTGCCCTGCTGATGTCACGTGTGAAACTTCCCCCGCACCCCAAAATACACGTACCATGATGAAATCGCGTGTGGAATTTCCCGCGCACCCCTGAAATACATGTACCCTGCTGAAATCGCGTGTGGCACTTCCCGCGCACCCCTGAGATACGCGTACCCCCAATCGCGTGTGGCACTTCCCGCACCCCTGAGATACGCGTACCCTGCTCGCACGGGCCCAATCGCGTGTGGAAATTCCTGCGCACCCCTGAAATACACGTACCCGGCTGAAATCGCGTGTGGCCCTTCCCGCGCACCCCTGAGATACGCGTACCCTGTGGAAATCGCGTGTGGAACTTCCCGCGCACCCCTGAAATATGCGTACCCTGCTCGCACGGGGCCAATCGCGTGAGGTACTTCCCGCGCACCCCAGTGATACACGTAGCCCGCTTGCCATGCTGGTACAGGGTTAGCGCAGCCCTTTGCGCTGGATTGGGTATATTGATGGCTTTTCCCTGCGCGAGAGGCGTTCGTGGGGGCGTAACTGGCGCTGCTGCAGGGTCGCTGCGCCACTGTGCGCCACGGCTGGTTTTGGTGGCTGGAATCCATGAATACACTGTGCGCGGAAATGGATTTTAGCGCACGCGGCTGGCGCAGGGATTCCCACGCGCACACTGTGCGCCAGCCGCGTGCACCACTTGTGCTCTGAATTCTATGAATTACCCCCTTAGTGTCGCAAAAGCAAGTCAGCCAGGTCAATGGCGCCAGTCATAGGATTATCACATAATGTCGGTGCACACCAGCCGGATTTATCGTTTCTTTAGTGGACAAAAAGTCGGTTGATGCCCATAGGAAATTGTACTATTAGCGGACAAAAGGAGTGGTCTTAAAACACTTTCACCCTGACAACGAACAATACAAACAACGTTCTCAGAACACCCCCATTTTGTGTAATTGCAACCATTTCGGGACACCGCGAGTGTTCTTAGTACACATTCAACTAGACAGTTTACAATACGGACAGCGTCCTGAGGACACCCCCAGTTTGTGTATTTACGAACAATTAAGTACACCGCGAGTGTTCATAGCTCATTTTTACCTTCTTTGCGAACAAAAATGACACATACTCCGTCCTCTAAACACCCCACCATTTAGTTTATTTACAAAATGTCAGAACAGCCGTGTTCTCCGCGGACAAATCGAACGCAACAAAAACGTCTAGCACATAAAAAAAAAAAAAACATTGAACCTATCTCATACTCCCCCACCCTCCCCAAACACTCTTACACACCAACAGACGGCACTAAATACAATTTTTATCCACGTTTCACCGCACTGAACGCGGTCGACGGCGAATACAAGATGGCCGGCGCCACAGAAAATCTGACACGCTCCATGCCCCTCGCCGTCCAATCAGCGAACACGTTGCATGTCCGCGGACATGACGCAAGGCCATGGGCCAATCGGGGTGCTGTCCGCGGAGTGAACAGGGAAGTCCGTCTGCGAAGCGAACGCAGATATCACTAATTTTTTTCCCTTACATTTTGGTCATTTTTTTAAAAACTACTGGACGGATTTACACCAAATTTGCAAAAGCATGCTTTTGGGAATAGGCCGCCGCTCCTCCCGCACATTTGGTGTAAATCCGTCCAGCAGTTCGGGCTGTAGCCGTGCGCAAAGTTTTTTCCCATTCAGTCTATGGGGAAAAAAAAGTTTGTGACCCCCCCTATAACTTTCCCCCCCCTGGACGAATCCTCACCAAACTTTGCAAAAAAATTCAGAGTGGGCCATATACTTTTTGCTAAGTTTGGTGAGGATTCGTCCAGGGGGAGCGAAGTTATAAGCCGCCCAAAAAGTGCTCTTACTATGGAAAAGGCAACTTAACCATAACTACACATATATATATATGTGTATATATATATATATATATATATATATATATATATATATAAATATATATATTACCAAACCGAGATTGATAGATATATATATATATATATATATATATATATATATATATATATTCAATGAAAACACTTTGTTAAAGGGACGTTATGGTTAAGTTGCGCTACTAAAAACCTATGAAATTCCGTGAAGGAACTTTGTCAAAGGAACGTTATGGTTCCAAGTAAAACCGAAAAACCCTTGAAATTCGCCAGTTATGGTAAGCTAAGCAACCATAACTCGCGCCACCACCGTGCACTGCTAAGACTAACACCCAGGACATCAAAGATGACATCACAAATGTCATTGATGACATCACTGATGACATCACATGTGTATGTACTTTTCATGAAATATGTGTACAAGGGATTCTTATTATAATGTTGTGAAACAAGTGTCAAGGATCATTGCAATAAATATCATACCCTAATTAGTGCATTGAACGATGCATTGATATAAATAGCATTCTATTATGGGGTTCCATCTAGTATACTAAGCTACTGATACAGAAACATAACATGGTGTTCATTGTACAAGATGAAGGTATAATATTCGTAATGTTAATATGTTGAATAATGAAATGATAATAGATTTTTGTATACTGTGAAATATGTAATACGTAGCTAATAAAACATTACTATAGACAAAACACAAAGACACAAGAACACATACCAATATGGGTATATACAGGGAAAGTGAAGTTAGCAAAAAAGCACAAGTAGTAGCAGAAACAATTCATAACTTAACTGATTATTTTCATGCAAATAAATGATTGCTCTGTTTCAAAGCTGCTATTCACCCTATGTATATGTATCACTTGCCGTGATTGGACCCACAGGGAAAGTACAGCCATAAAAAAAACAACAGAACTATCAGAAAGTGCTCATAAGTATATTGATTATCTTTATGCACAAAAAGGATTGCTGTCTTTCAAGCTTGTGTCTTCCGTATGTATATGTTTCATATGATGTGACTGGACTCTAACAGAATTACTGTAAGAACCTACTTGAAGGATCCATCTACAAATAAAATAAAATGTTTAGTTTCTGACTGTTACTGAAGAAAACCATGTGGCCTAGATATGTCAGCAAAAGAAAAAAGAGTGAGCCAGACATGTGATGTCATCAGTGATGTCATCAATGACATTTGTGATGTCATCTTTGATGTCCTTGGTGTTAGTCTTAGCAGTGCACGGTGGTGGCGCGAGTTATGGTTGCTTAGCTTACCATAACTGGCGAATTTCAAGGGTTTTTCGGTTTTACTTGGAACCATAACGTTCCTTTGACAAAGTTTTTTCACTGAATTTCATAGGTTTTTAGTAGCGCAACTTTACCATAATGTCCCTTTAACAAAATTTTTTCACTGAATTTCATAGGTTTTTAGTAGCACAACTTAACCATAACGTCCCTTTAACAAAGTTTTTTCATTGAATTTCATAGGTTTTTATTAGTGCAACTTAACCATAAAGTCCCTGTAACATTTTTTTTTTTACTAAATTTTAAAGGTTTTTATTAGTACAACGTGACCATAACATCCTTTTCAATAGATGATCTTATGTCCTCAAAGTGGGAATGCCGGGTGGTAAAAAAAACAAAAAGATTTTCCTTCCTACGCCGGGACGCCTGCGTCGTCTCGGTGTATGAAGGAAAATCTTTTACCAAGATGGCCACCATGGAAAGGGAAGGCGGGGTGTATAAAGAACACAACGGCGCATGAGCGGGGTTGGGGGGGGCACAGGGGCGACACATGGGCATGAGCGGGGGGTGAGAGGGAACAGGGTACAAACGGGGCATGAGCAGGGGGTGGGGGGGAAAATGAAGGAAACACAGGGCATGAGCGGTGGTGGGGGGAACACGAGAGAGACACGGGGCATGAGCAGCGGGTGGGGAGGAACATGAGGGAGACACGGGGTATGAGCAGGGGGTGGGGAGGAACACGAGGGAGCACAGGGCATGAGCAGGGGGTACAGGGCACATACGGGACATGAGCGGGGGTGGGGAGGAAAGGAGAGACAAGGGGCATGTGCGGGGGGTGGGGGGAACACGAGGGAGACACGGAGCATGAGCGGGGGGCGGGGGGTAACACGAGGGAAACACGGGGCATGAGCGGGGGGTGGGTTGAACACGAGGGAGACACGGGGCATGAGCGGGGGGTGGGGGGCAACAGGAGACAGACACAGGGCATGAGCAGGGGGTGGGGTCAACAGGAGAGAGACACGGGGCATGAGCGAGGGGTGGGGAGAACAGGAGACAGACACGGGGCATGAGCAGGGGGGTTGAGAGAACAGGAGACAGACACGGGGCATGAGCGGGGGATAGGGGGGAACAGGAGACAGATACGGGGCATGAGCGGGGTGGGGAGAACAGGAGACAGACACAGGGAATGAGCAGGGGGTGGGGGGCAACAGGAGACAGACACGGGGCATGAGCAGGGGGTGTGGGGGCAACAGGAGAGAGACACGGGGCATGAGCGTGGAGTGGGGGAATGCAGGAGACAGACACGGGGCATGAGCGGGAGGTGGGGGGAACAGAAGACAGACACGGGGCATGAGCGGGGGTGGGGGGAACAGGAGACAGACACGGGGCATGAGCGGGGAGTCGGGGGCAACAGGAAAGAGACAAGGGGCATAAGCATGGGGTGGGGGGGTACAGGAGAGAGACACGGGGCATGAGCGGGGGTGGGGGGAACAGGAGAAAGACACGGGGCATGAGCGGGGGGTGGGGGGCAACAGGAGAGAGACACAGGGCATGAGCGGGGGGCGGGGGGAACAGGAGACAGACACAGGGCATGAGCGGGGGTGGGGGAACAACAGAGACAGACACGGGGCATGAGCAGGGGGTGGGGGACAACAGGAGACAGACACGGGGCATGAGCGGGTGGTGGGGGGCAACAGGAGACAGACACGGGGCATGAGCGGGGGGTGCGGGGAACAGGAGACAGACACGGGGCATGGATGGGAGCAAGAGGAGACAGACACGGGGCATGAGCGGGGTAGTGGGGGGCAACAGGAGAGAGACACGGGGCATGTGCGGGGGGTGGGGGGGTACAGGAGACAGACACGGGGCATGAGCAGGGGGTGGGGGCAACTGGAGAGAGACACGGGGCATGAGCGGGG
Source organism: Ambystoma mexicanum (assembly GCF_040938575.1). Lineage (NCBI taxonomy): Eukaryota > Metazoa > Chordata > Amphibia > Caudata > Ambystomatidae > Ambystoma > Ambystoma mexicanum. Next base: position 51,196,690 of record NC_090939.1, read on the forward strand.
GGTGGGGGGGTACAGGAGACAGACACGGGGCATGAGCGGGCGGTGGGGGGCAACAGGAGAGAGACACGGGACATGAGCGGGTGGGGGGAACAGGAGACAGACACGGGGCATGTGCGGGGGTTGGGGGGGTACAGGAGACAGACACGGGGCATGAGCAGGGGGTGGGGGCAACAGGAGAGAGACACAGGGCATGAGCGGGGGGGTGGGGGGGTACAGGAGACAGACACGAGCATGGGCGGGGGGTGGGGGGGTACAGGAGAGAGACACGGGGCATGAGCGGGGGGTGAGGGCAACAGGAGACAGACACGGGGCATGAGCGGGGGGTGGGGGGGAACAGGAGACAGACACGGAGCATGAGCGGGGGGTGGGGAGAACAGGAGACAGACACGGGGCATGAGAGGGGGGTGGGGGGCAACAGAAGACAGACACGGGGCATGAGCAGGGGGTGGGGGGCAACAGGAGAGAGACACGGGACATGAGCGGGTGGGGGGAACTGGAGACAGACACGGGGCATGAGCGGGGGGGCAACAGGAGACAGACACGGGGCATGAGCGGGCGGTAGGGGGTACAGGAGACAGACATGGGGCATGAGCGGAGGTTGGGGGGAGGGAGAGAGACATACGGGGCATGAGCAGGGGGAGGGTGGGGGGAGGGAGAGAGACACACGGGGCATGAGCGGGAGGGCGAGAGACACACGGGACATGAGCGGGGCTGGGCGGGAGGGAGAGAGACACATGGGGCATGTGCGGGGGTGGGGGGAGGGAGAGAGACACACGGGGCATGAGCGGGGGGTGGGGGTAAGGGGAGAGAGACACACGGGGCATGAGCGGGGGTGGGCGGGAGGGGGAAGAGACACGGGGCAAGAGCGGGGGTGGGCGGGAGGGGGAAAGAGACACGGGGGCAAGAGCGGGGGTGGGCGGGAGGGAGACAGACACACGGGGCAAGAGCGGGGGTGGGGGGAGGGAGACAGACACACGAGGCATGAGTGGGGGGTGGGCGGGAGGGGGAGAGACACACGGGCATGAGCGGGGGGTGGGCGGGAGGGGGAGAGACACACGGGGCATGGGTGGGGGGAGGGAGAGAGACACACGGGGCATGAGCGGGGGTGGGCGGGAGGGGGAGAGACACACGGGGCATGGGTGGGGGAGGGAGAGAGACACACGGGGCATGAGCGGGGGGTGGGGGGCGGGCGGGAGGGGGAGAGACACACGGGGCATGAGCGGGGGTGGGGGGAGGGAGAGAGACACATGGGACATGAGTGGGGGTGGGCGGCAGGTGGGGAGAGACACACGGACATGAGCGGGCGGCGGGTGGGGATAAACACACAGACATGAGCAGCGGGTGGTAGAGACACACGGGGGTGGGAGAGACACGGGGCAAGAGCGGGGGGTGGGCGGTTGGGAGAGACGAGCGGGGCATGAGCGGGGGGGTGGGCGGGAGGGAGAAAGACACACGAACATGAGCGGGGGTGGGCGGGAGGGAGAAAGACACACGGACATGAGCGGGGGGTGGGCGGGAGGGAGAAAGACTCACGGACATGAGCATGAGCGGGGGTGGGGGACTTACTGTGCAGGCGGGATACAAAGCCTCTCATGCGAAGAACAAAGATGGCGGGCGTCTCTGAAACCAGACGCACTGCACGCTTTCACGCATCCAATGAGAGAGCACGTCAGATGTCCGCGGACATCACGCAAGCTGCTTGCCCAATCACCGTCCTGTCCGCGGAGCGAACAGGGAAGTGTGTCCGCGAAGCGAACACAGATATCACTAATTTTTTTCACTTACATTTATGTCATTTTTTTAAAAACTACTGGACGGATTTACACCAAATAAAGCAAAGCACGCTTTCGGGACCAAGCCGCCGCTCCTGCCGCTAATTTGGTGTAAATCCGTCCAGCGGTTTGGGCTGTAGGCGTGAGCAAAGTTTTTCCCCATTATATCTATGGGGAAAAAAAAGTTTTGGGACCCCCCCTATAACTTTGCCCCCCCTGGACGAATCCTCACCCAACTTTGCAAAACAATTCGGTGTGACCCAAATACTTTTTTTGCAAAGTTTGGTGAGGATCCGTCCAGGGAGAGCGAAGTTATAAGCCACCCAAAAACCCTATGGAAACAGCAACTTAACCATAACTACATGGCCACTACCGTGGCCATGTAATATAGATCTATAGATATATATATATTCGGTCAATTGTGAAAAGGTCAATTGTGACCCTTTAAATTCGGTCAATGGTTAATTCGAACAATTGTAAACTAACAATTTGGGAAATACCCCAGCAACAACATTTTCATCAAACCAAAACAATACTCAAAGCAGACAATTGGTGGATCAGCATTCTCCTGCATCTGGGTAAAACTTTGGAATTCACTCTCAAAGGAAATACGAGCAACAGAAGAACACCTAGCATTCAGAAAATTGCTAAAAACATGGCTCTTCAACTAGCCGAGCTAAACAGGAAAAACTGTCGATGGGGAAACAGCCAGCACAACTGCAACCTAATGAACTGAAAGCTTGATACCCCAACTAAAGAAAGCATACATTTTTTTATTTGAAGCACTTAGTTCAGAGCATAGCAATATTCACTTATAGAACTAACACCTGTAAATTAGCAGTGAGCGTACGAGCAAATATATACATAGGCATTGCGTTTGCGGCGATGACCACAAATGATCAGCAAAGCAACATGCTTGAGTAAAGGGGGAACAGCAATGAAGAATGTGTTGGTAATATGGTAAGGGGGTTTATAGGGGCACATTCAGCCCAACGGGGCCTCGCAAGTGCGGAACAAATAAGACCTGAAGGGCACCCATCTGTCTTTCAGGCGGTTCGCTGCTTGCTTCATAGTGGCCTATTGCTCCTCTGTGTCACAAGCCCAGCCAACAGCCTTCAGCCATTGGTCAGTTGATGGTACAATGGGCTTTGACCAGTGTAGCAACAAACATCTCATAGCAAGTAACAAACATAACTTCATAAATTCCCCTGTGCGTGTGTCTGCCCTCTCTCCCTGCAGTCTTCAAAAACATGAGAGGAATTGCATATGGGTGGCGTCTCGTCCGACACCCGTCATGTCAATAAGGATAATGCAGACATCTTTCGAATAATTATCCAACATAGGGCAACTCCAGACCATGTGGAAACACCCAGCCTCATGCATCCTAGGACAACATCCCACAGCTTATTGGGAAAACAGCTTCAAACTCGCCAGGGAATAATGGTTTCTATGGAGGACTTTATACTGTATCAAGCGAAATCTGGAGTTGAAGGAAAGCTCTCAGGTTTGTGCACACATGGCACTCCATGTGTCATCGGTAATCTCGAATTCCATCTCCCTCGCCAACTTAGATTGTGACTTTGCTAGAGGCTTTGGTGTTCGGTCTTGTATTAGGCAATATAAAGAGACCCTACCCGGGGCACCATAGGCTTCCATAATATACCCCAAATAGGGGTAATTCTCAGGCTCAACTGGGAAGCTGTCCTACCGATTTCTAAATCCCGTGCGGACCCCAATGTTCTGAAGTCAGTGTGAGAGATTAGTATTGTGTGAGTGTAGGGGATGTCCTCAGCAGAGATATAGTTCATGTTTAGGAACATATTCCCCAGCATGCTAAACCCATTTCGAGTCCTAGCGCCGTTCAGTGACCATGTCCTCCCCAGGGAATGCCGGGTCACAATTCCTCAGTGGAAAATTGCCATTGGGTAGTGGTGTACAACACCCAGGAGCTTCCACATCTTGCACCAAGCTAGAGAGAGAAGTGACACTCTCAGGGTCAAAGGGGCAAGGGTCGGCCAGTACTGTCGGCACCACCAAGCGCCTAACACACCCGCTCTCCCGCAGAGTGCTTGTCGAGCTTGACATGTGCAACGGTTTCTCCCCCAGCAAACCAAAAACCTGCATATTGTGCTTGCACTGCCAGCCAATAGATCTGGAAATCGGGTGCGGCAAACCCTCCTTGCGCATATGGCGATGGTATTCCATTTGAGGCGCACCGCACACCCGAGTGCCACACAAAGGCATTGATATCAGCTGCTAGTTCCTTTAAGAATTTCGCATCTGGCCATAGTGGTATATTTTTTAAAAAAATAAAGGATCTTGGGGAGGACGGTCATTTTGAGTAGAGAAGTTTTTACCTGTGATGGCCAATGGCAACCGCGCCTAGGACGTGGGTTTAAGTGTAAGATGTGCCAGGTATTTAGCATAGTTAGTCATATAGAGTAGTGTGTTGCCAAGCTATCGTAAACCCTAGGTACTGTATTGCAGAGTGAGACCATGCAAAACAAAGCAGATCCCAGGGTTCAGCCCTAAGTGGAAATAGTTCTGATTTACTGCAGTTCACCTCGAGACCACATACTCCAACCTCATGCATGACTGACAGGTAAGTGTTGTCATACCCTGCAGAGAGAGCAGAGAGATCATAACAGCCTCTGTACTTTTCAATACAGAGCTGACCCACTAAGGTGTTACCCTTTAGTGAAGAGTGTGCTTCTGCCTTGGGGACAGAACACAGAGCTCTAGTGTCCATACATGATCCAAAACTGGCTTTACATGTATATCCCTCCATTCCTCAGAACTGAACTCTTCACAGCTAGAATGCTCAGACAGTCTTTGTTCCAACACAGGGTGGATCTCACACCAACTGTCAGAACTTTGTCTTGGTTTTGAACCACCACACCCCCCAATCTTGGTGGGCTCACTTATTCCCAGTATACAGTCTGGTTCCTGCCATCCTGTTATAAAGGGTGTCGGTGACAACAAGAGGGGAGATTGCCTCAGCAAACTCTCGAGCTCACCTTGCTGATGTGGGGTCAGGTGAGGAGACACTAGGCCATCCTCACTGAAGCCATTAGAAAGGCTGCTTTGACACAGGATAGGGAGACGCACAGATTTCTCTGGCTCCCACGCTATAGCCATAAGCAGGGCTCCAATTTTATCTCTCAAGATAAAATCCACCCTACTATTCACAGGAAACTGTATGGCAACCTGTCCAGGTTCACCAAAGCCTTGAGAATAGTTTATCTTGCCAAGCTGTGAAACAGGGCACGGCCCAGACCACTGACAGGTAGTTGGGGATTTGTAGAACAGATTTGACAACAGAAGGTCCCACCTCCTTCTCTGGGGCTCACAAAGAGCTCCAATCAAACTCCTGAGAGATCTGACAGATCTCTCTCGCAGACCATCCTATGGATGACAGCTGTGACACTTGACAGGTCACTTCACCATCCCTCAACTGGGTCTGACCACTACTGATTACAGCAGAGGAGCTACCTCTGTAGCTGTCATTCAGCGTGGTGTCAGTGACTGACTTGGCAGTCATTCCCTGTGGGTTGGCATACGGGTATATGGGACTATGATCAGTAATCCCTGCTTGCAACTTATTGCCTGAGGTCTCCAGAGTCAAAGAGCTAATAAAATTAGGCCTTGTTTCTGGTAACAAAGAGTTCACTCCTAAAAGGGAAATCTGGAGTAACTGAATGCCTGCCCCACGTCTGTCAACCTGGTGATAGAGAGTGGGACCCCTACATTGGTTTTCCTCTGGGACCCCCATCATGGGCCAGCAGGAATGTGTGTTAGACCACACAGGTGATCTCCTGACACTAGGATGCAACACAAGGGGAATGTCACACACCAACTGTAGGAGGAAGGGCCTCACAACCTGAGTAACCTCCAACCTCTCAAGGTTTACTCTGGTGGGCTCTGTGGGCTCTGTGGGCTTACTTTGCAGTAACCCACCTTCCTGGTACATTTTTTGCTTCACTGGAGGAGACTCCTCCAATTGGAAGCAGGCCTTTCTCCATAGTCATAACCATGATGGTTTCCTTTTCTGTTGGCCCATACTTCTTGTTCTCCTAGGACTCTCCTCTACCTTTATACTGGGCAGCTGAGGGGGCCCATAAGGTTCAAGGTTTACTGGGGATCCCTCTTCCAAACTAGGAGTGGGGACACTTCCAAAGTCAGAAAAAAACAGGCAGAGGAAAGGAGAATATTCCTCCTGCCTTACCTCAACATCAGTTGTAGGTAAGGCAGGAGGAATATTCTCCTTTCCTCTGCCTGTTTTTCTGACTCCCCTAGCCATGCGTTTCCCCTTAGGCCGAGGCTTTCTCTTAGGCGTGGCTAAGACAGCCTGATTTTGAGACATAGTGCTTGAAGGGTCTGGTGAGGGCCTATCAGGACCTATGTCTTGAAGACTCAACTCACCGAGCACTCTTCTAGGAACCACTCATTGACAGATGCCCTGACCATTTCTCTATTCACAGATTGAATGACAGGTGCTACTGGAACATTAAGAGAGGGCCTACCAGCCAACTGAGTATCCCCCACAGTAACTCTGGCAAGAACCTGTGGGTTTACCATGAAGGAAGCTACTTCAGTAGGACTGGGCCCAGTGTTCCTAACAGTAGAGGTACTTATACCTACTACCTGAACACTATCCTCAACAGAATTGGCACTATGCAATAGGACAGGAATGGGGGCCAAGGCTCCAGCACTGCTAGTTTCCAAGGAATCTAGACAAACCTCACACTCTTCCTCTGAGGGGATGGAGTCTAAAGGGAAGGCCACCCCTGCCATCTCTTCTTCCTCATACTGAGAGAAGGCCACACTGGCAGAGTGGACCCCCAAGGTCTGACCCTTACATTTGGGGTCCCTCTTCCTGTGGTCACTTGCTCCACAAGTGTAACAAGCCCCACTGGCACTTGACACATAGGGAGGCTTAGAGTAGCCGCTTGCTTGGGAGGGTTAGTCCCACTACCCTGACCTGATTCTGATTACTTCTCCTTATTAAAGTTTTTGTGGGCCTTCTTAGACAATGTTTTATCAGTATCCCCACCCTCTTTCTCTTTCTTTCACTCCTCCTGCTTACATGAAACAGGCTTGTCCTTATGGGACACTCTATGTGAAACCCATAAGTCAGCAGCAATGGCTAGCCTCTTTGGATTTAACTTCTTTGAGTCAGCCAAATGCTGCTTAAGCTCTGGGGAACAAGAGGCAAAAATATGTTCAAGCATGACCAAATTGACCATGCCCTCAAAGGTGATAGCCTTCTACCCAGCCACTCAAGTTTTTCAGAGAATCTGCAACAAAACTTACATAGGTCATACATTCTTTCTATATTCTCTAAACCTCCTTAAGTATTGGGCAGGAGTCTTCCCAAACTTGAAGATAAGAGATTGCTTAAGTTTTACAAAGTCTAACCTATCAGCCTTTGACATTTCCATAATGGCACCACAGCCAGAATGGGGCAGTCTGCTGATCAACCATGCAATCCTGTCAGCATCACTCACTCCTTGTACCTCCACAAGCATATTCAAAAGTTACAAGCCAGTCAATTATATCATTCTTTTCCTCATACATATTAAGTAGATCTTTAGGAAACTTAGGGTGTGAAGAGGACCCAGAACCATCTCCAGATCCTCTGGAAGAAACTTGGGAAGCCTAAATCTTGGCAAGCTCCAGCTGGTGATCCCTATCTTTCTGATTCTCAACCCTCTCCATTTCCAATTTGGCCATGGCAAACTCAAGTTCTTTTTCCTTGAACCTGAGGGTGTCAAATTGAACAATGCCTCAGCATTAGAGTAGGCCTCAAGCAGAAGTTCAGAGGATGCACTGTCTCCCTCCTCATCTTCAACACCAGTCACTGGAGTGACAGTAAGGACATTACTGGTGCTGGGTCTACCCCCAGCTCCACTATCAGGACCATTAGTTAAGATAGGCACAGCATTGTTTCTTTCAAATTCAGAATTTCTACAATTAACTCAGCTTTTAAGCCAGAGACTGTCAAGCCTCTATCAACACATAACTTTCTCAATTGCTCCACTTTTAAGGCACTCAAAGTGGTGAAAGTGATTGTTTCCATGATACTTAGTTTAGTAGGTGACTTATATCTACAAGACAGTCAAATATTATAGTGTCTTGTGTAAGTATAATCTGGACACACCACCAGTGATCTACACTCTGGTACCCAATACAGATCCTGTTCACAAAACACCCTGATGTTATGTGGAGAGGGTATTCCCACCGCTGTACACCAATTTGTTAAGACTGATTTTCTATACTCTGGCCTGCTGGACAGATGTATAGAAGGCCAACCTATATTGTGACAGGGACAACTCTGGGAAGCTCTAGCCAAACCAGTGTAAGGTAGCAGTGACAGGCGTTCTAGGCTACGTTCTTCAGAGGGGTGAGAGTGTAAAGGGTCCACAATGAGGTCACACAATGGGAGTCACAAATTACACTTAGACAGGATGTATAAAAATACAGTTATTTAATTCTGGCCAAACACACTATAAGAAAAAATGACTAGAAGCAGGTAGACTTATCAACCAATACCATCAAACTAAAATACATATATACAGTCACAGGTTCAAGTGCATAATACAAATCAAAATACTCCTGTAAGGGAATGAGTAGGTGAGTATCACACACAAAAAGGTCCACAGAGATGCTCCCTAACTAATATTGTCCAACCCTAAGTTGCCTGGGGCCTTGTGCCCTATTATTCAGGATACAAAGACACAGAACTCAGGAGAAAATGTAGGTAGGTTCTCTGGGGTCCAGTGATGGATTCTTAGAGCCAGGGTTCAATATAGACAAGTGCCCAAAATTACCCTCAACAGTCAGAAGTCTTGCCAAGGCAAGTACCGGCAAAGCCAATAGGTTTAGGATAAAGGTTATTATAAGTCCATTGACTTATAATGGGAGGGTAGGGGTATGTTAAAAGCTCAGTAACTTACCCCCCTCACTCCGAATCTTTCCAAGATTGTCCAGAACAAAGGAAGGGTGTCCTCGCTTGCTTTTCCCCGCTGAATTCCACAGTCCTCGATTTTCATGGGTTGCAGGTTCGAGTGATTCTCCGGTTAGGATCTTTTGCTGGTAAGGACTCTTGATGAAGAAATGCAGAAACAAACAATGCAGCACCCTTCTTGGGACTGGAGGCGGGTCAGAAAAGCAGGTTTCGGACCATGCACGCCGCACACAGCGATGCAGCAGGACTCAGTAGCCGCGGTCTGACTTTCCGGTCTTTCTCAGGTCCCCTTGGTGCTAGGATGCCGAAATGTCAGAGGGCGTCGTTGCAGTGGCAGCTGAGGATGTATCAAGTTTCGGGTGGAAACTCGGAACGGCAATGAAGATAACCCAGTAGGCCAAAAACGAAGCTGGTCAGCCACAGGACGATTTACGGGCACTTCCGAAGGCGGTTTTTGTGCTGGGCACCGAGTAGGCTTCGGGAATGGATGGTCCCTCCACTCCTGGGGTCATAGCACCTTCGCAGGCCTACTGAAGATCACGAGACAGACAGGGCTCCACCAGGACTGCAGCAGAAGTTGGTTGCCAGGCCTCCTTCAGACAGGCTACAGGTATCTTTGCGGGTCTTCTCAGCTGGACGGATTCTTGGCTCCTTCAGGTTCTTCCAGGATCTCTCCGAAATGCACGCAGGGGCCCCCTTCTTATCCTAAAAGCCAGGTAGGAGTCGAAACTCCCACTAGCCAATGGCAGAACTAGCCCAAACGCACACACCTCACAGTGGTCCAATCAGGACCACTGGCGGGAACACTCATGCATTCCACTCAGACACACAGAAACCAGGATGTGGATTAGGGACAGACGACTCAGCCCACATCCTGCCTGTCAAACACACAAAGCCCTCCAGTAGCCCGCAAAAGCTGCTGCTTTCCCGGGCACTGGAAGTCCTTATAAGGATCTTTCTGGTCTCTGAGGCCAGGAAGAAGGCTAAAAAACAAGATGCAAAAAGAATGGGTCAAAAACCTTGTGGCACAGCCATGTTTGACCAGTAGCCACAGTAAGTAGCCAAACGCGGTAAACGCAGTTAAGCTAAAACGAAATTCCCCAAAAAGTAGGGAAAAGTCACTGCTGCCACCAGCCCATCTTTTAAGCACCTCTAGCGTAACCAAAAAATCCTTTGAGTATTAGTCTAGGGCAAAACAAAAATGAACCCCATTGCACTGCAGTGTAAGCTGCTGTGTGCAATGATAAACAGTTACCACATGTGATAGAAAAGTAACCACAAGTAGCAACATAGTCACAAGACTAAGGGAAACGCTGTTTCCTAGTACTGATGGCCTTAAGGACATGTCAGTTTCCCCATAACATGTGAGCAAAGGCCAGGACAGTGAAGCTTAAGGCTTCACTGCACTGCAAAAAGTACAGGTCAGATTGAAAAATAAAAGCAAAAAGTTTGGGGATTCCATAAAGATGGAAGGAGAGGTGCAGTAAAGAGAATCTTTCCTAACAAAGACTTTCGCTGGTGGATATGCACAAGGACCCAGTCACTTGGCTGCAGCGGGTGGCAGGGAGCAGTCGCCGGTTCCGGTAGGGCAGCTCGGACCTGTGCATGAAGAGAATGAACAATGTTGACTGATGCCCGGCAATAATTAAGAGCAGTCTCATCTTCCAAGTGCAGATTCAGGAGATGTGGAGCTGCTGGGGGTGCAGTTCCCTTATGCATGGGGCTCCCTGTAATGACTTCATGTGCAGACAGACCCTACTTACGCTGTGGGTTATAGCCCATGGCAAACAGTGAAAGGGGCAGCGCCTAAGGCCATTTTAGCTCTGTTTCCTGACACACCCTAGAGACAACCTGAGCTTAAGATTGCTGTTTCAGCATTCCACTGCGCCGCTCGACTGGTGTGGTAAGCGCAATGAAAATACTGAGAAATCCCTGTTGACTTGCACATCTCTCTAACAATCTGACCAGTGAAGTGAGTACCTCTGTTACTATCTATGACAAGTGAGAATCCAAACTGAGGTAGAAACTCTGCTAACAATTTCTTTGCAACCGTCATTGCATCTGGCTTTCTGCATGGATATGCCTCAATCCAATTTGAGAAAACATCAAAAATTACATCAAGACAGTAACTGAACTGCTGGCATGCGGGGAGCTGTATGAAATGTGTCTGCAGGTTTAAGAAGGGACCCTCCGGTACTAGACATGCAGACAGCTTTGTTTTCACTGCTCGCCCTACATTCTGAACCATACATATAGTGAGTTTTCACAATGAGCCTGTGCAACTGACGCAAAGACGGGGGCAATCCAATCTCAGTTCAGACTGAATATTGTGAGGGGTCCGTAATGCGAGGTGATTTATCAACCTATGCCATTTTATTCTTAAAAGAAATAAACTCAAAATGATTCACTATCCGTACTCTGACTAGGATTTCCCTGCCTAACCAAAGCTAAGGGGAAATGCTCTAACACAGGACAACTGGCCTTCACACTAAATAAAAAATATACAAAGTAAATAAATGGCAATACAACATAACATGAACAACATTCACAGTCTCTGGATAACCTTCTAATGTCCTGGGTGATTTCCCTTCCCCAGGATTCAAGGTAAATTCTGTTAGTGTTCAACCAAAGAAAGAGGTTTCTCAAATCAGTTCTTGATGTTTTAAAGTCAAGTCTCAGGAGGATAGCTCAAGGGCAACGCATTCGCCTTGGAAGCAAGACAACACAGGTTTGGTCCCTGGTGCGCACTTTGAAACCTCTGGGTATTAAGCGCGTTATAAATAACCAATTACAATACAATTACAATTACAATGTAAAAGTGTGTTATCCAAAGTTCCAATGATAGCAAATCTCTTCTCCTTGGCGATATAGCCACTTTCCACTTCCACCAATACCGCCAATGGTAATCCCAGCCACAATTCTTTGTCACCTCTTCAGGAAGACTTGCCACAGTTCAAAAAGAAATGCGGCATCCACAATTGACAGGGATACTCACTTCCTGGTTAACAGTTAATATTTTCTTAGTTACAGTTTTAGAATTCACAATGGTATTTTTGTCAGCATGAATTCCCAGTGTTGCTGCTTCCACTTCAACAACTTCACTTCCTCTTGATTTCGCTATTAGAAGAGTCTCCTTTGTCTCACAGTAGAACACCACAGCTTTAGCACTTTGGACTACTACCACAGCTTCAGTGATTTATTCTTCTAGATAGTCTTCAACAAGATACTCTTCAAAGTACTTCAACAACCTCAAGTAGACAAGGCACTCTTCCTCTGAATAACTCTCTTCAAAAGGGGCAGTCTCTTAACCTCTCTTGTCTGTCTGTCACAATAACAACCTGATGTTGCCTCTCAGACTCACCTCTGTCTGTCCTCCACAGTCTCTGGCAATACAGGTTGTCTCACTCAAGAATAGTCTTTACATACGTTCTCGTCCTCGAAACATATGGACTGCATTCAACAGCTACTTGATTAGCCTAAATGACACTTCCTCTGTGGATGAATCCCCCTAACATCCCTATTACTGTTCGGCTTTTCGGTGCTCTGTGTTATGTCATTACTCAACCGCTGTTACCATAATTTTGCCTATATGCTCTGTATTCACCTGTATATGCAACGAATTTGTGGTTATTGCTCGGATGTGTGTGTATGCCTTTTGCCTCTGTCAACAAAAATAAAAGTTTAAAAAAAAAAAAAAAGAATAGTCTTTACAAGCGGCCATTCTCCCTTCCCCAACCTTACCTGCACCTTTCTGCCAGTTATCAGCCCAAGAAATTCCCAGAAGCCTTGGTGCCACTCTTACCTTTAGGTAATGCTTGCACACTTCTGTCTTATTCCAATTAAACTGTTATCAACTTCACAGTAGGATTAGGTTGCTTTTGAACTCTGAGAAGAGCTGATTTTAAAGTTAATATGGGGACACTCTTAGATTGGGCAATGCCTGTTCTCTTATTCAATAGAAAATACCACGTTAAAGTAAAGAATAGTGTTGTGTTTTTCTTTAGGAATCACAATTAGGCACACACAATCACTCTTTGATGTAGTTTTTGAAGTTTAAAGATTTGTATGAAATTATATTCCTGTAAAAGTGAGGGATAGAGTTCAGTCCTCCTTTGGGAATCACAATTAGACACACACGGCCACTTCTTAACGAAGTTTCACAAGTTAAAAGTTTCAAAAATTATGTTATCAAAGTTGGGGTTCCGGTAATGGTGTTCGTAACGTTCACTCATCTTAATTAGTGACAGGTGGCCACTCCTTTACGCAGTAATTTTTTTTAATAGATTGAACAATGGGTGTAAGCAGTGTTAGCTTCTCACGCAGGTAAAATTACTTTCACGTTATACGCGAGTGGTCAATTTCCATTGTTCGAATATTTCAGCTTCAAGGAACAACTTCTACTCGCTTTAAATCTTACACGAGTGAACAAGGAAACGGACACTGTTGCCGGCAGTGCTTGCGCAAGGTGTTAGAATGCCGTGCTGTTGGTCACACTGCGTCCACACCTTCTGCCACAACTCTGACTGCTTCTGGCTTCTTAGGGACACCTCTTCAGGAAGACTTGCCACAGTTCTTCTTAGGGACCCACACCCTTCTCTGTGAAGGTGGCTCTGGTCTGACCACATGGTTTTGGAGCCCCTCTCGCCCCTGAAACCCACATCTTAACTACTGCTCCTCAACTCGGTCTTCAGCACATTCTCTGCGCTGCAACCACAGCAATCAGGCTCACATGGGGAAAGACAGCTGTCCTGCATGCCTTCTGCTGTGCAGCCTCTGCACTTCAGATTTTGGGGGAACAGGACCCCTCCCAGAAGAAGCTGGTGAAATCTCCTGTCTCCATGTTCCGGCGTCCCTGTTGTTCTCCCACCTTTTGGTTTGCTAGCCATGTGCCTTCTTTCTTCTGCTACAACTCGCATTCCAGTCACAGTCCCATCTCCTTCCAATTGCCTTCACCTCAGGGAACCTTTTATGCCTTCCAGGTTCCTTCAGGCGTGGGCTGTTAGGTCTAATTACCTGACTACTGCAACATCATGCCTCTTCAGCCCTCTTCGTTGTCCCAGTGCTTCTGGGATTATAGGACTTGTAGTACCCTTCAACAGAGTTAGTTCTTTTAAGATTTGAATTAATTTTAAGGGTTGATTTATTTCCCTTCAACTCATTGAAAGATGGACTGTTAGAATTGGTTGTTACAGAGGAAGATATTGAATGTAAGGCTTTTTCTCTAAATTCATTTACATTATACCTTTGCAGGTAAGGAAGGTGTTTGTTCAGAAATATCCTGAAACATCTTTGTTAATAAAGCTTGATCAGCTTTAACAGAACTTGTACAAGTCTAGTGACGACATAATGACAATATGCCATTGTCTCTGTAGACAACCCAGAAAGGCACTTCCTTTCAGAGGACACATACTGCCTCTCATCCTCACCACTCTGGGCCCTGTCTCCTCCCAGGTGATCCTCCCACAGTACATTACCCCCAAGGTCAGGATCAGGAAGCATCTGCCTTTACCTGGCCATCTGGGAGGAAACTTTAGGCAGGGTTTCAGGGAGGGATCGGTATGATTCTTCACAGTATAATTGCATTTGTACCTTAATTGGCACCATTGGGGGCCACGTGGGCCAAGTGCCTAGGGAGCCACCAGGCAGATGTCTGAGGAACGCCATAGTGAGTCTGCTTCCAATTTACAGTGGCACGGAGTCCAGTTCACTTTTCCACTTCTGAAGCTTGGTCTTGTAACATGGCCAAGCTGGAAAGGGAGGCAATTGGTAACTGTTGGACTGCGATGCAAACAAGGGTTTTATTAGGAGCCAGGGGCCATTTAAGGCAGCCGAACTAGCTGTATTGTACATTAGGGTATTGCCTTGGGCAGAAAAGGACTGTGAGGGAATTGTTCCCCTTGCACTTGACAATAACTAGGGTGCCTGGAGTAATAAGGCATGTAGAAGGGTAGACACATATTTTCCATTCAGTATAGGACACACCTATAGATGTTAGGCAGCCTCATTGTTTCCAGAGGAGACACCAAAATCGTGCACTAATCCATGAGCATAGCCGGAGTCAGTGTAAATCGTAGCCGACTTATCTTTCGCTGGAATGCACGCTCGAGGGAGAGCTAGGAGTTTGGCTACCTGGCCTGACTTGGCACAAGGGAATCAATAGGCTTCAAGGACAGCATGGGGGGTACATACAGAGTAACCAGCGACAAGTTCTAAGAAATGAGCCATCTACGAAGAGTATCATGTGGGTGGTTGTACAACACAATGGCCCACATTACAAAGTTGCCAGTCCGGCAAACTATGAGGTCTACCCGCGGGTGCGTTTCAGCCCGGCAGGTCTGACCTGCCGGTGCTACCGGCCTCCTCATTCCCATTGAGTCCTATGAGACTGAAATGGGAATGGGGAGTAATTTTTACAGGCACCCAGCGAAGCGGAATTACCGGTTCTGGTGGGGCCAGAATGCCCCGGTACATCCCCATTGTCCGTTGCCGGTAAAAAAAGACTCCGGCGGCAGCCGTGCTGGTATTTACCGGCACGGCTAATGACCCCCAATGTCTTTTAAATCAGTGGGTGGTGACATGAGGGTTTCAACAACCAACAGATAATCATGCGGTTCCCCTTCCTACGGTGTTGGCAATAAGGAGGCAGGGTTCAGAACAGGGCAGTTAGTTTGACTGTCTTGGCATTGAGCATATATCCCGCTTCATTTGCATGAATGGACCATATTTTGCTGGGACTCTATCCAATAAGCCGCACTGCAACAAGGGAGATATGGTTTGTCTACTTGGCTCAAATAGGGGTCTTCGTGGTATGCAGCCAAAACCTCATGTTTAATAGAGGCTGGGATATTGAAAAATATGCCATCCTGGGAGCAGTAAATGGAGCATCTTATTTTACACAATAAATTCAACCCAAGCAGTTTCACAGGAAACACGCACTCAACAAGAAAGCAAGGTTGTCAGAAATAGGACCCAAATTAACCATAAGTGGTGGGCATACAGGTGAGGTATGCGTGTACCTCCAATACCTACAGCATTGACATTTCATCAGAAGGCACAACCTGCGGAAATTCATAGGATTTCAGGCTGAATGTGAAGCTCTGGTGTCAACCAAACATGAACCCTGTCTTCTGAGAGTGGGAGTGGGGGTGGGATGCCAGATACTGAGATGCGTTATCCCCTTCCCTGTAACACCTTTACCCCATCCTGCCCTGTAGGCTATTTCAGAACTCTACCCCCCTTTTACAACACAAACAGTTACACATGGACAGCCCGATTTGTGAGAAAACATACTAATTGCATTGTGTGTCGAAGATACCCGGGCCCCCTCTGTCAATAATCAAGGCGGGAAGAAGCAGTATCTGCTGGGGTACCACCCTTGGCTACAAGAACCAAGCAGCGTCAGTGAAATCAACACAGCTGGTGAGTTGGGGAGACCGATACAAGACCGGTATGTGTTGAAGCCAAGGTTGCAAGCAGCAACATTGTATGGCGAGCGCTGGAATGACCATTGTTAAAACGCGTGTGATAAGAGGCACAAGTAAAATTGAACTGCTGATGAGTGATTGAACTTTCAAAGCATGATACAATACCTTTTACAGAGTGGTCTGTCACCGCGTGGGTGCTCCATCAAAGGGCTCTGTAAGGTATCCAGCTGAGAAGTGGCAGAAGTGAAAGTGAGAAAAAGATTATATCAAGACGAGAACAAGTAATTGGGAATCGAAGTGGTCCTGCGACGGGTCGAGCAAAATTGTGCACACAGTTGAAAGTCTCTGATTTGGATGAATAAGGAAAGTTTGGAAAGTAGATAAATTTGGTCCAAGCCCGGCAGAGGGAGTCCAATTGAAGGTTTTGTGTTAGTGGGTCTGAGCCCGGTGGAGGGGGACCCCAGGATGAACAGGAAATCACCTGAGAACCCGAAGGAGACAACTGACCTTAGGGCAACTATGGAAGCACTGAACAAGCATCTAATGGACAGCAGATCTGACAGCAGAGTTCTGCCTCTCTACTGACCAGAAGAAACTGTGTCCGGTTATTTATTCTCTTGATGCAGTGGAGACAAGTGGATCTTGTAGGGGAGGACTGGCCGCGAGGCCCTCCTCACCTACAGCTTTCTCCCCAGGTGAGGACCATGACTCGGTGGGCGCCCCCTCATGCCACCCGGGCCCAGGTGGAGGAGGATTCACCCGCCGACGACATTGCCCACACGTATCCTTTCCTTGCATTTAGTTAGGCCTAGACGCCATCTTGTCTAGCAAACATGGCGTGAGTTCAGCACACTATAAAGAGGCCCCCACCTTTGGAGGGCCTTTCATGCATCTCTGCCGCCTCAGCAGCCCTGGCAGATCCGCTGCGAGCGCGTTCCCATGAGAAAGTCGGAGATGAACTAAACCCGAGACGCCAACACGGCAACATTATAGTAGTAACAATGTGATATTGCACCCCGTATGACCCGGACCGCAAGGCCGGGGTAGCGAGGAAAAAAGCTGAAGCATCACTATCTGAAGAAGGTAGAAAACAATTCAAGTATTGGTATTAATGAACTACCTCTGTTTAAAATGTGAATAAGCCATAAAAATGTAACGTTATATGATATCCCTCCAGGTCTGGACTAGTGCTGCTATAACCACGGAGAAAGATGTTGACCAAACGTATAACCTCTATCTGTAAAAGTGTTTTTTCCATAGTATGTAGAAACTGGAACTCATATATGTTTTCTGAATCACCCAAAGCGGCGAGCATCAATCTCTGTAGGCCATAACCTAGATATCCCTCGTATAACGTCTAATGTACATACAATACGCACACAATGTAGTGAACGTAATGTTAGGTAATGAAAAGGTACTGGAACCGACTGTCTTAAAGAAATGTGTAACGAAATTGAAATATATATGTGTGTCTAAATAACGTCAAAATAAGGCAGAACAGTATAAAACTTCTGCATTCACTGATCAGCAACGCACGAGGAAAATACCTTTGTGGATATGCAAGGCCATTCCCTCTCCCACCCTACCAAGCCTGCCAGATAAAAAAGCTAAGACTTGTGCCGCGCTCCCCCACCTCCCCCAACCAAGCTGGCGTTACTTCAGAGAGTCAGAGGCCCCGGCGCCGCAACCAAGGCCACAGCCCACCACCTGTGTTATTTACAGCACGGTAATAAACCCACGGATGAACCCACTGATCTACCAGCACCCTTTCATAAATCCCACGAACCCCCCAAGAATCCTGACCCCGTGTAAGGACGACCCCCATCATTGAGACAAGACACAGAGACCCATCTATATAATAACTTCTAACGCAGCAGACAGACATGTATCATTCGGCCCAGGCCCCAGAGCCCCGTCCTGCGACCTAAAATACCGGTCAATAGGACACAGGTAAATCTCACCCCAACCGATAACCACCAGACCTCTCACGAGGTGCATTCCTCATGTGTTGCGTTTATTTTATAAGATAAGCTACAGAGCGATTTATTAGTGAACGTAAATGTCATTTTCTGAATAACCGCAAGGTGCATGGCCTAGGGCAAATGAGACAGGGAAGGTATTCGTCATTGTCACAGGCTGCCCCAGCATACCAACACCGCACGGATGACCTCAAGCCGGCCTGCCAGGCCCAACCCAACCCACGAGGCTGACCAGTGACGTCGTCTTGCCAAGACCAACCACGCTGCAGCAACACCTATAGTTAGTCGACGACACCCAATCCCAATTAACTTGTGCCCCCTATAGTGTTTAGGTGTTGATGACGTTTTTTGTATTAGAAATACGCCTGTCTTTGCTATTGTCAGACAGAGCGCTCTCGGAGGTTGCAGAGTTCTTTGCATGCCTTATTCTTGGATAAACTCCCATTTACGCTCACCCGCACTCTGTCTTGGCCTTATTCCCACTAAGGGAGAGTCCTTTATTGTCTCTCATTGCGGGGAGGATCGTGCTGAATTGGGGGCGCTTCCCTTCAGTGGTGACCCCGATAGCGTGATGTCTCCAAACTGTTTTTCCTAACTCCTTCTTAACGACCCCCTTGTGGCACGAGAATCTCCGGTCGAGAAGGGATACGCACGGCGAGCCGTCTCCGGGAGGCCGCCCGCCAACGGCGACCGGCACAATAAGAAGTGCGCACTCAATGAGAAAGGGTACGGGATCCCGATTGGAAAAAAATCCCCTTTGAGTGCCGCTCGCCGGAGCCAGGGGCTGACCGTTGAGTTACCGGTGACGCCGCCTGGACGGACCCAGTTTCGGAGAGTATCGGTTCAAGACGGGCACGTGAGTACCGAGTGCGAGTGATCGTCAAAGGGAAAAGAAGGGGAATTGGGAATAGAGGAACGGGGAAAGGTAGAGGAGGAGAATTGCGGGGGTCTACTAAAGACGGGTCTTGAAACTCTCTTTATTCTTTCTTTTGCATATGGCCATTAGGAGTAAGAAATAAGTGACGTGGTAGAAGTGACGGGAACCTAGCTCCGAAAGGGGGTGGAAGGCGGCGCCGCATAGTACTATCTAGACTAGTACTGGGAATATATGAAGAAGTGAGAAATAAGTTATTGGTGTCTAGCAAAAGGAGACACCGGGAATATTTTTTAGTGATTGTGCTCTCTCTCTCTATTTCTTTTTTTTTCCATTTCCACGGGGTAGGGGGGGGGAAAATGAGAAGGGTATAAAGTAGTTAGACTTGGGGAAAAAAAAAAAAAAAAAAAGGGGGTAGAACATCTTAAAAGGTGGGGACTCAGTAGTGGCACGTACAGACGTGAACACAGTAACCTTAGCAGGAAAACAGGGACAGCTGGCTAGGGAGGAAAGGGAGGAAAAAGACAAAAGTGTGAGTGGAAAGCATTGTGAAGGGTGCGCGCACCGTACGAGTGTTAGAGACGAGCAGGTGGCCGTGAGGTGGTGTCAGAGAGTGTGGCCATAACCAGTACTTGATCAATTACAAGTGAGATCACATAAGAGTGCCTGGAAATGGGAAAGAGATGAGATATGGTGAGTGAGAAGAGATTTGTTCAGTGAATTACAGTGGGTGATAATTTTGAGAGGTCCGCTCTTGTCTGTGCCATAAAGGTATACATACGCATATTTACACCTAATCAAAAGTTACGAAGGCGAACGCGGTAGCGCTAGCAATTTAGAGGATGGGGGCTGAAACTCCCTTGTCACACATTTGTAAGAGCTTGCCAGGATATGCTGAACGCATAAATAAATATCATGATCAGTGGTTAACAGAATTGAAAGGGGAGGGGTTGCCCCAGATTTGGCCAGAAGGAGGGTCTTTTGACAAAAGCGTTCTTGATATGGTATGTACATGTATTCGCCTCAAGTATAAGGGGAAAAAATGGCAGAATAGGAAGGAGATATTAGATCTCTGGAGATTGTTTGAGGAAGTACCCCCACCTAAAGCCCCAACTCCAAATATTGATTTACCCTCCACCACAGACAATCCACTAATGATCCCGCGAGAAGAAAAGGAACAGGTAAGCACAGAACAACCTGCAGAGGTGGTTATGTTGTACCCAATGTTACCTAAACCAGCCCCTGCAGCAGGATATAGCGACCCGATTTATGTGCCTCCCCCGTCGACCAGCACACCACAGAGGCCAACTGCACCCCCACCATACGAAAACACCAGAGAGCGCGCCCAGGGAGGCACACAGAGGGTGGATATAGAGAAGTTAACGAGTGACTTAGAGTCGAGGCTTACAGTGGCAAGAGATGAACTCTCAAGAATAAAAGACATATGTGAACGCACAGCATGCGCCCCTACACAATCTGGACGCACGTCTAGAGCGTCGAGCGAAACTAGACAAATTGAGGAGGGATGGAAAAAGGGGGAAATACTGTTCAGAATTGAGGAAGAACCGACAAGAATAATAGAAGTGGGGACAGCAGAAGGAAGCATTGGAGATGTATCACGAGAAAGAGGGATCAGAGAGGATTTGTTATGTGATGTCAGAGGAGGGGTGGATGAGAGTGATAGATTGAGCATGGCAATAGGAGGAGAAGGCGAGGAGCTAGATGGTGCCTGTTCACTGGAGACTATAGAAGATGAATGGATGGGACGACTAAGAAATAGAGTGGGGAAGATGGCGTCATTAGAGTCAGCAGTGACTAAGGAAAAGGAAGCTGCAACGGTAAAAGGGAAATTACAACTCCCATTACTCCACAGAGGGGGCAGGAGGCCAAACTATATACCGTGGGCTCAGATGGACAAGGCTAATTTAATGAAATTACTACCACAGCTGTCAGGAGGGGCAAGCAAGTGGATATATGCATTTGAGAAACATACCGCTGGTATACCGCTGGCAGTAGGCGATGTGAAAAGCCTACTAGTGTCCGCAGTAGGGGATCAGGCGGACAGAGTGTGGGCTAAAGCGGGTTTTCCAGCTGTAACTTTAGAGTGTGATCGCCATGATGGGGCTTCTTTTAACACCGTGCGAGCAAGGGTGTGGGACGCACTGCGGGAAACCTTCCCAGATACCCCTGATTTGCAGTCAGTAATGCAATGTACCATGAATGACGGGGAGGACGCTATGGATTACATTCTCCGGGTGCAGGAGATGTGGAGAGCGGAAACGGGTACGCCCTGGCACCAATCCACGTCTCTATTTTATTTCATCATTAAGAGAGGGCTCCCAAAGGAAGTGCAAAAGGCACTAGATAAAATAGCAGGTGTTGAGGCAAAAGGCTGGCCGGAGATCCAAAGCATAATAGTACACCATTGTAAACGGATCAAAGAAAGAGAGAGGGAAGTAGCACAGAAAAGGTTGGCGGATGAGGCGAAGTTGGTGCAATCAAAATTGGTGAAGGTCGCAGCAGCGGTAGCGGGACTCCCACTCATACGGGAGGGAGAGGAAGGAGAGGAGGGGCAAATAGCAATACAAGGAAGAATAGCAGCGAATTGGGCAGGACAAGGGCAACGACAGTGGACAGAGCAGGAGCAGAACGGAGGTCCAACGTGGCAAGAGTGGGCCCCAAGAGGAGGAAGAGGTGGGTACAGGGGTCGAAGAGGAGGACAAGGGTATGGAGGAATGGGAGGAAATGGGTGGCAGGGTCCCAGAGGTCCACAGGGGAGCTGTTGGAATTGTGGGAGATGGGGGCATTACTCAAGAGAATGTAGGAGCAGACAAAACAACGGGTTCCAAGAGATAGAACAATACGGACACCCCCATCCGGGAAGCCCCTACGGCCTCCCCATGGGACAATACCAGCAACCAGACAATGTAGTACAAAGAAGTAACGCACAACTGCATGGACATCAGTACCGAACACAAACCAGCCCACAGAATAATGACAATGTGCACTACACGCCTGGTAACACTTTCGCCACAGTAGCTAATGGGGCACCCGCCCCCGCACCTTACAGTGGAGTGTCAGTGGTTTCGGGGAACATTTTCGATCAAGGGGGGGCAATGAGACACCCCGCATAGGACAGCCCACAGAGAGCACTTGCGTGTCCAGTACTGTCTACGACCCACAATGCATCAGAGGAACCATTGATAGGTGCGCAGATAGGAGACAAGCAATTCATATTCATGGTGGATTCGGGAGCGGAGAAATCATGCATTAGAGAGGGCCGGTTCCCGTTATCTAATAGAACGTTAGAGACGCAGGGGTTCTCTGGGGCTGTAATTGAAGTTCCTTACACAGAGGTATTGGATGTGACAGTAGGGGGAAAAACAGTGAAAGCACCCTTACTGTACTATGAAAACTCTCCAATCAACTTACTGGGGAGAGATCTCTTGAGCAAACTAAACATGACAATATCATTCACAGGGAGCGGTATCGTATGTTCAACGCCAGGCATATGCCCCCTCCGTATATTAGCAGTAATACACGGCCACACAATCATGAAAGAGATCAGAGGGGTACCGAGAAATGAGGAGATGTTTGTCGAAGGTATGAGAACATTGGCTCTCATAGTACCAGAACTAAAAAGGGTGGAGTGGAGGATCCCAGCAGAATTCCTTTTTCGTCCCATAGCAAGCCCTGACACTGCTCTTGGGGCAGTACTATCGTTGGATTTGCATGCAATACATGTATCAGTAAACAGGATATGTGTGATTGGTATTGACATGGAAGGGTGTGAGTGGCGGACAGTATTGTGTACAAATGCAAATATCCCGCTGAGAGAGCTCTCGGACGAGGAGCTATTTTCTGACACTGAGGGAGATGGTGAAGTAGTGATGGAACTGGCAATGCCCTGCGACATTGTAGTTACAGCCAGACAAACTAAGGTTGAACTAATGGCGGTAGTAGGAGCACCGCACACATTTTTTAATGAAGACATGAGTCCAGTACCCACTAACTTATGGACTAATGGCCCCCACGATGTAGGGTTGCTGCATGAAGTTCAGCCTGTGGTGATAAAAGTAAAACAGGGAGCAATACTACCCCGGGTGAAACAATATCCACTGTCGCGAGAAGCAGAAGAAGGGATCAGAGAGACAATAGAAGCACTGCTAGCACAGGGTATAATCGTGCCCTCAAACTCCCCATGCAACACATGCATTTACCCAATCAAAAAAGCGAAGGGGGGTTCATGGAGGATGATACAAGATTTACGCCCACTGAACGATGTGGTAATGAAGGAGTTCCCTCTAGTGCCGAACCCGGCGACAATACTGTGCAACATTCCAAAAGTAGCGTCACACTTCACAGTAATTGACTTGAAAAATGCATTCTTTTCGATTCCCTTAGCAGAAGAAAGCAGGTATTTGACAGCATTTACATTGGGAGGAAGGAGGTTCGAACACTGCAGACTACCACAAGGATATTGCGAGAGCCCAAGCATATTTAACAGGGTACTACATGAAGATCTGGGGAATTTGTCTGTAGAAAGCACAGTGATTCAGTACGTTGATGATTTATTGGTTTGTGCACAGGCTGAGGAAGAGTGCAGAAAGGACTCAATAACACTCTTGACATTATTGGCCAACAAAGGGTACAAGGTGGACAAAGGGAAATTGCAATACTGTCTGACAGAGGTCCTATACTTGGGTCAGTTGATATCAAAGGATGGCAAGCGAATTATACCCGACAGGGCACAAGCGATTAGAACAATTGGAGAGCCCAAAACAGTAAAAGAAATGCAGAAATTTCTGGGTATGTGTAACTATTGCCGAGCATGGATATTGGACTATGCGGCGTACACAAGGCCCTTGTTACAGGCACTGAAGGAAGCACAACAAGAACACAAACACATAGAATGGACAGAGGAGATGAACACAGCATTTAACTCACTAAAAGAGCTAATATCAAGCGCTCCAGTACTAGCAAATCCAGATTATGGGCGCGAATTTTTCTTATTTTCACACTGCAAAGGAACACTGATGACAGCAGTACTGACACAGAAAACATCTTTAGGGCACAAACCACTTGCTTACTATAGCGGCACCCTAGACGCAGTAATGCAAGGTCATTTCGCGTGCGAGCAATCCCTAGCTGCAGCAGCGTTCGCGATTGAAAAAAGTGCCACGATAGTGATGGGCTGCCCGGTGACACTGTTTGTGGAACACTCACTTTTTGCAATATTAGAGCGAACAAAGAGCACATTGACAACACAACGCGCCACAGCATATGAGATAATACTGTCCAGCGCTAACATCCATATAGTAAGATGTAAAACAGTGAACCCAGCCACATTCATCACAGAGGCATGCACCGTAGAGGACATGCAAAACCATAACTGCGCCACGTACACAGGTGACGAAAGTAAGGATCCAGTGATTTTTGAAAATGCCCTGACCGAGGGTGAGGTGTATTTTGTGGACGGGTCAGCATCAATAGACATGGAGACAGGAGAAAAGCATGTGGGTATGGCAGTGGTACGATTAGAGGAAGATGAATATGAGATACTAGTACAACACCGCCTCCCATCACACTATTCAGCGCAAGCAGCAGAACTAATAGCGCTAATAGAAGCATTGCATGCCGCCAAGGGGTGCGCAGTGACCATATATACAGATTCAGCATACATGACAACAACAGTTCACGGTGGGTTGGCCCGGTGGGGGCGGAGAGGGTTCCGACGAGCAGACGGAACGCCAGTCCAGCATGCAGAGTTATTGAAAGAGCTGATTGAGGCCCTGCAAGACCCCACGGCAGTGGCCATCGTAAAATGTCAAGCTCATACCACCAATACAGATTTTGTATCTTTGGGGAACGCGGCAGCAGACGCCGCTGCCAAAGCAGCTTCATATCTACAAAAAGGTGAAATAGGAGAGTACATGTTGCACCACACAGAAAGCCAAAAGGTCCCCACAGGATACAACATGATGTCCACACAGGAGATAATAGAGCTGCAAGAGGGAGCTAGTGCAGAGGAAAAATTGCTGTGGACTAAGAGAGGATGCAGCAAATCACCGACTGATTTATTGTGGCGACAAGAGAGTTCAGGAAAAGTGGTAATGCCAATTACGCTGTTAGAAATAGCATTTCAACAACTACACTTTCCCGCACACAACACGAAGAAACACATAATGGCAGAGATACAAGAAGATTGGTTTGCACCTTGCCTCCAGGAACACGTCACAAGGTTAGCTTTAGAATGCACGACATGTCAAATTTACAACTCAGGTATGACTTTGCGCACACTAAGGGGTACGATACCAAAACCAAGTGGCCCATTCAGAGAGCTCCACATTGATTATGTAGACATGGGAGAAAGGTGTAACGGGGCACGATACATGATTGTGGTTGTATGTCCCTTTTCGAGGTGGGTGGAGGCAGGCCCATGTGCCCGCCCTGACGCGAAGGGCGCCGCGAAGTTCCTAGTGCGGGAAGTATTTCCGCGCTGGGGAATTTGCGACGTTATTCGCTCAGATAACGGGACACATTTTGTTAATGAATTATTTAAAGAAGTGACTACATTATTGGGAATAAAGCACAAATTATGTTCGATTTATCATCCTCAAAGTAATGGCGTCGTGGAAAAGATAAATGGCCTGTTAAAAAGCAGATTATCAAAACTTTGTTTTTCCCTTAAAAAGACTTGGATGTACTGCCTGCCTTTGGCCTTGTTTGAACTACGAAACCAGCCAAGTAAGGATCACCATTTGTCCCCGCACGAGATCGTCACGGGAAGAAGAATGCATACAGCGCATTCGCCTCTCCGTGAGCGTTCTGATGCACACAGAAGCGCAGCTATATTGGGGGAGGAGTTCACAGAATATCTGCGAAAACTGACACGGGCAGCGCGCGTAATTGCAAAGCAACTAGCCCCCCCCTCGACAAGAGAGGAGGGGAACGCAACTGAACCAGACAGGTTGCCTGAAAAACCACTACAACTAATGCCTGGTGACCTTATATATGTCAGAAGTTTTGTGCGGAGGTGGAATGCACCACGTTTCCATGGCCCCTATGAGGTAGTGTTTTGCACACCTACAGCAGTAAAGGTGAAGGGCCTGCGATATTGGGTGCATTTGACAGACGTACGTAAAGCTTACAGCGCTGCGGAAAGTGAGGCGCAGGACGAGGCACAGGCAACAGCGGACGATGAAGTTGTGCGGAATGAATGATTGGAATTTTGTGTGCTTTATGAGATGAACAGTGAGCACAATTAGCGCGCAACAAATGTCCTGGACTAAAACATGTACATATGTATATGTAAATTTTCTTTTTATTACAATTTTTGAAAGTTTTGCGTGGGGTTCTTTTTTTTCCCCTCCTGTGCTCTTTAAGATGTTTTTATTATTGTTGTTTTTAAAAATGTCATGTTTCTTATTATTTATATATATATAGTAAGGTACGAATAATGATGATTGAAAGGCTACCTTGTCTGTCAACACACCCCCTCCCTCACCCAACCCTATATTTTATTACCGAAACGTTACAACGTGGAAATGCTTACATGTTTGTATTTAATGAACTCTTGTGTCTCAAACAGGATTTATCATGGCATCGAATGGGCAGCCTGCAACTAATAGATATGTTAGATTTAGAGAAATGTTAGTGGCTAGATTAACGTATTCATTTGAATGTGGTTTATCAATGTGTGCTATCGTGTTCTTCATCTCAATGTTTTGCCTGGTAGTACACTGGATTATAGCGTTCATCTCTACCGAGATGAACGAGGGGGGAGGGGGGAACAACACCACCCTTGCCCCTGGAACGAAAACAATTCCGACTGTAGGTATCAAAGAAGGTGATTTCTTGATCTGGGATGGATCACACTTTGTGTGGGGATACTATACTACACCACCCACTGCTGTCCTCTCACAATCGAGAACCAAAAATGTAAATAATGACACAATGTCCCAACCTGGAACATACAACAACCACACGATCCCTCCCGCCCCAATTTCAAACAACGATCTCTTGTTTATTAAGGAGGATGGAAAAGTGATTATGATGACAGAACACAAGTCCCTACATGAAGAATTAGAAAAGGGGGGTGGGGAGGAGGAAGGGGGGCCTGGTTCTTCACCTACTATAACGAGAAGGTACAGAAGAAGGGAGAAAAGTAGGCGGAGAAGAGAGATTGGTGGGAAAGGGTATGATGAGTATTATGGACTAGGGCTAGACAAAATGGAAGACCCACGACACCCACACCAAGCAAATAAATGGTATGCAGATATGAGCACAACAGCCAAACAAACAACCAATGAGAGCTGTTATGTCTGCTCACTTATCCCCCATGCATCAGGCACACCTAAAGTATTGTTGCCACGAGAATTGCCCATTGTGGATGCCCAATGTCTCCTTCATCTCACGCTGTGTAGAATAAAGAACACTTTCCAAGCACACGATGTCTCTTTCAGAATGCTACAGAACAACAAAACGTGCTATTCGCAAGCGTCTGGAGTGATCTGTCTTAAAGAACCTTTCTTTGCAATACAAGGGACACTGTTTTCCGAAAACAAATGGAAAGACGAAGAAGTGCTGTGCAAGGCAGAAGCACTGAAAGGTGTCCAACCGGACAAGTTGCGGTGGATGGAAAGAACGTGCTTGCCAACATGGAAAGAACACATCCCTAAACTAACATGGGTAACAGCGATGGAGAAACCCTTCAAGCTACAAAGTGAAATACAAAACGAACTATGTTTCAAGGGAGAAGGAAAAATGGCAATGGGAACGAACAAGAACTGTAACAAAACTCTCACCATCCCAGATATGAAAAAAGGGACAGCAGCACTAATGGACACCTACTGGGTATGCGGAAACAAGGCGTACCTGCATCTTCCCCAATCATGGAGTGGTAGCTGCTCAATGGCCACTTTGCACTCAACACTAATGGTGATTCCAGAAAGCCATATTGACAGAAGTAACATGATGAAAGAAGGCTTGAACCAGAATGCAGCTTCTCCAACTACACAAGCGCACCTTTATGTCCTGTCCTCCGGAGGGAAGGGAGAAGAGCTCTCAAGGAACAAGCGAGCCTCGAACTACATATCACAAGCATCATCTGATTTATTGGCACAGATCCCAGACAGGTATCGCCTGTTCAGCTCCGTGGAAACATTCTTTGCTTCGCTAGTATCAAGTGTCCAAGCAAGAGCAAATGCAAAATGGCTCCAGATCACACGGTGGGAACTGATCCAGTTGGCCAATGACACTGAAGAAGGGTTTAACATAATAAAGGTGGAACTACGAGCTCTGCGATTAATGACCATGCAGAACAGGTATGTTCTAGACCTGTTAACAGCAATCGATGGAGGTGTTTGCCGAAAAATAGGAAGTGCGTGCTGCACGTTCGTACCTTCCGAAGATGCAGAAAATGGGTCCCTGTCCCACGTTATTGAACCAGTACATAACCTGGGCGAGAAGATGAAAATGGAAGGTGGAGCTGAGGATAGCTCGTGGTTCGACAATATCTTCTCTTGGGTTCCCTCATGGCTTGGAGTGACTATGAAGTTCCTGATACCAATAGTGGTGATCGTCCTTGTGATGTTCTGCCTGTGCCAGGTGGGCCTCCGATGTTGTGCTAATGCAGTTCCTAACGGTGCAATGATGATGGTGACAATGGGCAACTCCGGTGGTACAATTAAAGCAACACAAGAAGTACATGTGCAGACAGGAGCAGACAACACCCCCAGGTACCAGTTAGTGCCTATGTGCCGTGATAAGTACATAGTAGATAAACTATGGCACACCACTATCAAAGAACCACGAGACGTAGAACTGGAATGGTATGAGGAGGTCTGGGTAGATCTGGAAGAAACTGGCGATTGTATATATTTAACATGTACACCAGACGAGTATGCTAGGAGAGGTGAGAGTTTAAGGGGGGTGTGCAGAGCATGGATGCCTATAAAAGGAACCCCTGCATGGGATGGTGCAGTGTTAGAGGAACAAGAATGTAGAAGATTGGAAGAGCTAAAGAAATTCGTTACTTTAAGTAACGAAAGGGGGGAAATGTAGGGGAGGACTGGCCGCGAGGCCCTCCTCACCTACAGCTTTCTCCCCAGGTGAGGACCATGACTCGGTGGGCGCCCCCTCATGCCACCCGGGCCCAGGTGGAGGAGGATTCACCCGCCGACGACATTGCCCACACGTATCCTTTCCTTGCATTTAGTTAGGCCTAGACGCCATCTTGTCTAGCAAACATGGCGTGAGTTCAGCACACTATAAAGAGGCCCCCACCTTTGGAGGGCCTTTCATGCATCTCTGCCGCCTCAGCAGCCCTGGCAGATCCGCTGCGAGCGCGTTCCCATGAGAAAGTCGGAGATGAACTAAACCCGAGACGCCAACACGGCAACATTATAGTAGTAACAATGTGATATTGCACCCCGTATGACCCGGACCGCAAGGCCGGGGTAGCGAGGAAAAAAGCTGAAGCATCACTATCTGAAGAAGGTAGAAAACAATTCAAGTATTGGTATTAATGAACTACCTCTGTTTAAAATGTGAATAAGCCATAAAAATGTAACGTTATATGATATCCCTCCAGGTCTGGACTAGTGCTGCTATAACCACGGAGAAAGATGTTGACCAAACGTATAACCTCTATCTGTAAAAGTGTTTTTTCCATAGTATGTAGAAACTGGAACTCATATATGTTTTCTGAATCACCCAAAGCGGCGAGCATCAATCTCTGTAGGCCATAACCTAGATATCCCTCGTATAACGTCTAATGTACATACAATACGCACACAATGTAGTGAACGTAATGTTAGGTAATGAAAAGGTACTGGAACCGACTGTCTTAAAGAAATGTGTAACGAAATTGAAATATATATGTGTGTCTAAATAACGTCAAAATAAGGCAGAACAGTATAAAACTTCTGCATTCACTGATCAGCAACGCACGAGGAAAATACCTTTGTGGATATGCAAGGCCATTCCCTCTCCCACCCTACCAAGCCTGCCAGATAAAAAAGCTAAGACTTGTGCCGCGCTCCCCCACCTCCCCCAACCAAGCTGGCGTTACTTCAGAGAGTCAGAGGCCCCGGCGCCGCAACCAAGGCCACAGCCCACCACCTGTGTTATTTACAGCACGGTAATAAACCCACGGATGAACCCACTGATCTACCAGCACCCTTTCATAAATCCCACGAACCCCCCAAGAATCCTGACCCCGTGTAAGGACGACCCCCATCATTGAGACAAGACACAGAGACCCATCTATATAATAACTTCTAACGCAGCAGACAGACATGTATCATTCGGCCCAGGCCCCAGAGCCCCGTCCTGCGACCTAAAATACCGGTCAATAGGACACAGGTAAATCTCACCCCAACCGATAACCACCAGACCTCTCACGAGGTGCATTCCTCATGTGTTGCGTTTATTTTATAAGATAAGCTACAGAGCGATTTATTAGTGAACGTAAATGTCATTTTCTGAATAACCGCAAGGTGCATGGCCTAGGGCAAATGAGACAGGGAAGGTATTCGTCATTGTCACAGGCTGCCCCAGCATACCAACACCGCACGGATGACCTCAAGCCGGCCTGCCAGGCCCAACCCAACCCACGAGGCTGACCAGTGACGTCGTCTTGCCAAGACCAACCACGCTGCAGCAACACCTATAGTTAGTCGACGACACCCAATCCCAATTAACTTGTGCCCCCTATAGTGTTTAGGTGTTGATGACGTTTTTTGTATTAGAAATACGCCTGTCTTTGCTATTGTCAGACAGAGCGCTCTCGGAGGTTGCAGAGTTCTTTGCATGCCTTATTCTTGGATAAACTCCCATTTACGCTCACCCGCACTCTGTCTTGGCCTTATTCCCACTAAGGGAGAGTCCTTTATTGTCTCTCATTGCGGGGAGGATCGTGCTGAATTGGGGGCGCTTCCCTTCAATCTGTTCTTCAGAAGGCATTTTTTATGGCTAATCAGTTCTTAGGACTGTAAGGAAGGCATGTTATCAAACAGTAAGGCAGACACAAGTAATCACAGTTCAAAGGTGTTTATTGAACGTCATTTGGGTTTGAAAAACACCTATCTAATCCTAAATCTAAAGATGGGAGCAAGCTACGACCATCAAATAATAATAAGGCAAAGAATATCACACAAAGCGCTCACTCTGGCTCATAAATGTGTGTCTCTTACTAGCCCCACATATCTATCAGAGCGTATCAAGATCAAGCCTAAGAATAGGAATCTTTGCTCTACCACGGCCACAGTACTCGTCCAGCCGAGATTCAAAATGGCCCGGTTCGGTGGCACCAGCTTTAACACTCAGGCTCCTACTCTATGGAACACACTCCCAGCCGCCATATACCAAATACAGAACTACCCTCTCTATAAGAAGGCCATAAAACCCACTTTTTCAACCTTGACCCACAATAACCAGCTTTAGCTGTCAGCTCATCCATTGCTCCTGCCTGCTTTCTGTTTGTGCGTCTTGTCACTGTTTTTCTGTGCGTTCTGGGTCCTGCAGGCATGTGGTGCATTATAATAATTAAAATAAATAAAATAAAGGTTTTCTCTGTTTTTACCAATGACTACGGTCGATTTTCCTTGATCCTGCACAGCAACATATTGACAAGTCCTGTGGTGTGTGGCACTACTCTGTGGAAATTGACTTATCATTGGTCCCTTTTCTGATACGGATCAGACATCTAGTCACCTTGTTTGATCCAGAGCTCTGCTTCCTCAGAAGTTAAGGCAATCATTAAAGAAACATATAAGTCCAGCCATCCTTACTCCATGAGATCATGTGAATCCTAGAAACAAGTCGCTAACTATACCAAACCAATTCCCTCCCTGGTTAAGGAAAGGCACAGTTTAGCCTTTGTGATGACCAATATTCTTTCCTTCCCATTTAATTTCCTTGCAGGCTGCAGAGAGTGCAGAACTAGCTCTGAACCTGAACAAATGAGGCTGCATGGAACCCACCACTATATCACTTAATTGGCTCCTAGTAGGCCCAAGGATCACCTGTAATGTCCTTTGCACAATATACAGATCATTCTGGAACAAAGATCCTAGATACCTGAAGGTAATACCCAACACTCTTTGCCCAGACCTCTCTGCTCTTCCAGGTCACAGACCATCTGCCAGGAATAGTATACACCTCTGGAAGGACCTTAGTTTAGCCCAGAGACATCAACCCAAAGTTCCTACTCTCCGTACAATTCTGTAATTAGAAGTCCATAATGATACACCATCTAGCTTTAGTGTACAGTGATAGTCGCCTGGAAAATGGCAGCCAGGGGACGACATTTCTGCAAACATGCATCCTCGGTAAAATCAAACATTTTACCCAAATATTCTGGGATTGGAGTTTATAATCTGAAATGATACCCCTTCTAGATTATTTGAGTAAAGTATTTTAAGGGTCAGGAAAAAAAAGTTGCCTACCTGGCGACTTTTTCCAGGCGACATTATCACATGGAATCCTAGCTTTGCACGGCTTGTCACCCCTTTTTTCCTTTCCGACCTACTGTACAGTTTCAGCCGTCAAAGTTGGGCATTGAAATCATCAAGTATATTGTAACAGACATCAACTGCCTACACCAGACTCGTCCACCACACTGTCATCGCTGTCCCCTGTACTCTGCCCAATGGGTAGAATTGCTGCACAGTTTGTATATGCTTGGCTGCAATGCACAATTTGGAGCGTTATGCAAAATCCAAAATAAATAAAAACAGAATAGAATAGGTCAGGGGATTATGGCACACTCCAGACAGAGAATTAGGAAGCTCCAGACCACGTGCATAAGAAAGTTGAAGTTGCCTATGTTTCTAGAGTGCCACCAATGCAGACCTCTGGCAGAACCGCCTTCAAGAAGGGTGCAGGGTTTACGAGGTGGTTTAATGCCTCGCACTTGTACAACATGAACCTGGGGAAAGGACAGGTGAGTGTCGGGATTAATGGGAGGCAGAGGAGGAGTATAAAGGGAGACACAGGAAACCGGGCAGTGTGAGTTGTTTGGGTGAGGTGAAAGAAGGCAGCAGAATGAGAGACCAAGAGGAGGAAAGGGGGTGCAGAGAAGAATAGCGAAGGGATCATAGGGCATGTGCAAGGTGAGGTATTGATTCTTTAAAGAAAGTGGTACCAGAGTGTGGGAGTGCATTTATGGTGGGGAAGGTGAGTGACACTAATTGGGAGTGTAGGGGAGTAAGTTTTGGGTTATTGAGGGCGATTTGCGCCTAGAAACACTTGTGTACAGGCGCATTATAAATGCCATATCATATCATTGAAAAAGGTTATTGAGAGAATGACATTAGGGTGACTGTGGAAGAAGGTGGGGTGTGTAGTGTGGACAGTAGTGGAGAGGGGAGAGTAGTAGTGTGGAGAGTAGTACAGTGGAGAAGGGAGAGTAGCATGAGATGGAAGAACATCGGTGGGACAGAACGAGGAGAATAGGGGAAGAGAAAGGAAATAGAGTAGAAGAATGGGGAAGGAAGGAGAGAACATCGGGGCGAGGAGTGCAAGGGTGAGAAAGGAAAAGACTAAGTGAGACCTGGGTGAGTGAAATGCACAATTTCTGGAGATCTTTCTGCGGGACCGTGGTTTGGATCCACCTAGAAATTCTCGGTGGGAGCAAGATAGGTAAAGCAATTGCCTTTAGGATCCGGATCCTACATCATAGGGGTTATGTATCTCTAATGACCACTTTAGGATTCAGGGTCATGTGGGCTAGGGAGGGAAAAGCACTCGGGTAACGAGAGCTAGAGTGGCCGGTCCTTCCTGGTGAGACTCAATTCAAGCACTTTAAATAAAACCCTTCAACCGCCTTCAAGATTTGGTGTGTTCTAGGTCGGTTACCCTAAATGGTGGAGTCACAATGTTTGAACACTGAAAACACTCTCACATATAGTCGACTTACCTGTAATTTGCACATTTTATCCACTTTCACAGAAGATAAAGCGTAGCTTCTTTGAGAACATCTTTGTGTATTAAGTCCCTTGTTCAATGTTATTTTGCATTTTGAATTACCCTGCTCCCCTCCTAGGGGCTTCCCTTGACTGCTCCCCTCCCAGGGGCTTCCCTTGACTGCTCCCCTCCTAGGGGCTTCCCTTGACTGCCTAGCTATCTCTACTACTAAGTGAGTCAAGGAAAGCTTTTTGCCTAGCTTTGTGCCAGGGGCTCACACAGGAGTGACATTATTTGCCCTATTTAAAGGCAGAGAAATGGACAGACCCAGTGGGCCTTAAAGAAGGCAAACAATGCTCAACCAGGCACTGGTTCTAAGTGAACAAACTAGGTGGGTTCGACAGAAGCATACATATGAAATTGACTGTTTGTCTAGCGTGCCACCAATGCAGTGCATATGGATCTGGCAAAGGGAAAGGCATAGATGGTCTAGGAAGTCCTGACAGACATGTGGAAATGGACAGACTCGATGGACCTGACTAGAGGGGATGTGTAGTAGACTAGATGCATCTGAAAGGCGGCAGGCAGATATCCATTTTATATGTGTCTGACATGATGAAGAAGTTGACAGATTAGATGGACCTGGCAGAAGGCAGAGAAATAAGCAAAGTAAACAGACTAGACCAGCAGGGAAAAGCGCTAATACATACTTGATTAGCTGGACCATCCATTTCTGCTGTTTCGTTCTGTTACTTCTTTTCACCCTCCTATTTATCCTTTTGAAACATAGTTGTGGGAACATGAGTAGACGTTTCCATGTCAAGAGTTCCATTCCGTATTAACTTGTTCTCTTTACATTTGGCTTTCAGGAGAGACAAGAGAGTGAGATCCCAGAAACAGATTTAACTGAAATACAAAAAACTCAGCTGCGGTGTCTGAGTGACTGGCGTTATGCAGAACACTACGAGCCTCACCTACTGGCCCAGGTGAGTTCTTTCTCCGATTCACGCGGATGGGCAGGGAGAAACAAAGCCCTGCCGTGGGCCTAACTGTGGGTCTATCTATCAGAGTTGAGCTTTGCCGGGTCATGTTTCATCCCTGGCATTGTATGTGGCAATGATGCTGAGATAGGGGAGTGGAGGACCATGACGTTCCAGTGAAGACGCTTTGCATGGTCCTGGGACATTCAACCATGTGGATATGATGTGGCGATCTGCAGGAGCGGATGTCTGTGTGTCTTGTAGTGACACTTATGGAAGGGCCAGTGTGGTTGTAACAAGAGCCTGTCCTGTGGCTTTGTGGTAGTTCTGGGCAGAAGCACACATTTAGGTCCTTGGATTGGAATGAGTGTTAGTGTACCTTTTTGCTAGGCACACACGTTTGCAATGGGCGCAAGCTTATGGTATCAATGGTGTGTTTAAGCCTCTGCTATTTGGATGTGTAGTTTGTGGCTTCAGGATAACCCTGAAGAACACATTAAAAGGCAGGTCAGGCTTCCCTTGGGTAGAGACATTTACACAAGACCCACCTTTAGTTGGACACCACTTAGCACACCTGTGGCTTCCAGGAGGGGTGCAAGGTTAAGAAAAGAATACACGCAGGGAACCAAGTTGACTGGAGTGGAGGGAGTGTTATAATATGAAACCTTAATTCAAAGAAGCAGATGTAAACTAAAGGCTGGAGTAAAAGAGGAAAGTAGCAATAAAGGCTAGATCATAAGGTATTTCCTTTGAGTGTATTGGGAACCCCTCCCATGTGAAGCAACAGTACAGTTATCACTACAAAACTTTACAAAATACCTAATGTGAAGGCCAAGTGGGACTCACAAAAAGCACAAACACAAAGAGCTGTGTTTGGCAGATTTATTTTATTCAAAACACACAAACATTTCAGGTCTCTTACAAAACACAGTTTCTGTACAAGGGACCTAAGCTTCTGGTGAGAGTCCTCATAGTCCGCACCTCCGGGGTGCATTTCTCGCAAGCTGTCATTCAACTCAGCTGAGAAAGCTTTGTCTCCAGCATTCTTCGCCAACTCGTCTGAGGGACCTCCTTTCTTCAGGTGGAAATCTCTCAACTCTTCAGGTGATGATGTTGGGTTTGGAATCCTCCATGCTGGGAAGACATTGACCTATCTAGATCTGACCCAGGATTTGGCCTACCCTCCTTGCCATCATGCTTGTTCCTCCACCCACTGTGGGATCCACCTATTCAGATCGGGGTCTCACTCCTAAACCAGGATCACCATTCCCGGGTCCCACTCCCTCTCTAGCCATACCAGCTCCACGCTGCTCTTTAATCTCCCCTCCTCGTGTCTTCTGGTATTGCTCAACCTACTTTCTCGCCTCTCAGTGGATCTTCCATCACCACCTCCGATTACTCTCCAACCTCCTCTAGCAACTTCACTATCTCCTCCTTTGGCTCTTTTCCAACCTCCGCCACTAGCCTTCCAACTCTTCCCAGCACTTCTCTAACCACCACCTTATGATGTTTCACAACCGCCTACAGCTCCTTGTCCCCCTTCAACCTGTCCTGACGTTTGAAGGCAAGTAAAGCCTTTTTGCTTTACTTACCTTGCTCAGCTCATCTGTTGTGGCACTGGTCAGTGCCTATAAATTTGTATTTTGTTTTTGCTTTTATAGCGCCTAAGCCAGGGCACTTTGCAAAAATTACTGAATTGGAAAAAAAAATGGAAAGGTGACATAATAAAGCAGGGTACAAAAGAAGAAGAGAGCAAGAAAAAACCATCAAGAAAGAAAAGAATTGGTGATCCAAAAAAAACAATAAAGATCAAGCAGCATGATAAATTGTGTGAGACATAAAACCAGCCAGCCCCCAAACAAAAAATGTAACATAGGGGGGGAAGCAAAATATAAAACAGCCCAATGAATCCAGGAAGCCAGGTGATCTAAAACAATGGATAACCGCTTTAAAAAGCCTAATAAGTCTAACAAATTGTCAAGGAAAACCTGACAGTTTCCCCTCTCCTGAGCCCTGCCCCAGGGCCCGGTTTGCATGGGTATTTCCAGTGGAACTTAGATACCAATAGCAGAGCATGAACATCAACTGCCTTCTCCCATGAACATTCCTATGGTCCAAAACCCTTACAGTCAATCTTGGCAAATATTGAATCTTTCTCCGAACTTTCCTGGAATCAAGTATTTCTTCTACCTCAAATTCTCCAGATTGGTCTTCCAACAAAATAGCCTTGGGAAGAACACCTAATCTGTTCCCCTTAATCAAAGGTTTTAATTGACTAACATGAAAGGTAGGATGTACTTTGAGACCAGAGGGTAAACACAGCCTGACCTACATCCAAGCAGGGTACCTTGTCACTCTTTATAAAATATTCAGTGCATGAGCGCACCGACTGTTCTCACCCCATAGTTGCCAATTGGACATGGTTATACCTGGTGCCCCTTCCACCTCTACATTTCTATGATTCTCTTGTGCCACATTTTATTTTCACATACTGGTCTAGAACATGGGTATTGTGGTCTTATACAGTAATTGGGGCTTCTCTGTTTTAATCATGTAATTTTCTTGACATTTAGGGTTACCTTGATCAAGTAATATTTTATACCCGTCTGTTGGTAAATCCAGATCTAAGGTTAAACTGTTGCTGAAGCTGTTAAGCACTGTACACATGAATATGCCTGACAAATATACCGTTTAATCCTGTTGGAAATGGATCACCACCTGGCAGGACTTTCTTCTGTCCCCTTTAGTCTTCTTTATCGGAATTGGTTGATTCTACAAAGCGGCAACCTATACATCTTTAGGTTACTTCTATTTCACTACCGACCATATTCTATAAAGTGCTAAGTGCAAATACTCAAAATGTAAATTCATACAACGTGAGCATAATGTCAACATATGGGCCTAGATATTTCACATATGTCGAACCTAGTTCAGCACACTCGGTTAACAAGTGTTTAGGCGTCTCAAGGTGTGAACTTTTACATATTCAACAGGTTCTTTCACTCTCTGGAATTTTCAACATCTGGCCCAATATGGTCAGAACAGGCAGAAAATGCAATCGTAATAGCATTATATATATTCTCAAATCTTTCAAAGGGCATAAGATCAAATAATTCTGAGGTTTCTTAAACTTGTAGTTCATATATGATACAAATCCATAAGATTTTAAAGTGAAAAGGTGTTCAACATGATTGCCCCAATCCCATTGTTCTATCTTTCTTGTTTTGCATTGTTTGATATCACATCATAGCAAGTTCCGTTCCAAATAGGATTCCAGCCAAATTTCTAAAATCTTGCTTGATTTGCATCACATACGCAGTCCATTCTTTTTTTCCCATTTCTTTACCTATTAAGTAGAGAAGAGAATCTGTTGATGCAGTCAAAGCTTTTGCTTATAATAAGGCTCTTTTAGCATCACTATAGACCGCCTAGACAGCAGCCCCAATTCCAGTCTAATTATTTCAACAGGAATACATTGAGGAAGATTCTGAATCCTCCTCCAATCGGTGCTCTCAGTTTTAGTCAGCCATTCCCAGTTTACAATCGTTATGATCTCTAATCCATAGATCACAGCTCGGATAAAGCATTGAAGATATAACATTCTCGCCCCCATCACAGAGAAGTCACTACTCTTCAAAAAATATTGCGCAACCCATGCTGTTAGTTTATTAGCCTTCATGATACTCTGTTTAATACACTCAGCAAATCCTTTCAGTAGCTCCATAGTGACCCTTAAATATTTATATTGACTAATGTATTCAATATGGTCTTCTTTGATTCTTAATACTGGTCAAGCAGTACCTTTTTCCCATTAAAGATAACTGCTGTCTTAGTCATATTGATAGTCAGTTTGTTATATTGAGCATAAGCCCACAGCACTGCTGCAAATCTATTTAACCCCCTACCAGTATGGTCAGAATGACCAGGTCATCGTCATATGCTATGACTGGGCAAGCAACCCCATCGTTCTTCGGAGGACAGCCTCGCACACTATGCAGGGTCCCAGCTAGATCCGCAAGATAAAGGTTGAATAATTAAGAGGCCATGACACAGCCCCTTTTCACACCTCTCGTAAACTTGAAAGGGCTGGACCCGGCCCCTTCCCCATCCAACCTCAGCTGCACCACAGTATCCTCATACAACAATCTAACAAAATACAATATATAATCTGGGCAACCCATCTCGGCCAATTTATGCCATAAAGAGGTTCTATTAACAGAATCAAAGGTAGCTTTGAAGTCAATATAAAATGTACAGGCCAATGCTGCCATTAGTACAAGTTCTTTCAAACAACATATCCAATGTCCTTATGTTTACCTCCATAGGATGTCCTGCTCTGAAACCGGATTGAAATCTATATAGTATATTATCCTGTGCCACCCAAGCTTTGCAGAAACAAAAACGCAAACAGTTTCCCGGTGATATTCTGCATGGAAATAAGCCTATAGTTTGCAGGGTCTCTAATATCTCCCTTCTTGTATACTGGTACCAGGGTGGCAGTTTGCCAGGCTTTAGGAATCTGACCACTCGCAACAACTTTCTCAAACAGTCTAGACATCACATTCTCTGTGCCCACATTTCCGGTTCACAACTATGTGTGCCAATCCATTTGGGACAGGGGCACATGAGGACTTCAGGTTCTTGATGTTACAGATGACTTCCTTTTCATTGATCACAAACTCACTTTTATATTGACCTCTTATCACCCCGTCAGTGGTTATATGATCATCATTCCCAGTAGCTTTAGTAAGATATTGGACCCATTGTAGGGCCCCTATGGGAATAATTATTTTCCGTTTCTTATCACCTTTATCCTTCCCCAATAAATGCCAAATATCATGACAGTTATTCGTCTTCAAAGTAGAAATCATCTGCTGCCATTCCTTTAATTTCCTCTCATTCTTCCACCAGCGGATGAAATTCCCATATTTATTTGTAATTCTTTTAGCAGAAACAATTGCTATTTGTCCTGACGTGCCCCTGTTCTTTAGGCAACGTAGTTCTCTCCTCATTTCCTGTTTCTTATCCCTTATGACACAGTCATATAGCTTTGATGTTTTGCCCTTGCACATGATCTGAGCCCCAGTATCCCTACCATACTCCATTGTATAATCCATAATCCACTCTTCAATCTCTTCACTGGTCATATGGTCAATATTCAAGAGCAGGGCGGCAACGCCTCCCTGAATCACTGCTTTAGCTTTAGAGATGTTTTATGAGACCATTTAATGACATTCTCCGCATGATTAACTTCAATAGCCAGCCCTTTGTGGACCTTAACCTGCCTGTGGCCCAATGTGTATTGCAAGGCATGATCACTATAGTTATTTTCCTCTCTGTAAGTAAGCAAGAACTGCGCTCCTTCACATCTTAGGCCCCCTGCATCCTGTCTGCGCTTCCCTTCCCAGCGTTTTCCCTACCTTCCTCTGGCATCTTTCACCCCTTCATTCTCTGACCTACTGTATTGTCACTGTATTGTCAGCCCCTTGTGTGGTGTTTCCCTGGTCATTCCATTGTTTTGTTTTCTCTATTGTACCATTGCATTGCCTGCATTCCTCTACTTCTAGGTTCCTTCGTTGTGTACTGTGCCTTTGTTGGGTTGGGCTTGTGTTATTCTCTACAGTATCAGCATTCCATTGCATTACCTGCATTATTTACTTGTAGGTTTCCTTGGTTGTGTATTGTGCTTTGTTGATGGGTTCTGTAATGTACCTGATTTTGTAGGTCTGGTGTTTCCTGTTCTGTGTTGTGTTCCCCTCTCTGTTGTGTCCCCCTTGTGTCTCCCTCCTCTCTGCCCCCAGTGTTACTCCCTACCCCCTGCTTGGACTCCGCTCACCCTCTCTCCGCCCGCACCCTCTATGGTGCTCTGTCTCCCCTACCTTCTCTAACTGATTTTCTATTGACTATCCTATCCCTCTCACTAGGTCTGGCAGGAAGAAGCTCAAAAAGGACATCCTGGTCTCCAACCCAGGCCTCCCTACCGCTGATACCTACACCAGTGCTTTCTCCAGACAGGCCCTTACTGACATCCTCTTTGTCATTCCCTCTCTACGCCTATGGACTCCCCCCTACCCTGCCCCTATGGTTCTGTTCTCTCTCCTTTTTCCCCCCCATCTCCCATTAATGTGGCAACTGGTCGGAGGCCCTCCTGGCCCCCATCCACTCCTCTTAGACCATCAATAATGTTTACCTAAATGGCACTGTCTTGGTCCAGGGCCCTCAGGACAATCCTTTTCTTTTTGATAGTCTTCCTGCACCTTATCAACTTCCTTTCTTCTTCTGCTATCCCTACTTACCCCTCTCCAGCCCCTCTGCCGCCTCCTTCCTCCTCCACCTCTCCGGCACCCTCCGCTGCTTCTTTAGCCACTCTGTTGACTCCTTCCTCTGCACTCTCTTCTTCCTCTCTGACTACCCTGCCTTCTCTTCCTTCCTAGTCTGCCCATTCTCGGCACCTCCAACACTTCCGCAGAGTGTACCTCTGGACTGTAACTCTCCACAGAAGTCCTTCAAAGGTGGCAACCTGTTCTACATCGCTACTCTTGCTCCACT
This sequence comes from Ambystoma mexicanum, assembly GCF_040938575.1. Classification (NCBI taxonomy): domain Eukaryota; kingdom Metazoa; phylum Chordata; class Amphibia; order Caudata; family Ambystomatidae; genus Ambystoma; species Ambystoma mexicanum. Next base: position 51,238,145 of record NC_090939.1, read on the forward strand.
GTCAAACATTCCTCTGACCTCTGCCGTCTATTGGAAGAGCTTGATTTGGATGTACTCGGTTTCACCAAGACTTGGTTCACTTCCAGCTCTGTCACAAGTTTTGACACTCTCCTTCCTGATGGCTACAAGATCCTCTCTGAACCCAGGACCAACCGCCTCAGTGGGGGCGTAGCCCTGATTTTCCCAGAGTGGATCCCTGCTTCTGTCATTCCAACTCAGGACTCCTCCTCCTTTGAATGCCTGGTCTGCAGGCCCTCTATCTCTCTTGGCCTCTCTCTCACTGTGGCCACTATCTACAGGCCACCTGGCCAGGCTGCCCTCTTCCTCTCTGAGTAGTGGGACCTCTCCTCCTCCCCCCTCCTTGCCTCTACCTCTCAACCTGGATGCTACTAGCCCCTACTCGGGGCTCTTTCGCAACCTCTGCAACTCTCTCTCCCTGTATTCTTCCATGTGGCCTGAGTCACTCTGCAGGGCACCCCCTGGATGTTCTGATCTCTTCAGACCTCCCCCTCTCTAACCCTCTCACCACTCCTCTCTCTTGGAGCGACCACTTTCTTTTTTCCTCCCGCCTCTCACTCGCTCTACCCCTCAGGTCAAGCTGACCCCAGCACTGCCATCCTTATCAGTTATCCGGCCAATGAATCGTGTGTCAGTTGAGGCTTTCGCTGCTACTTGCTCTCCTCTTACTGCAGCTTTGGCTGACTCACACCCTGACACAGCCCTCTCTAACTTTCATTTATCTAACTCGAACACTCTTGACGTCCTTGCCCCTGTCATGAGGATCCGTTTGTAGCCCACATCCAAGTGCAACTCTTGGTACGATTCTGACCTCGCCACCCTTAAACGTGATTGTAGGGTGGCTGAGAGGAAGTGGAGGGCATCATGCACACCGCCTGACAAACTAGCCTGTCGCCTGCTCCAAAGGCAGTACCGACTCTCTGTCCTCTCTAAGAAGAGAGCCTACATCCAAGCCCATGTCTCTGCGGAATCTAACAACTCGGCCGAACTTTTCAAAATCTGCCAGGAGCTGGCCATTCCTGTTGCAGTCTCTACCTCTCCTGTTCCCTCCCAGGCACTCCGCACGGCCCTGGCTTTTCATTTCACCACTAAAATGCAGGACATCCTGTCCACTTTCTCTTCCCCTACCTCCTCTTCATCCTCCTCTACCACCCCTGGCCCCTCTTCAGCCGTTTCTTCTCCTCCTTTCTCGTCCTTTCCCATGTTCACCCCTGATGATGTTTCTAGACAAGTCTGATCTATGAAAGTCTCATCAAAGCAGGGTCTTCCCTGCTCAACCAGCCTTGGCTGATTTCTGCAATCACTCTTTTGCCACTGGGATCTTCCCGTGCCCCTTAAGCACTCTTTTGTGACCCCCTTTTAAAGAAGACCTCTGCCGATCCTTTCCCTCTGGCTAACTATCACCCGATCTCCATCACTCCTTTCCTGGGCAAACTCCTGGAAAAGCTAGCCATTTCCCAGCTTAATCTGCATAGTGTATCTGTTGGTTGTCTCCACAACGACCCGTTGTCGAGGTCCGGCTTGACTGAATTCCACAGGAGCTGATGCTGGCCGCACAGACCCTCACCAGGAGATCACCTCTCAACTCTAAAGTAAAAGCTGAGCTGAGAACCCCAAGAAAGGGAAAGGGGAATTTGGAGAAAATAACAAAGGAGACACTGCAGCCCTGCAACCTTCTGGTAGGCTCTGGTATCTGTAGTAAACAAATACACTTGGTTACTTATGCATTAGTGTAAACTTCCTTTCTTAAATTATTTTTAAACATACTCTAACTTCTTTACCTCTTAAACCTCTGTTTAAGACTTAGAGGTTTATTATCTGTATGGAATATCTTGTAAACTATTGTGATGCTTTAGAACATATTGTCACTAACCATTCAAGTCTCTTTAGAATCCTAAAGTAAATGACTCTTGCTAGCACCTTACAGACTTAGATATTCTTATTTGCTTTTAAAGTTCATTTAACTCTATAAAGTTTGAGTTTTAAATGCTTTCTTTCTTTGAAGTATAGATTTCCCATTTGCGTGAAAATTACATTAAATAGAAACTCAAACTTTCTTGAATGCTGCTGCTCCTTCTGCATGTGAATTTTTCCTTTTTTACACGTACGAACGTATAGTTACTTTCTTGACGCGCGTTTTGAAATCAAGTACTCGCTCCCTGCACTCATGCGATAAACACGCAAAATCTCAAGACGTGAAAAACTGTCCTCGCGCTGAAAAATCTCACGCGCACCTTTACAAAATACATGCACACGATTTGTACGTATCGCTACTAAAAATGAAAACCCGTGCACGCGCTGAAAAACAGCTCGCGCTCAGTTAATATGGACTCGCGCTCTATCGCAAACTGAACACACGCTATTATACACAACGTCACTAATGTGAAAATTGTGCATGCGCTAAAAACAACTTGCACTCAGTTAATATGGACTTGCGCTCTATTGCAACCCAACACGTGCTATTATACGCAACGTCACTCACGTGAAAATTGTGCACACGCTAAAAACAACTCGCGCTTTTCATTAGGATACGCGCACTATCGCTCTGCATACCCGCGCGCTCCCATAATGACGTTGCTGAAGACACGAGGATTCGCGCGTGCGTTTAACTGTATTGAAACACTTTTCATGCAGTTAACATTTAAACTTGCGCGCACAGTCTTTACACTTGTATCCTTATAGTATTTAAACTGTAAAACGTTTTCTCTCAGTAAACTTTAAAACTTCTTAACACTTTAAGTTCCTTATGAAAAAATGGAAATTCACTATGAAAGTCATTAAACTTTTAAAAGGAACGATCCCACCTGATGTCTTCTTGTTCACTCTTGCACAGCAATCGATTTTCTTACTTCTTTAGTAAATCTTCTGTACTCTGAAAGGCCTTACTTAAGGAGCTTAACTAATGTACAACCAGCCACTGAATAACTATGGATGAAAGACAGTTTAGAATCTTGCTCACCTCCCAAGAATCCAACCCATTATCCTTTCCACCAATTAGACAAACCAAACATATCATTGTTCCTTAAACCAATCAGATTAAGTTTCTTTCTCTCCATCTTGACTTGGGCAACCACAATGTTAATTCTATGTACATACTCTTTCTGGTTACTAACCATCGAATTCCAGGAAGACCCACCAACTCCGATTCATTACATTCTTGCATAATTTCCTTTTGTAGTTCTTTACTTGGAAGGTAAATTTTAGAATGAACACATGGATATCCATCAATTAAATGTCTTCCTGAATCCTCCGCAAGCCAAGATTGAATCGCCTCCTCAGGTAATTCCCTTCGAATGTTCTCAAGAAGCAGATCCTCTTCCTTTGTAGTATTCAGAATAAATCTATCTTCTGCAATCACTGGCTCTGGTAATAACTGATTTTCTGCCTCTTCTGAAGAACCTTGTCAAGATAAAGCGTCTGCTTTACTGTTTAACCACTCTGGCTTGAATGTTATCACAAAATCGTATTCAGAAAAGAAAAGCGACCATCTAAGTTGTCGAGGTGATAATGTTCAAGCAGATTTCAAAAACAGAAGATTCCTATGATCAGTTAAAACGGTTACTGTAAATCTTGCTCCTAACAGATAATGCCTCCATTCCTGAAATGCCTTCTTGATTGCCAGCAGTTCTCTATCAGTAATCGTGTAGTTCATCTCAGCTGGAAGCAACTTCTTGGATAAATAGGCCACAGGATGCAATAGCCCAGTTTCAGGATGCCTTTGAGAATGTACAGCTCCAATTGCAGTATTAGAAGCATCTGCTTCAACAAAAAATGCTTGGTAAGGATCTGGGTGTAATAAGATTGGTCCTGATGTAAAACAGTTCTTCAATCTTTTAAAGGCCTGATCCGCTTCATCCTTCCTTCCACTCAAATTTCATTCCTTTCTTCAATAATTTGGTGATGGGAGAAACAGTTTGAGAGAAATCTTTAATGAACTTCCTGTAAAACTTCTCAAAACCCAGGAAGCTTTCAATATCTTTAACAGAAGTTGGTATTGGCCACTGTTCTACTGCTTTAATTTTCTTCATGTCCATTTCCAAACCTTTGGGAGAAACAATAAAACCCAAAAATTCCACCTCCATAGTATGGAATTGGCTCTTTGCAGCTGCCAGAAACATGGGAACTGCTCTCCTGAACACCCGTGAAGACTTGCTCTCTAATCTTGACTCTAACCTTTCTTCTGTCCTCATTCTCCTCGGTCTATCCTCTGCTTTCGAGGCAGTCATCCATGCCATCCTGCTCAATCGCCTCCGTGACAACCTGGGTATCACTGGTCAGGCCCTGGCCTGGTTAACCTCCTTTCTCACTGACCGACCCTCCCAGGTCCACCTTGGGTCTTTCCTCTCTTCTCTCTCTCCCTCTCTGCTTGTGGTGTTCCCCAAGGGTCTAAACTTTCATCCTGGCTTTTCAGCCATTACCTGGCACCTCATGCCCACTGCATCGCTACATTCTGCTCTAACATTCAGTGTTATGCGGATGACACTGAGCTCTCCTTCAGGCTCCCCTCAGCCACCTCGGCTCCCTCTCTCATACCAGACTGTCTGGCCGCAATTCAGGAATAGGGTGCCGTGAATGATCTCTGCTTTTAATGCCAGCAAGACTGAGATCCTCCTCATTGGGACACCTGCTCACTCTTTTCTTCTCTCTCTGGCCGGCCGCTCACCCTGGACCCTCTTTCTTCTTCTTCTTGTGAGGCTAAGAATCTTGGTGTCGTCTTCGACTCCACCCTCTCCTTCTCTCCTCACATCTCTGATGTCTCTAAGAAGTCACACTATCAGCTGCACCTCCTCAGAGGTATTCTGCCTTTTCTCACTTCCCCCCAGAAGCTTACTGTATCCAGAGCTCTCGTCCTCTCTAGGCTCGACTATTGCAACAGCCTCTTTCTAAATCTGCCTGTCTCTACTCTTCGACCTTTACAACTTATCCAGAACAGGAGTGCAAGACTTGTCCTTGGCCTCAAGCCCAGGGATCGTATCTCTCCTGCTCTGAAATCTCTCCACTGGCTCCCTGTTGCTGCAAGGATCAAGTTCAAGACCCTTTGCATCATCAACAAGGCTTTCTGGGGCCTGGGATTGCACTACCTCCAACGTTCTCTTCCTAAACATCTTCCTTCTCGATCCCTCCTGAGGGTCATACGCTTCTCCAAGCAGAGAGTGGGAGGGTAGATCTTTTTTATCGGCTGGGGCCTCCCTCTGGAACAGCTTCCCTGCCTCTCACAAACTTAAGCAGAACCACCTCCGGTTCCGTAAGCAACTCAGGACCTCCCTTTTCACTTCTGCTTTCTCTCTTCCTCTCCCTTGCTGATGTCCCTGACTGCTCTGCACACTGGTCAACTGGCTACCCACTGAAACTCTGGCCCAGGCTCCTGCATATCCAGTTGCCCTTGCACTGCCTCTAGGCTCCCACAGCACTTAAGGGTCTGTATCTGCAACCCTACAGTCCCTTGTCTCTCTGCACTTATGAGCCACCCTCCGGCAGCACTTATTGAGTTACCTGCACTTCTGCCTCCCCTCCCTTCTTCCCACACTTGCACAATCTGAATGACATAAGGCCTAGTAAGATCGTTGTTTTTTCTTTCTACTGTCCCCCCCCTCCTTGTCTTGTTACGCCTAGAAACTCTTTTGTACAGGCGCATTATAAATGGCTTATCATATCATAACTAACAAAGAAGTAATCATCAAGTGTAGCCCGTTTGTTACCAGACTTCCAAGAAAACCTACCAGGGCAATCCCCCACCACACGTCCATTTAACATATTTAAGTCACACTCAGCTAGCATCTCCACCCATCATGTTCCGTCACTAGACTCTTGTATTTGTAGCATCGTGCTTTTATCACGTAGAAAAAGTTTAGGGAAAATGTCCTTCCTACACCTCCAGCGACTGTTTCAATCACCCCCCAAAATAATAAGATCTTTTGCACCCCCCGCGTACCATTCACACAGCATCTCAAATAAGGTATATTGTACCATGTCCAACACAGCACCCACTGGGGGATTATAAATGTTGACAATTCGAGTTCTTCCTCCTAACCCAGGGTTGATATTGTCAACCTCTACTGCAAATAAATACTCTGGGGTTAATTTAATTTCAATAATCTGAGCCTTCAGCAGATGTTTCACACTTATTACCAGTTCACCAAAAGGCCTTCCTCTAACTCTTTTTTTTTTTGTTGCCATAGTTTGTTACACCACATAGCCCTCCACCAACAAATCTGCATGCAACCATGTCTCTTGTAACATAAATATAACATGAAAAGTGTGTCTCAGGTGGGTGACAAATACTCAACAAGGTACAAAATGATATTCATTACTGTCTTTTTCTCCTAAAAATAGGCTTTCCCCAAACACTCAACTTCAAACATGTACATATGTTTCAATACAATTCTATTCCACATTCCAAGCAACTGAACAGTGACCCTAAAATGACCATAGAGCAGCAATGCCAGATGTTCGCCTTACAGATCAGGGTGAGTGGTACTAATCAACCAACCCAACAGTGCATGCATAGAAATATAAAGAAATGCTGGATTAGTTAATTTTTCCAGACAAAGTCTAACAAATGCTCAATGTAGCCTAATCAACGTGCCATCATTGATCCAATACATTTGTTTAAAAAAAATCATCCGATGCTTGTCCCAATGTATTTTTAGGGGATCCCAATGAACACAGTTTACTACAAGAGGCTGGAAGAGACCATTTACTGTTGGTCTTCTTATAATGAGCTCTAGCAAGATCCTAAATGATTTTGACACTGCCCTAGTTTCAACCAAAATAGCCTCAAGGGGGCTGGTTTTCCTCAGGACTGAAATTAAACACTTGTAAGTAATGGAGCCAGAAGACTCTTCCTCATCCCAAAGCAGCTGCAATAGATCCTGCAAATGTAGCACACACAATGTGATCGATGTGTGAGGGGGAACAATAGTTCTCAGAAACATATTGTATTTACTAGCATCTACCACATGTCATTTGCGGGATACTCACTATTTCAAGGCTGTTTCATTAAAGAAATCACGCCCATTGCAAAAGAAAGGACGTACGTACAGAAAAACAACAAAACACCTCAGTAGCCGCACAAAAGTATAAAGTCCCGTCAAGGCATTGTTAAAAATGATGAGTGCTAAAATCATCACAACTAAAAATGTACTTACAGCAGTGTAAATTACTGAGTAAAATCTGCCCTTTTAAGATGAACCGAGAGCCCACGCCGAGTCACGTAACTTACCCTCACAGAAACGGCAGATCGTCTCTCCTTCAGTCTAGCCCAAACTCTATGTAAATGCAAAAGCTCACAACTCGAGACAACCAGGCTTTTGAAGAAAAATGATCTGGGTGGAGCCTCAAAATGATGTCACTATAGTGAAAACAGAAAGGCGACTGTATCCCTGTTGTAACATCACTCCAACTAGAAAGTGTTACCAACCTCCCATAGAAGTAAGACTTAGTGGTGTGAGAAACCTGAAGGTGTCTCCTCCACTAGTCCCCAGAGATCTGTCATCCAGGTGGCCAGGACACGGCCATCGCTTTTGGATCCAGTTCCTGGGGGTGGACCAGTGCCGGAGGATCACCTGGATGAGGAGTCTTCAGGGAGTTAGAGTGGGACACCGGACTATGAGGCACGGTATCCCCTTCCCTGTAACACCTTTTCCCCATACTACCAGGTAGGATACTTAGGAACTCAACCCCAACCCCCTTTTCCAACACAATCACTTTCCCACAGACAACTCCCTGTGAGCCAAAACAGACTAATACCCGAGCTGCATATCTGACCTGTCCCAATGCAATGGTTAGGCAATTACTGATCATTACACACACCTCACTTCCATCACACTTCCTCACACGGATAAAAGGGCGGAGCACGAAAGCACACTCTGAGCGAGGCAAAGCACACGAGGAAGCAGCAGTTCCAAGGTAGCAGTTTAATACAATGCGGCAGACGGCAAGACCAAAGAGGATTGCAAGGAGGGAAGTGCCCGTGACCTTTTCACCAAAAGACTGCATCTGTCATGAGCCTTTGAGAATAGGAAACGTAAGGCCTGGAATTAAAGCTAGAGAATCCTGCATTGTGTGTCGGAGGTACCTGGGGCTCGCCTGCATCCATAGTCAAGGCGGGGAGAAGCGGTTGCCGCTGTGGTACTGTTCCTTGTCTCCTACAACAAAGCAGCACCATTCAAGTCTGCACAGCTGGTGAGTTGTGGAGACTGATACTAGACCGGTCTTTGTAGAAACCAAGGTTGCAAGCGGCAACATGAACATTTTATAAAGAAGCTGATTAAAACAGCAGATGAGTGAATGAATTTGAAGCTAAAATACAATACCGAAGACAAGGTGGTCCGGTGTCACATGGTTGCTCATTCGAAAGTATCTGTTAGGTATTCAACTGAAAGGTTGTGAGCATAAGAGAATTGTGAAATCGAAGTGGTCCTGCGACGGGTCAATCCAAACCCTGTGCACATTCAAAGGTCTTCGGTATTTGATGTAAAATTGTCATTGGTCCGAGCCCGGTTGAGGGAGACTAATTGTGTTGTAAGGGATCTGAGCCAGGCTGATGGGGGGGATCCAATGTGAACTGCGAATTACCCAAAAAAGAATAACCTACAAACATTTTATAAAAAGGATCTGAACCCAGATGAGGGGGATCAAAGGTGTCAAACTTTGTGCTTGAGGGATCTGAGCTCGCTGAGGGGGATCCAGGGTGAATAGTGAATCACCCGATGTGAATATTTGTGAAAATCCGAAGAGAAAACAGAACTTGTTGTTTATTTTGTTGCATCAGGCCCTTTAAGTAAAGATGCTTTGAGAAGCAAGGAGACTTACGCTCTGAAGGCCCTGATGCTGATGATTGTTGTACTGTAACCTCACGCTCAAGAAGCCAGAGACTGTGCTACACTTGAGTGAACCGCCTTGTCCCGTGCTGAAAAAGTTGAGAAGGGAGGCCAACGGCCTGCACATCCAGACATCATTTTGAACACTTCTTTCTTTTTCATAACATTATTCCCTACACTATTTGTATGTAGAGGTAAGGACTGGCAATAGGTTTTTTAGTATAGGCCCTTTTATTTTGATAGCACACCACTAGGACTGCGTTATTATTATTTGATGGTCGTAGCTTGCTCCTATCTGTAGATTTAGGATTAGATTGGCGTTTATCATACCCTTTTTTGAAGTTCAATAAACACCATTTAATTGTGGTCACTTGTGCCTGTCTTACTGTTGATACCATGCCTTCCTTACAGTGGTCACCTCTTTTCGTTGCCCGTAACTATAAGAAAATAGACTAGGTGGAAGACTAAGTGCGTCGCCCATAGATAGGCAATGGCAACAACGCTGGGCCATCCCAAGGCCAATATCCTTGTGGCCTGTGTAACTTTAAAGATTCTACAGCGCTGTAAATGGAGTGGAAAGACTTCAGCATGAAAATGAAAAAAAGGAAATTCTAACCAATATATACATACATACATTAGTGTCCCCCAGCATGCCTGATGTAAAGGAGGTTTTATGGGGGACTATAATTAGCCTCATGGTAATAACCCTATCACCACTGGGGAGGACCATGTCATATGTGTATTTAGGCCCTGAAAATCCTGGTCAAATGCATCCTAATGGATTCCATTCTTCTCTGTCATTAAGCCCATGTGTGTGAGTTTGTAGAGAATATAACCAGAACTGCTCTTGTCTGGCCAACAAAATATATCTCATATTACTATTGCTAGATTCATTCTATCAATAATCCACCATCTTCGATCATCCCGGTTGTGTGCTTGTGCCAAGCAGTGTTCCACTAGTGGAGCTGAGATTGTCTTAGTCCTGACATTTGAGCGATTCTCAAATATCTTGTGACATAAAAACATGGTTTGAGATCAATATGTCGGCAACAGTTTTAGAGCCCAATAGGTGTGAAAAAGCGCAGGTGTTTGACATAATTCAATGCTGTACTGTCGGTAATTCCGCCACGGAATCTTTACCATTTGTCAGGTCCAGGGTGTCAGAGGTTGACTTCATGAGAGTTTAAGGGGTCTTTTGGGGTCTTTTTTTATTTTTTACTTTTAAACCTTTAGTTCTACTCCCTCTTTGGTTTCAGCCTTAACTCTAGTTCTCAAAGTAGGGCATCTATGCCAGCTCAATATGGAGGAAGTGACTCTGCGCAGTGATTGGTTCCAGTAAGGACAAAGGCTGTCATCAAACATTCTAAACTGCCTTTCATTAGTCCTCGTCCTAGAGGCAGGTCATGTTTGTTTTAGTTCCATATGTTGGGCCCTAAATACCCTTCAACAAGTCAGGCCCGTTGAGGAAATTCAGGAAAAGTCAAGAACAGAAGAACTGGAGGCTGGTGAAATCATTGGAAACTGGAGAGAAAGCAACTACTGCAACTGGAGGCAGCTACGTCTTATTTGTTTGACAGTCTTTTTAAATCGAAGTATTAGCACTTGAGTTTGAAATAATTCAGCTTTAGAAATATTTACGTGAATGTTGGTGCCAAGAAGCAGTTTTCAGAGACTTCTTCATGTTCACCTAGATGAGTGAGTTTTAACATTTGTGAGAGCTACGAACTAGGCAGTAGACTGTCTTGAGAGGGTGCGCCAGTCAGTAGCTTTGTGCTGGCATTGTAGGCAGCCTGTATCGGAAGGAAATCCTCCTGGAGAGTGACTGGCACTGGAGAGGAAAGGCCAGCTCCTTTGGAGAAAAGAGCAGCAAGCGGGTGACGAATCTCTATTTAACAATCGTCTGGGTTGTAGGACCATCTAGCAGCCTTTTCTGGTACTGCATGCGTGTAATGCTCATTTAACATTTTCTCTTTTTTCCTTTTTGTTTCGGTTCAGACAGTCTATTTTTAAGCGCGTGGTGTAAGAAGTAAACTAAATTGCTTTGAGCGAAAGGACATTCAGCAATTAAATAAAACGAGTATGGGCTCAGAACTGTAATCTGCA